>NC_140518.1:13680175-15131841 GCF_964339955.1 Pipistrellus hanaki
ACTTCTCAGAGGCAGAGGATTGAGTTAACCGATACTCTCTGTTTATGGCCTGTTATCATAATTAGTCTCTGCAGGGCCCTGCTCTTGGTTTTCATTCATTTATTCATTCATTCATTCACCTATCCATTCTCTTTTATCCCCATAGCCGATGTCCATATGATAGTGTCTTTCTGTTTGCTGAATTCTTGCAGAATGGGTGGTTATTTCATATGCATGCGGTCTTTTATTTACATAAATGATATTGTGTCATAGCTCCTTGGATTTCTACTCCACCCCCCCCCCCCCGGCAACATTTTTCACCCTGTTGAGTGAGGTACAACACGCCTGCAGTGAACTGTGTCATTGCGGTGGTCTTAACGATAAACTCTCTTTGCCCTCTCCGTGTGTACACCTGTGTAATCACCACCCCGATCAAACCAGAACACACTGCCAGCACCCGAAAAGTTCCCTGGGGCCTCTCCCAGTCAGCAAATTCTCCCTCCCCTTTCCGCTGTCAGCGGCGCCGTTCCAGCTTCTGTCACCACCCGAGTCCAGCTTGTTCTTGAACTCCATCTAAATGAAATCTTAGAGGGAGCACTCTTTCATGTCTTGCTGCTCTCCTTCCACTTGTCTGAGAGATCCCTCCGTGTGGTGTGGAGAGCAGTAGCTTGCTTTTCTTTCTTTCTTTCTTTCTTTCTTTCTTTCTTTTTTTTTTTTCTTTCTTTTTTTTTTTTTTTGACTGCTGTGAAGCACTCAGCGTTTAAGAGCTAGCCACAGTGCACCTGAAACAAACACAAAATACTATTGAGTGTAAACTGTCATTGAAAGACATTTTAATGCAAGAAGAATAATCTGGGGAAAGTATCTAGCCACTTTTCCCAGATTATTATTAGGTGGCTCCGTGTACCTCCAGTCCTCTGCTTCTTGCTGCCGCTCCGTGCCATAGCCACCCCACTTTACCTTTCTGCTCTCCCAGCCAGAGTCATGTAAGGTGCCTTGGGGACCCCCCTCATCCATGTCCCCTTACGGAGCTGTGTGAACTTTCCTCTGGGACCAGTACCTAGGAGCGGAATTGCTGGGGCACAGGGTCAGGGCATCTGAAGGAAGGTGGAGAAGAGCCGTTCTGTGGCTCCTTTCCTGATCCCATTCACCGCTCCTCCTCCCCCCCTCCCCCTCCAGGAAAACCTTTCAGCTTTCAGCTCCTCCTCCCCGTCCTCTTGCAGGACCCGGCTAAGCACCTCGCTGCTTCCTGAGAGTAGCTGCCTCTGCGGCGGCCCGCTCCATCCTGCTGCATTATAACAAGACGATAATCAATGAACTGCTAACTCTATTGCAATAAAGGAGCGAGCCCAACCCTACATAATTCTTTTTAATTGTTTTTTCACATTACAAGGGTTTCTCTCTCTCTCTCTCTCTCTTTTTGTCCCCCCCCCCCAAACTTATTCCACCATAAGTTATGTCGTTTAATTTCTCAAAGTGCTAATAATTTAATTGCTTCCTTCCTGCGCACAAAGTGCCTGCGCCGTCCTCCCTCCCCGGCAGGCAGCGCGGAGATTATAAAACGGAGTTGGCAGGAGCCGCTAAGAGGGGCGTCTTTCGGCGGCGGGATCTGATGGGAAGCAGCTTTCTCAGAAGTCGGCGGCGTGTGGGGCTGGGGACCTGGCGGAGGACTTCAAAGGGCCGCGGGCCCAGCCAAGCCTGCCCGCGGCGGGGGGCGGGGATAATCACGGGGGAGGGAGAAGGGAAGGCCCGAGATTAGAGGGGCAGGATGAGGGCAGGGAACACGGAACACCCAGGGCAGCCCCGGCCTGCCAGGCTCCCGGGGAAGCGGGGGTCCCTCCACGGCAGGAGGTATTTAGCCCAGACTCTCAGAGCTCAGGGGCCGGCCCGCCGGGGCCGGGATGGGAGTGACCTCTGGTAACAAGAACTACCCTGTTTCCCCGAAAATAAGACAGCGTCTTATATTAATTTTTTTCTCCCAACGTTGTACTAGGTCTTATTTTCAGGGGATGTCTTATTTTTGGGGGAACACGGTAATATTTACTGAACCTTCATGGACAGCCTGTGCTCCCTGTAGCATCTCATTGTATCTTCACCCCCAACTCCGAGGCAGGTACTGTTATCGCTGCCGTTTCACAGATGAGGACACGGAGGCAAAGAGAGGTGGACTGGCTCAAGTCCCCGTGACTTGCTGGTGGCAGAGCAAGCCGGGTCCCTGTCCCCCTCCTACCCCCCCCCCCGCCCCTGTTATCATCTGCCCTCTGATGGGCGGAATCACGGCATCACGTCTGATGTGGCGAGGGGTGGGGAGGGGTGAGCCTGGAGCCGGGGTCAGGGATGAGCTGATGGTGAAGATGCCAGTAGTGCCCTCCCTCCTCCTCCCGCCCCGCCTCCTGAGGTCTGCCGTGTCAGGACTGCTTTAACACCTCCCACACCCGCCCCACACCCCGTGGCTCCCCGTTGTCTGCGGGACACAATCCAAGCTCCTTCCTACGGCCTCCAAAATGTCAACCCTCCCCAGCCCCACCCTCAGCGCCCACACTCACCCCTCTGGGCCGCGTGACTCCTCCGGGGCCCCTTCACCTCTGCCAAGGCCGCTCCTTCGACCTGGAAACTCTCTCCCTGCCCCACGAGTGAAACCTCACTCCTCCTCACTGGCCCCCGGTCAAACGCCTCCTCCCCGCCTCCCCAGGTGGCGCTCCCTCTCTCACACCCCGGCGGGCACCCTCAGAGCGGGAGGCCTGCTCCACGGCGCTTACCCAGCTGTGCGACGTTGGGAAAGTTACTCAGCTTCTCTGAGCCCACGTGCGTGTGTTTTGCGGAATGCGGAACACGTGTAAAGCATGTAGCCTGGCACATGGGGAGTGCGGAAAGAGCTGCTGCTGTTCTTGGCTGCCGAGGGCCATGTATCGCCATCCCCTGGCGCAGAGTGAAATGGATAAAATAACGAAAGAGCCGAAGCCGGTTTGGCTCAGCGGTAGAGCATCGGTCTGCGGACTGAAAGGTCTCAGGTTCGATTCTGGTCAACGGCATGTACCTTGGTTGCGGGCACATCCCCGGTAGGGGGTGTGCAAGAGGTAGCTGGTCGATGTTTCTCTCTCTATCTCTCATCGACGTTTCTAGCTCTCTATCTCTCTCCCTTCCTCTCTCTGTAAAATATCAATAAAATATATTAAAGAAAGAAAGAAAGAAAGAAAGAGTGCATTGCCTTCCCTCTTCCACCCCCACCCGAGCCCCCGCCAGAAATGCTCCTGTTTGTCCAAGTGTGAGACCCCCAGGTGGAGCCCCTGTGTCTGTTTCCATGAGCCTGGTGTTTTCTCCGGGAGATGGGGCTCCGGGGGTTCCACAGAACACCTGCCCCCCTCACGCACCCCGGGAAGCGGGCAGCAGAGGGCAGCCTGGGCCAGCAGCCACCGGGCCTGAAGCCTGGGCCTGATGTCCCGCCTCCAGGTGGGAGAGCACAGAGCTTTGTCCTGGGAAGTTCCTCTCCTTTTCACTTTCCTTTCTCTGGCTCTGTGCCCACCACTATGAGAGGGTCTTCAGCTGGGACACTCTACTCCTGCTCCTTGGGATGGGGTGTCCGGGACAGGCCTCAGATGTCCTGTTCTCCGTCGACTGAATTCACGCAGACAATGGGAAAAACACTGGACAACCAGAGCAGTTCATTATCCAACTACCACTCCTGGCTGTGTGACCTCGGGCAAGTCACTTAACCTCTCTGAGCCTGGGTTGTGATATGATTTTGTAGAGACAAGTGAGACTCGGCCATGAAAAGCCTCGAAGAGATGTTCTGATGGACCAGCTTCCCTGTGGCAGCTGCCTGCCCTGAGAGAGGGGAGAGGGGAGAGGGGAGAAGGGAGAGGGGAGAGGGGAGAGGGGAGAGGGGAGAGGGGAGAGGGGAGAGGGGAGAGGGGAGAGGAGCAGGACAGAGGAAGGCCTGACCCTGAGACCCTGGGGGGGCTGGTAGGGGGAGGGGAAACAGAGCCACCACCGTTACCCTGGCCACGGAAAGGTGAGCGACTTGGAGAGCAGGAGCAGAAACCGTTCCACCCGGGAGACCCCTGGCACAGGGCGCCATGCGTGTGGCTCAGGGCTGCCATGTTCCCCCTTCAAATTCAGATGCTGGAATTGGGTTTGAGTGAAGAGCACAAGTTCCCAGAGCTGTCTGAGCAGAGAGAGTCAGCTTTGCAGCTCCTGGAGGGGACACGGGGTGAACCCAGAGTCACCCAGGCCCCTCCCTGCACTGCCCCAGGGAGCACACAGTCCTATCAGCGGGTTTCTGGAGCCTCCATCCTGGGCAGAATGACCTCCAACTCCGACCCCCACCCCCACCCCGAACAGAAATGCTCCCGTTTGTCCAAGCTGGAGACCCCAGATTGGAGCAAAAATAGAGCCGGACACCTGAACTGTGGGTGCAAGGGGTCCAGCCCAGAAGGACCTCCAGGAAGAGCCACTGCTGAGCAGGGCAAGGAGCTCAGACCCTCGTTACGCTGGGACTGGGGACGCCCCTCCGGGAGTGGCCCCCCACCCTTGTGTTGACACGGACCTCACCCAGGTTGCCTCTGGTGCCTTAGACTCGTGTTGTGAAACACGCTGTTATTATTAGACCATTACCCCGCCGCTCCCACCCACCTTCCGACTAGACAGGAAGCCTCTGGCAGGCAGAGGCCTGTTCCATACCTCCGAGGGCAAACCCGCCCCCAGCACCCCCGCAGCCTCTTCCTCGGTTCACCGGGATTTGCTGAGCACGGGTGTAGGGGCCAGGGACCCGGTTAGATGGCTGGGGCTCATTGCTGGGGACGTCTGCTGCTAGATCTCCCATTGGGCCCCAGCTTCGGTCTTCCAGGTTCCCGATGGTAAAAGTCCCCCCACTCCGCCCCAGAAAGGGGCCCTGGGTCCCGCCTGAGGAGGAGAAGCCACATCTGCCTGCTTACCAAGTTCCCTCCTTCTTCCTTCCCTCCCGCGGTGTGACAGCCCCACGGAAAACCCACAGGCGGGACCTGGAATCTCAGCGGGGAGAGGCTCAGGTTCCATGGAGAGGGGGAAGAAAAGGGGGTTCCCCGGCACCCAGGCCAGCCTGAGCCCTGGGAAATGCATTCAGAGCTCCAGGTGAGCTCAGGCCTGGGCCCACCGGAGCCTCTTTCTCTCCCACTGGCCTGAAACTCCTCACTCAGCTGTGTGGACTTCAGGCCTGTGGCCGCAGAGCCAGGATTCCAAAGAGAACATTCCCAGGCAAATATCTCAGGGGTTTTGGCCTCCCCCGACCCCCTTTCATTACACCTGGCGTCTTCCCCTAGCCTTTGGTCCTGATATTCCCTGAACCTGGAACCCCCTCCCCAAAACCCCACACTGAAACCCCACCCACCTCTGTGCCAGCCCCACCGCCACCTCCTCTGAGAAGTCTCCTCTGGTCCTCCCAGTGGAGGTCTCTCTCCCCTTTGAACACCCCCCCCCTTTTTCAGGATACCCTGGAGTCTTCACCAGTCTACACAGCCCCATGACCCGATGTTGGGCTCCTCTGGGCAAGGGTGAGGGCCTGACTCGTTTTTGAGGGACCTCGAGAACAGCGGACCCAAGTTCAGACTGTGGGTAGGACTTTGGCTTCTCAAACCAGACAAGCCAGTGTTCATGGGCTGGCTCAGCCCCTTCCCCACTGGGTGGCCTCAGGCAAGTTCCCTCTCCTCCCTGACCCTGTGTGCTCCCAACTATAATAAGGGGGTAACGGCAGTACATCTTTAACCTCCCACAGCATTTTTGAGAGGGTCCGTGCTACCCACAACCCCCTTTCATGATACCCTAGAAGAGTCTTCACCTACACAGCCCCATGACCAGATGGCGGGCTCCTCTGGGCCGGGGCAGGGACATGACCCATTGCTGAGGGACCTCAAGAACAAGCTTTGGCACAAAGTAGACTTTGGGAAACCCTCGCTGAGACCGAATGGAAGCTGGGGTTACGGCAGACGTTGACAAAGAAGAGTTCTGACGGAAACCGGATTGAGTAGATTGGGTTGTTCCCTCCATTTTATCCATCTTCCCAGGCCCCAGAAAGACATTTCCCACGGCATCCCAGCAGTCTTGGGCACAACCTTAGAGTCTCTTAGAGGGGACTCCTCCTTCTAAAAAAAATCACTGCAGCCTTCTGACTTCTTGGCAATGATCATTGTAACCTGTGTATATACGTATACACACACACACAAGGACCCACAATCCTCCTTTCCTTGACAGTCACCTCCTGCCTTTTAACTAGAACCCCCACTTCTCTGGCAAAGGTGGGACCCTTTGCCCCTAGAAGCTTACACATACCAGCAGCCACTGCAGACTAGGGCCTGGGGACCTCAATGCCATCTCCCATGGGATCCAAGCAAGCCCGGCCACCAACACCCAGTACGTGAGAGAGGCCACTGCCGCTGAGCTAGCGCACCAGAACCACGGCCAGGCAGTCTTTGAGGCTCCCTAAGAGGGCAGCATGCAGGTCTGGCTGAATAGAGCTCCCCCCACCCACCTCCCCATCCACAGGGACCTGCTTTCTCCTCCCCCTGGCAACCATGCCTGACTCATCTCCCTGAAAGCAGTTCTCAGGTCACTGGGACTCAGCCCCTCCCCCCATGGGTGCCTTTGATCCTCCAGCGAGCCCAGCACCGCCCAGGAGACCTGACCCCCCACCCAAACGTCAGCCCCACACATCAAGCGCAGGAGAGGCAGTGAAGCGAGGATGTGCAAGGAGAAGGGGATGGCCACAGAGACCTGCCCGGGTGTGCTCATACATACACAGAGAGAGGTTTAAAGGAGGCTCATTCCACCCGGCTGGTGTGGCGCAGTGGTTGAGCACTGACCCATGCACCAAGAGGGCACCAGTTCTATTCCTGGTCAGGGCGCATGCCAGGGTTTCAGGCTTGATTCCCCAGTAGAGGACGTGCAAGAGACAGGTGACCAATGGTTCTCTCTCATCGATGTTTCTACATCTTCCTCTCCCTGCCTATCTCTCTATCAACAAAAACATATTTTAAAAATAATAAAATAAAAGAGGCTCATTCCTGTTAACTCAGCATTGACAATAGACTATCTCCAGTTGCCTCACTGGTACAAGGTAACTGAAATGAAGAACCAAGGTAGATCTTAGCCCTGGCTGGGTAGCTCACTTGGTTACAGCTAGAACTTATTGTCCCAATAAGCCAAGGTTTGGGGTTCGATCCCTGGTCAGAGCACATACAAGAATCAACTAATAGCAGGAACCGGTTTGGCTCAGTGGTAGAGCACCTATCTGCGGACTAAAAGGTCCCGGGTTCAATTCCAGTCAAGGGCATGTACATTGGTTGTGGGCACATCCCCAGTAGGGGGTGTGCAGGAGGCAGCTGGTCGATGTTTCTCTCTCATTGACGTTTCTAGCTCTCTATCCCTCTCTCCTCCTCTCTATAAAAAAAAATCAATAAAATACGTTTTAAAAAAGGAATCAACTAATAAATGCACAAATAAGTGGAACAACAAGTCAAAGTCTCTCTCTCTCTCTCTCTCTCTCTCTCTCTCTCTCTTTCCCTTCTTCTCTCTAAAATCAATTTTAGAAAAAAGAACCAAGCTTATTGTCCCCATTGCACAGATGAGTAAAGCGAGGCTCAGGGCAATTAACTAACTCGTCCAGATCACAAAGTTATTCAGAGGCACAAGCAAGATTTGAACCTGGGCCTGTCTATCTCAACACCCATGCCAGGTAACCCCAGTCAGACCAAGATTGTGCTCAGACCTCCACCAAAGTAGAGGCACCATTTAAAAACAAAGAAACAAAACTTTGGTATTGATCATCAGGAGGGAAATTTGTCTGGACTCCCTCTAATTTATTCTATGGTTTATATTGTCTTTATCTTTAAGATGAGGGAAGGGACACAACCATCCTAACAATATGCAGAACAACTTCTAGAAGCTCCAGTCCAGCTGCATAAATTGCTTCTTGGCCCATACGGTGTGTTCTCTGGTTGTACCAGGCTCTGTCAGGATGGAGTGTGTTGTGTGTGTGTGTGTGTGGGGGGGGGGGGGTTGCTCTTGTTATGTTCATGACACAGTGCTCACAACTCCACATCATTTGTGTAAACAAAGGAGAAGGGATTGGTGTGTGTGTGTGTGTGTGTGTGTGTGAGGTCTCTAATTGTTGTATATGTGTATATGGTCTATGTCACCAAGAATGCACAAGACCTCGAATAGCTTGGCTGCCTCTAGAAAGTTAAAATAAAATTATGTGAGAGATCATTATATGATGTCTGCATTTCATACCATGTGGTGGTCAGTCCTGCTCAAGATGTTCACCTTTCTCAAATTAAAAACAAACAAACAAAAAAAAAAAAAACATTCACAACCTTGTTTGAAGCAAACGCAGCATGAAATGTGGATTCAATAGCTTCTGTTTTCAACGCTGCAGACATAGCTGGGAAGAGAGAAACAGCCGTCTGATTACTACCTTGCAGTAAAGGCAGAGAGAGAAACAGAGAGCCAAGTACCATTTAAAATCTCACAAATGAGATCTACCCGGAATAAGAATCCAGCCTGGGAAGCCACACTGGGTCAGAGGGAGGGAGGTGGGTTTAAAAGTCATTGGGTACCAACCGGGGAGGGGGAGGTGGCCGAAGGGACTCCAGAGGCCAAACAGGAGTTTGCAGTGGGGGCTGGGAGCGAAGGGGGGATATTTAAAGAGAGGAGCCTCTCCTGAGAGACCCCAGTAAGTGTAAGCAGGGAAGACCCCGCCCTTCACACCACCCTGGGACTTCCGGGGCCCCTTCCCCGCGGGAGACTCAGTTTCTTTGTCTGAAAGGAGGGGTTTGGCCCAGAAAGACCCCAGGTGTCTCCCAGCTCTAATCTTCTCGGGTTTGATGGCTGCAGCCTCTGCGAACGTGCATAAAATAGATTAGTTTTAGCAGTAGTAAAAACAAAACTGAAAATCAGATTTATCATTTTAATTAAATATACTTTACATTCTCAATTTCTAGGAGCAAAACGCTCCGCCCCCGCCCCCATCAGTTTTCCCTTCGTGGAAAATTGCTCACGTCTGATGTGCAATTTAAGAAAACGCCGACCCACCCCCGAAGAAGGCAACTGTGAACGAGCCCCGAACAGGTATCTCTGAACCTGAGCGTGGGGCTGGCAGACGGAAATGAACACGAAAAGGAAATGTCAGGGCGGGGAGGGTCAGGCGGGGTCAGGATGTCCGAGGGCTGGGGATCATGTGCTTTCATCTCTTCTCGGCTCTCAGAAGCCGCTGCCCTGGGAGCTGAGGGGCGCCCGGAAAAGGAGTTTGGAGGTGGTTTGGTCCCATCTCCTCTCCCCGCCCCCCCAACCCTGGGTGACATAAGGCACATTGCTCTCTGAACTTTAGAGTGCTCCTCTATAAAAAAGTGGAACTAAAAATACCCACTTGGAAGAATGCTGGGAAAATATAATAAGACAACATTCTCTGCAGAGGCTCGGGAAGACAATCAGGTGTAAAGCGTTGCGTGCAAACACCACATTCTGGAAATTACAGTGGGGACCCAGCACGCCTGGTCCCCGCCTCTGGTTAGGTATGGAGTCTTCTCGGCATGGGTTCCCCCAAAGTCCTTCCCTTCCTGCCACTCTCCTCTCCCCCTGGGAGCTCGGTCCCCACGGAGTGAAAAGAAAGCGTCATTTCCTGGGCTCGGGGCTTCGTGGCCCCAGGTCGTAAATTAACACCTGTGGCTGTAAATTACCAGATAAATCTGGGCTGGGGTCGGCAGCAAGATAGATGAGACATAAATCTGCAGCAGCGGGCTCCCCAGGGGAAGCCCTGAGCCTCAGGAGCAGTCAGGGCTGGGTGGGGGGAGGGAATAGACAGGGACAAAGGAGGAGAAAGAGTTTCTGTTTGAGGGGCTCGGAAATAAAACCAGGGATCCCTGGCCCCCACGCCCCCATAACCATTCCCTGAAGAAGAAGAAAAAAAAGAGTGCAGAATGAGCCACGCTGCCAGGCTTCTGCCAGCTATGGGGTTCCCTGCCGCTGCCCAGCGAGCTGGGGCAGCCACCAGAGTGCCCATTATTCGTGATGACAAGAGCAAATATAGACACTGGGAGAGCCGAGGAGAGACTGAGTGGAATAAAGGGCGTTTAAATCTTTGAAGAGGGAAGCGGCCCTCCCCGGGCAGAGCCCTGCCCAGTGGGCGCTGGGGCCCTCATCGCTCAAATCCGCACTTAATTAAAGAGGGGAGCATCCTGGACTCTGCCCAGCTGGCACCGAGTCCATCCCAATCCTTCCGCCGGCTGACATTTGTCCGTTTGTCACTCTGACAGAAAGGGATGAAATTCAAAAAAGAATAATAAACTCTGCTCTGGCCGGCGTGGCCGGGTTAGTTGGGAGTAGTCTGAGGGGCACATGCCCAGGGTCGTGGGCTCGATTCCCCGGTAGGGGGTGTGCAGAAGGCAGCAGATGGATGTTTCATCTTCACATCCATGTTTCTCTCTCCCCCCCCCCCCCGCTTCCTTTTTTTCTCTAAAAGTCAATTTTTTTTAAATATATTTTATTCATTTTTACAGAGTGGAAGGGAGAGGGACAAAGAGTTAGAAACCTCGATGAGAGAGAAACATTGATCAGCCGCCTCCTGCACACCCCCTACTGGGGATGTGCCTGCAACCAAGGTACATGCCCCTGACCAGAATCGAACTCGGGACCCTTCAGTCCGCAGGCCGACGCTCTATCCACTGAGCCAAACCAATTAGGGCTAAAAAATCATTTTAAAAGTCTTTTTAAAAGAAAGAACATCTTATTCCTGCAGCTTTCGGAGAGAGCCTGTTCTTGAGCCGGGCTGCTCTGTCCGGAAGCAGAGGGCTGACATCAGAACCACTGAGGGAGGAGACAGGACAGAAAGGAACCGCTTTGCACGTGGGGGAGTCCTGAGCTGCTTGTAGGCAGCAACTCTGAACAACTAAAGTCACCAGCACCCCCAAAAAATAAAAGTCCCTTTCCTGGGGGCACCCTTGATCTCCTTGGCCTCACAGACTCTTTTTTTTTTTTTTTTTTTTAATATATTTTCGTGGATTTCAGAGAGGAAGGGAGAGATAGAAACATCAATGATGAGAGAGAATCATTGGCCGGCTGCCTCCTGCATGTCCCACACCACCAGGTGTCCAGGCAGCACCCCAAGCATATGCCCTGACCAGGGATTGAACTGCGACCTTCTGGTTCATAGATCAACGTTCAACCATTGAGCCACACCGGCCAGGCTCCAACCATTTGTAAGGTAATAATATTGACAAGATCTATGATCTTGCAAAGACATGGAGCAGTGGTTCTTCACAACCCTGCTCTGTGGTGACCCCTGATGGACCCTCTCCTCAGCAAATGCACACACGCCCACATGCACACACACATGTACAAGCAGTTGGTTTCAGGGACTACATATCTATTATCCCTGGGTTCAGAACCCGGGCAGTTTGGAGGAAGCCACGTGAAAGTGGGACTGTGAAACTGAGGACAAAAAGGAAGTTCTGATTCACCAGCCCATAGGAAGACCCCATGTTCCTCCATCCCCACCGCTTGGCCCTGCTCTCTGGTTCACTCCCCCTGGTGACCGGTCCAGTCCGGGAGACACTCAAGGATCAGAGGACACCACTTAGCCATTTACCTCACCCGTTGGCCTTACCACGCCGTCCCTGGGTGAGCCTCTGAGCCCCACCCTCTAAGCCTTGGGACTCGGCTCTTCCAGACATTCTGTCTTCCCTTCACAGTCAGGTTGTCCAGGTCACCCCGTCCCCAGCCGCTGCCCCATCTGGAGGCCCCAGGGGGAGAACCTGCTTCTCTAATGCATCCTGAGCCTCTCAGTCTGATCCCGGGGCCTCATCCAGCTTCTCCTCCCTTCACAGCCCCAGCTAGGCCTCAGGCTGCCTTGGTCTGAACATCTGCATATCTAAGACCCATATTTACATTTTGTAACTTAGACTCCTGGGAAACTGGTCAGATAACAGTTCCAACATACCAAAGGGGAGGAAACCCCACCAAGCTGGGTTGGGAGGTGTCAGGTAGGCTGCTGTGTGTGTCCAGGAGAAGACTGTGAGCATCCTTCATCCGGGTGTGTCTATGGGTGTGCTCTGGCCCAGGCTTGTCCTCCATCTGGTTTGTTGTGTCTTCTCCCTAAAAGCAGTCTTTGTGCCTGTGGGTCTGGTTGGGGTGTCCTCAGTCTACTGAGTGGACCCTTGGGGGACCTTTGAGGCCTCAGTTTCCTCATTTGTAAAATGGGGACGACGCCTCACAGGACTGCTGTGAGTGCCTGCGTGAGTTCACGCAGGTCCAGCCCTGGCAGCAGAGCACGGCTGAGTGGGAGTTGGTCATTGTGATGTGACGCCAACAGAAATCTCCAGCCTCTCTCTTCCTTCCTCTCCCCAGCTACCTCGAACCCTGGGAGAGGCTCAGATGTTCTCCCGGGAGAGCTCAAGGTGATGAGCCCGGGTGTTGGTGAATTGGAGGCCAGCTGAACAGCAGTGGCAGCAACAGTGGCACCTTTTCTTACTCTGAGCCTGAGCCAGAGCCAGAGGAGGAGGTCCCTGCATGGGGAGTGGGGATGAGCCAGGGGCCACCCTCAGAAACAGCTGGGAACCCCTAAAAAAAAAACCCAACCTGAGTGCCCACTCTAGAACCCACCAGAATTTTCTTCATTGTTTTGGAGCCGTATCAGAGCTGCCTTCGGGAAGAATCCTGTCCTCCTCCCCCACGTCTCCTAGCCCGGAGACGTTACAAACTCCTCCCTGAACTGGTTCCATCCAGCCCAGAGCTGGGATTTGCTTGAGCTTGTCTCTCCTCCTTTGGGCAGGGTGTCTGCTAAGTTACATTCGTCTTGCCTTTCTTGTCCCTATTCACCAAACACGTATCTCGTGAGACCCCCTAAGCATGAAGCAGGCTGGGGGGAGAATTTCAGAGGCAAACGGACCTCCTTCGGGCCCTGGAGAAGTCTTCATCCTTAGGGACGACTAGACCATGAGGCAGAATAACAGGCAGCCCTGTTGGAGACACAGGCAGGAATGTGGTGTGTCCTTAAGGGATTGATTCAGACTGCCTGGCAGGCTTCCTGGAGGAGGGGCAGCAGACACGAGCCTTAAAGAATATCTCAGCAGAGAAGAGAGGGACATTCATTTTCATTTGCCCAAGATGATCTCACGGAATGAGCCCTAAACGGGTGCTGGAGTTTCGGTGTTTCAGTCCCCGCTCTGTCCCTGACCTGAGGAAAGAGCTCAATGTATCATCTCCTTCTCTGGACCTCCCGGTGCCTCCTCTGTAAAGTGGGGCGTTGGATTCGATGGATTTGAAAGCAGCTACTAGTGACCTGGGGATTGGCCAGTCTCTTGTGTAGATCACAAACAGGCAGCAAGCTAAACCAGGCTCTCCGCAAAGACGTGCATCCACGTTAGACCCAGAGAATTGTCTCTGGAAAAATAAAAAGGCGGGGTGTGTGTGTGTGTGTGTGTGTGTGTGTGTGTGTGTGTGTGTGTCATGTCCCGTGTGTCCCCCTGGCTGCAGCCTCAGCAGCCCAGCTCCCACGTGCTTGATTTGGGCACAGCTGTTTGCCTGGCACCCAGCATTGTGTCTGGCACCATAAATGTTTACTGAATAAAGAGAATAAATGAGGTGACAGAGATAATTGCCAGTGTTTTTTTTTTTTTTTTTTTTTTGGCTGGAACAGGAATCAGTCCTACCCCCCAGATCATCAGATCCCTTTGGGCTTTGGCTCCTTAATCCGCATGTGTGTAAGAGGAAAGATGGCTGAGGGGAGCTGTCCTTTCTGAGGTCCACGCTGGGGCCTCTGCCGCAATTACTAGAAAGTGGGTCACGCAACTGCTCTGCAGAGCACAGACCCTTGAGGGAGAGCCTGGATTCCACGCCAGCTCACATTTATGGAGTGCCCACTGTGTATTAGTTGTTGTCACGTAGCTTTAGTTTATTTCATAGTGGCCTCAAAGGGCTGGCTGTACAGGAGGACGTGGGCGATGGGGAACCGTAAACCCCAGCAGCCGAGTGACCTCAGCCTAGTCACCGCCCCTCTCGGGGTGTCCATTTTCCATCTCCGCAAAATGGAGACAATAGAGCCACCTCGCCAGGTTATGGGGATGAAATGAGCACGTGGAAGAGGAGCGTTTCATAAGCGCTAATTATTATTGTTCCTCCGGGCACACAAGTCCGCTCACCTCCCCTCCCAGGGCGCCTACGCAGACACGATCACACTCCCACGTCCATGCAGAGGCACAGGGACGCGGGCAGACGCCAGCGGAGGGGCTCGCCGAGCCTCAGACCCAGGGCCGCCGCCGAGCCCCTCGGAGGAGCCATCGAGTCCTCGGCGTCCCTCTTTCCCTCTCGGCTCTTTCTGAATGAACTCCGGCCGCGAGTTTATTTTTTTATGAATGAGAGCCCGGGCAGTGAATGAAGCCAGGAAGCAGCCCCTGCTTTCTGATTGGCCGCCGCGACTGGGAAACTCCGCCCCTCGGCTTGGCCATGCGAGTCTCCGGATTGGCGGACGTGCCCGGCCCTGGGGTTTCATTCACAAAAGTCAATGAAACAAAGGGAACGGGTTTGGGGGGGCCAGGGGGAGAGAGCTTGGGCCGAGAGGCAAGGGAAATGCACCAATCGGCGGCTCCCCCGGGCACACAACTGTCCGCCGCGCCCGGAAAACTAGCTCGTGCGCTGGGGACCCGAGGCCCGGGCCGCCGCGCTCCGGCCTAGCCCCGCGGCCTCGCCGCCGCCCCGGAGCATGCCCAGGACCCCCCGCGTCTCCAGCACAGGAGCCCCGGCCTCAGGTGAGGCTGCGGGAGGAAGAGGGAGGGACTCTCTGCCCGCGATCCCCTGCCTCGCCTTCAACACACACACCCCCACGCTCTCACTGTCACCCCCGCAGATTCCAGGGCGGCGGTGAGAGGGAGGCGCTGGGAATTCAGGGCTGGAGGGGGCGCGGGAGTTGTGGGCGTGCGGATGGTGCGCGCCCTGCCCGCTCCTCGGCGCGCGCGCGCGCACACACACACACACACACACACACACGCACGTCTTATGTAACCGAGCCCGGGTAGAGCAGGGCTGCAGAAAGCAGCCGAAACCGCGAGCCCGGCCGGCTCCCGGGAGCAGGTGGGACCTCCTCTGGCGGGAGGGGGGTGGCGACGGCGCTCCGAGCTCGGCAAGCGAAACCCCACCAATCGCCCGAGTGAGTCGGAGAAGTTTTGCCCGTCGGACCCAGAGCCTGGGGACGGTCCCCTCTCCCCGTCGCCCTTACCTACCCACCCCGCCCCGCTGCTTTCCCTGGACGGTGTGCGAACGCAGCCCGCCCCCCTCCCAGGTCTCTGCCCCCGCGCGGGGCCCGGGCCTCGCGGCCGGAGGGAGCGGCCGGATGGAGCGGAGGATGAAAGGCGGATACTTGGACCAGCAAGTGCCCTACACCTTCTGCAGCGTGAGCGCCGCGCCCGCCTCCACGCTCGGGGGGGCCCCCGCCCTGCACCTCGCCCCGCAGCCCCTGCCCCGAGGCCCCAGGGGGTCGGTCCTGGGTTGCCCGGCCCCTGAATCACCCCGAGAACCCCGTCCCGCCGCCTAGACCAGCCGACCTCAGGGTGATGAAGGGGCATTCTTCTCCTTCCCCGTAGAAATCTCCCGGAAATGGGAGCTTGCGCGAAGCGCTGATGGTCCCGCAGGGGAAACTCATGGACCCCGGCTCCCTGCCGCCCCCCGACTCCGAAGGTAAAGAGCCGGAGAGAGCACCGCTCCCCTCCCCACCACACACCCCTCCCCAAAGGACCGATCCTGGAGCCCCCACCCTTTTTGCCAAAAAGACTCGCCCTCCTCCAAGGGACTCGGGTCACTCTTGGCCCGGAGGGGGGTCTCCGGGCTCGCTGGGGTTCCCCCTCTCTCACCATCACCTCCACCTCACCTTCTCCAATTCCATTATTCACCCCTCAGATCTCTTCCAGGATCTAAGTCACTTCCAGGAGACGTGGCTCGCTGAAGGTGAGTAGTTCTATGACCTTTTCCATTACTGGGGTGTGTGTGTGTGTGTGTGTGTGTGTGTGTGTGTGTGTGTATGGGGGGGGGTGCTCTCAACCCCACTATTCCAACCCAGCCCACTTCCTCTCTCCCTGGCCTCAGAAGCTCTCCAGTGCCCCCTCCCCAAGGCCCCTGCCTTTCTGGTCCCCAGCACCCAGCATGGACACTTATACTGATATTTATTTTCTCTGCCCTGAGCCGGGCTTGTGTAACTAGGCCTGGGGATGAATCAGACCATTGTGTGGGGTATTTGCTTATTTGAATGGAACTTGGCCCCAGGCCCGTTTTCCTGGTTGAAATTTTCATTTGCAAAGTTTATTTGGCAGCCGCCGCCGGGCTGAGGTGTGTGTTGGGGCGTTGGGGGGAGGGGTGTGAGGGACAGGAAGATGAGGAGAAAGAGCAATTAATTTGTTACGTATCTTCAGGAGTTGCCAAAACATTGGTTTTTACCTAAATTCTTGCTTCCTCTGCTTCCCAATTCCCAGTTGCCAAACAACGTTCTGTCTGAGCCAAAAGAACAACAAACGTTTAAATTAATTCTTTTTTGCAGCACTTTGTCAAAGAGGGCTCTGAGCCCCCCCCTTCCCCTAATAGCCTTGATTGTAATTCTGATGGCAACGGATCCTCCTCCTTTCCTCCTGAATCCCTCCTCCCCAGGCAGATTCCCCCACTTGTGTGCGGTGGGTTAGCTGTAGCTGCAAGCTGGCTGAGGTGGGGTCAGGAGCTGGGCCTTGGCTCAGTGGGGAGCGTTCGGGGGTCTCCTGGTTGGAGGCATTGGTGTGTTTTGGTGGGGCCTGAGGGTGTCACTGGTGGGGCTGCAGGCAGGAGGCGAATGGCGTTTGGTCTCTAAGGAGGAAGGGCCCATCTCAGGGTCCCTTATTTTAACTCTCTGGAAACCGAGAAACCTTTCCGAAGGCTTTTCTCTTCTTTAGAATCTCCCCAGCCCTCCGTCTGGGCATCCTTGGTGATTGTTTTAAAGCTCAAACCCTGCTCCTCCGGAACCCTCTATAAAGGCTTGGGGTAGGAAGGGGAGATTCCTGATTAGGTCCTTGGAGTGAGACTACATCTGTCCTGACCAGTGTGGTGTCCCCAAAAACATAGGTGTTACACTACTTCGCATAGAGCAAGTGCTGGAAACACTTTGTGGAATCCGTGGCTCTCTGGGGGCTCTGGGGTACCGTGCACATCTTCCAGACTCAGCAAGCCCCGGGTGCCCAGCTGCGAGCTACAGGCAGAGCTATGCCCAGCCCGCCCAGCCTCCTCCTGAGGTCCCGAGGTTCCGGAGCTGGGCTGGCGCTGGGGAACGCAGAGGTGTCAGTTTCCACGTCTCTCAAAGACTTCCTTTCCCAGCGCCTGATCTCTGTCTGGCTCACCAGGCTCCTTGTCTGTCTGTCAGCTGAGGGTCCCAGTGCTCCCCGCAGTGGGCACCTCCCGGGGCTGAGGAGTGGGCTCAGAGGCTGGCATGTGGGCAGCCGCTGGTCCATTGGTGCCCGGGTTGGAATGGGAAGGAGAGGAAAATGTTCTCATCATCGTCTCTCCACCTCGGAAGCCCCACCCCTTGGCGGAGGGGGTCCGGGGACTGACTGTACGTGTGTGTCTCTCTGCGTGTGTCAGTGTGCGACGGTGAGCGTGTGTGCTTCATGCTGCTGTCCTGCAAGTGTCTGTGCATTTAAATCCAGTGGGTGGGGAGGTGGGGGTGGGGATCGTAGGACGGAGTGGGGGGGGCGCCAGCGCTGGGATCTCCTTGGTTCCCTCTCCTTCCTTCTGAGGGAGCAGCTCAGGTTCCCAGCTGGCGATGGATGGCCAGGCCTGAGGGGGGGTGCTGAGGCCGCTTGCTCCTTCGCATTCTCTCTGTGGAGACAGATGCAGCTGCCGGGGCCCTGCCCCCCTGCTCCACCCCAGCACCACCCCAGCCTCCTCTCCTGCCTCTTCCCACCAGGTCAGTGGCCCCTGCCGCCCAGGGGGAGCTTTGGGGTGGCAGGGAGGGGCCAGCCCCTTTGGAAACCTGCCAGAAATGGGGTGCAGCTGTGGGAATGGGGGCTGGAGTCCAACCGGCCTCCCTCAGCCTGAATCTTTCCTACAGCCCCAATTTGGAAAGCAGCAGCAGGTCCTTGTAGTGTGTGTGTGTGTGTGTGTGTGTGTGTAGGGGGGGGATTGGGGGTGCGAGGATTGTGAAACAGTCCATGGATGCCCAGGTTGGATCCAGGTCGATGTGATTGTGGGTTCGGAGTCTGTCCGGTCATCATTGGGGGTGAGTGTGAGTGGGGTTCTGTAGGGGCAGGCAGTTCAGCTGTCTTTGGGGTTGGGGTTTTTCTAGATAGAGCAAAGGGGGGTACAGTGAGTCCAAGAGGGCATTCTGGTTTCGGGGTGCCTGGATCTGTTGAGTTGCCGGAGAAAGGATCCGGCTGCTGTCCGGAAACGCAAGCTCAGGAGGCTGAGCCCATGCCGCGCTGGTTATGGCAAAAGGTGTGCTGCTTTGGGTCCAGGGTTGCTTTCCCGGCTTGTGGGGGCCCTGGGGAACAATGACACGCTGACTCCCGGCCATCGATGGCCTTTGTGTGGGTCTGTGCAGCCGAGGAGCTCTGCAGAGGAATTGCAGGGGGCCTAGCGCTCTCTGACACGGTGAAATGTTGGGGTGTGCCATACACAAAGGAATGTGGGTTTTTCTAGAAATAGAATGATCCTTGCCCTTATGAGATTCTCAGAGGTGGGTCTCTGCTCCCCTTTTCCTAAGAATCACTGCTCTCAGTCCCCCCGCCGCCGAGGTCTCCAGTCCCCTTGCCCTTGGTTTCCCCCATTGTCTTTGTAAACCCAAAGGAGACCCTTTGTGGGAAGGGTGTGCATGGGGGCTGGGGGGGGGGGGTTACTCGTGTGCTGCCGTGAAGTAAAGGAATTGGGGGGGGGGGTGAATCCCTGGGTATGCCCGCCAGAGCCTTAGCTTGTCTGTGGGGAGAGATGGGGTTAATCCCATCCCCCAGTCTTTTAGCAAGAACACCTCCTTCTACATGTTTCTGGCTCCATCTCTTCTAGAAGGTTCCTGGGGACAGAGGTCTCCTCCACTGGCACAGAACTGGTTCCTTCCCGAACAGAGGATGGGGGCAGGGGAAGGGTGGGAGCTGAGGCCAGTGCTGACACAAAGGAGCAGAAGCTTTGGGGAATGGCTCCCGCCTCTCCACTAGGATTCCTTAAAAGGCCCCTTCCTCCCGCGATTGGGCCCCGGGAGGGGAGATGGTGCTGGGGCTTACGTGGCGATGGTGAGAGGCTCATCTGAGGTGGAATTAGCTGCTTGGGAAGTCCCCAAGCCCCTCCTCTCCTACTACCCCCAGCCTCCTCGTGGGAAGGATGTGCCCTAAAAATTCTCTCTTTGGGCATTTTGCTGGCTTGGCACGTTTCCCATCCTTCAGCACCTGCCATGCCCACAGGCAGATAACCGCGACCTTAGTGCCAGGGTGGGGTTGGGGGAAGACTGGCACACTGGCTTGGCAGCCAAATCTCAGCCAAGTTAACAAATAAATAAAGAATGGCGTACACTCAGGACCAAACATGGTCACTAGAAATCTGCTCTCCAGGAAGGTGAGGTGCAGTGTTAAAGATTACTGTTTCTATTTCTTTTTGTTGTTGTCAGTCCTCACCCCGGCATATTTTCCCACTGATTTTTTAGAGGGAGTGGAAGGAAGGGGGAGAGACAGAGAGAGAAACATGGATGTATCAATTGATTGCCTCCCGGGTCGAGCCCGCAACCGAGGTACCTGCCCTTGACCGGAATCAAACCCGGGACCCTTCAGTCCACAGGCCGATGCTCTACCCACTGAGCCAAACCGGGCCGGGCCTCCCGTCCCTATTTCCATCTTTGTTAATAGTTTCTGAGCAACTGCGGCCCTGCCCCGCCCCTTTGGGAGAAGCCAGTGATCTAGGGAAGGGCCAGTCAGGGACTGGGGTTCAGGCCACAGCCCTTTGCCTCCACTGACTTGTCCTGGCCCCGGGAAGAGGATGGCACGGCCTCCTCTGGAGTGTGGTCTGTGTGCGGGGGTGGCCCTCAGCCCCCGGGACTGCTGTGGAGCGGAGATCCTGGCCACGTCTTCAGGCCTGGGCTAGAAGGGAGGGCAGGACGAGCCCTAGGGCTCTCATGTGAGCTGGCATGTGACGTCAGTGGGAGATGCCCCAGCCGTCACCTCAGAGGAAAGCAGCAGCTAACGAAGCCCCAGAGGGGACTCGTGTGCGTCAGCCTCCCCGGGGTCTGCACCCCCTCCTCCGCCCGCAGGCCCGCCTCGCCTGTGCAGCAGGGCGGGAAATGCTGCTCATCCCGCTCCCGGTACCCCGTCCAGCCCCCTGTGGCTGGGCCAGAGAGCACGGCATGGGCGAACGTGGGCCTGCACCAATCATGCCCATTCTTACGGCACTTGTTAAAAATAAAGCTGCCTATGCCGAAACCGGTTTGGCTCAGTGGATAGAGCATCGGCCTGCGGACTGAAGGGTCCCAGGTTCGATTCCGGGCAAGGGCATGTACCTTGGTTGCGGGCACATCCCCAGTAGGGGGTGTGCAGGAGGCAGCTGATCGATGATTCTCTCTCATCGATGTTTCTAACTCTCTATCCCTCTCTCTTCCTCTCTGTGAAAAATCAATAAAATATATTTAAATGAAAAAAATAAATAAAACTGCCTATGGAATGAGACTTGGGGGTGGCTTGGAATCCCTGTTTTAACAATGTGCCCAGGCTCTTGATCCGGGCCAGTTAGGAAACGGTTGCTTTTGTGCCCTAGAGTGGGGCTTCTGAAAAGACGTGTGCTCCCTGTGTGTGTTTTTGTTTTTGCCAAGGGGTGTCATGTCCTACTGACTTACTTGATCACTTTAGAGTTGTTTTACGTTGAGGTTTCATCAAGTCTTTAGCTGTTGGTGGCTCCTGATTCTTAAACCCCCCTCTGCCCAATCTCTCTGTCAAGAAGTCAACTGCCTATAAACATCCATTTTAGGATCTAAACATCTATTTTAATAAAACTCTTAAGTTTTAAAGAGTGGCGTGCACTCAAGACCAAACATGATATTTAAAGCAAGTTGGTGAAGAATTTTTCTGCCACCGCCTAACGTGTGCCACGTGAGAAGGGTTTTCCCCGGAGGACCTGCCTCTAATCAAATGGTACCTGGTGGTGGAGAGAGGGGAGCCCTCAGGGTGAGGAAGGGCTGGTTGGCTGGTTGGTTGGTTGGTTGGGATCTCTTCCTTCTTGCTCCCAGGCCTACCATCCCGGCTCCCATCAGCCTGAGGACAGAGGTCATTCTATCTTTATTCACAAAGTTGACAAATAATGCGTGGAGAGCCTATTGTGAGCCAGACGCCATTCCTGGGGCACTGGGGAATCAGATGAACAAGACAGATAAGCTGAAACGGGTTTGGCTCAGTGGGTAGAGCGTCGGCCTGCAGACTGAAAGGTCCCAGGTTCGATTCCGGTCCAGGGCATGTACCTTGGTTGCGGGCACATCCCCAGTAGGGGGTGTGCAAGAGGCAGCTGATCAATGATTCTCTCTCATCGATGTTTCTAATTCTCTATCCCTCTCCCTTCCTCTCTGTAAAAAATCAATAAAATATATATATATTTTTAAAAAAGACAGATAAGCCCCATGCTCTCAGCAAGCTTGCCTTTCTGGTAGAAGAGATGGACAATAAATACGTGAACATAGTTAATAAGTTCAGGTTCCCATGTCGTGCTGGGGAAGAAATAAAACGGATGCAAGAAAGGAGTGGGAGGGGGACCTCTGGGCTGGGTGGTCAGAGAAGACCTCTGAGGAGGTGACAAAGTGAACTAAAACTTCGGTGGCCAGAAAAAAAATAGGCAGACAAAGATCTGGGGAAGAGGGATCAAGCTGACGAGCTTTGAAAAGAGACCAGCGCTTGGGAGAGTAAAGGGCCAGCACAGGCAGGTCAAAGAGGTAAACGCATCAGACCATGCGGGGCCTTGGAGGCCGAGGGGAAGAGTTTGGGATTCGCACTTTAAGCAGGAGAGCGAAGGGATTTGACTTCTGTGGCCCTGACAGCTATGTGGAGAACACCTGACTAGCAGGTGAGAGTGGAAGTGGCGAGTTTTGATTAGAGGCTGTGGCTGAAATCACCAAGGAAGATACTATGGAGCCTTCGCAAATGGGGTGTCTAGTTGTACAGGCGAGAACGAGTGAGGGTGTTCTCCAGCCGTCTCCTTGAACCCTCACCCTTACCAGCCATTCCTGATTCTGATCATCTTATCCATCAGCCTCTCCACGGTCTAACCTGAGAGCAGTCTCCTTGGGTACCAGCCCCTCACCTTTGAGCCCCTCTCTTCTTGGCCTATCAGGAAGTTCTTGGTGTCTTCCTTTTCCCTTCCTGTTATAACCTAGTCTTGAGAGAGGGGCAAACCTGGGCAAAGACTCTGGAGTCAGGGGAGGTACTCAGCGGTAGACCCACCTAAAGGAGTTGGTGAGACCAGGATAAGGACTATGAATCAACCCAGATGTCCAGGTTGGAGGCCATGGGTGAGCTACTGTTCTAGTTTAGTTTTGCTGCCGAAATCCCAAACCCAGCACCTCCCACGCTGGAACACTGGGAATGCTCCTTTGAGAACTTCCAAGCTTGGGAGCCCTTCTCTCTCCTAGCTGCACATCAAAGGGATGAGGCCCTGACCTCCCAGGATCCCCAGCCTCTTCCCCTCCATTCTCATCCCTTTTTTTTAACCTGCCTCCAACCACCCTCTTTTCTCCGTTCCATCTCTTCCTGGGATCTAGAGTTCTAGATTTCACTTTGTAGGTTGTATACAATGCAGATTCCTGCCCAGAGTCAGAATCTCCCCTGTGATTCAAAGTCCACAGGCTCTCACTCCTTGTCATGCCTGCCCATCCCAGCGGTGACTGCTGTTGCTTTGAGAGGGCTTTGTAAACTCTGAGGGGCAGGGCTGTCTTCACTGCGGAAACATGGAGGGAACAAAGACAAAGCATCTTGGAAAAGACTGGAATCTGCTCAGACAGGTTCTGAGAATCTGCAGCCTCTCCCCTCCAGGGTCTCAATGGAGCCAGAGATGGAGGGCGCTAGGACCTGGTGCGGAGTTGCCTTTCTTTCTAGGAAGGCTGTTTTGGGGTGGGTGCTGATCTGCTGGGCTGCTTTAATGGTAGCTCCCAGGGGCTGCCATCCAAGGCCCAACCCCCACCCCCTCAACCCCCAATCTAGACTCACCTTTGACCTCTCTTCGCAGCTCAGGTACCAGATAGTGATGAACAGTTTGTTCCTGATTTCCATTCAGAGAACTGTGAGTAGAGGGCCCTGGGTAGAGGGGATGGGGAGTGGGGAAGGGCAGGAAATGAGTCACAGGAACAGAGAATCACAAAAGATCAACTCGTTCTCTCCTAAAGAGAGGGGTGGAGGGCAGGGCTCCCCATTCTCGGGTTTGGACTCAAAGACCTTGGCTCCAATGGGGCTTTCTCCACCTTAGCTGTGTGGCCTCGGAGCAGGCACTTCATCTCTCTGGTCCGCCATCCCCTGGTTTCCGAAGTGGGCAGGCTTCGGCCAGTTCAGCAGGGCCCAGTTCTACCATTCCACGTTACTTCCATGCAACTTGGGAGCTATCTCGTGCCCCCAACCAATTAGCAATGTCTGTAGACATTTTTAGTTGCCACACTGGAACTAGATGCTACCGGCCCCTAGTGGGGAGAGTATCGTGGGATGCTACTAAATACCCTATACCCGTGGTCTGCAAACTGCGGCTCGCCAGCCACAAGCAGCTCTTTGGCCCCTTGAGTGTGGCTCTTCCACAAAATACCACGGCCTGGGCGAGTCTATTTCGAAGAAGTGGCGTTAGAAGAAGTTTAAGTTTAAGAAATTTGGCTCTCAAAATATCATTGTACTGTTGATATTTGGCTCTGTTGACTAATGAGTTTGCCGACCATTGCCCTATACAATGCTCAGGAGATACCCTCACCCCCACCCCCCGCCCAACAAAACATTATCTGGCCCAAATGTCAATAGTTCCTGCTTTAATGTCAGATACTTTGCTCTCAATTGTCTTCCTAAATGAAATGAAACAGGGCACACAGACCCGGAAACAGCAGATAACAGATGGGGTTGGTAGTAGGCATTTGACCCGGCTGCAGTAGGACAGAGCCTCACACTCTGCCAACTTGGACCCAACTCGTTGCTCCTCCGCCTGGTGGCTGGAGTTTGAGGACCCAGCAGAGGCCACAGGCCAGGCCCATGTTCACAGATAATTAGGAGTCTGTGTATAACGCTCGTCAGCTGACATGTGAGTGGCTCACACCCAGCCTCCACCAGAAAGAGGAAGATTCTTTACAGCTCCAAATAAGAAAGCATCCCTCTCCCTCGGAATTTTCCAGGGCGCTCGGGAAAACCACAGGCCCGAGATTCAAAGTGCTCGCCCCTACAAAGGTGTCTTTTTGGGGTGGGTTTTGGATTGTGTGAAATGTTGAATTCGGGACCATTTCTTTGGTTAATATTAGACATTTTCCCGATGGATAAAACTAGACATAACGTACAAGTAGCCAAACTGCTTAATGCTTAAACGTGTGGAGACCCAGAGCAGGGCCCAGGCTGTGCCGGTCCCCCAGCCGGCCCTCGGAGAGCAGCGAGTGGAGGAAGCCCTCACTGCCTCTTCTGAGACACTCTGCCCGCTCTGCCCCCTTCCACCCCCACAGTAGCTTTCCACAGCCCCACCACCAGGATCAAGAAGGAGCCCCAGAGTCCCCGCGCAGACCCGGCCCTGTCCTGCAGCAGGAAGCCGCCTCTCCCCTACCACCATGGCGAGCAGTGCCTTTACTCCAGGTGAGGGCCGCCCCGCGACGGAGGAGGGAGGGGCACTCGTGAGCAGAGGCAGCAGTTGAAATGAAATGCACGTGAGCCGAAACCGGTTTGGCTCAGTGGATAGAGCGTCGGTCTGCGGACTGGAGGGTCCCGGGTTCGATTCCGGTCAGGGGCATGTGCGTTGGTTGCGGGCACATCCCTGGTTGGGGGTGTGCAGGAGGCAGCTGGTCGATGTTTCTCTCTCATCGACGTTTCTAGCTCTCTGTCCCTCTCCCTTCCTCTCTGTAAAAAATCAATAATAAATAAATAAATAAATAAATGCACGTGAGAGGACAGAAAGGATTTCCGAGCTCCCGGAAGGGAGCGGTGCAGGGAGGGTATCCTCCGAGCAGTTAGGAGTGGGCCCCGGGGCTGTGTGCGAAGGCTGGCCACGTTTGTTCCCACTGAAGAAGCCCAGTCAGTGGCTCTGGGCTGCGGGGCAGTGTGCCCAAGACCACACCCCGCGTGAGCATGTACAAAGGGTGAAAAAGTCATTCGGGGCCTTGTCTGGCTCCTGCCGTTCCTTTCCCGGCACCCTGTCCTCTTCCTTCTCCTCTAACCCCGTGCCCTGACTTCTCTGGGGATGGCTGAAGGGTTCGAAGATGCTCGCCTGGCTTTTCTGCCCCCTCACCCCCGTCTCCCCCTCAACTCCAGTGCCTATGACCCCCCTAGACAAATCGCCATCAAGTCCCCCGCCCCCGGTGCCCCCGGACAGCCGCCCCTGCCGCCCTATCCCCGGGCAGAACAACGGAGTTTCGTGAGATCCTCTGGCACCTCCCAGCCCCCCCCTGGCCATGGGTACCTCGGGGAGCATAGGTAAGGAGACCCCCCCAGAATGGGAGCTGAGGGTCCTCCATCTGCCCCTTAGTGACCTGGTGTGGGGGGAGGTAGGGGGGGAGGGATATTGACACCCACACCCACCCTGGAGCCCACTCTGCAAGCTTTGGGGAGGACTTCATCTAATGCTCTCCTCCTTCTCCATCCCCCCCTGTCCAGCTCTGTCTTCCAGCAGCCCTTGGATTTGTGCCACTCCTTCACCTCCTCTCAGGGAGGGGGCCGGGACCCCCTCCCAACCCCCTACCAGCACCAGCTGTCGGAGCCCTGCCCACCCTACCCCCAGCAGAGCTTCAAGCAGGAATACCTGGACCCCCTGTACGAACAGCTGGCCATGGGCCAGGGTGGGGTCAATGGGCACAGGTACCCAGGGGCGGGGGTGGTGATCAAACAAGAGCAGACGGACTTCGCCTATGACTCGGGTAAGAGACCTCTCAGGTGGGAGGGGTCGGGGTGAGGTTGCTGGGCGGGGTGGCATGTGATAACCCCCCAGAACGTCTTTCCCCCAAGTTCTTTATCTTCCTCTCTTTTTACTAGTTCACAAAGCCAACCCATTCACTTTCTTCATGGGTTCGAAAGAATTGTCATTTTTTTTCAGTCAGCAAGCTTTATATTCAGATAAAAAAATAAATGGGATGTAGGTCCTTACCCCTCAGGTAGCATGTGATGTAATAGGCAAGTTAAGCCATTTCTTTCTGTGTCTATTTAACAGGTGCTTGAGAGTTTAATCACCTGTAGAGTCCATAGTACTGCTGGAGGAGTATGAATTTGTGAATTTAGAGGATACAAAGATTAATAGGTTATTCTCAGTCCCAGGGATGCTTAACAATAGGAAGGGAGCCCAGGGTGATTCATCAGTTGAGGGTTGACCCGTGAACCAGGAGGTCAGAGTTCAATTCCCAATTCAGGCTGGATCCCCAGTCTGGGATGTGCAGGAGGCAGCTGATCAATGATTCTCTCTCATCATTGATGTTTCTCTCCCTCTCCTTTCCTCTCTTTAAAATCAATAAAAGCATTTTTTTTTTTTTTTTTTAATACGAAGGGATTTGAATGAAGAGAAACATGAACTTGAAACTAGCCAGGTTCCTAGTTCCCAGTTGGGACTCAGGGTTAATACAACCTGTTCAAGCCCGCCATCTTGGCCAGAGCTGGATACCGGAAGTAGGGGCTGCTGTAAACTCTAGTTCCACCCTGTTTACCGGAGTGAGATGCACTCAGCCATATATTCATCAACAGCAGTAGTTTAAGGCCCCGAGTGCACAAGGATGGCCCTTCTCAGTGAGGAAGGGCCCAGAAAACCTTGGCTCGTTACACTGTTACTATCCCCAACTGAATTGCTATGCACTTGCGTGAGGAAAATATCCAGCCGTTAGAATAGGCTCAGAGCTGGCCAGAGCTTTCGCATTTCCCCTTTTTCTGATGCTCAGCACAGTCTTTTAGGGGCAGGGGAAGGAACCACAGAGCCTGAGTGAGGGCCAGAAGGGCACTCCTCTCCTCCGCCCGGGGCCTAAGCCTGAGCCATGCCAGCAGGGAGATGCAGGAAAGCGGAGGGAGACGCTCTTGCCGCTGACCTTCAAAGGATGTAGACCGGAGGAGATCATGTTACTTGCCCTTGAACTCCCGCCCCTCCCCCCCCAGCTTCCTCTGAAAGGAGTCAGGAATTCCATTCACAAAATGGATGCATGAATGAGCCCACGCTCCCGCCTCCTCCCGGAGGTGTCAGGTTTCACCGTCTCATTCATAGGTGGGAGTGGAGGGCCAAGGGGCTGGAACTTGAATGGGTGGCTTCGCACCACCAACTCCTCCAGGTGGAGCGGGGATGTTTCCATCCTGTGGAGTGGAATCCAACGGAGTGGAATGGGCTCTGCTGTCAGAGCTGGAAAAAAAAAAAAAAAACCCGGCCCAGTGCCCACTGCCTCTTCCCTAATTACAGATCCGTGCAGTCTCTCTCCCTCCCACCCACTCTCCTTTCCTCCATGGATTCCTCCCTCCCTCATATAGCACACTGGGCAGGGAATCTGACCTGCTGACCGGAGGTTGGCCCATTCCAGGGGAGTCTTAGACGTGGACACTGTACCCTTTCCCCGGAGGTTCATCGCTATCCCTCCCTCCTCCCCCCAAACTCACAGGAAACAGCTGCTCCCTGGAATCCTGGGCCTTGTGGAACAGCTTTACCCACCCCAGCTGCTGCCACCCCTGCCCTCTGGCTCAGCCTCACACCCCCTCTGGGTGAACTTCCCCTGGGACCGGGGTAGGCAGGCAGGCAGCTGGGAACAGAGCCGGAAAGCAGGCTGGCAGGAAGTTCTTAAGTGTGTGTAGGCCTGCTGCCCCCACCTCCGCCCCAGCCGCCAATAACATCGCCCTTCTTTCTCTACCCCCAGATGTCCCCGGGTGTGCGTCAATGTACCTCCATGCAGAGGGTTTCCCCGGACCCTCTCCAGGGGACGGGACCATGGGTAAGGCAGCCCCCGCTCCCTGCCAAGTCCTCCAGGTCAGAAAGGGGTCCTGCCACGGGGGGGAGGGTCTCCTGACCAGGAATCCCTCTGGACACTCTGGGGTCTCGTCGGTGAACCCCCCCCAGATCTGAGTGACCCCCCACCTTCCTCCTCAAGGCTATGGCTATGAGAAACCTGTGCGACCATTCCCAGAGGATGTCTGTGTCGTCCCTGAGAGATTTGAAGGTCAGAGACGTGACTGTTCATGAGAGGGTCAGGTTTTTCTCTGTGCCCTCGGACTGTGTCACCTGGGAATCACATGACATTTTCATGAGAAAGGGCCCGGAAAGGCCCCTGGGGAGAGAAGGCTGCCAGGGGGACCCAAAGGCGCAAGCCCTACCCGCCTGCTCCCTGTGCTCCCCAGGAGACATCAAGCAGGAAGGGATGGGAGCATTCCGAGAGGGGCCGCCCTACCAGCGCCGGGGCGCCCTGCAGCTGTGGCAGTTCCTGGTGGCCCTGCTGGATGACCCAACCAACGCTCACTTCATCGCCTGGACGGGCCGGGGGATGGAGTTCAAGCTGATCGAGCCTGAGGAGGTGGGCCTCCCCGACGTTCCCTCCCCTCCTTCCCACGGGTCTTGGGCCTGGCGATGAGCGAGCCTGGGAACGGGTGGCATGGGTCTTCACCATCATCGTTGCCGAGTTCTTACCAAACCGGGGTCTCTGAGCCGGTGCTTATTTGCCTGACCCGCTCAGCGTTGTGCACTGGAAATCTCCAGTGCCTTCTCTGACCCACCGCTCACGTTTCCTCTGCTGAGCCAGCGTCGCCATCCCCAAATCCTCCTGTTTCCCCGCAGGTCGCCAGGCTCTGGGGCATCCAGAAGAACCGGCCCGCCATGAATTACGACAAACTGAGCCGCTCCCTCCGATACTATTACGAGAAAGGCATCATGCAGAAGGTCAAGGGGCTAAGGGCCCGGGGACAAGAGGGTGGGGGGCAGGGGGGACAGAGGCGCCTTCTCGGGAGTTTGCAGGAGCAGAGATAGTGAGCCAGTCGGAAGGGACAAGAAATTGTGGACAATCCCCCCAAGAAAGTGCTAACCATTAGGAAGTCCACATCATTGGAGAGGTTGAGATCAGAGTTGAACCCCAGAAGGGAGCTGGCTGCTTAGAGGAACGAGTATGGAGAGAAGTGAACTTCGCACATGTGCCTAGGCCCCTTCCCCACCCCTGCACGGACCCGGAGAGCGTTAGACGGACCCAACCCTCTCTCCCCACAGGTGGCCGGAGAGCGCTACGTATACAAGTTTGTGTGCGAGCCCGAGGCCCTCTTCTCCCTGGCCTTCCCGGACAACCAGCGTCCGGCTCTCAAGGCCGAGTTCGACAGGCCGGTCAGTGAGGAAGACACAGTCCCCCTGTCCCACTTGGACGAGAGCCCCGCCTACCTCCCAGAGCTGGCCGGTCCCGCCCAGCCCTTCGGCCCTAAGGGTGGCTACTCCTACTAGCCCCTGGCGGCTGCTCCCTGGCCACCGGGGCGCTGTCCTGTGTACATAGAGATGAATCTGGTGTCGGGGAAACCCTCACTCTGAAACCCACAGATGTCTTGGAGCAGGTTCCCACTGGCCTATCAGCCAGCCGCCCTGGCCCAGACTCTGCGCGGTGCACCAGAGTCCACGGGAAGGACACGTGGAGACGCCGCGAGTGCAAGGTGGAGTCTCAGAAACTCCCAGGGGTCTCACCTCTGGCCTCTTCCTCGGTCCATCCGAGAGGCCCAAGCCCCGCCCCTCCCCCATCGCAGAGAACAAGCGTTTGTTCTCTTCCGGGGGACAAAGAAGCATCCCTACTGTATCCTGGTGGGGAGGACACTCTGGGCTCCCCAGATCGCCCGCTGCGGGGAGGCAGAAGCCTGGATCTTGCACTCCACTCCAGGCTGTGGCCCTGGAGGGTCCTGCTTGTCAGTTCTTGGTGCTCTGTTGCCCAGAGGTGGGGGCAGGGAGGCCTGGGTTCCTGCTCCCAGGGCCCTTTGCCTGTTCCTAGGCCCAGGCCTGGGGTATCACCTCCACCCCCACGTCTGCCAGACCCTAATAAAGGCCCCTGCTTCTCCCGTCCCGTGTCCTCTTTGCTGCCAGGGGAGAAGGGCCCGGTTTAAAAGAGCTTGACCTTGAGGCAGATGACCAGTTTGGGGTGTTTCCCTGACACAAGTTACCAAATGGTTCTTGGGAAAGGACAGTTCACCTTTTCCTCTGGAAAATGGGTTCATGGGCTCAGTGATCCTTTCCCCCTCCCAGGATTATTATGGGAAGATCCTGAACTAATGTGCATAGGGCACTTTGTGATCTAGGCCAGTGCTTGGCCATCTCCCTGTGGGGTAGGGCTCCTGGAGCGTGTCCGGGCAGGATTTGGCCTGTGGTTTGTGACCACAGCTGATCCGTGAACAGTGTGTTCCCCCTCCTGCCGTGGCTCCAGATTGCTGTTTCTGCTGAGGTTGGGGACAGAGTTTGGAGAGGGTCTGGAGAACGGGAAAAGACACCCAGACGAGGGTGAAGGGCGGTGGAACGAGCCCTGGGTTCTGGCCAGTGTAGGAAAAGGACCTAGATCTTTGGGGGGAAGGTCAGTGGGGAACAGCAGGCTCTCCTGCCCTGGAGCTGAGTTTTCGGGGGGGAGGGGGGGGGGAGTGGGAAGGAAAGGCTGAGAAAGCGGTGACACCCAGAGAAAGGCGTGTGACTATGAGTATGACCAAGGGGTTCTGGGGAGTAAGCGGGAGGCCGCTGTCCACCCAGGCCCTGTGCAAACCGCTTCCCAGGAGCCAGGCGCTCTCCAGTTAAATCCGAGCCACAGCCACGCTGAGGCCGGACTGCCCTGTCCTCCAGCGCCTGCCACACCTCAGTTCCTGCTCAGCACTAATGCCGACACCCAACAGTCCCCACAGGAAGGGATGCCTCTCAAGCACCACCTACAAATAAAAAGCAACTTCTTATTCCCCTAGAAACAAAATATCAATGTACTGATGTTTCTAAAATTTAGAGCAAGGAAAAGAAAAATTTTAAGCATATATATATATATATATATATATATATATATATATATATAAAATTTCATTCCATATTAAAGCCAGGATATCCCAGCAAGAAGGTGTAAAATTTGAATGGAAACAGGTCCTGAGCACCTGCACGTGACACTGGGATTTAGATGAGAATCTGCATCACAGAAAATATCTCGCAGGCTGAGACCTGTGACCTCTGGCCTCTAAAATGTTCATTAACAAGCCGCTCCCCACAACTCTGTTCACAGCTTTAAACTTGGAGAGGCACTGCTCCAGGGAGTCAGCTACAACACTCTCCCCACCCCCCTTCCCCCCCGAGGAAATTCCTCAGGCCAAAGGAAAGAGCCAAAAAAATCGGGCTCCAGACCTGATGAAGGTGAACCCGGGCCGAGAAGCCTGACCCAGCAGCAGAGCTTACCCATGCCCCCTGGGGGCAGCCCCCACACACACACACACAAACAAGCACAGACTCAGCACATGTGCAGGGCAGGAAGCTCCTGAGCTGGGCTCCCGCAGGGGTGCAGTGAACAGTAGACTTTAATGGCCAAGAAGATTCCAGCTCCCTGCATGAGACCCACATCCTCTGCTGGGTTGTCACTCAACCTGGGGTAATATTGGTTCAAGGAAGAGAAACAAGGGCCCATTGTGAGGAAGCAGCAGGCCAGAGTCCTTCCGAACCGCTGGAAGCCCCCTTCTGAGTGGGCTGGGCAATGCGGCCGGCATGCCGTTTCCTGATGGGCAGTCAGGTCGGACCCCACCATGCTGTGACAGCAGAGCCGTTACCCCAGCACCTAGGAGGGGGACGTTCAAGGACACCCACAGAGCTAGCTAGGGTCCTTCATTTTTCGTACCAAAACCCAGAAAGATGACCAGCCCTGTCTCTCACCTTGACCTGTTCAACATCCCCTCCTCAACCTGAGCTTAACCCAAAAGTCCATCTTCAGGGAATACGGTCTCAGAGTGCCAATGCCATCAGTGCTGGTCACTCACCTGGGACAGGTGGGCCACGAAGCCCAGAGCTGGCTCCTGAGCTGGACCTGGACTGGAATTAAGACTGGGGAGCCGGGTGCCCAGCCAATGCGGCTTTTCCATTTCCTGTCGGCCCCTGCACTCTTCTGCCCATAAGGCCTTCCGTGTTGGCACACAAACATCCCCTGCCCTTAATGACAGGCCTGGGCTTCCTGGGAGTGCACTCGGACAGAGTTGGAGGCTCGCGCTCAGCTCAAGAGCAGCCGGGACCTGTGGGCAGACTCCCTGGCCTGTACTCCTCTGCACTGGATTCTCTGAACTGTGTCTTCAGATTTGTCTGCGGCCCAATGACAGCCTACATTCCGTCATTTCCCACAAGGTTGCATAGTCTTGTAATGTCTGGCTACAATTTGATGGCAGTTCTAGTATTTACATAATTTCAGAACTTACTAGAATGAGGGAGGTGGTGCAGGCCACATACAAGGTGCCGAACTGCCTAGGAGCTTCTGAACGAGCTCCACATCCAGAACAGCTTGCCAGACGTCCCACAACCCGCCTGGCAGCAAGGAAAAAAATCTGTTTTTCCTTCTCAGAAGCAGTGAGAAGCCCTGGCCGGGTAGCTCAGTTGGGTAGCTCAGTTATGATATGCCGAGGTTGTGGATTCAGTCTCTGGTCAGGGCACATACAAGCAACCAACAAATGCATAAACGAGTGGAACAACAAATCAATGTTTCTGTCTCTCTCTACAAAAGAAATCAATTAATAAAAATTTTAAAATAACTGGCACTGGGAAGTGGTTATTCCACAACGAATGCTAAGAGCACACCATTCAGTGAGAGACTCGGAGCACAGACGCTGGGCAGCTCCAGCCGGCTCTGAGAGGTGTCATGCTGGCTCTCTGTTTGGGACACGGGAGGGGAAGCTCTGACCATAAAAACCCTTTGTTGAAGCCCATGGAGGACCTCGGGGAAAACAAAATAAAAGCTTTGTGATTACTCGCAAGCTTCAAAAGGAAAGGGGACCCGCTGCACAGGGTGGGTGTGGCAGGCGGCAGAGCCGGGGACGGCCTCTGCATTCCGTGTGCGGCCTCTGTAAGCACTCGGGCGCCAGGCCCGAGAGCCTGTGCCGGGAAGAGGTCACTCGTGGATGGGACCGCGCGGTGCTAAGCCTGGAGATGTGCGCTGTGCATCACTCTCAGCCTCCAGAGGCCCTGGGCTCTGGTTTCAGGGGGCTCCCCACTGGTACACCAAAGCCCCAGAGACTATCCCCCCACCCCCACCCCGAGTCCAGGCCAATATCCTAACCTTTCAACTCAAAGAAATCTTCACAGAAACCATTTTTGTTTCCTTAAGAAAATAAATATTATCAGGTCAAGGGAAGGTACAGGGGCTGGACAGGGGCAGGAAGTGGGGCCAACACTTTCAATGAGCTTCATGGCTCCCTCCTGCACACAGCACCCGCTGGGGCGTCAGGGTCCCCATCGTGTCCATCTGTCTGCGTGTCCAGGTGTCCGATGCTCACAGCGCATTTCCCATCCCAGGGCCGCACGGGTTACGCCTTTCTAGGAGACGGTTCAGTGTGCCCCTGTGTTGGCTGTGAGCTCCAGGTGGCCCCAGTGAGTTGGGGTAGTGTGGACGGGACATTCTGGTCAAACCAGGCGTAAATCCCTGGTTCTATTTTACCACAAGGGAAGAAATGCAAATCAAGTTTGGAAAATGTCCAGTTAAGATCGTATCCTCATGGTCAGCTTTTCACCAGTAAGAGTGAGGCCAAGGCCTGGGCCAGCGCCACAAGAGGCGAACCAGTCCTGCCGTCAGCGCCGCCGGAAAGCCCGGGATATTCTCCAGGCGTTGGGCTCCTCGTAGCGGTTGTACAAGGGTTCCAGGCGCTGCTGCTTCTTCTGCTTGCTCAGCTTCGTCGGGTCGGAGACCTTGAAGAAGGCGGGAGCGAACTCCACAAGCCACCGGGGGTCGATGGTGGTGACCTCACGCATGTACTCCTTCGTGGTCAGCACCAGCTCGTGGTACACCACCCTGAGAGGGGACAAGACAGGATCAAGTCTCCGGTCACCCTGGTCCCTGAGGGGCCGCCGCTGAGCTTGCATTTTACCCTCTCAGCTCTCCTGCCTGACCCCCCGGGAGACTGCAGTCTCTCTATTACAAGCACACTCCAATCCTGAGGAGGCCGCACACCTCTAAGCACAGAAAGCTGTCAGAACCATGTGTTCTAGCCCTGGCTCTGGCTCCAACTATCACTGAGAGAGTGGATCGCACCACTTCTCCGGACCCGTCTCCTGTCTGTGAAACGGACAGTGGTTTTCCAGGCTGTCTCCGCAGAACTCCAGGCCCTGAAGAGGAGCCTCAGGAGCTGCCACAAGGAGATGCGTGAAAGCCAAGCAGGCAAGACTCCATATCTGCAACCCTTCTACCATGGCGGCACGATGGTTTTAAATCCGCTTTATATTAGGATAGGTAAGATTACTTTTTTTTTTTTTAATGCTACTTGAAAAAAAAATTTAAACCACCTCACTAAATGATCTCAAAGATCCTTCCTACATCTCATTCCCATGATTTTATTTCTCTCAAAAGGGTCTGACTGTGCCTAATTCACACTTCCACTGCCCTAGAAATACAAGCAGTGTGAGAATAGAAGTGCTGGGGGGAAGGGAGCAAAGGCACAAACACAAAGTGCCAATAGATCGACAGGTTCTCTCTGCCCAGAACGGCTCACAGACCGGGGCCTGCCCACCTACCATTCCGGCTGTCTGTTGAAGAGAGCGCTGGAAGGGTGGATGTACACCACCTGCTGGTCGATCAGGGTCCGGTAACCCTCCTGCGGGTCTTTCTTGGCAGCATTTCGGAAGAACCCACTGCAGATGGCCTTTTGCACTCGGACTGTGGACTTACCGCAGGAAACCACATCCAGCTTGTGCCTATCAGGAAAATAAATCGAGAGAGGACAGAGATGTGAGACAACTCTGTTTGCAGAGATTCTATCTTCCAAGATGACGGTGCCCAACACCCCCATCTTGGGGCCCCAGGACCCTTCTTCCAGCCCTAAGAGTAGAAGGGGCAGCTCTGCCAAGTGGGCAAGATGGACACAGTAAGAGCGAAGGACTTAATTTAACGTGACTAGTAATGTTTCAGATGCTTGTAAATAGATTTTTTTTTTCAACAAAAAATCATCTTCCTCTCAGAAACTTTTTATTGATTGATATAGAGAGTGAGAGAGAAAGAGGAGAAACATCAATGTGAGAGAGAAACATGGATCGGCTGCCTCCTACACATGCCCCAACTGGAGATCAAGCCCACAACCTGGGTATGTGCTTATTGAAAATCAAACCCACAACCCTTCGGGGCACAGGATGACACTCCAGCCAACTGAGCCACACTGGCCAGGGCCCCAGGAACATTCTGAAGTGATTCTCAGCTGCACCCTTTCATGGAGAGGATTATAACAAAAATGGAAAAGCTGAAGGAAAAGAGTTATGTGAGGAATCAATAGCTCCACAGTACATCTAGAGATGAACAGACATGAAGTCAAAATGGGGAAAAGACACCAGATGTTACCTGTCCATTATGCCTAACATCTGCTTGCGAATGTCCTGGGCCCGGCGCAGAGAACGAGCTTGGATAAAGTTCTCATAGCACCAAGGGTTGGAAAACTTGTTGTTCTTCCAAGAATTGTACACGGCCAACAGGGTGAGGTGGTCTCCTTCGGTTTGGTGGAATTTGGCCTTCTTCTGATCGGCGAGGGCTTGTTTATCCTGCCCAACAGAGGGAAAGAAGCTTATTTTCCGCCCAGCAGCTACTAAATGAACACCCAGCAGTTCCAGGAAGCCCTACGTGGCCCTGTAAGCGTCCACATGAAGCACTGGAGTGGCAATGGCTGATTTCACTCAGCTTCGCCACCATCTCCATATGAACGTGGGACCGAACTCCCTACCTTGGGCCTGTAAAAAACGTTCTGCACGGACAGCATGGACACAATGGTCAGCATTTCCTCACTGCAGCCCAAATGCACAGACATGATCAGCATTTTGCACAGCATTGGTTCCAGAGGGAATTCTGCCATCTAGAGGGAGAAGAAGAAAGTACAATTGCTACCCTGAGGAAGCTCCATCTGGACTTGCCAACGTGAGACACTGGTGAGCAGACCAGAGGAGGTTCACCAAGCATGAGGACGTGGGATGCCTGTCTCTATCAGAAGACATTGCTGTTTTCATTTCCCAAAGAAATCCCAATGAAATACATGCGATCAAGAACATAACTACTGTTACAGGAGGTGGGAATTTTGTAGACATCTTTTAAAATTAAGGCTAGACTCAATAATATATCCCAAGGTAAAACTGACTGTGGGTGAAATTTATTTTTCTATAAAAAACAGTCTTAAGGCCTGGCTAGTGCGGCTCAGTGAGCTGGAGCACTGTCCCAGGCACCAAAGGGCTGCGGGCTCGATTCCCGGTTAGGGCACATAACCAGGATGCGGTTTCAGTCCCGGTCGGGGCATATGCAGGAGGCAGCTGATCAATATTTCTCTCTCGCAGCGATGACTCCCCCCTTTGCCCCTTTCCTCCCTCTAAAAATCAATAAAAAAATAAAACAGTGGGAAATGCAGTTAAAAAAAAAAAACAGACATCTAGAATTGTGCTCAAAACTTATCCAGAGCCTCAGAGCTTGATTTTGCACAAAACAAAGCGTGGAGAAGACTGGCCAGGGGATCCTTCCAAAAGCACCAGAAATTACGTGTGTCCCTACCCTGCGGCCCAGGCGAGTAAGCAGGCCCTCGTCATCCAGGGCCCCCAGGGTGTACAGCTGCTCCATGGCTGTGATCAAGGTTTCCATTGGTGGGGCATCCATGAAGTCAAAGGACAGAAGGTCATTGATGCCCATGGCCTAGAAGAGAAGGGAAGAAAGTATGTGATGGGAGGGTCAGCCTCACCAGTGAAAAAAAGACTACTTATTGGCTTTCTTTCCTGTTTCTTCAACTGCAATCAGGAAGCCATCAGCAAGGTTAGCAGCAACCTCCAGGGCTGGGCCACACAAACCTCAAGACTAGTAGAAAGCATGTACTTTCTTAGAAACTTTAAAAACACTCCTCAAGCTGAAAACGGTTTGGCTCAGTGGTACAGTGTCGGTCTGCGGACTGAAAGGTCCCGGGTTCGATTCCAATCAAGGGCATGTACGTTGGTTGCGGGCACATCCCTGGTGGGGGGTGTGCAGGAGGCAGCTGGTCAATGTTTCTCTCTCATCGACGTTTCTGGCTCTCTATCTCTCTCCCTTCCTCTCTGTAAAATAATCAATAAAATATATTTTTTAAAAACACTCCTCAAAATGATAGTACATACGACTCAACAACAGAAAGACAACAATTAAAAAACGGGCAAAGGACCTGAATAGACATTTCTCCAAAGAAAATTAAAAATGGCCAAGAAGCACATGAAAACATATTCAATGAGCCGGCCAGCATGGCTCATTGTTTGAGCATCGACCTATGAACCAGGAAGTCACGGATTGATTCCCAGTCGGGGCACATGCCCAGGTTGTGGAATGAATCCCCAGTGTGGGGCATGCAGGGGCAGCCGACCAATGATTCTCTCTCATCATTGATGTTTTTTGTTTGTTTTGTTTTGTTTTGTTTTTTTAATATATTTTATTGATTTTTTACAGAGAAGAAGGGAGAGAGATAGAGAGCTAGAAACGTCGATGAGAGAGAAACAGCTGCCTCTTGCACACCCCCTACCGGGGATGTGTCCGCAACCAAGGTACATGCCCTTGACCGGAATCGAACCCCGGACCATTCAGTCCGCAGACTGACGCTCTACCACTGAGCCAAACTGGTTTCGGCATCATTGATGTTTTTATCTCTCTTTCCCTCTCCCTTCCTCTCTGAAATCAATAAAAATACATTTAAAAAAGACAAGATACTCAACATAACTTGTGATTAGGGAAATGCAAATGAAAACCACAATGAAACTCCACTTCATACCACTAGGAGGATGGCTATTAAATAACACATACACACACAAAAAAAACACACACACACACAGAAAATAAGTATTGGCAAGGATATGGAGAAATAGGAATCCCCATATATTGCTGGTGGGAATGAAAAACATTTGGTGATTCCTCCATAAGAAAAACATAGAATCTCCATATCATCCAGCACTTCCAATTCCAGATATATAAAAGAATTGCAAGCAGGGCCTCAAACAGATACTTGTACATTAATGTTCAGTGGCATCACTCACAATAGCCAAAAGGTAAAACCCCCCAAATACCCATCAACAGATGAATGGATCAACAACACATGATATGCACATACAATGGAATATTATTCACCCTTAAAAAGGAATGAAATTTTAAAACATGCTACAACATGATGAATTCTGAAAACATTATGTTAAGTAAAATAAGCCAAATACAAAAGAACAAATATTATTTGATTCTACTTACATGAACTGAATTCATAAAGAACAGAAAGTAGAATAATGACTAGCAGGGGCTGGAGGGAAGGGAAAAGGGATCGTTGTTTAATAGGTACAGAGTTTCTTTTTGGGATGATAGAAAAGTTCTGGAAATGGGTAGAGGCGATGGCTGCACAGACTGTGCATGTAATTAATGCCACTGAGCTGTACATTTTTAAAAGGTAACAATGGTAATGTGTTATGTATTTCACCATGATTTAAAAAAAATAAGACGATATGCCAGACTGCCCTGTCTCTTGCACACGTAATTTCCACTGTGCCTCTAGGAAGTGTCCTGTATCATATTCAGTGGCAGAGATATGAGGATGACTGAGATACTACCCCTACTCTAAAGAGTTCATAATGGTGAGATACACTGACACAAGGCTCCATGCCTGGCACAGAGCAGGCCATCAATGCATTTGTTATCCTAATTTGATGAATAAAAGAAACAAATGAATGCTGTTTTAACCAAGTGTGTACACAGGGTGATGGGGTAAGACCTGAGCTTTCTGTGTCTTTCCTATAAACTGATTGTGACCATAAACACAGCAGGTGTTCCAATAAATGTTTACTGCAGGAACAATGACTGTAAGAAATTATGTTAGCAATCAGTAAGCAATGTGCCAACTGCCTTTACCTGGCATAATCTCATTTATCTCCACAACAGATACTATTAATAGCACTCCCTTTCGAGAGGAGAAGACCGACTAGAGGGCCTCGCAGGTAAATGTGTTAAGAACACACAGCCTGGAGCAGAAGTCTGAGCCACACAGGCCTCTCTGTTCTCACTCCGGAGACTGGAGCGAGTTTTCCTGTGAAGCTCCGTTGTAGCCTCTCTCCCAGGGAATGAATAATAGATTACAACAGAGCCGCCTGCACCAGCGAAGTGCCGGGCCTCCAGGGTAGCATCTGTGTTGGGGGTTGGGGGGGTGCCATCATCTGGAAAATTACTCCTGTGGCTCCCCCTGCCAAAGGAGGATGAAGGTCCTCTCTGGGGCCTGAGGGAGGAAGAGCAATGATTCAGAATGAAAACCAAGCCCCAAGAGAGCCAGTCTGAAACCTCCACTGAGAGCTCCCTCTGCAGTTTTTGGACTGGGAGTTTTGCTTCCGTTCTAGAAGAACAGAATTGAATCCGAAAGCTAAAGGGATGAAGGAAGTTGTTTGTCCAGAGTTTGGCACTGATTAGATTTTTCTAATATCCTTTCAGAAAACGCTCCTAACTAAAATCTTTTACAAGCAAACGTTCTGCTGGTTAGTATGGTAAGGAAAGAAAAAAAAATGTGTTCACAGCAAACATGCCAGCTTAGCCCTAGACACACCGTGCAAAGGCCGTTATCACGGCCATTTGCATTTCACTCGAAGGGAATGGTTGTATGAGGGTACTAAAGTGTTTGACAAGGTTCCTAAGACTCAGATCAATTTACCACGGCCACAGCACTGGACTGTGCCACCAACCCATTCCGGCAAGACAGGGCTTCCTACCTTGAGCGAAAGCACCGTGCTGGCTAAGTTGGTTCTCTGGATCTCCGGCACGTTGGTGGTCAGCATTTCATCCCGGTAGGCTCGTTCTGTGTACAGCCTGTAACACTTCCCCGGGCCTGTTCTCCCAGCTCTGCCAGCTCGCTGCTTCGCCTGGGCCTAGAGGAGTGAGCACATAAAAGTAACAAATCTGTTAAGCATCACCTAACAGCCTTACCCAGGAAATCCGTTAAAAGAGGGGGACTTAACTACTGGCAAAAATCCAAAATGGGGTTTATTTCACTTCCTTTAGGACCATTTCCAAGACTACCAATGTTATTATCATCCCCTCTCCAACACTCGACATTTCAGGAAAGCTTGTTCAAGTGAGGCAAATACAGATAGACAAGGAGAATGGAAGAAATATTATAAAGATCACAGAAATATACCTCAAAAGAGTGTGGCACAACATAAAACAAGATGACAGTCAATGCCAAAAATGTAAGTGAACTAAAATAGTTAATATACCAATGATGACTATGGCCATTTTAAAAATCAGGTTTAATATCCTCAATGCCAGAAGTAAATGTTAAGTGAAAAAGCAAGTTACAAAACAATATAATACTGATTTTGTAAAAAAAAAAACAACTTTATGATCTTGTATAAAGTATTATACCAGAAGGAAAAAGCTAGGGAAAAATACCCTGAAGTGTAAACAGCGACTAACTGACAGTAAGCTTGCAGATGGGTCCTATTTTCTTTACTTTATCAATATCCAATATTGAACACCTATTACCTTAATAACCAGGAAAATTAAATACTTAAACAAAAATATACAAAACATACTTACTAGACTATTGGAATTACAATCATGAAATAAACAAATATGAAAAAAGGTGTGTACAAGAAAAACATCAAAATTATGACAGTAGTGATAGTAGGATTATGGGTAATTTAAAATATTTTATATTTCTCAGAAATAATATAATATTACTTCTGTATTTAGAGGAGAGGAGTATTAATTTTTGAATTTAAAAAAATATAGATATGGCCTGGTCGGTGTGGCTCAATTGATTGAGCATCAACCCATGAACCAAGAGGTCTCTGGTTTAATTACCGGTCAGGGCTTAATCCCCGGTGGGGGGCATGCAGAAGGTAGATAGATGATCAATTTTTCTTTCTCATCAATGTTTCTATCTCTCTATCCATCTCCCTTCCTTGCTCTCTAACGTCAATAAAAACATTTAAAAATATGTGTGTGTATGTGTGTGTGTGTGTGTGTGTGTATGTGTGTGTGTGTGTGTGTGTGTGTGTGTGTGTATATATATATATATATATATATATATATATATATATATATATGTAGTTAGACACAGGTTGCTAGGAAACCCTGAACAGCAAACTGAAGGGGCCCATTTTTTGACAAAACCACCTGTCTTACAAATGGTAACAGGATTTATAAATTCCTATGTCAGCTCCAAACAAAGGACGTAGTATGAAAGGTCACTAACCACTCAAAGGCAGTTGGCAACCACACAAGGTGGCTGATGCCACAGCATTCTAAGATCTCTCCAAATGAGAGAGGGCAAGTGTAACTAACTTCTCCATCTCTGTGCGTTGCCTGCACTACCCCGAGAAGTGGTACAGAGCACACAGACTGCCCAGGCTCAAATCCTGGCTCCACCAGCTGTGTGACCTTAACCCCTCTGTCTTGGTCTCATCTGAGAAATGAGGATAATAATATTTACCTCAAAATATTGACACAGAATGTAATCCATTCATGTAAGTGAAGCACCCAGGACAGTGCCTGGTAAGGCACTTAGTAAGTACCCTGCAAGTGTTAGCTACTATTACTTGAGTTGCAAAATGAAAATAGCCTGATGGCCCTAGCTGGATAGAGCGTCGGCCTATGGACTGAAGGGTCCCAGGTTTGATTCCTGGTTGCAGGCTCGATCCCCAGTAGACGACATGCAAGAGGCAGCCAACCAATGATTCTCATCATTGATGTGTCTACCTCTCTCTACCTCTCCTTTCCTCTCTGAAATCAATAAAAACGTGTGGTTTTTTTTTAAAGTGTAAAGAAAAAAAGTACTTCACCCATTAGCACAGTAAGCAGCAGCACCACTGAAAAATAACCTCAACTAACATTTCAACCACATGCTTTCAAGTCTCAGGCAGGTTCACACACACTGTGCACAAGTGCTCATCATCTATTTTTAAACAAAAATTGGATTATATTACTCCTGCTAATTTGTAGCTCACTTCTTTCAAATAATATATCACAGTTATATGTTTCTGTCATTAAATATAGATACACACCACCATGTTAATGCCATATCACATTCTATGGCATGGATATACCATATTTTATTAAACTACTTCCCTCTGGAAGGAATTTTTCCAGTTTTTATTTTTTATATAAACAGTCATTCAGTGAACATCCTTTTGCATTATCTTTAGATATGTATTAAACCATTCTTAACTTTCAGATATATTGGAACTCTTAGGTTAAAGAAATTATTTTTTTAAATGCTGGCTACACTGTAGCCAAACTGCCTTCAAAAAGAATAATCAGATTATTTATTTTTAAATATAATTTAGGCAGAAAATTATTTCATAATTACCAAAAAATATATTATCATCTCATGAATTGCTACTATCTCAGATATCTCTGACTAAGTACAGTACTTTAAAAATAGGTTCTTACTATCCATATTAGATAATCTATAATGCTAGGATTTAAACTTATTTTAAGTTCTAATTTATGGGGCTTTTTAATGTTGAAACACTATTCTAAAGATTAAAACAAGCAACACAAAATCTTTCTTATCTCACGAAAGTACCCAGCACCTTAAAAGTTCATCTTTGAAAACAATAAAGTTCAAAATATAAAACCATAAAAAAAATGTCAGAAATGGATTGCCGGGGATTTCCAGGAAAGCTGTCGGAAGAAGCTGCCATACCTGAGAAATAGGAGTCACCACGAGCTGGTCGATCCCTGTCTTGGAATTGTAAACTTTCTGCTTCACAAATCCAGGGTCCACCACATAGTAGATGCCGTCGATAGTCAGCGAAGTCTCTGCGATGTTGGTGGCAATCACGACCTGCAGATGAAGGGGACACAGCTGGACTGAGCTAAGCAGGCTCACGATGAGTTGTATACTTTAAAGAGGTAGGAAATAGGACTTCTGAACTCAAACATCTTCCCAAACGAGTGTGCGGTATTCTCCCGCTCTACAGGATTAGAGAGCACTTAATCTCAGTTTGGCTTCAAAAGGGGGGGGGGGGGGGTGCCTTCCTTTTAAGGGTTGGCTTGGGACTGGAAAGGGGGGTGCGTACCTGAAAGGAAAAGTGGAATAGGAAAAAGCAAAGGCCACTCAAAGCCAATTTCATTTGATACAAATGGCTACATATCTCATTTTCTGGATCCAGTGTTGATTACTACAATTTTAATTTTCTAGTACCCTGGGAAAGCACAGACTTCCTGGCATCACATGTGCCAGGGCAAAATGAGGTTTTTCTCCCCCCACGGGGACATCCGGACCACAGAATGGGCTGTTTGTGTATGCGGAACAAGAGGGAGTTTTTCTTCTTCCTAATCATAAAATGAACCATGAGGCAGCAGAGGAATTTCACAGTTTGTGTGCATGCAGCGGTATATGTGATCTAGAAAATTATTGGTCTCAGCTTGGCACTGCCACTGCTCCTCCACCCAGAGGTTCAGCTAATAAAACACAATTGCTTGGAAAAATCACTGCTAGGGGCACCAGAACATCTCAAATCATGCCAGCACCTTACTGGCTCTGAGAGGCTTCTACCTGCTACAGAGTTACAGAAGCCCTCTCAAAAAAAAAAAAAGTCTAATCATCAGGAACAGAACAGAGAAGAAAACACAATCTCTCCCCCCAAACCTGCTCCTCTCCCAGGTTTCCCTCCTCAGCACCATCTTCCACCCAGCTGCCCACGCCAGAGACCTGGAGTCATTCCTGATTTCTCCCCTGCCATTCTCCCCTACACTGCAGGCACCCACTATGTCTTGTCCAGTCTAACTCTTTAATATTTTTCAAATCCATCTGCTTTTCATTCCTAATGAAATGAAAACATTTGTCCACACAAAAACTTGTAAACAAATGTTCATAGCAGCATTACTCATAATAGCTAAAATGTGGCAACAACCTAAATCCATCAACTAACGAATGGATAAACAAAATGTGGTACATCCATATTTTGGATATAGAATAATATTCTACAACTAGAGGCCCAGTGCACAAATTCGAGCACCAGTGGGGTCCCTTAGCCTGGCCTGCGGGATAGGGCTGAAACCAGCTCTCCAACATCCCCCAAGGGTCCCAGATTGCGAAAGGGCACAGGTCAGGCTGAGGGACCCCACCGTTGCACGATTGGGGCCGGGGAGGGACGGGGGAGGTTGGCCAGCTGGGGAGGGACTGCAGGAGGGCTCCAGGGAGTGTCCAGCTCATCTAGCTCAGCACTCAGTCCCAACTGGCGGGACCCCAGCAGCAAGCTAACCCACCAGTTGGAGCATCTGCCCCCCGGTGGTCAGTGCACATCATAGTGAGCAGTTGAGCAGCCTTAGCATATCATTAGCATATTATACTTTGATTGTTTGAACGGATGACCAGATGACTGGACACCTAGCATATTAGGCTATTATTATATAGAATATTTGGCAATAAAAATAAATGAAGTACTTATACATACTAGAACATGAATGAACTTTGAAAACATGCTACATCAAAGAAACTAGTTACCAAAGACCACAAAATTATATGATCCCACTTATATGAAACGCTCAGAATAGGTAAATTCAGAGAGACAAAAAATTGATTAGTGGTTTCCAGAGGCTGAGCAGAGAGGTGAATAGAGGGCGATCACTAAAGGATCAAGTGTGTGTTGTTGTTGTTGTTTTTGGGGGGAGGTGATAAAATTGTTCTAAAATTGTTCTAAAATTGTAGTGATTAATGATTAATTGCCATTAGCAATGGTAATTAATGATTGCACAATTCTGTGAATATACTAAAAATCACTGAATTGTATACTTTAAAGAAGTAACTTGCATGTTATGAAGATTATATCTCAATAAAGCTGTTATTTTTAAAAAATCCATCTCTCTTCTTTCCCAGCACCTCACACACACGTGCACATGCACAGTCAGTTCCAAATCCTGGAACCTCACAGCTCCCTGAAATGGCCACTCTCTCTTGCTTCTAGGCCAGGGGTCTTCAAACTACGGCCCGCGGGCCACATGCAGCCCCCAGGGGAGTCTGATCCTGCCCGCCAGGTTTTTTGGGCAGTGAGCGCAGCCAAGGTGTTACAGTAGGAATTAGTAGTTCATATAGTCCGGCCCTCCAGCTCTCTGAGGGACCGTGATCTGGCCCCCACTTTAAAAAGTTTGAGGACCCCTGCGCTAGGCTGTCACAGGCTATGCTGTCTACTCAAAACACCTGTCCACCCACTCTTCTTGCTTAGATGAACAACCACGTGTTCTTCAAGACTAGCTTGGACCCTTACTTCCCATAAGAATACAGGGTTGAGTATTCCTGCTCTGGTCTCCAGAGCACCGGTAGCTCTCTCACACTATGGGTTAAAGGCACATCTGCTGGTGGATGCCTCACAGCAGAGAGGCCTGTCTTCAAACTGCCCACCCTGGTTCTACCCCAAAGCCGGAAAGATGCTCAAAAAATATTTGTCCAATGAAAATAGAAGATAAACACGGTTCACATACAAAACTCACATTCCTTAACAAACTGACTGGAGCAGTCTCTAAGACATAATAAACAAGACTGACATATATCTGAGCAATCCCCATTAGGGCCAACACAAGGGAGCTTCATTTCTGCCCAGGGTTACCTTTCTGCTGCCAGGTGGCGCTGGGTCAAAGATTCGGGTCTGCATCTCACTGGGAAGAGCAGAGTACACTGGGAGGATAATCAACTCTGGAACATCAGGCCCCAGGGATTTCATTCTTTCATACAGGATCTCACAGGCAGTGTCGATCTCCTCCTGACCCGTGAGAAAGACTAAGATGTCACCTAAGAAGAGAACAGGGCATTAATTTACTTTTTGTGTGTGTCTTCTATCCAAAGCCCATGATGACATTAATAGAGCGCCAAATGACAGAGAACACACTCAAATCCCAACCTCTAATAAAGAGGTTTTTAATCTGTTTATTCTATTTACTTATTTATAATTCGTATCTACATTTAAATAGGTGCATTAAATTCTGCACACCAATCTTATTTCTGTTTTTATCACCACCATTTCAAAGATGTAAGCCTGAAAGGAAGGCATTTTTAGAAAGCTGAATGAAAAAAATAACTACATTGACTTTTGGCCTAAGAGGAAAAAAATCCTCTTTCCCCCTACCTGGTGGTTCTGTTAAATGGATCTGCATGACGGTGATCAAGCTGGCATCCAGATAATCTGTCTCGGGTTCCTTTGTGTACAGTATTTCCACTGGATATGTTCGACCAGGGATGGTGAAGATGGGGGCTTCGTAGAAGTACTGAGAAAACTTCACTGCATCCAACGTAGCTGAGGTGACAATCAGCTTCATGTCCTGCCGCTTCTGAACTGTCTAAAGAGAAATGTGATATGGCTTATTAAAAAGGACTACCCTGCCCAACCGGCGGATCAGTGGTTGAGTATCAACCGATGAACCAAGAGGTCCCGGTTCAATTCCCAGTGAGGGCACAAGCCCGGGTTATGAGCTCAATTCCCAGTAGGAGGCAGCTGATCAATGATTCTTTCATCATTTAAGTTTGTATCTCTCTCCCCCTCTCCCTTACTTTCTCTGAAATCAGGTACTCAAATCCCCAGAATTCAGTTCTCAACAGCCAGGAGGGTCACCAAAGTGCGCCCAGTTACCTTCTTCAACAATCCAAAGAGCACGTCAGTGTGAATTGTTCTCTCGTGCGCCTCATCCAACATGATGATCGCATACTGCGTGAGGTCAGGGTCAATCAGGCACTCTCGGAGCAACATCCCGTCTGTCATGTACTTGATGACTGTTTCAGGGCTGGTACAGTCCTCAAATCGAATGGTATAGCCCACCTAAAGCAGAAGTTCAAAATTTTAGACACAAATCTCTCCGTCGTGTAATCACCAGGCAAGAATTCATCCCAGTCAAACCTTTACCATAATCTTGATAGACTAGAATTTAACCAAGATGTACGGTGATTTCCTTATAGTAAAATCGACCTTGGATTTGATGCTGAATATATCAACGATGACAATGAGAACCTCTCCCTCAGGAGAAACCTGAAAAAAGGCTGCATTTGTTCCCGCTTTATAGACAGAGATCTGAGACCTGGCCTTCCCCTTTCTCCAGGGACTTTACAGAACAGCTTCACTACCCACGTACCTCTTGGCCTAAGCAACAACCAAACTCCTCTGACACTCTTTTGGCCACTGACATGGCTGCCACTCTCCTGGGCTGGGTACATCCGATCTTGCCCCTGGAAGTGTAGCCCGCCTCCGCCAGATACTGGGTGATCTGTGTTGTCTTCCCAGATCCCGTCTCTCCAATAACAATCAGGATCTGATTGTCATGGACAGCCTGAAAGCCAACAGAATACAAATACGGTCATTAAAATTTGCCACACATTACTCTGGAGTGAAATACTGAATGCGTGTGTCCTAACACTAAAGGAGAAAAAAGCATACACAATAGTTTGTTTACATATGGTAAGAGTACAACCAGGACGTAAGATTACATGCCTGGGTTGCGGTCTCAATCCCCAGTAGGGGGCATGCAAGAGGCAACCAATCAATGAGATTCTCTCTCATCATTTATGTTTCTGTCTCTCCCTCTCCCTTCCTCTCTAAAATATATATATATATATATATATATATATATATATATATATATATATATATATATATATATATAAAAAAATAAGATAAAATAAAAATAATATATATATATATTTTTTAAACCCACTTGGGCCGAAACCGGTTTGGCTCAGTAGATAGAGCGTCAACCTGCGGACTGAAAGGTCCCGGGTTCGATTCCAGTCAAGGGCATGTACCTTGGTTGCGGGCACATCCCCAGTAGGGGGCATGCAAGAGGCAGCTGATCGATGATTCTCTCTCATCGATGTTTCTAACTCTATCCCTCTCTCTTCCTCTCTGTAAAAAATCAATAAAATATATTTAAAAAAAAAAAAAAAAAAACCCACTTGGAAATGTTCTGGATTTTTTCCTATCCCCTTTGGAAAAGTCATTTCACATACCTGTCCAGCTAATTTCAATTAAAACATGTCATCTTATTCCCAGACCAGTATATCATAAAGAGGCTTCTCACCTGGACCAGCTGCTCCTTCAGCTTGTAGATGGGCAGGCTCTCTCTCTGCTCAAGGATTGACATCTGGGTCTTTTTTCCATAAGAAGCTTTGTTGCCCCCAAAGGCATGCTTCTTCCACTCGGGGATGTCATTGGGCATCATCCCAATACCCCTCATGTTGGCAGCAATCTGCCTGCCTTCCGCTGCAAAGGAAACAAGTGACTTAATATTGTCTTCGAGCTACCCCACTTGAAGACAATATTAAGTCCTCCTCCACATTCCCTCCTCCACATTCAACAAATCAGATTTCTCCAGTACATCCGTCCTCTCTGCTAGCTCTGTGTTCAAGCCACCATCCTCTCCCCTCTGAACTAGTATTATAAAAGCCTCCTAATTTATCACAGTGTCTATTCCTGCCATTCTTCAGGGCACTCTCAAAATCCTTTAGAAATGCAACTCTGATCATGCCACACTCCTGCTTAGAACTAAGCACAGACCTAGCCGCTTTGGCTCAGTGGATAGAACATCGGCCTGTGGACTGAAGGATCCCGGGTTCTATTCCAGTCAAGGGGAGGGCACATGCCTGGGTTGTAGGCTCGATTCCCCAGTAGGGGGCATGCAGGAGGCAGCTGATCAATGATTCTCTCTCATCATTTATGTTTCTCTCTTCCTCCCCCCCGTTCCTTTCTGAAAATATATTTAAAAAAAAGAACCATGCAACATTTCCCAGTGAACTTCAGAATTGAGCCCTAATTCCTAATACCATCTACCGAGTCCTGGCCTTCCCCCTTCATCCCCACCACTCACCCATTACTCTCTGTATTCCAGCCACACAGGCCTTCTTTCCCACCTCACAGCCTCAGCACAGGCTGGTCCTCAACCTAGAACACCCTCCCTAGCCCCCTTTAACAGACCTTCCCAGGAAAGTGACCCACTGCAGACAACTACACTATCTGTACTTCTTCATACAGCACTGGTCATGATTTCGTTAGTTATTTGGTAGTTATTTGATAAACATAAAATTCCCCACTAAATTGTAAGTCTCATCAAAGCAGCTGTATCCCCAGTTGCCTAACACAAATTAACAAAATACTTGTCCTGACTATATCCAGCAGTTAGTTAATATTTATTGTACAAAAAATTATATGAAAAGGGAAGTTTCAAAGCTATGTTACTTTTAAGTTATTCAGTAGAAAAACTCAGCCAGTTTAATAATTTTATCAGGGTTACTAAAACATTTTGTATTTTAAACATTTGTTTTAAAAAAACAAGCTTTAACTAAAGAAAAAAGCAAATCACCAAACCCAAGGCTAAATCTTTGGTATGTGCTGGCAGTGCCCCTCCCAGCATACTTTAAAGGGTCAGATTTTTTTTTTTTTTTAAGTTCATACCCCCCTCTTAGGGTCCTACCATCAGGCAAAGGATCAACCCAATGTTTGTTGAGTCCCATGGGAATAGAATCCATCTCGGCTTCCCGCTGGGCCTGCTTGAGCTCCCGTCTTTCTTTGGCCAAGGCACTCTGCATCATAGCTGCCTGAGAGAGCGAGCCATCTGGGTTCTAAGGCAACAGACGACAAAGCAACATTAGAGCGGGACCTCAGCATGCATCGAATGTGCAGGAAATAAAAGGTGGATGTTAAACCACTTGAATCTAAAGAATAAGACCCACCTAGGAAAAAAGTTCATATCATCATTCCAGACAACATGAAAGAAAGTGTAGCTAATTCAGAGAAAAAGAACAAGGACAATAATAAATCCTGAAGGAATTGCAGATGTTGACTTAAAATTGAAAACCCCAAGAGAGATAGAACATATAAGAAAGGAATAAAGCCCTAGCTGGTTTGGCTCGGTGGATAGAGCATTGGACTGCGGATTGGAAGGTCCCGGGTTTGATTCCGGTCAAGGGCACATGCTCGGGTTACAGGCTTGATCCCCAGTAGGGGGCATTGATTGGCAGAAGGCAGCCAATCAATGATACTCTCTCATCATTGATGTTTCTCTCTCTCTCTCTCTCTCCCTCTTCCTTCCTCTTTGAAATCAATAAAAATATTTTTAAAAATAAAGGAATAAAAATTCTTCTGTATGGACCCAAGAACTAAAATGAAGACCAATGTTGCCCTGGCTGGCTTGGCTCAGTGGATAGAACGTCGGTCTGCGAACTGAAGGGTCCCAGGATGGATTCCAGCCAAGGGCACATGCCTGGGTTGCGGGCTCGATCCCCAATGGGGGAGGGGGAGTGCATGAGGCAGCTGATCAATGATTCTCTCACATCATTGATGTTTCTATCCCTCTCTCCTTCTCCCTCTCTGAAATCAATAAAGAAATATATTTTTAAAAATAAGTAAATAATAAAATAAAATGAAGACCAATGTGGACACTTTTGGAAGACAGATTTCAGTTCCACCTAAAGAACTAATGATCAGATCCACCTGCAGGTGGAATGAGCCTCCTTAGGGCTGTGAATTCCCTGTCTCCAACAATATCGAGCAGATGTGAGAAGACCATGTGGAGGAACACAGCAGAAGGATACATGGGTGAATACAAGCACTGAATGGGAGGCTGGGCTTAGAGACCTTTAAGATAACCCATTTCCAAATCTAAAATTTTATCTTAACTTTCCATGAATTCTCCTCCTAACAGATAGGCCACAACACCCAGTGCTAATAGTTTCATGTTAGGAGCCAACAGCAAGCGAACCCTTCCAAATTGCCTTTGACTATGCAAGCCCTAAGGCCTGGACATAACTGTGATAGTAGATCAAACACACATATTTATCTCTGCTTCCTCAAAAAAAAAAAAAAAAAAAAAAAAAAAGTAAAAGAATTACAAGGCAAAAGCAGGGTCAATATCCTTTTAAAATAAAAAATATTCTAGACCCTAATCAACAGTTAATACTACCTCCTGTGGCCTGAATTCTGCTTACACGGATTAATGAACTGCTGTGAAAAACTGAATTGTTACATTAAGAAAGAAGTTCACTTGGCCAGTCCAGATTAGAGTCCCAGCACTCCTCACCTTAACAATTTTAATAGGGCTCATGTCCATGCTTTGCTTGGTGTGCCCTCTCAGGAAGGGAGGCTCTTCCTCAACCAGTTCGATCTCAAGGTCCTCATCTAAAAGTCCCCCCAAAAAGAAGAATTAGTCAAAAACAAAAGAGACAAGTGACCAACCATTTTCTTCAAAAGGATTAATTTCCATAGGCACCAGCAATCATTACCAAATTTGGCTCCCAAAGTCAAAAGGACAGAAATGCAAGTAAAACCATACCCAGGTGTCTTGTTACCCCAGGTCTCCAGCCATTTCTAGGGCATTTGTGCACCCACCCAAGAACTAACCAGAGCTACTTTCAAAAGACATTAAGCCTGTGGAAATGCTGCTCTGATATTCTTAGATGGTACTAAGGTACTTGCCATCCAACTTAACTATGGAATTTATTCTTAACCCACAATAGAGTTGCACATGCAAAAGAAGAAAGAATTAAGTTGAACAAAGGGACAATATCAAATGTTGGCAAGAATGTGGAGCCATAGGACTCTGTTGATTTGGCTCAGTGGATAGAGCATCAGCCTATGAACTGAAGGGTCCCAGGTTCGATTCTGGCCAAGGGCACATGCCCATTTGTGGGCTCGATTCCAAGTGAGGGGCATGCAAAAGGCAGCTGATCAGTGATTCTCTCTCATCATTGATATTTCCATCTCTCTCTCCCCCTCTCCCTTCCTTTATATATATATAAAATGTGGAGCAAAAGGAACTCAGTCACACTTACATTAGAAATGTAAATTGATACAAAAACTTTAGAAAACAATTTGGTCTACTGGTAAAGTGAACATGCACATTTCCATCCACTCAGTAATTCTTCTCAATATTTAGGAAAAAAGAGAAGGTCTTGCATATGTGCAGTAAGAGACAATATAGGCATTTTATAATAACATTATTCATAAAGGTAAAATAAAGACCAGAAACAGCCCATATGCCCATCAAAAATAAAATAGATAAATTATGGTAAATTTAGATAGAGCAATACTTTAGAGCAATGAAAATGAGATACAACTATAAAAATCAACATAATTACAAAAGAATGACAATGAATCGAAAAAATTAAGTTAAAAAACAAACTAATGTTTAGGGACAAATATGTAGATAGTAAAATGTTAGTAAGAGTGAGGAAATGAGTAACACAAAATCTAAGAGGGTGTCTGCACAGAGAAAGAAAGATCTAATCAGAGGGACATGTAGGGGGTCAAAGGTGCTAGTAAAGCTCTACTGGTAGGTAGGTGTGTAGATGTTCATTTAGTAGGTGCTCATTTACTATTGTTATACAAACTATATATGTTATATTACAGGATTATGTCACTTTTTTTTTTTTTTCCTTACAGAGAGGAAGGGAGAGAGATAGAGAGCTAGAAACGTCGATGAGAGAGAAACATTGACCAGCTGCCTCCGGCACACCCCCTACCGGGGATGTGCACGCAACCAACATACATGCCCTTGACCGGAATCAAACCTGGGACCTTTCAGTCCGCAGACCGACACTCTACCACTGAGCCAAACCGGTTTTGGCTATATCACATTTTTAAAAAATTGTTAATAGGCCGAGTTAAAAATTGTATCTAGGGCAACTCTGAGTTCATGTAAGTGGACCCAGTGTTTTCAGAACAATTACTATGAATATGAGATCAAATTTAATTCTTAAAATATAATTTAACATTTTCTATCTCGAAAACATTATAAGCAACAAGCATAATAATATACAAATGTTTGCCAGAAACATGAATATTTTTGCTTCCATCAGGGAGAGACCCTTGTTCTTAGATGAGTGGTGAGACCCAAGGAACAAATGATTCAGAACCACTGGACCATACTACAAATAAACCACCTTGTCCAATAGCTCAACTTTCCAACTTTCCTCCTAATCCATTGTCCTGCTCAATCCCAGTGGCTAGTTACCTTCTTCATCATCCACTTTAGGAAGAATGCCAGTCTCTTCATCAAAGTCTGGAAACTCTTCTTTGGAAAGAACATTAGCAGCAATCATCTAGCCAAAGGACAGAAAGCAGCATTTGTAACTTGCTAAGATCAAAACTCTTCTTTCGTAGAATTCATACAGAGGTTTCATGTAGAAAACTAAGATTTTTCTTCTCTTCTAACCCAGGAGCCTCAAACATCCCCCATTCCTGGGGGACAAGACAACATGGTGCCCGAAAGCCTGGCTCAAGTGTCTCTTCCCCAGAAGAGTTATTGCTAATTCTGCTCCTTTCCTTGGTTCCATAGCATTCTACACATTCCTTATGTAATATGTAAACCTTCACAATTTTTTATTTCAATTTGTCTCCTCCACTGGATTTGGGAGTTCCTCAAAGGCAGGGACCATGTCTTTGTAGCCCTAGCATCTACATAGTACCTGGGACACCCAAGGTTCCGATATTTACTGATGAATGCAAAAAACAAGAACAAAAATTTACATAGCACACCATATATGCAGGCACTAACCTAAGAGGTTTACTTCTATTAACTCAGTCCCTACAAGTCCACCACCGGCTGTTTTACAGAAAAGCATACGGAGGCACAAGGAGGGAGAATAACTTAGAATCACACAGATAGTAAGTGGCCAGAAGTCACCCAGACCGTCAAGCTCCAGGGCCCACACTCTTAACCACCATGCTACCTACTGAATGGCTCTGTGGCTATGAAAGCAAACGGCCCCAACCTGTTTGATCTCCCACTTCTCTGGGTCAGAGATGCGGGTGAGGCGCTTGCGCTCCAGCGAGTCATCCTCTACTTCAGGGGCACTGACGAGGGAGAGGTGGGTGGGTCTGTCCGGATTCCGCATAGAAGTCTCCTCGCTGGTCTCCCCTACAAGATTTCGTCGTCGATTTGGGTTTAGATCTTCCCCAGTCTCTTGATCCACATCCTAAGGCACACAAGAAATGAAGCCAGCTCACTTGCTGTCCTGTTATGCGTCCTGGGCCATCAGATGTGATTACAGGCTGGACATCTCACCTACCTTCATGCTCAAACTGGTCTTGGTCCCAGTGAAGGACAAGACTTTGACCTTGACTCTCTGGCCTTTGCTCACCACATCAGCCACATTAGCGACACGGCCTTCCCGCCGGAGCTCGGAGATATGCACCAGGCCTTCCCACCGCTTCCTGAGGGAGTCAGACACATCGAAAGCATGTCTAAAATACCTTTCCCCAACAGACTTCTACGCTTGTTGGAACTGAACAAATGGAAATGGTCTTAAACTCAAGAGGAAAGTAACAAGAAGGTGGTCAAACAATAGAATAGCATTATAGTATTGCCACCCTCCCTCCCAAAAACGTGAGGAAGCAACAGGGATAAGAACTGAGCAAATTCTTAACTGTCTCAATCAGCCAAAGGGAAGATCTCCTGCAGACAGAGGGAAGAAGAAATGGCTCTGCAACGTGAAGTCAATTTCTAATCAACTGACATGGCTAATTTAAGTGTCATTAATCATAATAACTTTCTATAATGTGAAAGCCCTCAGTGATAAAAAAGAAATTCTGCCCATTACTGGTGTGAAAGGGCACTAGCCATTACCTTAGTCCCTCTAGCTGCACAAAGCATCCAAACTGCATGATGCTGGTGACTTTGCCATTGTAAATGTCCCCGATAGCGGGCTCTTCCGGGGGAGGGCGGTCCACGTGCTTATCCCGCCATCGGTCCAGATTCCTCTCCCCATACTTGTCTCGGTCCTTCCGCTCTTTGGGGGGGCTCTGACTTCTGCTCCTGGACCGATATCTAGACTTCCCTTTATTCCTCTCCCGAGAGCGGGACCGGTGTCTCCGCTTGTGGTCTCTATCGCGGTCTCGTTCTCGTTCTCGTTCTCGTTCTCGGTCACGGTCACGGTCACGGTCACGCTCTCGGTCTCGATCTCGGTCTCGCTCTCGGCTCCGGCTCCGCTTCTTCTTCTTTGTCTTGTCCCTAACAAACCAATGAACACCTGTGTAAAAAAGAAACCAGCCCAATTCCACCTCCATATCCCCAAGCGCCCAGCACAGTGCCATGCACCTGGATAAGTGCCTTCTAAGAGTTAAACTGCATTATAGTTTCAATAACTATGACATCCCCGCAGGTTAATAAAGAATGAGGCCATAAACATATTCAGCCTCTACGCCCATACTTCTGTCATCTTAGCATTTGCTGCACACATACTCTTGACAGGGAACAATTCAAACAGATCTAATAATATGGTAATGGCCAGTCTAGATTCTGTAAACTAGCCCAAAATTTTACTCGGCTGGTCCGAAAAATTCAACTACCACAGTACGCTAAACTTCCAAAAGAGAGGGCATCGAGGACAAACCGGTGCTCGGCATTTCTTTGCTTCGCCTGGCCCGCTGCGCTGGGCATTAAGGCCTCCAGTTCTTTCAGGACATCCACGGCGACTTTCACATCATCCTCATCCAGCATGGTCTGCAGAGGCAGCGGCAGCAAAGTTAGGAGAAGAGGTAGGGGAAGAAAATCACTCAAAAATCTGTACTTCAGGAGCATTTGAGATCTTGTTTTCTGACAATGTCCTCAGTTTGGCTCAAACACACACACACACACGAGTCTGTACTTCAGGTACTACAAATCTGACAGTCTCTACACTGCCGACAGCTTATGTAAAGGAAGTGGGGGGGTGCAGGGGAGACAGGGGGAAGGTGGAGATTTCCAACACCATGTGAGATGGAGGCAGAGGATTGAGCAAAGGCTCTTGGAAGTCATTTCTGCATTTGGCAAATCCCCTTTGTCCTTAATGCAAGGCTACGGAAGGAAATTAGGTATTGCCCCTTCTGTGAAAGCCATGCACATGACGATTATAAATAGAAAATAGATGCTAAAATTTTTAAAAAGCAACTCTCCCTCTGCATTTCCTTCTCCCCTTTCACTGCTTGATTTTTTCTATAGTTCTTATCCCTGTCAGCTACGTATACATACATATGTACTTATTTGTTGACTGCCTATCTCCTCTCTGCTGGAGGAGTTTACATATTTATTTCCTGCCCCCATCCCAATACTAACATGTAACCATCTCTAAGAGGGCAGAAACTCTAATCTATTTTGCTCACTGCTGTATCCCTGGCACTTAGAACGGTGCTTGGCACATAGTAGATACTCAATAAATACTTGCTAAAATAAAATTTCAAAACCAAAACATTTCAAAAATTAGACACTCTAACAGATAATGGAACAAAAAAAAATCTAATTTTACACATCAGGCATCTGTTCCAGAACCTTAAGTTATTTCATATCTATTTCATATCCCTAATCACAGCTTTCCACAATTCCTCATCTCATTTCCTTCAAATATCATTCTTGAACCCTTTAACACTATTCTATACATAATATGTGCTCAGGGAGTGATCAGACATTTTCACTTTGAAAAATATATTACAATAAAGGAAAACTTAAAATAATAAGTAATGGGGGGAAAAAAGAGAAAGAACAATTAACAACTAATGAGACAAAGAAAAGAGACAGGGTGGGGATAACATGCACCTATAGTAGACATTCTCAAAATGGCATCCGTACCCGAACAGAAGGGTTGTCTGGTTGGCAAAGGACTGGAAAGAGTTCTTTCAGCTTTTCTTTCTCAGTTTTGGGTTTAACAACTGGATCTTGTTTCATTCAAGAACATGAAAGGATTTAAAAGAAAAGACATATTTAATATTCTTAATGGCTAACAAAATAACTTCATGAGATTTGCATCAAACTAACAGCAGAACATGGAACTTTTCTACATATTACTCTTATAAATCACTAGAAACGTAATTTAATTTTCAAAAAAAAAAAAAAATCTATATTTAAAACCCCAATATGCAAACAGACCAAATGGTAGAACAACCAAACAATAGGTCACTATGATGTGCACTGACACCAGGAGGTGCACGGGGAACCTGGCAAGCATCAGCGGTGGCGGAATGGTGAAGAGATGAGCAGGGGCGCCAGACCAAGGCAGGGCACTGGTCAGTCATTGGGGCAAGCCTCTGGTGGTTACTGAAAATTCTTTGCTGCTGCATGCCAAGGTCCCACTGGGCACTCGCACCTGCTGCCAGTGCCCGGTGCCGGTCCCAATCACTCAGCACCTTCAGCAGGTGCAAGCAGCAACTACCAGCCCCAATTACCCCTGAGGACTTCTCCACCTCCCCCTGCTCCTGCGGGGCAATCAGGGCAGCAATAACTGCTCACATCTACTGATGACATCAGCCCTGCTCGCACCTGCTGCTGATGCTGACCCCAATGGCTCCCCACTGTCAGCAGGGTGAGCAGGGCCAATGCAGTCAGCACGTGGGAGCAGCAGCAAAGGGAGGAGGGCTGCCAGCAGACAGGGACCAGGAGCTGCAGTGGGTGGGGCTGGGCGGGGGCATGGAGGATGGGTGAAGACCCTTCCTTGTGCTCACCACAGACTCACGGCCCACAGTTCCTTTCAAGGTGCACCTAGTTTATTATAAAACCTCAACAAACTTGTGGGCATCGGGAAGTGCATCAGTATTCACTTGGTTGGTTATGTTTTATAATTCTCACAATTTTAATTTTATTTTAAGTCATTTGAAAAATTTTACTACAACATTTACTTGTTCAGCAGCTGCAACAAGTGAAACAAATACAATATTCTTAGTGGTTAACAAATGAACTTCCACACTAGATTTACATAAAACTGAAAACAGAATGCTTGACCATCTAAACTAGGGGTGTCGAACTCAATCAGAGAAGGGGCCAAAATCTAAAATCCAGCCTAAATCGCGGGCCGAATGGTTTACTGAACAGTCATAAACTGACAATGTCATAAACTGACAGCGGAGTGCAGTGATGACAGCGCGGTGCGGGCCACATTGCAAGGCCTGGTGGGCTGGATTTGGCCCGCGGACCTTGTGTTTGACACATGTGATCTAAACCATTCTGGAGGCTAAGCTCAGCTAGCAGCTCTGCTCACCTTTGCTAGTAGAAGGCTTTGCTGGAGGCCGCATGGTTTGTATGAGACGCAGCAAGTTACTAATAAGAGAATCCTTTGAAAACAAACAGAACAAAAATTGTCAGCTCCTGCATCAGTGCTTAAAAACACTAAGAAAAGTTTAGAGAAGAGTGGTTATCCCTGCCTGCCCCATTTTTCTAGAAAAGTATCACAAGAAATCCAGTTACATCACCACTGCTTAGTGGCATGAAAACATTACACTTGATTGTCTAACCACTGTGCTGTACATCTGAAACTGGTATAGAATAATACTGAATATAATTGAAAAATAAGAAATTACACACTTAATGTATTAGAATGGTATGTACAAAGTATCTCCTTTCTCTATCAAAACCCTAATTAAATCCTATCAAAATGAAAATTCAATAGTGACAGTAAAATAAAGCAGGGGTCTCCAGACACACATACCGTGAATTCTGCGCCATTTTTGACCAGAGAAGTCTTAAAAGTATCAAAGGTGGTATTTTTCTCAGCAAGACTGATCACAAATTCAGCTGCAAATGAGAAAAGAAATTAAAACAAGAATGGAGACTTGAGCAAAAAAATCATTTTAAAAAATGTTATAAACAAAACTATGTTATCCAAAGTCATAAAAACCAAAGACCTCCATGCAGCAAGGGTGTGAAGAAAGAGAACTTAAAAGTACTGAGATTATCCATGTAGGTTCCAGTTAATTTTTTTTTTAAATAAATTTTTTTAAAGACCTCATTGGCTTTATTAAATGATTCATGAGTCAGGCAGCATCCCATCTAGTAAACAGAAAAGTCTTCTTATTCTAGTTCATTCTTTTAAATCCTCACCCCAGAATACGTTTATTAATTTTAGAAGAGAAGGGAGAGTGAGAAACATCGACTGGTTGCCTCCCATATGCGCCCCAACTAGGGATCAAGCCTGAAAGCTAGGTATGTGCCCCAAACCTTTTCGGTGTACAGATGATACCCCAACCAACTGAGCCACCCAGCCAGGGCTCCAGTTAATTTTCACAACTGAAAAGCTGTAACTACAAAATGGCTCACCAGGCCTCTGAGTGAACGTAAGGGAGGAAGACCTCCTTGTCCCACATTATCATAATCTCTTCCATGAAACTACTAGCTAGAGGTTACAATGTCTGAAAGCATGAGCCCATACATACACCCGCACATACACACACTCACAATGGATGCATGCACAGGATGCTTTCTCCAGGTTTTGGAAAGGCAGACTCTACATATGAGGGTCGGGCAATTGCTGGATGGCACAATCTCCAAGTTAATGAAAGACTCACTCCCCCCCACCCCACATTTTTCTCTGATCGCCTGCCTAGTCTTTGAAACTTCTAATGTTAGAGCTACTTAATGATTAAGAGACTTCCAGGAAAGAAGTGAATTTTATGATAAGCTGAGATAATATGCTTCAAACTGTGAGTCCTGCTAGAAAATTTGAATGATTTCATTCGGATTTTAATCCTAACAAATAATAATACCATGGGAGATCTGAATAACGAACATAAATCAGTCCTAACATGCCATTTCCACGCTGGAATTTGCCTTTACCTGTTTGATGGCAATAAGTGGAAACCAAATGCCATCAGGCTACCATGAACTTAATAACAACAGGTGCCAATGGTTAAGACTGTTTGACCATCTACTACATGTCAATCACTATGCTAAGTGCTTCCCATGATCCTCACAATAAGCCCTCACAGGTCATTATTGTGGGGTATCTTAGGCCAGGTCAGGCCGCCCCAAGATATCCCACAACAGCATTTTAAAGTTACTCATCAAGCAGCAAGTGCAAGAAGAGTAATGTCTATCATCATCAACAACAACAACAACGATGCACTGCTGTTAACGCTGCTTAATTTATTTGGGACTGGGGGGAAAAAAGCAAGCAGCGATGGCCGCTCTGGGTTTCACTGACAGCCCTAGAAAATGGTTTCTAACAACTCCGCCGGGAGAGCTCTGAGGCGGAGGCCACTGCCGCAGGTTCCTGTGCCCAAGTCTCTGACATAGAGAGAGAGAGACTCCTATGGACACACACTCAACCCCTCAACCCACTTCTTCCGCTTCCCTGAACCTCAAACCCGGAGGCCCGAGCTCACCCAGATCCTTGTCGTTGATCCCCAAGTGATTGTCCAACTCGGTGCACACCTTCGACACTAACGACAGATACTCGAGTTTGGCGAGTTCTTCCGCGGGGCCCAGCTCCGTCCCGTTGACGGCTCCCACCATGGCCACAGCCACCGCCATGGCCACGGCCTCTCCCGCCTCCTCACGGCTGGCCTTCGGAGCTACACCGGCCCGGTTCCGATTTCCACTTCCGGGTCGGCGCGCGTCCCTTTTGTTTACGATAAATTGAAAACTCCGGGAACCTCCCGTGACGTAGCCGGGCGGACCATAGAGATGAGACAGGAAGTGCTTAAGGAAGGGACGGCCGAGTGTGTTCCTCTGCACGCCGGTTGGCGCCCTCTACAGGCCAGCGAGGGTCTTGGAGGACTCTCAGGCCAGGAAACAGCCACGCTCAGCGCGTTTCTTTCCTGCGTCGGCAGAGGGCGACCGTGGCCCGCGCAAAAGGCGCCGAGAAGGTCATGATCCACACGCGCCTTGAAAAAAGAAACCCAAATTCACTGGGAAGAGGCAAAACTTGCTTCACAACAGATCCCTATATTCCCAAGGCTTTGCCTCTTCGTGGCTCATGACCATCCCAGGCGACTCTGTATCAAACCAGAGGGCAATGGAGTCTACTTCTGTTATTAACTCATTTTACATGTGAAGAAACGGACAAGTGATCTTGGGTAAATTCATCTCAGGGGCCTCCGTTTTCTCTTCTGTTCATTGGGATGATGATGCTCTAACTGGGGTTTGGGGATGACTAAATGAGATAGTTATGCAAGGAGCCTGGCGCAGTAAACACACTCCAAATGGCAGTTACTAAGGAAGTCCTTAGGCCAAACAATGGTCACTATAAAGTTTGTCCACCACACATCCCCTCAGTCTGAGTGCCCAGAATGCCACCTGACTCCTCTCTTGTGAAAACCACTTCTCAACCCCTGGATTTCTTCACGCTAATGGTGCTAATAGCCTCAGTCCTCTCAGAACTTGTACCAAAAAATATCTGCTATGCTGTGAGCCCAATGTCATAAGCTCAGGTCTTCCAATTTCCGCTTCAGGTTCCCTTTTCCTTTTCGGTAACTCAATGCCGAGGTGAGGATTTTCCCACACCTCGCTGCTCTGTGCGATGAACAAGGAACCCGAGGCACCCCCAACATGAGGAAATCAGATTCTTTTGCTTTTAGCTTCAGGCAACATCGCACTGCTGCACTTTTGGAGTCTGTTCATCCAACATCTCACCATGCACTAAAGAATGGCAAGGACAAAACACTGGAGTGGTAGTCCTCACTGCCTCCAAGAGCTCCATGTTTCCAGGTTCCTAAAAAGTCAGTACTGGTCTGACCCAGTTTGGCTCAGTGGGAAGAGTGTTGGCCTGAAGACTCAAGTGTCAAGGGCATGTACCTCTGTTGCAGGCTCGGTTCCCAGCCAGGTCGGGATGTGTGCAGGAGACAACCAATCGATGTTATCTCTCTCACATCGATGTTTCTCTCTCTCTGACTCTCCTCCTCCTTCCTTCCACTCTTTCTAAAAATCCATGGAAAAATATCCTTGGGTGAGGATTTAAAAAAAAAAAAAAAAAAAAAAGTCAGGTCTGTACTATCTAACCTCTTCCTACCCCTCTCCTTTCTCTTCCTCCTTTCCCCCGTGTGCAGAATGGAAAATCCTGCACTGATTCCACATGCTCCATTTGCCAGTTTGGAGTTGGGATAACAAGGGCTTATTCCATTTGACTTCCTTTCTTTGTGCTTCTTTGCCTTTATTTTTTTTTTATTTTATTTTTTAATATATTTTATTGATTTTTCACAGAGAGGAAGAGAGGGATAGAGAGAATCATCGATCAGCTGCCTCTTGCACACCCCCTACTGGGGATGCGCCCGCAACCAAGGTACATGCCCCTGACCAGAATCGAACCCGGGACCCTTCAGTCCGCAGGCTGACGCTCTATCCACTGAGCCAAACCAGTCCCGGCTGTGCTTCTTTGCCTTTAAATTGGATTTATATTCTGCTTTCCTCAAATACTTGATTGGAAGGGAGGAAACCTGGAGTTTGTTTTGTTTAAAAGCTCTGGGGGTGGGGGGCTACAGAACCATAACATGTAGCAAGAGTAACAATATAATACTATAAAAACGTTTCTAATTATTTGAAAATTATTGAACATTTATCTCCATAGTAAATATTAATAGCAAAACTTGTTAAATTTTATTTACATTTGCCATTAAATGCATGTTTTCCGAAGTGAACATTTTTTATGCAACACACATATTACCTGCTACACCACGGAATTTTTTTTCTTAAGCTGAAGAGAACAAGTAAATACATAGGTACTGACAACGTGACAGCCCAAACACAGATGCACGTAGAATCCTACTGTGGAGGACAAGGGGGTGCTGTAATAAACTCTAAATTCCTAACTGGGCAGGTCATGGTGAGCAGTCATGCCCCAGGCCTATAACTTCACTAAGGAAAAGTTTGTAAGCCAGCCCTCTCCACTGTTCTTGTGCATCTAGGTTAATATGCTTTTGAAATGCCAGAATGAATACCCCCTCAAAGACGTAACCACCCTCAAGAAAGCACAGAATTCCTGCTTTGACTTCTCCCACCTACATGTAATCTCCCTGTGTTCCCTCAGTTTCACATGCATTAAAGAAACTGTGAAACTGTCATTCTCCAGAGCATTTGAGATCTTGCTTGTCAGCACTGTCACTGTCAGTTTTAGCTCAAATAAATTCATAAAAATTCTCTACAGGTTTGGACAATTTTTTTTCATCAATACTACTCTTGCTCCCCATTAAAGATGCTGAACCAAATGCAGGTCAAATGCATTCTAGTTGTCCTTTGGGTATTATATATTTTTTAAATTATACTAACTATAATTAATTGCTCATCATTATCATATTGCCTTCCTTGGACGGCCTCTATGTGGCCCTTTTAACACAGCCATTGATAGTTCCCAGTAAATAATGTACCTTCATACACAAAAATTAGTAAAACAGCCGAAACCGGTTTGGCTCAGTGGTGGAGTGTCGGTCTGCGGACTGAAAGGTCCCAGGTTCTATTCCGGTCAGGGGCATGTAAGTTGGTTGCAGGCACATCCCCGGTGGGGGGGGGGGGGTTGCAAGGGGCAGCGGGTCGATGTTTCTCTATCATTGACATTTCTGGCTCTCTATCTCTCTCCCTTCCTCTCTATAAAAAATCAATAAAAATATATTTTTTAAAAAATTAGTAAAACAGCCGAGACCGGTTTGGCTCAATGGATAGAGCGTCGGCTTGGGGACTGAAGGGACCCGGGTTCGATTCCGGTCAAGGGCACGTACCTTGGTTGCGGGCATATCCCCAGTACGGGGTGTGCAAGAGGCAGCTGATCAATGACTCTCTCTCATCGATGTTTCTAGCTTTCTATCTCTCTCTCTTCCTCTCTGTACAAAATCAATAAAATATATTTTTTTAAAAAATTAGTAAAACAAATAGTCTATGCTTAGTCAGCACCCACACCACCACCTGTGATGGTTAAAAAATTATTTCCCACCACCCTCCTCATAACAAGGGCTTTGGTTATATACTTATTCCCAGGCTGATGTCTGTGTTCAACCCTAACCACAATTCATTCATTATTTCTGCTCTGTCCCAAAGACTGCTTCCAGCTGTGAGCAGTTGGGTAAGACCTTGGGAAGTGGGAAAGAAAGTACTGAACCTCTGAGCAAGTCTAGATTGGACGGGGACGGGCAGAAATACTCTAAGTGTGTGTAGCTGAAAGGCGGCATCCTCAGGGGAAGTTGGTGAGAAAAGTCACAGGACTTCCTGTCACCAATCAAAATGGTATTGCGCTGAAACCGGGTTGGCTCAGTGGATAGAGCGTCGGCCTGCAGACTGAAGGGTCCCAGGTTTGATTCTGGTCAGGGGCATGTACCTTGGTTGCGGGAACATCCCCAGTAGGGGGTGCGCAGGAGGCAGCTGATCGATGATTCTCTCTTATTGATGTTTCTAACTCTCTATCCCTCTCTCTTCCTCTCTGTAAAAAACAAACAAACAAACAAACAAACAAAAAAATGGTGTTGCTGCAAATAAGGGTGAAATCAAGATCTGAGGGGAGACACCTCTGTTCTGCAGGCAAAATCAGAATGGTTTGCTTCTAAGTGTGTAACTGCCACTCAGCTGTGCTTGTTATTAATGAAGAGAGACTTCAAGGAGGGCGGGGGTGGGGGGGGATGGCTCCTTTTTCACTGCTCCACTGAGGCCCTGACCCAACTGGGGAGTCTAGAACCAACCTCAAGACATCGATGAGACGGCCTGAACCCTTTCCCCTGAGGCCCAGGGACAGGACCCCAGAGAGAGTGAAGTCGTGAAACACCCCTTAAACTTTTCCCCAAATTCTTCTCCAAATTCAATTCATCAAACACGTAATGAACATCTGTATTGTGCGAAAGCACTGTGATAGGTTTTGGAGAAGATCATTGGGGGAAAACCATTAAGAAATATCTAGAATACTCTGCATTCCATCACTCCTGGCGGGTGGCAGAGCTGTGTTTACAACTCTGGCCCCTCTGCTGCCTTAATGTGAGCTCAGGTGATTGGAAGACAAAAAAAAAAAAAAAAAAAAAAAAAAAAAAAAAAAATCAGATCTGCTCCCTCCCGGCAGCTGGGAAGGGGGCAGGGGGCCAGGATTATCTCACAGGGCAGGTCCTCCTGTTGCAACCCGTTGTTTGTCTGCCTTATCGTCTAACGCCCAGGCACAGCTTCAGATTTGTCCCTGACCTAAAATGCCCCTTCTTCTTAGGCCATCAACCTGCCATCACCAATAGGATGTTTTGGGTCCTAAGTTCTCTAAAGTTTTTCAGTGTCAGACAGAAAAATTGTTCTGCCTCACCTAGCATTTTCTTTTTTTTTTTTTTTTTTTTTTGGTCACAACCAAAAGTTCCTCCTTTCTCTCTTATTTTAAGGGCTATTTTTAAAATGCCAGGAAAAATCAGACTCCCTATGCTGAGAACTTCTTAAGAAAATGTATTCCCCCACATCTCTACATCCTCACCTGTGGGGATTTTCACATATTTATTTATGAGCTGATCATCCTTTGGCATCTAGTTGGTATTTCTTAGACTTACTTTAGGTTAGTTTTCTTTTAAAGAATTTTTTTAAATCAATATTACAAGTATATGAGACAAAGTAACAAGTTATTTTAGGCTTCTTTTTTCTTTTATATATATATATATATATATATATATATATATATATATATATTATTGATTTTACACAGAGGAATTGAGAGGGACAGAGAGTTAGAAACGTCGATGAGACAGAAACATCGATCAGCTGCCTCCTGCACAGCCCCCACTGGGGATGTGCCCGCAACCAAGGTACATGCCCTTGACCGGAATCGAACCCGGGACCTTTCAGTCCGCAGGTGGACGCTCTATCCACTGGGCCAAACCGGTCCTGGCTAGGCTTCTTTTTTCGCTAGTGATATTTAGCCCCCACCTCTGGGAATGGGGTATTTGTGTAGCTTCTGCTTTCTGTTTAAGGTCATTCTTTAGGAATTTTTTTAAAGAGTTTAAAGTGAAAGAGAGTTTATTAGTGAAACCGTGACATAGAGAGTAGCAAGATGCAAAAACCAAGCCAAACCAAGAAGCGTGTTGATGGGGCGAGACCAGAGAAAAGAGGGATTGACATTCTGTTTGCACGCCACACATGTTACCAGCTGTCCAATTAGCCCAGGACCGAAGGTCTGTGCTTATCTGCACACTCTTGCCACTAACTCAAAAGAAACTGCTCCTCCATGCCCTGGCCGACATAGTTTAGTTGGTTGAGCATTGCCCTGGGCAACTAAAGGTTGCTGGTCCAATCCCCGGTTGCAGGTTCAGTCCCTGGTAGGGAGTGTGCAGGAGGCAGCCCGAGCAATGTTTCACTCTCACATCAATGTTTCTCCCTCTCCCTTCCTCTCTCTCTTTCTAAAAGTCAATTTAAAAATTTTTTTTTAAGAAAAACTACTCTTCCAGGAACTCCATTTCTTCCCCCACGCGAAGAAGGACCAGTTCCCAGCATGCCCTCTCTCTCAAATCTGAGCGTGCCGGGCAAAGCAGCTCTTGGAAATCCTTCCTGGCTCTCCAGGCCCTGAGCCGCAGGTGGAGAGCTTTGGTGCTAACCGTAGCCGCTGCCCTGGTGCTGGAATAGCTGCCTCTCTGCCTTGGGATTACAGTAATTATGGTAACGTATGCTTCCAGAGTGGAAATTGGCAATCTGGTGAGGTATCTGAAAATGAATACATCTCTTCCTAGAGTTCAGTCTACACAGCTGAGCCACCACATAACATCAGCATATGGGGCGATTAGAGAGCTGAGCTCCTGCGTCCAGCGCCCAGCAGACAGTGACAGAGGTCAGGGGCCCCACCTCCCCTGCCAGGCTCAGCAACCATCAAAGGCCCCTAAGCCTCCTGTACCTGCCCTGGTGCCCTCGTCGGCGACCTCCCACAAACACCGGCCTGCGGTTTCTGCCTTTCAAACCAAGTCACTTGTCCCACGCCATCACCATTTTACCCTCCTTCATTGCAGATCGGCTGAGGGAGGAGAAAGGGGGAAGTGAGAATAAACTTCTGTCACGTGGGTATGTGTGGCGCAAAGATGTTTTTTCTTCTTAGTCATAGAGTTGCTTTTACGTGACCCAGAGGGACTCAGATCTTCCCTAACTCCCATGCCTACTCTCAAACATGGGGGTGGGTAGAATTTGTATGAAAGTTATTGAAAAAAGTATTTAAAACAAAACAAAACAGCCGAAACAGGTTTTGCTCAGTGGATAGAGCGTCGGTCTGCGGACTGAAAGGTCCCAGGTTCGATTCTGGTCAGGGGCCATGTACATTGGTTGAGGGCATATCCCCGGTGGGGGGTGTGCAGGAGGCGGCTGGTAGATGTTTCTCTCTCATTGACGTTTCTAGCTCTCTATCTCTCTCCCTTCCTCTCTGTAAAAAATCAATAAAATATATTTTTAAAAATATATATTTCACCAGTTTCTCTGGGCAGGTTCAGGTGTTCTTTGGATTTCTCTTACACTCTTTAAAAAAAAAAAAAAATCAGGTGCTTGTCCTTGTATATAAGGATTTCTGGTACCAAGAATTAACCAATCAGGCACAACCTTATTATGTGGCGTGACCAACAAGATGTAACGCTATTACATATTTACTAGAGGCCCAGTGCACAATTCGTGCACGGGTGGCATCCGGCTGGCCAGCCCTGATCCTGTCAATTGGGCCTGGTGGGGGCGGGGGTGTAGAGAGGGGAGGGCAGGCAGTTGGCTGGCCAGCCCCACCCTCTGGTCGAACTCCTGGTCAAGGGGACCATTTGCCTTTTATTATATAGGATGGTTCAAGACAGATGGCTATGTTGTGTTGGCTGTTGTCGTTTTTTTATTTGACGAAAGAAGGGAAAAAGAGGTCAGTGGCCCTAACTAAATAGTCAGGTATTGCATGTTTTAAAAAAATCTTGCAGCACACCGGTTGAAAATCACTGTCCTAATGCAAAGTTTCTCAACTCCAGCATATTGACATTTGGGGGCAAGATCATTCTTTGCCGTTGGAGGGTTTGCACTGTAGGTTGTTCACCCCCATCCCTGGCCTCTACCTACTAGAAGCCAATAGCATCTCCTCCCCCAAGCTGTCACAAATGTCAAAAACGTCCCCAGAAATTGCCAAATGTCCCCTGGGAAACAAAACCATCCTGGTTGAGGGCCACTGTTTTAAGATCTTTAGCTCTCACCCTCCTTCAGAAGACCCCCTCCCCTTATTGGGCTTTCACAATCCTACACTCTCTGACTCTGCATGCAAGGACATACTGACATTCAAAACATGTTTAGAAGGTGGGCCTAGAAGTTGCTCACATGTCTTTTGCTCACCTCCCATTGGCCACTTCTCTGCCAGGGAGACTAGAAATGTGACCTTTTACATTTTAATGAAACCCATGTGTCTAGTTGCAGACTAGGGTTCTGGTCCCATAATGCTTTCAGGCCATGTCTTTTTCTAGTTTTCCCCACCTCCCACCAGCTGGAGGTACACATGTGGAAACGTTGAGTCATCCTGGACCATATGAACAAGGTCATGACCCTGGGGTTGGTAGAGCAAAAGGTAGAAGGAGCATAAATCTCTGACCTCCCAGAGCCACCATACCAGCCCTAGACCGGTTACTCCTGAATCATTATCTGAGAAAGAAAGAAATACACTTCTGCTTGGCTTAAGCCACCATTATTTGCTGCCACTATTCTATCAACTTGTAACTCCTCCTAATCAATAGAGAGGCAATCAAGTTTAATTGTCACTTCCAACAACTCTCAGATCGATAGCTCCAGCTACTGTGGCTTTTCCAAGCTCTAATCCTACCTATTGGAAACTCCAGCTGGATATCCAACTAGTAATTATTATATAAACTTAGAATATATTTTTTAAATATATTTTCATTAATTATATTTTAGAGAGGAAAGGAGAGGGAAAGAGAGATAGAAAAATCAATGAGAGAGAATCATTGATCGGCTGCCTCTTGCATATCCACCATTGGGGATCAAGCCCACAATCTGGGCATGTGCCCTTGACCAGAATAGAATCCGGGACCCATCAGTCCACAGACTGACATTCTATCCACTGAGCCAAACTAGCTAGGGCTTTAAGTTAGTATATTTAAAACCAAAATCACCATTCTTTTCCCCATACTAACTCTTCCTGCAATGTTTCCTAATGCTATTTAAAAGACATCTCCAGCCAAGATCGGTTTGGCTCAATGGATAGAGCGTCGGCTTGGGGACTAAAGGGACCCGGGTTCGATTCCGGTCAAGGGCATGTACCTTAGTTGCGGGCATATCCCCAGTAGGGGGTGTGCAAGAGGCAGCTGATTGATGACTCTCATCAATGTTTCTAACTCTCTATCTCTCTCACTTCCTCTCTGTACAAAATCAATAAAATATATTTTTAAAAAATAAAAATAATAATAATTAAAAAAAAAGACATCTCCAATTCACCAAGATTCCAAATCTGGGACACCTGCCTCCCTTATGACCTCTGTATCCAATTAATAGCTCCCCAACAACCTTAGCTGCCCGCACCCTCCTACGTGCCTCATACACTTACACCAAACCACTTGCTAGTCCACCCTCCTAAATATGCCCTAAGCTTCCAGAACTATTGCAGATTCTGTACTTAACTTTTATTGAAAGTCCCTACCCAACATGCCTTTTCCGCTAACGGCATATCTGAGTCATGCCACCGGAGTCCATCCCAAAGCCTTGCATGTGGTAGGTACAAAAATATTTTCTAACTAGCCACTTGCCCAAAGCCACGTGGCTAGTTAGAAATGATGAAGACCGCACATACAGACCATACACTATACTTCTTGATTTTTTTTTTTAATTGGGCTGACAATGTCATGAGGACATTGACGTCTTAGGAAAAGGCAGTGATTTGAGAAATTCTAAACTACAATTTAAATCAGTGTTCTGCTATTCTGAGCCTTTCGCATAAGCTGCACTATAATTATATCAATGTGACGGTGCAATGCAAGATAAAATATAATCATTTTATATATTCTCATGGACTATATGTGACTCTTCACCCAACATGCTCTAGCCTGCCTGATTCCTCCTGGGTCAGGAAGCACTTAGAATACTGAGATATGTTTCAAATTGAGAATTACTGTATGTGATCCTCTGGGCCGATTTTAAACAAATCGGTGGGTACCACGATCAATATTTGAACCATATGGTGTGCTCTTACAATTGAATGTCTATCGCCAACTTTGTTTATGTGCCTATGATTTTCTTAACGCTATAACCACGTTTAATAAAACAGTAAACGGATTTTCATGACATAAAAGGAAACTAAGAACAATAAAATATAACATTGTTGTCTTTTTTGACAAGGCACAAAGAAAAGGATTTCCTTAGATATTGTGGTTGTGCCCATGACTTTTTTTTTTTAAAAAAAGAAAGAGCATCAGTATTTATTGAGTAGTACCTACTTGGGCATATGGCTAGATACTTTAGTCATTACCATCACAACCCTAGCAGGGAGGCGGGGACTATGAGTTACAAGGAAGTGGGGGAGGCAGGCAGCAGGGCCATTTGGCCAGGCCGAGGCCTTTGATTTTTGCTGCTTTTCAGAAGCAAATTATGCAGTTAAGTTCCCCACATTTGGGAAAATTGCAGGGGTCGGCACACCCAGGGTGCAATGGGTGAGCCTCAGCTTGGGAAAACCACCTTTATGGTCATAGTATCTCCCCTGCCAGGTAAGTAGCTTTTAAACCTGTTTTTTATAAAACAGAAACATCGACGAGAGAAACATCAATGAGCTTCCTCCTGCACATAGCCCCGCTAGAGATGTACCCGCAACCAAGGTACATGCCCTTGACTGGAATCAAACCTGGGACCCTTCAGTCCTCAGGCCGACGCTCTATCCACTGAGCCAAACCGGCTTGGGCCCAAGCATCTTTTTACAAAGAGCAAAGAGGTCTGGCCTGGAGGGTCTAACTCTGGCTGCGGGAGATCCAGGTCACCTGCTGGCTCGGATCTTGTCTCTGGCGATGCGGGAATGAGCAGCACAAAGACACGGAACCCTGCCCTTCGACTTCACATGATTCACACACATAACCAACCACAATCCAGCCATGGCAGGTGGGAAACTGGTGTTCTTACTGATGTTTTACATTTTGAGATGACACGTGCACCTGAGGGCATGAGTTTGGAAGGAAATGCTACACTCCCAGCTATGAGTCTGACAAGAGTTGGGTGACCTGGTGAATAATCAGCCCCATGGAGCCGCACCCAGGCAAACTCATATCGTCTTGGGAGGATGGGAAATAAAAACGGAGGAAGTAGAAAAATCTGAATTAACGGCAAAGGTATCAGGCCTCCACAGGGTTATATGATTGCAGCTTCCAAAGTACTTTCCCACACATCAGCTCGTTTGAGTCCCATGGAGTCCCTGGAGGCATAGAGAGCAGGTACAGTATTACCCACATTTTACAGAGAAGGAAATTGTGAAGAGATACCTACCACAGTCCCAGGAGCCTAGCAGGTGCTCAATAAACCCATCCATTCATTCATTCGTTCATTCATTCATTCATTCCATATACCACCAATGCTCAATGACTATTTGATGAATAAGCATATGTGGCTCAGGGGCATGAAGTGACTCGTCCAATGTGACACTTAATAGTATAAGGAGCAGAGGAGACCCTTAAACTTGAGTTGTCTTGCTCTGCGCTGCACTACACAGACTGCATCTGAAACTCCTTCATGAATTCATGCATCGCATGCCCAGGAACCTTCATTCCCCCACTGCAAGCGAAAGAGCCACTTCTAATGTCTCCCAGCCCGGCAACAAGTTCTTCAAATAAATGCTTCTGGTCCTAGAAACAATGAGATATTCTACCACTGAAAGGCCTTGCTACCTGCTCTGGCTGGTGTGGCTCAGCTGAGGGTCAGCCTAAGCACTGAAGAGTCACCGTTTCGATTCCCAGTGAGGGCACATGCCCAGGTTGGGGGTTCCATCCCTGGTCCGGGTGCATACAAGAGGCAACCGATCTAGGTTTTGCTTTGCATCAATGTTTATCTTTCTCTCTCTCCCTCTCCCTTCCCCCCAAAAAAAAAAAAATCCATAAAGAAAGGTCTTGCTACTCAAGCAAGCTGTTTTCAGCAATCTGTGGCCTGAGCACAAAAATGCTCAAGAAAAACAGGGTGATTACCTTAGGATCTAGTGAATGATTTATGAGTAAGACATGCAGCCCCAATCTCTTTTTTGCTGCTCTCAGTGACATGAAGCTAATTCAAGGAAACAGGTGGACATTGTCTGTCCTGTGGTGGGTAAAACCCTGCTCTTCTATTACCAGGCAGTAAAATAAATAAATATATATTTCTATCTAAATCTATCTATCTATATACCTATAAATAGATAGATAGATAGATAGATAACTTCTCCCACTGAGCACATGAAGATGATTGATGTCTGTCATCGCTTTATTCCCTTGTCATCAGAAGAGTATCAGTTCAGAAATCACACGCAGAAAATAGATCAGAATTTGAATGGGGGCGGAGGCATTGCCTTCCCTTGGGGGCTCTCTCGCAGCTGAAGGTGCGGAAGCTCTTCCTACAGCCCCGTAGGGGCCCTGTCCGCGACTCCCCCTGCACCTGGCAGATGCTTCTGGTCCCTGGGCGGCAGAATCAGCTGGATCCGAGTCTCTTCCTCAAATCTGCCTGGGACCACCAGATTCCAGGCTGGATTCCAGCCAGCCCCACTCCTGAAGAGATGGCTGGGATAACCCCGGGGGCAGACGCTTTCCTTAGGGCAGCTCTTCAAGGCCAGGCAGCATCTGCACGGGATGCCTGGGCTTCGGGAAACACAAGAACTCAGATTTACCCCAGGCCCCAGGTTGGCTCCGAGCATTTGGTCATTTGAGCCAGCAGTCCAGCGAGCAGCTAAGGGTGCGGGGCTAACTGCTGGGGATGAGGGGGGATTTAGGCTGTGGCATTTACCCTTGGAAATATGCCCTCAGGGTGTTTATAATCCACAGGACAGTGAAATCGCATTGTGGTTATGACTATACACGTAAAAATGGTTAAGATAGTAAATGTTATGTATGCACATTTTTTAAAAAATGCATGCAGACGAGTACCCTTCCATTCAACTTCATTTACTAAATCACTCTGCAAATCCATGAAATCAGGCTTAGTTTTTTTAAACAAATGGTAAGGAGAAAATAAAACAAAAACAAAAGCCTACCCCTTTTAAAAATTATTTTAGAAAGAGGAAGAGAGAGAGAGAGAGAAACTGATTTGTTGTTCCATTTATTTATAGGTTCATTGGTTGATTCTTGTATGTGCCCTGTCCAGGGATCAAACTTACAACCTTGATCAAACCCATAATCTTGGCATATCAGGACAGCATTCTAACCAACTGAGCTGCTATCTTGCCAGGGCCCAACTCCATTTTTGTTTTTTTCTTTCTTCCTTTCTTTTTTAATATGTTTATATTGATTTTTTTAATTTAAATTTTATTTTATTTTATTTTGAGATAGAAATAGAAACATCGATGAGGGAGAAACATTAATCAGCTGCCTCCTGCATGAGCCCACAACCGGGCATGTGCCTTGACAGGGAATCAAACAGGTGCCTCTTGGGGCATGGGTGGACACTCAACCACTGAGCTACAGCATCGAGGCCCTACTCGGCCTTTTTAATGCACTCTATCTGACAGAATCAAGGACAGCCACTGGGATTTTGGCAGATTAGGCCCACTCTCTCTGCAGAACAAAATTTAAAGTTCCTCCTACATTACCCAGCTCTCAAGATCTTTTCTCCTTATTATACAGCACTATTTTAAAAGGAAATATATTTGGCCAAAATCAGTTTAGCTCAGTGGATAGAGTGTCAGCCTGCGGACTGAAAGGTCCCAGGTTCGATTCCTGTCGAGGGCATGTACCTTGGTTGCGGGCACATCCTCAGTGGGGGATGTGCAGGAGGCAGCTGGTCGATGTATCTCTCTCATTGATGTTTCTAGCTCTCTATCTCTCTCCCTTCCTCTCTGTGAAAAATCAATAAAATATTAAAAAAGAAAATATATTTGTAGGACACCAGAAAGGGAGTCATTTGTAAAGGACCAGAACAAATAAAAATTGACTGTGAGCTTGAGAACTATAGAGTTCTACTAACACCCTGATGATTATATATGTGGATTATGCTTGCAATTATGTATATCCTTCTATTTTGAGCTGTGATACACCTGAGTCAGGATTGTGCCTTCGTCTTCCTATATCTGGTGACCAAATGAGGCCAAGAACATGTTAATGTACGGTTTGTTGAAGGCAGGTTTGAATGCTTCCATCCTCTCTCTCCCCATTTCCCCTTTCAAACACCCACACACACACACAAATACACGCACCAGCCACATTCACTAAACCCAGGGTAACTGAATGTCAGGAAGAGAGGGAGAGGGGGAAAATTCACTGTGAGCCCTTGAATATAGTGAGCCAAGGCGAATGAAACGAAACAGACATCCGAATAGCTTCTCTGCAGCACTCCGATGGCTAACCGGTCATCGTTTCCAGCTTAGCTCACCAGTCACTAATTAACATCCAATGAGTCACAGAGCAGATGCCTGACTCCCTCCAACTCAGAAAAAAACAGAGAGTGTGGCAAGTTCTGCACATTAAAGAAGTTTACTGATTGCAGGAAAGTAATCTTTTTGGTGCGTGAAAGGGACACCAGGCTGGATCTCAGTCCCTTATCCTGGTTTCCAGTTTGAGTCTGAGTGGACTGCAGGTCTGGAAAAAATGATTCTGTTCTCAGAGAGTCTGGAAAAATTATAAGTAGGAAACTTTTCTTTTTTTTTTTTTTTTTTTTTTAACCCAAGAACAGGCAGAGCTCCACATTCCCTTTCCCATCCAGAGGCCAGCTGCTTCCTTCGTTGCAAGGGTTCTCCTCACTTAACTTGCTTGAGCCTCAATTTTGTCATCTGTAAAGTGGGAGAATAGTGCCCACGTCACATGATGGTGGTTAGGATTATATGAGTTAACATGGGAAAAGCGATTAGCACAGAACCTGGCCAGTGTGAGAGAGAACACCACTGTCACCATCATCACCTTCATTACTGCAGGTATTTCCAATGGGTCCTTGCCTCAGTCACCGCCAGATCTTTGCCAACCCCATTCTCTCTCAGTCGATGCTTACTGTTGGCTTGGAAATATTTCCCTTGGCTCCTGTTTATGTCCTCTCTGCAGATTTTCTCCAAATGTTACCCAGTTAACTTGAATAGCAAGAGCCTTGCAAGGTCCTTTACACGGTAAGACACTCCTGCAGGCACTGATGGCAGACACTGCAAAACAAGAGAGAAATGTCCCTGCCCTCATGGAGGTCCTAATGTAGCCAGAGAGACAGACAAACAAGCCGAAAGGTAATCAAACAGGGTGACGTTAGATAGCAATAAGGGCTGTGGAAAGTATAAAGCAGGGCGATGATTTTATTCAGTGTTTATTCAAATAAGATGGATGAGCCTGAGCCTAACCAATGGACACAGACAACAGGGGGGTGAAGGCATGAGTGGGGGTTAATGGGGGGATAAGGACACATATGTAACACCTTAATCAATAAAGAAATTTAAAATAATTAATTAAGAAAGAATCATAAAAATGAAAAGATGTATGAGCCTGTGCTGGGTGCTGGAGAGATGTCACTGAGCAAAGCCCGGCAGAGACCCTGCCCACTGGATCTAAGAATCGGCCCTCAGGGAGGCCTCTCTGAGGAAGAGACCTTTGAGCGGAAGGGGAAGACTCTCCGAGAACCTGGCAGGAGAACAGCAGGTGCCCAGGCAGGAAGGTGGCGTCCAGGAACAGAGAGGAGGCCAGTGGACCCGAAGCCAAGCAGGAGGCATCTGACCCTTTCTGGAAACATCTACCAAGTCCCCAAACTTCTAGCCTGTCGTTGGGCAGAGGAGTCCTGGGGCACTGGGCGTGGGGCTGCAGATGGGTGCAGGGAAGGTTTTCACTTCCTTCTTCCGTGCGCCCTCTTTTCCTGTGCCTGGAGCAGAACTCTGAAAGGGACTTATCCAGCTTCCTAATCCCAACCTCCAAGGAAAGTGAGAGTTTAGATGAGGAAGAACTCGTGTGCCAGCACCCAGGGGGTGAGGAGCCAGTCATCCTGCGAACGTGGCGGCCGCCTGCCAGATGCATCGCCTGTCCTTGCTGGAGGCAGCGTGCTCTCACGGTTCCATTAGGGTTCTCCAGCTGCCAAGCCCAGCCACCTCTCACTCTTCCGCTGTGTTTCTCTCCTTCTCTCTTTCCATCGTTTCTGCTTCGTTGGAGCTCAGAATTTATTTCTGCCCCCAGGTGCAGACCCCTGTGAGATAAGGTGTGTTTTGATCTGCTTTGATGGCTTCTGTTTGTCTTCTCCTCCTAGGATTCCCTCACCCCCAGGCGGCCTAGACGGCCCCTTTCATTCTGTGCATTTCCCACCTCTGGGTGTGAGGCTGTCCGGCCTAAGGGCGCCTCGCTGCAAAGGTGCGACAGGAAGCTGTTGGGAGTAATTGGCACTGGAAGTAGATGTGGGAGGTGACTCCCTGATTTGCAGCTCCTGGCATTTCACACGGGATGAAACTCACTGGTCCTCCCTCGTAAGGGGCCAGGTCAGTAATTCATTCTCTCTCTCTCTCTCTCTCTCTCTCTCTCTCTCTCTCTCTCTCTCTCTCTCACACACACACACACACACACACACACACACACACACACACACACACACGCTTTGCCACCTCTCCTTTTCCTTCAGAGGAAAACGAGTTCAGAGCCACAGCCCAGGGCTGGCAGGCAGGGACACGCGCGGTTCAGGACCTGACACTCACCGTGGGGTAAGAGCGAACCACCCTCCCTCGCCCCAGGGCTCAGCACTTCCTCTGCTTTCCCGTCACTGCTGGGAAAGGCTCTCTCTCCTACCTGGGAGTGCTGAGAAATTGGCTTTGAACCCTCAATTGCAAGATCTCTCCTCCACCTGGGATGGAGAGGTGCCAAGATGAGAACTTAGAAGAAGCCCACTTTTACGTTCGCTGGGACAGTTGTCCCTGGACATGGCTTCCGGTCTCTAGAGGCTGGTGGTGGAGTCAGCACTGTCTGTCCTGGTGAACAACCAGAGGAGGGTGTTGGACGCAGAGAAACGGGAACCCAGAGGAGCAGAGACCCCAGTTCCCGGTCCTGGGGAGAGAGGCGGGGTCACCAAAGCTGAGAGAGGCTTCCTCCATCCCTGTCACCAGCCAGCCCTGCGGCCTGGCTTCGGTGGGGACTAGGGGTTGGTGCTAACTGCTTCCCAATCTCTTGCAAAGGGCACTCCCCCACTCCCACCTTCCATGCGGCTGCCCTTTAAGATAGACGTTTTGAAACCACTGGAGACCCTCTGCCATCCATATCCTCCACCTCAAAATATTTTATATGTTTGTAGGACACTTCACCATTCCCACAGCCCTTTCCCCATAAATTATGGTTTTGGACTTCATGAAAAATCCCTGAGGTAACCTGGATTATTAGCCCCCTCTCACTGCAGACGAAACTCATGCTTGGAGAGGTTAAGTACGTTGTCCAAGGTCAGCCAGCTCACCGAGGAAGTGGTGAAACCGGGACACGGCTCCACGCAACTGCCAGATCTCGGTGGTTGGCAGACAGAGATCACGCCTGTCCCGGTTGGCCTGGGAAGACGTGGAGCAGGCTTCCCCGCCGGGGCTGGCAGCGCGTGCTCTCCGTGACAGCCTCGTTACCGTGATTAAATCGTCCTGTGTCAGTGACAGATTGCAAGACTGGGAGGCAGGTGGGCTGTGGACTCCAGGGCACCGCTGGGACAGCCCGGCCAACGCCAGTCATCCATCACCAGGCGCTGGCAGGACCCGACGGGCCCAGCCAGCACCTCTGGGGACAAGCCAGCCACGGGCTCTGATGAGCCAGATGTTAGCTACCGCCATTTGCATCCAAAGGTCCTCATTTGGTGGCATGAATTGATGGAGGAGGCACGCAGGGGTGGTAGAATGGGGTTGGCACTTTTGATTCCTTTTTGACCCCGATTTAGAGCAGTCTCGAGGGGAAAGTTCCCCGAAGGTTAACGGGCTTTCAGTGATGAGCAGGAATATAATTAGACAACTTGGCCAAGAAGCATCAGAGGCCTCTGGAGGGCAGTTTGGCAGAATCTATCCAACTTTGAATGAATGAATTTATCCTACAAAGTATATGCTTTCACGGGCCACGTGAAGCACTCACAAAGACATTCACTGTAGCATTTGTACATATACGAGCATACCTCAGAGATGGTTTAGGTTTGATTCCAGACCACCACAATAAAGCAAATATTATAATAAAGCAAGTCACACAAACTTTTTGATCTCCCTGTGCAAATAGAAGTTATATTTACACTACAGTGTAGTCTATTAAGTGTGCAATAGCATTGTGTCAAAAATGTACATACCTTAATTTAAAAATACTTTATAGCTGCCCAGCTGGCATGGCTCAGTGGTTGAGCATTAACCTATGAACCAGGAGGTCATGGTTCTATTCCCAGTCAGGGCACATGCCCTGGTTTTGGGATTGATCCCCAGTGGGGGGCGTGCAGGAGGCAGCTGATCAATTATGTTTCTCTCTTACTGGTGTTTCTGTCTCTCTATCCCTCTCTTTCTCTCTCTCTCTCTCTCTCTCTCTCTCTCTCTCTCTCAAAATCAGTTCAGGAAAAAAAAATATATTTTTTTTTAATAAAGCAAAGAGCAATAAAAGGAGGAATGCCTGTATTGAACAATATCTACTAAGCACTCACTGCAGGTAAAGCAGGAAATATCCCTCATAAGATTTTATTCTGGAGAAGAAACATTTATGCATTCAATAAATCTTTACTGAGTACCTCCTATGTGCCAGACATTGTTCTAAAATAAGATACAGGTGCCCTGTTACATTTGAATTTCAGATAAACACAATGTTTCTTGTAGTATAACTATATCCCAAATGGCCTGCCCTCTTGGGACATAAGTATACAACATAAATATATATGAAAAAAGTATTTGCCCAGCCAGTGTTGGTCAGTGGTTAAGCATCAAACCATGAACCAGAAGATCACAGTTTAATTCCCAGTCAGGGCACATGCCCAGGTTTCAGGCTCTGTCTCCATTGATGGGGGAGGAGGGGTGCGCGGAGGAGAGTTGCAGGAGGCAGCCCATCAATGAGTCTCTCTTATCATTGATGTTTCCAATTCTCTCTCTCCCTCTCCCTTCCTCCCTCTGAAATTCATAAAAAACAAACAAACATATTTTTACAAATTATTCATGGTTTACCTGAAATTCAAATTTAACTGGTAAGCCTGTATTTTCATTTGCTAACTCTGACAACCCAATTCTAAGAACATTGTAGGAGCTAAAGTTCAGAAACAGCCTACATAAGTGTCCATCAATAGGGGATTTGTTAAGTAAATTACAGTAGATCCAAACAATGGGAAATGGTTACCAAAAACAAAAAACAAAACAAAAACCAATAACGTAAATCTATGCAATGACCTGAAATTTTCCAAGATGTACAGTTAGGTAAAAAGAGGAAGGTTCAAAACAGCGTAGAAGTTATCCCACCATCTGGTAAAGAAAATAAATATATGGCATTAAGTACATATATGTTTCTCAAAGCACACATGCGCAGAGATGGGTGGCAGTGCTTACTGCTGTAGGAGGGGAGCAAGAAAGCTAAGCGATAGCAAGGGTGCCACAAGGCACACTTCTGAATTTAAATATGTCCATACATTACTTATTTTTTAAACAAATATTTTATCTTCTAAGAGATCTTGGCTGGAAGGGCTGGGAGAGTCCTGGATAGAGTCACCACAGCCTCCCTGATGGTGAGGGTCCCCAAAGGTCAGGATTCCAGGATGGTCCTCGAGGCAGGAGAGAGGACAGAATGACCTTGCAGGGCCACTTGAGTTCAAGATCAAGAACCACGCATGGCCTGCCCACAGGATAGGATACATGATCTTCAGGGCCCAGTGCAAAATGTTGACCCTTTGCTCATAAGTTAAGAATTTCAAAAACGGTAACAGCAGAGCATTCAATCAAGAGTGGAAGTCTTTCTAAATATGGGGCCCTGCTTGACCACACAGGACACACGCCCATGGAGCCAGCCCTGCACACACACACACACACACACACACACACACACACACACACATACAGTGGCCAGTGGGGGCATAAAAGGCAGTTTTGCTGCAAGACACGCCAGCCCTGCAAAGCAGAGAAAGCAGAGAAAGACTCCTCCCCTGCAGCTGGTGGCTGTCCTTGCAGAAGGACGCACGGAACGTAATTCCTCACAGAGCTACTTTCCACCCTCACCCCTGCTCCGGCCATGAGCTCAGAAGAGAAACCGAAGCAGTAAAATAAACGTAAATCAAAGCCACCCGTGTTCTTAACACGGACCCAAAGGGTCAGCGTGGCAAGGCAGGCGGGACGTTAGCATTCCGACAGCTTTAGTATCTTCCTGGACAAACTACGCGAATGGCTGTCAGAGGTACCCCCAAAGTTCACACAGAACACGGCTCCTGACTCATTTAATTCCTATTTCCCCAGCAGTAAATTATTAACCGAACAAGCTGGAGCTGGTACAGCTGTTGTTCCAGCACAGGCCTTCTGTCGGCACAGAAGTCTTGCTCAACAATCTGTCCTGGAAGAGACCCAGCGCTAAACCCTCTCTCCCTGAGCACAGCACCCAGCTGCAGGGGAGGAGTCCCTCTTCCTTTGGGATGGGGGTGCAGAGTCCCCCCCGAGGGACCAAAGGGGATCCTGCAGCCTCAGAGCAGCACTTCCTCACCCTGCGGTCAGTGAGTGACCTCACAAGCCCAAAGACGCCAGAGGGGCCCACAGAGGCCGTGGCTGGGTGGGAAGGAAAAAGGGAGAGGAAGGACAAGGAAAGAAAGACGGCGTGAAATGAGAGCACAGGCTGAAGAGGGGAAGGGACAGAATGAGGGAGAGAGAAGAAATAGAAGCTTTGGGAGAAAGCACATAGTCCCAAAGGGCAGCTTCCACCTCCTCACCGCCCCCATCTCAACTTGGAGAAGTCCTTTCAGTCCCTCAGGCTCAGCTCGAAGGACACAGCCTCCAGGGAGCTCTCACTGATTCCCACGGAACAATGCTGCTATAAAAAGAAGTCATAACAGCTGACGATGGTGGGGAGTGATGGAAGGCCCCCCTGTCCTGACGCTGGGAGTAGTTTTATAAATCTATATACGTGTCAGAATTTATAGAACTACCCACGAGGACGGCTGTAATCAAAAAGACATAATAACAAGTGCTGGGAAGGATGTGAGGAAATTGAAACCCTCGGACATTGCTGGTAGGAATGTAAAATTCTGCAGCCTCTTTGGAAGACAGTCTGGCAGTCCCTCAAAAAGTTAAACATAGAGTTCCCGTATGATTTAGTAATTCCAGTCTTAGATATATGCCAAGAGAATGAAAACACACACACACACACACACACACACACACAAGCTTGTATACAAATGTTTTTGTTTTGATTTTTTTCTTTTTAAATATATTTTATTGATTTTTTACAGAGAGGAAGGGAGAAGTATAGAGAGTTAGAAACATCGATGAGAGAGAAACATTGACCAGCTGCCTTCTGCACACCTCCCGCTGGGGATGTGCCCGCAACCAAGGCACATGCCCTTGACCGGAATCAAATCTGGGACCTTTCAGTCCGAAGGCCGACGCTCTATCCACTGAGCCAAACCGGTCAGGGCTACAAATATTCATAGCAGCGTTATTCACCATGGCCCCAAAATGGAAACAACCCAAGTGTGCATCAACTGATGAACGAATAGATGAATGAATAAACAACATGTAGTAACGATAAAATACTACCTGGTCATATAAAGGAACAAAGTATTGCCCTGCCCAGTGTGGCTCAGTTGGTTGGGCGTTGTCCTGTGCACTGAAAGGCTGCCGGTTCAGTTCCTGGTCAGGGCACATGCCCAGGTTGCAGGCTCGATCCTCATTAGGGGGTGTGCAGCAGGCAGCTAATGGATGATACCCTCTCATCATCGAGGGCTGCAGAGACCCTTTCCTAGTTCCCAAAGTCCTCTTTAGTGTTCTAAAGGAACACTCCCTCTCTCCCTCTCCAAGCAATGGGCTCAGATCCCAATTCTCAGCTTCCTTCCCTGCCTCCTCTGTTCCGGGTCCTGCAGAATGAATAGTGGGGTTCCCGGTGTTTCGCCTCTGATCAACCCCTGAGGGCAGTGATTCCCAGACCTAGCTGCTTCCCAAATCCCTTGAGAGAACCCTTCCCACTTCCCACTCAAGGATTCCTGATCTAAGGAATCAGAATCTACAGACTGTAACCCCCTTCAGGTAAGGATGAGGCTCACCTAGTTTAGAACCCACTGATTCAGGGTCCATAAGATCATCCAGCTTGTTAAAGGCCCCAGCCTCCTTTGGTCTGGGGTGGGGCCATAGAATTTGCATTCCAACCAGCGTGGTGTCTGCAGAACATTCTAACGGGGACTTTGGGAACTGGGAAAGGGCCTCTGCAGCCCCGGCTTTTCCAATTTAACCCAAAATAGATTAAAAACGGCTCTTCCTTCTTCCCAGAGGAACCCACTAAACTTCCTGTAATTCCAGTTTTCTCGTCGAGCTCCCCAGCATTAGCACAAAAACACTGGAGAGTGAAGGGGAAGGAGGACAGCTTTCCAGCCCCGGAGAAAACTCTCCCTCCGCCTCAGGAGGGGTGCCGCGTGGACCGCGTGGCAGGTGGTGTTTATCTGCAATCATGGGCCATTCACCACACTCCCAGACTGCCTCTTACATGCAAATTGTTCATCCGCATCTTCCCTTAGCCATTCATCCTGGGGATCATGACGGCAACTTAAATTGCCTTCCCCCGCCCCCTTTCCCAATTCAAACTCCTAAAGAGCCAGCAGAGCCTGGAAGCCACACAAAGGCACCACTTTCTGTATCGCTGGACAGGACACCACCCTGGGGGTGGACCACCGGACACAGGACTTAAAACAAGGATTTGTGTACACAGGCAAAACCACAAAGAATTATGGACAGTCAGGTGTGTCCAGATGTTTCCAGCAGGGTTTTTATTATTATTATTATTATTATTATTATTTACATCGTCCTTAGGGATGTCCTGCATGACTTTGTAATTGGTAAGAGGGAGGAGGGAAAATAAGAATAACTGGGAGTTGGATCCTTCTTTGGCCTGGCTTCAGTGCCATTCATTTCCCACTCTCTCCTCTTGACCTCAACCTCAAACCCCACCCCCAGTCTTTTTTTTTTTTTTTTTTTATTGATTTTTTTTTACAGAGAGGAAGAGAGAGGGATAGAGAGTTAGAAACATCGATGAGAGAGAATCATCGATCAGCTGCCTGCTGCACACCTCCCACTGGGGATGTGCCCACAACCAAGGTACATGCCCTTGACCAGAATCGAACCTGGGACCTTTCAGTCCGAAGGCTGAAGCTCTATCCACTGAGCCAAAGCGGTTTCGGCCCAACCCCCAATCTTCCTCAGCCCCCATCCTCACCCCAATCTTGCCTTACTTTGCAAAATTCCTGCTCTGAAGTAAAAGGGAAGGATTCCTTTTAATGTGGCAGGGACCAAAGCAGCATTGGCACCTGGAGACAGAGCGGTGGGAGTGAAGAAGGAATGGGGAGGGAGAAAGAAGGGAAGGAAGTGGTGAGAGTTTTTTTATTTTATTTTTTAGAAAGAGGAAAGAAGAGGGACAGAGGCATAGAAACATTAATGAAAGAGAAAGACCCATTGGCTGCCTCCTGCACACACCCCTCCCCCATCCAGGGATCGAGCCCACAACCCTGGCATATGCCCTGACCGGGAAATGAACCAATGTCCTCCTGGTTCATGGATCAATGCTCAACCACTGACCCATGCCGGCCGGGTGGAAGTGGGTTTTTATGGGTTTTGGCTCTGAACTAAAAAGACACGCCTTAGTAACTTAGGTATTCAAGGCCCTAACCCACTCTCCAAACCAAACTGCATTGCCACAATCTAGGACACTCGCAAGCCCTATGCCAAGGTTGAAACCCGAGTGCTACGCATCATCACAATATCATAAAGGGCTCCCTTCATGTACACATTCAACAAACTGTTCCTGAGCACTCCCTAGCACCAAACAGAGACTACGTCAAAACCGCAGCTAAACCTGAACTTCAAAATAGCAATAATGAGCTCAATAATAAAACATTTATGCTTGCCCAGCACATTATAACTGTCAAACCTCTTTTTCACATGTGCCATCCTATTTCTCCTGAATCATTCAATGTATAAAAAATTAGACATTATTAAGTATCTACTGTGTACATGGCCCCACAGGATATATAAAAAAATATATAGGAATAGTTGATTAGTGTTATCTCAATACACTAAGGTTTTGGGTTCGATCCCTGGTCAGGACACATACAGGAATCAGCCAAAGAATGCATAAATAAGTGGAACAACAAATCGATGATTCTCTCTCCCTCTTTCTCTTCTTCTCTCTCTAAAATCAATAAGTAAAAATTACATATACATATATACCTATTCATATATGCATAGCACAGTGCCCCACAATCAAGTTGAATATCAGAATCGCCTGGGAAGCTTGAAAAAAGATTCAGATATCAGAACCTTCAGGGGTGCCGCCAGGGAATCTGGTTTTTGAAGCTCCCCCAGCCAGCTCTCCCATATGCAAGGCGGTAAGTCCAATGTATTCCAATAGATGGTTCTGGAATTTGGCTACACAATTAGAATCGCCTGGAGAGTCTAAGCAAATCCCACTCCCCATTGGACCCCCAGGTTAAATAGAGTGCCGGTGGGGAGACCCAGGCACTGGTATTTCCTGGAGCTTCCCGTGTGATCCCAGCACGCAGCCAAGCTTGAGAACCACTGAGCTGGAGGAATGCAGAGGTGATAAGAGGGAGGCTAGGGTGGACACGGAATGTTTCTGCAGGAGGTGGGATCTGAGCCATGACTTCAAGAATGAGCAGAAGAGAAGATAGGAATTTGAGGGTGGAGAACAGCATGAGCACATGCTTGGCTTGGGCCAAAGCTTCGTCATGTAATAAGAAATCAGGCTGGGAGGATAGGGTGGGGCCAGATCCCGAGGGGCCCAGAATGCGAAGTAAGGGATTTCACACATTTGTAAGAGACAGTCATCGATGTTGAGAAGTTCTTGGCGAAGATAAGCCTGGGAGTAAATAGCAAGTACATAGAGAAAGGCTGGAGTCAGCGGGACCAGATAAGAGGCTGTTAAAGAGTTACTAACGTGATTAATACCTAGTAAAGGAGAGGGTACAGAGATGGGCTTTCTCACGTACTGCTCATGGGTGCATAACGTGGTACAGCCTCTCTTTTCTTTTTTTTCTTTCTTTTTTTAATATATTTTATTGATTTTTTTACAGAGAGGAAGGGAGAGGGATAGAGAGCTAGAAACATCGATGAGAGAGAGACATTGATCAGCTGCCTCCTGCACACGCCCTACTGGGGATGTGCCCGCCACCAATGTGCATGCCCTTGACTGGAATCGAACCTCGGACCCCTGAGTCCGCAGACCGATGCTCTATCCACTGAGCCAAACCGGATTGAGCCTGTTGGTCTTCCAGGCTCACAAGATGGACGCTGCAGCTTCAGGTACCATATCCTCACATCTATTTTTTTATATATATATTTTATTGATTTTTTTACAGAGAGGAAGGGAGAGAGGTAGAGAGGTAGAAACGTCAATGAGAGAGAAACATCGAACAGCTGCCTCTTGCACACCCCCTACCGGAGATGTGCCCGCAACCAAGGTACATGCCCTTGACCGGAGTTGAACCGGGACCTTTCAGTCTGCAGACCAATGCTCTACCGCTGAGCCAAACCGGTTTTGGCTATATACTCACATCTTGTTTAAAGACAAGAAGGAGCCCTGACTGGTTTGGCTCAGTGGGTGGAGCATTGGCCTGTGGCCCGGGTTCAATCCCGGTCAAGGGCATGTACCTTGGTTGCGGGCACATCCCCAGTAGGGAGTGTGCAGGAGGCAGCTGATCGATGTTTCTCTCATCGTAGTTTCTAACTTTTACCCTCTCCCTTCCTCTCTGTAAAAAATCAATAAAAAAATATATTTTAAAGGCAAGAAGGACCACTTCTCACTCATTTTTTCTCCTCCACTCAAACTTCTACTCATGGCCCACTGACCAGAACGATGTCGTGTATCTACCCTTAAACAAATCACAGGCAAAGATAAATTATTTACTGTGATTTATTGGACCAATCATGATTCAGCCCCTGCAGGGTCACCTTCCCTGAACAAAGGTGGGGGGGGGGGATTTTTATTGAATGGGTGGCCAACAGTATCTGCCACTCGCTGAGGGAGCCAAGAGAATAGACAAAGGCCTAAGACAGAGCTGGGAACTTGTCGACATTTTCAGCTCTGTGGAGAAAAGTGAGAACGCAGAAGAAAAGATCAGAAAAGCAGGGGGAGGGAGCTCCAGAAGAAGAGAAAAGAGCTTCCAAAAGGAAGAAGTGACCAACAGCTTCAAACATTATAGGGAGATCAAATAGATGAGGGCAGTTCTGGAGGTCATTCATCATGGTGAGTAGGAGATCACTCTTGACCTTGGTAAGAGTGCTTCCAAGAACATAAAAACATATTGAAAGGGGTGAGTGGGCACAGCTGGTGTTGCTCAGTGGTTAAGCATCAGCCCACAAACCAGGAGGTCACCGGGTTGATTCCTGGTCAGGACACACGCCCGGGTTGTAAGTCAATCCTCAGTAGGGGGCATGCAGAAGGCAGCCAATCAATGTTTCTCTCTCATCAATGTTTCTATCTCCCTATCCCTCTCTCTTCCTCTATCTAAAAAATTAAAGCTTTTTTTTTTTTTTAAGGAAGGTTTTAAAAAATAAATAAAGGGGTCAGTGGGAGGTGAGGAAATCAAGCATACGGGAAAGAGGGGAAATAAATAGGCAGCAGAGGGAGAAGATTTGGAGGAAAAGCTGTACTGAGCACGGAGTCAGCCAGAACCCTAAGCGATAGCTAGACCTGATTGGAGCTCAGCAGGAAGACTGACCAGCTTCTTCTGCTGCATATTCATCAGGGACCTTCGTGCCAGCTAGAGGAAGAGTGATGAGACAGAAGAAGCCCTCCCACCCTGGCTCCTTGATTAATTCCCATCGCCGGGGCAGGGGGAGGGCATTAAAGAGGAACTAATCACGCTTTCCCACCATCTGGGCAATTATGGCCTCCCATCAGCTGGTACAAAATGAGGGGTTTGTGACACTTAGCGGGAACTCTGCCTCCCTCACATCTGGGCCTTAATCTTTTGAATTAGCCAAATCAAGGGGAATTTGGGGATGTATTGTGATTCAAGTGACGGAATAAATAACTGGTGGACCAGGCTGCCCTCCAAGTGTCCCCCTTTTGTGATGCTTAATCGGAGAAGCTACAATGGCGTGACTGCCTCGGCAGACTTCTCACAGGGAGACAGGGGGCTGGGCAGTGGGTTATGGCAGGATGGTGACCAGCCTGGGTTCCTCCTGTGGAGTCTTCCTAGAGCTTCCTCCTCTGCTGTTCACCCTGGACCCATGAGCTAGAGCAGGGGTGGGGAAACTTTTTCCTGCCAAAGGGCATTTGGATATTTGCAATAGCATTCACAGGCCATACAAAATTATCAACTTAAAAATTAGTCTGCTAGCCGAAACCGGTTTGGCTCAGTGGATAGAGTGTCGGCCTGCGGACTGAAAGGTCCCGGGTCCGATTCCGGTCAAGGGCATGTGCCTTGGTTGCGGGAACATCCCCAGTAGGGGGTGTGCAAGAGGCAGTTGATCGATGATTCTCTCTCATCAATGTTTCTAGCTCTCTATCCCTCCCTCTTCCTCTCTGTAAAAAATTAATAAAATATATATATTTTTTAAAGTTTTTAAAAAAATTAGTCTGCTATCTTTGGTCACACATTTAATTAACTCGCCTCTAATACCTTGGCAGGGCCGGACCCAATGACTCTCCGGGCCTTACCCAGCCTGAGGGCTGGACGTTCCCCACCCCTCAGCCAGAGAAAAGGGATAGCTCAGGCTGAGCTGGGAGCATCACGCTGGGCAGACAGCCCCATCTCCTCCAGAAGCTGGACAGGAGTGATGTGAGGGTTATGGGAACCCAAAGCCCCTGAGTGTCCCTCTGTCCTGGCACCAACCACACAGCATCGGAATCCCCCAGGACTCTCTCTGCCCCACAGACTGTTAGCCGGCAAGGACCCTGTCAGCCTTGCTCACACCAGGGAACTCTATGCCCGGACCCAGCACAGGAGGGTTGACCACATGAACAGACGGACAAATGAGTGAAAGACTGAGGGGAGCAGAGAATGCATTCTGACCGCAAAACACTCCTCCGAAGGCATTTCTCCAGGAACCACCGTGTGTTCGTGGGCAGGCACCATGTCACCGGGACCGGGCCTTCTGTCTGAGAGGAAGGTACCTGGCTGGGCCCTGGGCCCCTTTAGATCACAAAGCACCTTCACATCAGGTGTCCCATGCAATATTCTCTAATATTGTTTGCCAATCTCTCTGCGTTGGGCACTTTCCTAAATACTCCAGACACGCAGCAAACAAAACAAGGACCCATCCTTTGTACAGTTTACCGTCTAATTTGGGAAGAGGAACGGTAACAACGTAAGCTATTAACCTTTACAGAAACTGTTTAGAGTAGTTTCTATTGTTATCCCTATTTTTTATTTATTTTTATTTTTTTTAAATATATTTTATCGAGTTTTTACAGAGAGGAAGGGAAAGGGATATAGAGTTAGAAAAATCAATTAGAGAGAAACATCAATCAGCTGCCTCCTGCACACCCCCCACTGGGGATGTGCCCGCAACCAAGGTACATGCCCTTGACCGGAATCGAACCTGGGACCCTTCAGTCCGCAGGCCTATGCTCTATCTACTGAGCCAAACCGGATTCGGCGATCCCTATTTTTTAAATGAGGAATGGAAACATAGAGAAGTTAAGGGATTTGTTCAGTCACACAGCAGGTAAGCAATAGGCATGGATTTAAATACAAACAGTTGAATTCCAGAGGCCACACACACACACACACACACCACCTCTATGCTATTCTGCCTTTCCCATAATGGCCTCACAGGTTCCTGTGAGAATCAGTGAGAGAAAAAGCAGTCCATAAACTGTGCAGGACTGTGCCCACGTTGGCGCTGATGATGTGGCTGGACAGGGTCTGCTGAGACAATGACGGGGGTGGAAAACCAAGCCCCGTCTCCCACTCACCACGAGGCCAAGGACTCCTTCTCTGTCACCCTTCAGCTCCGGGTTCTCCAGGATGCTTCTGAAGTGAGTATTGGGGGGCCTGGGAGAGGTGCACCATCATGAGTTTAGCTCCCTTCCTGGCGGCTCAGACACCCCGCAGAGACACAGCCAGGAACACTAACTTTCTCCTCAGCCATGTTTTTATTTTGGGACTTTGTCTTGTAGGAACAGAAGTGCTGATGGCAGGGTGACTAAGGCTGGTGAGTCATGTACCTCAGCCTCCTCCACGCACCAGCGTCCATCAACCGAGGGAGACAAGAGGGGGGAGAGACTCCCCCTTCCCCATGTGGGTGCGGGGGAAGCTAGGACTTCCCTTCCGAGAGAGCAGATGGTGGCTGCCTGAGGAAGATGTGCTGTAGTAACTCACACACAAGCACACCCAGGCTCCTGCCTCGAAGAGGGGCTTGTCAGACCTTAGAAGGGGGCACTCAGTGGTTACTGGCTGACTGAATGAGTGTGTCCGTGGAAGGACAAAAAACAGATCACATCTGAAAAGGACATTTTCATTTACAAAACATTGTGAGTTCAAGTAATCCTCCAGAAAAATGATGAGGTGTGTGTCACCTCAAGTACATAAATGAGAAAACTGAAGGTCAGAGAAGTTATGTCAATTTTTCAAGATCTCACATCTAACCCAGGGAAATTCATTTACTGAGTGAATTAATGAATGGAGTTGTTGACCCAGGATTTATAACCATGTGGTGGTCTTCTCCAAATTCAGTACTCTTTTTTAAATTTTTTTAATTTTATTTATTGACTTGAGAGAGAGCAGAAATGTCAATTTGTTCTTCCACTTATTTATGCATTCAGTGGTTGCTTCTTGTATGTGTCCTAACGGAGATAGAATCGGAAACCTTGGCGTATCTGGATGACACTCTAACCAACAGAGTACTCTTTCTGCTGTATATGCTGACTCTCTCCTCATGAAGAGTTAAACGGCCCTCACTGGGTATCTCCGCTGGTTGGAACATCTTCCGGTGCACCAAAAGGTTGCAGTTTCGATTCCTGGTCAGGGCACATACTAGGTTGTGGGTTCGATCCCTGGTTAGGGCTCGTATGACAGGCAACCAATTGATGTTTCTCTTTCACTAAAGTCAATAAAAAATAATTTAAAAAAGCGTTAAAGACATTAGAGCATTGTCCTGATAGGCCAAGGTTTTGGGTTCTTCCCAGGTCAGGGCACCACATACAAGAATCAACCAATGAATGCATAAGTGGCACAACAAAACGATGTTTCTCTCTCTCAAATCATTTAAGAAATAATTTTTTAAATGAGAAAGTCTCCTCTGAGGAGTTGAATGTAGAGGCAGTTGTGAGAATAGGACTGTGCAGAATCTATCCTAGAGGGCCAATGTCACCTTCCTAGCGGATGACTTCCGGTGGACAAAGTGACCTGTCCTCCAAGCCCCCGGAGCCCTTGCTCACAGCCATCCCGGACCACGCCAGCGTGCTCTGTTCTAACACACCTACTTAAACATCTCATCCCCCCTGAGACATGAGCTCCAAGGCACTGAGCCTTATCGCCCATGAATGAATGAGTGAATGAACCAATCAATCAATGAGGTGTGTGACATATTCTCTTCAAAAAAAAACAAACAAACAAAACAAAATAATAGCAGCCTGACCCCGACGACCCTGCCTACTGGTTTGGCAGCAAGGGACTATACAAGTCAGTTCTGAAAATCCAAAATCTCTCTCTCTTTCTTATCCCCCATCTCTATCTCTATCTCTGTCTCCCTCCCTTAGAAAGCCTACCAATATTTAGGAGGCAAAATAGCAACAGGGCAATCTCAGCTTCCAGAGAGCAAAAGGGGGCACCCCTCCCCCCAGCTGCTCCACCCCAGGCAGCTCCAAAGCGCTGGGTTCTCTTTCTTCCTCAAAAGGGCCCAAAGAGCAAGGCTTCCATCCACGGCTGGCTCTCCGCGCCTCCCTTTCCACCTCCCTGCAGACAGCGTGATGCTGCCACCCTCCCACCCAGCTCGCCGCTATCAGAGCTCCAAACACCCAAAAAGGAAAAACGATTCGTGCTGAGGGAATACAGAGCCAGGGAGGAAGGGAAGGGCTGTTGGCTGCCAGCTGACGTTCTGCAGAACTGAGCTGCCTGCGTCTGTGCCAAGGGCGCGGCTGCCAGCAGAATCTGGGAGATGGAGGAGGGGGAGAGATCTCCACCGCACATCCTGAGTCCCATCTCACACCGGCCTGAATTGGCCTCCTCAAGAGGGAGGATGAGATCCAAGGCCCATAGATGATAGAGAACGGCAGGAGGTCATGCGTTTATTCAACAAATGCTTCCTGGGCTCACTACACGCCAAGCAACACGCTCAGCACAAGGCACACAGGGGTGAACGACAGCATCCCTGTCCTGAGAAATCTCACGTTGGAGTAGGAGAAACGGCAGCAGGCAAAGGCACTGCAGTGCCCTCAGAGGGAAGGAGGAGACGAGCCCTGGACACAATAAGAGCTCGGGGGGAGGGGGGTTGCAATTCACGCAGAATCAGAAGGGAAGGTGTAGCCAGAGAACCTGCCTGGAGGAGGTGACACCCAAATTTTCTTCAAATGGTGAAGAAAGAGGAGAGATTACATCCGTGAAAATGGGAAGAGAGGCATTCCAAGGCAGCAGGAATAGCCTGTGTGAAGACAGGGGGCTGACAAAGAGAGAGCAAGGCCAGTAAGGGCCATGATTTGGAGTAGAATCACTGGGTGTGGTGATGTGACCAGCATGGGGGGTGAGGAGGGGAGAGGGAGAAGAGGGTGGTGCCCACGTTCTGACTTGGCTCTTCAGTGGGTCAGATGAAGGTGCCATGAATAGAGATGGGGAATCTGGGTGGCAGAGAAAGTTTAGACAGGAAACAAATGAGTTCAATGTGGGGTCTGCAGACATCCAGGGGGAGATATTCAGTAGTAGTTTGGAGGTAAGGTATGAGACTCAAGAAGAAGTCTGAACTTGGAAATTAGCATAGCTGCTGTAGTTAAAACCATGGGTGTGGCCCTAGCCAGTTTGGCTCAGTAGACAGAGCGTCCGCCTGCAAACCCAAGGGTCCTGGGTTCAATTCTGGTCAAGGGCATGTACCTCTGCTGCAGGCTCCTCCCCAGCCCAGGCCCTTGTCTGGGCTCATGCAAGAGGCAACCAATTGATGTGAGACATTGATATTTCTCTCTGTCTTTCCCTCTCTCTTCCACTCTCTCTGAAAATCAATGGAAAAATATCCTCGGGTGAGAATTTTTAAAGAGAGAGAGAGAGAGAGAGAGAGAGATCATTCTTAAAAACAAACAAACACCATGGGTGTGGATGAGATCACCCAAGAAGCATGTGCACATCTGAGAGTGTGTGGACTCTGTCTTCCTGCCCCAGGCGTGATGGGCTGAGACTATGTAAGTGAAAGTAATTGTCCCACACGTGGGTCAGAATAGACTCTCAATAAATTGTAGTTGAATGAACAGTAGGTTGAGAAAGAATCATGAATAATCATTTAGTGTAATGTTTTACTTCCAGACATGGTCAACACCATTTCCCTCTTTCTTTCAAAACCTTCTATCCTATTGTCTCTTGATCCTACCAGGATTCCATCCGGCCTTTCCCAGGCCCGCGTCCTGATCGCCTTGCTGCCCATATTCACCAACCACTCACCCTCCCTCTTTGCCTCCTACACTCTCCCTTGTCGGATATTTTTAACCTATTTTATTTCCAGACAGTATTCGTCACTGCCATCAGCTGCCTATTTGAGACATTTTCATCAAATATTGTATCTGTGTAGTTAAACCATAACTATGCGCAGGGGAAAGCAATGACACAATCCAAAAATGATCAACTCAAATTATGTCTAATTGGATTGGGAAGCTGCTTTGTCTCTAAATATAAGTAAGTTATATATTCCAAAAATCAAGTTCAAGCAAAATGGCCATATTAGGGGAATTGATAGAGGAACTTGCCTAGAAAGTGGACAGTTGGCCTATCCAAAGGCCTTCAACGTGGTACCCAGCCTTCTATCTAGCTATCTTCCTACCCACACATCCATTCCATCTACATTCTAGTTCATCCATTCATCTTCCAAATCCATACATCTGTCCACCCATTCACCATCCATATATCGATCTAAAAACATCCTTTGAATTCCTGCTCTATGCCAGACACTGCACTGGGTGTTGAGAAATAGAAAAATAAATGAACCCAGTCATCATTGCTCAGTGGTTGAGCATCAACCTTGAACCAGGATTTCTGGTCAGGGCCCATGCCTGGGTTTCAGCTAGATTCCTAGTTGGGAGGTGGGGGGTGTACAGGAGTCAGAAGATCAATGATTCTCTCTCACCATTGATGTTTATATCTCTCCTTTCCTCTCTGAAATCTATATATTCTAGAGGCCTGGTGCACGAAATTCATGCCCCTGGGGGTGAAGGTCCCTCAGCCTGGCCTGCACCCTCTCACAGTTTGGGAACTCTCAGGGGATGTTCAACTGCCAGCTTAGGCCCAGGGGCCTAAGCCCTCAGTCAGACATCCTTTGTGGTGCCACAGAGGTGGGAGAGGCTCCCACCACCGCTGCTGCACTGGCCAGCCGTGAGCCCAGCTTGTGGGAGCGCACTGACACCATGGGTGCAGCTCCTGCATTGAGTGTCTGCCCCCTGGTGGTCAGTGCGCATCATAGTGATTGGTCATTCCACAGTTCAATCTATTTACATATTAGCCTTTTATTATATAAGATTTTTAAAGATTTTTTTAAAAATAAAAGAAATGAGCCGAGACCGGTTTGGCTCAATGGATAGAGCGTCGGCTTGGGGACTGAAGGGTCCCGGGTTCAATTCCGGTCAAGGGCATGTACCTTGGTTGCAGGCATATCCCCAGTAGGGGGTGTGCAAGAGGCAGCTGATTGATGACTCTCTCATCGATGTTTCTAACTCTATCTCTCTCCCTTCCTCTCTGTACAAAATCAATAAAATATATTTAAAATAAATAAATAAATAAAAAATAAAAGAAATGAGACATGGAAATAAGAACCTTCCAGTCCAAATAGGAAGAAAGACTCAAGATAAAAATGCTCTAAGAAAAGAATTTGGAGACAGGACGTAACTTTTTCTAGAGAGATAAGGGAAGTTCATAAGAAAGGTCCTTGAAGCAGGAGAGAAATTTGTAGGTGAACAGGGATACAAGGCAATGGGACACAATTTACCAGGTGTACTGGTTAATAATGTGGATGTTGACATCAAAGGAAACACAATAACTTCAATATTAACCGGTACACCTTGTTTGTACACTGGGGAGTACAAGGCAGGCTACTCCTGGGCATGAGGGATCTATGGGACTTCAAACCACTTCACCTCTCTTGGCCTCATATCTTCATCAATAGATCAAAGAGGTTGTCTTACTGGTTTTCTATCCTCCATTGAATGTAGGGCAACGAACTCAGCTGTCCTGGTTTGCCTGGTTACCGCAGACTTCTTGGAGTTCGCGAGTTGCAATGCTAAAACTGAACAAACTGGGAGGAGTTGATCACCCTAACTGAACCTTAGAGCTATCAGGGAGGCCACAGAGGTCGTAGGAGGACAGTCCGGGAGATTCCAAAGTCTCCAGTTCTACATTAACTGAATCCGTTGTGACTTGTTTTACACATTGAACTTCTGTGTTAGATTTTGTTTGTTCTATGTTAGATTTTGTTTGAAGAAACATTCTTATTGCTTCCCCCCCCCCCATCACTTTTTTTAAATGAAGGTAACATTTTTTTTAATGTTTTTAAATTGATTTTAGAGAGATAGAAAGGGAGAGAGAAAGATCAATGTGAAAGAGAAACATCAATCTGTTACCTCCCACATGCATCCCAACAGGGGGCTGAGCCCACAACCTGGGCATGTGCCCTGACCAGGAATCCGTACACGGGACAACACTCCACCAACTGAGCTGCACAAGCGAGGACACCATTGCTTTTTTTTTTTTTTTTTTTTTTTTTTTTTAATATATTTTATTGATTTTATACAGAGAGGAAGAGAGAGGGATAGAGAGTTAGAAACATCGATGAGAGAGAGTCATCGATCAGCTGCCTCTTGCACACCCCCTACTGGGGATATGCCCGCAACCAAGGTACATGCCCTTGACCGGAATCGAACCCGGGACCCTTCAGTCTCCAAGCCGACACTCTATCCATTGAGCCAAACCGGTCCCGGCACCATTGCTTTTTTTAAGAAGAGTTTGAAAACCATTGAACTAAGTGATTTCTAGTATCCCTACAGTCTTTTGAAAATAAAATTAGTGTAGATCTATGAAAAACTTATTTTTTTCTCTCTCTTTTCCATTATTCTGCCTTGTATTTTCCCCCCTTTGATAAGACGCAAGGTGGGGGGCGGGGGGGGCTACAAGTTATAAATAAGTAGTTTGGCTCAAAAGTCTTCTTTCCTATAGGACTTCTGGAAGTTCTAAAATAGATGAGGAAATACCAAATTATATTAAGCATGGTTGAGTTTTAAAAGCAATAGTATCCCAGACCAGCCTGCAGGAAGGCATCCTTCATTTTAGACCTTTCTCCCTCTCCATTCTGGTACCTCTTGCTCTGAAATTGTATCTCTTGAGGTCAGTTCAGGATTTGGAGGGACAATTAGCCTTGGGGTGGGGGGGAAATCCTCTTGTTTGGGGCCGGGCAGAGAGTTGAGAAGTGACCAAGAGAAGCAGTTGGGAATAATATCTCAGCTCCCCCTCCCATTGCAGATCCTCTGGCAGCTCTAATTGTCACGGGGGAGGGAAGCCAGCTGCAAATTGCATTCATCAACAAATTACAGCAATTACACCCCCAGCCCCAGCCTAAAGGGGTGGCTCCTCCACTCAGGCAATCTCTTCCTCTGATTCAGAGGTGCCAAATGTTTCCGACCTCCAGGGTCACTTTCCCTGCTCCAGACCAAACTTCATCCTTCCCCACACCCTGCCCTTAGCCGACAGGTCAGGGAGAATGCGTGCTTCCCAACCGTCTCCGGCGCTTCTCTGACTATCCCTGAAGTTCACCCAGCAACCTAAACCTGTTCCTGCCACTCCTCTTTCAGATGAATTGCCCCCAGATTTGGTCCTTGAGAGAACTGATTTGCAGACAGTTCAAAGGCCTCTTAAGAAGGCTTTCCGCCGGCACCGGTTTGGCTCAGTGGATAGAGCATCGGCCTGCGGACTGAAAGGTCCCGGGTTCGATTCCGGTCAAGGGGATGTACCTTGGTTGCGGGCACATCCCCAGTAGGAGGTGTGCAAGAGGCAGCTGATCGATGACTCTCTCTCATCGATGTTTCTAACTCTCTATCCCCCTCTCTTCCTCTCTGTAAAAAATCAATAAAATATATATATTTTTTTTTAAAAAAAAGAAGAAGAAGAAGAAGGCTTTCCTTGCCCTAGCCGGTTTGGCTTGGTAGATAGAGTGTCGGCCTGTGGACTGAAGGGTCCTGGGTTTGATTCTAGTCAAGGAAACGTGCCTGGGTTTGCAGATTCCATCCTAGTGAGAGACAGCCAATCAATGATTCTCATCATTAATGTTTTTCTCTCTCTCTCCCTCTCCCTTCCTCTCTAAAATCAATAAAATATATACATATCTTTTTTTTTAAATAGAATAAAGAACTCTTAAAAACAAGCAACCTAATTTAAAAAAAAAAAAAGAAAAAAAAAAAGAGTGCTTTCCTTGCCCTGGCTGGGTGGCATAGTGGCAGTTGATTCCTGGTCAGGACACATACCTAGGTTTCGGTTCAATCCCTAAATAGGTTCATACTGGAAGTAACTGATCAATATTCCTCTCTCTCTCTCCCTCTCTAAAAATCAATAATAATAAGCCCTAGCCAGTTTGGCTTAGTGGATAGAGTTTCAGTTCCAGGTTCAGTTCCGGTCAAGGGCATATGCCTGGGTTGTGGGCTCAATCCCCAGTGGGGGCGGAGGGGGGGGGAGGTGCAGGAGGCAATGATGCTCTCTCATTATTAGTGTTTCTATCTCCCTCTCCCTTCCTCTCTGAAATCAATAAAAATATACTTAAAAAAAATAATAAAAATAATATTTTTCCTCATTGGCAGTGAGCCAGCTCAGCTCCTCCTGTTTACCCTGGCCACGCGGGACCAAGGCGAGGGTGAGGCTCAGGTGAAACCTGTGGAGGTGTGTGGAATTGTCACCTCCCAGAAGGAAAGGTATGTAGCCACCAACACCTGTCCGCAGCTGCTTCCTCACTCCCTCCCTGGAGCCAGCAGCTCTGGTTTCAACAATGTGTGTGTGTGTGTGTGTGTGTGTGTGTGTGGTGTATGGTGTGTGCGCGCGTGTGTGTGTGTGTGTATGTGTGTGGTGTGTGTGTGTGTGTGTGTGTGTGTGTGTGTGTGGTGTGGTGTGTGTGTGTGTGTGTGTGTGTGTGTGTGTGTGTGTGTGGTGTGTGGTGTGTGTGTGTGTGTGTGTGAAGAACAGGGTGATGTGGAGGACATGACACCGGCTCTCGGTGTCATTGGGGGAATAAAAGAGCGGCCAAATGGCCTCAGAGCATGCTTTTTCCTCTCCTTTGCTACAAACAGGGCAATGCCAGAGAAAAGCAAGGTTCAGAGGTCAGTTCGTCCACCCCCCCGCCTCTGGGTGGAAGCAGTCTCTCTTCCTCTCCCCCGGTCCCTGTGTGAACTGGGAGGGCAGGGAAAGGAGGTGTCTTTCCTCCGCTGACGCTAACGTTTGTAAGGAAGCCAGCCTAGATCCCACCCTTCCCTTCCAGAGAGTGCATCCTGTGATGTTCCAGTCAGGCCTGAGAGGGAATTTCTCCTGAGCTGTCCTTTCTCTGCCAGAGGAGCTGAGGATGGGCACCCAGGAAAGGGAGAGCGTAAGAGAAGGGCTTTGAGTCCAACGTCCCCGAGACACCAACGCTCTCTGCCTCAGGGAGCGTGGGGCTCACCTGGCCCATCAGAGGCTCTGGAAGAAACTCCGGGCTCTATCCTGAATTTCAGATAAACCTGCAGGAAAGAGAGAGATAGATCAAAGATGGGAACCAGGGACAGTGAGACAGATGGCTGGAGGAACAGGGAGAGACCCCAGCAGATAAGGGCTGGGGCTGAGGCCAAGAGTGAGAGTAGCAAGAGGCCTGGATTGCCAAACACACACGCAATCAGCGCTCTGGCTTGCCCAGGTCAGCGCTCTGGTCTTCTCGGGCTACACCCTGAGAGGAAGGATGCCCTTGGTGCCCCACCCGGATCCCCGGGACTGGCTGCGTGCGGTTCCCAAGGACTGCTGGCTGCCCCTGCCCTGGAGACTTGAATAAACAGCAGCCCATGAGCTGGCTGCTGAGGGCACACACCACCAGCCCCCCTGTCTGCAGGGATCCTTGCTGGTTCTGCCCTCCATCCAGAGCTGCCCACAGGATCACACCTTTGCTCCTGCCCTGCCCCATCCTGCTCCCCTTCTCTGAGACTTGGTCCTCAATAAATTATGTGCCCCCTGAATTCCTGCCTCTTCTAGGAGGCCTTGTTACAGATTGCACCTGCCCTCCGGTGCCTAGGACAGTGTCAGACTGATTGCATTAACGCTCTGGGTGAGAGATAAGTAGGTGAAAGATTTTATTATGGGATCTCTCTCTCTCTCTCTCTCTCTCTCTCTCTCTCTCTTCCTCTCTCTCCCTCTCTCTCCCTCTCTCTCCCTCTCTCTCCCTCTCTCTCCCTCTCTCTCTCTGTAGTTAACCTGATTCCTCATGGTTCATCCCAGTTCATCCTGTCTGTATATAGGCCACCTACTTATGCAGGTGCAAACTCAGGCAAAGATAATCCAATTTGTAGATTATGCAGAACCCCAGCTGGCCTCTTCCCCCTCAGGGTTACCTGCCTCAGCCCTCTCTCTGCTCCAGCACCTTTGAATGGGGTTCAGGGCAAGTGGGGCAGAGAAAGGCAGCAGGGGAGGGAAGATGGTGAAACCTCGATCTATCAGCACTATTGCTTCTATCGCAGCAGTCGTAGGTATGATAAGAAACTGTTGGATAATAATCATGTTAAGAAATTGTTTTTGGATTCCAGGTATCTGGGCTGATCATCAAACACACAGTTAAATTGCTGTTTATAGAGGAAAATGCCCTTGTGAAGCTAGGAAAATAGAGAATCCTAGTTTGAGAAGATCTTTTTAGGCAATTCAAGATATGCAAAAGTTTTTGCCTACTCAGAAAGCTCGTCAGGAAGGAAAGTATGCAGATCTGTCAGGTTTTTCAGTCCTTCTAGCCATCGCCCCTCCTTCCAGTCTGTTTCTCTTCTGATTTCAGAAGAAAAGAAGAGTGATGGTCCTCCCATTCTTTTACCCAAATGCCTGGGCCGGCATTGTCATAGAAATAGAATGTGAACCGCAGGTGTCATTTTGGGGTCTCTGGTAGCCACGTTTTTACGTATTTTATTTAACTCAATATGTTAAAAATACTTCATCCCCACGTATCTATACTAAAAAGTATGAATGTACCAACGAAATGTATGAACGAGATAGTTTGCATTCTTTTTTTGTGCTAAGTCTTCAAACTCTGTTGTGCATTTCACACAATGTGTTTCAGTTCAGTTCAGCCACGTGTTCCCAGCTCTGTCACCACATGTGGCCGGGGGCTGCCATACAGGGCCCCTCAGGTCTAAATCTTGGGAATCCTTTCTCAAGTCCTGGCCCACACTGGACTCCTCTGCAGTGGGAGGCAGAGAGCGGCCATCCTAGGGCAACCTTGGGAGGAGCTGGGGGAGGGAGCGCCTCAGGCCAGGTAATTAAATCCTGGAGAGGGAGGAATGAAACTGTGTGCATTAAGCCTCAGCCTCAAGTGTTTCCTCCTGAACAGCAGGCGGGGTCAAGAAAGTACTCTAAGCCCACAAGTCCTCCAAGCAAACCTGCTTCTCTTCCTCACCTCCTCCAGGAAGCCTTCCCAGATAAACTCCCCAACCTCACTTGATAGCTTCTTTCCTGAGTGTTGTCAGCATGCATAGACCAAAACCACTTCTGTATTGAGATGGAACCCCAACCCTTCAATTCTTGAGTGGACACCCCGCATTCCACAGATAGGAGTTGGACACCTACTGTGTGCCCGCCACACACACTGGTGACGCCATGGTGAGCAAAATGGATGAGTGCTGCCCGCCTAAAAAGCATAGCCTGGAGGTGAAAGCAGACGGTAAACAAACCTAAACACAAAGCACAAACAAGGCAATTTCAGAGAATGATAAGATGAAGGGAGAGAGGTCATTAATGAGTTCCTCACGCTCACCTTGTCCGAGAACCATAGAGAGTGAACCAGGAAAAAAAGAAGAGAAGAAAAAAAAAACAGAACAAACAAACAAACAAAAAATGCAAATAAAGCAGAAAAGATCTGATTCTGTTAACTCAACCCCCTCACTTTACAACAGGGTAAGCTGAGGCTGGGAGAGCAGGGATGGCTTGGTCTCCTCTGTGGGTCACTTCCTGAGATGCTGCCGTCACTCTGGCGGCTCCCGTTCCTCCATCAGACCGGAGGAGTGTGAGAGCCAGAGAGCGATTAAGCAGTCCCGCCTTCTCACTCCCTAAGGATAAGAGTCTGCATCTGGAGTGAAAAGCAATGGGTAATCTGATAAAAACAAATACAATCAGAAGCACAAAACCTCACTCTCCGCAATCTTTTAAAGCCCAGGGGTTATTCCTACCCTCCCCCACCAATCCCTTCACCGGATCTAATAGGCAGGGGGGGGACCCCTCCTGCCTCCCCGCCTCCCACACCCCGCTGAAGGGGCTCGGACCCGGAGTCAGGCCAGGAGCCTGAATGAACTAATGTGAGGTGGAGCCCCAGACAGACCTGAGGGATCTGACACTTCAGGCTTCTGCTTCCTGTCCCAGGATTCCTTAGCAGTTGGAGGGGGTCCCCACTAGAGGAGTCGGGGGTGGCCCCGAAGGAGGTCCAGGGCCTACGCCGCCCTCCTTCAGGCTCCAGATCTGTCCCCATGTTCCCTTCACAGCGCGCACTCCTAGTCCCAGCCTGACGCCCTCTCTGAGCCAAGCCCCGGGGATTTATTTTGGAAGTCGTTTCGCCCACTCCGCCTGCCTTCTGCGAGAAGCGAGAAGCGAAGCCCGGGGCTTAGGAGTCCTGCCATCTGCCCACCCCCGCCAGCAGCGAGGCAGCCCCGTGGGGCTCCATCCCCAGGCCCGAGCTCACTCCCCGGCCTGCACCTCTCCCGCCCACTTGCGGGTGGTTTTGTTTCTTACCTCCACAAAAGCCAGAGTGCTAGAATGTCTACCCACACCACAGGCCCCCTCCGTTTGAAGAGGCCTTGAAATCTGGCCATGCGGAGGCTGGATTAAATTTCTCTCCCCACCCAAACCCTCTCTACAAACTGCGCACTCTCTGTGAAAACTTGAAACACACATACCCTTTGACAACCATTCCACTTCTAGATATTTCTCTGAGAGGGTATCTTCCCCCAAGTGTACAAAGAAATATGTGCAAGGAAGTTCATTACCGCGGACACTCTGGCTTTAACGAATAAATGACGACGCCTTCACACGACGGAAGCTCATGTAGTCATCAAAAAGAACGAGGAAACTCCATTTGCCCTGACACTGAATAATGCCCAAGACGTAAATGAGAAAAGCAGGCTCCCTCTCAGGAGCTCGCCCGCCTTTCCTGTCCCCTTCGTGCCCTCAGGCTGTGACTTTACCCTTTTCTCTCCTAAACTCCCAGGGCCCCTCCTTTTGCCTCTGGAACTTGTTTCCTGAGCCCATGTCTTCTGCACTTCACTTCTACCTCTGTGACTTTCTTATAGTTTGGGGCAGGGGCGGGGTGGAAGGAGCCCTACCAGATGGCTTGGTTGGTTGGGACATTGTTCTGACACCAGAAAGGTTGCAGGTTCTCTTCCCGGCTAAGGCACATACCTAGCTTTCGGTTCAACCTGGGTTGGCAAGGATTCTCTCTCACATGGATGTTTTTTTCTCTCTCTTCCCCCTTCCACTCTCCAAAATCAGTGCTAAGTAAATGAACAAACATATCCTCAAGTGAGGATTTAAAAAATTGTCTTTCAGCCCTCGCTGGTTTGGCTCACTGGATAGAGCATCGGCCCGGGGACCAAAGGGTCTCAGGTTTGATTCCAGTCAAGGGCACATCCCCAGTGGGGGCTGTGCAGGAGGCAGCTGATCCATGCTTCTCTTTCATGGATGTTTCTAACTATCTCTCTCCCTTCCTCTCTGTAAAACATCAATAAAAATACATTAAAAAAATAAAAAATAAATTGTTTTTCAAAAGAGAAAAGTAAAACTGTATGACAATATGGCATCTAACCCATGTGTGTTGTATATGCATTCCTTTTATAGCTATGCAAAAAAAAAAAAATCTGGAAAATTCTATGTAAGACCCTATGTTCAAATGTTTAGCTTGCCCTGAAGTTTACATTACTGGGGTTATCCATTTTCAAAGTTTCTACACTGCTTCCCCAACAAAGACCTATTACTTTTGTAAGCAGGAGAGGGAGGGGGAGAAAAGTAAACAAACAAAAATCTGAAAAAGGAAGGAAGAAAAACAGCCTCCTCTGGCTTAGCTGGGGAGCAGGTCCTAAAACACCCACCCTCCCACCCACCACCTCCCCGCTGGCCGGGGTCCAGCAGATGGCCTTGGAAATGTGTGTGGTTACAGGCTGCTTACCCTCAGGCAGGGCTGGCCCGGGCCTCCCTCACGTCTTCACTCAGCCCTCCCTCCCCTGGCCTCGGTCCAGAGCAGCCTGGGCCGGAGAACAGGCTGTCCCGGGCACCCTCAGTGCTCCCGTGGAATTCAGTGCTCCCCAGGCCCCCGCGAAGCTGTCCATCTCCACAAGGACTTAGAATGGCAGTGTGGAAGGAGGGTGGGGACGTCTGGCCAGATTTGAGGCCGGAGCTGTCCTGGGCTTCAGAGATAAAGCGGCCCCTCCTCAGGAAGGGGAGTGAGGGACCGGAAAGCCAGCCCTTGGTCTAATCAAGGCGGGAAGGAGGGAGGGAAGGGGAGGTCAGAGCGCTTAGCTCCTATCCCCTGCTGTCTGCACCAGGAGTACAAAGAGCCAGCCTGGGAGGGAGGGAGGATCTGGATGTATCACCAAGGAGTCCTGGGTCCTTGGGCACGTCATGCTCACTCTGGGACTTAGGAACTCCTTTCCTTCCTCTTTGCCTTTCCTCTTCCCTACGCAAGTGCAGGCAGGAGAATCGGAGAGGGCGTGGGGAGGGTCCACTGCCATCTTTGCCGTAATGGGGAGGGGCTCAGGGAAGGGCAGGGCCCCCAGGGAACGTGCCCTCTGTCTGGATTTTACAATGCACCTTGTAGGAGGAGAGGTGGGGGAGGGCAGCTCGGAAGGGGGCCCACATCTGGGCCCACTGGCTTCCCTCAGCTTCACCTCCCAGGCAGCCGACCCCTGCCCACCACTCCTGGCCCCCAGAGGCCCTCTGCCTTCAGGAGCCCCTTCAGCATCCATCTCAGGGAGTCAGAGGAAGTCTATTTCATGTCAAAGCTGAAACAAGGGCCCTACAACCCACCCCCAGCCCTGAGCCTATCCCCGCTCCAAACCGTCAGCCCAAACGCTCAACAGGAAGAATGCCGGGGCAGGAGGGACCAGGCAAGATGGTTCCAAAGCTCGCCACCCACGCCCAGCCAGAACGTGGCTTTCTCATTAGAATTCCCGGTGCTGCCTTCCCCCACAACCCCTTCAAAACCACCGGCTCCTCCGCCTCACTCTCACTGGCACCACCCCCACCCGCTGGTCAGGCCAGCTGGCTGTGGGGAAGAGTTGGGATATTCCTAGGTCTCCTATGGACCATGGCCCCACGCTAGAGCCCGCCCTGGGGGAGAAGATGGTCCTAACCAGAGAGGGAGGGAGGGCAGAGCCAGAACCAAAAGCTGGCACCTCCGAGGCCCCTTTCCTAGAGGGAGGAGCACCTATTCATACATTCTTCTCCCAAATCTGGAGACCTCGGTCCCCCAGGTGACCAGAAATGGAAAAAAAACAGGTCCTTGGAGATTTTGAGACAAAAGAGCAAAATTTGGGATGGAGTAAGGAGGAGAGAGCACCCAGCAGAACAGATTTTTTAAAAATATATTATTTTTGTTGATTTCAGAGAGGAAAGGAGAGGGAGAGATAGACATCAATAATGAGAATCGTTGACTGCCTCCTGCACGCCCCCTATGGGGGATCGAGTCTGCAACCCGGGCATGTGCTCTTGACTGGGAATCAAACGGTGATTGAGCCACACGGATCTCCTAACCCTGTTAGCCATAGCCTGTCCCTGGGCTGCAGAGGAGGACCGCTGTGAGGACTGGCAGCCATGAATCACACGCACGGAAGAGGGCGGCCAGGCAGCACGTGTCCCCAGCAGAACCAGCCCAGCAGCTCTGCCAAGTAGGCCCCAGCTCTGATGCACACGGGGCACCCTTCTGGATCCATGCACACTCACCCCTGTTCTGCCAGCCACGGGGGTGGGGGGCGGGGAGCAAATCTAAACTGGCCAGACTCAGCAGCAAAACGTGGCTTCTGCAAGCCTGGCTAGGAAGAAGCAGTTCCTTAGGAAGGCTCCTGGGGGGGGGGGGGGAGGGGGATAGGGTTGCCAGCACCTTCTCTCCCACTCCAGGTCCTTTTGTCTGATTCTGGAGCAGGGGCCTGCTGTGGAGACCCCATGCACGCACCACGGTTGGGAGTGTGACTGTGGGGCTGGGGGCTGGAGAGAACCGTGCTGGATTTTCCCTCGCTTTTCTCACCTGTTAGGAGGTTCTGATTGTGCTGTTGTCCCAGACACAGCTGGCCCTCATGCAGGGCAAAGGCACTCAGGCCTCACACTGGTAGCATTTTAGTCTTCCTATCTCTGCCCACATTCGTGGCCTCCCCCCACCTCTCCCGGAGGCTCAGGGGTCGGTGCCCAGCAGTCCTCTCACCCAGCGGGCACGAACAGCCCCGCCCCTGGGAATAGCTACCAGCCCCAGAGCTGGGACACTAATGGTTTAGTCAGAGCCGGGCTGGCTCCATCCAGCCCGGGCTTCCCGGCTTCTGCCGCTACTGCAGCTGGCGGTGAGCACCGTCAGCAGGTTGAGCACCCTGAGGTGGCTTTGGGCCAGGCAGGAATTCCTTTCCATTCTCATGGCACCCCCCCCAGTGCGGGGGAGGGGGATAAGGGAGGGAAACCAGACCGGCCTGAATGCTGGGGAGAGGGGAGAAGGGGACAGAAAGGCTCTCTGAGGATTCACCTAAAGAGACCTCAGGATGTGTTCCCAAGGGGAATAATCTGGGAACAGTTAAATCTTCAAGACCAGATGGTATCAGGGACAAGTAAGAGCCACAGGATGAGGGTAGGGGAACAAGAGAAAGAAGAAGGAACCCCCCCCCCCCCCCCCCCGCACCACCACCACCACCACCACCACCAAAAAAAAAAAAAAAAAAATCCCTGCAAGTCTGGCCATCTTACCACTTCCTTAAAATAAATACAGTAACCAGACAAGGAGAACTAACTCGAGGTGCCATTTCTCAAGCCTGCGCTAATATGAAGAGATGAAATGATAAAAGTTTATTGGAAATTAAAAAAAAAAAATCCCTGCAGATTAGGCAACAGCTTGGGGAGCAGCTCAACGCTAATTTCTAGGAAAGTGCTTGCTTGGCAAATTCAACTTCAAGGTAAATTATTCTCCCCACCCACCCCCAACCCCCACCCTGCCCCCAAACCCCACCCACATAGAAATGTTGGACTCAGGAGAGGAAAAATGCCAGATAGAGGTACAGTATCATCAGTCTTTAATAACTTACAAATGCTAAAAAAATAGTTACTACAGAGAGCACACATAGCTTATAAAATGGCAGTGGGTCTACAAATGCGGGGAGAGGATCTTGGCACTTCCACACAGACACAAAAATCAAGACCATGATAAGTGGCGTCCCTAGAAACGCAGCGTGGGGGGGGGGGACTCCCAGTTGGGGGAGGGGGAGACAGTACCCCATACCAAACGCCTCCTCCGGGTGGCTTTCCTTTGCCCAAACACACATCTAATTAAAAAGCCAGAGAACAAGGAGAAACGAGGTCGAGGTAGATTTGCAGTCTGTACTGAAGCCTCCTCAGCTCTGCAGCCCCCACATCTCTGGAGGGGAGGCTGGGGGAGACGTGAGCAGACAACCATCTCACATCCCCTCCCCACAGCAGGACGCCCAGCCCGGTGCGGGGCGGGTGCGCCTCAGTCCTTCATTTAGGGGGCGGGGCCTGCACCGCGGGGCTGGGTGAGGGGCCACAGGCTCTGCCCTGCTGTCCGAGTGTAAAGACTCCTCCTGGGGAAGAGGGGGCGGCCTGGGGTCACCGTCTCTTCTTGCTTCCCCGGGCCGCTTTCTTCCTCTTGAGGATCATCTCGTACAGGCGCTCCAGGCCGGGCTGCAGGCCCACCCCGTCCACGGCGCTGCAGGCCTGCACGTGGGTGAGCGTGGCGGCGGCCAGCTCGCGCACCGCCAGCCTCTTCTCCACCTCGGCGGAGCTCAGCGCCCCGGGCTGGTCCTGCTTGTTGGCCAGCACCAGCACAGGCACGCCCTGGTTGTCAGAGGCCCGGCTGATGCGGTGCAGCTCCACCTTCGCCTCCTCCAGCCGCTCGGCCTCGGCGGCGTCCACCACGAACACCAGCCCGTCGGTCCGGCGGGTGTAGGAGCGCCAGAGCGGCCGCAGCTTCTCCTGCCCGCCCACGTCCCACACCTGGAAGGTGATGCCCCGAGACCCTCCCAGGGCCACCCGGATCTTCTCCGTGTTGAAGCCTTTGGTGGGGACGCTCTGGACAAACTCCTTGAACTTGAGCCGGTAGAGGAGGGAGGTCTTTCCAGCCGAGTCCAGCCCGATGACCACGACGTGCAGGGCCTGGAAATGGGGCAGGAAGGAGGGGGTGGGCGCCATCTCCGTCAGGTGGTTCCCCATGGCGAGCTCCAGCGGAGGGGCGGGTGGGTTTGGGGCTCACGGGAGAGGCGCAGAGGTGGTGGCCTTGCAATCGCAGGCTCCGGAGGCCGCAGCTGGGCTATCTACACAAGGAAAGGTCAGGAGAGAAGACAGGAGAAGAGGTTCAACAAACGCGAAAGGTGCAACTCCTTGATCTTTTTCCTGAATCAGCTTCCTGGTTAAAATCCCCCTTTTTTCTTTTTTTTCTTAAGCAGCTGCAGGTGCAACAAAGCCGCTCCCCTCTCCCTGGGGCGCTAACAAGGGCGATGAGACCTGGATAAAGCCCAGGTCCCGGGACACTGAGGGGGGGAGGGAGGGAGAGCCTGGATCCAGCGCCTCTTGGTTCGCTAGTGCCGCAACCCCTACTCCCGGGCGGTGATCCTCGCGGGAAGGGGCAGGTCGGACAGCGCCCGCACACTAAGGGTTAGGGTGCCGCCGAAGCCGGTTTTGCTCAGTGGATAGAGCGCCTGCCTGCGGACTGAAGGGTCCCGGGTTCGATTCCGGTCAAGGGCAGGTACCTTGGTTGCGGGCACATCCCCAGTAGGGGGTGTGCAGGAGGCAGCTGGTCTATGTCTCTCTCTCATCGATGTTTCTAGCTCTATCTCTCTCCCTTCCTCTCTATAAAAAAATCAATAAAATGTATTTTTAATAAAATAAAAAAAGAGGGTGCCGGCGCTGAGACGGGAGTTGGAGGCCCGCTCCCCCCTGCCCTCCACGACCCGGGGCGGCTGACAGCGACCCCCTCCTTACACGGGGACCCCATCCCCAACGCCCCGCGACACCCTGTGCCAGCCTCGCTCGGATCGCTGACTCCGGCTCCCCGGGGCCCGCGTCCCGGCCGCCAGCAGAACCAGCACGGCCCGTCCAGCCCCTTTACCTCCGTCCACGGCTCTCCGCGGCGACCCTCCGGGGCGGCCACCGAACTGCCACGCTGACTGCCCGCCCGCTCCGCGCGCCCGCACTGCCCCGCGGCCCCCGGGACGCGCCCTTAAAGCCCGTCGTGACGTCACGCAACGCGCGCCAATCAGCGGCCCCGCGGCGCGGAGTGGGCGTGGAAAACGCGCGCTGCAGCCCCGCCCGCACAGGGACGGGTGTCCGCTCCATCCGCGGCCGTTTTAATTGATCTTTTCTCCCATAGTCTGCTATCTGCTATCGAACTCGGGAGCACGCAGGGATAGGTGGTGGGAGGGGCAAAGGGGACGCCGAGCGGCAGCCTTGAACTCGTGAGAAGTGAAGAGTTTACTAATAATACCGCATCCCCCTCCCCAGGCCGTTTCCACACACACGGAAAACCCCTCCACCAGGTTATTTATTCTTCAGGGCTGCTGACGAGTCTTCCTCCTTTGCCTTTCCGAAGTCAATATTCAAACCTCTCTGAACCTAGGACCCCATAAAAGTCTAAATCCATTCCCCTTCTCCAGTCTCACGACAGCCCTAGGGGCAGGAACTGGTGTTGCTGCATTTTATAGGTGAAGAAAGCTCAAAGGGGTTCAATCGCTGGCCCGAGATCGCACATAGCCAGTAAGAGGCTGAGCAAGGCTCTGTCTGAATCCAGGGCCTGCGCCCTGACCACTGAACTACCCGCCTTCTCTCATAGGGAGGGCCAAGCATCCCCAGCAAAAAAAAAAAAAGCTCTCAATCGCTGGTCTCAGTGCTGGCCAGCAGCAGACCCCGCAAGGGCTGCCCTTGTTCAAATGGACAGACAGGATTCTTATTCATTCCACAGGGCGGGCATTTACTGACCTCGTTCACATTGTGTGCTCTGCATGAGCCAGAGACCATGGCCATACACACAGACGATGTGCAGGCCACAGGACCCGGCCTCAGAGGGCTTACACTCTAGTGAGAGAGACAAGATTGACCACTGACAGGGGTGGGCAAAAAGAGGTTCTACCCAGAGTAACCTTACAGGGTGACCTGATCATAAACTCCAGTTCCTCCTGCCCTGGCTGGTAGCTCGGTGGTGAGAGCCTCAGCCTGCACAACGAAGGGTCTCAAGTTCGATTCCAGGCCAAGGGCAAGTAGCTGGGTAGCAGATTCAAACCCAGACCCAGTCAGGACATGTGTGGGAGGCAGCCAATGGATGTGTCTCTTTCACCTCCCTCTCTCTCTCTCTCTTTCTCTTTCTCTCTCTCTCTTTCCTTCCCTTCCTCCCTCCCTCCCTAGGTTAATACACCTGAGCATCTAGGTTAACAAACCTTTAAAATAAGCTTAACTGGCCGGGACCGGTTTGGCTCAGTGGATAGAGCGTTGGCCTGCGGACTGAAAGGTCCTGGGTTCGATTCCGGTCAGGGGCATGTACCTTGGTTGCGGGCACATCCCCAGTGGTGGGTGTGCAAGAGGCAGCTGATCGATGATTCTCTCTCATCGATGTTTCTAACTCTCTGTCCCTCTTAATTCCTCTCTATGTAAAATCAATAAAATATATTAAAAAAAAATAAGCTTAACTGCCATCAGGAAAGTACATATTCTTGCTATCCTGTATGGTATCCATTTTCAACCTTTTTCATCTCATGATACACATAAACTAATCACTAAAATGCTGCGGCACGCCAAAAAAAAAAAATATTTTTTGCTGATCTGACCAAAAAAAAACCACCAGAATAATTTTGATTCATTCACACCTTTCGGCTATTGTAGAGTGGGCTGCTGTCACTTTTTTATTTGACCATTCTAAGGGAAAGAGGTCAGTGCCCCTGACTAGTCAGATGTTGCATATTTTAAAAATCCTTGTGGCACACCGGAGTGCCGAGGCACACTGGTTGAAAATCGGCCCTGTGATCCAATCCCCGTCTTGGTTTCCCCTACCCTTATCTAATCTTTCTTGCTTCACTGCTTAATTTTAAATGCATAAAACAAACTGCAAAACTGTCATTCTCTGGAGCATTTGAGATCTTGCTTCCCAGCAATTGTCGTTAGTTTGGGCTCAATTAAAGTCTGATAAAAATTCTCCACAAGTTTGAGTGTTTCTTTCGTCAATCACAGGGAGTGCGGGGACGGGACAGGACGGTATATCTTTGTAAATCTTGACGTGTGAAACTGCAGAGAAGGAGAAGGTGTCCAATGAAAGCTTCTGGAGAGGTTTCTAGTTCATTAGTCCTCTGTGAACTAATATAGGACTGATTAGGAGGGGCTCAGGGCTGGGTGGCATCTTACCAGCCATCGCAGACTGGTACTGTAACGTCTGGGCATTCTGAAAGAGGACATGTCACAAAGGGGCAGTGTAACAAAAATGAAAACAGCAAAAGGATGACAGCGATAACAAGGTAAAATGGGAAGAGAGGGGGATCAAAGGGCAATGGAATTATCACTCTAATATCTCCGTTTTTACAAGATGACTGCGTTCTTGCATTTATGACATGCTTCAGTGTTACCCTTTTAAAGGCTATATTTGAGGGGGGAGAGGAAAAGGGGAGGGGCAGTCATTGCCAAACAAGAAGGCCTAGCCCACTCACTCCTCATCCGTTTAGCACCAGCCTGCCTTCCTCCCCTCCCTGCTACAAAGCCAGCCTCTTGGTTACTCCCTCCAAGATGCTGGAAGCCTCCTTGAAGCCCTGAAGAGATTAGTTTATTACACCCCCACTTCATGGGGGTGACAGATGGCTGCAGGGGCTACGGCAGAGGTAGAGCTGCCCCCGGTGAGCTAGGAGAGGGAAAGACAGAGCAGGCCAGGAGGTAGGGGACCACTACCCAGTGAGTGACCTCTGCATGCCAGACTCTGGTCTAGGAACTTTGCATACTTCTCCTTTATTTTTTTTTTAATTTCTTTATTGATGAAGGTATCACATATTTGTCCTCAACCCCCGCATACTTCTTTAAAAAAAATTTTATTTTATTAATTTCAGAGAGAGGAACATCAATGGTGAGAGAGAATCATCAATGGCTGCCTCCTGCACGCCCCCTACTGGGCATGGAGGCAGCCCTGGCATGTGCCTCCTGGTTCGTGGGTCAACACTCAACCACTGAGCGACACAGGCCAGGCACTTTTCCTTTTCTATTTTATATTTTTCAATTAGCAATAATTGTGCCTCAGATAAACCTCTTTGTATTAATAATACTGCCACTGTTCAATGATGAGAGAGAATCATTGATTGGCTGCCTCCTGCACGCCCCCCACCCTCACTAGGGATCAAGCTCACAATCCGGGCATGTGCCCTTGACCAGAATCGAACCCGGGACCCTTCAGTCCACAGGCCGATGCTCTATCCACTGAGCCAAACCAGCTAAGGAATCTTTTAACATTTCTCCAGTATCTCCTGGGCCCAACACCCAAGAAGGAAATTGTCACTTGATTATCTGATAAAGGATGTGAAACTGTCACCCCAGCCTTCACCTTTTGTGTTTGCCAAAGAAGGTGTTGAACAGATGGGAAGGAGAAGCTGGGGCAGGGAGGAGTGAAGGAAGAGGCCCAGCTTTGCAGGGTAACATCAGGTTCTAGGCCTATCCCAGTGAGCATTCCCAACAAGTTCCTTTGGATGGGAACTCCAGTCTCCACCCCAGCACTGGCCTCAGGAAGCCTTCCTCCATGAAGGATCATTTGCTTTCCTGGCATTCCTACCTCGTTTCTCTCCACAAGATCACAGCCCAGGACCTAGTGCACTGGGGGATTCGCTGCAGAAAACATTCAAACACTTACTTTTTGCCCAGATCAGGGGCTGCTCTGTAGCAAACATTCAAACATGTGTACACTGAACATTCATATATGGAGTGCCTGCTACACGCAAGGCACCGCTCCACTCTAGGCTCTGAGTGGACAGCCCCGAGTGAGTCGGGTAAAGACCTGCCCTCAAGGAGTGCCCAGCATAGTGGGGAGTGGGGAGAGCCAGGCAATGAGTAAAGAAGCTAACTTCAGATGGTGACACCTGCTGTCACGGAAAATAAAGCAGACGCATGTGCTGGGGAGTGATGGGGGAAGGGGACGAGTTCATACAGGGGATTCTCAGGAAGGAACCAAGGTTTAAGTGACAAGGAGCCAAGTGAGCATTCTAGACAGGACCGACTACCTGGGACCTACTACTGCCCCCTATTGGTCCCACCTTTCCCCCCCCATCACATTGTACCTGCTGTGTCTCTGCTTTTCCTCAGAGCTTCTCCCTCACAGACTGAGCCCTGAGCTCAGGAGCTGGTTCTTCTCACCCAGAGCTCAGTAGCACCCAGCACCATGCCTGGCACACTAGGCAGTCAGGAATTTAGGAATGTTTAGGAATGCATGAGGGAATGATTTACCTGTGGGAACCAAACATCTCCCCCCCCCCCCTGGGGGGTCCGTAAGCCCTCGGGAGTTCTGTTGATACTGAGTTGAACATTCTTGGCAAGGTCTGAGAAGTATTGAACTCATAGGTCTTTACTGAGTGTGGGGGGGGACCTTCTTGGAGCAAAACAGAGGCTAGGGGCGGGGATGACACTGGAGAGAGAGGCCCGCCTCGAACCCGGGCAGGCTGAAACCCGGGGCTGAGAGTCATCATGAGTTCTGCCCCTCACTAGTAGACCATTGCCTCCCCCCCCCCCCGCCACATCCCCCCCAGGAGCCTGTTTCCTCAGCATGTGATGAGGGGCTTAGACATTCCAGGTCCCTTCCTCATGACAGTCCATGCTGTGGAGGAGGGAAGGGAGGGAATGGATGGAGCTTCCCTAGGAAGTGGCTGAGGACATCCTATTTTTTAATATGTGTTTTTATTGATTTTTAAATTTTTATTCTTTTAGAGAGAGAGAAACATTTATGCGAGAGAGAAACATTTAATTGCCTCCCCAGCCAGGGACTGAACCCAAAACCTGGGTACGTGCCCTGGCCAGGAATCCAACTGGCGACCTTTCAGGCCCTGACGAGGGCCCTGAGAACATCCTTGCCTCTGCAGCACAGCATCCTAAACCAAGTGCTTACATGAACAGGAGAGAGAGGTGCGGTGGGGGAGTGGATTCCAAGGCACAGCTGTTAGCTTCAGAATCACAGACCCGCTTTTTCAAATCCCATGTTTCATCAACAGTAAGACGGAGAAAACACAACCTACCTCTTTTTCGGGGGCGGGAAGGGGATGGCCGTCATAGGTACTCTCCTCCCCTACCAAAGGCCCTTTCAGAGGCAACCCTTCCAAAACCAAGTCCCAGCTCCCAGGAAAGGCTGGAAAGCGGCAGATGCTGCCCCCTGGTGGATATGCTTGTCACTGCCTGACTCCTGAAGAAAAAGAGAGGACTGCCTTAAGGTGTACAGGTTCCTTTGCCTCCTTCTGGAGTCTTCCTTTCAGGCAGGGCCTTTTGTACAGTCTGAGTTGGGAATGGCAACTCTACCCTCTTCAAGTTAGTTAGTTAGTTAGTTAGTTAGTTAGTTAGTTAGTTAGTTTGTTGTGGAGGTGACATCAGATTTGAATGGACATTACCTGAGCAGAAAATCTAATTTCAATCATATTTCTCATACTTTTACTGAGGACCTGGCAGGGAAGGCTGAGGTAGGAGGAGGCTGCAGGGCGGGAAGGCTATGAAGAGCTCAGTTGCAGCCATGCTGCAGTGTTTGTGGGGAGAGATCCACGTGGGGACGGGTGTCCAGCACCCATTTGCATGGGGGGGCCTTGGCTGGAGGAGGGGACTAGAGTGGTAAGAAACAGCCACAAGGAGCCCCGAGAGGGTGAAAATGCCTGCGGAGCAATGGCCTGGGAGTAGGGAGAACCAAGTTAGAGAAATGCAGAGAGATGAGGAAGGGGGAGAGCCGGGCCCACACTCTGAAGGGAACATGCTGACTGGCCAGTTATCCCAGCTGATGGGCACCTCGGAGCTTTCACGACAGGAGCCAGTCCCCGGTGACCTTAACAGCTCGATTAAGTCTTTGGCATTTGAGAGATGTCTCTGCTAAGTCACCAGTGTGGCCTCGCAGAGCTTCCAATAGTGGATACATCAGGACAATCTGGGGGACCTGACAAAACAGATTCCTGGGCCGCGCTTCCAGAATTTCTTTTTTTATTTTTATTTTTTTTAATATTTTATTGATTTTTCACAGAGAGGAAGAGAGAGGGATAGAGAGTTAGAAACATCGATGAGAGAGAATCATCGATCAACTGCCTCTTGCACACCCCCTACTGGGGATGTGCCCGCAACCAAGGTACATGCCCTTGACCGGAATCGAACCCAGGACCCTTCAGTCTGCAGGCCGACGCTCTATTCACTGAGCCAAACCAGTCCCGGCAGCGCTTCCAGAATTTCTGTCCGTCAGTCACCGGTGGAGAATGAGCGTTTCCAACAAGTTCTCAGGTGAGACTGATGCTGCTGGCCCTGGGACCACCAGCGGCTGGGAAGATGAGTTCCAACCTTGACGTTAACAATTCCCAGGGCGCACCTGGGCACGTTACTTCTCGCTCCCAGCCTCAGTCTCTTCATCTGCAAAGTCAGACGATAATACTTATTTCATAGGGTTACTATGAAAATAAAAGAAGTGAAGTACTCAGCAAAGGTCTTGGCACATACAAATCCTCTATACCTCGCAGCTAGTATGATGATGATAATTTACCTCAACCAATAACAAAAATACACTGACCCAGGAAGCCAGGCGTGGAATGGCTTCCTCAGATAACATACGAAGTGACATGTACAAATTGGCCACCCACTGCCCTTCTCACAAAGTGGATGGAAATAAGGATCCATCCGTAATAAAGATATATTGGGTCGGCAACTAAGTAATTGCGGGTTTCACACATATATGGCTTCAGTTGAATTTTTAGGTTTGCAGATGTAGTACAAATGTAAAACACATTTTGTTATTTGATAGTTGGCTATTCAGCTGTTAATCAGTAAAAAAAGTTTTTTGATCTGTTTTGTAGTTTTCGTTTGGCGTTCGTTAAAAAATGGAAAATCAAAAGGAACATTTTCGTCATATTTTGCTTTTTTATTTCCTCAAAGGGAAAAACGCATCGCAAGCTCATAAAAAGTTATGTGCTGTTTATGGTGACGAAGCCTTAAAAGAACGGCAGTGTCAAAATTGGTTTGCCAAATTTCGTTCTGGTGATTTTTCACTCAAAGATGAAAAACGCTCTGGTCGTCCAGTTGAAGTTGATGACGCCCTAATCAAAGCAATAATCAATTCGGACTGTCACAGTACAACACGTGAGATTGCAGAGAAGCTTCATGTATCATATACATGCATTGAAAATCACTTAAAACAACTTGGCTATGTTTTAAAACTCGATACATGGGTTCCTCACGAAATTAAAGAATCACAGTTAACGCAACGCATTAGCAGCTGCGATTTGCTAAAGAAACGTAATGAAAATGATCCATTTTTAAAACGACTGATAACTGGTGATGAAAAATGGGTTGTTTACAACAATATCAAGTGGAAAAGATTATGGAGCAGGCCAGGTGAACCAACTCAAACAACATCAAAAGCTGATATTCATCAAAAGAAGGTTTTGTTATCAGTTTGGTGGGGTTACAAAGGAATTGTCTACTTTGAACTCTTACCACCCAACCAAACGATCAATTCTGATGTCTACATTGAACAACTAACGAAATTAAACAATGCAGTTGAAGAAAAGCGGCCCGAATTGACAAATCGAAAAGGTGTTGTATTCCATCATGACAATGCAAGGCCACACACATCTTTGGTCACTCGGCAAAAATTAATGGAGCTTGGTTGGGATGTTTTGCCACATCCACCATATAGTCCTGACCTTGCACCATCTGATTACTTTTTGTTTCGATCTTTACAAAACTCCTTGAATGGTAAAAATTTCAATAATGATGATGATGTCAAATCGTACCTGATTCAGTTTTTTGCTAATAAAAACCAGAAGTTTTTTGAACGTGGGATTATGATGCTGCCTGAAAGATGGCAAAAGGTCATTGATCAAAATGGGCAATACATTACAGAATAAAGTTATTTAGTTCCATGAAAAAATTGTCTTTGATTTTCTTTAAAAAATCCGCAATTACTTAGCTGCCGACCCAATAAAACCGCTAGCCATGCCGAAACCGGTTTGGCTCAGTGGAGAGAGCATCAGCCTGCGAACTCGAGGGTCCCGGGTTCGATTCCGGTCAAGGGCATGTACCTTGGTTGCGGGCACATCCCTGGTGAGAAGTGTGCAGGAGGCAGCTGATTGATGTTTCTCTCTCATCAGTGTTTCTGACTTTCTACCCCTCTCCCTTCCTCTCTGTAAAAAATCAATAAAATATATTTAATAAATAATAAAAATAAAACCGCCAGCCAGGAGCACAGGGTCCCTTAACCCCTAGCGAGGAAGAGGAAACCTGAGGACTTTGGGAAGTCAGCCTCAGTTTCTTCAGACGCAAAATTGGAAAAATAACGCCTTGCATTGTTGAAATAACTGTACGGATTTGCTGGCACACCAATGGGCACTCAGTTATGGCGAGTAAGTTTTAAAGCCAAGTTCTTAGTTGAGTCTAACTAGTTTTTTGTGATGTTTTTGTTGTTGTTTGGGGGAAAGGGTGTTGTGTTTTTTGGGTTTTTTTTCCATTCTTTTCCTTGAGTCTAACTACTTTTATGGATCCAGTCTAGCTGGCCATGAAACTTGCTCTCCAACACAAAAACTCTTGCTTTAGCCCTGAGATCCAGAGCACATTGGGAGTGAGGGGAGTGTGGGCGAGGCACCGAAAAAAGTCAAGTCAGATCTAAGCCTGAATCTCAGTTTGTTATGTGTTTTGAAACTTTATTTGCTCTTTTCCAAATCACTTCATACCATTATTATTATTTAATTTTTTATTATTATTTTTTTTTGCAATTTCTTCCTCAGTACTTCAACTGTCCTTTGGTTCTTTTATTTTTCCCTATCGTGGATGCCATGCTCTTTGGAAGCTTAAGACCAAGTTAATGTTCCTTTAGGCTTCCTCCACGTGACTAGGAGTCCACTCTGAATAAGAATTCTATGGGAGGCGGGGGGAAGGGGCATCAGGATTCCAGAGATGCTCAGGTGGGGCACGACCACAGAAAAGTCGGGGACCACCGTCCCAGAGGGAAGGGCTAACCGGGGGAGAAGACAAGTTTCCTCGTGTTTGGCTCTGACCGGCATTCTGTATACCGGCCTCGTCTCACCGTTCCTGACAACTACGCGGGCTGCTGTCTCCCCTCGCTCTGTACAGATGGCACGTGGAAGGCCGGGGGCTCAGCAAGGAGGCCGGGCCGAGTGCCAGGTCACGGGGTCACCGAGGGGCGCGGGCAAGGGCCCAGGTCCTCCGCGCCCACGCTCTTGGCCGCGGGGCCGGACGGCCGGGTCCCCGTCTCCACACACACGCGCGGGGCCCGCGCTCGTCTGGACTGAACCAAGGCGGCCTCCGGAGGGAGCTCCGCTTCCGCGCCCTCGGTCCCGCAAGGCGGGCGCCAAGGCTCCACTTCCCCCCTTCTCGCTCGTCTGGGGACACCGAGGCTGGGAGGTGAAGGCTCTTGGCCAAGGGGCCCGCCGACAGGGTAGGGCGGGTCCCGGCAGAGCTCTTTCCGGGGAGGGAGGGAGGCAGCCGTCGCAGGGCCGGAGGGCCGGGAGCAGCTTTGTTCTCCGCAGCCCCTGCCAGGCGACCCGGACGGGCGCTTCTCGGCCGGTGGAGTCCCGGGCCTGGACCGAGCCAGCCCCGGGGGGACCCGCTCGTCTTCCCAGCCACGAGCCGACGGCTTCCCTCGGAACTAGGGCCCCTCTGCTTCAACCCCCGTCACCCGACCGCCCGTCCGCCGCCGCCGCCGCCCAGACCCCCTGGGCCGCTTGCTCCACCACAGCCCCGCTTCCGCTTCTGCGCGCAGAGGTCGTCCCGAGGAGGGGCGGGAAGACTCCACGGCGCCGGTAGGGCAGGCCTACCAGCACGGAAGAGGCGGGGCATGCAAATGAGCACCGGCCTTTGACCACCGCGCCAAGCGGGGATAAAAATTCCTTAAAAACGCAGGGAATTGAAAAAACATCTTCACAGAGTCTAGTGTTTTGTATGTATGTGTCAAGACGCTGTGGAGGTGAGACTTCGCTTGACGGTGACCCGGCTCACCGTGAGCGAAATGTGGGTGGAAGGAGGGGGATAGCGGCGAGGGCAGGGCAGGCAGCATCGCTTCTCGGCCTTTTGGCTAAGATCAAGTGTAGTATCTGTTCTTATCAGTTTAATATCTGATACGTCCTCTATCCGAGGACATTATATTAAATGTATTTTTGAAGCTGGGAGATGGAATAGGAGCTTGCTCCGTCCACTCCACGCATCGACCCGGTATTGCAGTACCTCCGGGAACGGTGCACCCCCTCCGGGGAAATGACTCGGTGTGCAAAGAAAGACTTGATCTCACCTCAGGAGCCACCTTACTCTGCGCTTCACTATGGCTCGCTTCGAAAGCGCTTACTTCGCGGGCTTGGCTTGGGACGGGATGTGACACTTCTGCGCAGGCGCTGGCGAGCACGGAAGCGCCAGGCCACGTTGCTACCGGCCAGGAAAGGACTGAGCACAAGACGCTTTCACACGCACAGGGCTGCACCAGAGGTCACGGGGTGGGGATGCCTGAAGGGAGGGTCACGCCAGGTGCAGGCCAAGCACGTTCTCAGTCAGCAAATACCTATCAAGTGCCAATTACGTGCCCAACACGGTCCTAGCTGCGGAGGGTAGAGCAGCAAAGTCTCCGCCATGCCATCGGGGTGAGAACCTTATCTGCTTCCATAAGGTATGCGCATTTGTCAGTGCACCTCTACACCTGTGTGTCTGTGTGTGTATGTCTGTCTGGGTATCTCTATGCCATGTGGCCATCCATCCTGGGTATGGCTGTCCATGATGACTTGACGGCTGGGAGAGAAATGAAGCCAGGTAAAGAGGGAAGCAGGAGTGCCCACCGAAAACACCGGTAATCAAGATGACTACCTCTTCATCAAGGCAAGTTGTACTAAAATAGTATTTCTCTTCATTACTGGAGAGTTTTGTGGACACTCCACTGAATTACCGCCCCCCACCACCCTTATCCTCACCCTCACCCTCACCCTCACCCCCCACCCCCCCCCCCCCACACACAACCTCCCCGTGGTCCTGACCCTACAATAAGTAATGGTTGGCCATGATGATGACGGTGACAATTAGAAGACGGAGGGGACGGCTGTCCACCGCACAGGAGTGCAGAGTGAACCACACGAGGTGATGGACACACACGCACAGCGCCCGGCCCAGGGGCTGGAACTGGGCAACGAGGGCGACCAGGCTCTGCGTGCCCTCAGCGGGTAAAAGGACCCACCGAGTCTCCGTCTTGCATCGCGATGACCTTCTAGCTTTTCTGAGGTCAAAGGAAAGAATTATAGACTCTCCAACCGAACTGACGTTCTGTCAGAAAGGAGGGAGGGAGGGAGGCAAAGGTACATGCTGACCGGGCAGCCGGATGGGAGGGACGGGCACCAGGCCGGGGAGGGGGTGCGGGTGAGGTGTGCGTGGGGAAGAGGAAGGGGGGCGCGAGGGGCGCGAGTCTAACCCACTGCCTGGCCGTGACGCCCAGAGCATCCCCCAGCGGTCACCTCTCCCCGGCCCGGTGACCCGCCACCCCGGCCACATCCCCCCCGGTTCCGGCCAGGAGCCTCCTAACGGCCGCTTCTCGAGGCGGCCTGGCCTGAGCATGGGCTCCTCACGCCAGCGTTTACCGAGCGGGCGCCGGGCTAGCGCTGGGGTCCGGAGGGGAGTGCGGACGAGGTCACCGCCCTCAGCGGTGCTGGATGGTGGGGGGCGGGGGCGGGGGCGGTGAAGGGCCGCCCCAGAGGGCGGCGGCCGGCGCACTTGGCGTGAATGACGGGGCGGGACGGAGACGACCTCGCGGGCGGGCGGGCGGAGGGAGCTGGAAGCGCGGCGCCCAGGAGGCGGTGCCTTCGCCCAAGCCCCGCGAGACGCCGGTGCTGGAGCCGGAGAGAATCCCTCCGCGGGCCCCGCCGGGGCCTTCCCGCCGGACACGCCCCGTCCCCCTTCCGGGGAAGCCCCCCTCGGGACCTCGCGCTCCCCGGACCCAGAGTGAGCGCCTTACGGGCCAGGGCAGGTTCGGAGCTCGGCTCTGGGCCGGGCGGACCGGCGGGCGGGCGGGCGGCCAAGTCGCCCCCAATGCAGTCAGCCTGGGCGTCCCCGGCGCCTTGTCTGCCTCAGGAAGCCCCTCCGCCAGCAGCCCCGGTCTCCACAGGCCTCTCTCGCCGCCCGGCGCGAACCCCCTCAGCCTCCGTGCTTCCCCCGAGCCTGGACCACCGTTCAGAGCCGCCCCCACGCCGTGGCCACGCCTCCCGGGGCGGGGCATGCAAATTAAAAGTCGCTCCTCTCCCCCGACGCCCACCCTCCCGCAAAGGCCGGCGCCACAAGAGACACAAAGTGAATAGAGGATTTAGAAATGGGCACAAGAGCCTGCCATCTGGTGAGTGCCGTGGTGCTGCCGAAGAAGCAAAGGAGGTAAGACCTCGAGTGCCGGTGACCGGGCTCACCGTGAGTGAAATGTGCGTGGTGGGAGGAGGGCAGCGGCGCGGGGCGGGGACTCAGCATCGCTTCTCGGCCTTTTGGCTAAGATCAAGTGTAGTATCTGTTCTTATCAGTTTAATATCTGATACGTCCTCTATCCGAGGACAATATATTAAATGGATTTTTGAAGCTGGGAGATGGAATAGGAGCTTGCTCCGTCCACTCCACGCATCGACCCGGTATTGCAGTACCTCCGGGAACGGTGCACCCCCTCCGGGGAAGTAACTCGGTGTGCAAAAGAAGACCTGTCTTTGAGCCAAAGCTCTCCTCTTCCCCCTGAGGACCTTGGGAGGAAGTAGCACCCCCGCCCTGGGAGGAGGTCGACTGCTGGGAAGTGTCTCTATCTCTAACAGCCTGCGAGGTGCCGGGGTGGGGGGGGCCGGTTAAGAGGCAGAAAGGCAGGGAGCCTATCGGCAAACGTCCCAACGAAGAAGTTCGCCCCCGATGCCACCACGCACGTGCGCCGGAGGCGATCACGGCAGGAAAGGACAAGCTTTCTTTGGGGCACTTCCGAGGCCCAGAGCATCATAAGCTCCAGGTGCTGGGCCGCTCAGCGGCACTGCCATACCAACCAGCCCCTTCATCCCCGAGTCGCCCTCCATGCTTTACACCTCTGTCTTTTGGCCCACGCTCTTGCCTGCTGCCTCCAACGCCCAGATTTGCGACTGGAAATGTTCCCCTTCCGAACCAACCGGAAGAACGCGGACGCGAGCTGAGCCGTTGCCTCCCCTGGGTTTGGGACCACCGCGCGCGGAGGCGGGGGGGGGGGGGGGCGGGGGGAGGGTGGAGTCCGCCCCGGAGGTCACGGCTCCTGGGGGCAGGGGAGAGGAGGGGAGGAGAGGGGGCAAAGGGCGGGGCATGCAGATTACAAATGGCTTCTGCGCGGGACCGAGGGAACAGCCGGGGATCTAGGACTTCTGGTTAAAAATGTGGAGCGCACAGAAATCTGCAGGAGGGTCCGGTGAGACCCACGTACTGTGGGCGACGCAAAAAAGTCAGACAAGCAGCGAGGCTTAGGCTCAGCGTCCTCACCCTGCCTTGAATGTGTGTGACTCGAGGAGGGCGGCGGCGAGGGCCGGGCACTCAGCATCGCTTCTCGGCCTTTTGGCTAAGATCAAGTGTAGTATCTGTTCTTATCAGTTTAATATCTGATACGTCCTCTATCCGAGGACAATATATTAAATGGATTTTTGAAGCTGGGAGATGGAATAGGAGCTTGCTCCGTCCACTCCACGCATCGACCCGGTATTGCAGTACCTCCGGGAACGGTGCACCCCCTCCGGGGAAGTAACTCGGTGTGCAAAAGAAGACCTGTCTTTGAGCCAAAGCTCTCCTCTTCCCCCTGAGGACCTTGGGAGGAAGTAGCACCCCCGCCCTGGGAGGAGGTCGACTGCTGGGAAGTGTCTCTATCTCTAACAGCCTGCGAGGTGCCGGGGTGGGGGGGGCCGGTTAAGAGGCAGAAAGGCAGGGAGCCTATCGGCAAACGTCCCAACGAAGAAGTTCGCCCCCGATGCCACCACGCACGTGCGCCGGAGGCGATCACGGCAGGAAAGGACAAGCTTTCTTTGGGGCACTTCCGAGGCCCAGAGCATCATAAGCTCCAGGTGCTGGGCCGCTCAGCGGCACTGCCATACCAACCAGCCCCTTCATCCCCGAGTCGCCCTCCATGCTTTACACCTCTGTCTTTTGGCCCACGCTCTTGCCTGCTGCCTCCAACGCCCAGATTTGCGACTGGAAATGTTCCCCTTCCGAACCAACCGGAAGAACGCGGACGCGAGCTGAGCCGTTGCCTCCCCTGGGTTTGGGACCACCGCGCGCGGAGGCGGGGGGGGGGGGGGCGGGGGGAGGGTGGAGTCCGCCCCGGAGGTCACGGCTCCTGGGGGCAGGGGAGAGGAGGGGAGGAGAGGGGGCAAAGGGCGGGGCATGCAGATTACAAATGGCTTCTGCGCGGGACCGAGGGAACAGCCGGGGATCTAGGACTTCTGGTTAAAAATGTGGAGCGCACAGAAATCTGCAGGAGGGTCCGGTGAGACCCACGTACTGTGGGCGACGCAAAAAAGTCAGACAAGCAGCGAGGCTTAGGCTCAGCGTCCTCACCCTGCCTTGAATGTGTGTGACTCGAGGAGGGCGGCGGCGAGGGCCGGGCACTCAGCATCGCTTCTCGGCCTTTTGGCTAAGATCAAGTGTAGTATCTGTTCTTATCAGTTTAATATCTGATACGTCCTCTATCCGAGGACAATATATTAAATGGATTTTTGAAGCTAGGAGATGGAATAGGAGCTTGCTCCGTCCACTCCGCGCATCGACCCGGTATTGCAGTACCTCCGGGAACGGTGCACCCCCTTCGGGGGTACTCAGTTGTTGTTGAATGTCAGGTTTCGTGGAAAAAGACGCGAAGCTCTCTCAGGCCCTGAGGAGGCTTCGTGGCTCTTTGGGGGAGCGGAGCAGCTTCTTGGCAGCTGCCGAGCTGGCTTGGCTCGGTTCTTATGGGACGAACAAGCAAGTGCGGGCATCTTCCCAAAGGATGTTCGTTCTTCAGGCGCAGCTACCGCCCTGCTGGGGCCCAGGCTCCTCTTACTTTTTTAATTAGTGCCATATGTTTATCATAATTAACGAGCCAAGATGGACACATCATTACACTAAACTCCATACTTAACTTTCCTAATATCGTTCTGTCCTAGGATCCAATCCAAGAGAACACATTGGTATTGGTGTTTTAGAAAAGGGGGGAGGGAGGAGGAAAGGAGGAGGGGGAATCAACAATCGTTTTCCTCCCCTAGGTGCTCAGACCTAGAACCAGCCAGCAAGGGATGATAAACAACTGAGCCACATTGGCCAGGGCCAACATTACATCTAGTTGCCAGATCTCCTTAGGCTACTATTAGGGCCATCAAAGGAGGAACGCATGAGGCCAAAGTGGTAAGGGAGAATAAATGTATTAGGTCACCTGGATACCAGATGGGCTGAGCCTGAAAGTGCCAGTGCCCAGGGATGGAGAGTCAGAGATTTTAAAGCCCAGGTGGGCTTTTTCTGGTGGAGAATTCTCTGGTCAGTCTGGATTCTCCGAAGATCCGGAGGGAGAGATGGTAATTGTTTTAGCAAGTGGAATGTGGTTTAAGCCACATTCCGTTGTGAAGTGGCCTAAAGGTCAGTTCCCACGGGAGGGATATCAATTCAACTATTTGATCAAATCTAACAGCTACTCTGTATTTTGACAGTTTCTCACACGTTTGTTTTGTTTTGATCACCTTGGCAGTTCTGAGAAACACTGAGACATTGTATAGAATGCTTTTAACTTTGAATCCTTTTTTCTCATGGGTAGACAGAATTATGAGTATATAGGAGGAAGAACATAGCGGTGAAGTACCATTCTCAAAACAACAGGACCAAGTAATAAAAACACAGATCAGCTCTGGCTGGGTAGTTCATTGGTTAGAGTGTCCTCCTGATAAGCCAAATGTTAAGTTTAATTCCATGGTCAGGAGAAGCAATCAATGAATACATAAATAAGTGAAACTGTTATAGGTGGGGTTCTTGGGGTGCCACTGGAATAAGAATTTCTGGAGGCCCCCATGGGAGAATGACATTGTAGAAAGGTTTATTTCTATGGAATTACAGCCTCAAATTTCCTTTTGTCCTGACAAAGAAATCCCATTTTGCTTTTAGCAGAGCTAAGATCAAAGCCAGTGTCCAGAGTTTCCGACCCATGTTGGGGCACAGTTCAGCATTAGACTAGCTTAGTTTGTGTTTCCAGCTGCAGTCTATTAGCCCATTGCCTGTGGGGTCTACATAGACACAGGGCTATGAGGGGACTCAGGTGAGTGCCAGCGAGCCACAGGAAGGCCGAGAGCCAAGAACATGTGTTCCTTCCCCGACCCCCTTCTCACCAGTGGCCCCAGGACCACTACAGCCATATCTGCCTGTCATGGAAAGGTTAGCAACCTTGTAGCCTAAACAATCTAATCCCATAGGCTCCTGCCCTTTGCAACCACCCAGCCGACATTGCCTGTAAACTTAACCCAAGCATGTCAACTCAAAGGCTAACATGGGACAAATAAACAAAGTTTAAGTTTATGTGATTTGTTAAAAAAAAAAAAAAAAAAAAAAGTCAATTTTCATAGAAACTTAGGTTTATTTTGATTAAGACATGCTGATTACAAAAGGTTGAAATAAATGAGAAATCTCTCTCTATATATATAAAAGCCTAAGCAACCGGACCACCAAGTTGACCAGTCCCTATGATGCTCACTACCACCAGGGAACAGACGCTCAATGCCGAGGCCGCCCCCTGGTGGTCAGTGCGCTCCCACAGAGGGAGCACCGCTCAGCTGACACCTGGCTCACTGCTGGCAAGTGCAGCTGTGGCAACAGGAACTCCCACCTCTGCTGCAGCGCAGAGGGCCGGCCTCCCTGGCTGCCTGCTGTTTCATGCACTACTACCCTGTTTCCCTGAGAAGAAGACAGTGTCTTATATTAATTTTTGCTCCCAAAGATGCGCTAGGTCTTATTTTCAGGGGATGTCTTATTTTTTCCATAAAGAATACGGTACACATTTATTGTCAAATGAAAATAAATGAAATTTACCTGTATACGGTGCAGTAAATTTTCATTCTGAGACAGAGCCTAGGGGGCCTTATTTTTGGTGGATGCCTTATATTTCACTCAGAGGGAAACCTGTAAGTAGGTCTTATTTTCGGGGAAACACGGTAGGCTCGGCTGAGGGACCCCTAGGCCAGAGCTAGGGGTTCTCCAGGTTCGGCTGGGAGGAGGCAGAGGGATCCCCGATTGCAAGAGGTCATAGGCCATGGTGAGTAATCCCACCAGTGCATGAATCTATGTGCCAGGCCTCTAGTTATGTATATCAGGATATTGTAAAAATTAACCCTTTGCACTCCGCTGTCCCCTCTCAGGGGACATCGGAATTCTAGCATATCACTCGGATGTCCCCTCTCAGGGGACATTGCAGTTTATTAGTGATTACGAGGGTCTGTAAATGCATGTTTCCGCCGCAAAGTAGCATTGAGAGTAGCTGGTAGCCAATGTCCAGAATGGTTCGGAGTGCAAAGGGTTAAGTTACAACGTTTTTTTATTTGTTTTTTTGGTGTTTTTTTTTTTTACAGAGAGGAAGCGAGAGAGATAGAGAGCTAGAAACGTTAATGAGAGAGAAACATCGACCAGCCACCTCCTGCACACCCCGTACCAGGGATGTGCCCGCAACCAAGGCACATGCCCTTGACCGGAATCGAACCCGGGACCTTTCAGTCCGCAGACCGACGCTCTACCACTGAGCCAAACCGGTTCCCGCAAGTTACAACGTTTTTATTAAAACATTTCCTACATAAGGTTATATTGGCTGGGCCAAAAAAATATTCTTTGTGGGCTGCATGCAGCTCACAGGCAGTTTGGCATGCTAGCTGTAACCATTTTATCCATTCTTATTCCTTTTGCCTACTTCCCCATGTAATCTTCATCCTTCTCAATAAAAGCAGCTGGCTTCTTTGGGGGCGGGGGGTGCAGTGTAAATTTTCCGGATGACTTGCTGCTTTCCCATATTGTGAACAGTATTGGAATACACGCTCATATAGGATTCAATCCTATCTCTGCTGAATTGGCTCAGGTGTGACAGGCAGCCCTGGACCCATCAGTTAGTTGTCTGGTTTCAGAATCATCTCTATTCACTCTCTCCTGAAATCCCTATTAAAAGCTACACTGGCTGAAACTGGTTTGGCTCAGTGGATAGAGCATCAGCCTGCAGACTGAAAGGTCCCAGGTTCGATTCCGGTTAAGGGCATGTGGGGGTGTGCAGGAGGCAGCTGATCGATGCTTCTCCCTCATCGATGTTTCTAACTCTCTATCCCTCTCCCTTCTTTGTAAAAAATCAATAAAATATATTGTAAAAAATAAAAACTCACACTAACTTGAATATGGGGTTTCCTTGTCTTCTCCTTAGAGTAGCTTCTGAGAGTCTTTAAGTCTGTGCCCCTTCATGCCCATTGTTCCTGTCAACGTGCTGAGATTTTTGTCTTACACCTTGAATGGTCCTTCCCCACCCTATTCTATATGCTTGAAACCTCTTTATAATTCAAGGCCAAGTTCCAGTGTGACAGTGTCACCAATATTTTTCCTGATTCTCCTCTCAGTGATACTAGATTTATCTAGTTTCTGAATACTCAGTGCATCGTGTATTATCTTTACCACTGGTGTAACTTGCTTTAATCATTCCATTTTAAATATTGTATAATTTTCAATTATTTACATTATTATTTCAATTATTTAAATAATTGTATTATTTTGGTATTCATTGCTTTACCCCACCCCAGCCCTTTTAATTTTGACGTCCTTCTGCCATCTCTCACATCCGCTTTGTCCCCCTCCTCTGACAACCATCCATATTCTCTACATCCATCTGTAGGTTTGCTTTTAGATTCACTTATAAGTGATATACAGCATTTGTTTCTCTGGTGCATTTCATTTCCCATAATGCGTTTGAGGCTCACCCATGGCAAGACTTGGTCCTTTCCTATATATATAGTTGAGTAATATTCTGTTATTTAAATAAATAATTGCCTTGAATAATGCAAAGAATCATTTTTATCTTTATAATGTTCAAAATGTCATGTTACTTGCTTTGTGGACTTGAATATATCAAGTGCTCATATTGGTATGCTTGTGACTATGACTGTTCTAGAACTTTCCCCTGAAACACAAGGTCTCTGATAACTCATTTCCGTGCCTAACCTGATAAAACAACCAACCCAGCAGGGCGGCAGCTGCGAGTGTCCTTGGGGAAGACTCCTACACGTGAACGTGCAGGCTCCTCACCCAAGCCCCACCAAAGCTCGGCAGCTGCCAAGAAGCTGCTCCGCTCCCCCAAAGAGCCACGAAGCCTCCTCAGGGCCTGAGAGAGCTTCGCGTCTTTTTCCACGAAACCTGACATTCAACAACAACTGAGTACCCCCGAAGGGGGTGCACCGTTCCCGGAGGTACTGCAATACCGGGTCGATGCGCGGAGTGGACGGAGCAAGCTCCTATTCCATCTCCTAGCTTCAAAAATCCATTTAATATATTGTCCTCGGATAGAGGACGTATCAGATATTAAACTGATAAGAACAGATACTACACTTGATCTTAGCCAAAAGGCCGAGAAGCGATGCTGAGTGCCCGGCCCTCGCCGCCGCCCTCCTCGAGTCACACACATTCAAGGCAGGGTGAGGACGCTGAGCCTAAGCCTCGCTGCTTGTCTGACTTTTTTGCGTCGCCCACAGTACGTGGGTCTCACCGGACCCTCCTGCAGATTTCTGTGCGCTCCACATTTTTAACCAGAAGTCCTAGATCCCCGGCTGTTCCCTCGGTCCCGCGCAGAAGCCATTTGTAATCTGCATGCCCCGCCCTTTGCCCCCTCTCCTCCCCTCCTCTCCCCTGCCCCCAGGAGCCGTGACCTCCGGGGCGGACTCCACCCTCCCCCCGCCCCCCCCCCCCCGCCTCCGCGCGCGGTGGTCCCAAACCCAGGGGAGGCAACGGCTCAGCTCGCGTCCGCGTTCTTCCGGTTGGTTCGGAAGGGGAACATTTCCAGTCGCAAATCTGGGCGTTGGAGGCAGCAGGCAAGAGCGTGGGCCAAAAGACAGAGGTGTAAAGCATGGAGGGCGACTCGGGGATGAAGGGGCTGGTTGGTATGGCAGTGCCGCTGAGCGGCCCAGCACCTGGAGCTTATGATGCTCTGGGCCTCGGAAGTGCCCCAAAGAAAGCTTGTCCTTTCCTGCCGTGATCGCCTCCGGCGCACGTGCGTGGTGGCATCGGGGGCGAACTTCTTCGTTGGGACGTTTGCCGATAGGCTCCCTGCCTTTCTGCCTCTTAACCGGCCCCCCCCACCCCGGCACCTCGCAGGCTGTTAGAGATAGAGACACTTCCCAGCAGTCGACCTCCTCCCAGGGCGGGGGTGCTACTTCCTCCCAAGGTCCTCAGGGGGAAGAGGAGAGCTTTGGCTCAAAGACAGGTCTTCTTTTGCACACCGAGTTACTTCCCCGGAGGGGGTGCACCGTTCCCGGAGGTACTGCAATACCGGGTCGATGCGTGGAGTGGACGGAGCAAGCTCCTATTCCATCTCCCAGCTTCAAAAATCCATTTAATATATTGTCCTCGGATAGAGGACGTATCAGATATTAAACTGATAAGAACAGATACTACACTTGATCTTAGCCAAAAGGCCGAGAAGCGATGCTGAGTCCCCGCCCCGCGCCGCTGCCCTCCTCCCACCACGCACATTTCACTCACGGTGAGCCCGGTCACCGGCACTCGAGGTCTTACCTCCTTTGCTTCTTCGGCAGCACCACGGCACTCACCAGATGGCAGGCTCTTGTGCCCATTTCTAAATCCTCTATTCACTTTGTGTCTCTTGTGGCGCCGGCCTTTGCGGGAGGGTGGGCGTCGGGGGAGAGGAGCGACTTTTAATTTGCATGCCCCGCCCCGGGAGGCGTGGCCACGGCGTGGGGGCGGCTCTGAACGGTGGTCCAGGCTCGGGGGAAGCACGGAGGCTGAGGGGGTTCGCGCCGGGCGGCGAGAGAGGCCTGTGGAGACCGGGGCTGCTGGCGGAGGGGCTTCCTGAGGCAGACAAGGCGCCGGGGACGCCCAGGCTGACTGCATTGGGGGCGACTTGGCCGCCCGCCCGCCCGCCGGTCCGCCCGGCCCAGAGCCGAGCTCCGAACCTGCCCTGGCCCGTAAGGCGCTCACTCTGGGTCCGGGGAGCGCGAGGTCCCGAGGGGGGCTTCCCCGGAAGGGGGACGGGGCGTGTCCGGCGGGAAGGCCCCGGCGGGGCCCGCGGAGGGATTCTCTCCGGCTCCAGCACCGGCGTCTCGCGGGGCTTGGGCGAAGGCACCGCCTCCTGGGCGCCGCGCTTCCAGCTCCCTCCGCCCGCCCGCCCGCGAGGTCGTCTCCGTCCCGCCCCGTCATTCACGCCAAGTGCGCCGGCCGCCGCCCTCTGGGGCGGCCCTTCACCGCCCCCGCCCCCGCCCCCCACCATCCAGCACCGCTGAGGGCGGTGACCTCGTCCGCACTCCCCTCCGGACCCCAGCGCTAGCCCGGCGCCCGCTCGGTAAACGCTGGCGTGAGGAGCCCATGCTCAGGCCAGGCCGCCTCGAGAAGCGGCCGTTAGGAGGCTCCTGGCCGGAACCGGGGGGGATGTGGCCGGGGTGGCGGGTCACCGGGCCGGGGAGAGGTGACCGCTGGGGGATGCTCTGGGCGTCACGGCCAGGCAGTGGGTTAGACTCGCGCCCCTCGCGCCCCCCTTCCTCTTCCCCACGCACACCTCACCCGCACCCCCTCCCCGGCCTGGTGCCCGTCCCTCCCATCCGGCTGCCCGGTCAGCATGTACCTTTGCCTCCCTCCCTCCCTCCTTTCTGACAGAACGTCAGTTCGGTTGGAGAGTCTATAATTCTTTCCTTTGACCTCAGAAAAGCTAGAAGGTCATCGCGATGCAAGACGGAGACTCGGTGGGTCCTTTTACCCGCTGAGGGCACGCAGAGCCTGGTCGCCCTCGTTGCCCAGTTCCAGCCCCTGGGCCGGGCGCTGTGCGTGTGTGTCCATCACCTCGTGTGGTTCACTCTGCACTCCTGTGCGGTGGACAGCCGTCCCCTCCGTCTTCTAATTGTCACCGTCATCATCATGGCCAACCATTACTTATTGTAGGGTCAGGACCACGGGGAGGTTGTGTGTGGGGGGGGGGGGGTGGGGGGTGAGGGTGAGGGTGAGGGTGAGGATAAGGGTGGTGGGGGGCGGTAATTCAGTGGAGTGTCCACAAAACTCTCCAGTAATGAAGAGAAATACTATTTTAGTACAACTTGCCTTGATGAAGAGGTAGTCATCTTGATTACCGGTGTTTTCGGTGGGCACTCCTGCTTCCCTCTTTACCTGGCTTCATTTCTCTCCCAGCCGTCAAGTCATCATGGACAGCCATACCCAGGATGGATGGCCACATGGCATAGAGATACCCAGACAGACATACACACACAGACACACAGGTGTAGAGGTGCACTGACAAATGCGCATACCTTATGGAAGCAGATAAGGTTCTCACCCCGATGGCATGGCGGAGACTTTGCTGCTCTACCCTCCGCAGCTAGGACCGTGTTGGGCACGTAATTGGCACTTGATAGGTATTTGCTGACTGAGAACGTGCTTGGCCTGCACCTGGCGTGACCCTCCCTTCAGGCATCCCCACCCCGTGACCTCTGGTGCAGCCCTGTGCGTGTGAAAGCGTCTTGTGCTCAGTCCTTTCCTGGCCGGTAGCAACGTGGCCTGGCGCTTCCGTGCTCGCCAGCGCCTGCGCAGAAGTGTCACATCCCGTCCCAAGCCAAGCCCGCGAAGTAAGCGCTTTCGAAGCGAGCCATAGTGAAGCGCAGAGTAAGGTGGCTCCTGAGGTGAGATCAAGTCTTTCTTTGCACACCGAGTCATTTCCCCGGAGGGGGTGCACCGTTCCCGGAGGTACTGCAATACCGGGTCGATGCGTGGAGTGGACGGAGCAAGCTCCTATTCCATCTCCCAGCTTCAAAAATACATTTAATATAATGTCCTCGGATAGAGGACGTATCAGATATTAAACTGATAAGAACAGATACTACACTTGATCTTAGCCAAAAGGCCGAGAAGCGATGCTGCCTGCCCTGCCCTCGCCGCTATCCCCCTCCTTCCACCCACATTTCGCTCACGGTGAGCCGGGTCACCGTCAAGCGAAGTCTCACCTCCACAGCGTCTTGACACATACATACAAAACACTAGACTCTGTGAAGATGTTTTTTCAATTCCCTGCGTTTTTAAGGAATTTTTATCCCCGCTTGGCGCGGTGGTCAAAGGCCGGTGCTCATTTGCATGCCCCGCCTCTTCCGTGCTGGTAGGCCTGCCCTACCGGCGCCGTGGAGTCTTCCCGCCCCTCCTCGGGACGACCTCTGCGCGCAGAAGCGGAAGCGGGGCTGTGGTGGAGCAAGCGGCCCAGGGGGTCTGGGCGGCGGCGGCGGCGGACGGGCGGTCGGGTGACGGGGGTTGAAGCAGAGGGGCCCTAGTTCCGAGGGAAGCCGTCGGCTCGTGGCTGGGAAGACGAGCGGGTCCCCCCGGGGCTGGCTCGGTCCAGGCCCGGGACTCCACCGGCCGAGAAGCGCCCGTCCGGGTCGCCTGGCAGGGGCTGCGGAGAACAAAGCTGCTCCCGGCCCTCCGGCCCTGCGACGGCTGCCTCCCTCCCTCCCCGGAAAGAGCTCTGCCGGGACCCGCCCTACCCTGTCGGCGGGCCCCTTGGCCAAGAGCCTTCACCTCCCAGCCTCGGTGTCCCCAGACGAGCGAGAAGGGGGGAAGTGGAGCCTTGGCGCCCGCCTTGCGGGACCGAGGGCGCGGAAGCGGAGCTCCCTCCGGAGGCCGCCTTGGTTCAGTCCAGACGAGCGCGGGCCCCGCGCGTGTGTGTGGAGACGGGGACCCGGCCGTCCGGCCCCGCGGCCAAGAGCGTGGGCGCGGAGGACCTGGGCCCTTGCCCGCGCCCCTCGGTGACCCCGTGACCTGGCACTCGGCCCGGCCTCCTTGCTGAGCCCCCGGCCTTCCACGTGCCATCTGTACAGAGCGAGGGGAGACAGCAGCCGGCGTAGTTGTCAGGAACGGTGAGACGAGGCCGGTATACAGAATGCCGGTCAGAGCCAAACACGAGGAAACTTGTCTTCTCCCCCGGTTAGCCCTTCCCTCTGGGACGGTGGTCCCCGACTTTTCTGTGGTCGTGCCCCACCTGAGCATCTCTGGAATCCTGATGCCCCTTCCCCCCGCCTCCCATAGAATTCTTATTCAGAGTGGACTCCTAGTCACGTGGAGGAAGCCTAAAAGAACATTAACTTGGTCTTAAGCTTCCAAAGAGCATGGCATCCACGATAGGGAAAAATAAAAGAACCAAAGGACAGTTGAAGTACTGAGGAAGAAATTGCAAAAAAAAATAATAAAAAATTAAATAATAATAATGGTATGAAGTGATTTGGAAAAGAGCAAACAAAATTTCAAAACATATAACAGAAACTGAGTTCAGGCTTAGATCTGATGATTTTTTCCCCTGGATGCCCACCCAGTTGTCTCAGCATCATATATGGAATAGCCCGTTGCCCTGGTAATAGTGGGGGAAGAGACTTCCAGCCACAGCCAGCAAGGTGGGGCTGCACGTGCCCCGCATTGAGAACTCCTGGCCGCAGCCTTTGCTCTCTTGTGATACTGTGTGACACTGCCCAGTAGCACCGGCAGCACTGCCCAGCATGTTGAAAACGCAGAAGCGCGGGCCTCAGACCTGCTGAACCCCAATCTGATGGTTAACAACTCTGGAATGCACACGCACACGCATGGTAAAGTCTGAGAAGGGTCTTGCTGCAGGATTCGGTGGCTGAAGGGAGAGCCTGAGGGAGAAGCAGCGAATATATTTTTCAGGATCTCAACTCCCACTACCAACAGATGAATCAATTCCTCACCACTCTTTTCTCACCCTCACCTTCGAAGTCCCTGCAGAGAGTCTGCAGTTTCTAGAATCTTCCGGTGGTGAGAGACGGAGGACAGGAAGGCACCTATAACACCTGAGCTAAATGTTTTTTTTTCTTTCTTTTTGAGTTGTAGCTTAAGAGGCTCCAAAACGAGTAAGACTCAACCAAGAACTGGGCTTCAAAACCTTTGCATTATTGAGTACCCACTGGTGTGCCATTTTTTTTCAACACCAGTGTTGTACCTTGGTCGCGGGCTCAATCCCATATAGGGGGCGTGCAGGAGGCAGCCAATCAATGATTCCTTCTCATCATTGATGTTTCTATCTTTTCCTCTCCCTTCTTCTCTGAAATCAATAAAAATACATTAAAAAATCCCAACAGGCCAAAGCCGGTTTGGCTCAGTGGTAGAGCATCGGTCTGCGGACTGAAAGGTCCCAGATTCGATTCCCGCCAAGGGCATGTACATTGGTTGTGGGCACATCCCCGGTAGGGGGTGTGCAAGAGGCAGCTGGTTGACGTTTCTCTCTCATTGACGTTTCTAGCTCTCTATCTCTTTCCCTTCCTCTCTGTAAAAAATCAATAAAATATATTTTAAAAAAAAGAATTTCGTATTCTTACCAACCCACTGAAAGAGGAATTATTAAAAAAAAAAAAAATCCCAACAGGGCGCTGAGCCATCATCCTCTCAGCCAAGACCCGATTCCCTTTCCGTGGTAGCAGGGCCAGCAGGGGGCAGCAGGGAGCAGCAAAGGCAGCCACCAACCCTCAAGAGTGTCTGGGCTTCCCAGCAAATCAGTCACCTTACCCTGTGCTTACCTGGCCTAGGAGGAAACCCAGGTTCTCAGATGGAAAGTTCAAGGTCATCCGGGTGTTGGACAGACAGAGCCACTGCATGGTGCCTGATTTCATCCACTCCAAGATGCACATCTTTTTTTTTATATCTTCATATCTCAGAAACCGAGATATTTTATCCAATGCCAAGAGAAAATAATACTGCTGTTTACATGGCAGCGTCTTTTCTTTTCTTTTTTTTCTTTTTTTATTTTTCAGTTTTAGTTTTTCTCCCTTTCTTGCTTGGGGAATACAACAAATAATGGTCTATCTCACAATACCTTAAATTTGTGGAATACTATAATAATAAAAGCCTCAGTTTATTGAACCCTGTGCGTGACAGGCGTTATTTCCTTTAATCATTATAATATCTCCAGGGTGGAGGTATTATCACCCTTACTTTACAGGTGAGGAAACTGATCAGAGAGAGAGGGGACTAGACCACATTTGCACACCTAATACAGTAAATAATGCAGCTACTTAACCTTGCCCATTGCTTTTAACGGGTACTTTACGTCCACAACAAAGACTCTGGGTCTTGGATAATAACAGGCTTGCTTTAAAAATGCTAGTGTCTGCAATGAGGTGGCAGCATGGACAGTTCCCTGAGGGCCACTGTAGAGGCCCCCTAGGGAGGCATATGGACTTACTTTAAATTGTTGTCAGCTGAGTCCCAGGCAGATCCCAGTCAGGTGTGGAGAGCGGGCTTTGATAAGTAAATCCAGTCTAGCTCCAGGAAGGAGGGAATGAATAGAACCTGGGCCCACCAAGCTCCTTTGATCCTAAGTTTTTCGGTGAAACCCCCTTGTATTTTGGAAGATAAATAACTGGTCTGCCTCGGCCTCTGGGTCCACTGTCTCTCCAGCAGAAGAGGGCAGCTGCCCACCTGGGTCCCAGCTTTATTTCTATTTCTTCATCTTGTCTCCTTCTTTCTTTGATTTCTCAATCCACGGAATGCCTCTGGTCAGAACCGGTTTCATCTCTCTTTCCGTGCTGGATGCAGGAGAGGGAGATCCCCACCGCATCTGGCCCCCACAGGCCAGGACCCGTTAACATCAGACTGGAAGGGTGCGGTGGGACATGCAGTGGGACATGGAATAGAATCCTGGGGTTGAAGGGAAGTCTGAGGTCAGGGGTGGGGCTGGGAGAGACTGTGGGCAGTGGAGGCAGGAGCCGGGCGCATAGAGGGAAAGAAGAAGGGGGCACAATGTTGGCAGATTCGCCTGGAAAACCCCTCCTCTGACATGAGGGCTGGCTCAAAGGGTTGGGAACATTTCCCTAAATTCAGACCAGCCCGCCCCCCCCACCCTGAGCATCTCCAGAGGGAGAGGGAAAGAGAGAGGACGGGATGTGAAAAGGAGGAAGTGGGTTCTGTTTACATTTAATTATCGGGAAGCTGGGTGCCTTTCTCTTCCTCTTATTGTCATTTTCCATCTAAATGTTATTAGAATTCGTTTCTAGGACAAAAACTGTCCAGTGAGAAGCCTCAGTATCTCCTGCATCTGGAAACCTTTGTCATGTATTGTCGCAGATGACACCCCTGGGTGAGGAGGAGGAAGAGGAGGGACTAGCAAAGGAGCAAAGAGATCCAGCAAGGCTCAGTGCCCCACTGTACCCTCAGTAGAGCAACCAGCTGGCCCTAGCCCTCTGTGCTCTGTGAGGGCACGCACTGTCCCTGTAACCTATGAGATCGCCCAGCGACCTTCCTGGGAAAGGCTCAGAGACATTGAATATATATATATATATATATAATCAATTTTCCCCGGAGACTGTTTAGACTCAGAGCCAGTGGGGGAAGGTACCTGTCCGGGGCCCAGAAAGAAGGTCCATGATAGATGGATGGATTCCCTAGGAGGCTTGGGAGGAACACCTCCCTCCTCCCCGAGGAAGGAGGTCCTGCCAGTTGTCATGGCAGTGGCCACATTATGAGGTGGTTCTAGTGACAGGCAGTGGGGTGGGGTTGGGGTGAGAGGGGACAGAGGTGGGGGGCAGTGGGGCAGTGGCAGCCCCATCTCCTGCCTGGGGCATTCTGGCACCACCACCATCATGGGCAGTGCTTACCACTGGGAGGCCCGTCGTAGGCAGAGGAGGCTGCTGATGCAGCGACAGCAAGAGAAGGTGCCTGAGAGGGGTCGGGCTCCTCCTGGTCCTTCCGGGGTTAGGACAGCGATGGGGAGGGCAGACCGAGCCCTTAGGAAGCTGTCTATCAGCCTGTGGATGTTGTTTTGCTGGGGATAGGAGGAAAGCAAGGTCCTTTGGTGTTCTCTTGGATAAACTCGTATGTGTGTGTGTGTGTGTGTGTGTGCACACATTGGTGTAACTCAGCTTTGCTGAGGCCTAGCTTTGCTGAGGGAACTCAGGCCAATATATATATATATTGATTCCCATATATATATATTGATTTCAGAGAGGAAGGGCGAGGGAGATAGAAACATCAATGATGAGAGAGAATCATTGATTGGCTGCCATCTGTACGCCTCCTACTGGGAATCAAGCCTGCAACCTGGGCACGTGCCCTTAACCAGAATTGAACCCAGGACCCTTCAGTCGGCAGGCCGACCTATCCACTGAGCCACACCGGCTAGGGCTCCTCTTACTCTTTAGGTGGCTACTAGAAAGTTTAAAATGACACGTGGCACGTTTTACATTTCTATCGGACAGACAGCGCTGTTTCAAAGCATCCGCACAAAACTATTTATCCTCCGGCGCTGCCAACTGTGTTTCGGGGCCCAGCTGCCAGGGTGGGGGGAGGTGCTGAGGGATGTCTGCTGGGCGGGGCTGGGCCGGCGGTGTCACAGAGGGACAATGCTCGGTGCCGTGGCGGGCGGGGGACGGCCGTGCTCCGGCCTCGGCCTCCAGCTCCGGGAGCAGAGGGCACCTCTCCGCTGGGTCTGCGCGGCTCGCCCCTGCGATGGGCGGCCTCTGGGTGCGCACGTGGCCGGGAGGAGGCTGTTACTTGCCGGGGGCTTCTTGCCAGGAACAGAAGAAACTCGCAGAGAAGAAATGCCGACCTGAGAAACACACCCAGCCCTCTCAGGCGTCACCTCAGGAGCCAGGGCCGCCACTGGCACAGCCGCCAACGCCCAAGCCGCCCCCGCCAAAGCCCGCGGAGCTGCCGCAGCCCCCGCCGCTGCCGCCGCCACCGCCGCCACCACCACCTCCGCCGCCCCCGCCCCCGCCCCCATCACAGCCACAGGCACAGGCACAGCCACAGCCACAGCCTCAGCCACAGCCTCAGCCACAGCCCCCGCCTCGACCAAGGCAACAAACTGCCCCAGGCCCTCTTCCTCAGTCCTATTCCAGGCACACACTCCAGGATTCCCAAAAGCCTGGTCCCCGGCTTGACCCCACGGGGACCGATCAAACTAAAGGACAATCCAACTGGTTTACGGATAGACTCCAAGGAAAGCAGAAGATCCCAGACCCTGGTAAGTGCGAGGACGGCTCCCTCCCGACCCCCCCGCCCGATGGGCCAGAGTCCACGTTTGTTAGCCACCGACCCACCATCCCTGGCCCATGGGGCTTTCCCTTGGGGACCACCCGCTCCGAGTGTGTTTGTGCCAACTTGGCACTGCCGGGAGGCGGGGGGGGGGGGGGGGGGGGCCTCCAACGTCTGCAGAGGAGGGCCAAGAAGCTGTCAGCCCTCCCTCCAGGGGCGGGTGACGGAGCGGGGGGAGGGTGGTCGGAGGGTGGGATGTGAGTTGCAGGCTGAGCCACAGTAGCACGGGGCCCTGTGCGGCCTGGAGCAGGGAGTCACACTCCTAGCTGAGAAATCCCGGGGGGTGGGCTCAGTGTGTGCCCTGCCCCAGGTAGGGGCTGCCACCTGTCTCCCAGTCACACAGTAGGTCTGTCTCGGCCGCATTCTAGCTTCAGGAACGGCCAGAGGAGTACCATGTGCTTTGTTTCATCACCAGGTTTCAGGAGACCAGGCCAAGCCTTCCCAGGGAACTACCCCGGGAGGCCACGCTTCACGGTGAGCAGAGGAGCGGCCAGGCAGGCGGTGTGTCTGAGTGTGTGCCAGAGTGTCTGAGTGTGTGCCAGAGTGTCTGAGTGTGTGCCAGAGCGTCTGAGTGTGTGCCAGAGCGTCTGAGTGTGTGTCTGAGTGTGTGCCATAGTGTCTAAGTGTGTGCCAGAGTGTCTGAGTGTGTGTCTGAGTGTGTGCCAGAGCGTCTGAGTGTGTGCCAGAGTGTCTGAGTGTGTTTCTGAGTGTCTGAGTGTGTGCCAGAGTGTCTGAGTGTGTGTCTGAGTGTCTGACAGAGTGTCTGAGTGTGTGCCAGAGTGTCTGAGTGTGTGCCAGAGTGTCTGAGTGTGTTTCTGAGTGTCTGAGTGTGTGCCAGAGTGTCTGAGTGTGTGTCTGAGTGTCTGACAGAGTGTCTGAGTGTGTGCCAGAGTGTCTGAGTGTGTGCCAGAGTGTCTGAGTGTGTGCCAGAGTGTCTGAGTGTGTTTCTGAGTGTCTGAGTGTGTGCCAGAGTGTCTGAGTGTGTGTCTGAGTGTCTGACAGAGTGTCTGAGTGTGTGCCAGAGTGTCTGAGTGTGTGCCAGAGTGTCTGAGTGTGTGTCTGAGTGTGTGCCAGAGTGTCTGAGTGTGTGTCTGAGTGTCTGAGTGTGTGTCTGAGTGTCTGAGTGTGTGCCAGAGTGACTGAGTGTGTTTCTGAGTGTCTGAGTGTGTGCCAGAGTGTCTGAGTGTGTGTCTGAATGTCTGACAGAGTGTCTGAGTGTGTGCCAGAGTGTCTGAGTGTGTGCCTGTGTGTCTGAGTGTGTGCCAGAGTGTCTGAGTGTGTGTCTGAGTGTCTGAGTGTGTGTCTGAGTGTCCGAGTGTGTGCCAGAGTGTCTGAGTGTGTGCCAGAGTGTCTGAGTGTGTGCCAGAGCGTCTGAGTGTGTGCCAGAGCGTCTGAGTGTGTGTCTGAGTGTGTGCCATAGTGTCTAAGTGTGTGCCAGAGTGTCTGAGTGTGTGTCTGAGTGTGTGCCAGAGCGTCTGAGTGTGTGCCAGAGTGTCTGAGTGTGTTTCTGAGTGTCTGAGTGTGTGCCAGAGTGTCTGAGTGTGTGTCTGAGTGTCTGACAGAGTGTCTGAGTGTGTGCCAGAGTGTCTGAGTGTGTGCCAGAGTGTCTGAGTGTGTGCCAGAGTGTCTGAGTGTGTTTCTGAGTGTCTGAGTGTGTGCCAGAGTGTCTGAGTGTGTGTCTGAGTGTCTGACAGAGTGTCTGAGTGTGTGCCAGAGTGTCTGAGTGTGTGCCAGAGTGTCTGAGTGTGTGTCTGAGTGTGTGCCAGAGTGTCTGAGTGTGTGTCTGAGTGTCTGAGTGTGTGTCTGAGTGTCTGAGTGTGTGCCAGAGTGTCTGAGTGTGTGTCTGAGTGTCTGAGTGTGTGCCAGAGTGTCTGAGTGTGTGTCTGAGTGTCTGAGTGTGTGCCAGAGTGTCTGAGTGTGTGCCAGAGTGTCTGAGTGTGTGTCTGAGTGTGTGCCAGAGTGTCTGAGTGTGTGTCTGAGTGTCTGAGTGTGTGTCTGAGTGTCTGAGTGTGTGCCAGAGTGTCTGAGTGTGTGCCAGAGTGTCTGAGTGTGTGCCCGGGGTAGGTGAGGATGGAGCTAGAGGGGCGTTTCCTGGCAGGGGTGCTGGAAGGGCTGCATCTAGTCACATCTGGATGGCCCATTCCCCCTGCCTTACCCCCTAAAAATGTCTACACAGGGGCCTTTACTCAGCACTAAGCATAAGTGGAGGGATTGGCAATCTATGTGGAGAGAGAGGACAGATGCCAGAGAAGCAAAATGAGGGGCTGTTAAAAAAAAAAAAAAAAAAAAAAAAAAAAAAAAAATATATATATATATATATATATATATATATATATTATTGATTTGTTTTACAGAGAAGAAGGGAGAGGGATAGAGAGTTAGAAACATGGATGGGAGAGAAACATCAATCAGCTGCCTCCTTCACACCTCTACTGGGGATGTGCCCGCAACCAAGGTACATGCCCTTGACCAGAATCGAACGTGGGACCCTTCAGTCTACAGGCCGACACTCTATCCACTGAGCCAAACCAGTTAGGGCAAGGGAGCTGTCTTTGTGTGTGTGTGTGTGTGTTAATTTTATTGATTTCAGAGAGGAAAGAAGAGGGAGAAATAGAAACATTAACCATGAGAGATAATCATTGGTCGGCTGCCTCTTGCATGCCCCCCACTGGGCATGTGCCCTGACCGGAAATCAAACCCATGACCTCCTGGTTTATAAGTTGATGCTTAACCACTGAGCCACGCCGGCCAGGCAAGGGGGCCGGTTTAAGCGCTGGCTGGGGTAGAGGCAGCTGGAGCAGGAGGAAGCCAAAACCTGCAGAAAAGCTGTTGGTCTCAGGATCACCACTCCCTCCTCACAAGACTTACCCTCCGACCTCAGTTGTCCCCTCCGTAAATTAATGACAAGTCCAGCTCCTGCACAGAGGTTCATGAGGTCTGCATGTGGCAGTGACCGGAGAAGGCACAGACACGCTTAGCTTAGAGACCGGCTCCTTCTCGGCCCTTTCAGGACGAGGCCTGGGCTGTTACATGTCACTCCGATTCCTCTGGCCTCAAAAGGCGTACTGCTCGGAAACCAAGAGGCCCGGGAACTGCTCGCTGACCTGTCCGCCTCCCGCCTCGGCTTCCTTGCAGGCCATGGATTACATACAGCAGTGGTGACCAGGCACAGACCCGAGACCCCGCTGGCCACCAGGGAGAACCAGGAGCAGCTCCCCCTCCTCACCGCCCGGCAAGGTCTGCACGCCAAAGGCCACTCCCAGAGTAAAAGATTAAATAAAGAAGGTAGCCAGAGACCGGGATGCCAGGAGACAGGCTTTTATTGGAGAGAAGGGTACCTCCCTTCTGCTTCCAGAGAGAAAGAGGCCGGAAGACACCCGGGGGTCTACTTTTAAGGGGAGGATAGGGGGCGGGGCTTAGAGCACTCAGCGCACGCTGATTGATTGGTGATTAGGGACCTAGGGACTTAGGAATGGGGGTGGGGGGTGGGCTTAGGGTATTTGGCAGGTGCTGATTGGTGGTTCAGTGCCCAGGCATGTCTGGCCGCAGGTGGGGTTTATGTCTGTCCATCCACTGGAGGAAGAGAGGATCTATCACAGAACAGGAGGTAGCCCGGAATAAAATGATTTTTTTTTTTCCTGCAAAGACTTGACACTGGTCAGCTCTGAGAGACTGTGAGGGGAAAGAGGCAGGCAGACCCATGGGGGGGTGGGACATCCATGGGGGGATGGAGAGGGAGAGAGAAGCGGAAGGCAATTGCACGCTTCTTTAGGCAAAGCCCGTGGGAGAACTGGCCGTACACTCCCAAGTCTCCAACTCCACCCTTTTCTTTAGAAAAAAAGAAAAGAAAAAGTTTAGAGTTGTGTTGTTTTCAGAGAGAAGAGAGAAACATCAGTGAGAATTGTTAGGTCGAGGCAGGGGGAAGCCCTGAGCAGATGCATGCGTCTGCAAGGCAGATGGTGACAGAGATAACGGGTGCCTTCCTAGACCCCAGGCCCGAGGCGGCAATTCCACTCCTCTCCTGCCTTCCGCCCTCCCCCACTGAACAACTGAATAAAACAAGTACCTACGCCCCCGATTTGGCGTGAACTTCCCCGGCCCATCCTCAGACCAGGGAATTTCGCCCGGAAGCTCAAGAGTAAAACCTCCCCCTTTTAGTCACCTGGGCTCTGTGTTTTGTCTCCTGCGTCGCAAACCTCTCAAGAATCATTGAATTGATAGCCTGCTTCCTGCACACCCCCCTCTGAGGACTGAGCCCGCAACCTGGGCATGTGCCCTGACCAGGAATCACACCGTGACCTCCTGGTTCACAGGTCAATTCTCACCCCCTGAGCCACACAGGCTGGGCGGGCCCTTTTCTTTAGAAGGATAGTGCTGTTGGGGCTTCAGGTTTATGACTCACAGGAGCCATCAGCCCTCCTCCTAGCGGACGCTTACTGAGGTTTGGCTGGGGAAGGAGGGATCACCTCCCACCAGAGCAGCCTGGGGCAGCAGTAGGAAGAGGGGGCAGACAGGGAAGGACCGCTCCAGTCCGGTGTCATTCCTGTTGAATGACTGATGAGAGCAGGAATAGAGGCAGAGCTCAGCTTGAAGAGGAGCTATAGGCTGAGGCCCACGACACCACACCGGACCCTGGGGAGGGGAGGGGATGTCAGCCTTCCCAAGGAGCAGACAGCCAAGGGCTCCAAAGGCCCAGGTGTCCCCCTTCCCCCTTCCTGAAGCTGACCCCAGGGTCCTCCAGCCCGGCCCCTCCCCCCGGGACCAGGGAGGGGGGTGCCTGGGTCCTGTTATTGTGGCGACACAGCACCCCCTGTGGTCAGACTGAGGGAGCGCCTCAGAGCAGTGTTTGAGGGGAGCCGCTTGGGGAGGGACTTAGGGGGACACAGACGAGGACTAAAGTTGGAAGGGGCCTTAGAGATACTCCGTGAGCAAGGGAGGGAGCACGCTCCTAGGGAGCCGTCTCTCAAAGCCAGAAGGCAGGACCTGCTACCCAGGGGCTCAGGGGCTGGGGAGGACACCTTGACCAAAAGTCCCGATTTTTAACAATTTGTCCCCCATCCCACAGTGTTTTAAAAAAGTCCCAAAAATCTTTCCAAAAATCGGGACTTTTTTAAAAACGCCACGGGACGCGGGACAAACTGTTAAAAATCGGGACTGTCCCGCCAAAAGTGGGACGTCTGGCCACCTTAACCTTGACACACCTGGGACATGAACCACAGGCTGAGATGGGACATGTCCGCCAGCTCCCTTTTCCGCTCACAGGAGACTTCTTCTTTAAACATTAAGTGAAGTTTATTGACTTTGATATAAATGCTTTACATTTGGCAACCTATACACAGAAGCAGCTCAGGCCTGGCCTTCCTGGACCCCCCACTCTTGCCAGCGCCGCTTGGACCCAGTTACCCAGACTGAAAACGTGGAGACAGCACAGCTCCTCCCTTCCTCTCGTTCCCCAGCCCACCGCTCCCCAGTCCCCCTCCCCACCCATCCTCCTCCCAGTTCAGCTTTCCCCACACCAGGCTCCTCTCTCTGCCTGCCTGCCTGCCTGATAAAAACCGCAGCCACCTTTAGCGAGCAAATGCCATTTCTGCTCAAACCGCCTCCACTCGGAGCCCAGAGGGACCTGGAGGACCCGGGGCTTAGCGTCATCCGAGTGACAGCAAAGACCGGTCCCTGCTGCTGTGCCGTCTGAACCGTCCATGCCCAGAGGAAAGCAGAGGCCTCTGGGAGGATGGGCTGGGGTGGCCGAGCCCAGCAGCGCGGCCTGCCTATGTCTACTCGCCCAGGCTCAGGTTATGGGCTCACCGCCTGTCAGAAGCTCTCCTTGAATAAATAAATAAATGTCCGTTAAAATGACTCTGGCTTTGTCTGTTGTTGTTTTTCCCCAATGGGTGCCAGGTGCCTCCCTCCCCTCCCCTGCTACTTTAAGTTGCTTCTGCTGCGGAGAGAACAATAAACTGTTTCATGGAGGAGAAGCTTGAGCTGTCTTCCCAGGAACCAGGGCAGTCGGTAACCGGGAAGGATGTAGAGCCTCGGCCGATCCAGCTGTCAGATGGGCAGGGGGCACGTTCCCAGGAGAGAAGCCGATCGTCACCATCACTGACATACAACGAAGCGGGGAGGCCCCCCGGTGAGCACCCGTGTTCTGTAAAAGACTCTGGAGCTGGCGCTGCACGCCCCCGAGTCGCTTTCCCATCACCAGGTGGAGAACCGGAACAGAACTCATGTCTTTAGAGCTGGATAAAACGCTTTCTCACATCCAGGCAGGAGGAAGGCCAGATCTGAGGAGCTGGGCAGCGAAGGTGCTCAGAACAGCAAGGGCAGGGGCCGCGCCAGGGACGCTAAGGCACCTCCAGGGCCTGGGGCAGCCGTAGGAAGTGTGGCCTTCCCTCAAGCCAGACCCCGGGCAAGACCCGGTGGCGGCCCTAGGAGAAGCAGCTTCTGTGCCTGTGGAAATCAGAGTGCTGCGTCCTTTGTGTGGGAGCCGGGGAAGGTATGATAAAGCAGTGCCTCTCCTTTGGCCAAGTCCCCACAGTCCATCCTCGGGCAGCACGGAGCTGTGAGGAGAGATGCAGACCAGGCTGGCAGGTGCCTAGAGTTTGGGGACAGCAGACAGGTCACGGCAGGTGAGGGACCAGCAAGTGGGGCGCTGATGTGTTTTCCCGGCAGTCCACGTACTCATAGCTCTGGAAGACCTTCTGCTCGGAATGGCTCAGGCAGAAGTAGGTCAGGGTGCCCCTGGAGAGGAAGCAGGCTGTGGTTATGTCTGGGAGGAAGAGGAAAGCTCTGGGGATGGGGGAAAGGGGGGTTGGCTCCCTCAGGTCCCACCCTCCCTCTCTGTTCTTTTGTTCCCCACTCTGCTAAGGCACCTGAGGTTGCTGCCTCGTCTGTGATAAAAATGTTTATCCTTGACTCTCACACTATTAGGAGCAAGGTGGGCCCTAGAGCAGGGGCTGGACCTGCTCTTCCCAAGAACGGGAACAGACTCATGGGGGCCCCTTGGATGGCTCTCCTCTCACAGGGGGAGGCCGAGGGGAGACTGGAGTCAGAAGTGGGAGAGGGGAGCCCAGGACTCCAAGTCCTACTTACTGGATGTGCAGAAGCACATGGTGGACTTTGATTTTCAGCCAGCTGCAGATTTTGCTGAAGGCGGGGGGGGGGGGGGGGGTGGCGGAGAGGAGGAAGGGAGAAAGAGAGAGAAACATTGGACCATGTCTCACACTGAGTGGCTATCAGAGGGCTTAAAGACCTGCAAGTCCCATCCTCATCACCTTCTAGGCTCCTTTCCCTCAGGGCCCCCAAATGCCACCCCACCCCTCCCCACTCCCTCTAAGGAGTACGTCATCCTCATAGCAGCATCACCCCACCAATTCCAACCGGCTTGGCCCAGGCACAAGCCGGACCCCTCCTCCCTCAGCAGAAAATGACATTCATCTTCAGCAATTCACGCTAAAGAGCCCCAGGTCACACATTGTAAGGATTAACCAAATGCTAGCCTGTTCCTCATTCCAATCCCGGTCTAAACAGGGAGAGTGGCTGTAGGAGCCTTGCACGCTGCAGCCTCAGCTGTGAGTGCAGGCCAAAGACTGGCGGCAGGCTTTTTGCTAAGCAATCAGAAGACCTGGTGGGGCTTAAAACCAGGTTTCCAAACAGAAAAGAGGCTGCGGGAGAAGAGGCCGAGGGGTACTCACACTGTGTTTTCATCCCAGATCTTGTTGGCTACTGCATAAAACATCTGCCAACCAAATGGCACAGGGTCAGCCCCGACTCCGGCCGTCACCCCCTTCCCACCGCCCCACACGTCCACACCGTTGTGGGCAGGGCTGGCCAGGGAGAGGGAGACACCTGTTTGCTGGCCAAAGGGCCGATGTCGAGGAGGAGGCTGGTGGACACCTGCCCCACCACGACGGACAGGTGCAGAACCTCAATGGTTAGCTGCGTCACCCTGATGGGGTAGTAGTTGCTATTGGAGATGTTCAAGATGCTCTGGGGATGAAGACGAGGAAAGGGAGGGGTGAGTGTGGCCATCCTGGGAAAGGAGAAATCAGTTTCAAAACCCCCAAGCCTGACTGAGCCCCACTCCCAATATGGACCTCCGCTGCTGAGCACCAGTGCCAGGAGCCCAATTGGGGGCTCTTAATGGTGAGGAGTCACTTTAACGAAAACATTAAGCTGGCTCAGGATCCAGTCCCATCCTGCCCACCCGGGAGCCTCAGGCACGCCACCCCCATTACACCCTGTGATGTATTTCTTGGGCCCTGATTCTGACCCTTCACTGTGGAGAATCCTAATCCCACACAATCTGGGGTTCAGGGTTGCCCCTGCTTCTCCCCAGGTTTCTACCGTGTTTCCCCGAAAATAAGACATCCTCCGAAAATAAGACCTAGCGCATGGAAAGATAAGACATCCCCTGAAAATAAGACCTAACGCAACTTTGGGAGAAAAAATTAATATAAGACACTGTCTTATTTTCGGGGAAACAGGGTAGCACCCTCTGGGTGCCCAGGATCACCACACTAGGCAAGGGCTACAGAGAAGTATTGCTGGGAAGGTGGGGGTCAGAGCCCATAGGCACAGCACCCACCCACCCACCGTTATGTTGATGTAAACAGCCTCGTCCAAGGTCACGGTGGAGGAGGAGTTGAGGCCTGCAGGCTGCGTGTCGATGGACCGGGGAAACAGGAAAAAGATGGTGAGGGAGGTGGTCACCAGGCAGACGAGCACTGCCAGGCACACGAGCACTGCCCTGCGGGAAAGGAGGACCCAGGGGAGAGGAGTGGAGAAGTCTGAAGCTTAAGGAAACTCAGACACTCCTCTCCACACACAAGGCTCCCCGCTGTACCCCGTAACCCCCAGTGCAGCCCCCGGGATGCGGAGGGCCAGCCTACACTCCGATGTGGCACAGAGCAGGGAGGAGCTCAGCACCAGGTGGCACACAGCTGGGCTTCCATGATCAGCTCTCTGTACCCACTGGTCCAGTAACTTTGGGCAGCCCTAAGCCTCAGTTTTCTTGTTTGCAAAATGGAGATAACTGTACTTACCTCATAGAATTTGATATCAGCTAGTGCATGACAAAGCACCAATCCCAGGCCCTGCCACATAGCTAAAGCTCAACAAATGCTAGCTATTACCACGGGAAAAAGCCAGTCCACGTGGATTTTGAGAGTTCTGAATATTCAGAACAGGACACCATCTGCCATTGCATTTAGAATTGAGATGTGCCTTGGAGAGCACCTTGTAAGTGCTCTGGTGTAGTGGAGGGGAGGGCTGGGTGCTGGCTCCAGACTGAAGCTGAGAATCTTGGGAGGAGCCTGCAGTGATCCTGTCAAATGGATCAGATGATGATCAGGGTCACGACACCCCTAACCCCGGCCTAGAGAAACTCAGGGCTGCCTCTAAGGCTCTGAAGTGTCTCCAAACAGGGAGCAGCTGGTTTTCCATCTCTACTGGGAAGAGAACAAGCACGTCTGAACTGCCACAGCGGGGGAAGCTCTTAGGAAAAGTAACTTCCCCAAACCGATTGCAGCCAGGACCACTCCCTTCCTAATGGAAGGTCTTGCAGAGTCAAGAGGTCCTCTGTCTTCAAAAGGGAGCCATGGCCCAACCGGTGTGGCTCAGTGGTTGAGCGTCAACCCATGAACCAGGGGGTTACGGTGTTGTTTTTTTTGTTTTTGTTTTTTTAATATATTTTATTGATTTTTTTACAGAGAGAAAGGGAGAGAGATAGAGAGCTAGAAACACCAACCAGCTGCCTCTTGCACACCCCCTACCGGGGATGTGCCCGCAACCAAGGTACATGCCCTTGACCGGAATCGAACCTGGGACCCTTCAGTCCGCAGACCGATGCTCTACCACTGAGCCAAACCGGTTTTGGCGAGGTTACAGTTTGATTTCAGTCAGGGCATGATCCCCAGGGTGGGACGTGCAGGAGGCAGCCAATCAATGATTTTCATCTTTGATGTATCTATCCTTCTCTCCCTCTCCCTTCCTCTCTCTGAAAACATTAAAAAAAAAAAAAAAAAAAAAAGCAGTTGAAGAAGAAAGCAAACACTAGATGAATTTGTCAAAATTTAATGCAAAAAAAATAAAAAAATTGGGGGGTGGGGGGAGCCATGTTTCTTGGAGGCAGTGATGCTCAGAAGGACACCAGTGGCTTAGGGTAGCTATGCCCGGGGTTTCTGAAATCAGGAAAATCCTCAGAAACGGGGCCAGTACCTACGAGCCCAGTGAAGCTCAGGCGTTTTGGGGGAGAATCGATGGAGAGAAATCTGGGGGGAGGCAGAATGGGGTAGACAGAGAGGAACAGCCCCAGGGGCGACCACCTGTGGAGCTGAGAGGTAGGAAGAGGAGCTTACGTGTGCCTGGGCTTCAGCCTCTGGTCCCCATAGGGGATGAGGGCCACCAGCTGCCTCTCTAGTTCTGTAAGGAGAAAGGAGTGAGAGGGAGGGCCCAGAGGCGTCCATGACAAATGCCTCCTGTGCCAGTCTGCTAGGAGCACCCCTCCACCCCCCAGAGCCACGTCAGAGGCATGCCACCTCTGCCCCTCAGCAGAACTGGGAGCCCTGCTCTCCATTGCTGACGTTTGCCATCGCCAGAACGAAAGTGAGGTTTTCCTAAGCAGATGTGAGGAATCTCTGGCATTTCTTCATCAGAGCCCAGCTTCTCTGGAGAAGCCGTTTGTAACTTCCTGAACCCGAAGGCACCCTGTAGCTAAGGGGGCAGAGAGGCTGGGAACTCCAGGGGCTGGGGAGGACGACCAGGGCGGGAGGGTTAGCATCTCCCTGGCCAGCCCTACCCTGGGGGACCGAGAGCTGGGAGACCCACCCCCATTCAAGGATCGTCTCAGAGGCTCCTGGCCACGGGCCCGCTGACTGCCCAGAGCTTTGCCTGGGTTGCAGGCTCTTTCCAGAGCCTTGAGCCACTCACCTCGAGGGATCTCCTTATTGCCCTGGCAGGTGGGACAGGTCACGTAGCTGGCACCAGCAGCCCTTTCGCAAGGGGCAGAAAAAAACCTGCTGCCATCATGGCTGGATGAGTCAGGGGGTAGGATCGCGGTGTTTTCATCCTCCTGAGCGCCCAGCTGGGAGAACGTCTCACCCATCTGTTGAGGGGGCCGTTTCACTAATGAGAAAAGAAGGAAGCTCAGTGCTAGCTCGTTCGCACTGATGGGGAATGTCAATTTGGTTTGAGGTTCTCAAGATCGGCAAGGAGTCCCATCACCCTTTCTGCAAGCTCAAGCCTAAGCTAGCGAGGGTGTAGGACACGGAGCAGTGACACTGGTCTCTCAGGGCAGAAATCTCAGTGCATTTCCAACTGCTTTCATTATTGTAGGCACGCTCAATCTGCCCACGAGAGGGGGAAGAGGAAGTTATTTCACTTAAAGGGACTTCTGTAAGTGAACAGAAGTTCCTATTTTTTCCTGGAAAAGTTGCTGAGCAGGCATTCACTTCAGGGGTGGTAAGTTGGGTAAGGCAGCGGACAGCAGTCAGGAGAGTCCCTTCTTCCTGCAAATGACTCTAAACAGGATGACTCTCAGGAGGATTCCAGAGCACCCGGGGTGGAAGGAGAGCTCCCGGTCCTGAGCCTGGGCAGGTGCAGGCTTTCAGAAGGCAGGGATTCTTTGCAAAAACAGAGAGGGGGCTAGACGGGCCACAGGTGAGGCGAAGAGCCCTCGCATAACCTGGAAGGGAGCCTAAACCTCTTCCTCATTGCCATCTGCGGCGGGGTCAGAAAAGATGCGGGGGGGGGGGGGAGAGAAGAGGGGGGTAGTAGCAACGCCACACCTGTCCTTCACTAGGAAAGGCCAAGGCTAAGCCAGGGTCTGGCCCCCTAACCCGAGTGCTGGCAGAATGCGTGGGCAGGAAGAGCCGCACAGCCCTTCCTGGGCCCAGATAACGGGCCCCTCCTGGTCCAGCGGGAGATCCGGGCTCCTCTCAGCTGCAGATTTGGGATTGCGTCCGGGGGGAAGAGGGCTTGCAGGGCAGGGTCGTCCCGGAGCCACGGCGCCGGGCGCCTTCCGCAGAGTTCCGGGGGACCAGTGCACCGCGTTGGGGGGAATGGGGAGCGGCGACCTGCCACCCCCAGAGCCAAGCTGCTCCCGCCCTGCCCCGGGGAGGCCACTGGCCGGGTGGGGCGAGGAGCGGACGCAGAGGCTGGCGTTTCATGGAGGAGGGAGGTCACGGCCCGCCGGACACCCGCAGAGGCCGTTAGCCGCGAACGCCTGGCCCCTTCCTCCCAGAAAGAGGGTCCCGTGAGCGCCTTACCCGCGGTTACTCGGCAGAAACGGCTGCAGCGGAACAGAAAGTGCGGAGCCGGGGCCCGCCCGGCTTTGACGCGGGGCCTCAGAGGCTCCGCCCCCGCCCCCTCCGCCGCTCCCGCAGGGCCCGCCCCTCGGACCCGCGGCCAGAGATGCTCCTCACTCAGGCCCAGCCACAAGGACAGCCAGTCCAGGTAGGTTTTTCAAATTACCTTTATTTCACCATTCTTTCCAGCACTTATGTACAAGTACAATGGGGCGGGCGACCGCACCCCAGGGCCCGACAATAAGACTCAGAGATCAAAGCAGTCCCGTCCCACATCAACCCCATTGATTACACACACGCAGCCGCTCAGCCCAAGCCGGATAAAAACGCTTTAAATAATGGTCATCCTGGCTGGCCTGAACCCTGGCTGATTAATTAGCATTCGAGAGTGATACTGTAAATAAACATCATTCTGTTGAAGTCATTCATTATAGCACCAACCAGGTTAAATACTATTTGACTATCCTTCCCCTTTTGGGCTGCTGAGGTTCTTCTTTCAGTCATTTTCTCGAATACATCGTTTAGTGTTTTTTGGTAACCTCTTCACCAACTGCACCCAGGACTTGGGAGAATCCACAAGCCACCTCTCCTGTCAGGGACAGTTTAGACAGCACCACCTCGGACTGCCTAAGCCACCGTGTTGGCTTGCAGCTTCCCTGGGGCCAAATCTTGAACCCCAAAAGCCGACCCCTCCCTTTGAATTAGCCAATCGTGCAAGACTGTGCGCCTGAGCTCCAGTCAGGAGGGACAGGGCCCATGGACAGAGATTATAGAGCCGAGCAGACCACCTGCTCCTGTGCAGGTGCTTCCGGACCAGGTGTGCGCACCCTTCTATGTAGAAGTAAAGGTATTTGCTTTGCTGCCTGGCTCCCGAGCATGTTTTGTGTTCTACCAGGACCCACAACTTGGGGCTTGCCTTATTTCTGACTCTCCTGTAAACAAAGGGATGACCTGCTCCCATAGCAGCAAGTTCTTCTCCACTCATCCTGCGGTCAAAAACGCTGTTTGTCCCATCTAAGTTTTGCAAAACACCAACCAGCCTCTCTTTTCTGTTCTGGACTCTAGGGCTAGGTACCCTTGTATAGATTTTAAACCTCCAGGAAGTCATCAGGATTTCCTATGCTTCACACGTACTCATTTGCCCACCCTTGAACTTTGCCAAGATTAACACAGGAGCCTGCTTTTCACTTTTCCTGTTTCTACCCCCCTCCCAAATCTACTGTAAATAAAATCTGCCCTGACATAGAAAAAGAAAGTAACTGTTAAATTTTCTTTCCCTTTAATATGTTTTTTTATTCCTCTATAGTGGAGTGGGGTGGAATGTCTGGCCCTCGGGCCTATAAGGCCAGAAAAATCATTTGGTCTGGTCCTCCCACGGCATTAGGGATGAGTTAAATGTCTGACCAAATATAGCAGGTTAATTTTTAAATTGATAATTTTGTATGGCCCGAGAATGATGTTATAAATATCCAAATGGCCCTCGGCAGAAAAAAGGGTCCCTAACACTGCTCTATAGGATTAGCAAAACATTTCGCACTACCTAATTTTCTCTCCCTTAAATAAAAGAAAAATGTATGTAAAATTACAACAGACACTGCTCAAAAGGTGCTGGTGGTTTAATTAGCACACTCCCCTCTCCTTTCACTGAAGTGTAGAAACCCAGTAGGGGTTCTTTAAAAAACAACATGCCAATTACTAAGTCTCCCAGGAAATTACTTTCTCTTTGAGAAAGGGAGAGTTAAATTCCTATCATGCTCTGGGTATCATTTTAATACCACATGGCTAAGCCTTGGGATAGGATAGAGAAATTATAAGTAATTCTTGAAAACAACTTTCAGGTAATTTCTTTTTATTCCCTTTCTTTTTTTAAAAAAGTATTTTTATTCATTTCAGAGAAGGAGAGGGAGGGAGAGAAACATCAATGATTAGAATCACTGATTGGCTGCCTCCTGCATGCCCCCTACCGGGGATCAAGCCCAGGATCTGGCAGGTGCCCTTGTCTGGAATCAAAACTGCGACCCTTCAATCTGCAGGCTGACACTGTTATTCACTGAGCCAAACCAGCTAGGGCTCAGGGTGAATTTCTTTTAAAAACTGACAATTAACATATAACCCCATACAAACATCAGCATTAACCAAGAAAAATACTCAACTTCAATACAAGCAAAAGAAAAATGGTATAAGAAGTTCAAGTTATACTCTCCGACGCACTAAAATGGAGAAAGGAGTTTTATCCAAATCAACTGAAAGGCTGTCTTTTTTTTTTACTACTCATTCAATGTTTAAAGTGAAAATTTACGTCTGGTCTTTGATTTGCTCCAAAAAATAATGTAATACAGGTATTGTCTTGACAATTCAATGATGGGCTCTAGTCATATTCATTAGATTAAAAAATAAGCAAGGGCTTCTGCCCCACACCCCAATGACAATAAAGATCATCTCTGAGCAGCAGGCAATGTTATTTAATACATGGTCACTTCTCAGTAGCGGTGGCTGTACCAGTCGTTGTTGTTGACCTGAAGAAGTTCTGTCACAACCTGCAGGATGTTGTGGTTGTGTTTCTTCAGCAGCCTCAGGTTCAGCTGCCGGTCACAGAATCCCATTTCAAAGAGGTGGGCCATCAGCGCTGCTGTCTGGTCTTCAGAAACTATTGGCTGTGAGGAGGCAAGAAAAGCAGAACATTTTCTGTATATTTACATGTTATCTTGCAAGTCATATTAATCTTTCCAGATTTATTAAAAATATTAGGTGGGTAGATGCAAGGGTATCTGTTTTGAATTAGGTATAGTCTGGCCTTAGAGCCAGGAGAAGAGGCTTCAGAGGGGACTTTCAGAAGAAAGTATTCTTTGGCCAGATGAAGTGAAAGATGCAAACTCTGAAAATAAAGGTACTTGTGAGGATGGGACAAGTATAAGCAATAGATGAGAGTGTTACTGGAAGTTAGTATGGGAAATTTAATTAGATGCAAAAGAGCTGCAGAAAAAACTGCCTGGAAAATTATATCCTAGGTGATCTTTTAGGGTTTTATTTTTATTTTTTAAGAATAGAAGTGGCCGAAACCGGTTTGGCTCAGTGGATAAGAGCGTCAGCCTGTGGACTGAAGGGTCCCGGGTTTGATTCCAAGCAAGGGCATGTACTTTGGTTGCAGGCACATCCCCGGTGAGGGTTGTGCAGGAGGCAGCTCATCGATGTTTCTAACTCTCTATCCCTCTCCCTTCCTCTCTGTAAAAAATCAATAAAATATTAAAAAAAGAAAGAATATAAGTGATCCAGGTCAGAGGGGGCTAACATTCATTTACTCCGTCTTTAGAAAAAATTCTATGGTGGACACAACCTTATTAAATCCTCCTAACACTTAGAATACCCTGACTCTAACCATTTATTTACTGTGTTGGTATGTATCAATTCCCTTCTTTACGAAAATGGAGGTACAGAATACATCCTATTTTGCAGCATTGAAAGGATTAAGGTGAGAAAGTATGTAGATGTGTTGAATGCATTTTTTTGCCATTTCCCTCTACATCTAATTCCACTGTTCCCTTCATGCATCCCTCTTCTTTCATTTCAGAATTATCCATTCTTTTTGCCAAGTTAATCCTTCCACATGGACTTTGTATCTCATTAATTATCACGACCTCAGAAATCCTTTTCTATTAATTATCCTCTCTCATCTTGACTCTGAATCTCCTTTGCTACTAGCTAGCCCATCTTTAAAAACGTTTCCCTCTGACTTAAGTACCCTCACTTTTACTCTCCTTTTCCCTTGGTAGTTCAGCCGTCTTGAAAGTGAGGCATTACTGCACTCAGAGTCCTTTCCACCTGTTCACATTTCTCTGCACATTTGAAGCTCTGGCCAGGTCTTACTCAAAGCTCTAGCACAGAACGCTCCCATTTACCGCCAAGTTCTCAGTTTTCTCTTTGAAGGGGCCCTCCTTTTCCCCATGATCTTTAGAGGCTGCTTCTTGCTTTCCCGTCTTTTTGGAAAATCTGATCCAATCACATGGCTCTTGCTATAACCTGTAAACAAATGACTATCTCCAGGCCAAATCTCTCTGTAAGACAGGTGTACATTCTCAACTGAATTCGGGATAACTTTACCTGGAGGTGCCTCAAATTCAGTACTACCTAGACTGATCTAATTTTCTTCTCCTCTTGCTCAAATATATTCTTCCTGCATATTCTCTCTTAATGAATGGTACTATGTATTGCCTAAGTCAGAAACTTTGGGTTATACCTGACTTATAACCATTTAATCATAGTCTCTTAAGAGCTCCACACATGTTTTTATCAAAAAAATTAGGTGTTTTTCCTTTCCTCCCATAAGAAACTTGGCCACAGTCATACAGCTAAAAAGTGGTGGAATTGGGTGTTAACCAAAGACTAAACCTAAAGCTTATGCTTCCTACAATGCCATGCTACTCTCCAACTCAGATGACATAGTTTTCATTGATGACTGGGGTTTGGTTCTGAAAATAATGATGCACTGACCTGTGCAGTGACTGGTGGTCCAGCAAACAAGGCCTTGTATGCAGAAGCAGCAACTGACAAGGCCCCCTTCACCAGTCCCCCAGCAATGCTGCTCCCATGGTGGTGGTGGTGCCTGCGGAAGAAAACTGAATTATCTCCCCCAAAAGCACAAACCATTACCTTCCTACAAGATAACCTAAGTTCTAATCCTTAAAAGCAAATGAAATTTCCTTGAGAAAAAAAAGTTGTAAAAAAAGAGTAAGCTTTATTATCAATTTTAAAGCTATAAATCTTGGTTTGATGTAGGGCCCAGCTCTACTGCTGCAAGGTATGGGCACTGCAAAAAGCACACCATGCTAATTAGCATGCCAGCTTTCAGTCCCAGCTGAAAATGAATGTGGACAGGACATTGCGGGGTATGGGCAGTGTCTGCTCAATCACCTCAGAGAACCTTCCAAAGGAAATGGGAATGTTTTCTGGACACTAGTTGGGAGGAGCCCACCCTGACAATGCTCCGAGAGGACTGGGAGCAGAGGGGCAGGTGTGTCTAGTTACTAAGATGCACAGTGGGCCTGCCCTTCCTGCCTTCTCCTCTGGTGCTAAGGGTGAGTTGTATTGAGGACCCTCTTTCTGGTATGGAATGTGACACTTTTGAACATCAATTTTAACCCTCTGTTCAGTGCTGCTTACAAGTTCTAGAAATAAGAACAAGAAAGAATGATGGCCGCCTTCTCTGCTCTGTGGACTGGCACATGCTCCGAGAAGGCTTGTTTAAGCAGAAGCAATACTAGGATATCCACCTGCTTCTGAAGAAGAGGCTGCACAAGGTCATTACCTTGAGTGGTCATAGCTCTTCTGTCTGCTGTTTACAAGTCCTGATGAGCCTCTGGGCTCTAAAAGCAAAAGAGCTATTGGTTAGATGCAGCATCCATAGTGCCTGTTGTTTCCTATCAGAGCAAGGCTATTATTGAGGCAGGTGGCAATCTCATCACAGTGTTTAAGGGCTTTTTTTCTTCTTTTAATATTTGGGAAAATTTCCAGGTGGCTTAAGGGATAAGGAGAAACTGTCCAGAATGCATTGCAAGGTGACCGTTTATTAAAATCAGAAAAAGTAATTCTTTAACCCTATCATGTTAGTTTATTAGTTCTTAACTACTTTTAGGTTTTGTTTTTTAAGGGAGTAGGAAGTGACTTTTGAAGGTCTCCTCAGAACTTCAAGGTGCTATTTCCCTTATTTTGAAGATAAGGAAACAGACCTGCAGGTGTTACCAGTAAACCTGCCAAACCGCTGAAAGGTCATACAGCGGGGACACATGGAGCTGGGGCTGGAACCTAGACTGGTTGGGCTCTACAGCCTGTGTTCTTTCAAGTACAGCACACTGCCGACCTCTATGCGGTCTCATTTAACAAATATTAAGCTGGACAATAGGAAAGGGAGGCACACAGAAAGAGTGAACGGCAAATTTCTAAAAACTGCCAAGAATCACAAAGACTGAGTGCCTTTTTATACTTGATTTCCCTTAGAAAAAAAAAAAATAAAGCTTAGGCGGGTCATTACCTCCTCTGATCTGATCAGGGACTGAAGAAACTTCTGGTATGGTAACTGGTAAATCCACTCCTGGGGAGCCATGATGCTGTGCACAAGGAGGGCTCCTTCAGAAAGACACAACATTGAAAGGAAGTTGAAAAGGCACATGTGGTAACGGTGGGGAAACAGTGCCAAATTCTCTACAGAAGCTTCACATTTCTGATCTGGATCACATATCTGAATTTAGGGATCAGGTGAGAAGGGCTCCTTCTCCTTCTGGTTTTCCTCTTCAGACACAGTCAAGCTAGAAAGACTGGCTTCAGTTTAATCACTTCCCCCTGTACCAGCTGGTGCTGATAAAGGACATGTCTAGCTCCCTGGGAGAATGATATAAATTATAGTCCAGGCTCTATCATTTCCCGTCCTATGAGAGAGCCAATGACACAGGTGGAACCCAGTAGAGAATTAAACTAACTTCTCTCTGGTTTCATACTATACTCTTTCCTTAATAAAGTTCCTAATTATACTCTGTTGGGTTAATATGAGGATTAGTTTCTGCTGCCTTTGCCCATGAGTCAATAGAGCAGGGAGAGAAGGTCCAGGGATGTTTGTGTTTAAAAACTGGCTCTCAATGATCAAAACATAAGTAGACAGATGATACTCAGATAGTTAAGGTTAACTAAAACAGGTATTTCTTTGAATCCAGAATCCACAAATACTGTGAAGTACAACTTTTATTCATCTAAATTCAGACTTTACTATGGGAAATAGTCTCTTCACATGCACACATACGCACATGGCGCCCCCCCCCTCCCCCAAACAGGTTTGAGATCAAGTTAATTCCTCTCTCTTTATTCCACCTTTGAAGAACAGCCCCGCTGAGGTGGGTGTGGATGGTACCTGGGCAGCCGTGGTGGAGGGCCCACCACCTCTGGGGTGAGGGGCACTGTATCCAGAGTCTGTGAGGTCATGAGGATGTCATTGATGCTGTACCCCTGCGGCTGGTTCTCCCCTCCAGAGGGTGTTTCCCCAGCCTCAACTGGTTCCTGCCCAGCCTCAATCCCAGGCTCGCCTTCAGCCCCTCGCTCCAGGCCTGGCTGTGAGAGGGCAGAGCTGTACATGGAGTCCCCCAGGGGGCGGCTGGTATCAAAGCATTCAGGCAGGATGATGATGTAATCCTCTGAAGAAGTAGAGGACTGACTCTGAACTTCATCTTTGAGCTCATCCTCCTCATCCTCTTCTTCCTCCTCCACAATAGCTTCTTCCTCAGAAATATGGACCATCTCCTCTCTCTCATCTCCAAGTGGTCCCTCTTCATGTGAGGCAAATTTCACTGAAGGATGAAAACAACCAAATTTAAGGCATAAGCTAAGAGCAGCCCCTGGAACTACCCTTTCCTGGCAAAGCCTGTGGGTCATGAGCTACAGTTATAAAAGCCAGAGGAGAGGGATGAGCCAAGGGGAGGGTTGTTGCTGGAACCATACCATGGCCATGTTCTAAGTCTGAAGCCTAAGCAAAGCTGAATAAAACTGAAGCTCACAAAAACAAGGTAGGCAGGAATACCCAGAACTCAGCTCTATTTTTTTTACTAATTTTTTTACAGAGGAAGGGAGAGAGGAATAGAGAGCTAGAAACATCCGATGAGAGAGAAACATCAATCAGCTGCCTCCTGCACACCCCCCACTGGAGGTGCTTGTGGTACGGTGCAAAGGCAACCAAGGTACATGCCTTTTACCGGAATCGAACCTGGGACCCCTCAGTCCACAGACCGACACTCTATCCACTGAGCTAAACCAGTTTCGGCAGCTCTATGATTCTTTTTTTTTTTTTTTTTTAAATATATTTTATTGATTTTGTACAGAGAGGAAGGGAGAGGGATAGAGTTAGAAACATCGATGAGCGAGAAATATTGATCAGCTGCCTCCTGCACAGCCCCCACTGGGGATGTGCCCACAATCAAGATATATGCCCTTGACCGGAATCGAACCTGGGACCCTTCAGTCCGCAGGCTGATGCTCTACCCACTGAGCCAAACCTGTTTCAGCAGCTCTATGATTCTTAAAACTAGGAGGCCCCATCCCTTTTCCTTTTCATGTAATGTTTAATATACTGAGACCGGTCAAAGCAAAATTGATATGCCGGTTTTCAGTGCTATAAAAAGAGAAAAAGTTAGGTGGTGAGTGTTGTAGGACTATGTGCCTACTTTCCTCCTCCTTTTTGAAGAGTAATGAGTAGTCATGGTAGAAAATTGGCAAAACCTGGTAAGAAAAAAAAAAAAAAAAAAAAGAGTACCTATAATCCTAGAGATAACTACTGTAAACATTTTTTTTTTTTTTTTGTAACTTTAGGAAGGGAGAGGGAGAGAGAGAAAAACATGAATGTGAGAGTAAGACACCAGTTGGTTACCTCTTGCACATCCTTTACCAGAATCAAGCCTGAAACCCAGGCATGTGCCCTGACTGGGAATTGAACTGGCAACCTTTCTATGCATGGAACAATGCCCAACCACCGGAACCACCACTGGCTAAGGCACTACAGTGAACATTTTGATGGTAAGTTCTTCCAGATTTTTAAGTTTAGGCATTTATGCACAAGTTTGTGTGTGTATTTTAAACAAAAGTAAAACAAATAACACTTAAAAGTTATAGGTCAAATTTCCTAATAATAAACGAGATTTTCCCATGTTATTTTGATGCACTAGAATTTGAATTTTTGGATAGTTCTTGAAATATGTGATAGGTGTAAGGAGATCTCTTCCCTATGCCTATCAATATGCAGCACTAAAAACTGAAACCATTTCCCCTAAGAACAGGAACGAGACAGGGAGCCCATCTCACACTCCTGTTTGACATAGTACTAGAAGTACTAGCCATAGAGATCAGACAAGAAGAAACAAAAGGCATCCAAATTGGAAAAGATGAAATATGCAGTACTGGTTCTACCTATCTGATATCTAGAAATTTCTGTTATCGAGAAACTTAATATAGAAGAATTTGAACTGGAGAAACTTAGTTCGGCACTCCTGCTTCCGCCCACTATTTCCGGGACTGCTGCCCTTGGAGAAAGAGACAATTCAGCTGCCAAATGGGGGTTTCTGCTAGGGAGCTTTGTCAGCTTACAGGAAGATTCCTTCCTGCAGAATCCAGGCAGCACAACTAGCTGCTGTTCCTCTGTGGCGTGCATCTGTAATTCTGCCCTGGGAAAGTATAGAAATGAGTTAGGGTGGCTGCTTTGCTCCTGAAGCTAATTAAAAAGGCCAGGTACACTATGCAGAATCGAAAGAAACAGGATCCGAATTCTAACAAAGATCACCTTGCCTCCATTCTCAGTGAAGGAGAGCACTTTCTACCTATTCAGGTCTGACAATCACAACTCAGACAACACCCTCCTGTGTGGGGGAATTCAGGACACTCACTGTGCAGAGACTTCTGCCTGCAAGGTGGGTTGTGATCTGGGGCAGCATCCAAGGTAAGGGATCGGATTACAGTCTCACACACGAACTGGGTCCCACTCAGATCATCTTCTGCCTCCTCCACTGAAGTAACATTCTCAGCCCTCCTCTTTACCGATGCTGTGGAATCTGAAAGACAAGAACCTTGTCTACATTTGGTGTTTAAGTGCAAAGAACCTTTCTCCAGTCATGTGCCCATACTACACCAAAGAATGGATGCTATCTACGCCATGGCAGCGTGAGGAGATGCTACAGAAAAACCACTTATAAGCTAAGGTAGGATTAGCTGGGAGAAGGGGGTATCTATAAAAATGGTGTGGTATAAAAGGGGAGGATGGAAATACTTTACAAATATTTAACATCTTACCAGAGAGAGTTTTAAGTCCCGCCCCTTCACTTTCTTCCTGTATCTGCCCCAAGCCTGGCTTCTCTATTAAAGGGCTGTCATGTGGCAGAGGAGACATGCAGGGAGTCATATCTGGAAAAGGAAGACAGGAGAACCATCAACCAAGAAAAAGCATCACATTATCAACAGTCAGTGTTCAGAAGCAGCAGCTCATTGGCTTCTTGCTGCCTACAGGGCTAATATAAACTCAGGTATGCTACAAGACCTGTTGTAAGGAATTTCTCTAGACCATTAGGTATAGTGTCTCAGGCAGATGAAGCAATGCAGGAAGGATCATAAGCAGTTGTCTGGTCCAGAAGGCAATTTCAAAGACAGAACCATGAATATAAAGGAACAAAGGGACACCAACAGCCGAAACCGGTTTGGCTCAGTGGATAGAGCGTCTGTCTGCGGACTCAAAGGTCCCGGGTTCGATTCCAGTCAGGGGCATGTGCATCGGTTACGGGCATGTTCCCGGTGGGGGGTGTGCAGGAGGCGGCTGGTCGATGTGTCTCTCTTGTCAATGTTTCTAACTCTCTATCTCTCTCCCTTCCTCTCTGTGAAAAATCAATAAAATATATTAAAAAAAAAAAAAAAAAAAAAAAAAAGACACAAACATCTAGAGAAAAATGGAGATGAGGTCCCTTTATGGTGGGGAGGCCTTCTACAAACTCTTTACCTAGCTTCCTTTATGCCTGTTAATGAAATGAGGTGGATTTTATGAGTCTTACCCACAGGGGTGTTGTGGGGCACTCTCTCCAACTCTTGGACAATGTTTATATCCAACAGCTCAAAGGACAGCAGATCCTGGGGGGAAATACAATGTTAGGCCGTACACACTGGAGTAATGTTTTGTCTTCACAGGATTTGCAAGGCCATTGAGCTCCACATCATCCTAGATGGAACTCTGTTCAAACTCATGCCCCTTAGCCAAGTGAAAACAAGGAAGAAGAGTTAAATGGAAACTAGACATTCAAATAACCAAGGGGTAGAAGAGAGAGAAAATGCAGTGGGGATGAGGGAGCACCCATATGAAGAGGCAACTAAAGGGAAGTTGTGGTAAAGCACAAGACTGAGTTCCCAATTCAAAAAGCAAGCGTTTAGTTTAGAAACTCGCTTCTATAGATCTTGCCATTCAGTGCTTCCGACTGAATCATGGTGGGCATCTCTCTCACTTTCTGGGCACCACCTTTGGCTATACCACCTTCTCTTCAAGTTAAGAGCTCTTTCCCCAGTGCTTCCTGTCCCTTGCCCCTCAAAGCGCTCAATCTTCCACCTGGGCAGTTAAAAGGTCCACAGATGGGATGTAGAGCTCCCTCTCGCTGGCAACACTTTTTCTCTTCTGTGGGAGGTGGGCTCCTGTCCCTTCTGTGTGTTCAGTTGCCCCAAGCTGAATTTCTTCTTTAGCCAGAAGAAAAGTTTCCTACAGAGAAAAACCATTGGGACACATTTTAGGCCTTTCAACAGGACTCAACAAGGCAAGCTGACGAACACCGCAGCACCTTATAGAAACGTTGCAAAAATAGTAGAGAGTTCACTTATTACCCCCTTTACCTAGCTCCTATAACGACAACAACTTAGGTTAACCATAGTAACAACCGTCAAAACCAGGACATTAACATTGGGTGACTAAATTTCAACAGTAAACACTCTATAAAGTACCCGTAAATACAGGGAAATTGCCTAAAAAAATTGCACCAAGTAACAACTACGGCAAGACTTCATTAGTGTTTAGGGGACACACACAAGGGACATCCAGGAGAGATGAATGTTAAGGGGCAAAGCCATCAGTCCAGCAGCTCCACAGGCCAGCCGGGCAGTCCTACTTCCCCTATTGTAGCAGAGAGACTGGCAATGCATCATTACGAAGTCACAGAAACAGCGAGGAGCACCTGCACCAGATCCTAAGGATTCACAAACAAAGGCCCCCGCGTACTATGCCCAATATAAGCGTATATATGCCCAATATCACTTCAAATCACTTGTTTTGGGGGGGATAGGGAAAAGACCACCTTTCCAGATTTCTGAAAGAACAAGCTATGAGTGGGCACTGTTAGCTGGTCACCTCTTCCAGTGCTCACCTCTTGCTGGCAGATGAGATCATCAGTTGTGCTTGAGTTAATCATGCCCTTTTCAATACTACCAGAGCTTTCTGTGGAGCAGAGAGGATCTACTATGATACTGCACCAGACCCGAGGTCCAAACTGCTGGCCTTTGTGGGAAAGCCGCCAGTGGGAAGTGTATGTTCCCTCCAAGGCTGGGGCAATGAACTCCACAGACACAATTCCCACGTGGCCAGCCTTGAGGCAGGGGACTAAAACATCCTTCTTTTCCGTCGAAGCCATAGTTAGGTTTCCCCACATGAACTTGAGCTGAAATGAACAGTGACGAGAGAAAGAAAGCTTGTTAGCTGAGCACTGTCACTTCAAATCACTTCATCTTCACATTTTTGAGGGGGAAAAATACCTTTGTATCTGCACTCCACTTTACATTTCCTGTATTTTTCATCCTCCAGTGTTTGATAAACTTGGTTCCTGGCTGAAGGTGAGTCCCATCAGGCAAATTCTCATCCACAAACGCTGCACTGAGGGTTGGCATCACTGGGGCACAGGGCTGCAGAGGGAGCCTGGAGAAACATTCAGGGAGTCACCTGCTGCTGTGTTGGCTTCTGAATGTCCAACACTGCAGCGTGAGGCTCTGACTCTTGAGGATGCACTAATGCATTTGCCTTATAAGTAATACTAATAACATTCTTTAACTATCAGAAGACAAATCTGACGCCGGAACAAAAAAGCTATGATGAGGATCTGTAAATAAAACAACTGAAGAGTCAGACTTAAAATATCTGCTCTTTTTGCTTCAAATCCAGACTTTCTCCAGTGAAAAGAGTTCACACCACCAGTTCTGAACCTCACTGGTTTCTATCTTTCTGAAGAAGGCAACAAAGGAAATGTCAAAAATAACTACCAGACCACCCTTTTTAGAAATGTTCGGATCAGAGAATGGGAAACTTAAGAGTGTGGCTGTTAGGAGCTACAATAAATATGAGAGATGTTGGTTGGCTGAAGAACTAGCCTTAGAGGGCTGACCTCAAGACCCGGCTCCCGCCCTGCCCTGGCTTACATCAGGGTGTTAGACTGGGGGAGGCCCTCAGGTCGGCCCAAGGGACACTTGGGGCTCTGGAGTCCATGGATGGAATTCCACAGATGAATCTTCCTGCGGAGTTTAAGCTGCTTTTTAAGTTCCTTGACCTCTGCTTTACGCTGTTTCTTCTCAGCTCGCAACCTCTGCTTTTCTGCTTTAAGAAAATTCTTGTCAACCTGCTTCTGGAGCCTGTGGGACAATAAATGATAAGTCTTAAAAACGAACCTCACACCCTAGCTGGTTTGGCTCAGTGGATAAGAATGTCGGCCTGTGGACTGAAGGGTCCCAGGTTCGATTCCAGCCAAGGGCACATGCCTCGGTTGTGGACTTGATCCCTAGTAGGCGGTGTGCAGGAGGCAGCCAATCAATGAGTCTCTCTCATCATTGGTGTTTCTATGCTCTATCCTTCTCCCTTCCTCTCTAAAATCAATAAAATATATTTAAAAAAAAAAAACCAAAACAGCCGAAACCGGTTTGACTCAGTGGATAGAGTTGGCCTGTAGACTGAAAGGTCCCAGGTTTGATTCGGGTCAAGGACATGTACCTTAGTGGGCACATCCCCAGTAGGGAGTGTGCAAGAGGCAGCTGATCGATGTTACTCTCTCATCGATGTTTCTAACTCTCTATCCCTTTCCCTTCCTCTCTGTAAAAAATCAATATATTTAAAAAAAACAAAAAAACCCAAACCAAACCAAACAAAAAAAACAACATATCTTGAAGCTAATTGGAGCTACCTGTAGTCTCTATATAAGTGCCAGCTTATAGTTTAGTTTCTTTCTTTAAAAACTAAATTTATTAGGGTCACATTGGTTAATAAAATTAACTTCTTCCTGCAGTTCTCATTTCCATTTCATTAGCTTTGGATAATTGTCTCCATCATGCACATCAACTAGAAATGAGCCAGGAATAAGTAGACTATTTGTGGTTTTGTGATTCACAGTCTGTCATCAGAACCAAGGAGCCAGAACACACACATCCCCTATATAAACAGTTTACCTGGCTTGTTCCAGAGCAGCAGGAAGACGAGGAGTAGAGAACCTCGAGTGAGAGAACGGCTCGGAGGAACCCACAACAGGTCTCCTCAACTTCAGCAGGACATGGTTGGAGTCATGGACATAGGGCCCTGATTCACAATCTTCACAGATGTTGTAGGATGGGCACAAGCTGGAGGGGGGGGTTGGGGGGGGAAAGAATGGCACAGTGGGAAATATATGAAATGGGGACCTATGAGACCAAACTTCCATATTTGCTCTATTACCTGCTAGGTAGTAACCTGAGCATGCCACCCACCCAACCATGCCATGTACTAAATTTCCTCATTAATAAAATGAGGACAGAAACAATTAACTTATATCTGTTTCAAAGGATAATCTATGGGAGGAAGCAAGATATGGAAGTATTTAGAACAACAGGGAGACAATTTTTGGTTATGTAATTTTTTTGGGGGGGCGGACATAATTTTGTGCTGCTCTGTTAATTCAAATGTATATCTGAACACATCAATCTGAATAGTTATTCAAATCGTTATTTTTTTCTTGTGGGTGAAGAATAGCTTGCTTCCAATCAGAGCTGCTATATATGATACTCGGAGATAGAGCACATCTAATTTCCCATTGTTTACCCAGAATGCCAGAAAGACCTGCTTTCAGGTCGACTAATAGCTGTCATTCCCAAGTTACTGCTTACCTGCACTGGTAGCGCACACCAAAAATCCTCCTTTGACAGCTGCTACAAGAAATATGCCAATTGAACTGGTTTTCTGGCAAAAACAGTGTTTCCTCTGAAATAGGCATTGAGACTTCTGAGGGACAGGAGCCCAAGGATGGGTTCTGGAGGACAAGCTTCTCATGTAACTTCTGTTCAAGTTTCTCAACAGTTTCTTTAACCACTTGCTCTCTGAACTATAACACAGAGCAGAAGATGGGAGGGGGGAACCCCTCAGTTCCAATATTGGGAAAAGGCATGAAGATATTAAACAGTTCTATATAATAAAGAGGTAATATGCAAATTGACCCTCACACCCTCACAAGATGGCTGCCTATGACCAAGCTGGCAAGGGTGTTAGTGAGGGACCACCAAATAATTGAACCAAAGAAAGCTGCATGGGGCAACCAGGCCGACAGGGGCAGTTAGGAGCGACCAGGCTGGCAGGGAGGGGGCAGTTGGGAGCCTCCTGGCTGGCAGTAGAGGGCAGTTAGGGTCGACCAGGCAGGCAGGTGAGCAATGAATCAGCAGTCCAGTATTGAGAGAGGGATGTCCAACTGCTGGGGATCGGGCCTAAACTGGCAGTCGGACATCCTGAGGGGTCCCGATTGGAGGGTGCAGGCTGGGCTGAGGGGAACTCCACCTTGTGCATGAATTTCATACAATGGACCTCTAGTCCTATCTAATAAAAGGATAATATGCAAATTAACCATCCGTCAGATATGTCAGCACCCACAGCCACAAGATGGTGGCGCCCAGTCCTCTCAGCCCCACCGGAGTCCCCCAATCCTGGGGGGTCGGGGAGGGGAAGAGGGGGGTGGCCACTGACAGTGGGCAGCGTGAGCAGCCTGGCGGAATGATTGCTTCATCACTGCAGCCACGAGGCAAGCGTTCTGTGCCTGGTTGTGGATGGGCCTCTGGGTCGCAGAGAGCCTCTGGGCAGCGGGTGAGGGGCGGCCAAGCCCGGTAGAGCTACTGGTGCACAGATTCATGCACAGGGCTACTAGTATAATCTAAGCAGCTAATATCTACTGAACGAATGAACAGAAACATAGAAAAGGTCTATTTCTCCTATAGCTAAAATGGTTCAAAAAATCAAAATCAAAAAACCTTTTGATTAATATATTTCCAACTTCTTCTTTCTCTAGCATAGAGATTTGTTTCTTTCTAGTACATCCTTAGAACTACATACCCTCTTTTTCTGTTAAATCACTGCAAAAGTGGAGAGCTTTCTTTACTGGAACTGCTCTAGTTTGGAAATTATTAGCTACCAGAGGCAGCAGCCATCTGAGTGCAGCTTTCTCTTTCTTCCACATTCCACACATTGCTGCTAAGACCCAAGGCACAGAGAACACTCACTGTCTCCAGGTAGCTTGTGAACCAGTCGGGGGGCCTGTCTTGACGCTGGTCTGCATCAGATGGAGCAAGCGGAAACTGCTGCAAGAAAACACAATCCAAGATCTTGCAGGTTACTTTTTATTTCTATTTAAAATAAATTTCCTGAAATGTATTATTTTGAGTTTTTTGTCAAAATATGTGGGTAAGAAAAAACAACAACAACAAAAAAACACACAATATGAAGAAATAAAAAAGGAAAACAAAGTCTGTGTTATCCTATTTGCCCCCCCCCTCCCCCCCCCGGAAGTTCCACTGTTACCAGTTTTAAAAAGTCAGACTGACATGGTCACCATAACTCCCAATCTTTCTGGAGCTCAAATTTCATTACACCAGAGAATGAAACTGTAGGGACAGGTCCAATCCCTTCATACCTGTGCTGCAGGTTCCTCTGGAGTCTTCATGTCCGATGCCAAGGCTCTCATCAGTGAAGAATAATGTGCCAGTGGCTTTTTCCCTGTCCTCGAAACTGGCTGTTTTTCTGCTGCAACTGGGGGTGGAGCTTCATCAACAACACGGTAGCCTTCATGGACTTGCATCTGAAGTTGGTTTCCCTGCTTAACTGCCATCTGAGAGCATATGTCATGAAATAAAAACATCGTGATTCTCCTTTCCCAAAGGAAAATTCAGAGACATTCAAACAGAAGAGGTGTGGCCGAAACCGGTTTGGCTCAATGGATAGAGCGTCGGCTTGGGGACTGAAGGGTCCCGGGTTCGATTCCGGTCAAGGGCATGTACCTTGGTTGCGGGCATATCTCCAGTAGGAGGTGTACAAGAGGCAGCTGATCGATGACTCTCTCTCATCGATGTTTCTAACTCTGTATCTCTCTCCCTTTCTCTCTGTACAAAATCAATAAAATATATTTAAAAAAAAAAAACAACAAAAAACCAGAAGAGGTGTGGTGAATTGTGCTGGAAAATGTTCATTTAATGAAATCAAAGGACATACATGTCAGCCTGCTGTTTCTTTGTCAAGAATGTTAACTAGGAATGGCTTTGTTATTAAAAACACAGAAGTAGGTTTTCAGTGCAGCACTTTATCAGATGTTTTCATTAACTGGGTTACCACTTTTCTGTTTAATTGGTTTTTATGTAAGTCTTCACATTTATGGATTTTCATCTCAACTTTTCAAAACAGTCAGTCCCACACTACCAGAATTGAGAGCAACTTAGCTATGTCCTATAGTTATTTATCTTCCCACTAAGAATAGTATTTTGGAAAGCATGTTTATGTGGTCACCTTTTAAGAAGACCGTCCTATTTTGGAAAAAAACGACTTCAAGGAGCATTTGAGGTTCCAGGAAGGTATTCCAATGTCCAAGAGATTAAGAAACAAGTCCATGGGGTTTTAACTTCTCCCACTTGTCACCCAGTGACAAGCTATGTATTTTACACATAAGACCTTTCAATATTTCATTTTAATAGACCATTCTATGGTCAATAAGTTTCAAAGATATTATTTAAATCAGAGATCAGCAAACTTTTTAAAGGGCCACATAATAAGTATTTCAGGCTTATAGGCCATGTTCAGTTTCTGTCACAACTACTCAAATCTGTTACAAAACAAAAGCAGCCACAGACAATAGTGAATGGGCATGGCTGTGTTCCAACAAAACTTCATAAAAACATATAGCCAGCCCACTAGGTACAGTTTGTCAACTCCTCCTAGTTTAGAGCATAAATCAAGAAGCTTTTAGTAAAAGGTGTGGTAGAGCCCATAGATAAAATTGCTCAAGGAAACGTGTCTAAATATAAACACGACATCTTAAGTATTAAGTAGTATTATCATATACCAGAGGCCCAGTGCACGGAATTTGTGCACAGGTAAGGTCCCTAGCCCTGGCCATGATCAAGGCTGATCTGTGGGGCACCTGGGGGGCCCCTCCCGCTGGCATCCACCTTGGCTGCCCTGGGGGCAGCTCCTGCATTGAGTGTCTGCCCCCTTGTGGTCAGTGTGTGTCAGAGCAAATGGTTTTTCTGCTATTCAGTCAAGTTGCAAATTAGGCTTTTATTACACAGGAGGTTATACATACATATATACACACATATATGTATTCAGTTTCTTGGCTTATATAGACTACTATAGCTTCTGAGAATAGAGAAAGAGAAAAGCCAGAAAAAGTTGGGTAAGATTGAAGGGGATGGGAGGACAGCAGGCTGAAAAAGCTTAAAAACTGAAAGGAAACAGGAAGACCACATGAAACTAGGGCAGAGGGAAATTATGAAGCATGAAATATTAACAGAGATGGATATCTTAAGAGAATCCAGGGAAAGGCCTGAATATCCAAACCCAAGAAACTAGCTGGTAAGATTTCTGAGTAAAAACCAAGAAAGACATTAGCTAAACTACTGAAACACTTGGCACTAGAACAGCAATTTTGACCAGAAATCAAAAAAGGTAAATCCAACTTTCAATGAAAAAAATCTTGCCTTTCCCTCCCTAGGCTAAAAGTGATTATGGAAAATAATTTAGTCTTAGACTAGAAGTTCATAAAGAACAGTCAAATATTAAAGAATAACCTTAAAGATGGTAATGAAAGGACTGTTGCCACACTTTAAAGAAGTGACCTTGACCTAATTGGTTTGGCTCAGTAGACAGAGCGTTGGCCTGCAGACTGAAGAGTCCCAGGTTCAATTCTGGTCAAGGGCATGTACCTTGGTTGTGGGCATATCCCCAGTAGGGGGTATGTAGGAGGCAGCTGATCGATGTTTCTCTCTCATCAATATATATATATATATTTTTAAACACACACACACATTTAAAGTGACCTTGAGGAATGCTCTGATCCATCACTGACAGACAAGGCATTGTTTGTAACTGGTTGCTTTACACCGTAAATTCTCCCACTTTATACTGCAATATTCTATAGGGAGATCAAGGTGAAGAAGATAAAAAATGGCAACCAGGAAATACATTCCAGAGAGTTCTTTGTATTTTTAAATGCTAGGATGGTGGCACCAAGACTAGTAATAAGATGGAATGATAACTGAAAAAAACCTTTATATTTGGGGCTGCCTTTTGCTGAGTGGTATGCCCCATTCATTATAGTTTCCCTAAAAATAGGTTTTTCTCTATTTATATTCATTAGTTTCTCCCCATGGCCAATAGAATTCAGGTTCAAGTTTTAGTCAATAAACATTTAAAAATATATATATATTTTATTGATTTTTTACAGAGAGGAATGGAGAGAGATAGCCAGAAACGTCGATGAGAGAGAAACATCGACTAGCCGCCTCCTGCACACCCCCCACCGGGGATGTGCCCGCAACCAATGTACATGCCCTTGACCGGAATCGAACCTGGGACCTTTCAGTCTGTAGACCGACGCTCTACCACTGAGCCAAACCGGTTTCGGCTAGTCAATAAACATTTTAAAAATTATTTGAAAATAAGATGCAATAACTATTACCTTAAGTGCTTCTTCATATTCTCCTAAAAGGACAAAAAAATACATATGGTGATATTTCTTCACCAGCCCAAAAGATTCTAAGTACAGCAATCTTACTTTTAAGAATTACAATCCTTACACATGAACAGCTACTATCTTTTTTGCTGACAAACTCTTTTCTCATCACATTGCAAATAGAAGCTATTTGCAGTTTAATTCTCCCCTTTAATTTCCTCTCTGATACAGGAGCCTTCTAGTTACAAAACCTCCACCCAGATCCCTCACACTAGGCTTAATGGAACTCAGGACTCAATGTTGTTCATGAAAAACTATCATTTCAGCTGCTTAAAATAAGTTTTTGGGGGCTAGCCTGGGAACCTAGCCTTCAAATATAACATTATTCCTGTGGCAAAATATACTCCAACCTCTGAACAATCATCTTATAAATAAACTTCTAGAGTACCACTTGTTTGTGAACTGACATTAACATATATACCAAGTCAGAGACAAACATAATACCAGAACAAATTGTATGTGTTGGACTGGGAGGCAGTTCAGATTAGCACCGAAATTTAGGAGATTATCTCCCATGAAAGCTGTCCTAAGGCCCTGCTCTGGCTGAGTGGCTCAGCTGATTGGAGCGTTGTCCCGTACACCAAAAGGTTAAGGATAGATCCACAATCAGAGCACATGCCTAGGTTGAGGGTAGAATTCCAGTCAGGGTACAAATGGGAAGCAACCAATTGATGCTTCTCTCTCTCTCCCTCCCTCCTTCCCTCCCCCTCTCTCTCCCTCCCTCCCTCTCCCTCCCTCCCTCCCTCCCTCCCTCCCTCTCTCTCTCTCTCATAAATCAATAATAAAACAACAACAACAAATCCTGAGGTGAGGATTTTGTTTAAACAAGCTGTCCTTAGGCTCCAACCAAAGGCACCAACCTTTAGATACAAAGATACAAAAAAAACTGCAGTAAAATAAAAATTTGCTATGTAACTAATGACCATGGATAAATGAGTGCAATGTCAATTTACTGTATACCAAAGTCTACTCTAAAATTAATATTGCAACAAGATTCAGTGTATATAGAAATGCATAGGCCAACGAACAGATGAAGGCTTCTGACTCACCTTGACTGTTGATGGATACCTGTAAAAGAACAAAAAAGCAGCAGTGAGTTATAAATCATCAATTGAGCGGTTTACTGGGACCAGCTTCACAGGATAGATGCAAAATCTCAGATTAGGGGTTCAGCTTTTCTAGTACCATGAACTAGTTGTAATTAATAGTTAAGAAATTTTACTGCTTAACTATTTTCCTCTTCTTTATTTCAGATACATTAAGGAGCAGCACAATATAATGGCTAGGAGCCTGGGCTCTGGAGCCAGAGGGTATGGGATGGATCTCTACTACTTCCAAGCTTTTGTGCCTTTGGGTAAGTTTATTAATTAACCTCTCTAAGTCTCAGCTTCCTCATGTAAATAGTGATAATAATGAAGTACCTAATATATAGTATTGCGTTTAGACTGACACATTGTAACCATTCAACAAAGGTTGGCCAGTATTATTATTATTATTATTATTATTATAATAAATGAATTGGCAACTTACGATATATATATATATATATATTTTTTTTTTCTCCGCCTCCCCCCCAACTTACGATATATTTAAATTTAAAATCAGGACATAGTTTTAAAAGTTCTCAAATTTTCTTCTTCAATGTTGCTTCCCCATTTCTCAACTCCATCTCAAATGCCATAAGTCAGCTTAGAACACGAAATTATCAAATACATCTACACCACTACACAAATGAGATAAATAGCATTCTGAATTCTTCAAGCCCCACATAAGTCTTAAAGTAAAATCCCTATTTGGATGCCTGGCAATGGGTACCATAATATACTTTACCTCTTCATTTTCCTCATCCAGGTATTTTATCTGAATAGTGTTCAGATCAAATGAAACTTTTACCTGCAAATGAAATAAACACACTATATGATCAAGATATCAAAAAGGTAGTTAGTAACAGAAACCTAGACCTTATAAAAGGATGGACATATTTCAGAACATAAACATTAAACATTTCCAATGGTTAAAAAACACACCATAAACAAAGTCAAAAGACAAACAATGGACTGGAGAAAATATTTGCAACTCATAAAATAGACAAAGGGTTAACGTCTGCAATACATGAAGAGCATTTGCAAAACTGATAATCATAAGATTAACAATCCAGATAAAAGTGGGCAAAAATGTACAGAAATTTCATAGGAAAAGAAGATATGCCAAAAAAAAAAAAAAAAAATACATGAAAAGATGTTAAGCTTTAATGGTAGTCAGAACAATGCAAATTAGCCCTTGCTGGTTGGGCTCAGTGGAGAGAGAGAGAGCATCAACCTGTGGACTGAAGGGTCCCGAGTTCGATTCCGGTCAAGCGCATATGCCTGAGTTGCGGGTTTGATCCCCAGAAGGGGGTTAGCAGGAGGCAGCCAACCAATGATTCTCTCTCATCACTGATGTTTCTATTTCTTCCTCTCTCTCCCTTCCTCTCTGGAATTAATAAAAATATTTTTTTAAAGAATAAAAGAACAATGGAAATTAAAGCAATGAAATGTCTGTCACCCCAACAGAATGGCAAAAAAAAAATTCAAAGCCATAATGCCCAATATTGTCAAAAATTTAGTGCATTGTAATATATTTATGTGTGGTGCTACAATTGTTTGGCAATGTTCATTAAAAATTAAAATCACATGTCTTGTGACCCATTAATCTCATTTGGAAAACTTTATCCTATAGATCAGTGTATAAGTTATATACAGAGAGCTAGCCCCTATGGTTTGCTTTATAGTGGTTAAAAAACATACAACATCCTTTGACCTTGAGGACATTATGCTAAGTGAAATAAGTCAGACAAAAAAACCCCAATGAGTGATTTCACTTACATGTGGAATATTAAAAATAAAGACACAAATGGACTCAGACACAGAGAACACATTGTGGATGCCAGAGGCAGGGGGTGGAAGGTGGGTGAAATAAGTGAAGGTGGTCAAAAGGTACAAACTTACAGTTAAAAATGTTGTAACTATGTATGGTGATAGATATTAACTAGACTTATTGTTGGTATCCTATATAATAAAAGCCTAATATGCTAAGTGTTTGACTGCTCATTCGACTGGTCCACCAGTTACTATGACCCGCACTGACCACCAGGGGGCAGAAGCTGCTGGGGTCCCACCAATCAGGACTGGGCACTGGCCAGACACAACCTGGAACCCTCCTGCAGTCCCTCCCTGACCCCTATCGTGCACTGTTGGGGTCCCTTGGCCTGGCCTGTGCCTTCTCGCAATCCAAGACCCCTTGGTGTACAAATCTATGCACTGGACCTCCAGTATATAAATATACTCATATTGTACACCTGACACTAATATAAAATGCCAATTACATTTCAATGAAAAAAAACTACTATAATCTTTCAATAAGGAATGGTTAAGATATAATAATACACCAATACAAATAATGTGGACAATTTGTAATTCAAAAAAAAAAAAAAAAGCATTAACAAAAATAAACAAATTTAAACAAATTTTCTTATCTAGTTTGAAAACTATGTTTAAAATATACTTTTGGCCCTAAGTGGTCTGGCTCAATGGATAGAGCACTGGCCTGCGGACTGAAAGGTCTCAGGTTTAATTCCCGTCAAGGGCATGCACTTGGTTTCGGGCACATCCCCAGTAGGAGGTATGCAAGAGGCAGCTGATTGATGCTTCTCTCCCATCAGCGTTTCTAACTCTCTATCCCTCTCCCTCTCTGTAAAAAAAAAAATAAATAAAATATATTTAAAAATAAATAAATAAAATATACTTTTGGTTAATAAAAGCAAGCTGCATACTGTAATGTTTATAGTAGGATCCTAATATGATATCTGTATGAACATGGCTGTTAATGTTGATTACCCTAGAGAGGTGAGAAATTAACTTTTTCTTTATATATGTTTGGACTGTCTCACTTCTGCCTCCTGCACACCCCCTACTGGGGATGTGCCTGCAACCAAGGTACATACCCTTGACTGGAATCGAACCTGAGACCCTTGAGTCCACAGGCCAATGCTCTATCCACTGAACCAAACCGGTTAGGCTCACATATTACACTTTTGTGATTTAACATTTACAATAAAGGAAAAAGGCAAGTTGTCAACTCATTTAACTACTAGGAAAAAAAGATTAACTATGTTTGATTTTCAGATTACTTGACAAATAAGAATCCAACTTTCCACGTAACCATTTGTCTGGGACAGTATAAAAGAAATTATGTGTAGAAAGACAGAAGACTAGATCAGACCATATTTTGTGGTCTCTCTACCATTTACTTTCCTTTTTAGTTGCCATAACACATAATCAATTACGAGGTTTTTACTAACTAGGTAAAAGTAGGTTTTTACCAAAGTGTTGGTTAGATAAACAGTTATACAGGAAGTAAAACATTCACTACTGCAAACAAAGCAAGAGTACAAAGGGCAAACCAAGAGGAGGAAAAGCATTAACAAAAATAAACAAATTTAAAAAAAGAAATAAAAAAGAAATATATGAGATTCTGTCTAAGCACCGGTAGTTTTTTCCTGCTTAACTATGAGATAAACTCTGACCTAGCAATCAATCAATTCTTGTAAAATATATTATACCCTTAATGGTTCACAAACCACAGTTAACATATTTGCTCTCACGCAAGAGAACATTCCTCTGGGGCCTGGTTAGGGTGGGGCCCACACCAATTCATTCCTCAGACTGTTTCTAAAATTAATAGGTTTTCTAAGTCCTATCTCACTTAAAAAAACAAACAACAACATTCGCCTTTCTAAACTCTTCAAAAGAAATTTATTTATTTGTTCCCTTTACTAAGGCACATCTCCTATATGAATACTGAACCTTTGTCAAAAATAATTTTCCAAAAGGCTCAGAAATGGTAAATATGACAGACTCTGCAGCTATGAAACACTGCTAAAAATAGCTACCTCTGTGGGGAGGGAAATCTATGGTTCAAGGAGAGAGAAACAAAATAAAATTAACGCTCACCATAGCTTCGACATCAGCCCAAGTTGTATTTTCTGGATCGGAAACCAGAAAGCTTTGAGTTTCATTTTTAAAACTCACATTTAAAGTAACCTGCGGTTCCATGCTGTGGTGCTAGAGTTGAGAGAAGAGGGGAAACATTAGAAAGAGTGCAAATTGCATAAACATATTTCAACAAATGCTTATGAGGATTTAATATAGGCTGGGCTAGGCTAGGAGAACACAGCAGTGAATGAAAAGACGTCTGCTCTTCTGCTACTTACAATGTAGTGGGTGGTTTAAAACAAATCTGAAGGTTAAATGTTTGCTGAGAGAATGTAAATTTTGGCCACATCTACATAAATTATCTAATAAAATCCTTTAGAATTTTCTGGAACTTCACAGTGATTGGTTAATCCCTGGCCAGTGTGGCTCATTTGGTGGAGCGTGTCACCCCCTTGGAACAAAAGGCTGTTGTTGGATTCCCAGTCAGGGCACATGCCAAGATTTCGGGTTCAGTTGGGGTGCTACAGGAGGCAATGGCACAATGTTTCTCTTCCTCTCCTCTCCTCTCTCTCTAAAAATATCAATAAAAACATATAATGATTAGTTAACTAAACAGATACCTATTATCTTCTAATATCAAGATAAGTAAATTGGATTAGGTCCCTACTGCCAGGGAATTTATATATTTTCTAGAGGTCCAGTGCATGACATTTGTACACTTGGGGTGGGGGAGGGGTGTCCCTCAGCCTAAGCCGCAGCGGGACATCCTTAGGGCTGCTGTGAAGGTGGAGCTGTGACAGGTCCCACTGCGGTGGCGCTCTCCAGCCGTCAGCCCAGCTTGTGGCTGAGCAGCGCTCCCCCTGTGGGAGTGCACTGACCACCAGGGGACAGCTCCCGCATTGAGAATCGGCCCCCTGGTGGTCAGTGCACGTCATAGAGACCAGATGTTCCACCATTCGGTTGATTTGCATGTTACCCTTTTAATATGCTTTATTGATCTTTTACAGAGAGGAAGAGAGAAGGGTAGAGAGTTAGAAACATTGATGAGAGAGAAACACCAATCAGCTGCCTCCTGCACACCTCCTACTGGGGATGTGTCTGCAACCAAGGTACATGCCCTTGACCGGAATTAAACCTGGGACCCTTCAGTCTGCAGGCTGATGCTCTATTAATTAAGCCAAACCAGTTAGGGCCCCTTTTATTATGTAGTATATTTTTATAACTGAAAACAACATCCTATACTTTTCTTGGAAATCTTTTTCTAAATTGAGCAACCCAGTTTCTCTATTACGTCAATTTTAACAACTTAGAGGCCAAAACACTAGCCAAGAAACTACACTGAGGTAGCATTCAACACCCTTCATTCAAGTTCACCTGTTTTTTTACAGTCTCTTTTACAGAAAATTTCAAACATACATAAAAGTGTAGAGTAATGAACACTTCTAACAAACAATGATCAATTCCAGTTACCCTCACTTCAACTATACTCCTACCATCCCCAAACCCTTCAATGTGGACTGACTATAGTCAATGTTTTAAGCAAACTATAGCAACTTATTTTTTACACTTGCCTTTAGTCTAAAGGCCAATAAGTGATAGCAATCTACTTTTTTCAAAAAATTATGGGGAAATTTAAACCTATAAAAAAAGAGAGCCCTAGCTGGTTTGGGTCAGTGGATAGAGCATTGGCCTGGGGACTAAAGGGTCTCAGGCTAGATTCCGGCCATGGATACATGCAGGATCGATCCCCAAAGTGGGGGAGGACAGGAAGCAGCCAATCAATTATTCCATCATTGATGTTTCTATCTCTCTCCATCTCGCTCCCTCTCTGAAATAAAAATATTAAAAAAAAGAAAAGAAAAAGATTGCCCAGATGGTATAGCTCAGTGGTTGAGCATCCCCAACCCATGAACCAAGAGGTCATCAGTTTGATTCCTGGTAGAGGCACAAGCCTGGGTTGCAGACTCCATCCCCAGAAGGGGGTGTGCAAGAAGCAGCCAATGGATGTTTCTTTCTCATCAATGTTTCTATCTTTTTATCCCTCTCCCTTCCTCTCTCTCTCTAAAAACCAACAAACACATATTATAAAGAAAGAGATTAATATTTAATGAACCCTATGGGCTCAACAGCTATCTTCCATAATTAACATCAACTCAGGAACTCATCTTTTTACAGCAATACCCTTTACTTATTGGATTATTCTGACACTGACAGACAGCCATCATTTATTTAAAAAAACATTTTTTTTAATTGATTTCATAGAAGAAGGGACAGAAACGTCAATGATGAGAATCATTGATTAGCTGTCTCCTGCAAGTCCCCCACTGGGGATTGAGCCTGCAACCTGGGCATGTGTCCATGACTGGAATTGAACCCAGGATCTTTCAGTCCACAGGCTGATGCTCTATCCACTGAGCCAAACCAGTGAGGGCCATCATTTTATCTATAAAATAATTATGTACCCCTAAAAGATAAGAATTTAAAAAACAACCATAATACTACCGTTTCCCCGAAAATAAGACAGTGCTTTATATTAATTTTTTCTCCCAAAGTTGCGCTAGGTCTTATTTTCGGAGGATGTCTTATTTTCGGGGAAACATGGTATTATCATGCCTAAGTTAACAATTCCTTAAAGCACATGTGTCAAACACAAGGCCCGCGGGCCAAATCCAGCCCGCCAGGCCTTGCAATGTGGCCCGCACCGCGCTGTCATCACTGCACTCCGCTGTCAGTTTATGACATTGTCAGTTTATGACTGTTCAGTAAACCATTTGGCCCGCGATTTAGGCTGGATTTTAGATTTTGGCCCCTTCTCTGATTGAGTTCGACACCCCTACCTTAAAGGAATGTCTATTCTGAGTTCGACACCCCTACCTTAAAGGAATGTCTATTCTGATAAAGTAGTTCGTTTTTACTTGAGGATTAAAAAAAACTTTTATTTATTGATTGATTTTAGAGAAAGAGCATGGAAAGAGGGAAGAGAGATTTATTTTTTCATTTACTTATGCATATGCATTCATTGGCTGATTCTTGTATGTGCCCTGACCCGGGTTTGAAGCCAAAACCTTGGGGCCAATGCTCTAACCAACGAAGCTACCCTGGTAGGGCCTGTTTTTACTTAAGGATTTTGTTTACTGATGAGTTGTTAGGCTGATTTGTTTTTATGACTTTAGTAAAGCATCTACAAAAAGCCAGATTCTGATCCAGGCACAGAAGATTCGTGAACAAGATTGGGTTCCAGACATATTACTAGTCATGCAACTGTGAACAAGTTATTTAACCACTGAGCTTCAATTTCTTAATCTGTAAAATAGGCCTAATATCTCTGCTTTGACAACCTCACAATGTTATCATAAGAACCAGATAAAAATGTGTGTGCAAGTTCTTTGAAAATTTTATCCAAATGTAAAATTATGATAAATCCATTTTTAGAATCTAAAATAGTCCTATTTTCCACAGTAGAATGTACTGTCCGGTGAAACAATACAAGGTCATTAAAAAGGACCTTGAAGGTTTGATTAAGGATTTTTTTAAAAATCCAAAAACAATTATACCCCATTTAAAAAAATTCTTTGTCTCCACCTAGAGTCAAGCTCACCAGCAAAATAATACTGGTTTCTACCAACCCTGCTGACATCTAGTCATATGGAATGCAATTTTGGAGGTCCTTAAAACTTGAAAAGAATTCCTGTCAACACCCCAGAATCTTGTGGGGGAAAAAAAAAAATAGGGAAATGAAGTGACTGATTCAGTCTGCCAAAAGTGGGGGACTCTGAAACAGTCTGACTTTTCAACTTCGGAGAAACACACTGCCACACTTTTCAGAGTGAGGACACTCATCTTCCCTCCCCCTCCCCCTTTTCTCAAATTACACAATTGGAAATATTAGTTTAGATACTTTGGAGCTCTTCCAGCTGAGCGGCTGACGAGAAAACAGGAAGTGGGGGAGGCTAGCTTAGCTGGATCAAATCCAGGTCTTCGTCAAGAACTGCCTATTTCCGTTTGGCTTATATGTAAAAATCCTTTTAGCAAGAGCATTCATCTTGAACTTGTGGAAGACACCAAAGCTATGGCTAGGGTCAGACCCGTCTGCCCTTGCAGTCAGTTTAAGCCAGTCAAGTCAGGGAGCTGGGGCCGAGGCCTTCAACTTTAATTAACTGGCATCGCAACTTCATGCCACTGACTCACCTTCGCTTGGCACAAGTCAGCTTTTCCCCTATGCCGAATTTTTCTCAGGATACCAAAAACCTCTTTAATGAAAACAGGCCTGGGAACCTGAGCTAGGATGACTGTCTCCGCCAGAGGCTTGTACAGAGATCCCGGACATTAAAATGTGTGACCTGGAAAACTTAAGTGTTTGGACCTAGAATGCTGGGTGTTTGACAAAATAATAATAATTTTTTTTTAAAAAAGGCACCTTTCTAATACCAGAGTTCCCTGACCAAGGAAGACTTCTGAGGTTCTTAAAAGGAAGGGATGGGGTTGAGGAGGCTCTGTATTTTTGTGTTTTTTTTTTCCTTTCCTTGCGGACTTCATTTTAGTCTTCCAGTTATCCTTTCCTAGCATTCCATGTCCCCCAAACACTGTCACCCTCCCCCCACCCCTCCACCCCAGGACTCTCTCGTTTTTCTGCATCCAGGCCCCCTTTGTGCCGGGGAGTCTCGGCCTTCCACCCGCAAAAGCCGGCCGTTCTGAGCCACGGACCCTCCCTCCCACCGGCGGTATCCGACCCCCCTCGGCCCCTCAGAACACGAACGGCTCTCCCCTCCGGTCATTGAGGAGAACCGCTGCCCCCGGACATGGGGAAAAGTCGCCCCACTTCTCTACAGGACTCCTCCCTTGAACTTCCCCAAGTCCTCTCAGTGCGACGTGACCCCCATCCCCAGGCAATCGCAGCCGCTTCCTTACCAGCTTCCTGCCCCCGGGGGGCGCCTGCCAAAGGCCAGTGCAGGGACCGTTCGCTGCCAGCGTTGCTGCTACCCCTGCGGGGTGAATCTTAACATGGCGGATAGAGACAGAGGCCAGTCCCCAGTTTCTGAGTTTCCGGCAAGATGATTGGCTCTTCCTCCTTGTCGCTCAACACTATCACCCTATTGATTGGTCGAGGGCGCGTCTGCGGGGGTTGGGCAAGAGCTGCCTGAACCGCACAACAATAATAAACACTGGGGATGAGGGGCGGAACTACGAGTGCGCAGCCGTGGGCTGGGACCGCAGTCCCCTTCCCAGGCAAATTCTGCGCCCACAGCGTTCCCTTAGGTCACTGCCCTAAAGGACTACTTACTCGAGATGCGAGGGGCTGGATGGGAATTGTAGTCTTTCTAGGACTTGTGGGTTCTTCAGTTTATTCTCCTCTCTTAAGATGCGAACACATAACATGCCAATCCATATCTGTGGACGTGAGAAGTGTGCGAAGCTCTTCACTCTATTACCTGGGCTGCCCTGAGAATCGCGCCCGCTTCCAGGGTCGGAAGCTCCTCTCCATAGGACTACAGTTTCCAAGGAACACCGTGGCGAAGGTCTTTGGGCCCGCAATGCATGCTGGAAGTCGTAGTTTTTTGTGTGTGCCTACAATCCTTTTATTTACCTAAACTGGAGACTTCCATTGCGGCGGGAAGGGGGAGGTAACGAGACCTCTCCTTGCGAGTGTGTAGGCACTGCCTTGCGTTCCGTTCGGGCCTCAGCGAGTCTGACCCCGGGACGGCAACCTCTGTGACGTAATAATAAGCCGTCTCTGGAAGTGCAGAGATGAGAGGGCGGTCGCTTAAAGGAAAACTCCGGGAGAATTCCTTCTCTTCCGTCTCTTACTGATGACATCACAGGGAAAGACTGGCTGACCAATGGGAAGGCCCTAAAGGACTCTTGGCTCTTTCAGCTCCGCCCTTCCGCACACGTGTTTCGATCCCGTGTTCTGAGAGGCTCTCGCTCAGCCGCAGCGGCCGGTTTCCGTGGCAACGGAAAAGCGCGGGAATTACGGATAAATTGAATCTGCGACTGCGCGCCTTAAGCTGACTGAGCAGTCTCCACCGAGGGGGGTTGCTTTTTCAGACAACTGGGTTCGTGGGCCGGGAAAGCCTGGAGTCTTTGATCTGAGTAGAGGTGAGAGGACTTTGGGGAAGGGAGTGGGCCCAGGGGGTGCTCGGGAGGACTGGCTAGAAACAGGCGTGCAGAGAGTGGGGGAGGGAACTCCTGAAGGACGGCAATGGGGGTGTTATCTGGCCAGGGCTAGCGGGAAGGTGGAACCTGAGAAGCCTATAAGAAGTTGAAAATGGGATAATCGTGGGGAGGGGTGCACTTTGTGGGCCTCGGGGTGGGGGAGGCACCGAAAATAAGGAAGGGGTGTGTCCGAAGGGGAATCCAGATGATAGCTGGAATGTGTTTTGAGGGCAACACTGGAATGTGAAAGGGGAGGTGGTCTAAGTGAGAAGGGGACCCTGATGAAGAATCGGGGCAGACATGTGTCTGGGAAGAGGAGCAGACAGGACTTTGTGGGAGGGAGAGCCCTGAAGAACTGTATTTGTATACGTTTCCGAGCAGAGGCTAGAGGAAAGGGGAGGGGCATTGCTAATCACAGAGGCTGCCCGCATTGGATGTGCCCGAGGCTCCTGAGTTGGGTGCCAGCCAGTGGGGAACTCTGGTGAAGGGGAAGGGGTGTTGGTTTTGTTTGTGTTGATTATGGTTTTATGCAAGTAAAAGAAAACAACCGGGATGATAGGAGAAATTTGAGGCTACCACCACGCATCCAGTCACCCCACTGTGGCTTTCCCTTGCTTGGAGAAAGGAAGAGACCAAAGGGAAGCGGAAGGAAATGGTTGGAGGCTATATGTGAAAAAATAAGGAATTTAAAGTGATCTGAATTACAATGAAAAACTTAGAATGTTAAAAAGTAAGGCTTTTGTTATTAGTTTTATGGTTGGCATAATTCTAAAGCACTCCGATCTTAAATTTCTCTTATTTGTGTTGGTGGGATCTGGCTGAAACCAGCTCTCTGACATCCCCCGAGGGTCCCAGATTGTGAGAGGGCACAAGCCAGGCCAAGTGCATGAATTTGTGCATGAGGCCTCTAGTATATAGATAGATATACATATAGACAAATAACCAGGTATGTTTATGTGTTAAAGTTCACTGTAACAGGGAGAGATGGATTTATGTGTGGATCGAGTTGAAGAAGTTCAAAATGTCCTTCATGCTATGCAGAAAATCTTAGAGTGTCCAATCTGGTAAGTCAATTTATTAATTTGAGATTTTTCCTTATATGATTATGTCCTATGCAGATTAATAGACTTGGCCTTACATAGTAAGGAGAAAAAATTATAATGTCTGTTAAGATTAGGTTATTAGCCTGGCTGTTGTGGCTCAGTGGTTGAGCATTGACCTATGATCCAGGAGGTCACGGTTCAATTCACAGTCAGGGCACATGCCTGCATTGTGGGCTCGATCTCCAGTGTGGGGCGTGCAGAAGGCAGCTAATTAATGATTCTCTCTCACCATTGATGTTTATATTTCTGTCTCTCCCTTACTCTCTGAAATCAATACAAATATATATTTAAAATAAATAAGTAGGAAAGCTGCACCTATTGCTCCTTATCTCGAACAAAGGAGAGTAAATTTAAGTAAAATGCCTCTTGTGCTTCATGAAAGTTATTTATTATATTTGGAGTCAAATAAGACTAAAGGAAATGCAAGTTGTGTTTTCAGAGAGATACAAGATTTATTAGTAACCCTACTCTCCCTTGCCCTTCAATATTTCAGCCAAACAAAAACAAGAGCTAACTGAGACTTACAGCCAAATTAAGAGTCAGAGAAGCAGGAAATGGCAATTGGGGAAAAATTGGTTTTGGAAAGTCATAAAACTCGTAATTACAAAGAGTGATTAAAAAGTCCTCAATAGTGTGGCACTTGGGTCCATTTATTTTATATTTCCACAGAAAATTAAACCAGCAATTAAAAAACCTCAGATACATAAAAATGAAAGATGTAAGATGAGAAAGTTAATGCTAAATTTTCATTTTGGTCAAATACTGTATATTTTACAGCTGATCTATTTTTTAAATCGGTTTTCTATTAAAATGCACTTAGGTTTTTTTTAACTAAAATTGTGCAGCCTGGTCATTGTTTAATGCATTTAGATGGGAAATTCTAGGAAGGGAATAATAACTACCTCACTTTTTTTCTTTTCAGTGCCCAGAACAGTACAGTTTGCTGTTATGTCTTAATAGTTTTTTTTTTTTAATATATTTTATTGATTTTGTACAGAGAGGAAGGGAGAGAGATAGAGAGTCAGAAACATCGATGAGAGAGAGTCATCGATCAGCTGCCTCCTGCACACCCCCCACTGGGGATATGCCCGCAACCAAGGTACATGCCCTTGACTGGAATCGAACCCCGGACCCTTCAGTCCCCAAGCCGACGCTCTATCCATTGAGCCAAACCGGTCCCGGCGATAGTTTCTGATTGTGACCGGAAACAGTGTTACTTATGGTAGCTGTAAAGTAGGCTTCTGGCATTATTTAGGTCTCGAGAGCTAAAATTCCTTCTTTTGGCCTCTAAGTCACTTTTGGCATTTATGTCTGATAATTGGTAGTTCTTTCTAACTTTTTACATCTGACTATATAAAATTCTTGATTTTCCAAAGAGTTTTTAAATGTGTATCCTGGTGGGTGGTGGTTATTTTTGGAACCTAATCTAGTTGCTGCTTCTAATCACATACCTATTTTGGAACCTCAAAATGTAGGCGTGTAGTTAGGCCTAAAGAATTGACTGGTTTAAAAAGTGCTTTAATATTTGAGCACTTTTTTTTTTCTTAAACTCTCACCTGAGGATATTTTTTCATTAATTTTAGGAGGAAGGGGGAGGGAGGGAGAGAGAAACATCGATTGGTTGTTGTCAGAGCACGCAGCAGGAGCCCTGGCGCTCTAAGTGGCTTTGCGTTCATACTCTTCCAAAGTCTCCCATCTGACTACACCTGGGCTGGCTCTTCTTCAAGCCCTGCCCACTGTGCTAACTGTTGGGAACTTAGTCCAAGTTCCTTCTTTATCCTCTGCTCACTAGTAACAGGTGTTGGGTCCGAGCCCCTCTGTCTGGGGCTGGACCTCCTAGGACGCTGAGTCTCAGACGGAGAATCCATAAGAGGTTGGGGGTATATAGGAATGAATCTTGCCGAAACCGGTTTGGCTCAATGGATAGATAGAGCATCGGCCTGCGGACTGAAGGGTCCCAGGTTCGATTCCGGTCAAGGGCATGTACAGTGGTTGCGGGCACATCCCCGATAGGGGGTGTGCAAGAGGCAGCTGGTTAATATTTCTCTCTCATCGATGTTTCTAGCTCTCTATCCCTCTCCTTTCCTCTCTGTAAAAAATCAATTAAAAAAAAATATATATATATATTAAAAAAAAAAGAATGAATCTTTATTGCTGAAACCAGTGGCCATATAGCCATCAGACAAGAACAGTCCTCACAGCAAAGTCCATCCAGGTATGTAGCCGGACACCGGCTGGAGAACATAAGTCTTTCCCATGAAGCAGCATCAGTCTCTGAACCCACAGCTATTATCTGAGCGGCCACATGCTGCCTCCTAGACTCACCGCCTCTCATCATAGTGGTGTCTGAGCTCCCCAGCTCAGCAGCTTCTTCTGGCTCTCCTGCCCAGCTGCTCTCTCTTGCTCTCTCTAGCAGACTTCTTCACACACTTCATCCTGGCTGCTCTATCTCCATACTCCAACAGACTTCTTCTCCCTCTCGCCTTAGCTGACTAGACTGGTCATTAACCTACTTTTATAGTATTTTGCCAATAGTTACACCAATCATATCGGCTACCGAAGGACACAGTGTACCTTGTGTCCTTACACCCGCTTCTGGTATCTTGGTCTGATTAGGATTCCCACGCTCAGAGTCCTTGAACATCCCAGTTAGGCTCCTGCCCAGAGCGGCCTTTGGCCATTCTGGTGTATTGATAACAAGGCCTCTGTGCTCCCATCGGCCTTGACTAGTCAGGGACCTGGCGTGGTTCCCACAGTTGTCTTCTGTATGTGCCCTGCCTGGGGGTCAAACCCGCAACCTAGGTATGTGCCCTGACCAGGAATCTAACCCACAACCTTTTTGGTGTATGGGATAACATTCAACCAACTGAGCTACCGGCCAGGATCTAGACACTTTCATAGTAAACATAGTAAACATAGTAAACATAGATAGTCCATACTATCATCAGGACCTAGAAGAGAACATGATAGTTTTAATCTTTTCATCCTATTCCCTCTTCAAGCTTTTCCTACCTTTTTCCATATTGGAGTTTTCATCTGTTCAAAGTTTGTTTAGAGTATGTTTGTATAGTTTGGCTTACAGTTACTATACTGAAATATAATTATTTCAGAATTGAGTCAATGGTGAGAAGGAAAGCCATCTGGTGTAGCTAAATCCACTTTCTTTTACTGAGAATGTTTTTGATATCTAGTTTATCTGAGGAATAGTGATTTGGTAACAAATCAGAGTTTTTTTGTTTTGTTTGTTTTTTGTTTTTTTCCAGGTTGTTGTTGTTTTAAATCACATTCAGTCCCAATAATAGTACTAACATTATACAAGTCATCTCAGTTGGAAACATTTTCCCAAGTAGCTTTTAATTTTATTCTCATAATTGCCTGAAGAGACTGGTAGAGTGGGTTTAGTCAGGTAAGGTGCTTAGCCTAAAGAAATCTGATAATAGAATCTCAGCCTTCTGACTTAATGTGGTATTTTTCTTTTCTTCCTGTACTGCATCAGAAACTCCATGATTGTAAGAGTTATGTTACCAAACTTGACAACCAGGTTATTTTGACACTTTCTGCTTCATTTATCAAAATTTCTATTCATTTTTTCATTTTTACTTTTAATTTCCAGGACCGATCTTTGAAAGCTATTCTCTCTCCCCCCCCCCCCCCCCCCCCCTCCAAGGGTCATGTTTACTGATTGCCTTTTCCCTGTATTAACCCTGTTTCCTATAAATTTCTTTTTTCTGTAAGTTTCTTCTGGTGTTTTTATTATTTTTTATTTTTGGTGCCCTGACCAGGAATTGAACCCAGTATCCTTTAGTCTGCATGCCGATGCCCTATCCACTGAGCCAACCCAGCCAGGGCTGTTTTGTTGTTGTTGTTGTTGTTTGTTTTTTTTAAATATATTTTATTGATTTTATACAGAGAGTAAGGGAGAGAGATAGAGAGTTAGAAACATCGATGAGAGAGTCATCGGTCAGCTGCCTCTTGCACACCCCCTACTGGGGATATGCCCGCAACCAAGGTACATGCCCTTGACCGGAATCGAACCCGGGACCCTTCAGTCCCCAAGCCGACGCTCTATCCATTGAGCCAAACCGGTCCCGGCTGTTGTTGTTGTTTTTAATGTTCATTGATTTCAGAGATAGGAAGGGAAAAAGAGAGGAGAAACATCAATGATGAGAAAGAATCATCATTCTGCCTCTTGTACGCCTCCTACTGGGGATCAAGCTCATAACCTGGGCATGTGCCCTGGTCAGGAATTGAACCCTGACCTCCTGGTTCATAGGTCAATGTTCAACCACTGAGCCACTCCACTCTGGCTCCATTGATTTTATATATAGAGTGGAGGGGAGGGAGAGAAATCAGTGTAAAAGACATCAATTGTGGGTTGGTACTCTAACTACTGAACACCAACCAGGGCTCTTCTCAAATCCATATAATAAAATTGTAATATGCTAAGTGTCCAACTGATAGGTTGACCATTCGGTTGACCGCTTGAACAGTTGCTATGATGCACACTGACCACCAAGGGGAAGACGCTCAGACCAGTAAGTTAGCTTGCTGCTGGAATCCGGTGCATGGGGACTGGGGGAGGGCCAGACACGCCCTGGAGTCTCCCATGATTCCTCCCTGGCTGGTTGGCCAACCTCCTGCAGTCCCTCCCCGGCTGGCCGGTCCCCATTGGGCCTGGGCAAGATGGCCCTGATCAGCCTCGATCACCAGCCAGGCCAAGGGACCCCACCTGTGCACAAATTCGTGCACCAGGCCTCTAGTTTTTAATATTTGTCTAAATCTATTTTATTCTCTTTAGTTAGCTTATTACATTGTTTTTACAAAGTAATCACAAAAGCAAACATCATGTACCTTTTGAAGTGATGTAATAGAAGTACACAGTACCTAAAAGTGTTCTTGCCAAAAAATTGTTTTTGCCAAAAAATGGAACCTGAATTTGATTGAGCCTGTAGAGACCCGAGGAACATGTTAAACCACACAACATAGGGTTCAATCAGCAAAATCCAGAATGTGGGAAATTCTACAAGTCAAATGACCTAGTTTTTTAAATAAGTGATGAGGGTAGGGAGAAAAGGGAAAATCTATAGAATAAAAGAGACTTGAGACATATCAACCAGAGACAATGTGTGGATCTTGTTTGGATCCTGATTTACATAGATTTAATTATTAAACTTTTATGAGACAGTGAGGAAAATTACAACATTAATTATATATTAGGTGATATTAAGGAAATTATTTTTTAGGAGTAATAGTGGTTTCATGTTATGCTAAAAAAAAGTCTTTCTGTTTTGAAAATATGTTCCAAAATATTTATAGATGACATTATATGATGGCTGAGATTTATTTTCAAATAATCTGGGCCTTGGGTGGGTGTCAGCCATGGGCAAAAATACTGTTGGCTATGAGTTGATAATTGTTGAAACTGGGTGGTACATGGAGGTCATTTTGCGATTTCATTTGTGTAAATGCTTGAAATTCTCCATATAAAGAAATTAAAAAGGTAATCACATGCCAAAAAAGAAGTGCTGTCAGGGAATCCAAAAGAAATATGAGAAGTTTTTGTCTTTGTGGAGCTCAAAGTCTAGTTAAGATACAGGATATGCACCCACTGATAGCTCTTACAGTGTATCAGTGAAACCTACTGGTAATTGATATGAAGTAATATCAACTAATCTTTTAAATGCTGTAGGTCATGTAGAATATTGAAAAAAGTAATATATATTCTGTTTTGATGTCTGAAAGCTCAGTGAGAATAAGGATCATATTCTCTGCTGTATTTTTGGCTCCTGGAACAGCAGACATTTAATAAGTATCTATTGAATGAACTTAAAACATTACCTTGGCTTAGTTATAACCATTTAAAGTTGAACTTCTAAGAATAAATATTTGTTTTTAAATAAATTATTGAGCTGCATTTAAAATTTTCTTTTTCTTTTCCCCTACCCTTCTAGTCTGGAGTTACTCCAAGAGCCTGTTTCTACAAAATGTGACCACATATTTTGCAAGTAAGTTTGAATGTTTTATGTGGCTTCGTTGTTACCTTTTATGCTTATTCTTGTAACAGAGGAAATACCCAAATTTAAAAAAACTTTAGCTTCTTTAAGTATTATAAAAAAGAAAAATCAAACTCCATTTCATTCTGTCTCAGAGAATACACAGAAAGTCACCATGAGTTGGTTTTAGCCATAGTTCCTGGTAAAATATTGGCATACTTAGTGGGAAGTCAACTCACTATGAACAGCTGTTTGTTTTTTGTGTCCATGGGGAAAGCAGATTGCAAGCAATTGTGCAATAAACAAATTATGTTTCAGCCTTGCCAGTTTCTCTCTTCTGTACATTCTGCATATCCCACTTTTCCCCTTCTAAGATTCAGCATTTGCCCTCTTCATAATCTTTTAAAGATAGTTGCTTCTTTTTTAATCTTTATTGTTGAAAGTATTATATATGTTTCCCTTTTCCCCTGGCATGAAAATGTTTCTTGGGGAAAGAATTCCAGAAAAAGTTTGATAGGTAATTTGGTGGAACAAGGTTTTTTTTTTCCTTTTCCTGATGTTAAGATATGATTTTTTTTTTTTAAGCTATGGTTGAGATTTTTCCTGAATGCCAATTAACTTGTTTTTAAGTATTTTTTTTTCTTTTTCAATTGACAAAGCATGTCCGTTATTATGAGTTTAACTAGCACAAAAGGTTATATGATGCAGAGTATATTTCCATCCTACTCTCATTTGCAATTTTGGGGAAAGGCAGTCAATAATTTTTATCAAGTTCTTAGTGTGTTTCCATAATCTAAAAAATGTGAAAAGCATCCGGCATTAAGGATAATGGGGGCTGGCTGGAGCTGAGGGAAACCTGTTCACTTTGGAGGGATTTCCTCTGAGTTTGCCAGCTGGTGGCTCCTTCCTTCTTTATATTCCAAATTCTTCCCATTCATCTGCCCTAACAAGGGTCTACTCTAGAGCCCATTTCCACTGTCTCTCCCCCCTTTGTCATGTCACCCTGCTGATCTAGATCTCTTCCCAACGGTTTCCTTCTGATCCCTCAGGCCCTTCTCCTTGGTCAGGTGCCAGGACAGCACAGCTTCCTTTTTCTGCTTCAGGAATGTTCAGTTTTGTGGCCTCTAGAGGGAGTGTCTCAAACTATCTATAGGATAGGACCAGTTTCTTCATAGTTTGATACTTTTGTAAAGCAAAATGTAAAAGCCCCAGTATTTAAAAGATTACAAATAGTATAAACACTCATTACTTTGAGAGCTTGTGGAAGAAGGAAATTACAGACAGAGAAAATAATATAAGCAAAGGTATGAAGAGAAGAAAGTAGAATTTGTCCAGAAAAAAAGAAGCTTAACTTTCCATATTTGTTTAAGAGTTGTATGAGAAGAGGAAGGAGCCCCTTAAAGGGGAGATGACTTTTGCAAGAGGAGGTAGATGGGATTGGAAATAGAAAATGACTGCAAGAGAAAGAAATAGAAATTTTCTCTGTACTCTCAATTCTGTTCCATCCATGTATATGTCTGTCCTTCTGCCAGTACCACACTGTCTTGATTACTGTAGTCTTATAGTGAGGCGCCGAGATTTTTCAACTAATTATAATAATTTTACTTGAACTATTTACCATTTATGTCTGATTATGCAGAATGAAATAATTATTATTAAATATGCCACACTAACTCTTTAGTAAATTTTATTATATTAGATCATAACAGTAGGCCATATGCATGTAAGTTTAGTTTTAGATCATTGCTTGGTAGTTTAGTTTTCTGCTTAAGCAACATCTAAAAACAATCAAAGAAAGTCATTGATTGTAATTCACCTGCCATTAACTTTGAAATTGTTCTTAATGTTGTGAGATTATTTTTTTCATGGCTATTTGCCCTTTGAATATTCTCTCTATAAAAAAAGTAACTTTAATTATCCTTTATATTTTGTAGATTTTGTATGCTGAAACTTCTCAACCAGAAGAAAGGGCCGTCACAGTGTCCTTTGTGTAAGAATGATATAACCAAAAGGTATATAATTGGGTAGTAATGAGAGGCTAGAAAAATAGAAATTCCTTACTATGATAGCTGTTCCTATCAAACCATTTCTCAGTAGAAAAATGTATAAAAGAGTGGTTAGCTGGCAAAATAATATTTTCCTGAAAGTTTTATGGCACCTTACTAATCGTTAGCAATTAGCAACATGCATTTTTCTAATGCTTCTGAATGGTGTAAGAACTTGCAGTCTTATCTGAAGACTATCTGCCCCCCATTGTCTCCTGATCCTTTTATTTTTCTTCTTCTACAATTAATTTCTACTTAATTATTTACATACACACAATCCTCTATAATCATCCTACATAATAAAAGGCTAATATGCAAATAGAACAAATGGTGGAACAACCAGTCGCTATGACATGTGCTGACCACCAGGGGGCGCACGAGGAACATGGTGGGGTGTTGGCTGCGGTGGGATGGTGGAGCAGGTGAGTGGGGGTGCCAGAACAAGGCGGGGTGCCGGTCACTGTCATCGGGACGAGCCTCTGGTAGTTACTGAAAATTCTTTGCTCCCACACGCCGCAGTCCCACCCAACTCTCACATTTGCTGCGGGCACTGACCCCTCTTGCACCCACTGCTGGCTCCTGGCACCGACCCTGATCGCTCTGTGCCATTAGCGGGGGCAAGCAGTGGCTGCCAGCCCCAATTGTTCCTCAGGGTTTCTCTATTTCCTCCTGCCCCTGTGCTCTCCACAACCTCGCGGCCCACAGTTTCTTTCAAGGTGCATGAATTTGTGCCCCTAGAGTATTTCTATATTGTGTATCCCTCTGGTTGGAATTTAAGTTCTGTCAGGGCACTGGCTTTGTCTGTCTCAGTCAACACGGCTTTTCCAGTGTTTGGCATATAGTGGTCACTCAGATATTTAAAGGAAGATGAAAACTTTCCTAAATCAGAATCTTCCTTTGGACATTGTCATCTGTTTGTGCTTTCCAAATCATGTAAACATCATTTGACAGAAATCCCTGATAACTAGAACTGGGATGTTAAGTGGATGGGGCTTAGATGTTAAGAATAATAAGTTCTCTATGCAGTGGATTTATATTTACTGTGGATTCATAGTTCTATTTTCAATAGTTACAGGCTTTTGGTAGATTTAAATGGCAAAAAAGAAAATATTACAAAAATAACCAGTACTGATGTCAGTGATGTTTTGATTATGTGATGTCACTAATAGCTCTGTTCTTTGAATTCAGTTTTTCAACTTTGGCTGCATCTTTTTTTAGTATTGTATGTGTCTTTCCTTATTTTAAAAGTCCTTAAAAAGTTGATAATTACTTTGTAAGTATGTCTCCCAAATGATTTAATTTCAGAAGCCTACAAGAAAGTACAAGATTTAGTCAACTTGTTGAAGAGCTATTGAAAATCATTCATGCTTTTGAACTTGATACAGGATTGCCATGTAAGTGTTGTATAGCCCCAGGGGCCAATGTTCAAGTGGCTGTCATTCAACTAGGAGGAGCCCTAGCCAATTATGGTCAAGGGCATGTACCTCCATTGCAGGCTCTCCTCGATCCCCAGCCCTGGTTGGGGTTTGGGGAGGAGGCAACCAATCTGTGTCTCACATCATGTTTCTCTCTCTCTGTGTGTGTCTCTCCCGCTCCATTCCATCCTCTAAAAACCAATTGAAAAATACGATTGGGTAAAGATTAACAAAAAATAAAAAACTCTGAAGGAGGTTTACACAATTTTCTATGAATAGGTGATAATACCTGTTGGTCTAGTTTAATTTTAGCCCTTTACCTGTAATCTGTTTGTTAAATCATTCCCACTGGTCTCACATCTTATTTTATCCATCCCAAGATGCACGTTTTTTCACATACGTTGGGGACAATTTATCATCAGTGGTGTGTCATGGTTTAATTGTGTGTTTTCTTTCTTAGTGATATAGAAAATAATGGTGCTTCTTACATTGTTGATATCTTAGATTCAGTGAGCTTTGATTAATAGGCGAATTTGTTAGTAGAAATAACTTTGACGGTCTGTGTGTTTGATTCGAAAGAGTAGAATTTCCAAAGTTTTATTTTAAAAAATTACTATAGGTAGCCTTTGCTGCATTGTCTTAATATATAACAAAGAGCATAGAGAGAATTTCTCTTGGTTCTTTGATGGCAGTTATAAAAATAATGTTTTCCCTTGTAATTCACAGTTACAAACAGTTACAACTTTTCAAAAAAGGAAAATAACTCTCCTGAGTCTCTAAATGAGGAAGTTCCTATGATAGAAAGTCTGGGCTTCCGAAACCGTGCCATAAAACTTCGACAGAGTGAACCTGAAAATCTTACCTCGGTAAAGCCATTTTCATTTATTCTGGTAAAATCTTTTTACTGAGTATTGTGAATTAGTGAGTGTGCTAGATGCTCATGGATTTATATAAAAAGTCGGTAGACAAGGAAGATGGTAAATTAAGTGGTTGGACAACTGTTCTGATGAACAAGAGTTAGAATTGTTGAGAGAAGGTCTGTGTACCTAGCGTGGTCAGGAGAGACCTTACAGGCCCTTCCCCTGATTTAGTGCTTTATCCATCCCCATGCTTGTCTATGCCACAAGGTCACTGATAGTTTTAAGCTTGCTAGTTTTTATAATAACCATCTTATGGCAATTCTTCAGGCATGAAGAAGTATATTTATTTTATTTCCTCTGAAAAATGGCCTGAAAAGAAAATCTGTTTTAACATTTGAAGATTGCTCCATTCAACAATAAAAATAAATTTAAAAAAAGAAAAGAAAATTGTTTCAACTTAAAAGGTGTAATTGTAATAATAATAATAATAATAATAATAATAATGGCAAAAAAAAATAATGGCGATGATTTACTCTGTTGCTACACATATGTGAATGAATAATGGAGATCTCAAAAACAATAGTTGCTTCTCTACCAACATTCATTTTTCAGTAGATGTTGAAGGATTCAAAAAGAAGGAAAACTTCATTGGAATAATGTTGGGTTTTTAAATAGCCTTATACTGAATGACCTAAGGATTGATTGCAGGGTTATTATTGTTTTTATTTACCTTTTTCAAACTTTTATTTTAGGGGGAGGTTGGGGGCAGTGGGGGAGATAAGGACACATATGTAATACCTTAATCAATAAAAAAAGAAATAATTAAGAAATATATTTTATCTTAGTTGTGAACCCTGTTATCAGATGTGCAGATGTTATTAGAAATGTATACCAAATGAACCTTATTTCCATTCTGTATTATTACTGTACTATTATATAAAGTATTAGCTACAAAATATACTTTTTTAAAGTATATTTTTATTGATTTCAGAGAGGAAGAGAGAGGGAGAAAGAGATAGAAACATCAGTGATGAGAGAGAATCATTGATTGGCTGCCTCCTGCACACCCCTACTGGAGCCCACAATCCAGGCACGTGCCCTTGACCGGAATCGAACCCAGGACCCTTCAGTCCACAAGCCTACGCTCTAGCCACTGAGCCAAACCAGTCAGGGCCTGTTTAGAAAAATTTAAAACAACAGAGGAAAAAATATTCAAACTACTAGAACATAATTCAAATATTTTAAAAACAATTTTATCTTTTTAAATATATTTTTATTGATTTCAGAGAGGAAGGGAGAGGGAGAGAGAGATAGAAACATGGCCTCAAGTTTCTCTTCAAGGAAAAAAGCATAGAATTGGCCAATAATTAGTTCATCTTTTTTTACTGCTTAGCAGGAAACCAGACTTGGTGCCCAACTCTCTAACTTTGGAATTGTGAGATCACGGAGGACAAAGCAGCAGGTACAATCCCAGAAAAAGTCTGTCTACATTGAATTGGGTAAGAGTCTCAGATTTTTTAAGTTTAGAACAGTAGTTGCTAGTCGTTTATTTATTTATTTATTTATATTTATTTATTTATTTATTTTATTTTTATAGAAGTGGTTATTATTATTTTTTTAAATATATTTTATTGATTTTTCACAGAGAGGAAGAGAGAGGGATAGAGAGTTAGAAACGTCGATGAGAGAGAATCATCGACCAGCTGCCTCTTGCACACCCCCTACTGGGAATGTGCCCGCAACCAAGTTACATGCCCTTGACCGGAATCGAACCCGGGACCTTTCAGTCCACAGGCCGACGCTCTATCCACTGAGCCAAACCGGTGCCGGCGCTAGTCTTTTTAAAAAAATATATATATTTTTTTATTGATTTCAGAAAGGAAGGGAGAGGGAGAGAGATGGAAACATCAATGATGAGAGAGAATCATTGATTAGCTGTCTCTTGCATGCCCCCTACTGGGGAATTGAGCCTGCAACCTGGGCATGTGCCCTGGCCCAGAATCTAACCATAACTGCCCGGTTCTTAGATTGACGATCAACCAGTGAGCCACACTGGCCAGGCTCAACGTCATTTCTTTATAACTTGGATGAGATGCCAGAGGAATGTAACTATCATTCATATCCATTAATCTATGGTAAAATTGGTTTTGTTATTTGTCATTTTGCTTGAAGTCACAGAACCATTTGATATTATGTGGAGATTTACTATACTTTGGAAAAATGGGAAGTAGGAACAAGAAAGAACATGATGGGCTGGCTATAGCATTTGGAAGAATCCAAGATAAATTGTACTAGACTAGAAAGATTTAAGAAGAGCTGAGCTCAGTTCAGTCAGTTTTCTCTAATTGTCTTATTGTTTAGAATATATTTTATAATCGGAAAGAATGGCCCTTCTTTGGGCTCCTAAGCACCACCATATGTTTACCATCGCACGTACCAGATTCTCTTGAAATTACTTGTATGTCTTTTCCTCTTTTAAAATTGTAAGTTCCTAGACTTGTGACTGTTGTGTCACAAAAATAATCAAAACAATTGTAATAGCAAATATTTAGGAGCACTTAGGATAGTCCACGCACTGTTGTACTTCACTTACAATATTCATGTAAGAGGCCTGACAGACCCCTGTAGTTGTTACCATTATGATATTTATTTTATAGATGAGGAAATTAAGGCACAGAGAGGTTAAGAAATTTGGCCAAGGTAGTGAAGCTACTCTGTGGCAGAGCCATGATTCAAACCTAGGAATTCGGGCTTCAGAGCCTGTGCTTACAACTACTTCTCTATTTCCTGGCATATGTATCATTGTATCTGCCAAATAGTGGGTGCTTAGGAAATATTTCTTGAATGAGTATCTGCTTTGCAAAAAGTCGTTTTTATTTTATTTTAGTTTAATCCTTTCAATAAAAATTTTTTTTATTGATTTGTTATTTGGGGAACTCTTTTTAGGATCTGATTCTTCTGAAGATACGACTAATAAAGCAAGTTATCACCGGTGAGTCAAAGGGAGCCTTTGTCTAGTAAGCTTTCATTTTTGTGGTTAGTTAATATTAAGGATTGGTTTTTGTTTTGTTTTTTAGGTTAGAGTTATGGCATTGGAATAGACCATATATTTTAATCTTATTTTTTTTAAATATGATTTTATTTATTTCAGAGAAGGGAGAGGAAGAGATAAAAACATTAATAATGAAAGAATCATTGACCAGCTGCCTCCTGGATGCCCCCTACTGGGGATCGAATCCACAACCTGGGCCTGTGCCATGACCAGGAATTGAACCATGACATCCTGATTTATAGGTCAATGTTCAGCCATTGAGACACACCAGCTAGGCTAATATATGTTTTATTTTTATTTTATATTTTATTTTATTTTATTTATTTGAAGGAGGGAGAGAAACACTGATTTGTCATTCCACTTATTTATGCTTTCATTGGTTGCTTCTTGTATTTGCCCTGACCAGAGATCAAACCTGCAACCTTAGAATATTAGGACAGTACTCTAACCAACTGAGCTACCCAGCCAAGGCCCTTGTATGTTTAATTTTTTAGTAGAGTCCAAAAGAATTTAAAATAACAACTCTGCACAGAATAATACCCAGCAGATGGTTCTGCTCTATTCTAGCTTAGTTCCTCATGTACAGTAGTGTTGACACAGTGGTAATTATGGCTGATGAAAATATTAGATGATTCCATTTTTCTTTCCTTTCTCTATTTCTTAATTTCATCTATCCCTCAAACTTTATGTAAATTATACAACAATCTACAATAAGCTCCCAACTGTGTTACATGGCAAATTGCTTTCCTTAGGAATTATTGCTTCACCTTAAGATCTATGATGCTTTGTCTGAACTACAATGATGTCATTGCCAATCATATTTTGTTTGCAAGTGATTTTTTCCTAATCTCTCAATTGAGAGAGGAAGTGGTTTTAAGCTTGAAAAGAAGCACAGAAGGCTGAGCAGCAGAATGCTGCATTCTTTGCTTACTATTGGGAAGTCTCTTCATCTCAGTGCTTGTTTTGTTTAAATATCTTTGTTCCTGCAGTCTCATTAAGATATCCTTTAAGTTTTGTGGGGTTTGTGGTGTGTTTTTGTTTTGTTTTGTTTTGTTTTACTGTCTTTTGGTTATTGTTTGTATTTAAATGGACTATCATTTAAATTTTGCTTCTCATTTGCATGTCCATAAAGCAGTACTCTGCACTCCTGCTCTGGTTTGTTGTGACTGTGTATTGGTCTTTGATCCTTTCATTTTGACTAGAAGTTATTAAAGGAGAGAGGAGATTTGGCCACCCTACCTAAAAGAGCTAAAATACTTGATCTTGTTCATTTGACAACTCTTTGAGCATGTAACTAGTGTTTCTCATTAAGGCTTTTGTCTTTTCCCTATAGAGTAAGAAATCATGAACGGTTACAAATCACTCCTCAAGGAGCGAAGGCGGAAGCCAAAGTGAATCCTGCAAAAAAGGGTAATGGCAAGTCTTCCCAAAATAACGGGCACTGAAGAGAGAATGGGTAGATACGGTACTATAATTACATTATTCTGAAGATCATTTGGGACATTTATCATTCACAACATCTCTTGGCACAGTTAGAATATCATTCTTTCTTAGCTGTTATGGTATAGCCTGATCTATTTCAGTTGACTAGACTGATGTGATTGTATAATAATAGCATCCTTCGTAACTGGTTGTTGCCTTTTACTTTAAATTTATGTGTTTATATTTCATCTTTTGTATACTGGTATTTAAATATAGGGGGTATGAGTCTGAAAATAGAACAGAGCACAGTATATCTGCTGCGTAAAGTCTGCTTTTAATTCACTGTTACAGGTTAGGGAAATAGGAGGTGTGGTTTATGAATAGAGAGAATTCTGAAATTAAAATTGCAATTATTTTTGAGTGGAGCTAATGAGAATAAAAGGAATTACATGAAAGAGTGTGAGCTATAACTTTAGTATACTTGGTTGTTTAAAAGGATAGTTTCTCTAAAAATAGCCAAATGTTTCAAGTTGTTTAAGCACGTATATTTTTTTCATGATGATTTCATTTGTAAATTATCTATTGTTTTTGTATACTTTCAGCTGCTTGTGACTTTCCTGGGGACATAACAAATATTGAACATCGTCAGTCCAGTAATAAAGATTTGCCCACCACTGAGAAGCATGCAGCTGAAAAGCATACAGAAAAGTATGAGGGAACTTCTGTTTCAAACTCGCATGTAGAGCCCTGTGGCCCAGATACTCATGCCAGCTCATTACAGCATGAGAACAGCAGTTTACTACCCACTAAAGACAGAATGGATGTAGAAAAGGCTGAATTCTGTAATAAAAGCAAGCAGCCTGGCTTAGCACGGAGCCAGCAGAGCAGATGGGCTGAAAGTAAAGAAACATGTAATGATGGGCAGACTCCCAGCACCGAGGAAAGGATAATTCTGAATGCTGATCCTCTGAATGGGAGAAAAGAACTTCCACGCTCTGACCATCCTAGAGATTCCCAAGATGTGCCTTGGATAAAACGGAGCAATAGCATTCAGAAAGTTAATGAGTGGTTTTCCAAACGTGATGAAATGCTAACTTCTGATGGCTCACATAATGGGAAGCCTGAGTCAAATGTTGAAGTAGCTGGGGCAGTGGAAGATCCAAATGAAGCAGATGGGTATCCTGGTTCTCCAGGGAAAATGAACTTAATGGCCCCTGGTCCTCGTGGTGCTTTAATATGTGAAAGTGAAAGAGTTCACTCCAAACCAGTAGAAAGTAATATTGAAGATAAAATATTTGGGAAAACCTATCGGAGGAAGGCAAGCCTCCCTAACTTGAGCCATGTAACGGAAAATCTAATTATAGGAGCACCTGCTATAGAACCTCAGATAACACAAGAGTGTCCCCCCAAAAATAAACTCAAGCGTAAAAGGAGACGTACATCAGGCCTTCATCCTGAGGATTTTATCAAGAAAGTAGATTTGGCAGTTGTTCAAAAGACTCCTGAAGAGATCATTGAGGGAACTGCCCGAATAGAACAGAATGGTCACGAGATGAATATTACTAATAATGGTCATGAGAATGAAACAAAAGGCGATTATGTTCAGAAAGAGAAAAATGCTAACCTCACAGAATCATTGGAAAAAGCATCTGCTTTCACAACTGAAGCTGAACCTATAAGCAGCAGCATAAGCAATATGGAACTGGAATTAAATGTCCACAGTTCAAAAGCACCCAAGAAGAACAGGCTGAAGAGGAAGTCCTCTACCAGGCATATTTGTGCACTTGAACTAGTAGTCAATAGAAATCCAAGCCCACCTAACAATACTGAACTGCAAATCGATAGTTGTTCTAGCAGTGAAGAGGTGAAGGAAAAGAATTCTGACCAAATACCAGTCAGACACAGAAAGAAGCTTCAACTTGTGGAAGGTAAAGAATCTGCATCTGGAGCCAAGAAGAGTAACAAGTCAGATGAACAAATAAATAAAAAACCTGCCGGTGATGCTTTTCTAGAACTAAACTTAACAAACATACCGGGTGTTTTCACTAATGGCTCAAGTTCTAATAAACTTCAAGAATTTGTCGATACTAACCTACAAAGAGAAGAAACAGAAGAGAACCTAGGAACAGTTCAAATTCCTGATAATACCAAAGACCTCAAAGATCTGATACTAAGTGAAGGAAGAAGTGTGCAAACTGATAGATCTTCGGAGAGTAACAATATTGTATTGGTACCTGAAACTGATTATAGCACCCCGGATAGTCTCTCATTACCGGGACCTGACACCCCAGGGAAGGCAAAAACAGCTCCAAATGAGTGTGGGGATCTGTGTGCAGCGACTAAAAATCCTAAAGAACTTATTTGTGGTGGTTCTAAAGATACGAGAAATGACAGAGGGGGCTTCAAGGAGCTATTGAGATGTGAAGCTAACCACACTCAGGAGACAGGCACAGAACTGGAAGACAGTGAACTTGATACACAGTATTTACAGAATACATTTAAGGTTTCAAAGCGCCAGTCATTTGCTCTGTTTTCAAATCCTGAAAAGGAACATGCAACTGTCTACGCTCACTCCCCGTCTTTAAGGAAACAAAGTCCAAAAGTCACTCTTGAATGTGGACAAAAAGAAGAAAATCAGCGAAAGAAAGAACCTAAAATCAAGCACGAACAGGCAGTTCACCCACCTGTAGCCTCTCCTGTGGCTTGTGAGAAAGACAAAAAGCCAGGCGAGGATGCCAAAGACAGCGTACAAGGAACCTCTGGGTGTTGTCAGTCCTCTCAGTTCAGAGACAACGAAACTGAACTCACTATCGCAGATAAACATGGAATTTCACAAAACCCATATCATATACCATCCATTTCTCCCATCAGGCCATTTGTTAAAACTGGAAGTAAGGAAAACCCGTCAGAGGAAACGTCTGAGGAATATTCAGTGTCCCCTGAAAGAGCAATGGGAAATGAGACCATGCAGAGTACAGCCAGCCCAATTAGCCTAAGTAACATTAGAGGAAGCGCTTTTAAAGCAAGCAGCTCAAGCAGTACTAATGAAGGAGGCTCTAGTGTCAATGAAGTAGGTTCCAGTGGTGAAAACATTCAGGCAGAACTAGCTATAAACAAAGGGTCAACATTAAATCCTATGCTCAGATTAGGACTCATGCAACCCGAAGTCTATAAGCCGAGCCTTCCCATAAGTAACTGTAAACAGCCTGAAATAAAAAGGGAAGGAGACAGCGAAGCAGCAGTTCAGGCTGTTAATGCAGATATTCCTCCATGTCACATTTCACAGAACCTAGAACAACCTATGGGAGGGAGTCCTGTTTCTCAGGTTTGTTCTGAGACACCGGATGACTTGTTAACTGATGACGAAACAAAGGAGAATAGCGGCTTTGATGACGGTGGCATTAAGGAAAGATCTGCTGTTTTTAGCAAAGGTGTTCAGAAAGAAGAATTCAGAAGGAGCCCTATCCCCTTCGCCCATACACATTTGACTCGGGGTCGCCAGAGAAGGGCCAGGAAATTGGAGTCCTCGGAAGAGGACACGTCTAGTGAGGACGAAGAGCTTCCTTGCTTCCAACATTTATTATTTGGTAAAGTAACCAAAATACCTTCTCTGTCTACCAGACGTAACAGTGTTGCCACAGAGAATCAGTCCAATAAAGCAGAGGGGAACCTGGTATCATTAAAGAGTAGCTTAAATAACTGCAATAACCAGGTCATGTCAACAAAGGCATCCCAAGAACATAACCTTAGTGAGGAAGAAAGATATTCTAGAAGCTTATTTTCCTCACAGCGCAGTGCACCAGAGGACTTGACCGCTAATACAAACACCCAGGATCCTTTCTTGATGTTTGATCCTCCTTCCAAGCAAATGAGGTGTCATTCTGAAAACCAGGAAGTTCTGAGCGACAAGGAATTGATTTCAGACGATGACGATGACGAAAGGGAAACCAGCCTGTCCGAGGAAAATCAAGAAGAGCAGAGTCTGGATTCAGACTTAGGTATTTTATGGAAATGAGCTGAATGTTTTTGCCTTTTGGGGGAGCACACTATGAGTTTCGAAGTACCGTTAAAGTAGCTGCTCCTTAAACTTTAAGCATGTTCCTCCTAAGGTACTTTTCCTTAAAAGTCCTTCACCTAGCTGGAACATCTCTGTTTGAATGAGATTTAGTGCCCCAGTTGTTGGTGGACTTGCTTCTGATTTTCATGGTTGTTTCTAGAAGAAATCAGGTGTCTCAACACAAGGAGCGTAATCATTTTGAGTGGCATGAAAGTGATACTTGCCTGCCAATGGGAAGAAACATACAGCAGATTGCAGTATTTGCTGTCTGTTCTTACATCTGAATCTCTATTTTTATTATCGTTTAGATGAAGCAGCATTTGAATACGAGAGTGAAACAAACCTCTCTGAAGACTGTTCAGAGCTGTCCTCCCAGAGCGAGATTTTAACAACTCAGGTAAAAAGCATGTGTGGATGTATGCGTGGTGTCTTGTGCATTCAGTAGTATGCATCCTGCATTCTTGCATTGGCTTTTATCATCCCTTAGAATCAGTGGCATAACAGTTGTATGTGGTACCGTGCCTCCTCAATTAGATTGTAATCATCTGCCAGGAACTCATGCTACCTTGTATTTCATACATACTCACGTACATACCACCGAGCTCACTGCAAAACATTACATACTGAATTTAATGAATAAGCCAAACGATCAAAACTCATGTTTCCTATAGCAAAAATATGAAAGCAGTACTGTATCAAAGGAGGGTTACGTATTCCACTTTGGTCTGCTAATGCATTAGTATAAATGAAGTAGTGAGGGATCACCTGTTGGTGGGGACTTTCAAAGGAGACATTTAAACTGGGCCTTGAAAGATGAGAAGAATTTTTCCAGGTGGAAAAAGAAGAGAGGCAGCAGCCCAGGCAGATGCACAAAGGCATAAAATACCCAGGAAGCACAAATCTGTCCTGGGCAACTAGAAAACAGGGCATATGGCTGGTTTGGGGAGAATTAAGAGATAAGAGGGTATAAAAGGCCTTCTAAATGTCTCTACTTAGGAATTTGGGCTTTATCCTGAGGGCTATAATGGTAATTATTTAGCTTTCAGAAAGCGTTACCTTATCTGAGCAGTGGTATACCACCACCACAGCCATTATGGAAGAAAGAGGCAAGATAAACATGCATTTAAGGAACTTCCACAGTAATGTAATTGTGTATTGAAAGCTGCCCTAGCCGAGACCAGTTTAACTCAGTGGATGGAGCATCCGCCTGCGGACTGAAAGGTCTCGGGTTCGATTCTGGTCAAGGGCATGTATCTTGGTTGTGGGCACATCCCCAGTAGGAGGTGTGCAGGAGGCAGCTGATTGATGCTTCTCTCACATTGATGTTTCTAACTCTCTGTCTCTCTCCCTTCCTCTCTGTAAAAAAATCAATAAAATATATTTTTTTAAAAAGTAGAGATCAGGAAGCATTTGAGATCTTGCTTCCCAGCAACTGTTGTCAGTTTGGCTCAAATAAAATCTTAGGAATACTCAAAAAAGTAAAATGTAAAAGATCAGAGTAGCATAGCAGGAAATAGAAGATTAGGGCTAATTTAAGAAACACTCAAGAATTAGAATCAAGAAAACTTAGTAACCAATTTGGTTTTGGTCTCCCAAATGCCTCTATGGGAATTGTCCAAGTTATAAAGTAATTCGTTTGGGAAAACCTAAAGGAAAGTTAACTAATTCTCCCATTGCTATTTTTTTCTGGTTTTCTAACCTGTTTAAAGGCCACATAGAGGTTAGATGTGATGGTCATGATAGTAACAACTAGTACAGCTTCTGAAGCTTACGGATATCTGATTCCATTCCAAATTTACTTAGGCAAGCCCTTCTTGATCAGTAACGGAACTACTCACAAGCACCACGTGGTGGCAGTGGCGCTACTGCGGACAGTGGCAGCAAAACAGTATCAGGGTAGCACTGGGAGCCTTTGTGAAGCTGGGAATACATTTTCTGGCCGTAAAAACCTGAAAATTACTCGGGGTAGCAGGAGAAAGTAGCTGGCTAGTTTTCAGTGGTGGACAAAGTCATTTTTAAGGATGAGAAGAAATGGAGGATGAAACGATCTATTTCCCCAGGGTTTGCTGGCAACCATTGTTCATTCTAAAAGTAAGGAAGAAGGCATATTTTGTAAATCTCCTTAATTATGAAATAACGTGCTTATCAGAAACCTTAGACTCAAGAAAGAAGAAAACAGAAAAAAAAAAAAGAAAACACTTAGACTTAGGAATTTTTTTTTTTTAAATTAATCAATGCTTTTATTTTAGCCTTAGAGGGTGTTGTTTTTAAGTCATTGATTTTAGAGAAAGAGAAACATCCATTTGTTACTCCACTTATTATATGCATCCATTGGTTGATTCTTGTATGTGCCCTGACCAGGGATTGAACCCACAACCTTGGTGTATCTCGATAAGGCACTAACCAATTGTGCTACCCAGCTACCCTTTTCTTTCTTTCTTCTTTTTTTTTTAATCCTCATCCGAGGATACTTTTTTCCATTGTTTTTTAGAGAGCATGGAAGGGAGAGGGAGAAACATCAATGTGAGAGACACATCAATTGGTTACCTCCCACAAGAGCCTGCACCTGGCCAGGGATGGAACCTGTAATGCAGGTACATGCCCTTGACTCGGTATCAAGTCTGTGACCCATCGGTGCATGATGATGCTCTAACCTGAGAACACTAGCCAGGACACAGATTTCTTTCTTTCTTTCCTTTTTTTCTTTTAAAAAAAATGTATTTTATTGATTTTTTTACAGAGAGGAAGGGAGAGAGATAGAAACATCGATCAGCTGCCAAGGTATGTGCCCTTGACTGCAGTCGAACCCGGGACCTTTCAGTCCGCAGGCCAATGCTCTATCCATTGAACAAAAACGGTTTGGCCAGATTTCTTTTTGAAGTGGAGAAATAAACATCATGAGCCCCATAAGCAGAGAAGACCCTTATCTTGAGTTGAAAACAATAACTGTCTTTACAGGCTTTACTAGGGCTGTTTCTGTGGGGTCCTTCCCTCTAACAGGTCCTTCTCTGTGAAGTTCTCTAGGTACCTACCCTGTCCCCATCTAGAATGGCAGGACCATGCGGACTATATTCCCAGCACTAGGACAGTGTCTGACATATAATAGATGGTCAACAAATAGTTGTTGAGTGAGCAAATAGATAAATTAATGAATTAGCTCTTTGTTCTTTCTGTTAGAAATTAAATGTTCAAAGAATTCCAGAAAAAAGAAGTGTCCTCACACACCAGAAATCAGACATTTTCATATGAACTAATCCATATCTCTTAGACAATACTAAGTCTTTGAAACACAGTCTATGTAAAATGTTAACGTAGTCATGCTAATTTTAAATATCTAAAGTATTATAAGCATCTTAATTATTTTTTTTCCCCACTCCTGAGCTTTAAAAAAAAATAATCAACTTCAAAAGGACATCACAACAAAATAAAGCAAGTCTATTTGGGAGAATGTAGGAATCCCCCCCGCCCCCCCCCCCCCCCCCGCGCGCTTGAACATCATTCTGAAATAATTTCATGGGCATTAACTGCATGAATATGGTTGGATTAAAAGGTATTCAGCCAGAACTTATAATTCCATAGTAGGTGATTTTCATTCCCATGCTTAAATTAATTGGTATGACATAGTCTTGTGTTCTGGTAAATTTCTAAAGAGTGTAACTTTATGTCATTTTTTGTATCTGCAGCAGAGGGACACCATGCAAGACAACCTGATCAAGATCAAGCAGGAAATGGACCAGCTGAAAGCTGTGTTAGGGCAGCAGGGGAGCCAGCCTCCTGACAAATCCCCTTCCCTCACATTTTATTCTTGTGCTTCTGAGGATCTGCTAAATCCAGGACAAAACACATCAGAAAAAGGTTTGTAAAAAAAAAAAAAAAAAAATGTAAGAAAAAAGAAAAAGGTGTGTAATATTGGCCAAATTCCTCTTAAGCAAAATTCTTCCTCTCCCTAAGCCTTTATCTCCAGGAAAATGTGGGCCTAGCTTGAACATTTTATGATCTTTGCTCAGCATATATTTGCTGAGTCACTCCGTGGGTAATTTTAGAGCCTCGGTTCTAGTCCCTGCTTCCAACTAATTTAGCATTCAGAGAGATCAAGGCAGTCATTAAGTGTAATTTTCTGACTGAGTACCCAAAATGAGGAGATATTATGGGGAGCCCATAGGAAGCTGAGTGCAATGGGAGAGATTAGAAATAAGTAACCCCCTCATTTTAGAAAGCTTATAAAAAAACACTCATATTCCTGATACCACAGGTGTGAGATCATAAAGCCCTCCTCCATGTGCTTTCTGGTTTATAAGGAAGAGATGCCCTTGAGGAACTCATCTTGGTCCCCAGAAAACCCAATTATGTGGCAGAGTCAGGTGCTTTATTCCAACATTACAGTTATCAACAAGACGAGATTGATCTCTGAGGAGGTGATTAGAGTAACCCAGACGGATGGAGTTGATCAGAGCTGACTTCCTGTAAGAAGTGAGCGTTGAGGCTGGCCTGTGTGGCTTGGTGGTTTAGCATCATCCTACAAACCAGAAGATCATGATTTGATTCCTGGTCAGGGGTCATGCCCCAGTTGTGGGCTTGATCCCCAGTGTGGGGCATACAGGAGGCAGCCAATCGATGATTCTCTCTCATCACTAAATGTTTCTGTCTCTCCCTCTTCCTTCCTCTCTGAAATCAATAAAAATATATTATTTTTTTTAAAAATAGAAGTGAGTGCTGAGCTGAAGGATAAATGTGGCATAAATGAAGGACAGTAAGATGAAATTTTGAGTATTTAGTTGAAAAGAGCATTATGAAAGACAGCACATGGAGCAGGATTTTAAATAGGGCAAATGTGTAGTCAAGTAGGTGAGAGGTTAGGCACAAGCATGGGTTCCAGAAGGGAAGTTGTGTGCTTTGAATAGACAGGTATGGTAAGTCCTCCCAAAATGTTCATTTTATCTCGGTGATACTTACCCAGCTAACTTGGTGTTCAAGTTCCTTCTTTTTTTTCTTCTTTTTAAAAAAATATATTTTATTGATTTTGTACAGAGAGGAAGGGAGAGGGATAGAGAGTTAGAAACATCGATGAGAGAGAGTCATCGATCAGCTGCCTCTTGCACACCCCCCACTGGGGATATGCCCGCAACTAAGGTACATGCCCTTCACCAGAATCGAACCCAGGTCCTTCAGTCCCCAAGCCGATGCTCTATCCATTGAGCCAAACCGGTTTCGGCTCAAGTTCCTTCTTCATTGCGTTCTTCCCCAGTCCTACTCAGGGCAATAGGGCCTTCCTCTCAGTCCTTCTAGGAACTCAAGTCTTTATTATTCAGAATCGTGGTTTTGGTTAGGCAGTGTGCCTTGCAATATTTTTATGTTCAGGGAGAAACAGTAGCTTATGCATGAGAAGTTAGGAACTCTGTTGCTATGGCAGTGGTTCAACTGTATTTCTTTCAATGCTTTCGTTATAACTGTATCTCATTTAGTTCATCTCCCAGATAATGAAGCCTAAAGTCTAGACCCCAGCATAATTCTCTTCTTTGAGATGCTTTCACCCTCTCCAGTCTAAAAAAGTCTAAAAACAGACTAGACTTTTCATTTTTATGCACAACTTACAAAATGTTATTGTATGGCTTTGATTATGTGTGTAAATCTATCTCATCTTTGTGTGTGTGGGGGTGTTTATTTTATTTTATTTTTTTTATTTTTTTCGACTGAAATCTGCAGTCGAAATGTTTTGTTGTGGATTTTTTAAATTTTATAAATGTTATATTTATATACATGTTTTATGGATTTGAAAACTTTTTTGAAAATTTCTTTCTTTTTAAAAAAATAGATTTTATTGATTTTTTTACAGAGAGGAAGGGAGAGGGATAGAGAGTTAGAAGCATTGACAAGGGAGAAACATGAACCAGCTTGCCTCCTGCATAATCCCTACTGGGGATGTGCCTGCAACCAAAGTACATGCCCTTGACTGGAATCAAACCTGGGATCCTTCAGTCCGCATGCTGACGCTCTATCCACTGAGCCAAACCAGTCAGGGATTGAAAATTTCTTATGACTCTCTATATAAAATATTTTGTTAGGAGGTTTTACTTTATCCTTTGTAGTAGAGGTATTTATAGTCTAGAGTCTGCCCTCAGCATAGTTCTGTCCTATTGTTTATCTAAGGGTCATTCCCAAGCCTGCATAATATTTTTTGTGCAAATCTGTATACTCACTATAAATTATGTGTACCTCCTCTGTAAGTAGTTATTTCATATCAGGCACTTAGTCATAGTCTTTTTTTTTCTTTCTTGTGGATTACCAACCATTCATAAAGTAAACATTGGTGTCTATAAGATCATAATCTGTTACAGTGGAAGTGATTTTTAGATACATCAGGGCTTTTTTGTCTTGTAGTATATTTATTCCTGGAAGCACTTGTTAAAAATTCCTATGCTCCTCTGGAAATATTGAATTCACTGTGTGAATGGGTTTTGTGCTTTTTAGAGCTGGATTTCCTTATGGGTTTTTTATTTTGTAGTTTATCACTTATTAATATCTCTTCCTTTCTTCCCCAATGTCTTTTCCTTTGATCCTCCTAATACTTTGCACAGTACTTACTAGTAACACATAATAGGCGGTCAGTAAATTTATTAAACGTTAGATCTGGCCCACATTCCATATCCATGAAAAATAAAATATGTAACATTAAAATCCCCAGATGAGAAAATTATTTAAGAGGAACTATGGAGAAAAAAGAAGAGGAACTATGGTACTCTCCCAGTACTTGGGCTCTGGATCTCTGCATTTATGAAATAAGGATTAAGGGAAAAGAAGAATGGAAAAATTTTGCCCTATCTTTTTAGGTACCATTGAGTAATTGAATTCTAACTCACGTTAGCTTATTTTCTTCATAGCGTGGCCCCATTATAGTGAAAAGAGGAACTCATATGCTGAATGTTCAGATGTGATGAAATGACTTTTTAATATCTGTATGTCTGAGTCTTCCTCCCTGTCCTTTTACTTATTTTTTTTGTAACCTTTTCCAGTGGTTAATTCTGTGGTTCCTTTTACCAATGATCACCCTATATTTTGGGGGAAATGATATCCTTATTAAAAAGCTTTACAGAATTAATTAAAAGAAAAATCTGCATAGTTAGATTCCGCTTACTTTCAGCAACTGGTAGCTTCAGGCAGAGTTCTTGCATTCCTGGAAACTCTCAGAAAAGATAAACACAGAGAAAACTATAAATAATGCATTTGAGGATTAACTCAGGAAATCAATAATTATTTTCCTCCAGGTCACCCAGTGTCTTAAAAACAGTTTAATTAATACATACATTAACAGTTTAATTAATACATTTGTTTACATTTTTTTGCCTCAATTTTTAGCTTTTCTGATAAAAGCTCAAAATAAATTATAGTCATCAGTGACTTTTTAATGGATAAAAGACATTTGTAATTTTTAAGTATTTGTTTTTACTTTTTAAATATTTCTGCCTTTAAGCTACTTCCTAGAAAGCAGTAGCACAGTAATACATTTGGAGGAATTAATAAATAAAAAGGATGTACTAATGTGTCAAAACTTTGCCTTGGGTCTATCTTGTGTTTTTTCCTTTTCTTGTGCCATTCCATCATTAGTCCATGGATTACTTCGGGGTTCCTTATCAGTCAGTACCTTGGGTTTTTTTTTATATGTATTGGGGGTTTTTCTTTCTTACTAATTGAAAATCTGAAGCAGACTGTCACCTGTTTTTTCTTTCTATGTGACCCATCCCCTCTCATTTTTTCACACATGTAAAAGTTCACACCCCATTTTATACAGTCTTTGATGTGGAGGCAGTAGATGTAGGAAAGGGAATGTTCTTTTCTTTCTAGTACTTTCTGTTCTCTATTATCTAAGGGGATTTGAATAAAATTTAGTTTACTGTAGAGATAAAAATTATTTCCTATTTCTGTTTCCTTATCATTTAGGGCCAAGAATATATAAATATATGATTTTTTTCAGCCTTGTCTCAGTTGAGTGTCTTTATTTACCCAGTCTTAAAGTGTTCCATTTATTTATTTATTTATTTATTTATTTATTTACTTATTTTCCTTCCACTTGATGCTGGATCACTTGTGTTTATAAGATTATGTCTGATATACTTGCTTGAAAACCAGTTTGATTGTCACAGATTGCTGCTTTTGAAAATCAGTATACTCACGCTGACCGGATAGCCCAATTGGTTAGAGCATTGTCCCAACATACCAAGGTTTGATTCCCATTCAGGGCACATATAAGAATCAACCAATGAATGCGTAAATAAGTGGAATGACAAATCAATGTTTTTCTCTCTTTCCCTTTCTCTCTCTAAAATCAATAAATAAAAATAAATAAGAAATCTATATACTCACCTGAATTTTCACCATCAGGACAAAGCAGTAAATTTCTTTGTTTTCCTATTTCGTTTAAAATAGTATTAACTTCAGAGAAAAGTGATGAATATCCTGTAAACCATAATTCAGAAAGCCTTTCTGCAGACAGATTTCAAGAGTCTCTGGATAGTTCCACCAGATATAAAAATAAAGAACCGGGAATGGAAAGGTAAGAAATAATAAATGTCAAATTGTGGTATCTAAGTAACACCTTTACTTACATTGAACTCTTACTGTTAAATATTTTTCACAGTATTCAAATTACTATTGAGATTAGATTGTATATTACTTTATATTTTCAAAAATACTGTACCTACTTTCTCATTTGACCTTTACAACAACATTTGATGGTAAAGGGACAAGTTCTGGACTATTACTCCTATTTGATAGTTCAAGAAAGAGTCTAAGAGCCGTTAGAGTCACATATCTCACCACTCCAGGAAGGAAAAGGAATTCCTATTTATTGAGTTTCTACTGAGTATATGTATATTTTCACTTGCCTTTTTGGGAATAGTGACAAGTTGTCAAAAATCTAATGACACTATCTTTTCCAAACCTCTTAAACTAGACTGAGGATATATTGTTGAGGCTGGGGTTACTGGCACTGTGGCTGACAGAATTAAAAGATCTGGCCTCCAGCCAAAACCGGTTTGGCTCAATGGATAGAGTGTCGGCCTGCGGACTGAAGGGTCCCGGGTTCGATTCTGGTCAAGGGCATGTACCTTAGTTGCGGACACATCCCCATTAGGGCGTGTGCAGGAAGCAGCTGATTGATGATTCTCGCTCATCGATGTTTCTAACTCTCTATCCCTCTCTCTTCCTCTCTAAAAAATCACTGAGCCAAACCGATTTCAGCAGACCTTGCTCATCTTTAATCCACAGAGCCTGGTTTTGATGTTTGACTCATAGTAAACAACTAATAATTATTTAAATTAATTAGCTGATCTCTGAGGTCTTTTAAATCTCTTAAGTATCTTCATCAGCAAAGTCCTAAAACCTGAAAGAGTAAAGGAATTACTTACTGTGTGCATATAGAATGACTTGATACTGAAAAGGCAGGAGATAAGGATGATTCTATGAAATTTGCTGAAATTGGTTATAGAAAGAATGAGTGTAGCGATGTCAAAATTAATCATTAGCTTTCTCTTTTCTCTACTTTTATGAGAGATGTGATTAACACATCCATGGGGACTCAAGTGGAATAATACTTTCTATTTTATAGAATTTGAGTAAGTGGTGGTAGATCATTTGCTGAAATTTGCTGACATGCTTTTCAACAGCTTAGGAGATATATACCTACTGCCTCAGAATAGACCCTAAGGGGAAATGTTCTGTGTCAGCCCTGACATGTTGGCAGTCATCATGAATCCAGACTTCTAGGCCATCACTTGAGTGTCTCTCCAACAGTGAGCTGTTTTACTTATGCTCTGGCTGCCCAGGACGTGTGATAAGCCCTTTCGTGAACTGTGGTGATAACAAAATCTCCTTGCATCCTTGCTAGCTCTTCTACACCCCAGCTGTTAGATGACAGGTGGTATGTGCACTGCCACTCACAGAGTCTTCAGAACGGAAACCGCCCGTCTCAAAAGGAGCTCATTGAGAGGGCGGATGCAGAGGAGCAACAACTGGCCAAGTCTGAGACCCAGGATTTACCGGAGCCGTCTCATTTGCCCAGACAGGATCGAGGTAATATTTCATCTTCTCTGTTGGACAAGACTTTTATTTTACTCTGAATCTTACCTGAGGGTATTCTGGTTCATCATCTTTCCTATGTACTAGTATATCATGAAGGCATCTGTCATACTTAAACCCATTTTTAAAAAATAGCTTGAATGTTTATCCCTGTTTACTTGAAAATTACTGCATTTGTTCATCTGTCTATTTGGGTTTCATTCTTTTTGAAGATGAGAGAGTCTTGGTGTGCTCTAAATATTTTATTTCAACTGTTAGATAAGAGTTCTAGAGCCCTAGAACAAAGTTTTAGGCCTGTCCTTGATTGAAAAATGAGTCAAGTCTCCAAAGTAAGCTCTTAAGTTATGAATTAATGAATATAAATGACTATATTTTTTTATGCCTTATAAATCACTTTAAATGAACGGTGTGTGTGTTACGGCTTGTGAATTAAAGTTTGAATTAGTAGAGAAAATTTTAAATTAATCCTCTAAAACACATTATCATAAAAGATGCCTTTTGGCTTCTGAATGTGTTATTTGACCATTTTAATTAGGGTCATTTTGGGAATCTCATACATTCTACTTAGTTATGCTTACTTCTGATTGAGTGGCATTTTCTGAAATGTTTCAGGGATGATCTCCTTTTTTAATTTGGTAAGGATATCTGATGACCTATTATGTAAAAAAGGTAATTATATCATCGTAGATGATGAAACAAAAATTGAATATTTCTCATATTTCAATATATTTCCTTCCTTACTAAAGTTGGAGAATTGCCAAGCAGTTGGAGACTATGGGTAATAAAAGTTATTTAAATTAGATAAAATAAACAACCAAAATTATAGAAAGCATACTTTACAATATTGCATTTCGTGGATTCTAAGGTGCAATTTTTTTTCATGTTTGGACTCTGAAATAGGATAGCATCTTAAGTTCAATGGCATATGTTTTGTTTTTAATTGCAGAAAAAATAAATAACGAAAGTTTACAATCTTAACTATTTTAAGTGTATACTAGTGTTAAGTATATTTTTATTGTTGTGCAATTATTCTCTAGAACTTGTTCATCTTGCAAAACTGAAGCTGTACCCGCTAAACAACAACTTTCCACTTTCCCCATACCTCATCCCCTGGCAACTACCATTCTACTTTGTGTCTAAAAGTTTGGCAAGTTTAATACCTCATATGAGCGGAATAGTATAGCATTTGTCTTTTTGTGATTGACTTAAACCATTGTATGTAGATAACACATTTGCTTTATCCATTCACCCATTGATAGACACTTGGATTGCTTCCACTCTTGGCTATTGTAAATAATTCTGCAATGAACATGGGTGTGTGCATTTCTCTATCTCATAGTAACTGAATGTAATGGGTGAAGAGTACGCCATTGAAATAGATGTGCCAGTCTATTATTGGACATTTAGGTTATTTCTAGAACTTTACTGTTATAAACAATATTGCAGTGAACATTCCTATGGCTAAACTTGTGCATGCATCTTTTACTTTCTTAGGAAACATTTCTAAAACTTGAATTATTGACTGAAAGTGTAAACGCACGTGACTTTTGGAATATAATGCCAAATTGTCCTTTAGAAAAGTTAAGACATCTTGCACCTCCACCTACAATATATTAGCACACTCATTTTTCTCTTGACTTGGTCCATCTTTTCAATTCTTAGCAGAGACTAGATGTTGTAATTCAAGGTTCATTTTCATGTAGATTAAATTTCATCCCCATTCCTTTCAGAGGAAAGTCCTTACGTACAGTCTGGAATCAGCCTCTTCTCCGATGACCCAGAGTCTGATCCCCCTGAAGACAGAGCCCCAGAGTCACCTCATGTTTGCAGCATGCCAGCTTCAACCTCTGCCTTGAAATTACCCCAATTTCAAGTTGAATCTGCTAAGAGTCCAGCTGCTACTCATACTACTCATGCTGCTGGGTATGATGTGAAGGAAGAAAGTGCCAGCAGGGAGAAGCCAGAGGTGACATCTTCAGCAAAAACAGGCAAAGGAATATCTGTGGTGGCATCAGGCTTGACCCCAAAAGAACTTGTAAGTGTACCCATATGTATCTCCCTAAAGACTGAGCCTTCATTTACATACCATAATAGTTTTAACTAGTAGTAGTAATAAATAACTTATAGGAAGAAATCTAAGAAATAGGCATAATTCTAATGAAATTTAATTTTTATTACTAATTTCTGAAATTTTGGACCTAGATAACACTATAGCATTAATTATTTTGTATAAATTTACTTAAGAAAATACTTATTAGCCCTGAATGGGTAGCTCAGTTGGTTAGAGCATCCTCCTGATGCACCAGGGTTGCAAGTTCAATCCCTTGTCAGGGCACATACAAGAAGCAACCAATGAATGCATAAATAAGTGGAACAAATTGATATTTCTCTCTGTGTCTGTCTCTCAAATCATTTTTTTTAAAGAAAGTAATTATTAAATATTAGCAGAGAGATTATATTTTTGGGTATGACATAGAGCTTTTTAAATTTCGTGTGTGTGTGTGTGTGTGTGTATAATAAAAGCGTAATATGCTAACTTGACCTGACATCCTTCCGGATGACCTGGATGACCTTCCGGATGAAGCCAGGAATGCAAGGGAAGCCAGGTGTTGGGTGCCTGCTGGCGGCTGGAGGGAAGCCCGGGTCCCGGGTGCTAGAGGGAAGCTGGTGCTGGCAGCCAGAGGAAGGAAGGCCTACTCTTGCACGAATTTCATGCATCGGGCCTCTAGTGTGTGTGTGTGTGTGTGTGTGTGTGTGTGTGTGTGTGTGTATTCCTAAGCAACCGAACAACTGGTCGCTATGATGCGCACTGATCACCAGGAGGCAGATGCTCAATGCAGGAGCTTCCTCCTGGTGGTCAGTGCACTTCCACAGCCGGAGTGCTGCTGACCCATCCCAGTGGCAGCCACTCCCTCCCTCAGTAGTCCTGCGGGTCCAATCGCCTGAGAAAGGGCCAGGCACCGACTGATGGGCGCTGTCGCATGATCCCAACAGCACTGCTGGCCTCCCGGACGTCAGCGTCAGGCACCACAGCCGCCTCCCCTCCCTAGACACTTTGCAAGGAAGAAACAATGTAAAAGCGGGCACCAGGTGGCTCCTGACAATGAGTCCAAACCAAACGTCGGTGGTATGGATCCGGATCCCAGGCCAACAAGGGCGTCCCACCACCTGCCCTGAGGGCCAGTCGTGTTCCGGGTGCTCCCCACCCCCAGGGGCTGTGCCAGGCACAGGGCTCACAGCTTGCCTCTCCTGATCAGGACTGACTGGCGTGAGCCCACAACAGGTGCAGCAGGGCCGGGGTGAGCGGGAGAGGCACGTGGCCTTGGACTGCAGGTTTCAGCCCAATTCTAGCAAAGCCACATCAAGGGACCCCACCCATGCACAAATTCATGCACCGGGCCTCTAGTTTTTATTATAAAAATCAAGTAGCTCTATTATAAAAAGAGTAGCTCTACTCCCCAGAAGGCATCTTTTTTCCACTTTGGTTCACATATGAGAGACGCACTAGCATGATCAGCTAAATTCAAACTGGTTCCAAGCTCACTGCCAGATAACGGCGTTTCTCCAGTGTTTATTTGTCTTTATGCTGGTTGGTGATACAGTTCTTCAGTAGCCTGTCCTATCATTTCTGCTCTGCAAGAGCCTCTCTTCCCTATTAGGATTTTGACATCTCCTTGGGTCCCTAATGCTGGAAATAGGAATTGTTTCTCACTAAGGACAATACCCATTAAAATGCTAAGATCACTGAAACATCCTTTCCGAGTGTAGCTTTCAGACATCTTAGTAAAGTAATCACCATTGGTATCACTTCATAATAAAATAATTGAGTGGATACATCTTAAAGAACTACGATAAGATAGCACACCAGAGTATTAAATGGACTCAATGGGGGTATAATTTATTATACACAGAGATGACTCAGCCATTCTTAAGTATGTTTCTTAATATATCCTTCCTAGGATAAGAACCATTTCTCATTCTAAGTTCTCTATGCGTAGCAGCTGAGCATAACATTCTTGGTAGCCTACTACTAAAAGGGCAAAGTTAGCTATGTCTGCCCAGAAGATACAATGAATACATTCTCATCAATAATGCTGGAATTCTAATTTCACAATCAGGTGCCCAGACCCGCCATAGGCTCTGAAAATTCATACCTGTGTTCGGTTTATGTTGCTCTCGATCGTTTGCCTACATACCTAGAATTTCCGTTTATTCATTGAAAATGAGCATTTCTTGTTTTGAAGTTCGGCTTTTCAGAGAAGGCTAAAATAATGTAATCATTCTTGCCATGGGCAATTCTGAGCTGCACATTAGACGGTAAGTGGCTTCGGTACATATTGTCTTTAAACAAGCAAAAGAGGAAAACTTTTCAGCTCTATTCAGACTTGAATTGTGGTAAATTTATTATGAAAGCTGCTGACTGTGTTACACATGATTAATTCTGAAACCCATATTAAAATGATCTTTTCAGCGGTTGCTCTTCTGACTGAACACTGTTCAAGGCCGTGATTTCAGCATTTAATCAGTTCAGAATTGCTAACGATCCTGGCAGAGGGCAGTGACAAAAGCGGAGGATGTCATTAGCTTCTCTAGTCTGCCTTCTTAGTGCCCCGTGGCAGTGTGGAATGAGCAGCATGAAAGAAGGATGGCCTGATCTCCATTGCAATATTGTGCAGCACGTAAACATTGGCATGGGTGGTGATGGCTAATAAGTGATGGCCTTTGGTAAACTGAGTTATTTACCAAATGGTTGCTACTAATTATGTCAGTTGTGTCCATAACGGATCTGGTTAATTTCTTTTACTACCTATTGATTTTTATTTGGTTGATAGATAATAGCTAGAAGGCTCTAGATTTCTTTTGGGAATAATATGAGTCTCTTCAATCCTTCCCCGGAAGAGGAATTGATAGTTTTTGTACTCGACTTGAATGTTTTTGAGCTAGCAGAGGTTTGCATCTTGTTTTAATCCTCACCTGAGGACATACTTAAAGAGAGAAGAAGGGAGAGAAAAACATTGATTGGTTGCCTTGTGTGTGTGCCCCAACCGGAAATCAAACCCACAACCCGGGTATGTGCCCTGACTGGGAATCGCATCAGCAACCTTCCAGTATACAGGATGATGCTCAGCTAACTAAGCCACTCAGCCAGGCACATCTTGTTTTTAAGCCACATATCTGTAACGTAACTTTCTGTGTAGGCTAATTACCTCTCAGTCTATGAGTAGTGTAGGCTAATAAATCTGTATTATAGTAGAGCAGCACTCTGAAAAGAAACTAGATGTCTTAGGGAATTCAATGATATCTGCTATGAAAGGGGAAATTAATATTATTTTGAATCCTTGGTTATAGTTCATGTCTCCTAGCATGAATTACTTTAGAATTTCTTCCTCTGGTTTGTACATAACTTGTATTAAATTGCTATTTATTTTGAGACTTCAGACATGTTAGAATAAAAAGAATGTACCTTTTCTGTGAGGAAAAAAATGGAGATTCAAAGCTAGGATAACTAATGCTCTAAGCTGTGCACTAGAGGTCATTTATAATAATATTTTATTTGATTTCAGATGCGTGTGCACAAGTTTGCCAGAAAACACCACATCACTGTAACTGATGTAATTACTGAAGAGACTACTCATGTCATTATGAAAACAGGTATACCAGAACCTTTATGGAACGCATTGCAGCTGTTACATGGAACTACATGAAGAAATGGGAGTATTCGTTAAGCATAGCACGGGTGAAAGTCTTCCCGTAGTTGATCAATTATGTTTTACGAAAGAAAAATAATAGTTTTTCTACCTCCTGGCCCCTTTTGTTTTGGGTTTAAGATTTGGAGAGTGGTGAACCAGGACAATGAACCACTTTTTTTTAATATATATTTTATTGATTTTTTTACAGAGAGGAAGGGAGAGATAGAGAGCTAGAAACGTCGATAAGAGAGAATCACCGACCAGCTGCCTCTTGCACTCTCCCCACTACCGGGGATGTGCCCGCAACCAATGTACATGCCCTTGACTGGAATCGAACCTGGGACCTTTCAGTCCCCAAGCCGACGCTCTATCCATTGAGCCAAACCGGTCTCGGCAGATTTTAGTTATTTGTGAAGAATTCTGTGAGGGAGAATGGCTGTTGCTACTACTGGCAGATAGAATGCTATGTTTAAGATTTAGTTAAATACATTTATTTCCCAGTTTGCTTAGTTCTTCAGGGGATTGTACTTTTTTATTGTTATTTTATTTGTATTGATTTCAGAGAGGAAGGGAGAAGGAGAGGGAAAGATAGAAACATCAGTCTTGAGAATCATTGATTGGCTGCCTCCTGCATGCCTCTCACTGGGGATTGAGCCAGCAACCCTGGCATGTGCCCTTGACCGGAATCAAACCCAGGACCCTTCAGTCCGCAGGCTGACGCTCTGTCCACTGAGCCAAACCGGCTAGGGCACAGAGGGGTTTTAGAAACACTAGGAAATAAACAGAAGTGATTCTTTAGCTACTTCTTTCTGAAATACTTATGAATAGAGGAAAACTGCTATGAAAATCCTCTGTATTTTTCTGTCCTTCTCAGGGAAATTATGTTAGGATTCCCCAGGGGGTGAAAATTTTGTCACTTACATTGACACCTCAGATAGAGGATTTCAACACTGCTGTTTTCTTCTCCTTCCACATATTGCCATCCAGTAAAATAGGTCTTCCGCACCCACATGTATCAATACCACTGATGTAGATAATTCCCTGAGCACAGTGATGGATGTCTGCAGCTAGTCTTGTCGTTTAGAAGCTAGGGCAGGCATCTCCTTTGGTTTTAACTTCGTGTCAGCCTTTTCTAACTTCCAAAGATCCACACATGCTGGTTATAATTAGGGGTGCTTCCAGCCTTTGATTCTATCGCTGGGGTATTGGAATCATCGATCCATATTGATTGCAAGTAGCGTATGGAACTGGAGCTCATTAGCTTGTTAGGGCCGCACTTCCTGACTTTGTTTTCAACTTCTACTGATCCTTTGGATATTTTTCATTCTGCAGATGCTGAATTTGTATGTGAACGGACCCTGAAATACTTTCTGGGAATTGCAGGAGGAAAATGGGTAGTTAGCTATTTCTGTAAGTATAGTGCATTTCTCCCCTCCTCCCTTTTACCCTTCAGAATTGCATTTGTATATCAAACATCTTACCACCTAAGGTTTTTTGCTGATGTTGTATCTGAATTACCAAAAGATCTTTAATGATAACACTAAGCTAGTTTTATCTTTAACACATGTCTTTGTTCCGATAAGCTGGGGATGTTGGGAAAATGGATTTCTTTTTATAACTAATAGGACCTAATCTGCTTCTGGAATGTTAGTATACGAATTAGGGATTTATCTAATAGTAGGCAGAAATTCATGTGCAGCAGGCGCTGTTATAATGTTTGGATTAAGCATCAACCATATCTCCAAAAAGAAATCTCTGCTACAAGGAGCTGTGGCTTCATTGAGATGGGACTTCTGCTCAATGTCATTCCTCCCAAGCTCTGATGTGAATCGCTTCACCATCCACTTCCACAAAAAGCCCATGTTCTGCCCTGACTGGTTTGGCTCAGTGGATAGAGCGTCGGCCTGCGGACTCAAGGGTCCCAGGTTCGATTCCAGTCAAGGGCATGTACTTTGGTTGCAGACATATCCCCAGTAGGGGGTGTGCAGGAGGCAGCTGATCGATGTTTCTAACTATCCCTCTTCCTTCCTCTCCTGTTTCTAACTATCTATCCCTCTCTCTTCCTCTCTGTAAATGATCAATAATATATATATATATATATATATATATATATATATATATATATATATATATTTTAAGTCCATGTTCTTCTGCATTGTGACCTGTCTTTTCTGTCATCTCTTTAGGGGTGACCCAGTCTATTAAAGAAAGCAAGATTCTAAATGAGGTAGGTACTTGATCAGAAAGACTTGATGCCATTGAGTCACATAATCACCGAAAACGTAGCTGCTTCCTTCCTTGTACCACTTTGATAATGGGATTATCAAGAATCATGCAGAGCAAACCCAGAAATTCTGTGCCTCATTCGCTTGTTCTGAATTTCAGCAGAAACAATCCTTTCCTTGGAGGAAGGAAAAGGAGCTTATAGAGCAGAAAAAAGATTCATAAGCAAAAGAGATAGGCCCACCTAAATCTCTATGCATAGACCTTGATAGAGAACTGGTTGTTCACTGTTGAATTAAAGAAAAATCCCTCATATTCATATGCAAATGTGTTTGTTTAGAAATCAGAATCCTTCAGAGAGATGTTACTCTTTATGACACTGAGAACAGTTAGGTAAATAAGAAGAGTGTAGGAGGAGAAATATTTTAGAAGAGAACAATCTAAGACCTGCTGGTGACAACAGATCAGGGAAAATAAAACTAACAAAAATAGTTTTGAGATATTATATACCATTCAGTATATTCATAATCAAGTAATATTTTTGTTGGTTTTAACTATCATTCGGGGCATATATTATTGGGAGCCTACTCTGTGCTGGGCACCAGGAATACAGCAGTAAACGAGACTGGCAGGTCCATTCTCTGGCCAGATTCTTGTTTTGTTGAAGGAAAATACATGATGATAAGGATCATTTAAGATAGCAATAAATACCATGAACAGCAGATTAATAGTTGACCAGGGACAGAGATTGACTACTTTAGGAGGCCAGGGATGGCTTCTGAAATGCTTGAGCTGAAACCTAAAACACAAGGAAGAATTGGCCTTAGAAAATGTAGGTAACATGAAGGCGGAGGAACAGGAAGCATAAAAGCCAATGAGGTAGGAGTGTGCTTGTTTGTTAAAGAAAAATAGACTAGTGTAGCTGGAGGATAGCAATTGGTGAATAATATGTAGGGAGCATAGATCAGGCAAGGGGCAAGAGGTATAAATTTGGGGATTTAGAAGGCCTTGGGGGGAGGGGTGGTAAAAGATGGAGAGGAGCAAAGGGGAGAAAATGAGACATTTGTAACCTCTCAACAATAAAAAAAAAAATGGGTATATCCTAGGCATCCAGGAAGAGAGGTTAAGTAGGGACAGGGGTACAATCAGGCCTATAAAATTGAAGGCCATCTCCAAACAGATGACATTTGTCATTAGACTTTTCTCACTCAAGCGACTAGGAAATATGAAGTGGTCTTTCCCCTAATATTAGCCTGTGGTTATACTACCATGACTTTATTTTACTTTGTAATAATCTTGGCCGTGGATATGATCTTCTACAACCTGAGTTTCAGTCAGAATTGTTTCTAATTATTCTCCTAATTTATCCCAAAAGCTCTAACCTCCCTAATCCTATTACTCTCATCCTTGACCAATCAAAATAGTGATAAGTAAAACCTTTTTCTTCAGTATATTAAATGTATATTTTATCATTTGGTTTCATTAACTAAATCTCTCAATGGAAATCTGAAAAGCCCTTAGCTGGTAATACACAATTGATTTAAGAGATCAGGAATTCTCCCGTTACCTTTATAACCGCACAGAATTAGCAGTTTAATCTAAATGCTAAGTGAATGTTTTGAGAGGAGATAGATGTTGAAAATTAAAATACATTAAGTCCCAGTGAGGTGAAAAGCCAGTTGTTAATTTCTGCCCACAAAGCTTTGCTTCGGGGAATTGATTTCAGCAGCTGAGAGGCTGGTCGGTTCATCCCGTCTACCAAAAAGAACGATTTGAGGGGAGTGGTCAATTTGAGGGGAGTGGTCAAAAGATTGCCGAGCAATACTCACTTCCTTAAATATGGCACATCCACTCCGCTTCCATTGAGGGCGGCTTCTCTTTCTCTGATCCCTGTGGTTTGCGTTTGGTCTCGTTTAGCATGATTTTGAAGTGAGAGGAGATGTTATCAATGGGAGGAACCACCAAGGCCCAAAGCGAGCAAGAGAATCCCAGGAGAGAAAGGTAAAACCTCCTTCCCCCTGTTGTCAGAAATCCCACCTCGCCTCTGCATTCCAGGCCCCTTACTTCATCTTTGGGGGGTGTTACACACGGCTAGGTGCTTCCATGTAGGTTCTTTTTTCAGTTCTAGCCCAACAAGGTAAATAAGTATTATATCCATTTAATGAATGAGGGCGCTTAGAGGCTTAGAGAAGTAATTTGGTCCAATCTGGGGTTCAAATCTTAGCAGATAAATGGCAGAGCTGGGATTCGAAACAGATATGAATCTAAGCCTTTGCTCTTTCCACTTTACCATAGTGTCTTTCTCTAAAGTAGTGAGGTAAGTGCTGTAAAGGGGATGTCCGCAGTGCTGACTGTGGATGCATAGAAGAGAAAATGACTGATAATCAATAGCTAATATTTATATAATGTTCACTATATGCTAGATCTAAATACTCAACGTGTTTTAACTGATTAACAATTTTATAGTAACCCTATTAGATATGTACAGTAATTATGTCTATTTTATAGATGAGAAAATTGAGGCTCAGAGAGGTGGAATAAGTTGCTCATGCTCACACAGCTAGTTTGAACGCACAAGTAGAAGTTGAACCCAGGTAGTCTTGCTCCAGAATATGAGCTCTTTTTTAAATTTATTGATTGATTTTAGAGAGAGGGGAAGAGCGAGAGAACCATTGATTTGTTGTTTGACTCATTTATGCATTCATTGGTTGATTCTTATATATGCCCTGACCAGAGATTGAACCCGCAATCTTGGCATACTGGGACCACACTCCAACCAACTGAGCTACCTGCCCAGACCCTGGAATCTGAGCTCTTAATGACAATATTGTATTTCTTGGAAAATTATAGGTTTCACCAAGGAGAAAAATAGCTGATTCTAACATCTTTGAAAAGGAAGGACTAGAACACTCAGAAACACTCAGTGATGTTCCCAGATCATCCTGTAGCAAGTGATGTGGCCAAAAACGGTGTCCTTCTCTCAGGGAGAAGTCCAGGCAAGATTTCACACCTGCCTGCCAGGCCTGAGCCAGCAGCTTTCTTAGGCCCCTGACTGCGTGCTTACGTCCCCAGTCTGCCTCTCTTCCTCTTCCGAGTGCTCACCGCCAGGCATTTTGTAACATCCCCACAAGGAGCACCTTCTATCCTTTCACAGAACTGGAGGGCGAACCAATAGAGGTGATTTTCCAAGGAAAACTGCTCTGGGAGATGAGCACAGATTATCAGTCCCTGGAGCTCTGAACCCCTGGGGTCAGCCCACCCTCACCTGCTTAACCAACCAAGTAACTTCCCAGCTGCCAGGAAAAGCTGCTGGCCCTAGGTCTGTTTCTGCCTTCACCCCGGGGAGCTCTGTGAGCCAAAGTTTTTTTCTTCTTCAAATTAAAAGTAAGAAAGTTTCTTTGGAAAGTTAGAGAGGTTGTAAAAGTGAGCCAGCTGGGCTGCATGGGCTCAGGAAACAAGTTACAGAAGCAAAAGGGGGGGAGGGGCTTGGAGCTCAGGAGAGAGAGAGGCAAAGGAACCGGCCTGGGGGAGCGGGAAGGGGAGAAGAGAAGTGGAGGGAAAGGCAGGGCTTGCTCCTGAGAGCGGGAACAGGCCCCAGCCGTTTGCTTTTATTCCGCTGTATGCAAGGCAGAACTAGCACCAGATTTTTCCCTCCTTCAAAGGAAATTTCAGTGTTTGGGGTTTTTTCCTGCATGTGGGGTGGCAGTGATGGGAAGTACCTGATCAAAGTAATGACATTCTGAAGATACGAAAATATCACTACAGTATTTTCCTATGAAAGAGAAATGTATTTGTAGAGGTGAAACTTCAAATTTCTTCTCTCATAACTAGACATCTTCTTCAATGACTGTCAGCCTGGGTGGGGAAAAATTCTAATCTTTTATGCTTTTTACAGCGACATTTGGCTCAAGCTGGCTGCCTGGGGAGAACTTCTTCCCCCCACTATATTTTTATTGATTTCAGAGAGGAAGGGAGAGGGAGAGAGAGAGAGAAACATCATTGATGAGAGAGAATCATTGATTGGCTGCCTCCTACACACCCCACACTGGGGATTGAGCCCGCAACCTAGGCATGTGCCCTGACCGAGAATCGAACTGTGACCTCCTGGTTCATAGGTTGGTGTTCACAGATGCTGGAGACCAGAAGAAAGTCAGGAGAAAAGGAGCCTGTATATATAAAATAAACATAGACCTCTCTGCCAATCAGAGTTATGGTTGGTTAGTCCTGAGGTACCAAGTTTGGATAAACATCAAATATCAACTAACAGCTGGATTTCTAGCCCTTAAACATGCTCCTTCCACTCTCCCTAAAAAATGGCCTCGGGCGAGGATTATCAACAAAAACAAGAAGAGTCTTCTAAAATCCAGCAGTGTTCTGGACATTGGATGATTGTCTCTGGAAGTAGCAGCAGAAACCGTCTGGTGGTAAAGAAAAGAAAAAAGATGCCCATCCGTGGTTGAGTGTCGACCTATGAACCAGAAGGTCATGGTTCAATTTCCGGTCAGGGCACATGCCCTTCCACTCGATCCCCAGTGTGGCACATGTGGGAGGCAGCCTATAAATGATTCTCTCTGATCATTGAGTTTCTGTCTCCCCCTCTCCATTCCTCTCTGAAATCAATAAAAATATATTTAAGGGTTGGGGGGGAGGAAAGGAAAAGTGAAAGTTCTTAGAGAGTCTCTTTATGTTGTTTTTTATAAAACCCATACTCTTGTAACTAGTGTTTCTTTCTCTGTTCCTCTGTTCCTCTCCTCTCCCAGATCTTCAAGGGCCTAGAAATCTGTTGCTATGGGCCCTTTACCAACATGTCCACAGGTAAGAGAGTGGGGGACTGCAGGGCCCAGCACCTGCCTTTCCTGTACATAGTTATAGGAGGGGTCATCTTATGGGGGTCCCTCAGATTGGTGAGAGGTTAGTCTATTTATCTATCACCTGTCAGACAAAACTGCACTTAAATGGTCCCCTGTGACAAACAAAAACAAAACCTAGCCCTGAGCCCCTTCTCCAGAGCTTGAAGGCAGTGGAGAATTAACATCTGTGCTCAGATGGGGTAGAGCTGCTCTTAGTGCCCTTTGGTCTAAGAAAGAGGGAGAAATAGGGTTCTTCTCTCCCTAAACATCTTCATTGATGGTGAAGGAAGCACAGCAGCTGCATGAGCTCTCTCCCATACAAGCTCAGAGCAGGGGAAGACTTGATGAACATTTTCTAATTATTTGACACCAGTGTGTGATGTGATGTTTAGTGCTGTGGGGCTCAACTCTGGAGTTGCTTGGTACTGAAGCCCTGGTGTATGTATAATTTGGTTTGTTCTCTTTCTTTTTTAAATCCTCACCTGAGGATATTTTTCCCATTGCTTTTCAGAGAATGAAAGGGAGGGAGTAGGAGGAAGGGAGAGAAAGAAACATCAATGTGAGAGAAACACATCGATTAGTTGCCTTCCCCACCCACCCCCTGACCAGGGGCAGGGAGTGAACCCTTGACCCTTGATATGTAGTATAGTTCTCTAACCATTGAGAAACATTGGCCAGGGCTGGTTCATATTCTTTTTTTCTTTTTTCTTTTTTTTCTTATTCCATTTTCTTTTTTTATTTATTTATTTATTTATTTATTTTTTACATATTTTCTTGATTTTTTTTTTATTGCCCCCCTCCCTCCCTCCCACACATCCCCTCCCTCCCATAGTTTTATGTCCATTGGTTGTACTTATATGCATTTATACAAGTCCTTCGGTTGATCTATTATCTCCCCCTGATATCCCTCCCCTCCCCACTGTAATTTGACAGTCTGCCTGTTGCTTTACTTTCTCTATATCTGTCTCTTGGTTCATCAGTTTATAAAGATCTTTATCATCCACCGATGTGTGAGGTCATGTGGTGTTTCTCTTTCGTTGATTGGCTTATTTCACTCAGCATGATGCTCTCCAATTCCATCCAGGTTGCTGCAAATGATGAGAATTCCTTCTTCTTTATGGCAGCATAGTATTCCATTGTGTAGATGTACCATAGTTTTTGGATCCAATCATCTGCTGACGGGCACCTAGGCTGTTTCCAAATTCTGGCTATTGTAGATTGTGCTGCTATGAACATAGGGGTGCATATATCCTTTCTGATTGGTGTTTCTAGTTTCTTGGGATATATTCCTAGAAGTGGGATTACTGGGTCAAATGGGAGTTCCATTTTCAGTTTTTTGAGGAAACTCCACACTGTTCTCCACAGTGGTTGCACCAGTCTGCATTCCCACCAGCAGTGCACGAGGGTTCCTTTTTCTCCGCAACCTCGCCAACACTTGTCGTTTGTTGATTTGTTGATGTTGGCCATTCTGACAGGTGTGAGATGGTACCGCATTGTTGTTTTGATTTGCACCTCTCGGATAATTAGTGACTTTGAGCATGTTTTCATGTGCCTTTTGGCCTTCCTTCTGTCTTCTTTTGAAAATATTCTGTTTAGGTCCATTGCCCATTTTTTAATTGGATCATTCATCTTCCTTTTATTTAGTTGTATAAGCTGTCTGTAAATGTTGGAGATTAAACCTTTATCAGTGGTAATATTTGCAAATATGATCTCCCACACCGTGGGCTTTCTTGTTGTTTTATTGATGGTTTCTTTTGCTGTAAAAAAGCTTTTTATTTTGAAGTAGTCCCATTTGTTTATTTTCTCTTTAGCTTCCATTGGTTCATATTCTTAATGAAGAGGTGAACACAGATGTAAACCTACCTTTACATCTGTGCTCACCTCTGTCCCAGGATCAAGTCCTTTTGTTTCTCAGAAGATGGCCTTAGCATGTGGTCAGGGATAGATGAGTGGCAGCTAGAGAGCCTGGCAAAGTAATTTTGCTTATGTCTTCTTTATTGTTTATTGATTGGATTTTTATGAAACTTCAATATGCCACACATGGATTTCTCAGTGTCGTTGTACTTTGGTACATAATGAAAACCAGGGCCTCTAGCAGGTATGATTTTAGAAGTGAGTCCGTTGACCTCAATGTGCTCAGACAAAGAAGAGCACCTTAACCATCCCCAGAAATGGGTTGATAGAAAAGAGTACCCATAGGGGCCCAGGGGCCACCCATTGGTCAGTTCGACTGATTTTTCAGGTACAGGTACAACCTCTTCTGATTTTTGTTCCCTTGAGTGTGTGGATACCAGCTCAACAAGTAGCCTTTCCCAGCTAATGTGCCGAGTCTCTGTCCCGGGTGATAGGTGCTTTTGTTTTGTTTTGTTTTGTTTTGTTTTAATTATCTTCCCATATCTTGACATTTACAGTAATTACCACCGAGTGTGGTGCTCTCTGTAGCCCTGATTATCAATTACCAACACAGAATTAGTCAAGGAGGGAGGGAAGACAGGTGGATGTTTTTTCACAATATCCTACCTGCAACTTAGCAAATTAATGAAAATTAGATTTGCTTTCTTGTGTTTTATTTGAGAGCCTGTTAAACCTTATCTACCAAGTGGCCTTATTGGGACTGATAACCAGAGTAAGTAGCAAATCAGTGGCAAATTAACTTAGAACCCATGCCCCTCTAGTTTCAGGCCTTTCTGTCCCTTTGGAGTAGAGAGACAGGGACTCCCACTGAGAACCTTGCTCTGAGCCTTCATTCAGAGGAGTATGGGATAGGGAGCCCACGTTAAACACGTAGATCACTGTGGTGGTTTTCTGTCTGAATGCCTATTTAGATCAACTAGAGTGGATGGTGCGGCTTTGTGGGGCCTCTGTGGTGAAGGAGCCTTCATTATTCACCCTCGGAGAGGTAAGCATTTGGTGCCCTGAGGGGGAGGGGGGACGGGACACAATATTCTATCTGGTGATGGAGCAAGGCAGCACCCATCAATCCCTATGAACTACCCCTCCACACCCCAGTGTAGCCTGAGAGGTCTCTCTTAACCCAGGCCTTCTCTGACCACGTGTGTGTGTCAGAAGACTCCATCTGTAAGGGATTGAGGACCTGAGGGCTCTAAGTATTTACTGTCCTGAGGGAAGGCTCTTTTCCACTAATCCTTCCTTTTTGCCACGTGCCTTCCTCCTCCTCTGTGTGGTTGCTTCATCGCACCATCGAGAAATGGTGCAGTGACTGTCCCCAAAGTCCTGTTCTGATACCCTCACTGTTTCCTTCCTGGGGACGCAGGGCACTCACCCAATTGTGGTCATGCAGCCAGACGCCTGGACAGACGACAGTGACTTCCGTGGTGAGTCTTACTGGAAGCCTTCACCCAGAGGAGTGTGGAGTAGAGGGCAGGTTACTATGGTGATTTTAGGTCTGATTGTCCTGTTTAGATCAGCTGGAGTGAATGGCGCCCCTGTTTGCGGCTTCAGAAGGCCACAGCATGTGCCTGTGAGATGAGTCTGGTTAACCACCGGTTACCCAGTGCTTAATTAACACAGCGCTCAGTGCATTCGAGGGGCTCATGTTTGTTGAAGGAATGGCTAAAATATTCTTCTAAAACACATGTGTCAAACACAAGGCCCGCGGGCCAAATCCAGCCCGCCAGGCCTTGCAATGTGGCCCGCACCGCGCTGTCATCACTGCACTCCGCTGTCAGTTTATGACATTGTCAGTTTATGACTGTTCAGTAAACCATTCGGCCCGCGATTTAGGCTGGATTTTAGATTTTGGCCCCTTCTCTGATTGAGTTCGACACCCCTATGCTAGAAGGTCATTTTTTTCTTGATCAAAATCATATTCACAGAACGCTTGAGAAAACATTGTCATGCCCTTTGCCCTGTTTGTTGTTTATTTTACATTACAAAAGTAATGCATGAACTATTTCCATTGAGAGGTTAAATGTGAATGTCCATCACATGAAATAAAAATGAACACAAACAACAAAAGAATCCCAGTAATCCTGCCCCTAGGAGATGATCGCCATAAAATTCTTTCAGGCATGTGTATATGTGTATATACATATATTTTACACGAATGTGGTCATGCTCATATTGTGTTGCTTTTCACTTAAGATACTGCAAATGTTTTCCCACCATTAAATTGCAATGCTATTTAACAGATTGGGGCTCATGTTAATAAAGTTGTTAAAGCTGTGGGTTTTCACCAGCTGTCACTCCTCAGACTGCCAAATAAGGTCTTATGTCCTAAAGCAGTGGTCGGCAAACTGCGGCTCACGAGCTACATGGGGCTTTTGGCCCCTTGAGTGTGGCTCTTCCACAAAATACCACCACGTGCCAGCGTGTACATACAGTGCGATTGAAACTTCGTGGCCCATGCGCAGAAGTCAATTTCGGCTCTAACAAAAAATTTCAATCGTTGTACTGTTGATATTTGGCTCTGTTGACTAATGAGTTTGCCGACCACTGTCCTAAAACATTACTTGCAATCAACACTTTTTGCTTCTTCCTGAGTAACCCTAAGAGCTCATACAACTACCCTGTTTCCCCGAAAATAAGACAGTGTCTTATATTAATTTTTTCTCCCAAAGTTGCGCTAGGTCTTATTTTCGGAGGATGTCTTATTTTCGGGGAAACACGGTAGGCGCCCAGCATAGATTAACTACAGTCTGCTCTGGGGAAATGTGAATTGACACTAATCTCTGCTTGTGTTCTCTGTCCTCAGTGATTGGGCAGACGTGTGAGGTACCGATGGTAACCCGAGAGTGGGTACTGGACAGCGTATGCCTCTACCAGTGCCAGGAGCTGGACGCCTACCTGATACCCCGGGGCCCTGGCGCTGCTGCCGATTCCTGCCAACCATGTGTGGAGCCTGTCTCCACAGGACCCCACGAACAAGCTTAAGAACTGGCCTTTTCCCAGGCCCTGGGAGCTCCTTTTTAGTCCTTCCACTGTCCCGGTTACTAAATGTTTTATGTACATCAACCTGAAAAGAACTTCTGGCTGTGTAAGGGTCCCTTAAAGATTTTCTGTTCCAAGTCTCCCTTTGAAATCTGCCATGAGCACAAAATTGTGGTAATTTTTCACCTGAAAGGAATTTTAAACGCCACCAGTTGAGCAAGTTGCTGATTCATTATTTATCAGCCCTATTCCTTGTGCCGGGGCTGTCGGCTTAGAGCTGGTAGCACAGAGTAGCCGGGCTCAGGAGAATAGATGGTTTCCCTGAATTTGTTTCTCTAAAACCCTGTGTTCATACAGGCCAAGGGTCAAACTCTTAAATGGGAGGGAGGTGAGCACTTAGGGATCTGTGATGCAACTTAAAATCACAACAGTCCTCAGGCAGCTCTTAAATGTTGGAGTGGGGTATTGGGAAGGGAATCCAGAGGCAGGTGATGTAAATATGAAACTTGATGATTAATTAGAAAGAGGCGTCACGCTGACCCTGGTCTCCAAAAGTCTGAGTAAGAAACTGTGTTCAAAGAGAGTCTTCTAATTCCCTGTTGGTAATAAATAAAATGTTTATTGTTGTAGCTCTGATATGTAACCCACTCCTCTTGAAATATAAGATCTCTGATATGAATATTTCATGTCTGTAAAATGACGGATCCCACCAGAAAAGGAGCTGTTGCTTTCCTTGAGGTAATTTTTTTTCCTTTTGCTCCCTATTGTTGAGCTGTACAGCTTCGTAAATAATTTCGTTTGCTGGAGGAAGAGAAAGTGTTTTTCATAAACTCATTATCTGGGTCTGTTTCTAGCTGTTGGAAGGACTATGTCTTCCTTAGCCCCACAGTGCGTGGGGGCAGTGCAGACTTGATTATACAAAATACATTTGTCAATGTTGACTGTTCACCTTCAAATAAAGTTGGTAGCAAACACTTCCACATGTATGGCTGTCCTCTGTGCTCATGCCTGCAGACTTCTCAGAGCCTTTTCACTCTACTGTAGTAACACGCATTTACTCTCTCAGTCCTGTGGGTCAGAAGTCCAAATTGGCTCCACTGGTTTCTGTGTTTCGGGTTTCACAAGGCCAAAATGAAGGTGTCCGAATCACTGTGTTCCTTTCTCTGGGGGATGAATCCACTTCCAAGCTCATTTCGTGTTGTTGGCCAGATTGCTCCTTGCAGCTGTAGGATCTGTTTCCTTGGTGGCTGGTGGCCAGTGGTCATCCCTAGCTTCCAGAGGCTGCCCACACTCCTAGGCTTAGGACCCCACTTCACCCTCAAAACCAGCCACGGCTGGTCAGGTCTCTCACAGTTGGATTCTCTCTGACTTATCTCTGTTAACTCCTGCCAGAATTTGTTTTTTAAGGGCTCAAGTGATTAGATTGTGCCTACCAGGAAGTCCAGACTGATCTCCCTATTTTGTGGTCCAAAACCTTAATTACAGCCTCAGAGCCCCTTAAGAGTAGTTTGATTCAATAGCTGGGGGCCAGAAATCTAGGAAGGACATCTTCAGAATTCTGACATCCACTGCTATTTAACGTGCTTAATCCATAGATAATAGTCTGTATCACCATTTCTTGATCTTTACACTGTCGTATATTGGAATCCTCTTGGAGACACAGAATGAAAATCCTTACACAACTCAGTGCTGCCATATTTGTAAGGAGGGTGAGTGGGTAAGGGGAGAGCAGAGAAAATGGAACTAACGGCCATTGTTACATTTTTATTGCATTCACTCTTCACCACAGCCCCACGAAGTGGCTATTTGTCACCTCATCTGAAGAACGGGAACGGAAAGATTTTGCTCCAAGTTGCATGGCTAGTCAATGACAACTTGGAGGCCGGAACCCATGCCCTTTCTATCCCCGCATTCAGCTTTCCATATGTATCAGTCACTAGCCCAAGTCAGAAGGCATTGCTTCAAGATTCAAGGAAATCTGGGGAGGACAGTGGGCTGTGAGGGGAACTAGCACTGGCTTCTTTTATGGGTCGTGGTGGGAGGCTGTAGAAGCTTCCTGTCTCCAAGAGGCAGCTCTGTCTGGGAAAGCAGCCCTAGGCAACGGGACTTACCAGGTTAGATCATGGCTACTCCTGTTTCCGCTCCCGTCCAGCCTCCAGTTTATGATTGCTCATCTTTCAGTTGCCAAAGCCTTCTGGTTCAGCCTCGCCTACAGCAACGCCTCTCAGGGGCCCGTGCCAGCTCCCTGTCTCCCAGCCAGGGAGTCCTGGGTTCTCGGTGTTAGCAGGAAGCAAGTGCTACACACCCAGTCTTTAGTCAAAAGTGTTTCATTTACAGGGACAAGTCATGGCTTACTGGACTCTGAGTGAGCCAGGCCTCAGCCTGCTGCCCATCACTGATGGGGTAATAGGAAAAGCGGCTTCTATCTAGGACAGCCTGCCTTCCCAGAAATCCTGGGTGGAAGCAGAGATGGCGTGGACACATGAAGATGTTGTCTATCACTGTCTCTCAGTCTCCCAACGATTGTCCACCGCATCTGTTTTTTGAGCTCTGTAACCTTTTTCTAAAAGTCAACTTCTCACCCTGCCTCATGATGGTTGGCTGGGTCTGAGTCTTCTCTGATGAGAAAGTAAGTCTACTTGTTCCTTTCACCTCTGGCTTTAAGACACCCTCCCAGTTTTCCATCCCACAATCTTTAGCCCCTTCTGGGCAAAGCAGCGTTTTGGGAATTGGTTCCTGTACTGCCTTTATCTCATTTTACAAAATGAACTTCTGCAAAGGAGTTGGGAAGGAAGAAGAGGAGGGATTATCATGCAGGCGCAGGGAGGGGCCTAGAGAAGAGCTTGGTAGGTTTATCTCCCTCCTAAAAAAAACTGCAAAGTATGGGCTCAAAAACATGCAGGAGAAAAAGAAAGGAATCAGTGTTGGGGTGGTTGGAGCGGAAGGAGCCACGCTGCCCAGAATGTATCCTGTGAAGGCTGCAAGGAGCAGATAAGGGCCCCAGAGGCAGCGGCAGAGAGAAAGCAGGGCGAGGGGACTGCAGATCTACCCGCAGGAACCAAGAGGAAGGGGCTTGCTTGCTAGTCAGACGCCTTGGGGGGTTGCTTATCAAAACCTGTAAAATGGCTGAGCCAGAGACCCTTTTACCGTACTTCAGAGATGTTCAGCTCCCTCAAACAGCCTATAAATCTGCCCATAACAAGGAGAAAATTAATCTGGGCAAATTATGGAGAACTGGAGACAGCCAGGTCCTGTGGAGAGCAGGGGTTGGGGAGTGCCAAGGGAGCTGATCCTGTCTCCAGAACTGGGGAGTCCTGGTTTCTGGGACCTAGAATGATAAAGCCGATTAATATGCAGTTTATCGGAGTGATTCTCAAACCATGGCCCGTGATGGGAAAAGGGGGCAGGTAACAAAATCATCGAGCATCTTGTTAGCTATGCAAATCCTGGCGCCTCACTCTACAAACAGTGGGACCCAGCAATTTGCTTCTGAAGCTAGCCCAAGTTTGAGAACCTCTAGCTTGGTGAAAGGGGCTGCTAATTAGTATAAACTTTATACTATAAAGTGTTTGAACGATGAGACAGAGGGCCGGAGACCAGGACACAGGCTTTATCAGAGGAGAAGAAACCCTGCCAGGCTGGCTCCTAAAGGAAAAGAGCACACGTGCCTGGCGAAGGCGCCTTTTGAGGGGAGGAAAAGGAAGGGATGGGGCTTAGGTTACTCGGCACTCGGTGATTGGTGGTTTCCTATAAGGCACGTGATTAGGCACTTAGGGACTTAGGAATGGGGGGCGGGCCTTAGGGTATTTGGCAGGTGCTGATTGGTGGTTCAACGTACAGTCCATATAAAATTCCTGGTTAGATGCTCAGGAATATCCGTGCTGCAGGTGGAGCTTACGTCATTCTCCATCCATCAGTTGGGAGAAGGGAGGATCTATCAGTGTTACCTATGGACTGTTCTTTGTCTCCCTAAGAGATGAATCTTAGGGCTGTTGAAAAAACAACTAAGGTTGCCCTGGCTGGTAACTAGCTCATTTGGTTAGATCATCTTCCCGATATGCCAACGTGGCAGGTTCAATCCCAGTCAGGGCACACGTAAAAACCAACCAATGAATCATAAATACTTGGAACAACAAATATCTCTCTCTTCCCCTCTCTCTCCAATCAACTTAAAAAAGAGAGAAAGAAAAACTAAGGTTTTAAAGGCTTAGTTAGTTCTTATCTCCAAGGTGGCAGCAGGCGACTTCAGTTGACTCCAAAATGGCCCTTTAAACAAATACAAAGCGAAGGACAAAAGTTAAATTATATTAGCAACCTAGGAGCAGACTGCTTTCGAAGAAACAGCTAGAGGTTTAGGAGGTTTTATTAATATTTAAATTGCAGTGAAGACGCAGCCGCAGCCTTTGACTCCAGCACAGAAATATGCAAATACAGCTTCCTAAAGAAAAGAATCTCAGACAGTCCTCAAGGTAACAAGAACAAATGAAACAAATGATTTTATAATCTATTTTCATTGACGGATGAAGAGCAAGGCACAGACAACCTGCCCGTGAGTCTGCTGCCCGTGGGCTCTCTGGGAGAAGAGAAAGGCGGGCCTCGGGGAAGAAAGGTAGGCTGGGCTGGTGACCGGAAAGACCCAAATTGGACAAAACAGGAGGCAGATGGGAGAAGACTGAATTAAAAGAGAAGAAAAATGGAAACTCAACCCTGAGTTCTGAGGACCATCTGATCTTACTGGTTCTCGGGGAAATGATAATAATAATCATTAATCACTGTCGTTTGCCTCCCCCTGCCATGCATTATTCCCAACATACAAAGGAGGACAATGGTGCCTTCAGAGGTCAAGCAACTTGCCCACGGTCTCACAGTAAAAAGATGTAGCAAAGCCTTGATTCAAACAAAGATTCGTGTAAAGCTAAATTGTACTGGGAACCAGTTGTGGGAGATGGTGAAGGTGAATGACGTTCGTAAGGTCAATGATGGAGGGGAAAATCTGAGCCCACTAATGGGGGAGCTTGTGTGTGTATATGTGTGCATACTAGGGTTGTGGAAGGGAGAAAAAAAATCGTTTATGGCCTTCAAATTGCTTGCTATTCCAGGGGATAGGTAAGAAAGCTAGAGAAGCCCTGGCCAGTTTAGCTCAGTGGATAGAGCATCGGCCTGCGAACTCAGGGATCCCGGGTTCAATTCCAGTCAGGGGCATGTACCTTGGTTGCGGGAACATACCCAGTAGGGACTGTGCAGGAGGCAGCTGATCAATGTTTCTCTCCATTGATGTTTCTGGCTCTCTATCCCTTTCCCTTCCTGTTAAAAAAAAAAAAATCAATTTTATATATATATATATATATATATATATATATATATATATATATATATAAAGCTACAGAAAACCTTTGCAGAATTGTGCCTTCTGGTTCAAAAGCCCGTTGTGGGGTGTGTGGTGGGGACATGCTCTGCCTGCTATGGGGGAACCTCTGGGTAAAGCATCTCAAGCCGGCCCTGGGAACCGATGAAGGATTTGATCAGGTGAAAAGGAAGCCAGGCGATTTCGGAAGGCCCAGGTAAGGACTCCAGCTGCCGGAACTGGGAGAAGGAACACCTGACCCAGAAAGAGGAGAGAGAGAAGAGTTTCTAAGGATACATTTCTCTGAGCCACTCACCCAGTCTCCCCAGACTTTGTCCCAAGCCCAAACCCCACCTGTCCATGGTTGGCTTGCTGATCCCTGTCAGGCACCCTGACCAACAAATATGGGGACCCACAGATTTTGCTCACCTCTATCCTATACTGAGCCAGGTCTGCCCTGCCATCTCTGCAGGCCCACATCCTGCCCTCCCTCACCTCTATAGAGTCTTCCCAGGTCTTCTAGGCCAGATCTCCCCCACTGAGAACACTCAGAAGTTGTGTTTTATTTATGACACTTTCTCTCATCAGTAGGTTGTTTATTTGACTAGAAGGTCCTTATGGGCAAGATTAATATCACTTTATCTTTTTTTGTTGTTCTTAATCCTCACCTGAAAGATATTTTTTCCATTGATATTTTTAGAGAGAATGGAAGGGGGGAGTGGGAGAGAGAGAGAGGGAGGGAGGGAGAGAAGGGAGATTGGTTACCTCTGCACGCATCCCCACTGGGACAGGGATCAAACCTGCAACCCAGGTATGAGCCCTTGACTGGGAATCAAACTCGAAACCCTCCTGTGCACAGGCTGATCAATGCAAGCCAGGGCAATATCACTTTATCTTTGCTGTAATCCAGCTGTGTGTCTGGCAGCTTCCTTGTTGGGTACCCAATGAGTATGTGCTAAAGGAGTACAGTTAAAGATGAATGAATGGTCTCACTGAGTGCATGGCTTATCCAACTACTGGCCTCACCCTCAAAAACTCTGATCCCTGATAAACTATCCACATTCTGCCACGGGGAGTACTAATTTCCTTTAATCTCACCCACTCGTTTTTCTAGGACATTCCAGACACAATAGGAGGGATCTCAATATCCAAAATCCACTCTTCCTCTTCTCGGCCCAGACCTACGGATGTCCTCCTCGATTCTCTTTTGCCTGTCATGAAGCCCACCCGCTTTGTGATTAATCAAAACAACACCGGACTTAAAACATCCCTTTCCCCTATACCTGCGAGCTCTAGGCAGGCCATCTCCAGGCTGGTTATTCAAGACAGATAAACCGCTGCCGCCAGCACTACAGAAATAATTATGTTCATGACAATCTCTTTGCAAGTTCAAAGCGCTGGCACCACCATTATTCATCTCTCCTCACCTGTTCCCTGGGAGATGGCTACCGTAAAGACGGGTATCCCCACTTTATGGGTGATGAAACTAAGCCCCAGGGCCTCGCCCAAGGTCACGCAGTGAGTTGGTGGCAGACCTGGAGCTAACCAGCGGAGAAGTCCCTGTTCATTAGGCCACAGGTGGAAGCACCCTCATTATTTTGTCTGGACCGTGTTTTGTCTGCGAGGGAGGGAGTGTGGACTCGAGTGGAGCAGGAGCAGGGACTGAGAAGATAAAGGAAAGCTTATGACCCTGGAAAGTGTTCTCTCTGCAATGCTGCAGCAGGTGGCACTGGTTAATTCCCAAAGAGTTTAAAAAACAAAACAAAACAAAAAAAACATGTTACCACATGTCCTAGATTAGAGAAGGGGTAAAGGTGAATTTGAAGGTAATAATAGACCCACAGGTAGGCAGATGTTTGCCATCTCCTCTTGAAGACAACACAAAACCAAATGGTGCTGTATATTAGCATGAGAAACGAAAACTACAGCTTATGTGGGCCTTCCCAGCTGTTTGGACTCTGGAATAAACTGCTGCCAAGTAGGCAGACAATCTTCCCTGGTAAGACCTGGCCCCGGGGCCTGGTGAGGGAAGGGCTCTCCTGGAGGCACGGGGGCTCTGAGGGCTGTTTGGGGCCCTCCACAGCTGCCAAAGTGGGATGGTCCCCAAGCCCACAGAGGCTCCAAAAGTCATGGAAACCAAGATCTGGTTTCTAACCAAAGGCCAGAGAAATAATAATTTTCCAATCTCCATAGGAACTCAAGAGGCCATTTTCTAAAGACATGGCCCCAGGGCTGTACTGGGGAAGGCAGTGATGGTCTTTCCCTTCCCACCAAAGCCCTAGCCTTCTCCCCTGGCACCATTCTACAAGTTAAGGGCTTGCCCAAGATGGTTCGGCTCAGAGAATAGAGCATTGGTCTGCGGACTGAAGGGTTCCAGGTTGATTTCCGGCCAAGGGCCCATGCCTGGATTGCAGGCTTGATCGCCCAGTAGGGGGCGTGCAGGAGGCAGCCAATCAATGATTCTCATCGATGTTTTTATCACTCCCTCTTCCTTCCTCTCTAAAATCAATAAAATATGTTTTTAAAAATAAATAAAATCCCCTTCACCCCACCCTACCAGCTCTGGACTTTTCTTAGCTGATATCCAACACCAGCCTTCATTATTCCTTGGCCCTTGGCAGAGGCCTCAGCAGCTTCCCTGTACCACGGCCTGGAGGCTAAGGGAGTACCCAGATGGGCAGCGGGGCGGGTCACCTGGGCCCAGAGAGGTAGGTGCTGTTGTTGATGCCACCCTAAGAACTGTCCCAGAATTGTTCACCTTCAAATGGCTAATCGCACGTTATGAGAATGTCACCTCAATTGGAAACAAGAACTGAGCTGCCCTGAGAGGGGAGAGAGAAGCTGGGCCTCTCAAGGCTGCGAGGGCGGAGACTCCTTGCAGGGAGTGGCAGTGAGTGACAATGGGAAGGGCCTACCCCTCTCCCTCCAGGACCAGATGGGACCTGGGCTGGGCAGGAAAGCCCAACTGGGGCAGCGCTGGGATGTGGGCAGCAGAGAGTTATTTAGTGAAAGCGAGGAGGCTGCGGCTGCCGCTCATTTGCATCATAAGTGATTGGTTTTCCCTGCTCTCCCTCATTAAGACACAATGGACAGTTGTTTGCTGGCGCAGCAGATCCATTTACCAAGGGGAGGAAGAGACAGAGCAAGAGTGATGGGCCAGAGTGGGGAGGTGGCAAGCCCCGTGCTCCCCAAGCCCCTGGGACGCTCACCCAATGAGAAGGAACCCCTAGAGCACATGTGTCAAACACAAGGCCCGTGGGCCAAATCCAGCCCGCCAGGCCTTGCAATGTGGCCCGCACCGCGCTGTCATCACTGCACTCCGCTGTCAGTTTATGACATTGTCAGTTTATGACTGTTCAGTAAACCATTCGGCCCGCGATTTAGGCTGGATTTTAGATTTTGGCCCCGTCTCTGATTGAGTTCGACACCCCTACCCTAGAGAGCAAACCAACTCCATCCTTGTACAGATGAGGAGACCAAGATGCTAACAGGGGGTGAGACTTGCTAAGGTCCAACAGCAAGGTCATGGCTGACCTGGGGCTTCTAGAGCCTACAGTCTAGATTCTAGACTCATTCCAGGCTTCAGTCCACTCGGCTGCAATACCCAACCCATTGCCATGGGCTCGGGTTCTTTATCTCTGTGGCTTCTTTGCTTCTACTCCAGGCCTTGGTGGCTACCAGTTTTCTCTCCTGTGGCCATCTCATCGCTTCTTTCTCTGTTCCTGCCCCTCTATCGTGTCCTCCGTTTCCAGGAAGCCAGGAAAATTACTGAGCTTCTACTTACCCTCTGCCCTAACCAGGGTGGGTCTGGCAGGAGAGGCAGCCATTTTGAAACTGTCTTGGTGTGTTTGGGGGAGGTGGGGAGAGGACAAATATGTGTGGTGACACTATCTCATTTCGTCCTTCCCTTCTTGCAAGTTAGGTAGGTATTCTTAGAGACAAGGACAGTGGGAGGCTCAGAGAGGTTGGGTAACTTGCACTAGCGCACCCTGTTGGTAAGTGGTAGCTGTCTGACTCCAAAACCTCTGTTTTCCACCTCACACCTGGCACAGGAGGTAAAGCAGGGTAAGAGGCCTGCACATGCCAGGCTCAGGGGAGGCACAACCTCTCTGAAGGAGGCCATTCCTTTGGCCCCTCTCCCCCATGCAGTGCCTCCTCCCCCCCTCCCTTTACCCTCTGGTTCCCACCTTCCTCTGGGCTCCTCTGCACAGGGGTGAAACCTCACAAATGCAAGCTTATGCCCCTGGGGGGCTGGGGAGATGGCAATCAAGTGGGAGAAGCCCAGACCTTGGAGGTCTCCCTCCTGCTGACACCCTCTCCCAGTTCCCTTTCAGCCCCTCCCCTCTGTGGGACAAGCTTGCCAGCATCTGCTTCTGTCTCATTGCGCTCTGGGGGAAAGGGAGAGCCGGGGTGAGTGGGTGTCTCTGTGCATGAACATAAGGCCTCCGGGTTCATTCTGACACTGAATGAAAAACTCACCAATTATTCGCCCAATCTCATTAACATGCAGACAGACATCTGTTATTTAGGAGTCAACAGCAGAGGCATTTTCTTGGGGGGAGGAGCACTTGTGTCCATGTCCCTCTTGTCTCTCTGGCTCCTGGGAGGGAGCTGCTGGGAATCCCCCCACCGCCTGGAGCCGGAGCCTCCCCCTCTCTGACCCTCACCCCAACCCTCAGGAGAAGGAGCAGGGGATTGACTGGAGAGATGGAGAGAGACCTGGGAACCCAGCAGGGGAAGGCGGGAGAGGGGCTGCAGTGTACAGAAGGAAATCTTCTGTTAGGAGAGGGCGGGGGGTACCACAGAAGAGCTGAACCCCTTTCCTGGGAAGTCAGTGAGGAGTGGTGGAGAGAGCTGGGCCAGGATTGCTGGTGTCCACTGGCAACCTCGGACATGACCTCTTCCTCCTACCTCCCTCAGCCATCAGGACCAATCTGAGTGTACCTGGGGTGGGGTCACCATGGTAACCAGAAACTTCAGAATAGTTAATGGGAAGAGTTTAGAAAACTGAGGACCAAAAGACCTGAGCCTTCAGGGTCACTAGAGGGTCTCTCTAGTCCTTAGGATACGGGTGAGAGAAGACACAGCCACCCCCCTTCCTGTGTTTTGGCCTTCCTCCAGCCTTTGGATCCCTAGCACAGGAAGCCCCCTTAAGAAGCCATCCTGAATTCCTCAGGCCCAGCTCAGAAGCCCTGGGTGACTACATTGGATAGAATAAAAGTTGAGCCCTAACTGGTTTGGCTCAGTGGATAGAGCATCATCGGTCAACAGGCTGAAGAGTCCCGGTTCTGTTCTGGTCAAGGGCACGTACCTTGGTTGCAGGCTCCTCCTCAACCTGGGCCCTGGTCAGGGCTTGTGCAGGAGGCAACCAATCGACGTATTTCTCTCACATCAATATTTCTCTCTGTCTCTCCCTCTCTCTTCCACTCTGCAAAAATCAGTGGAAAAATATCTTCTGGTGAGGACTAACAAAAAAATGAGAAAAAAGGTTGACCTAGCTCAGCCATCTTTAAAGGGCCAACCAGCTTTTCTACATCCTTTCTCTGAATCCTCCTCAACTCGAGGGAGACGCGGTGACCAGCTCCCCTTCTCCAGGTGTGAGCACTGAGGCTCAGACAGGTGCAGGGCCTTCCCAGAGGCGCCCTAGGGGGGAAGGGGAGGAGCTGGGGCCCAGGCCCTCGAACCTGTGCCTCTAATCTTAAGCTCTTCACAGGACTGTCCCTGCTGGGAAGACTGGAGTCACAAGGAGATGACCCTCTAGCAGGTGAAGCATTTTAGGGGTTAGATCCCTACCCCTACCCTTCCTTTCCCCTCCTCCCTCCTGGGCAGGCTGATGGCTGAGGTTAAGAAACACTGGAAGCATCACAGTGATTAGCAGTTTATTTCATTAAATGATTAAGGAGGCTACATTGCTTCCCAAAGGGGGGTCTAATTTGTGGGGGAAACAGCTGCAGAGATGGAAGCTGAGCCTGACTCCTGCAACTGAGATGGGGGAGGGGGGGTGGGAGTCAGGTTCCCTTCCTCCAGCCTGCAGGGGGCTTTGAGGATCAAGAAGAAGCCCCCTCCTCTCCCCCCACCTATTGGGCTCCTGAGTCCAGAGATACACTAAGAAGCCCATTTTCCTCCGGGAAATAAAACCCGGACCTGCAGAGGGGACCAAGATCTGTTGCCAGTGGTATTGGAAATGTATTAAACTTTGGGGGCTCCTCCAACTGATTTATTTTCCTAATTATGTTTGCTTTTGGCGGATATTGAAATGCCTTTGCACTCCCCAAGCGCCAGCGTGGCAGGAGAGGGAGGCTGGGAGAAGAGGGACACAGTCACTGCACTTTGGCAGCCACAGGCTGCAGCTGCCTGGGACCAAAGTCCAAAGGGAAAAGGGAAGCCCGAGTTCCCTGCGGGGGAAGAGTCAGTCTCGAGGGGCCAGACTGAGAGGTGGGCCTGCCCAGAACCCCTCATCCAGGTCTCAGGGTCCTTGAGGAGGGTCTCAGTCAGCCTCTAGCCGGGTCCAGGTTTGAGAGGGTGGGTGTCCTATGCCTTTAAGCTGTCCCAGAATCCTTGAGGAGATTGGGTGAGATGGACCAGGACAGGGACCTTAGGAGAGGGAGGGAAAGAGGTGTCTGCTGAGCCGGGAGTGGGTAGGGACTTCTTTTCCACTCCAGGCTGGGCCCTGGCACAGGGAAAGGAGAAGCTATTTTAAATGATATATCTCAGAGCCAAACCCCCACCCCCATCACCTCATCCAGAGGACCCAGCCACCCAAAAGCCAAATCTGGTCCCTTCCTTCTGTGCTCCCAGTCCCCAGCGCCTCCTCCCGTCCTCGGAAGGAAGTCCTGGTTCCCTGTGGGCCCTGCAGTGGCCTTAGTGTACCTTCCCAGCCTTGTCTTCTGCCCTTCCCGCCATGGCAGCCCCAACCGTGCCATGGTGTTCCTCATCTCCATACTCCTGCACATGCTCTGCTCTCTGTCCGGAGTGCTTCTCCTCCCCTTTTCCTGCCTGGAATCTCCTCTCCAGCCCTCAGGACCTGGCTCAGGGCACGGGCTCCCGAGACTGTAAGGAGATCCCACGGCCAAGGCCCTGCCACACCTGGGGTGCCTCTCTTCCCCGATGGGCGGGTCCCAGAGCAAAGACTGGTCGCGCCCATCCGTCTCCCAAGCCCGTGTCTGACACACAGTCAGTGCCCAGTACACATCGGCTGAATGGATGCCGGAGGAATGGGCCTCGACTTGGGGGTGGGAATTCCAGATGGGAGGGTAAGGTCTGTGTTCTCTCCCCAGAGTGTGTCTGGAGGAGCCGTCTGGGGCTGGGGGAGGGGAGGGCCAGGGACGGTTCCTGGGGGAGAATGTCACCGAAAAGAGGCCAGTGGGCCCGGAGCCAGGGAGGGAATACAGGACAATGTGAAACTAGACTCCCGAGAAAACAGACCAGCACTGTCTTTTCCTGACAACAAGTGCTCCAGCCAGCCCCTCCACCGGCTTTCCTTCAGTGGGGGGCTGGGAGGGGGTGACCCTAAACTCAGCCGATGCTCCCTCCAACATCATCAGAGAGCTCAGGATGGAAAGCAGGTGAGGACCCCTGCCCCCCTCTGAGGAGACTCCAGAATCAAACCTCTGTCCCCTTGCGAAGCTACCCTATGTCCAGGGTCACTTCTTTCGATGCTCTCCCTACCCCACAACCCCTAGGGTAGCAGCACATTCCAGGGTGGGGGGTGTGGAGATGGGGAGCCAAGGGCCTGGATCTCTGCAGCTGCCCCCCCCCCCCCACGCAAGCAGGGGCCCCAGCGTAGCTGAGGAACGAATTGCACATCAGTCCACTTCAACGCCCCCTGAGGGCCCTAGGGTTGTCTGGCTCATTAACGGAGGTGAATATTCCAAGATGCCTCACTCCCCACCTCTGGCTCCTAAAGGACCCTGCTGACCCATGGCCTCCTCTGCCTCCTCCTGAAGTCTAACTTCCCCTCCTGCTCCCGGAGATGGGCACACTGGCGTTTAGAAAGCAACAGAACTAAAGCCACAGCCGTTTTCCATGGACAGGGGCTTTATTTGGGGGCTGCTGGGGAAGAGGGGGAGGAGCTAGGCCTGGTGAGTATAGCGGGGAAGGGCTTCTGAACTTGCTTTCTCATTTAGTGCCTGCTGCCTGGCGGGTAGGGTAAGCGAGCACAGCTGGGGAAGTGAGAGGAGAGGAAAAGGGAAGCGCGTGGCTCGGACACTTTCCTTCGGGGAGGAAGCCAGGACCAGGATCTGGGGCCTGGCGGAGCAGGGAGGGAAGGCACTCTGCATCTACCGACACTCCACCAAGGTCACTGCTCCATGCCAGCTCCCCTAGACCCCCTGCCCCTTCCTTCCGGCCGTCCCAGCTCCAGACCCAGATGCCACTCTGCTAGCTCCCTCAACTTCCCGTGGAGAGGAGGGGGAGGAGGGGGTGGGGAATGATGGTACCCTCTGCCTCCAGGTCCCTGGCCCAGGAGAATTGCTCACTCAGCCGGCCCTGAAGTTCCAGCCAGTCAGGGGGTCAGGGGTTCAGGAAGCCAGGGGGCAGGCAGGGGAACAGCTGTGCCCTTCACCACCCCTCCTGACGCCCCGCCCCTCCCCGGCTCCTCACATGAGGTTGCAACTCTTGGCGCGATCCTTGTGCATCTCGCCCTCGTTCCCGTTCCCCCGGTCCGGCCTTCCCGCCAGCTGAGCGGACCGCTGCAGGCCCCGGCGTGAGTCCGTGCGGCGCAGCTGCCTGTGGCCACGGCCCAGGGAGGCCACGGTGGCCACGTGGAAGACGTCCCTGACGCTGCGCTCGGAGGAGCGGGAGGAGCACTCCACGTAGGACACGGCCCCCACCTGCTTGGCCAGCACGGTGCCCTGGGAGGATGGAGTGGATGAAGGCAGTTATGCGTTTCAGCAAGGGGCCCGGGAGGCAGAGGGCTGGGGGGGAGGGGCGGAGGTCGAGGGAGGAGGCCGGAGGTTAGAGGCCAGGACAAGGGATGGACAAAATAGGGTGTTTTCAAATCAGAGACCGGGAGGGTCGGAAGTGGGAGGCCTAGGCTGGGGGGAGGTCAAAGGTCAAGAGTCCCACCTGCTCATGGGTCACAGGGATAAGCCTCTGCTTGGACAGCTCCCTCAGGGTGGCCAGGTCGGTCCGCATGTCCAGTTTACAGCCAACCAGCACCACCTTGGCATTGGGACAAAACTCCTGAGTCTCCCCTTGCCACTATGTGGGGAAAGAAAATAAAGAGTTGTGGAGGGTAGAAGAAGGGACATGGTGAACCATGCTCCCCCCGACCCCTGTTATCACAGCATCAGAAACCGATACCCCTCTGGAAGCTCCTGTGTGAGCAAGGAGGTGAGGGTGGTGGGCTTGGGCTGAAGGCAGGGATGGGGGTGGGAGAAGAGGAGGGAGGAGAGGGCTGAGGTGGGGCTTTGGGTCTGTGCCCTGCGTCTAACGCAGGGGCCATGTAGCTTCTGCCGGCCTGGGGCCTTCCCATGCTGACCCCCTATCCCAAGTCTGTGTGTGGGAACAGACAGACCCAGCCCTCCCCTCCCCCACCTGGGAACTGGGGCCGCCTTAGCTGACTTCTGGCCTTTCCCCGCAGGCTTTTCTCATGGAAATAGGGGCCTGCAGCTGAGACCTCGGAGGTTTCCTGAGCTCAGAGAGCAGCCTTCCCATCTGGGGTTCCCATGCACAAGGAGATGGGGACGGTGGCTACGGAATCTCCTGAGTGCCTCTCCCTCATCGCCCCCAGGTGCCCTACCCAGCTCTGAGGATTTACTTCTAGGGAAGGGGGGTGGGGAGGAGGAGAGCTTCACACACTCTCAAGTCGATGGCTCCTGCTGTATCGGAACCGCGGTTCCTGGTCCCCCTCCGTCTAACGTCCTGCTTCCCCAGGCGCCCACCTTCTTGAGGACACTGTCCAGTGTCTCTGGTCGGCTGATGTCGAAGCAGATGAGCACAGCGTCCGAATCAGGATAGGCGAGGGGCCGGACATTATCATAGTAAGAGGAGCCTGAGAGAAGACAGAGGGGAGAGGGCAGGTAAGGGTCCTGAGTGGGCAGAAGGCCTGGGAGGGGAGGGGAGGCCTGGAGCTGGGATCAGGGAAAGGAGAAGAGCAGTTATTAAAAGCCACCCAGGACTCTGTGTTTCTCCAAGGCGGGGACAGGCAGAGGGGCGGCTCGAAGGCAGACAACAGCTCTCCCCCTCCCCAGGGCTGCCTCTAAAAGGAAGCATTCTGAATCTTTCCAGAGTCTGAGAAGCTCACAAAATCTCTCGACATTCTCACAAAATTTTGCGCGTGCTTTCCGGGCTCTGACAGACATCTCGTAATGACCTCCAGGGGACCAGGGTAAAAATAAAACCCTCCTCCTCTTGGGACTTCGTCTCAGATTTCTATAGCTCCGTCTAGAGACCTCGTGCCCAGACCCAAAGAGATTCTCACTGTCTTTCCTAAATCCAGCACAACCTCCTAAAGAAACACGTTCCCACGTGAAAGACACTGCTTCTCAACTTTCCCAGAGAGGCAGGATCCAGCCGAGGGGACTGGCTACCGGGCCTTTCTCCTCCAGGGCACGGTTTCTCTGTGTGTCAGCAAGCTCTGCCTCAGTTTCTCTGGCTTTAAGCAGAAGGTTGCTTTTCCTTCCTCCTGGAATTCGGTGGATGGGCTGAGCGGAAGCCTAAAGGTCTCGCAGAGGGAGGGGCCCGGGTGGGAGCCTTGGGAGTCAGGGTGACCCCAGGGAGGTGGCTACCTGAAGTGTCCCACATGTTGAGCTCGATGCGGCGCTTGTCTATCTCAAAGCTGGCAGTGTAGTTCTCAAACACGGTGGGCACATAACTCTGCAGACACGGATGGGTCAAGATGTGGTCCTCCAGCCCTCGCTCCAGACAAATGCCCTCCTTACTCCCACACCCTGGCCAGCCCAGCCCCTGGACGCAAGTTGGTTCCTTGTGGGGCAGAGGGGGATCTCTGCTAGGCTTCCAGACCCCCTCCCCAGCCCTTGCAGCCCCCCGTTCGCCCCCTCTCCGATGCCCAGGACCCCCACCATCCCCTAATACCCCTCCTGAGATCCTCTCCTTCCCCCAAACCCCAATCATCTCATCCTGGTCCCCAATCCTCTGCAGTCCTTCCAGAGCTCCCAACACCCACCCCCCCAAACCCCGTCCTCCATGCCTCTCCGGTCCCTGGTAACCCCGGTGCCCATTTCTGCGGGTCCCCCGGGCTCCATCACCCACCCCCGCGACCTCAGCCCCCCGCTCCCAGACGCCGTCCCTCACCCCGGGGTAGGCGTCCTTGGCGAACACCTGCAGCAGCGCCGTCTTGCCGCACTCCGCGTCCCCCACCACCACGATCTTGCAGCGGCCGCTCTGCCCCTCCATGGTCCCGGCTACACGCCGGCGGCGCCCCGCGGAGCCCCCCTCCCGGGCCCCGCCGCCTCCCCCGCCGCCGCAGCTGCAGCCGCTCGGGCCGCCGACACCGGCATCTCGCGGGCCCGCGCCGAGCCCCCACCCGGGGCCGCGGCCCCCCCTCCGGCCCGCCCCCCGCCCGGCGGCCGCGCCCCCGGCCCCGCCTCCCGCTCCCGCCCCGGTCCCCGCAGCCGGGAGGCGGGGCCCGGGGAGCTAGCGGGACCGGGAAACCCGGGGAGAAAGCAGAGTTCTCGCTGGTGGTTTGGGGCGGGCCGATCCGGGCTTTTTGGCTGATTTGACTTTCTTGGGGCGGGGGCGGGGGCGGGGGCGGGCGGGGCCTGGTGGGATCGGCACCCGCACGAGGCTCGGGCCCGGTGTGCCACTGCGGACCCGCGCGGGGGCAGCCACCCGCTCCCTGAGACCACAGGAGGCAGAGGTGGTGGGGAGGAAAAGAGCCTTTAGGGTTCGGTCTCCCTCCTCGATGCTCGGGTCCCGGCAGGGAGTCCTGGGGTTAGGAGGGTAGGGACTCCATCACCCGCACCAGGAAAGCGGTGACGTCATGGCTTTCCGTCCCCATGGCAACGAGTGGCCTCGTCTGGGGCTCTGGTGACTTACCGGCGGGCCTGGACTAGCCGGAGGCGGGAATGAGTTTGTTCAGCCGAGCACAGGGTGGAAAGTTTTGGGGGAGCTGCGTCCTCTGGTGGATATTTCGGGGAGTCAGGGATGGGGAGCGAAGAAGAGGCAGATGGAATTGCCCAGAGCGACAGCCCTGCTGGAGCCAGAGGCAAACTCTAGAGTCATTTCAGGCTTGATCCGGAGTCTAACAATAATCGAGCTTCTGTTTTGCCTTTGTCTGACATGTTTTACTTTTGAAAACGCTCTTTACATCAAGGATACTGGATTTGATTTTATCTTTACTCTTTTTTAAAAAAAAAATGTTTTATTGATTTTTTTACAGAGAGGAAGAAAAAGGAACAGAGAGCTGGAAACATTGATCTGTTGCCTCCTGCACACTCCCTACTGGGATGTGCCCACAACCAAAGCACGTGCCCTTGACCGGAATCGAACCCGGGACCCTTGAGTCCGCAAGCCGACGCTCTATCCAAACAGGTTTCGGCTTATCTTTACTCTTTATCAAGCAGTGTCTTCACCATTTGAGAGAAGGGAAAATTGAAGCACAGAGCTTTAATAAATAAAATCAAATGGAAAGTTTTTAAGACTCTATCTCTCTGCCCTAACCGGGTTGGCTCAGTGGATAGAACGTTGGCTTGTGGACAGAAGGGTCCCAGGTTCGATTCTAGTCAAGGGCATGTACCTTGGTTGCAGGCACATCCCCAGTGGGGAGTGTGCAGGAGGCAGTTGATCCATGTTCCTCTGTCATTGATGTTTCTCTCTATCCCTCTACCTTCCTCTCTTTTAAAAAAACAATCAATAAAATATATATTTTTAAAAACATTTTTTTAAAAAAAGACTATCTCTCTGCTCCAAGTTTGCCATGGATAGACCACACGGAATGGGTCACATATGGGTAGAGTCAGAGTCTGAAGAACAACTTGTTCGGGTTCCGGTCTACAGGTGGCCAGCTCTTCAAATTTGAAGTCAGCTCAGATTCAGACTGCTCCTCAACATATATTTCAACTTGCGTAAGATTCATTATGAATACACAAGTAAATTAAATCGCGATCTGCACGACCCCAAGAATGCCCTCGCTCCGCAGAGGTTCCAGTCTCCAGGGCAGCGGAGGCGTGGCCTTGGCCCTTTAAGGGGGCGCGCGAAGCCCCGCCCCCGGGCCGGCGCCCCGCCCCTCCGCCCCGGTCCTCAGCCTGGCCTTAACCCGGCGCGCGCCCCGCCCTCCCCAGCTGTGCAGCCGTCAGCCCAGCTGTGCGCGCACCGGAGCCCCAGCCATGTCCAAGGAGAGAGAGGCAGCCAAGGGGGCCACCGCGGTGGCGGCGGGCGACACCCACCCGGTGCGCTACCTGGAGCTCACCGGCTTCGGCAGCCAGGACAAGCTGAAGCTGCGGAGCAGACCGGCCGCGCCCCCGGCCCCCGGCCCCGGCCAGGTGACCGTGCGCGTCCGGGCCAGTGGCCTCAACTTCGCTGACATTATGGCCCAGCAGGGGATCTACGACCGGACGCCGCCGCTGCCCCACACGCCGGGCATGGAGGGCGCGGGGGTCGTGGTCGCGGTGGGCGAGGGAGTCCAGGACCGCAAGGTGAGCCGAGCAGCCCCGGCCGGGGTGTGGGCAGTTGGGCAGAAGGGGCGGCCGCGGGGGTGTGGCAGCGCGGGGGCAGTTGGCGGAGGGGACCTGGGGAGACGGGCGTGGAAGACGTAGGATAGGAAAGGGGCCCGGGATCTGAAGCTCCTGGGAAACTGGGTTTACATTTGGGGGCGGCGTGAGCCGGAGCTATCCCCCCTTCCCAACCAGTTTTCATGGTGGCCTCCGCCCAGGAGCAGCGGGGGTGGTGGTGGGTGTGTTTGGAGGGGGAAACAATAAGACGTGCATGCGTGTAATGACCTATTACTGTCCCACCCCCCAATCCCGCAATCCCCAGTGAAACCACACCTGTGCCCCTGCCCAAAAAACATATCCCATCATGGTGTTTTGTGACCCCGATTGGTGCCTCGTTCCTCAAGGCAGCTTAAGGAGCTATGGAGTCAGGGCTGGGGGGGGCGGCAGAGGGCTGTGCCAGAGCCCTAGTCACATGCAGCCCAGTGGTCTGTGGGGGTGTGAGGCGGCCCCTCCCAGGACGGGGCCAGAGAGGAGGCACGCCCATCCTATGGAAGAGAGGGAGCCTGCCACCGCCCCTCCACCGGCCCCACAATGCCAGTACTGGGGATGTGCCTGCAACCTAGGTACATGCCTTTGAGCTGAATGGAACCTGGGACTTTTCAGTCTGTAGGCCGACACTCTATCCACTGAGCCAAACTGATTCCGGCTGTGTGGCTCTTCTTATCTGTAACCTCTGCCCACAACACACACATCTCTGGGTGAAAGTGCTCCTGGGCTCCCAGTGCTGACTCGGTTACTTCTCCTGAGGGAACCACACCCAGTTCTAACTGATCTCTGACCTGTACTGTGGTATTGACCATATCACATACTCCATCTTCCTTCAGTTACTGGACTTGGTCACCTCCCCTCCTGGTTATTGTCATTATTGTTGTTGTTAGTTAACACCACTGAGTGTCTACCATGTGACCTACATTTGGCTAAAAAAAAGATAAATGATTTTTTGTTACTTAATCCTCACAACTGCCTAATTTACAGATAGGAAAACTGAAGCTCAAAAAAGTTAACTTTCTATTTGCCCAATGTCACATGGTCAATAAGTAGTGGAGCCTGTTTTTTTGTTGTTGTTGTTTTGTTTTGTTTTTAACAGAAGCAGTTTGATGTCTTCAATACTTTTAAAAAAAATATATTTTATTGATTTTTCACAGAGAGGAAGGGAGAGAGATAGAAAAGCTAGAAACATCAATGAGAGAGAGACATCGACCAGCTGCCTCCTGCACATCCCCTATTGGGGATGTGCCCGGGACCCTTGAGTCCGCAGGCCGATGCTCTATCCACTGAGCCAAGCCGGTTTCGGCTGATCTCTTCAATACTTTATGCTGCCCCAACTGTAAGCTTCTTGCATCAGGGATCCCACAGAATAGTGAAGAATATCTGTAAAATGGAGATAAGGATGGTATCTACCTTAAAGAGCTGGTGTAAGGATTAGTTAAGTGTTTATATAAAAATCACTTACAATATAGCCTGGTCCTTGGGGAGCACTCAGTAAAGGCAAGTTGTTATTGTTTGTAATGACATTATTATTATTATTATTATTACTAGAGGCCCAGTGCATGAAATTTGTGCATGGGGTCCCTCAGCCCAACGTGCACCCTCTACAATCCAGGAGCTCTCAGGGGATGTCCTACTGACAGCTTAGGCCCACTCCCCATGGTTCTCTGCTCTCTGCGGGCCTGGAGGTTTCGCTGCAGCCATGGAGATGAAGCCCCGTGCCCTGCTGTCTGCTCTCCACCTGCCTCCGCCATGCACCATGTGAAGGAAGCCCCCATGCACTGCAGTGTGCTCTGTCTGCCTTGTCTGGGGGCGGGTCAAGCCTCACTGCTTGGTCCCCCACCCCACAACCCTGGAGGGACTGACAGACCCAGAAACTGCAACAGCTGTGGAGCTGGGAGCCTGGGTCTGCCCTCTCTGGAGGCAGATCCAGCCTGCCGCTCCTGGGGACAGGCCGGGCACTCCAGCAGCAGGGCTGAGGGGACTGGGAGCCGCCATTTTGTGGCTATGGGAGCTGCCATATTTGGCACGGAGTGACGGTTAATTTGCATATTGCTCTATTATTAGATAGGATTACCATAACTACCGCTGCTCCTTCATTACCAGGAAGAGGGCCTTGTACATAACAGAAGGTCATAAATTGCCAATGAGTGAATAAATGAGTGACTTAATATCATGCTCTGCTTTCGTTCTTCAAGGTAGGGGATCGGGTGATGGTGTTGGTCCGCTGCGGCATGTGGCAGGAGGAGGTGACTGTGCTCTCAGCCCAGACCTTTCTGATGCCTGAGGCCATGACCTTTGAGGAAGCTGCTGCCTTGCTGGTTAATTACATCACCGCATACATGATCCTCTTTGACTTTGGCAACCTACGGCCTGGCCACAGCGTCTTGGTACACATGGCTGCAGGTAACAGGCCCTTTCCTTTATGCCCCTCATTAGCCAGATTTCCTCCTAGGCCCCTTCTCAGTAGCATGTCTGGACTGTTGCCATGGTAACACCAGGCTGCCTTGGCCTATGGCTCCCAAGGCCTCTGCAGTATTGTTGCCGTGGCAACATTCAGGCACCAGATCCAGCCTGGTGTGCTATCCATAGCAACATGCTGTGGCCCAGCACCCCTTCCTTGCCAGATACCCTTCCCCCAATTCTCAATCACAGAAATTGGACATGAGATGAGTGCAGAAAGCCTCTGATTGAGCCCAGGCAAAATGAAGATGGTGGGGTTGGTCCTTGAAAGGCAAGAATGGAGGCTAGATGACTATATCTCCTACTTATGAAAGTGTCTCCCTGCAGGGGGTGTGGGTATAGCCGCCTTGCAGCTGTGCCGAACAGTGAAGAATGTGACGGTGTTCGGAACGGCCTCGGCTAGGAAGCACGAGATGCTGAAGGAGAACGGGGTCACACATCCCATTGACTACCACACGACTGACTACGTGGAAGCGGTCAAGAAGATCTCCCCCAAAGGTGGGCCAGGGTATGGGATGGCATGGCACGGAGGGGAGGTCTCCAAATTGGTGGGTTCTAATGCTGCTCCCGGTCCCCCTTACTCTGTGACAGGTGTGGACATCGTCATGGACCCTCTGGGTGGGGCCGACACTACTAAGGGCTACAAGCTCCTCAAACCCATGGGCAAGTTGATCACCTATGGTAAGTCAGTGGGCCAGAATGGGGAGGGATCTAGGGGCCCAGGGCTCTTGAATGAAGAAGGGGCAGGGACCCAGGAGCTGGGGAGAGAGTGCCAGGGGTAGGATGGCCCTGAGATTGCTGCCTCCTGGGAGCACCTGTTGTCATTTTCTTTCACAACCTCCCGTGTGAGTGACAGTAAATTGTGTTCTTTCTGTGCTCCTGTTTGGGGATTATTCTTTTTTAAAAATATATTTTTATTGATTTCAGAGACGGAAGGAGAGGGAGAAAGAGATAGAAACATCAATGATGAGAGAGAACCATTGCTTGGCTGCTTCCTGCATGCCCCTCACTGGAAATTGAGCCCACAACATGGGCATGTGCCCTTGACCAGTGTTGAATCTGCGACCTCTCAGGCTGCAGGCCTCCGTTTTATCCACTGAGCCAAAGAGCTATGGCTAGAGATTATTCCTCTGTTCTACCCTCCTGGCTTCTGGGACAACTACATTTCCACATAAAACACCATTTCATATACCTGAAACTAATACAAAATAATATTGAGCCGAAACCAGTCTGGCTCAGTGTATAGAGTGTAAGTCTGCGGACTAAAAGGTCCCAGGTTTGATTCCGGTCAAAGGTACATACATTGGTTGCGGGCACATCCCCGATAGGGGGTGTGCAAGAGGCAGCTGGACGGTGTTTCTCTCCCATCAATGTTTCTAGCTCCCTGTGTCTCTCAATGTTCCCTTACTCTCTGTGAAAATTCAATAAAATATAAAAAATAAAACAAAACAAAATAATATTGAATGTAAACTGTCATTGAGAAATAAAATTAAAAAAAAACATTTCACATATAAAGAAACAAATATGGATTAGAACCATTTTTGAGTTAGATGGCGTCTTTTGGAGCTTGATAGCCTGCAGGCAGTGGGCTATGCTGTCACTTCCTGGCACTGGTGCGGATAATGCTGAGGGCCCACAGGGCTGGGCCTGGCACCCGGATTCACAGGCCGTGTCTCCTTGTCTCTCAGGAATGGCCAACCTGATGACAGGCCCCAAGCGGAACCTGATGGCCCTGGCACGTACATGGTGGAATCAGTTCAGCGTGACAGCTCTGCAGCTGCTGCCGGCCAACCGGGCCGTGTGTGGCTACCACCTGGGCTACCTGCACGATGAGGTGGAGCTGCTTGATGGGGTGGTGTCCCGCCTGGTGGCTCTGTACAACCAGGGCCACATCAAACCTCACATTGACTCTGTGTGGCCCTTTGAGAAGGTGAGTGTGATGGCTCTGCAGGGAGGGCCTGGGCAGGACCCTGAAAGGCTGGGGTCCTAGGGGGAGGATTCCTTGGGGGAGGAGGGCCTCCTTCTTTAGGGGGACTCTCTGGAGCACTGGGAACAAAAAAAAAAATATTTATTTTATTGATTTTTTACAGAGAGAAAGAGAGAGGGATAGAGAGTTAGAAACATCGATGAGAGAGAAACATCGATCAGCTGCCTCCTGCACACCCTCTACTGGGGATGTGCCTACAACCAAGGTACATGCCCTTGACCGCAATCGAACATGGAACCCTTCAGGCCACAGGCTGATGCTCTATCCACTGAGCCAAACCAGTTTTGGCTATTTTATTGATTTTTTTACAGAGAGGAAGGGAGAGAGATAGTTAGAAACATTGATGAGAAAGAAACATCCATCAGCTGCCTCCTGCTCACCACTAATCGGGGATGTGCCCTCAACCAAGGTACAAGACTTTACACCAGAATCGAACCAGGGATCTTTCAGGCCGCAGGCTGATGCTCTATCCACTGAGCCAAACCGGTTTTGCCCCTTCTCTTCCTTTTCAGGTGGCGGATGCCATGAAGCAGATACATGAGAAGAAGAATGTGGGCAAAGTCCTCCTGGTGCCTGGGACAGAGAAGGAGAACTAGGATGGGGGCTGGGAGGCCCTCGGAAAGAGAGAAGCTGGCAGGCCATTTATGTTGGCCACCAGATCCTCGAATTTCATCCTCTATCATAATGCTCTGCCCTCTCTCCCCCAAAGGTCTCCATGGTGATGACCTCTCCCCTGCCCTGTGTTTTCTCTATAGCCAGGGCTGCCCCCTCCCTCCTTCCTGCCCTCTGAAGAGGTTGGGAAGTGACCACTTGGATGTCTGGGCCCCGCCAAGGGGCCAGGGAGGGCAGAGGGAGACTGGCCTCATCTCCCCTCCTGCCTCTGCCCCGTTACCTCCCCCAAAGAAATGAAATGTCAGCTCAGGATATGGGGCCAATATCTGTGAGTCCAGCATGTCCCTGTTTCGCCCTAGTGTCCCTTCAACCCGGGCCGACCAGCGCCCACCTCTGAACTCCTTTGCCTCACTGTGTGGCCTCATCTTCTTGTCCCCCAACTTCTTAAGCACAATCGGGCTTCTTCCACCTCCAGGTTTCCTGCCACTTTTCACCCAGGAGGCCCCTTACCACAGGGCAGGCATCACACCTGCTCCCCAGGTCAGACTCTGGGGGAGGGACAGAGGCCCCTTCCCTCACTAAGTTCTCTGCATTGTTCTCAGTGCCTTAGCAATGGACAACCTGTGCTGTGCATGTGGAGAGGGGCCCTGTTCCTGCTCACACCTCCTTCTCCACCCCGTGCTCTCCATTGCCTTCCTTGTTCTGGTGGAGCTGGGGTTCTCCTTCTCCCCAGTCCCACAACACCTCCAAACCTCTGAGAGTGCCAGTGTCAGGGCCAGGAGCAGCCCCTGCCTCCTAGTCCTGTGCCATGTGCTGTCTCTCTGGGGCTGTCATTTCTCTCTCAGTGCTTGAGGAGGAAGAGGGGGAGTTTTCTCAGCCTTGCAGAGAAGGATGGCACTCACCAGCCAGAGCCCTGGGAGTCAGTGCTGTCTACTTCTTGTTCTGGGACCAAAGTGAACATTAAAGCACATCCCCGAGCAGTCATGGGAGGCCCCTGCCCCCAGCCTTCTCAGAGCAGGGAGGCACCTTCTCAAGCTCATGCCCAAACTTTGTTTACATGGGTGGGGAGATGCAGTGAGGGAGATGGTGGGGGCGGGGGCGGGTTAGGAACTGGGCCCCTGGAACCAAAGTGGGGACTGCCTAGGGTACAGGTGCAGCCCCCTCAGCTCTCTGAGCTGGCACTGGGAAGGGTTCCTGCCCGGCCATTGGCACTGGGAGGTGGTGGGGAGGGGTTCAGCCTCTTCACTGTCTAAATGAGGCCTAAAGGGTGTGAAGTGCGACTTCTGCTTTTGTGTACCCACCCCATGACCAACCGAAGCTGCCTTTGTGTTTGTGTCAATAAAAAGCTCAACCCTGGATCCTGGCTGTTGACTCTTTTAGTGGAGGGAAGGTCAGTGCTGGTGGCGGAAGTCTAGGGTTTCTACCCCCCCCCCCCAACCTCCTTCCTTTCCCAAATCAAGTTTCTTTCATGAAATGAAATGAAATGAGGAAGGAGATCGCTCCAGGCAGGGACTTTTACTGTCTGGGACAGCGTTTCACAACTCAGAGTCCTGCCCTCCGTTGACTAGCAGGATCTTGATCATCCGCATGCACCCAACCCCAGCCGGGTTAGAGAACCTTGGCAGAGGGCTGGCGGGCGATGAGAAGGCTCCTAGCTGGACTTGGTGGTGAAGACCGCCAGGCGTTGCTCTCCTGGGGGCACAGCTGTCAGGGCCTCCACCTCCCCTCCCCCATGGGTGGGCTTCTGGAAGTGCACCTGCAGCACATCCTGCAGCTCGGGGCCATCCAGCACATCGGGAATGTTGAGCACCAGCACTGCCTGGGGCACTGGCTGGAACTTGATCTGGAGAAGGAGTTCCGAGATGAGCAAAGTCCCATGAGAGTCGGGGCTGGGGCAGAGGGCGGAGGAGGCAGGGCCCAGGAATATGAGAGGGGCAGACAGGTTACCTGGCCAGGCCCCCTTCCCCACCTTCCCACTCACCTCTGCCTTCTGAATCTCTCCACTCACGTAGGGAGAGACTTTCAGAGGGAACTGCCGCCCACCCAGAGGCACGGTGAACTGGCCGATCCGGCACAGGTTCTGGGCTACTGCAGGGGCGGGAAGGGTAGGCCTTTAGCGTCCAGGGCTTCCTCCTCCGGGGCCTGATGCATCCGCCCTGATCTCCCTGAGAGGTCCTTACCTTCCTCCTCAGCGAAGCCCAGCATGACACCCCCATGCAGCAGTTCCCGAGTCTCCACATCTCCTCCCCCGTTCTTGGTCTTGCCAAAGAAGAGCTCCACCTTGTCCAGCAGCTCCTCCTCACTCAGCTTGAGCTTCGCCGGAAACCCGCTGACCAGCACTCTCTGGCTGGATACCCAGGGGTAGACAAGAAGGAGTGGTTCTAACCCTAACGGGTTTGGCTCAGTGGACAGAGCATTGGCCTGCAGACTCAAGGATCACAGGTTTGATTCCGGTCAAGGGCATATACCTTGGTTGGGGGCACATATCTGGTGGGGAGTGTGCTGGAGGCAGCTGATCGATGACTCTCTCTCATCGATGTTTCTAACTCTCTATCTCTCCCTTCCTCTCTGTACAAAATCAATAAAATATATATTAAAAAACAAAATAAAACAAAAAAACAACTATATTTAATTTTTTTCCTTTTGCTCCCTATTGTTGAGCTGTACAGCTTTGTAAATAATTTCGTTTGCTGGAGGAAGAGAAAGTGTTTTTCATAAACTCATTATCTGGCTCTGTTTCTAGCTGTTGGAAGAACTATGTCTTCCTTAGCCCCACAGTGCATGGGGGCAGTGAGACTTTTTTTTTTTAAATCAATCTTTATTGTTCATATTTTTACAAAGGCTCCTCATTTCTTCCCCCCTCCACCAGGTTCTCACCCCACCCTCTGCCCCCTTCCCCTCCCCCATTGTCCTCATCCATAGGTGCACAGTTTATGTTCAGTCTCTTCCTCCCTCCCTTTCCCCGATAGTAAATCCCTTTTCAGATAGTAAATCAGTTACTTAGCATTTTCTCATATCAATAATACCTCCACATGCCCAATGATACATTTCACACAAAAGACATTTCCAAATAGGTCAACCAACCTCATCCAGGCCCTGCACAAGGCACTCACAGATCAACACCCTAGCGCTATACTAACTCAACACATCCAGATCTAAGCCTTCATCACTTGATTCAGCAGACCCTCAAGTTCCTGCAAAAGTGGGGCAGTGAGACTTGATTATACAAAATACATTTGTCAGTGTTGACTATTCACCTTCAAATACAGTTGGTAGCAAACACTTCCACATGCATGGCTGTCCTCTGTGCTCATGCCTGCAGACTTCTCAGAGCCTTTTCACTGTACTGTAGTAACACGCATTTACTCTCTCAGTACTGTGGGTCAGAAGTCCAAATTGGCTCCACTGGTTTCTGTGTTTCAGGTTTCACAAGGCCAAAATCAAGGTGTCCGAATCGCTGTGTTCCTTTCTAGAGGCTCTGGGGGATGAATCCACTCCCAAGCTCATTTCGTGTTGTTGGCCAGATTGTTCCTTGCAGCTGTAGGATCTGTTTCCTTGCTGGCTGGTGGCCAGTGGTCATCCCTAGCTTCCAGAGGCTGCCCACACTCCTAGGCTTAGGACCCCACTTCACCCTCAAAACCAGCCACGGCTGGTCAGGTCTCTCACAGTTGGACTCTCTCTGACTTATCTCTGTTAACTCCTGCCAGAGTTTGTTTTTTAAGGGCTCAAGTGGTTAGATTGTCCCTTCCAGAAAGTCCAGACTGATCTCCCTATTTTATGGTCCAAAACCCTATTTATAGCTGCAGAGTTGTTTGATTCAATAGCTGGAGGACAGAAATCTAGGAAGGACATCTTTAGAATCCTGACTACCACTCCTATTTAATGTGCTTAATCCATAGATAATAATCTGTGTCATCATTTCTTGGTCTTTATTTTTTTTAAAAAAAATATATATATTATTGATTTTTTACAGAGAGGAAGGGAGAGAGATAGAAACATCGATGAGAGTCATCAATCAGCTGCCTCTTGCATGCCCCCTACTGGGGATGTGCCTGCAACCAAGGTACATGCCCTTGACAGGAATCAAACCCGGGACCTTTCAGTCTGCAGGCCGACGCTCTATCCACTGAGCCAAACCGGTTTCGGCAGAAATAATAATTTTCCAATCTCCATAGGAACTCAAGAAGCCATTTTCTAAAGACATGGCCCCAGGGCTGTACTGGGGAAGGCAGTGATGGTCTTTCCGTTCCCACCAAAGCCCTAGCCTTCTCCCCTGGCTCCATTCTAAATGGGATCAGACAAGCCATTCACCCCACCCTACCGGCTCTGGACTTTTCTCAGCTGCTATCCAACACCAGCCTCCATTATTCCTTGGCCCTTGGCAGAGGCCTCAGCAGCTTCCCTGTACCACAGCATGGAGGCTAAGGGAGTACCCAGATGGGCAGGGGGGCGGGTCACCTGGGCCCAGAGAGGTAGGTGCTGTTGTTGACGCCACCCTATGAACTCACAGAATTGTTCACCTTCAAATGGCTAATCGCACGTTATGAGAATGTCACCTCAATTGGAAACAAGAACTGAGCTGCCCTGAGAGGGGAGAGAGCAGCTGGGCCTCTCAAGGCTGCGAGGGCGGAGACTCCTTGCAGGGAGTGGCAGGGAGTGACAATGGGAAGGGCCTACCACTCTCCCTCCAGGACCAGATGGGACCTGGGCTGGGCAGGAAAGCCCAACTGGGGCAGCGCTGGGATGTGGGCAGCAGAGAGTTATTCAGTGAAAGCGAGGAGGCTGCAGCCGCCGCTCATTTGCATCATAAGTGATTGGTTTTCCCTGCTCTCCCTCATTAAGACACAATGGACAGTTGTTTGCTGGCGCAGCAGATCCATTTACCCAGGGGAGGAAGAGACAGAGCAAGAGTGATGGGCCAGAGTGGGGAGGTGGCAAGCCTCCCTGGCCCTGTGCTCCCCAAACCCCTGGGATGCTCACCCAATGAGAAGGAACCTTAGAGAGCAAACCAACCCCATCCTTGTACAGATGAGGAGACCAAGATGCTAACAGGGGTGAGACTTGCTAAGGTCCAACAGCGAGGCCATGAGGCTTCTAGAGCCTACAGTCTAGATTCCAGACTCATTCCGGGCTTCAGTCCACTCGGCTGCAATACTCACCCCATTGCCATGGGCTCGGGTTCTTTATCTCTGCGGCTTCTTTGCTTCTACTCCAGGCCTTGGTGGCTACCAGTTTTCTCTCCTGTGGCCATCTCATCGCTTCTTTCTCTGTTCCTGCCCCTCTATTGTGTCCTCCAGGAAGCCAGGAAAATTACTGAGCTTCTACTTACCCTCTGCCCTAACCAGGGTTGGACTGGCAGGAGAGGCAGCCATTTTGAAACTGTCTTGGTGTGTTTGGGGGAGGTGGGGAGAGGACAAATATGTGTTGTGACACTATCTCATTTCGTCCTTCCCGTCTTGCAAGGTAGGTAGATGTGGGAAGTGGTTATAGGGTTAAGCCTAGGACTGACCTGCTGGCAAAGTCGCAAACAAGTCCCAGTTTGGAGGGCACAGTCCTCTAAGCATAATTAAACTTGATCTTGTGACTGTTCCCTAGATCTTTCCTGGGTAGCTAGTGGGCTGTGGGAGGGGCAGCAAGTGGGCCAAAATAAGTGAAACAAGAACATTGTAAATTACCTTGTTTGCCCCTGACTATAAATAAAGCATCAGCTTTGCAGTCTGGATCTGTTCTGTGGCCTCAGCTAGGCACAGAAGACCCACCTAGACCCAGCTTATTCTCCTGTCTTTTTTCTCTGTCCTTCACTGCTCCCTCTGGCTCCCGAACCCTGGGCTGAGCTGGGGCGGCACAGGTAGATATTCTTAGAGACAGTGGGAGGCTCAGAGAGGTTGGGTAACTGGCACTAGCGCACCCTGTTGGTAAGTGGTAGCTGTCTGACTCCAAAACCTCTGTTTTCCACCTCACACCCTGGCACAGGAGGTAAAGCAGGGTAAGAGGCCTGCACATGCCAGGCTCAGGGGAGGCACAACCTCTCTGAAGGAGGCCATTCCTTTGGCCCCTCTCCCCCCATGCAGTGCCTCCTCACCCCCTCCCTTTACCCTCTGGTTCCCACCTTCCTCTGGGCCCTTCTGCACAGGGGTGAAACCTCACAAATGCAAGTTTATACCCCTGCGGGGCTGGGGAGATGGCAATCAAGTGGGAGAAGCCCAGACCTTGGAGGTCTCCCTCCTGCTGACACCCTCTCCCAGTTCCCTGTCAGCCCCTCCCTCTGTGGGACAAGCTTGCCAGCATCTGCTTCTGTGTCATTGTGCTCTGGAGGAAAGGGAGAGCCGGGGTGAGTGGGTGTCTCTGTGCATGAACATAAGGCCTCCGGGTTCATTCTGACACTGAATGAAAAACTCACCAATTATTCGCCCAATCTCATTAACATGCAGACAGACATCTGTTATTTAGGAGTCAACAGCAGAGGCATTTTCTTGGGGGGAGGAGCACTTGTGTCCATGTCCCTCTTGTCTCTCTGGCTCCTGGGAGGGAGCTGCTGGGAATCCCCCCACCGCCTGGAGCTGGAGCCTCCCCCTCTCTGACCCTCACCCCAACCCTCAGGAGAAGGAGCAGGGGATTGACTGGAGAGATGGAGAGAGACCTGGGAACCCAGCAGGGGAAGGCGGGAGAGGGGCTGCAGTGTGCAGAAGGAAATCTTCTGTTAGGAGAGGGCGGGGGGTACCACAGAAGAGCTGAACCCCTTTCCCGGGGAAGACAGTGAGGAGTGGTGGAGAGAGCTGGGCCAGGATTGCTGGTGTCCACTGGCAACCTCGGACATGACCTCTTCCTCCTACCTCCCTCAGCCCTCAGGACCAATCTGAGTGTACCTGGGGTGGGGTCACCATGGTAACCTGGAGTCCTCACCCAGAGACTTCAGAATAGGTAATGGGAAGAGTTTAGGCGGTTATTGCACTCTCCAAGCGCCAGCGTGGCAGGAGAGGGAGGCTGGGAGCAGAGGGACACAATCACTGCACTTTGGCAGCCACAGGCTGCAGCTGCCTGGGACCAAAGTCCAAAGGGAAAAGGGAAGCCCGAGTTCCCTGCGGGGGAAGAGTCAGTCCCGAGGGGCCAGACTGAGAGGTGGGCCTGCCCAGAACCCCTCATCCAGGTCTCAGGGTCCTTGAGGAGGGTCTCAGTCAGCCTCTAGCCGGGTCCAGGTTTGAGAGGGTGGGTGTCCTATGCCTTTAAGCTGTCCCAGAATCCTTGAGGAGATTGGGTGAGATGGACCAGGACAGGGACCTTAGGAGAGGGAGGGAAAGAGGTGTCTGCTGAGCTGGTAGTGGGTGGGGACTTCTTTTCCACTCCAGGCTGGGCCCTGGCACAGGGAAAGGAGAAGAGCAGTTACTAAAAGCCATCCTCTTGGGACTTGGTCTCAGATTTCTATGGCTCAGTCTAGAGACCTCGTGCCCAGACCCAAAGAGATTCTCACTGTCTTTCCTAAATCCAGCACAACCTCCTAAAGAAACACGTTCTCAAGTGAAAAACATTGCTTCTCAACTTTCCCAGAGAGGCAGGATCCAGCCGAGGGGACTGGCTACTGGGCTTTTCTCCTCCAGGGCACGGTTTCTCTGTATGTCAGCAAGCTCTGCCTCAGTTTCTCTGGCTTTAAGCAGCCGGTTGTTTTTCCTTCCTCCTGGAATTCGGTGGATGGGCTGAGCGGAAGCCTAAAGGTCTCGCCGAGGGAGGGGCCAGGGTGGGCAGCTTGTCTATCTCAAAGCTGGCGGTGTAGTTCTCAAACACGGTGAGCACATAACTCTGCAGACATGGATGGGTCAAGATGTGATCCTCCATGCTGAAACCGGTTTGGTTCAGTGGATAGAGCGTGGGCCTGTGGACTGAAAGGTTCCAGGTTCTATTCAGGTCAAGGGCATGTGCCTTGGTTGTGGGCACATCCCCAGTAGGGGGTGTGCCTAAGAGGCAGCTGATTGATGATTCTTTCTCATCGATGTTTCTAACTATCTCTCTCTTTTCCTCTCTGTAAAAAAATCAATAGAATGTATTTTTTAAAAATGATAAAAAAGAGGCAGTGTTTCTAAAACTGACCACTTCATTAAAAAATAATAATAATAATAAAAATAAAATAAAATAAAAAGTGCTGAGACCGGTTTGGCTAAGCGGTAGAGCGTTGGTCTGCAGACTGAAAGGTCCCAGGTTCGATTCCGGGCAAGGGCATGTACATTGGTTGCGGGCACATCCCCAATGGGGAGTGTGCAGGAGGCAGCTGGTCGATGTTTCTCTCTCGTTGACGTTTCTGGCTCTCTATCTCTCTCCCTTCCTCTTCTCTGTAAAGTATCAATAAAATATATATTTAAAAAAAATAATGTAAAAAAACCAAAAGTGATCCTCCAGCCCTCGCTCCAGACAAATGCCCTCCTTACTCCCACACCCTGGCCAGCCGCTGGACGGAAGTTGGTTCCTTGTGGGGCAGAGGGGGATCTCTGCTAGGCTTCCAGACCCCCTCCCCAGCTCTTGCAGCCCCCAGTTCGCCCCCTCTCCGATGCCCAGGACCCCCACCATCCCCTAATACCCCTCCTGAGATCCTCTCCATCTCCCAACCCCAATCATCTCATCCTGGTCCCCAATCCTCTGCAGTCCTTCCAGAGCTCTGAACACCACCACCACCCGCTCCTCCCCCACTCCAAACCCGTCCTCCATGCCTCTCCGGTCCCTGGTAACCCCCCATTTCTGCGGGTCCCCCGGGCTCCATCACCCACCCCCGCGACCTCAGCCCCCCGCTCCCAGACGCCGTCCCTCACCCCGGGGTAGGCGTCCTTGGCGAACACCTGCAGCAGCGCCGTCTTGCCGCACTCCGCGTCCCCCACCACCACGATCTTGCAGCGGCCGCTCTGCCCCTCCATGGTCCCGGCTACACGCCGGCGGCGCCCCGCGGAGCCCCCCTCCCGGGCCCCGCCGCCTCCCCCGCCGCCGCAGCTGCAGCCGCTCGGGCCCGCGGCCCCTCTGCCCCGCCGGCTGCGGGAGGAGGGCCCCGGGGAGCTAGCGGGACCGGGAAACCGGGAGAGAATGCAGAGTTCTCGCTGGTGGTTTGGGGCGGGCCGATCGGGGTTTTTTTTTCACAGATTTGACTTTCTCGGGGGCGGGGGCGGGCGGGGCCTGGTGGGATCGGCACCCGCACGAGGACGCAGCTCCCCCCAAACTTTTCACCCCGCGCTTGGCTGTGGAAACTCATTCTTGCCTCCGGCTAGTCCAGGCCGGCGGGTAAGTCACCATCGCCCCAGACAAGGCCACTCGTTGCCATGGCGACGGAAAGCCATGACTGCAAGACCGTGGTGGTGGGGGGGCGCGGAGTGCGGCCAGGCGGCGCTGCGGCAGGGGTTCGCCAAGGACGCCTGCCCCGGGGTGAGGGACGGCGTCTGGGAGCGGGGGGCTGAGGTCGCGGGGGTGGGTGATGGAGCCGGGGGACGGTCTCCCTCCTCGATGCTCGGGTCCCGGCAGGGAGTCCTGGGGTTAGGAGGGTAGGGACTCCATCACCCGCACCAGGAAAATGGTGACGTCATGGCTTTCCGTCCCCATGGCAATGAGTGGCCTTGTCTGGGGCGATGGTGACTTACGGGCGGGCCTGGACTAGCGGGAGGCAGGAACGAGTTTCTTCAGCCGAGCACAGGGTGGAAAGTTTTGGGGAGCTGCGTCCTCTGGTGGATACTTCGGGGAGTCAGGGATGGGGAGCGAAGAAGAGGCAGATGGAATTGCCCAGAGCGACAGCCCTGCTGGAGCCAGAGACAAACTCTACAGTCATTTCACGCTTGATCCGGAGTCTAACAATAATCGAGCTTCTGTTTTGCCTTTGTCTGACATGTTTCACTTTTGAAAAGCACTCTTTCCATCGAGAATACTGGATTTAATTTTATCTTTACCCTTTATCAAGCAGTATCTTCCCCATTTGACAGAAGGGGAAAATGGAAGCACAGAGCTTTACTAAACAAAACCAAATGGAAAGTTTCTAAGACTCTATCTCCCTGCTCCAAGTATGTCGTTGATGGGAGCACACGGAATAGGTCACGTATGGGTAGAGTCAGAGTCTAAACAATAAATTGTTTGGGTTCCGGTCTACAGGTGGGGAACTCTACAAATTTGAAGTCAGCTCAGATTTTGAGACCGTCCTTCAGAACTGCTCCTTAACATATACTTTAACTTGCGTAAGGCTCACTGTGAATGCACAAGTAAACTGAATCGCGATCTGCATGACCCCAAGAATGCCCTCGCTCTCTCGCTCTCTCCGTCCTCAGAGGTTCCAGTCTCCAGTTTTCTCGCGCCCGCGCGGCCCCCTGCACGGTGGCCGTGGCCCTTTAAGGGGGCGGCGAAGCCCCGCCCCTCCGCCCGAGCTCTCCGCCGCGGCCCGTCCGGGCGCGCGCCCCGCCCTCCCCAGCTGTGCAGCCTTCCGCCCAGCTGAGCGCGCACGTCGGAGTCCCAGCCATGTCCGCGGAGAGAGAGGCAGCCGAGGTGGCCACCGTGGAGGCGGCGGCCGAGGCCGGGCCCGCCGGAGCCGCGGGAGACGCCCAGCCGCCCGCGGCCTCCGAAGGGGCGGCCGCGGCCGCTTCGGCGCCGCCGCTGCGCTTCCTGGTGCTCACGGGCTTCGGCGGCTACGACAAGCTGAAGCTGCAGACCAGGCCGGCCGCGCCCCCGGCCCCCGGCCCCGGCCAGGTGACCGTGCGCGTCCGGGCCAGTGGCCTCAACTTCGCCGACGTGATGGCGCGGCAGGGGCTCTACGACCGGACGCCGCCGCTGCCCTACACGCCGGGCATGGAGGGCGCGGGGGTCGTGGTCGCGGTGGGCGAGGGAGTCCAGGACCGCAAGGTGAGCGGGGCAGCCCCGGCCGGGGGTGCGGGCGGCCGGGCGGGAGGGGCGGCCGCGGGGGTGTGGCAGCGCGGGGGAAGCTGGCTGGGGGGACCTGGGGAGACAGACGGGCGTGGAAGACGTAGGATAGGAAAGGGGCCCGGGTTCTGAAGCTCCTGGGAAACTGGGTTTACATTTGGGGGCGGCGGGAGCCGGAGCTATCCCCCTTCCCAACCAGTTTTCATGGTGGCCGCCGCCCAGGAGCAGCGGGGGTGGTGGTGGGTGTGTTTGGGGGGAAAACAATAAGGCGCCCGTGCGCATGCGCGTAATGACCTTATTAGTGCCCCCTCCCCCGCCCCCCATCCCGCAATCCCCAGTGAAGCCACACCTGTGCCCCTGCCCGTCAAACACAGCCCTTAACGGCGGTTTGTGGCCCCGATTGGTGCCTCGTTCCTCAGTGAGCCTGAGGAGCTATGGAGTCAGGGCTGGGCGGCGGCAGAGGGCTGTGCCAGAGCCCTAGTCACATGCAGCCCCGTGGTCTGTGGGGGTGTGAGGCGGCCCCTCCCTGGACGGGGCCAGAGAGGAGGCACGCCCATCCTATGGAAGAGAGGGAGCCTGCCACCGCCCCTCCACCGGCCCCACAAGGCCCGTCTGATTTTGTTGGGAGCCAGGGAGCGGGGAGATATGGGTGCGGAGTTGAGATTAGGTCTCTGGATCTTTGTTTTGGACTCTGACTCCCGTGACTGCAATATCTCCTCCTCCTCCGGTGACTCAGCCATGGGGTCACGACCCCCGTGGCTGCCGTTGGGAAAGTCCCAGCAGGCAGACCCTGCCTAAGCCTTCCTCGAGGAGGACCCTCGGAACCCCTGGAGGTGCTGTTTTGGACTGGGGTTGAGGGGTGTGGCAGCGGGAGCAGGTTGGCCCAGCTCTGCAGGTCTGTTTCTCCTTTTTTTTTTTTATATATATATTTTTTATTTTTTATTTTTACAGAGAGGAAAGGAGAGGGATAGAGAGTCAGAAACACCGATGAGAGAGAATCATTGATCAGCTGCCTCTTGCACACCTCCCACTGGGGATGTGCCTGCAACCCAGGTACATGCCCTTAACTGGAATCGAACCCCGGACCTTCCAGTCCGCAGCCAAACCGGTTTCGGCTGTTTCTCCTTTTTGTTTATCATTAATCTTGGCTACAACCCTGGACACCAGAGAGTTCCAAATAACCAACTTTTTGAGAGACTTGGAGTGAGCCTTTGCATGTCATTTGTTTAGGGGTTTCTTTTCAAATCGGGCCCCCGCAAGAGAGGCCCCTCAGATGCAGCCTTTCTCTCGCTGGGCCTGCCAGTCCTAAATCCCAGGGCTGGAATTCTTGGATTTATTTGTACACGCAGACATATCCTCTTTTAAGGGCTTCTTCCTGGATTCAGCTCTGGCCCCACCCTTTCCACTGACTTTTAAATAATCCCACTCTTGAGAGGGTGCTAAGAGGAAATTTTTTTTTTTTAGTGGGGCCAGTTGTAGTTCATGCTGCTGATGTAGGCCACCCACCAAACCTCCCCTCCCCACACTTTCCTCTTGGTAAATACAGGATATCCTGTCCAGGGCAAGAATCTGATTTTAAGAGGCTGGGTTCTGTAGGGAGGGCTCCCTCCTTGCCTCCTGATATCAGGGCTGACTCTGCTCTGTGATGGGCTGAGAGGTGGGCATTAATCTGGGTAAGTGGTCAGCTGTGTTCTGGGCCAGATGTGGGCCTGGTCACCAACCAGACCGACCACTGATTTTTCCCAGTCCTCCGGGGTCACTGCCGAGCCTGCTAATCCTGAGTCTTCGTGTGGAATGCTTCCATTCCCCGCTCCTCGTCTCAGATCAGTGCTTAAAGGGAAAGATCCTGGCCTGCCCTCCACCTCCACAATCAATGGAATGGGGGGCCTTGAGGACAGGAAAAGGGCGTGTGGGAGAGTCCCATGCCCCTTCCTCATGGATCCCAAACCTTTTAATATACAGAATTCCCATCATTCCTGGCAGGGGCCAAGACAGACCCAGATTGTCCCAGAATAGCACCCACACCTCCCTCTCCATGCTCTTCAAAGAGCGGGAGGGGCCTCCCTTTCTCCTGAGAATGCTCCCTTTCCCTGCCCTACGCTGAAAGGAGCCTCTCCTACAGGTGGCTAAGAGTTAGGAGATACCTTTTCCTGGTGAGAGGGATTGTGTGGCTCTTCTTCTTTTTTTCTTTTTTTCAAAAATATATTTTATTGATTTTTTTACAGAGAGGAAGAGAGAGGGATAGAGAGTTACATCGATGAGAGAGAAACATCGGCCAGATGCCTCCTGCACACCCCCCACTAGGGATGTGCCCACAAACAAGGTACATGCCCTTGACCGGAATCGAACCCGGGACCTTTCAGTCCGCAGACCGAGGCTCTATCCATTGAGCCAAACCCGTTTTGGCGTGTGGCTCTTCTTGTCCATCACCTCTGCCCACAACACACACATCTCTGAGTGAAAGTGCTCCTGGGCCCCAGTGCTGACTCAGCTACTTCTTCTGAGGGAACCACACCCAGTTCTAACTGATCTCTGACCTGTACTGTGGTATTGACCATATCACATACTCCATCTTCCTTCAGTTACTGGACTTGGTCACCTCTCCTCCTGGTTACTATTATTGTCATTATTGTTGTTGTTAGTTAATACCACTGAGTGTCTACTATGTGGCCAACATTTGGCTAAAAAAAAAGACTAAATGATTTTTTTGTTACTTAATCCTCACAACTCCCTAATTTACAGATAGGAAAACTGAGGCTCAAAAAAGTTAATTTTTGCCAAAATTGGTTTGGGTCAGTGTATAGAGCGTCGGTCTGCGGACTGAAAGGTCCCAGGTTCGATTAAGGTCAGGGGCATGTACATTGGTTGCGGGCACATCCCCCGTAGGGGGTGTGTAGGAGGCAGCTGGTCGATGTTTCTCTCTTATCAGTGTTTCTGGCTCTCTGTCTCTCTCCCTTCCTCTCTGTAAAAAATCAATAAAATATATTTTAAAAAATCACACAAGAAACAAAACAAAAATATATACTATATATATTTTTAAAAATCAATAAAATACATTTTAAAAAAGAAAAGGAAGAAAAATCCCTCCTTAAAAAAAAAAAGTTAGTTTTCTGTTTGCCTAATGTCACATGGTCAATAAGTAGTGCAGCCTGTTTTTTTTTTTTTAGTTTTTTTTTTTTTTTAACAGAAGCAGTTTGATCTCTTCAATACTTTATGCTGCCCCAACTGTAAGCTTCTTGCATCAGGGATCTTACACAATAGTGAAGTCTAATATCTGTATAATGGAGATAAGGATGGTATCTACCTTAAAGAGCTGGTGTAAGGATTAGTTAAGTGTTTATATATATATAAAGCCCTATAGCCTGGTCCTCGGGAAGCATTCAGTAAAGGCAAGTTGTTATTGTTTGTAATGACATTATTATTATTATTACCGTAACTACCGCTGCTCCTTCATTACCAGGAAGAGGGCCTTGTACATAACAGAAGGTCATAAATTGCCAATGAGTGAATGAATGAGTGACTTAATCATGCTCTGCTTTCGTTCTTCAAGGTAGGGGATCGGGTGATGGTGTTGGTCCGCTGCGGCATGTGGCAGGAGGAGGTGACTGTGCTCTCAGCCCAGACCTTTCTGATGCCTGAGGCCATGACCTTTGAGGAAGCTGCTGCCTTGCTGGTTAATTACATCACCGCATACATGGTCCTCTTTGACTTTGGCCACCTACGGCCTGGCCACAGCGTCTTGGTACACATGGCTGCAGGTAACAGGCCCTTTCCTTTATGCCCCTCCTTAGCCATATTTCCTCCTAGGCCCCTTCTCAGTAGCATGTCTGGACTGTTGCCATGGTAACACCAGGCTGCCTTGGCCTATGGCTCCCAAGGCCTCTGCAGTATTGTTGCCGTGGCAACATTCAGGCACCAGATCCAGCCTGGTGTGCTATCCATAGCAACATGCTGTGGCCCAGCACCCCTTCCTTGCCAGATACCCTTCCCCCAATTCTCAATCACAGAAATTGGACATGAGATGAGTGCAGAAAGCCTCTGATTGAGCCCAGGCAAAATGAAGATGGTGGGGTTGGTCCTTGAAAGGCAAGAATGGAGGCTAGATGACTATATCTCCTACTTATGAAAGTGTCTCCCTGCAGGGGGTGTGGGTATAGCCGCCTTGCAGCTGTGCCGAACAGTGGAGAATGTGACGGTGTTCGGAACGGCCTCAGCCAGCAAGCATGAGATACTGAAGGAGAACGGGGTCACACATCCCATTGACTACCACACGACTGACTACGTGGAAGCGGTCAAGAAGATCTCCCCCAAAGGTGGGCCAGGGTATGGGACGGCATGGCACGGAGGGGAGGTCTCCAAATTGGTGGGTTCTATTGCTGCTCCCGGTCCCCCTTACTCTGTGACAGGTGTGGACATCGTCATGGACCCTCTGGGTGGGGCCGACACTACTAAGGGCTACAACCTCCTGAAACCCATGGGCAAGCTGATCACCTATGGTAAGTCTGTGGGCCAGAATGGGGAGGGATCTAGGGGCCCAGGGCTCTTGAATGAAGAAGGGGCAGGGACCCAGGATCTGGAGAGAAAGTGCTAGAGTTAAGATGGCCCTGAGATGTTGCACTCAGATTGCTGCCTCCTGGGTGCAGCTGTTGTCATTTTCTTTCACAACCTCCCGTGTGAGAGACAGTAAATTGTGTTCTTTCTGTGCTCCTGTTTGGGGATTATTCTTTTTTAAAAATATATTTTTATTGATTTCAGAGACGGAAGGAGAGGGAGAAAGAGATAGAAACATCAATGATGAGAGAGAACCATTGATTGGCTGCCTCCTGCATACCCCACTCTGGGGATCGAGCCCAGAACCTGGGCATGTGCCCTTGACCGGTGTTGAATCCGGGACCTCTCAGACCACAGGCCTCCGCTTTATCCACTGAGCCAAACCAGCTAGGGCTGGGATTATTCTTGATGCACAACCACCCCATCTGCCTTCCTCTGTTCCACCCTCCTGACTTCTGGGACAACTGCATTTCCACTTAAAACACCATTTCACACACCTGAAACTAATACAAAATACATTATTATGTATTCATTACATAATAATGAATGTAAACTGTCACTGAGAAATAAAATTAAAAAAAAGCATTTCACATAAAAAGAAACAAATAGAGATTAGAACCATTTTTGAGTTAGATGGAGTCTTTTAGAGCTTGATAGGCTGCAGGCAGTGGGTTATGCTGTCACTTCCTGGCACTGGTGTGGATAATGCTAAGGGCCCACAGGGCTGGGCCTGGCACCCGGATTCACAGGTCGTGTCTCCTTGTCTCTCAGGAATGGCCAACTTGATGACAGGCCCCAAGCGGAACCTGATGGCCCTGGCACGTACATGGTGGAATCAGTTCAGCGTGACAGCTCTGCAGCTGCTGCCGGCCAACCGGGCCGTGTGTGGCTACCACCTGGGCTACCTGGATGATGAGGTGGAGCTGGTCAGCGGGGTGGTGTCCCGCCTGGTGGCTCTGTACAACCAGGGCCACATCAAACCTCACATTGACTCTGTGTGGCCCTTTGAGAAGGTGAGTGTGATGGCTCTGCAGGGAGGGCCTGGGCAGGACCCTGAAAGGCTGGGGTCCTAGGGGGAGGATTCCTTGGGGGAGGAGGGCCTCCTCCTTTAGGGGGACTCTCTGGAGCACTGGGAACAAAAAAAAAAAATTATTTTATTGATTTTTTACAGAGAGAAAGAGAGAGGGATAGAGAGTTAGAAACATCGATGAGAGAGAAACATCGATCAGCTGCCTCCTGCACACCCCTTACTGGGGATGTGCCTACAACCAAGGTACATGCCCTTGACCGGAATCGAACCTGGAACCCTTCACAGGCCACAGGCTGATGCTCTATCCACTGAGCCAAACCAGTTTTGGCTATTTTATTGATTTTTTTACAGAGAGGAAGGGAGAGAGATAGTTAGAAACATTGATGAGAAAGAAACATCCATCAGCTGCCTCCTGCACACCACTAATCGGGGATGTGCCCTCAACCAAGGTACAAGACTTTACACCAGAATCGAACCGGGGACCTTTCAGGCCGCAGGCTGATGCTCTATCCACTGAGCCAAACCGGTTTTGCCCCTTCTCTTCCTTTTCAGGTGGCAGATGCCATGAAGCAGATACATGAGAAGAAGAATGTGGGCAAAGTCCTCCTGGTGCCTGGGGAAGAGAAGGAGAACTAGGATGGAGGCTGGGAGGCCCTCGGGAAGAGAGAAGCTGGCAGGCCATTTATGTTTGCCACCAGATCCTCGAATTTCATCCTCTATCATAATGCTCTGCCCTCTCTCCCCAAGAGGTCTCCATGGTGATGACCTCTCCCCTGCCCTGTGTTTTCTCTATAGCCAGGGCTGCCCCCTCCCTCCTTCCTGCCCTCTGAAGAGGTTGGGAAGTGACCACTTGGATGTCTGGGCCCCGCCAAGGGGACAGGGAGGGGCAGAGGGAGCCGGGCTGCTTCCTGCCCCCCCCTTCCCTTGGGCCTGCTGTGCTGCTTTTGTGCCAAGACTAGCCAATCCCTTCCCGTTCCGTTCTACGTGCTTCTGCCTCTGCCCCATCGCCCCTCCTGCCCCTGCCCCGTTACCTCCCCCAAAGAAATGAAATGTCAGCTCAGGATATGGGGCCAATCTCTGTGAGTCCAGCATGTCCCTGTTTCGCCCTAGTGTCCCTTCAACCCTGGCCGACCAGCGCTCACCTCTGAACTCCTTTGCCTCATTGTGTGGCCTCATCTTCTTGTCCCCCATCTTCTTAAGCACAATCGGGCTTCTTCCACCTCCAGGTTTCCTGCCACTCTTCACCCAGGAGGCCCCTTACCACAAGGCAGGCATCACACCTGCTCCCCCAGGTCAGACTCTGGGGGAGGGACAGAGGCCCCTTCCCTCACTGAGTTCTCTGCATTGTTCTCAGTGCCTTAGCAATGGACAACCTGTGCTGTGCATGTGGAGAGGGGCCCTGTCCCTGCTCACACCTCCTTCTCCACCCCGTGCTCCCCAGTGCCTTCCTTGTTCTGGTGGAGCTGGGGTTCTCCTTCTCCCCAGTCCCACAACACCTCCAAAACCCTGAGAGTGCCAGTGTCAGGGGCAGGAGCAGCCCCTGCCTCCTAGTCCTGTGCCATGTGCTGTCTCTCTGGGGCTGTCATTTCTCTCTCAGAGGTTGAGGAGGTAGAGGGGGTAGTTTTCTCAGCCTTGCAGAGAAGGATGGCACTTACCAGCCAGAGCCCTGGGAGTCAGTGCTGTCTACTTCTTGTTCTGGGACCAAAGTGAACATTAAAGCACATCCCCGAGCAGTCATGGGAGGCCCCTTGCCCCCAGCCTTCTCAGAGCAGGGAGGCACCTTCTCAAGCTCATGCCCAAACTTTGTTTACATGGGTGGGGAGATGCAGTGAGGGAGATGGTGGGGGCGGGGGCGGGTTAGGAACTGGGCCCCTGGAACCAAAGTGGGGACTGCCTAGGGTACAGGTGCAGCCCCCTCAGCTCTGAGCTGGCGTTAGGAAGGGTTCCTGCCCGGCCATTGGCAATGGGAGGTGGTGGGGAGGGGTTCAGCCTCTTCACTGTCTAAATGAGGCCTAAAGGGTGTGAAGTGCGACTTCTGCTTTTGTGTACCCACCCCATGACCAACCGAAGCTGCCTTTGTGTTTGTGTCAATAAAAAGCTCAACCCTGGATCCTGGCTGTTGCCTCTGAGAGTGGAGGGGAAGGTCAGTGCTGGTGGCGGAAGGCTAGGGTTTCTGCCCTCCCCCCTCCACCCCCCGCCTCCTTCCTTTCCCAAATCAAGTTTCTTTCATGAAATGAAATGAAATGAGGAAGGAGATCGCTCCAGGCAGGCACTTTTACTGTCTGGGAAAGCGTTTCACAACTCAGAGTCCTGCCCTCCGTTGACTAGCAGGATCTTGATCATCCGCATGCACCCAACCCCAGCCTGGTCAGAGAACCGTGGCAGAGGGCTGGCAGGCGATGAGAAGGCTCCTAGCTGGACTCGGTGGTGAAGACCGCCAGGCGTTGCTCTCCTGGGGGCACGGCTGTCAGGGCCTCCACCTCCCCTCCCCCACGGGTGGGCTTCTGGAAGTGCACCTGCAGCACATCCTGCAGCTCGGGGCCATCCAGCACATCGGGAATGTTGAGCACCAGCACTGCCTGCGGCACTGGCTGGAACTTAATCTGGAGAAGGAGTTCCGAGATGAGCAAAGTCCCATGAGAGTCGGGGCTGGGGCAGAGGGCGGAGGAGGCAGGGCCCAGGAATATGAGAGGGGCAGACAGGTTACCTGGCCAGGCCCCCTTCCCCACCTTCCCACTCACCTCTGCCTTCTGAATCTCTCCACTCATGTAGGGAGAGACTTTCAGAGGGAACTGCCGCCCACCCAGAGGCACGGTGAACTGGCCGATCCGGCACAGGTTCTGGGCCACTGCAGGGGCGGGAAGGGAAGGCCTTTAGCGTCCAGGGCTTCCTCCTCCGGGGCCTGATGCATCCGCCCTGATCTCCCTGAGAGGCCCTTACCTTCCTCCTCAGCGAAGCCCAGCATGACACCCCCATGCAGCAGTTCCCGAGTCTCCACATCTCCTCCCCCGTTCTTGGTCTTGCCAAAGAAGAGCTCCACCTTGTCCAGCAGCTCCTCCTCACTCAGCTTGAGCTTCGCAGGAAACCCGCTGACCAGCACTCTCTGGCTACTCATCTGGCTGGACACCTAGGGGTAGACAAGAAGGAGTGGTTCCAGGCACAGCCCCTCTCCCCAGTGTCCAGGTGCATGGCCCCCCTGCAGGTCCCCGAACTCTGCCACTCTGTCACCTGGATGGATGTCACCACGGGTAGCTCCACGGGCTGGACCTGCACCCGCAGCCGACACTCTTCCATCTGGATCTGATGCTCCTTTTGTCGTAGCACCTGCTTGGCCACTGGGTCGGGGGTGAGAGGGGCGGGGGCGGGGGGGAGGCAGGATCAGTACTGGGAAGCCTCCCAGCCTCCCTCCCAAGGCCTCGCAGACAGCTCACCCTTGGGGTCATCAAAGATGACGAGAGCTGAGCCTCCAGACAGAGGGTAGGAGATCTGCAGGTTGGAGACCAAAGACTTGGGCCCTTCCATGTCCTCCTTAATGTGTCCTCGGAACACCAGGGGGACTTCAGGAACTGGGAATGGGACCTGGAGATGGGGAGGGCAGGGCTGATATAGCCTTCAAGGGTGGGGGAGCTCTCTGCTCCCTCCCAGGAGGAAGTGTCCCCAGTTCCATGTGATTGATACTGAGGGCAAGGGATGAATATGTTTAATGGAAGAAGAGCTGGATAAGTAAGCCGACGAAAGCAGGTCAAGCTTGTTCTGGCACTTAAAATATTTTTTAAAAAATCCTCACCCAAGGATATTATTTCCCATTGACTTTTAGAGAAAGTGGAAGGGGAGGAGAGGAGAGAGAGAGGGAGAAACATCGATGTGAGAGAGACACATTGATTGGTTGCCTTCTCCACGTACCCAACTGGGACCAGGTACTGAACCTGCAACCCAGGTACATGCCCTTGACTGGGAATCAAATCTTCAACCCTTTGGTGCACAGACCGGCCGATGCTTCAACCACTGAGCACACCGGCCATGCCTGTCCTGGCACTTTATATACAGGATTTTAGTTTGTCATCACACAAATGATGAAAAACCAGATCCAGAGGGTTCAAGTAGGACAATGTTGGCAAACTCATTTGTCAACAGAGCCAAAATATCAACAATACAGCGATTGAAATTTCTTTTGAGAGCCGAAAACAGACTTCTGCGCCTGGGCCACGAAGTTTCAATCTCACTGTGTGTGCGCTCCCGCACGTGGTATTTTGTGGAAGAGCCACACTCAAGGGGCCAAAGAGCCACATGTGGCTCTCGAGCCTGGTTTGCAGACCACTGCTCTAGGACTAGGTTACACAGCGAGGAAGTGGCAGAGCCAGGAGTGAAACTAAGAACTCCCCAGCTCTTTCTGCCAGCCCACACCCCTCTCCCAGCTTACCTTGTCTTGGGGGGAGTCCCTGAGCCCCCTTTTCAGCTCCTGCAGTTCCTGCAGCCTCATCTTCAGTCTGGCCTGCTCCTCCTGAAGGGTGCGTAACAGGCTCCCCCTCCTGAGGAATGCCTATTGGGACAGACAGAACAGTCAGAGAGCCAGCGGCCTCTCCAGGGGAAGGGGATCCTACTCGGGACTCTCAGCTTAAGAACAACCCAACTGCCGAAACCGGTTTGGCTCAGTGGATAGAGCGTTGGCCTGAGGACTGAAAGGTCCCAGGTTCGATTCCAGTCAAGGGCATGTACCTTGGTTGCGGGCACATCCCCAGTAGGGGGTGTGCAGAAGGCAGCTGATCGATGTTTCTCTCTCATCGATGTTTTTCTCTCTCTCTCTCTCTCTCTTCCTCTCTGTAAAAAACCAATAAAATTTATTTAACAAACAAACAAAAAAAAACAACCAGGCCCTGGGCGGGTCCTGGCCCCTCTACTCAGGACCTGGTGGCCTCAGCCACTCCCTGAAGGGCAGAAGCCTTTGCAGCAGCCATGGCTGGTTTATTATTGAGACCTAGAGTTTAACACACACTGAGTGAGCTCCTGCTGTGAGGTGCTGGGTGCTGACACAGGGCAGTAGAAGACAAGAGCCAAGCCTCAAGCCTGTACAAATCAGAACCCGAGACTGTAAGCGATCACATGACTGGCTGTGGAGGACAGCAGGAGTTTGGAGGAGGCAGAGTCGCAAAAGGGTTAACACATCGAGGGAGGCCTCCAGGGGAAAAGGGTGCGTAGAGTTGCAAAATGTCCTAATACTATTAGCTAACACACATTAAGCACAAACATGTCAGGCATTGTTTTATTTTTTTCAAGTTACAAGAGAACATTTATTTAAAAAGTTACAGAGACAGAAGGGAGCCAGCCAGGTTGCGTAAGCTCAGGAAATAAGTTGCAGAGGCAGAAGGGCCTTTGGAGCTTAGGGGGGAGAATGGCAGAGGTAACTGCTCCTGGGGGTGAGAAATGGGGGTAGGAAAGGCGTGCGCCAGAGAAGGCGAGCACCTGTCCTGAACCATTAATATAGATTATATCACTCAGTTCTCCTCTCAGCCCTCTTGTCCTTACTTTACAGACGAGGAAACCCAGAGCTCAGAAAGGTTAAGTGATTTGCCCCAAGAAATTCAGCCCTATCAGAGTGATTCCACCCTGCTAATTTGTGCTCTACGGTGAAGAAATCAAGCCCAGAGCTGGAGAGTAATTTACCCCACACCTCCCCAGCATGTCCCTGGACTGCTAGCTACCTTTTCCATTGTTCCAAGCTGGTGTCATTTGGAGCAGGCCGAGAGAGAGCGAGAGAGAGCGAGAGCACGAGAGCGCAAGCGAGAAAGAGAGAGAAAGAGGAAAGAGAGAGAGAGAGAGAGAGAGAGAGAGAGAGAGAGAGAGAGACTGACATGGGCAGGGAAATGACACCAGGGATAGCAATCAATGCACCTTTGTTTGTGGGTTGGAGCTGTTGCTAGCTGGCATAGTCCACTGGGTGCTGGGAAGCCTGAAAATAAGGTCAGCCCAGAACTAAGTGTGAGCTCGCGTGGGGAGATGGGACTCCGTCCTGGTCTTCTCTGTATCTCCAGAGCTCAGCAGAGTCTCTGGCACAAACAGGCTTTCGGCAAGTGGGTGTTGAATGAATAAATGGAGTGAATCAATAATAGGACGAAAGCATGTTACAGAGGGTATTGAAGACATCAGTGAGTTCGCTCTCATTTTAAGCAGAGAAAAACTAGGGCTTGAATAATGCTGGTTTATGAGGAGTGAGAAATGGTAGCTCATTTTTTTTTTCTTTCCTCCATTCTTCATATTTCTATAAACAAGGGGTCACACACTCAGTGCCTATAAGGGCCAGTGAGATGACATCAGTGAGCCAAGGGAGCCAGTAGAGTGAGATAAGGAGACGTGGAGAGCCTGACACTGGAGAGAGTGTGTATCCCTGCTAAAGTAGCAACCTCTTCTTGGCTCTAACCCAGTTTTTTCACACGGGAGTGTGTTGTGGCCCTGTATCCCCTATCTCTCCCATTTTAACCTGTTAACCGGGGAGTTCCCTTTTTAATTACGCAACGTATTACGGGCACATACTCTTTCACTAGGACATGTCAGTCCGTCACGCTCGGTGGACATAATTTCATATTATTATTTTTTAAATTTATACTTAATTAAAATAAATGAAATATATTTTTTTGTTTATTTATATATAAAGCACAAAGGAAAATACAAAATTACAAACAAATAGAAAAGAATACCAACAAAAAAAAATAGAAACATCGAATTAAAAAATTATAAATTTTACAAACAATTATAAAGATTACAAAAAATATATACTGTCCATTTCAGGGCGCAACATATATTTCAAGGACGTATTCATATGTCCTCCTTGTTCCAGATATTGTTTACGTTTGACGTATTTATAAGTCCCTCTCGGTTAACAGGTTAAAGGAAAATCAGAAACCTGGATTTTTATTTGAAAAAGATGGTTCAATGTAAAAAATACATGAAAACTAAAATACATTGGTGGGCTGGATTCAGTCCACAGTCCATTCTCTTTTTACTTCTGCTTTAAATCTTGATCTAATTATACATAATTGAAAATCTAGTGCCTGGCAATGCTAATTTTTAATAAATAGCTTAATAAAAATAAATAAGAGCTTCACAAATAGACTATTTTATTTTATCATTTTTAAAATATATTTTATTGATTTTTTACAGAGAGGAAGGGAGAGAGATAGAGAGCCAGAAACGTCAATGAGAGAGAAACATCGACCAGCCGCCTCCTGCACACCCCCCACCGGGGATGTGCCCGCAACCAAAGAACATGCCCTTGACCGGAATCGAACCCGGGACCTTTCAGTTCGCAGACGGACACTCTACCACTGAGCCAAACCGGTTTCGGCACAAATAGACTATTTTAAAGAAAATTTCAAGCTGAGGAGGTTAGATGTGCCATCAGCAAGGAAATGAGGAACTAGTGAAGATTTCTGAAAGACGGGGGAAGGGAATGGACAAGGTGTTTAAAAGGAATCCTGGGAGTGACGGCAGGATGAACTGGGGCAGGAAGCGTGGCTCTAGCTCCCACCAACGTGAAGCAGCTGAGCCGGACCTCTGGCAGGGGCAGCCAGGGAGCACACGTGGGCGAGTACATTTCACGAAGACAACCTCCCGGATACAGTGGATGTTTGTATTAGACAGACAGAGGGCAGTGAAGACGATGCCAGAATGCAGACCTGGTGCCCCAGTTTGGTATAATGCCACTGGCCCAGAGGGCAAGGAAGGAGATCCAGGCCTGCTATAGTAAATGCCAGGCTCAGCTGGACTCTCTCTCTTTTAAATACCACAAAATTCCCTCCTGTCTCCAACTCCCCACTGAAACTTGTCTCTTACAGGACTCTCTTAAGGCCAACTGCAATCACTTAACCTGAATTCAGCTATACTGGCTATTTACTTATACAACGTGATAACATGGTCTCTAACTGCAAGCCATGTCCTGGCTCAGGGGTCCTCAAACTTTTTAAAGTGGGGGCCAGATCACGGTCCCTCAGAGAGCTGGAGGGCCGGACTATATGAACTACTAATTCCTACTGTAACACCTTGGCTGCACTCACTGCCCAAAAAACCTGGCGGGCCGGATCAGACTCCTCTGCGGGCCGCATGTGGCCCGCGGGCCATAGTTTGAAGACCCCTGTCTGTGTGTGGCTGGTGTGGCTCAGTTGATTATTGTCCTATGCAGTTTGATTCCTGGTCAGAGCACATGCATAAGTTTTAGGTTGATCCCTGGTAGGGAGCATGCAGGAGGCAGCTGATCAATGTTTCTCTCTCTCTCCCTCTCCCTTCCTCTCTATCTAAAATCAATAAAAACAGCCCGGCTGGCAGGATTCAGTGGTTGAATGTTGAGGAGGTCACGGTTCGATTCCTGATTGGGGCATATGGCTGGGTTGTGCACTCAATCCCCAGCATGGGGCATGCAGGAGGCAGCTGATTGATGATTTTCTCTCTCTCTCTCCCTTCCCCTCTGAAATAAAAAAAAATAAAATGAAATAAAAAATATTTAAATAAATGCAAGCCATCTGGTGCTCCACTGAAAAAACCTGCTACCCAGTCTACATTGAGCTCATTGAGCGACGATAAATTCTGGATACTTTTTGGGTAAGTTCATGATTTAAAGTTAATTTTGACAACATATATTCTTTTGGCTTACTTGCTGAGTTTAGAATCCCATGAGACAAAACCTCATGATAAAACCTCATGCTCTCTATGTTCATCATGGGAGTATCAGGAGGCAGTTTAGCATCCGGTTAAAAGCACAAACTCTGGGGCCAGACCTCTGGGGTTTACATCAGCTCATCTCACTACTGCAAGTTAATAGTAGTTTCTACCTGTATTTAAGTTTTTAAAAATCCTTTCTCAGGGATATGTTTTTATTGATTTTATAGAGAGAAGGGAGGGAGGGACGGAGAGAGAGAAAGAGGGAGAGAGAGAAACATTGATGTGAGATAGGCACATTGATTAGTTACCTCCTGCTCTTGCCCAACAGAGGATTAAACCTGCAACCTAGGTATGTGCCCTGCCTGGGAACCAATTCCACAACTTTTTGGTTTATGGGACGATGCTCCAACCAACTGAGCTGCCCAGCCAGACACCCGTATTTAATTGTTTGAAAGTGTGCCGGGACCGGTTTGGCTCAATGGATAGAGCGTTGGCTTGGGGACTGAAGGGTCCCGGGTTCGATTCCGGTCAAGGGCATGTACCTTGGTTGTGGGCATATCCCCAGTAGGGGGTGTGCAAGAGGCAGCTGATCGGTGATTCTCTCTCATTGATGTTTCTAACTATCTCTCTCCCTTCCTCTCTGTATAAAAATCAATAAAATATATTTAAAAAAAATTGTTTGAAAGTGGTACATGGCACAAAAGTGCTGTTATATGTTTTCTATTTTATTTTATTTTATTTTATTTTATTTTATTTTTTTTTAATAATGTATTTATTGATTTTTTACAGAGAGGAAGGGAGAGAGATAGAGAGTCAGAAACATCGATGAGAGAGTCATCGATCAGCTGCCTCTTGCACACCCCCTACTGGGGATGTGCCCGCAACCAAGGTACATGCCTTGACCGGAATCGAACCCGGGACCCTTCAGTCTCCAAGCCGACGCTCTATCCATTGAGCCAAACCAGTCTCAGCATGTTTTCTATTTTAATTAAAAAACAAAACACCTTTTTTAGATGAGGAACCTGAGGTTCATCAAGTCTAACTAATGGGCCAAAGGTAATCAAACCCAAGGCTGTTGAAGGCACGCAAGGTCAGGGACAGGACTTGGTGGACAAGATCCTGGGTTAGAACAGCATGTGGTGATGGTTGAAGCCAAGAGCATGGAAGAGCTCTCTAAGGAAAAGAACCTTAAAAAAATCTTTGAGGATACCTGGTCAGGGGTCAGGAGAGAATGCAGAGAAGAAATAGAACACATGGTCAGAGATAAGCAGGGCCAGGCCAGGATTGGGAAGTGTCAGACACAAAGGAGGAGGAGGGATAAAACTGGCTACCAGAAGGCCATTCATTCACTGCTCACCAGTACTCACTCACTCACTCACTCACGCACCAATCAGCATCTACCATCTGCCAGGCCCTGTTCTAGGCTCTGGGGACACAGAATTGAACACAACAGACAAAACTTCCTTGTGGAGTTTACATGAAATGTGCATTATGCTAGTGATTAAGTGTTATGGATAAAAACAAAGCAGAGAACGTTGGAGGATAATTTTAAATGGGATAATACGAATCGGCCTCACTGAGATATCTGAGAATGAAATTGAAGATGAAGGAGCAAGCCGTACATGTGGGGGGAAGTTCTATGCAAAGGGAAAGCAAGTGCAAAGGCCCTGCGGTGGGAGTTGGTCAGGTGTATTTGGAGGGTAGCAAGGAGACCTGTGTGGCAAACACACGGGGAAGCAGAGGGAGTGAGGGGAGTGGTTGGAAATAAAGTCACAGAGGGGTTTGGATCATGCAGGCCTTTTACTTGATGCGAGGTGGGAAGCCATAGGCAGGCTTAAAGGTTAACAGGATTCCCTGGCAGTTGCATGAGTAGGCTGATGTGGGGAATTAGCATAAGCAGGGAGGCCATTACAGCATCCAGGTAAGTGATGCTAGTGACTTCGACCAGGTGGTAGCAGTGGAGGTGGTGACGAGTAGTCAAAAGAAATAATACTCTGTAGCTGCTGATGGATCAGAAATAGGGTGTGAAGAAAGAGAGGAGTCTGGAATGACTTCAAAGCTTTTACTTTTAATGTGTGTTTTTTAAATTGATTTCATTGAGAGGCAAGGAGAGAGAGATAGAAACATCAAGGAGAGAGAGATAGAAACATCAATGATGAGAATCATTGATCAGCTGCCTCCAGCACGCCCCCTTCTGGGGGTCAAGCCCAACCCAGGAATGTGCCCTCGGCTAGAATCGAACCTGGGACCCTTCAGTCCACAGGCCGATGCTCTATCCACTGAGCCAAACCAGCTAGGACTTTTATCTCTTTTCAAAAAAATTGTATTTATTGATTTCTGAGGGAGGGAGGGAGGGAGAGAGAGAGAGAGAGAGAGAGAGAGAGAGAGAAACAGATTTGTTTCACTTATTTACATATTTGTTGGTTGATTCTTGTATGTGCCCCACTTGGGGCCCAGTCCTCACATGAGTAGAGGTCAGGAAGTGGTGGACAGCAGGCAGCAAGGAGCTCAGTTCTCAGAGGAGGTACATTTCTTCAAACTCACAATCTTAGTGTCAGGACGGATGCTCAACCAACAGAACTACCCAGCCAGCGCCTTAAATGTTTAGAATTGTCATGAGAGCAATTCTTAAGATTTTAGATCACGGAACCTTTTGGGTATCTAATGAAAACTACAGATTCTCTCCAGAAAAATGCATTCACACAAGGAACTCATCAGCTCGAGGTACAGATTGTAGTGATTTGTCTGAGGCAATGGGTTAGGGAGCTAACTCCACAGGGGAGAGGAATCCCAGCCTCGTTTCTCAGCCTAGCCCTTCCGCTGGCCTGAGACTGACAGGGAGAGGCTAGGACTCCCCGCCAGGCCGAGAAAGGCTCCTCTGCTCCGCCCCCGCCCAACACCCTCCTCCTCACTTACGGGACCAGGAGTCACTGACATGCAGAGCCGAACCTCCGGTTCTAGAAACAAAGCGGCAGAATCCATCCAACAGAGCCCTTGCTTCCACCTTCTCAGGAGACTTCTCTCCTGTAGCAGAGCCTGAAACGCACCTCAAACAGCTCTGCCTCGGGCTCTTTGCTTCCACTTTCGTTTCTGGAAGTCCCTGCCCATTTGGTGCTCACAGGGCCGACAGCTTTTCCCCACCCCTCGGAGACTTCCTGGTCTCTAAACCCACTTCACTCAGCTCCGAGGCCTCAGGGGAAACTACCTTACTAAATGCAAACTAGATCCTGGCCCCAACCAACCATTCCCAACCTGTCAATCCCAGCAGAAGCCCACGGGTAGAAATTTGTCTGCCTGGTTAGTAGATATTTCCCTAGAGTCCAGAATAATGCCAGGTACATGCAGACATTGATCGATAAAACTGAATGTCAAATGCAACCAGGACGAAGCCACTCCAAGTTCACCAAGCTGTTACAATAACATTTATTGAGAGCTGCTGTGCCCAATATTGGTTCTGTTTTGCATGAATTAAACTCAGTCTTCAAAACAACCCCTTAATTCTTTCCAGATTTTACCAATGAGATTCCAAACTTCTGAACTACATAAATTTGTCCACTGTCAAATTATAGCAAGTGAAGCATGTATCCAAACTTGGACAGTATTTGAACTTGGGCTTTGAGGCACGAGAACTTGAATTTTTAGTCAAAGCAGGGTTTAAAGTCTTGAGTACAAGCTAACAGGAGTGTTTCAACAGATGCCCAACAAAGGTCAGAGGAGCCAAATTAAAGTACATAAAACAGTGTCTTTCCTATTGTTTTCCTCTAGTCCAGGGTTTTTACACCGGTAACTCATTGAGCCCTTCTCACAGCCCCCACCCCAGATGGAAGTGCGCCTCAGGCCTGGCCAATAGGTCTCTGTGACTGAGAACCAGTTCAGCTGGAGCCTCTCATTTGTAAAAACATGGTCACAAGTATCCCAAGCCCTGAGAAGCACACCCTTTCTTTAAAGAATAGATTTTAGAGGGAAACAATGAGAATCATGGGTTGGCTGCATCCTGCACATCCCCTATTGGGGATTGACCGATTCATAGGTTGATGCCCAACCACTGGCCAGTCTCTGCTAGCCAGGCTGTTAGGAGACCTCTTCCCGGTCCTACTAGAAATGGCTGCTCTTGGCCTGGCCTCACCGAGTGGTCCTCATTGGAAGCACACCAGCATCACCAGACAACTTGCTAGGAATTCTTAACTAAATCTGATTCATCGGGTGACTTTGGTTTGACCAACCACCAGTGCTAACCAAGGTTTGAGAACCTCAGGTCAGTTCTCAATACAAAAGTCAGTGCACATCCACTCAGGGGCTTTTGGCTGTCCTAATCGGTGGTGGGTGGGCAGTTCTCTAAGGATGTAAAGAGCTGAAGTCAGGGATGCCAAAAACTCTGCACCAAAATGCCAACTGCAGCCCTTCTGGGAAGCAGTTCATTAAAGGATTACCAAGCTGAGAACTAGCTGTAGTCGCAGAGGCAGATTTAACTTCTGAATTTTTTTCTGTAGCCCCTCATCCACAAGCCTTTTATCTATCAGTATCCTTTCCCAGATAAAACAATTAATACATGCAACAGGCAGACACAGGGATATTTTTATGGATTTTTAATGACAGAAACAAAAAACATCTAAAACCGCAGCTTCTGGAAGAACCACTTGTTCTTGCCGGTCTTGTACCTGGTGGGGAAACAAGGACACCGATGAGGAGGGGGACACACACTTCCCTTTACGGGACTGAGCAACACCACACCCCACACCCACCACCAAAGCCCAACTTACCTCTCTTCAAACTTGACTTTGGCCTCCCGTCGGGCCTTGCGTTTTAGAGCAGGGTCTCTGAAAACGTCCTTGTTGACAACAGTTTTGTCCAAGGGGATGTCCACAGAGTACCTGGGGACAGTGGTGGGGAGTTGGACGTAGTCACCCCAGTCCTCCGAGGACAGTAGGTACCAGGCTCTGCCTCCACAGGGAAAACCACCAAAAGCTGTCCCAAAGTGCTGATGAGAGGCTTTGGAAATCTCTAACTCATTTACATAAATTTAAGCCACTGGAAAACTTCACATTTCACCGTCTATTTTCCCAACTTCTTATGTTCTAGCTATGAACCATCACTGTATTAGAATTAAAATATATATACTTTATTGATTTACAGAGAGGAAGGAAGAGTCAGAAACATTGATGAGAAATATCAATCAGCTGCCTCCTGCATATCCCCCATTGGGGATGTGCCCGCAACCAAGTACATGCCCTTGACCGGAATCGAACCCGGGATCCTTGAGCCGAAGGCCAATGCTCTATCCACCGAACCACACCGGTCAGGGCTGTATTAGAACTTTACTTGGTTCCTAGTGGGTGGTTAACTTTCTATTTAGAGCCATTGTATTTAGTACTGTTCAAGTTCTGCCTACAGCCCTGACCAGTGCTGCTCAGTGGATAGAGCATTAGCCTTCGGACCCCATGCCTATGTTGACTGTGAATGGAAACAAATCTTTACTCAACATTTTAGAATTTTCATTTAAGAAAGACAAAGAGCCAGCTTGGAGATTTTAAATTAGGCTTGGTAAACCAAGGGAAACCACCAAAGGATATGACATGGAAATGGTCCCAAGATGTATGAAAGGGGCAAACCACAGCCACTTTGTGGCAAATTGAAAATATCATCTTCCGCAAATGGCTGCAAGGTTGCCTCCTTATTCAGCAAGGCATAAAGGGTGAAAAGAAATGTAAAAAGTCACTTTTATTTCCATTCTTGAAATGCTCACCTTGTGGGCATGAGGTGATTGTAGTTATAAACTTTCACAAAAGACTTGATCTTTGACCTCTTGGCAATTTTCTTCTTGCCCATGGCAGCTGTCACTTTTCGGGGGTAGCGGTCAATTCCAGCCACCAGAGCATGGCTGTAGGGGCGGTCCGAGGTGCCATCGTCAATGTTCTAAATGAGCAAGGTTTACATTTGGTGTCAACTTAAAGCCTACCTAGGCCCTGTGGCAGAGGCAGGCATGTACAGAAAGATCACCTCCATCCCACCATCTTACAGAGAAAAGCCACAAAAAGCAGACACACTAAGTGCTATGCCAAATGCTCATAGTAGTAAGGGTTAGGGGGTATTCGTGCCCACCAGGAAGAATTTGGGCTCCTGGGAAGTTAAGAGGTTTTAAAATGAGAACAGTTATCGTTATCATTTATGAATGAAGTCTTTGTGACCCGCCAAGCACTGGTTCTTAGGAGTAGAGGCAGGCAGCCTAACTCCAGTCTCAAGAAGGTGGGGGGAAGGGAACCAGGCTTCCAGTGTCCCCCAAACAGCCCAAGGCAGTGCTGTATGAGGTCAGACTTTAGGGACATTTCAAGAAGCTAAAAGATGTAGGCACAAGGCGAACAGTGAAAGGCTGCAATACGCTAAACGACCGTTTTCCTAGAAACAGTTCCTCCTTTTACAGAATCCCAGTTGCAGCCCTTACTAGCTGCTTGACCTCAGGTCAATTACCGACCATCTCTAAGCCTTAGCAGTAGGAATATTAATCCTCTACGGTTACTGCAAGGATTGGGCACGAAAACATCTGTAAGGCAGTGTACCAGTCAGCAAACTAGCGTTCAATAAGTGTTGGCCATTATTATTATTATTATTATTTAAAGCCTCTTTGGTAGAGGGCGCGTTCTGTGCTAGGTGCCCAAGTCAACTTGTGTTATTTTCCATTTTCCTCTTCCAAAAGCTCTCATGCATTCACCCACACACCCCTACGCGCCATGCTCAATAGCTCATGTCCCAAACTACTAGTTCGTGAATTCCAAGCTTGCGCTCCTCCGAAACCGGCCCAATACGGGGAAACACGGGCGTACAGGCTCGCGAGGATGGTACCTTTACGATGACGGCTTTGCGTCCAGAGTAGCGTCCGGCCAGGACCAGCACCACCTTCCCGGGTTTCATAAACTTGCCCATTTCTGCGGAGAGGAACAAGGGACCCGTCAGAAATTCGCAAGCTCAGGCTGCGGGCTCTCGGAACTTCAGGCTGCGTTTACTATCGTCCTGGCCCAGGCCGCCCACGGGCCCTGATCACGGGCCAGAATCCGCTACGAAGCCGCCAGAGACAGAGGAATGGAAAGTGCTCGGAGCCACCCCACAACTCGACCCCCAGGCCGCGGATGACGGTGGATTGGAAGACCCTGCCCAAGGCTCTACTCACCGAACGCAGCCACTCGGGCCTAGAGCAGGAAAGAAAGAACAGCACTTCCGCTAACCTTTCACCCCGGAGGTGGTGATCTCACTTCCGGTACCGCCCCTTCCGTCTTGTCCCGCCTCCTGCGAGGCCCTGGCGGAAGAAGCTTCTGTGGGGAAAGCAGGGCCTGGCTGCTTATTTATTCAAATCAAACTTTATTAGTATGTCCCGCAGAAGAAAAGAGCCAGGGAGTGCCGTCTATCGCCTGCCCAGGGAAGAGCAAGGAAGGCTTGTATGCTCCAGCCTTTCGTAGTTCCTTTCTCTGACGCTAGGAGGGGACACAGTTTGAAATTTACTTTTTTTTGCCTTGGAATAGTCAGGGAGCAAAATAAAACTTTTATTTTTTATTTTTTTAATGTCCACTGTGTGAACTGCTGTTAATCGTAAGGAAGGGGAGACGAACATGAATCAAACAGGGATACTTGCCCCCGACATTGAGAGTGTCGTGATGTCACAGACATTACAAACTAAGCAGTGAAGGAAGTGAAAGACGATGATGGTGATAGCAGCTGTTTACTTTTTGCTAAATCGAATTAATCTATTTACGTATATTACCTCAGTTGAGGCTCATATCAATACTAGGAGATAAGTATTATTATCTCCCTTCTGCAGTTGAGGAAACTGTATCTTAGAGAAATTAAGTAATTTGCCCCAAGTCCACAGCTAGTAAGTGGTGGAGCTGGGACACAGACTCGAGCAATCCTGAGCCTATATTGTTTACCCTGTCACTATACGCAGCACCAACTCTGTGCTAGGCAGTTTAAGTAAGTCCACAGCCTTTTTAATTCTCAATTCTGCATCTTGGCTATTTTCTTCCCATGTAGACATGAGGAAACTGAGATTCAGAGAGGATGTTACCTGAGATGGGATTCAAATTTAGGTTTGAATTCAAGTCTAGTTGGCTCTCAAACGGAATTATTTTCTTCACTTATTGGAAGTTTTAAAAAAAATACATATATATTTTTCTTGATTTTAGAGAGGAAGAGGGAGGAGGGATCATTCATAGGCTGCCTCCTGCATGCCCTCTCTGGGGGATCAAGCCTGCAACCCTGGCATGTGCCCTGACTGGTTATCAATCAGTGTGTGATTTGGTTCATAGGTTGATGCTCAATCACTGAGCCACACCCAGCCATGCTGGAGAAATGTTTTTAGATGGTTCTTTAGGTGTCTTCCAAGTCCAAAAGAAAGAGAAACCATCTTACAGTTTTTGCTTATCTGAACACTGAAAAATTTATAGGATTGGTCTTGGGCAAGATGTTGGACAAAGCAGGGTTTCATCAATTTTTGAGGTTTTCCAGGGACCAATTTTTTTCCTGCGGGTCTTAGGACCCCATTCTAATGGTTTATTCCCCTATGTACTTATATTTCTATATTCAACCAAAATATTTCCTACTTTAACTTGGAATATGACATTTTAGTGTTGGAAGGGACCTCAGAGATCTACTCTGGCCTCTAAAAAATGACAGTTTTTACAGCAGCAAAGTTCACAGAGCAAGGTCTCCTCATTTCCAATCCAGTGTTCTTCCCACTATAATACATTACCCTATCCATTTTTACTTCCATGGTCTTCTCCCAACCTCATCTGCTTCTGCCTCTTTTGCTGTTGCTCCCTTGGAAAATAGAAACCAAACCCTAAGATTTTATAATTGCCTGGACTCTTTTCACAAACACTCTCCCAATTAAATTAATAACTAAACCCTGTGAATTTTGCCTTATGTCTTTTAAGTCTTTTTTTTCCTATCCTTTTCCACCTGCTCCCTAAATGATCCAGGCCCAGTACTTTTTCTTCTCCAGTCCCTCTTCAAAATTTTGTATGGGTCAGAATTGGTTGGGGTGCTTATTAAAGATACATCTCCAACTCAAAATTTAGGTCTGGAGTGGAGCCCTATGATGTATAGATCTTGAGAAATTTCTCTAAATACAACTCTCAAGTCTACCACTTGTCTGCTTGAAATACTTTGTTGGCTCTTTGTATCTAAGTTTGAACTCTCACTCCTTCCCTTCAGCATAAGTTCCTGACTCCTCCATATACTTCCTTTACCACTGGCATTCCATCCAGCTCAACTACTCAAAAGTCCAACCTCTTATGATCCCTGGTACCTTGGTTTCGGGCACATCCCCAGTAGGGGGTGTGCAAGAGGCAGGTGATCGATTATTCTCTCTCATCGATGTTTCTAACTCCCTACCCCTCTCTCTTCTCTGTAAAAAATCAATAATATATATATATATATATATATATATATATATATATATATATTTCCTCAGCATCTAGCCTAGTCCAGGCAGTTGGTAGGCACTCAATAATGAATAGAGAACCTTAGAAATCTTTGCAACAAACCTTCTACTTTCATTGGATACATACCCATGGCCTTTTCATTCTATACTTTTTTTTTTTTAAAATATATTTCATTGATTTTTTTACAGAGAAGAGAGAGGGGTAGGGAGTTAAAAACATCGATGAGAGAGAAACATCAATCAGCTGCCTCTTGCACACCCCCACTGGGGATGTGCCCCCAACCAAGGTACATGCCCTTGACTGGAATTGAACCTGGGACCTTTCAGTCTGCAGGCTGAGGCTCTATCCACTGAGCCAAACCGGTTTCGGCTCATTCTATACGTTAGACCTGGGCTGACTGTTCCTCCTCTCCTCCCATGTCCTGACTGCCTCACCCTAAACCAGGGGCAGAAATGTCCTCAGTTATAATGCAGATAACAGTGACTACATCATCTGACTGCTGGAATGTTGATGGGATTATCTCTCTCTACACATCTTGGTTTTATGAACTCAGCAGAGCAATGGCTATCTGTCAATCTCCCTGCAGCCTGTCCTTTGGCAGCTGAAATTTCTGGCAGGTAAATGGGAAATACCTTCTCTTCCCTGAAGTGATGGTAGAGGGGGCTGGAAAAAGGCAAGAAGAGCAGAAGATCTAGAAGCCACAAGATACAATGAGGTAACATAAGAGTACAGACTATAGGATATGGATTCAGGCAACTCAAGTTCAAAACCCATGAACCAAGAGGTCTCTGGATCGATTCCCAGTCAGGGCACATGACCAAGTTACAGGCTAGAACCCCAGTAGGGGCATGCAAGAGGCAGCCGATTAACGATTCTTTCGCATCATTGATGTTTCTCTTTAAAATTTAAAATATTAGGATTGCTGAAACTGGTTTGGCTCAGTGGTAGAGCGTCGGTCTGCGGACTGAAAGGTCCCAGGTTCGATTCCAGTCAAGGGCATGTACATTGGTTGCGGGCACATCCCCGGTAGGGGGTGTGCAAGAGGCAGTTGGTCGATGTTTCTCTCTCATTGATGTTTCTAGCTCTCTATCCCTCTCTCCTCCTCTCTGTAAAAAATCAATAAAATATATTTTAAAAAAAAATTAGGATTAACACAAACAAAAATATTACCCACAAAGCCTTAATACAAAGTAGTTTTTGAGGATTAGAGAAAGATAATACTGGTGTGATACAGAGCTATGCCATATGACTACAGCAGTTATTACCCACCCTAAATAATATCCAAATAGGTTTACAAGTGCCAATTCCAAAAGTGGCAGGTGTGGTGACATCTGCTGTGGGGATGTGACTGCTGGCCTGGTGAGATGGTATGACAAAGCCAAGGCCACTTTTTAGCGAATTTATTTACGAGATGAAAACTACCATCAAACTGTGTTGATCCAGGGCAGAGGTTAGAGAAGAGGCGGAAAGGCCAGGAGCCAGACACAGCTTGAGGAAATGGTCTGGATCAGATAATGCCCAGATGGACTTACAAATCAATGCCAAGGGCTCTGAGGTCCTTACAGAGAATCTACACAAAATACTATTTTTTATTCGCAACCACAGATATATCATTTTCCACAACATTATACATTTATTCTGCTTTACACAGGAAAACTAATTCTAATGAATTTTCAACAATACATCTTAAATAATATGTTGCTGGAAAAATTAAGTTAAAATGCACTATGTAATAGTGCAGACATAAAGTGCAGCTGCCAATTTAATACATGAAACGATGCTGAATCAATAGTGTTGGGAACTCATTTGGTTTTCTAGAAAGTGATATAATTTGCCCATCTTTGGTCAGTCCTGGAGGAATATGCAGGCTGAATGACATAGAACTAAAAAGGCTAAAATACTGAGGACCGAACTGGGCGGCTCTAGAGTCAATTTTACAATGAAGTGTTCAATAGCAATCTATCTTTACTGAACAAGGTGCTGGGGTAGGGCCAGCCCACTATCATCAAAAGGCATCCTTGATGTTCTTGAGCTGGCGCACAGCCAGGTCGACAGGGAGGCTGAACTTGAGGCTGCTAAGGCGACTGAGCAGGTTGAGGGCACTCTCAAAGCCTGTGTGTGCCATGTAGCTCCAGGGCTGGTAGTGGCGCTCAATGAGTGATGCCGACTTGCAGATAAGGTTCACCCAGGACACGAGACGCTGCTCATTCAGTGCCATGCACACCAAGGCCTTCAATTCTGAGTCCGCACTGCGCTTAAAAGGGTCATGCTCTGTCAGCACCATATGGATGGCTGTCAGTAGACTCTGTTTGGGAGTCATAGCAGTGCCTCCCATCACTGGCAGGGCAAAGGACTGGGAGAGCTTCCGGGCTGGGGAGTCCACGTAAGCGCGGCCATTCTTCGCATGGTAGTACTTTACAAAGAGCTCCCAGGGGTGCATGGCCTCGGGGGCCGAGGAGAAGGCTGGCAGCAAACAAGCAATGGGGGCCATGACAAGGCTCATCCCTGGTGACGAGGCGTACAGTCCGTGGGCCAGCAGGTCCCTCATGGCCACGGTCAGCTCCTTCCGCACAGCTATGGTCAGCTCGTCCTTGCCCCCCAGAGAGAGGTCCTGGAGGTTGGCAGAGGTGATGACGTGGCCGTAAGGCTGTTGCCTTAGGGCTAGCTGCTTCACTCTGTCTACTGACACCTCCAGCCTCTTCAGTAAGGGAGAGTAGTCCCTGTCAGCCTGGCCCATTGGCCACAGGGTTTGTGGGATGTGGCCTGTGGCACAACCAAACTGGCTAACAGCAAAGATCTGGAGCACTGCCAGTGCTCGCCGTATCAGGTGCAGCCCCGTCTCCCGCACTTTCTTCACGTCTTCCGCCTTCGCTGTTTGGAAAACCCAACACTCATCAGTTAGGGCCATAACAGCACAGAAGTACATTCAATAAGTCACAAGTTGAGATCAAGTATTGCTTTGCTTTTGAGCTACATACAGGTCCCACATGAAGTTAAGAGCCACCAAGGATGTCACTGGACTTCCATTTTTTTTTTGAGTTAATAACAGCTATATTGAAATATAACTCACATATCATACAATTCACCTATTTAAAGTGTACACTTCAGTGTCTTTTTTAGTATATTCAGAGAGTTGTATATCCATCATCCCCAAAATAAACCCTGTACCATTAGCATTTCCCATTACCCTTCTTCCCAACCTCATAGCCCTTAGCAACTACTGATCTATTTTCTGTCTCTATAGATTTGCTTAATCTGGGAGCTGTACTTACGTTTGCTGTTTCTTGGAGGCAGTCTGCTGCTGCCAGTTCTGGTGGAGCCATTCCCTGTCTTCCCACTGGCTTTGCACTCACAGTGTCCATTATCCATCTGCAGTGGGTTTCCCACTTCATCTACAATATAATCAGAAGTTACGAAGAGAAGATACTTTTTTAGCCCCTGATGGCAGATTTTCATAGGAAGAAAATTTACTAGTGCCTACTACATGACAAGACTTACAAATATATCTTACTTAATTGCATAAAACAGTGACTTGTATATAGTAGTTGGCTCAAAAAATATTTGCTGAGTGAAGAAAGAATGAATCATGTTATGGGTGAGGAGAGTGGGACTAGAGAGTTTAGCAACCTGCTCAAGGACATGAAGCCAGTGAATGGCAGAGTGAAATTTTAGCTATCTGGTTACTCACCATGCTATTAGGTCTAGTAATAATTAATGTCGTTTTCTAATACTTTTTTAAATCGAATTTATTTAAACAATACAACAAAATTTAATCAACAATATAGTTGCCGTTGTTTTCTACTACTTGTGCCCAACGCTCAGGAAGCATTTTAATCCCTCTGTTGTAAAATTCTTGTGATTTTGATGCAAAAAATTCGGTCAATGCATTTTTGAGGCATTCTTCATTATTAAATTTTTTTCCAAGAAGAAAGTTTTGCAAAGAACGAAACAAATGGTAATCGGAAGGGGCAATATCAGGAGAATATGCAGGTTGAGGGAGAACTTCCCATTCCAACTGGCGCAGTTTTTCAGCAGTGATTCTTGCAGTATGCGGTCGTGCGTTATCGTGAAGAATTACGCCCTTCCGATTAATCAGCGCGGGTCCTTTTTCTCTTAAAGCTTGGGCTAACCTTTCCAATTGGGCACTATACACTGCACTTGTAATGGTTTGGTTAGATGGTAAAAGTTCATAATGAAGAATTCCTTTAAAATTCCACCAAACACACAACATCACTTTTTTCGCATGCAAGTCAGGTTTTGGCGTGGGCTGCGGAGCCTCATTTTTGTCCAACCATTGAGGCCGCCTTTTCAAACTAACATACAGCACCCATTTTTCATCTCCAGTAACAATTTGCTCTAAAAACGGCAAACGGTTTTGACGAGAGAGGAGCGAACTGCAAATTGTGACTCTTTGATTATGGTTGTTGTCGGTCAACTCATGAGGAACCCATTTTCCAAACTTTTGGACTTTGCCAAGTGCACGCAATTGATTGGAAATTGTTTTTTGTGAACAATTTAAAGTTGTCGCAAGCTCTTGTTGGGTAATTTGAGGATTTTGCACCAAAAGAGCTTGAAGAGCTTCTTGATAAAAATTGGACACACGGCCTCGACCACTCTTGTCATCTAACGAAAAATTTCCCTCGCGAAATTTCTCAATCCAACGCTGGCATTTTCTGGCGCTAACTGCATCTTGACCAAGAGCACTACAGATGTTTTTTGCAGCCTCACTTGCTTTTCTTCCTAACTGGAACTCGTAAAGCATGCAATGCCGAATTTGCTCTTCATCCTCCATCTTCTTAGCCCTAGCTTTGCAACAAAAACCAAACCAAACACAAACTTTTTCAAGCAAAACTTGTTAATTGCACTTCACACGTTCTGTAGATACCACGTGTTTGAAGGTTATGTCAATACAAGTCAACGCCAAGCAAGATTTTAAACGAATGTTAAAAAACGACATTAATTATTACTAGACCAGATAGCTCCCTTACTAAGGGATCAAACCCCTTAAAGAGTACATCAAGACTGGCACCTTTATAAAATAAAATAAAAATTAACAACAACAACAACAAAAAGACTGGCACTTTAAGGTATTAGTACTTATATATAATTATCACAACATCTGTCCATGCCACGCTGACCTTGGATGAAGTCGATAAACATCTCGAGATCTCGGATCTGAGTTTTCAGCTGCTCAACCAACTGTTCTTTCACTCGGGCTGGATTTACAATCTGAGCCACAGCTGCATCGACACGTTGCCGAAGCTCTTCAGTAGACAGTGAACTGATGTCCTCATTCAGATTCATGTCCAGTTTCTTTATTAATTCATCTATGATCACCTATCAAGACCACAAGCAATGAGCACACCCTTTGGAGTTTTCAGGGAGAAGGTTAGGAAGGAAGATAATTTTTACTGGTATACCTCCTACCCTTAAATAGAAATCAAAGACACAAAGAACGGTCAAATTCGTGAGAGAAATGATGTAATTGCTTATTAGGTAAGAACAGACCTTTACTTCTCTGGGAGGAACAAGAACCTTTGGTTCCTGTCTGACAGAAATGGCTCTTCTAATTACAAATGTCCTACGGGGCTAGGCAACTTTCACTTAGGTGACTAACAGTATGAATAATCCAAAGTGGCTGATGATCCAAAAAACCTCATACTTAGGTTCCCCCAATGTCTCCAGGAGAATACTGGTTTCTCTCAGTTTCTAGTCCTTCTCATCCCTTCTTGTTCTACTCTAAGTTACTAAAGAAAAATCTTTACAAAACATTAAGTTATATTACAGCCAAAATATCCTACTGACAATATAGGAACAATTAAATCTTGGTAATGCAACTCCAACCCAGGCAGAGAAATAGGCACATTAAAAGGACAGACAAACACGTAGGGGAGGCTGTAGCTGTATTTCTACTAGCTGATTTACCTGCCTACCCAGAAGTTGTTTAAATAAATACAGCATTAAAGTCAGTTTGGATTCCTGGTATATTTATCAACTGATTATGGGGGGAAAGCTAGTTTACATAGTATGATCTGCTCAAATAGAACTATTTTAATGATCAAATGAAAGAGTTATTGTTATTACTACTACTATCTATACTAATAAAAGCCTAGGTAGCTCTCACATCCTTGTGCAACACCCTCACGTCATCACAAGATGGCCGCCACAAGATGGCCAGCAGGGGAGGGCAGTTGGGGGTGATCGGGCCAGTTAGGTGTCAATCAGACTGGCAGGGGAGTGGTTAGGAGCTAGCAGTCCTAGATTGTGAGAAGGATGTCCAGCAGTCGGACATCCCCTGAGGGGTCCCAGATTGGAGAGGGTGCAAGCTGGGCTGAGGGACACCCCCACCATCCTGTGCACGAATTTCGTACATAGAGCCTCTAGTTATTAATAATAATCAACAACAACAACAAAAAGGTAGAGCTCAATCATCATATTTTAAAGCTTTGGAACTCGTGTTTCCTTGTCTGAATAAGGACTGTAATAGTAAAATAGTAAAATTTCCCTTTGATTTGGGCTAGCAAAGGGATTCTCAGTAAGGCCCAGGACAAACAAGCTAGGAGAGAATAAATGTTGGAAAGAATCAACACTGGAAGGAACAGTGTTTAGGTAGTGGTGGCATCTACTTACCCGCTGTCTTTCCAAGACCACAGACTGTGGTAGGGAATCATAATTGCCCTCTTGATAGGCAAACGTTTCCAGATCATCTAGCTGGGTTTTGAGCTGCAGTATCAGTTCCTTCTGTTTCTCCCTTTGGGTTTCCAGACGTTCCCGTTTATTCTGTTCACTCTAAGATGAGAAAATACTTAGGCTTGTTTCATAAGAAAAGGAAAATTCAGGGCACATCAAGAATCCTCTCAAACCAATAATGACTAGCAAAATATAAGACATTTCCAAATAATCCAAATGAAATACAGAATTTATAAGATAGGCTCAAAAATAAGAATAATTATTTCATACAGGGAAATTTATTAAATGTTTTTTTCTTTAAGAAAATATTTGTATATAAATAAATGAAAAATATATATATAAAAAAAAAAGAAAATATTTGTCTCTCATTGGAAATAGGATATGAATACAATGGGCCTTTTGTTAAGATTGCTTTTATTTCTCTCTCAAAAGTCTAGTTAGGAGTGAGACACCTTATCTTAGCAAGACAGCCGCCTAGGAATTAGCCATGCCATCTCCCACAGCCAATTACCACAGAACAACTCCTGAATATTTTCTGCAGAGAATTTGGAGGTAAGGGTGTAGAGAAAGGCTTTACAACTCATAACCAGTTTGCTTAAGATTCAAAGTCCATTCAATGTTTTATAGACATCTACAAAACAAAAGAATAAAAGCAGATATCTGGGGCAATAAAGAATCCAAAGCCAAGTAATGGGGGCTGGGAAGGTAATAGTTTATTTATTTTTAAAAATATATTTTATTGATTTTTTACAGAGAGGAAGGGAGAGGGATAGAGAGTTAGAAACATCGATCAGCTGCCTCCTGCACCCCCTACTGGGGATGTACCAGCAACCAAGGTACATGACCTTGACTGGACTCTAACCTGGGACCCTTCAGTCCCCAGGCTGATGCTCTATCCACTGAGCCAAACCAGTTAGGGCGGTAATAGTGTTGTTGTTTTTTTTTGTTTTTTTTTTTAAAAAAAAGAATGTTTGGTAAGTTTCTCTGAGCAGTGATTCCCTTTCCCACAGTTGGCCACCAGGTAGTTTCCCCATTGAAATGATTATAATCCCTTCAAGGTGGCAAAATCTTGCCAATGTGTATATACTCAAACACTGGTTTTCCCAGTATACAAAACAAAGCAAACCCAGCACATTATGCAGGGATAAGACTGCATTTCAAATTAGAAGTTTATAGGATATTAAATTTAACCTTAAAATGGTACTTACCAAGCCCTCCAGAAGTAAGGTGTGAGGGAGGACAAATGAAAAACTTTTTTTAAAAAAAATATATTTTATTGATATTTTACAGAGAGAAGGAAGGGAGAGAGATAGAGAGCTAGAAACGTCGATGAGAGAGAAACATCGACCAGCTGCCTCTTGCACACCCCCTACCGGGGATGTGCCCGTAACCAATGTACATGCCCTTGACCGGAATCGAACCTGGGACCTTTCAGTCCGCAGACCGACGCTCTACCACTGAGCCAAACCGGTTTCGGCAAAAAACAAGTTAACTTTTTGTTCAAGTTATTGAAAAAGCAATGCTCTTGCTTTCCCTTTATTCAACATGAAAGCAAGCCTTTTCTCAGGATACTCCCTCTGCAATCCTTCCTGAGTGTTTTCTTAGGATCCTTTTTCTCTTCCAGTCTTCGTGCAGGTTTAAGCTGTCCTTTAAAAGGCTTCCTTGATTTTCCCAGGCAGAACTGATCATTCCTTCCACCGTAATTTGTATACACTTCTACTCTAGCTCATGCCACATTATAATTATTTGTTTAGGATTCTGTCTCCCCAAGTCTATGAGCTCCTTACAGGCAAGGCCTAGCACAGTGCCTAGCACAGGGTGAACTCTCAATACACATTGGTTTTATGTTATTGAATCACATACAGAATGGCATATTCTAAACACAATAGTCACTCCTATCCGAAGTTTTGCCTTCTGTGATTTCAGTTACCTGCAGTTAACCAAGGTCCAAAAGTATTAAATACAATAGAAAATTCCAGAAATAAGCCAATTCAAAAGTTTTAAACTGTGTACTCTTCTGAGTAGCATTATGAAATCCTGAGCCTGAATCTTCCCCTGTCCAGAGTATCTAGGTATCCATGCTGTATCTACTAACCACCCATCAGTCACTTAGTAATCATTTTGGTTATTTGGACTGTTGCAGTATCACAGTGCTTGTATTCAGGTAATCCTTACTTTACTTACCACAGGCCCAAAGTCATTCACAAAACTTTTATTACAGTATATTGTCATAATTGTTCTATTTCACTAGTAGTTATTGCTGTTAATCTCTTATTGTGCCTAATTGATAAATTAAACCTTATCATCGGTATGAATATATAGGAAAAAACAATATGTATGTTCAGTATTATCTGAGGTATCAGGCATCCACTGAGGGTCTTCAAACATATTTCCCTTGGACTAGTGTAATGAACTCGGACTAGAAGTCTAATCAGCTCAAGGAGCACAACCGGATAAACTTTGTGTTTTCATGTACCCCAACTTTATGGAAACAAGGAAGAAAGAAACCAGCTATAAATCCTGACTCCGTTTTCATGAGAATGTTGAACTTTGCCATAATAGTTCTAGAATGTTATTTATTGGAATGTGAGCAAACAAATTTAAACAAGGAGCTCTGGTGCAAGGCAGGAAATAACAAAAAATTTCCAGTGTGAAGTGAGATAAAATACTGGTTTAAAAAAATCAGGAACTGATAAGAAGTCAGTCATTTGGTTCACACATATCCCTCACTACCTGCTCTTGTATCAATATTTGTACACAGATCACAGCTGTTAATTAGGTACTTTTGAACACTATATTTCCCCCCCAAAGTTGTTCTCTGTTTTTGAAAGCAAAAATGAACAACCAAAAGAGCAAATCCACAGAGAACCTTTGGTGCTCCTCACATCTGAACAGGGCCTGCCCACAGCGATTCTTTCCATCCTTTCTATTCCCTAAGAGTCTGGTCATTTGACGTGGCAGCTCCTTGTCTGTGCAAGGAGCTGTGGGTTATTTGGAAAGAAGGGTGGAACAGTAAACACAGGATTTCATTAGAAACAATCCAGATGAAAATAATTCAATATCTGTTACTGATAAATCTTCTTGGTTAAAATCAATTTAAGTGTGAAGAAAGCACATGTGGGTTGTAGCTTTAAGAATAAAAAGGTGGGCCCTAACCGGTTTGGTTCAGTGAATATAGCCTTGGCCTACTGACTCAAGGGTCCCAGGTTCGATTCCAGTCAAGGGCATGTACCTTGGCTGCAGGCCATAACTAGTAGGGGGTGTGCAGGAGTCAGCTGATTGATGTTTCTCTCTCATCGATGTTTCTAACTCTCTCTCCCTCTCCCTCTCTGTAAAAAAAAAAAAAAAAATTAAAAAAAATATATATAAAGAATAAAAGGTAGTAGCCATAGCTGGTTTGGCTCAGTGAATATAGCCTTGGCCTGCTGACTGAAGAGTCCAGTTTCAATTTCAGCCCAGGGCACCTGCCCGAGGTTGTGGGTTCGACCCCCCAGTAGGGGCGTGCAGGAGGCAGCCATTGAATGATTCTCTCTCTTCATTGATGTTTCTATCTCTCTGCTTTCCTCTCTGAAATCAATAATATATATGAAGAAAAGACAGTGAGTCTCTTTAACACCTCTCTACAACTGTGCATTTCCAGGGATTCAAAGGCTGTAAGGGAACGTTCCCTTGGTGTGCTACACAGACTCTCATGACTTCTTGAGGTAGGCTAACCGAATCTTGTCAGTTACCAATGGAATCCCATTAGCCTATCTAGTTATTAAGCAGGATGGGGAAGGAGTTTTTAAAATACCAGCATTAGAAAATTCATGTAATCAGGAGTTGTGTTCCTTTTGATGACTAAGATACCCTGTTGTTCACCAAAGCTCTCACTCAGACAAAGAGTCTCAAGATGAGAGGTTCTCTGGATTCCAGGAAACCACGGACAGAGAGCAGATCTAATTTCCCACGATTTCCAATTCACTTGCTCTTCACCCGCCAATTTCCCCCATCCCCAGGGTCGGGGCACTCTATCAGCAAATGCGCCAGGTGTTGGGTAAGGTGACTGCAAGGTGAGCGGAAGTAGCACCGCTTTGGCTGGCGGCTCTGAGGCTCTCTCCAGACTCTCTTCGCCCATAGCTCCTTCGCCCTTCAGGCCATCACGCCTTCGGTGGGCACCTCTCACCACAGGTTCTCAGGCCTTCCTGTCCTCCTGTCCACACACCTGTCCCAAGCTTCATGTCTCGATCCCGCGTACTCACCATGACAGGTCGGCTTCTCGCCACTGCTACCTCCATCCCCGTCAGCATCGACACCCACCCACCCAGCCAAGCGCTGCTAGTCCCCTTCCCCGCGGGGCCCGGCCCCCGCTGCTCACCTGGTGCTCGCCCCGCAGCCGGGGCCGGTCCCCCGGCAGCCCGTCGCCCTCGTCGCAGGCGGCGTCCTCGGGCTCCCCGTAGCCCAGGACGTGCGGGCAGCCGCGGAAGGCGAAGTCCTCGAGCTCGCGCAGGAGGCGCTGCTGCTCGGCCGGCGCCCCGCGCACCACCTGGCGCAGGCGGAACTGCACCTGCGCGAAGTGCGAGGACAGCGCGAGCAGCGCCGAGTCCAGCCGCCGCCGCTCGGCCCGCAGCCGCCGCAGCGTCCGGCCCGGAGAGTCGGGCGGGGAGCCCGGGGCCGCGCCGGGGTCCTCGGCAGCCGCCTCCTCCGAGAACGCAGTCGCCCCGGGCCCGGCCTCGGCCACCGCGCCCACCGGGGCCCAGCGCACCGCTTCGCACGGCGGCAGCGACTCCTCTTCTTCCTCCTCTTCCTCCTTCGCCTTCTTTGGTCCCGCGGCCGCCGCCACCGTTACCGGCTCTGCGGCTACTTCGACGGCCGCCATCTTGCCGGAAAAGCCGCCGCCGCACGTCAGCGGCGCTCCCTTGTTGCCATGGCTACGACGCACGGGCTGGGAAACCCGAGGGGCGGCGGGTGGGCGGGGCTTAGGCGGCGCGGGTCGGTCTCGGGGGGCGTGCCTTCCCCCGGGGATTTAGTTCGGACCTATGCTTTATTTTTATTTTTATTGAGCGCCTTTTATGAATCTGGCACCGGATGTACTAAGTATCGGAGGAACAGGGGAATGGAGCGGAGGACGAGCCGTTCCGCGTGTGTGTCTAGGATCGTGTGGCCCTTACCCAGGTCCCAGTCTCTTCCTAAATGTGTCATCTCTGGAGACCCGGAGCTGTGCAGGGCTGCAGGGCTGCAGGGCTGCAGGGCTGCAGGGCTGCAGGGCTGCAGGGCTGCAGGGCTGCAGGGGGTAGGCTTTCCCCCCCGGCCCCCCGAGTGCAGCTCCCTTGTCAGGCCGCGATCCTCCTGCCCCTGAAACCTGCCACCCACCGACCATATAAGGAGCGGCAGCTGCTGGGGCGTCGCCAGCATCTAAAGATAGCGACCCCGGATCGGATTCCCGACGCCGCTGGGCTGCGGGAGCCGCCATGGCACGGTGAGTGTTTCCGGCCGCCTTTTCTTTCCCCTTTAGATTTATGGCCCCACATTTTCCTGGGGGGCGCTGCAGGTTCTGCGAGGTCCCATGGGAACCCCAGGCCTCAGGTCTCCGTAACTTCGGGGTGGTGAGGGGGCAGGGCCAGCTCCATGGCCTCCATAACTCCTTAGCTTTTACGCTCACACTACTTTGGATTCTCCCCCCAGATTCACCCTCGCCTCACCCTCCCCACAGACACCCGTTTGCATCCCTCCCATGGCACCTCCTCCTGTCTCCTGTAGCTCCATTTTTGTCAGGGCTGTAGCATCAAATATCCCTGTATGTCCCCCTTCTCCTGTCTTTCCCAAATGCTCCCAGTCTTCCCTCTCCCAGCCCTGCGAAGCCCCACCTCCACTCCTCTTCAGGCAGCATGCGCGGACCCTGTGGTACGACAGGCCCAGGTACGTGTTCATGGAGTTTTGTGTTGAGGACAGCACCGATGTCCACGTGCTCTTAGAAGACCACCGCATTGTGTTCAGGTAACGGCCTCCCATTGGTTGAGTCTGGCTTCATGGGAACCTTTCCCTCCTCTTCATTGCCCCCTCACTCAGCCTCTTCAGCTGCTTTGTCTCCTTAGCTGCAAGAATGCCGACGGAGTGGAGATGTACAATGAGATTGAGTTCTATGCCAAGGTGAACTCCAAGGTAAGGATGGGGTGGGACAGTCAGGTTGGGGTGGGAAGGCTGCCTGGGACATGGGAGATTCACTCTGCACTTCAGACTCTGGAAGAATGAGGCTCTCCCTGTGGCAGGACTCCCAGGATAAGCGCTCTGGCCGCTCCATTACTTGCTTCGTGAGGAAATGGAAGGAGAAAGTGGCCTGGCCTCGGCTCACCAAGGAGGATATCAAGGTAGGGAGTGGCCTGGTCTTTCTCCTGTGCTCTCTGTCTTTGTACCAGAGCAGGCACTCAAATTAGCTCTGGGAATCACCCTGCCTCCTTCCCCACCAACTGGCAGTCACTCATCAATCCTGCCTATTTGACTACGTGGATAGGATTGAATCCATTATATCATATCTACCTAATCCAGACTTCATCCGTCACTGGGTGAGATTTGTTGTGTATTTTCAGCCCCACCCCCAATCTGTTTATAGCATCTCTCCCATTATGATCTGTCTAAACACATATTTGAGCCCTGGTGAGTGTGAGTGTTGTCCCATGCACCAAAAGGTTGCAGGTTCGATTTTCTGTCTTGATTCCCTGTAGGGTGCATGCAAGAAGCAGCCAATCAATGACTCTCTCTCTCTCTCTCTCTCCCTCTCTCTCTCCCTAAAATCAATAAAGACATATTAAAAAATAAATAAGACACATTTGACCTTGTCACTCCCCTAGTTAAGACCCTCTAGTGGCTTCTTTCTCTTAAAGGTTGTAATTTGGCCACTTATTGGTTGGATCTGGCTCTCAGATTTATTTGAGCAGTCTTCACAGTGTTAAAAATTATTTCCATTGCCTACTGATATTTAGAAGTTTTAAAAAAAATATATATTTTATTGATTTTTCACAGAATGGAAGGGAGAGGGACAGAGAGCTAGAAACATCGACCAGCTGCCTCCTGCACACCCCCAACTGGGGATGTGCCCGAAACCAAGGTACATGCCCCTGATCGGAATTGAACCTGGGACCTTTCAGTCCACAGGCCGATGCTCCATCCACTGAGCCAAACCGGTTTCGGCTGATATTTAGAAGTTTTGACTAGTTGGTGACATATAAAAATGTGGTGAATTCACCTACAAATCCAGATTAGCTTCTCTCAAAAAATGGTGATTTTGGCCATACTTGTCTAAAATTCCCAACTGCCTAGAGTTGGAGCTTTCCCACCCCTTTTTAATTTTTTTATTGACTTTAGAGAGAGGAAGGGAGAGAGAGAAATAGAAATATTAATGATGAGAGAGAATCATTGATTGGCTGCTCCCTTATGTGCCCTGACTGGAAATCGAACCATGATCTCCTGGTTCATAGGTCGATGTTCAACCACTGAGCAACACCAGCTGGGTTTCACTTGCTTCTTGATGGCTGGGAGTATGTATTAAATATTTTTATAATTCCAGTGCCAAGTCTCAGAGTCTCACCCATAGTATCTGTTCAATAAATATCTGCTAAATGAATTAGTAAATAATTGGGACACGGGCCTTGAAGGGCTGTCCCTGTCTTTCTTGGTTGATTCTATGATACTTTATGACACAGTTTATATTTCCATATGTGTTATCTTCCCAATCAATCTGCTCTTGGAGGGCAGAATTTCTATACTTTTCCATACCCTAAGCATTGTGTTTAATGGGCTCTTGGGAAGTCTTTATGGATGACGTGGCAGCTTGGAGATGGGGCTAAAGGGGAATGTTGGAAAACTACTCCCTTTGACCTTCCCCAAGCATGCTCCTGTGCACACAACCACACTTTTCTGTGCACTTCTGCTGCCCTCTTGGCCCGTGACTCTCTGCGCTTCCTCTTTCAGCCAGTGTGGTTGTCTGTGGACTTTGATAACTGGAGAGACTGGGAAGGGGATGAAGAGGTGGAGCTGGCTCAGGTGGAACATTATGCAGAGGTAATGTCATTTTCTGCCCATCTGGATCATTCTCTGAGTCTCTGCACACATTTCTCTGGAGAATTGTCATGAGGGCTAAGCAGAGATATATGAGCTCCTTAGCTGGCTGCTCATTGGTGCTGATATTCTTTATGTATTTTGTGCAATGTTTATTTAGTAGGGATGGGAAAAATGAACATTCTATTTGTAGAGTAGATCCTGTGCTCTGAAGAAATTTGGTAGTACCTTTTTGTGTGTGTGTGTGTATGTGTGTGTGTGTGTGTGGGGGGGGGGGGTTTCTTGAACCAGATAACTTTATGGGAAGCTCAAACTAAGCAGTATAAGATTCAAATTTAAAAAGTTACTATTTTCACCCTGGTGAGTGTTTCCAAATTGTTATAGCAGTGGTCAGCAAACTCATTAGTCAGCAGAGCCAAATATCAACAGTACAACGATTGAAATTTCTTTTGAGAGCCGAAAACTGACTTCTGCATATGGCCCACAAAGTTTCAGTCGCACTGTATGTGCACGCCCGCATGTGATATTTTGTGGAAGAGCCACACTCAAGGGGACAAAGAGCCACAGTTTGCGACCACTGGGTTAGAGCATTCGCCCAAGCAGGAAAGGGTAGAAGGTTTGATTCCTAGATTGCAGGTTGGGGCGAGTGCATGCGGGAGGCAACCAGTCGATTTCTCCCTCTCTTCCTCCCTCTCTCTGAAAAGTGATGGGAAAAATATCCTTATTGAGGATTAGCAAAAAATAAAAATAAATCACTATTTCCCAATAAATTAATTTGGTTTCAGAATTTCCGTACTAGTTATTCAAGTTGCAAAAACACTAGCAGACCCTGACCTGGATTAGTAAGGAGGGTGCTCTGTGTGTTTTTAAAGTTTTTTTCAAAAAGGGGGTCAATGTACTTTTCTCCAATTCATTCCACTGATGTTTAGAGGCCTTACCTAGGGTAGTTGTCCAGCTGGACCATTCTCCTATGGCCCGTTAGTATGCAGGTTGCTCTTCTCTCTTGTGACTACTTTTCTCTCCCCTCTAGCTTTTGCAGAAGGTCAGCACCAAGAGACCTCCCCCTGCCATGGACGATCTGGATGTAAGTAAAGCCTGCCCTCAACTCTTCAGTTTCCTTTTTGCTCTTAAAAATAAGATACAATACTAGAAAGCTCCTCTCTCGGTCCCTAGCACATAGCACTTCTCAGTGCATGTTAGCCAAACTTGATTATTATTTTTTTTTAAGCCAAATTTGATTATTATTATTATTTTTTTTTTAGCCAAATTTGAATTTGACAGAGAAGAGTGAATGTTCTTCTCTAGGCTTAAAAAAACCCCAATAAGTGCTCTCCTTCATGGGAGCACACCCGTACCTTTCCCATCCCCTTCCCAGGCATGTTATCTTACCTTTCTCTCTTTCTCCTAAGCTTCAGGGGCCCTTCTTTGCCTCCATAACTTTTTTCTTAAACCCATTTCTTCTATGGCTTACTTCTCTTACCTCTGTGGCTTTCTAAATAAACTTTTGCTTAAAAGAAAACACAAAAAACAAAACACCAAACTCAGCAAGACCCTCTTCACTTCCGTCTCTCCCTCTGCTTCTCCATCCTAGAGCAGTGCTGGCCCTGGTGACTATCCTTACAGTTGTAAGGAGCAGTAGCATTAATTGAAATTCTGAAACTAAATGATACTCGACACCGTGCTGTTTATTCAGTACTAGTGGTTTATTATTCCAAAGTTTAAATCCTTCCATTGTAACCTCCTAAGAAGTTGTGTGACTCAGAAAATCACAAAAGAAAACTTGGAGAGCAGATGGGAGTGAGCGGTGTTTGTGAACACAAATGTTCACTCTTTCCTTAGTCTGCAGGTAACTTTTGTCTTTTTCTTTTTTTCTAGGATGATTCTGACAGTGCCGAGGCAACAAGTAGTTAACTTCTGCCCGGTAGACCTGTGGAGGAGGTGGTGGCTATCTGCCAGTCATTCTGACAAGCTAGGGCCTGGGCCTTTGTCCAGCTGTTTGGCTGAGCACCAAGGTCCTCTGGGATCTCAGATCTATCCCTGAAGCTCTTCATTGTCCTCCTTCATGCTTTATTTCTTTTCCCTAGCTGCTACATCAGATGGCAGAATAGCAGAGGAGTAGACTGGTGCGACTGCTGACTTCCTACCAACTAGCTATAATCTCTGTGTTTGGGCCACTCATCAAGCCCTCGAGTATGTGTGTCTATGGTAGAGTAACATCCAAAGAAGTAGCATATGGATTATAATAAATCTCTAGGAACTGGTCGATCTCTTTCGTGCTTGTACTTCTTCCTCCTGGAGGCAAGCCTCTTCTCCCTCTATAGTTACTCTTCAGAGGAGGAGTGGGTGTCAGAGGTCCTGGCCCTCATCACTGAGGTTGAAAGAAGAAATCTGTTGGAAGCAGGCTATAACCAGGCTAGGGGACTTCCCCATGCACAGATCTGTGCTCTGATTTCTCAGAGTAGAAACCAGCCTTTCACTATATGGCGAATACTGCCACTCTTAGAATCAGCCGGAAACCTACCTCAGCTTCCTGCACACTCCAGAAATCTCTCTATACTTTTAAAGCTGACAATAGTTCTTAAACTAAAAACAAAAACAAAACAATTGCTAATACATAGTTATATTTGTATTATGTTCTACAGTTTACTATTAGCTCATTAAATAATTAGGTATTTTCTTCATAGGTCATCAATCGGGTAACAATAAGGGGCAAAGTTGTGACTTGAATTTGTATAGCATGTCCTCTTATCCACATTTCTGAAAACCAACAACAACAGAAAATGGACATCAAAACTCATTTTGACAGCAAAACATGACCTAAACTGATGTGAGGCTGTTTATAGTGTTTATTCCATTTAGTATATTTATTTCTCAGCATACATATTAATGAGTTTGATTACCTGATGTTGCTCTTGAGTTCCAAATGGAGCGCGTTAGGTAACAACACACAGCGTATGCTCTCCATTACTGCCTAAAATCTGAAAGATCCTAAATTCTGAAACATCTGGAGTCTTCAGGTTTTTTATTAGCCGATTGGAAAGAGCAGAAGGCAAGTTAACTCTAATTTTTAAGCGGTTAAAGTCTTAAGGCACTGTTCAGCACTAGTCACATATGGTACTTGAAATATGGCTAGTCCGAACTGAGATGTGAGTGTAAAATACACACTGATAATTTTACACGGGGGAAAAAGCCTTATTTTTATATGCCTACTACATGATGAAAGTATTATGGGTATGCTGATTTAAGTAAAATATTAACAAATGTGGCTTGCATTTTTCTACTGGGCACGCTGTCGTGCATCCAAGCCCATACCATGCCCACCACTGCACATCCTTGGAGCCCGACCGGCCAAGCTAAGTGCCTTGACAAGTTCAGGTCACAGTTTTGTCCTCTGGTCCTTTATACCAAGTCAAAACCGTTGCTAAACTGCCCAGAACGCCTGCACATCGCGTTTTCAAACAAGTTTGTCCCAACCACAGCCCATTCCGACTCTCGCTTTCCCGCTTCTGCACAGAGACGCGTTCGTGCTGAGGATTGTCCTGCGCGGGCTTCCGTCCGCCCCCAGCCCGGGCGCTCCGGCGCGTGGGTCCCGCCTCCGGGGACCGCGGCGGCGATGGCGTTCCGGTGTCAGCGCGACAGCTACGCCCGGGAGGTGCGGCCGCTGGGCGAGCGGATGGGGCGCTGCGGGGAGAGGGCGAGCCGAGCTAGATTCCGTTTGTTCTTCCGTCCCTCTCTGTTCAGTTCACCACCACCGTGGTCTCCTGCCGCCCCGCGGAGCTGCAGACCGAAGGGAGCAAAGGCAAAAAGGAAGTGCTGAGCGGCTTCCAGGTGGTGCTGGAGGACACGCTGCTTTTCCCCGAAGGCGGGGGACAGGTACCAGGCCCGTCCTCCCCTCCGCCCCCTCCCACGGGGCCCCTGTTTCCCCTCTGCCGGGGTCCCTGTCTCCCACTGCCGCCCACCTGTATTTCTCTTCCCCAGCCTGATGACCATGGCACGATCAATGGCATCTCCGTGCTGAGAGTGACCCGCCGCGGGGCCGAGGCCGACCATTTCACACAGACGCCCTTGGCCCCTGGCACTGAGGTCCACGTGCAGGTGGACTGGGAGCGGAGGTTTGACCACATGCAGCAGCATTCAGGTAGGCGGGGACGGGATCGGGGATCTGTCGGAGGGGCAATTGCTCTGTATGGAGATGCTCCGTATGTACGGGGATGCCACGATGAGTCAGATAGGGTTTGAGTTCTCTAGGAGAGAGAGGTACCTTTTGGAAAAGTCAGACGAATGCAGAATCAGCTCCGATGGAGGCAGGTTATGATAGGTGTTACAAAAGCAATATGAGCAATTAAAAGTATTAGGATATGGGTAGAGCATTGCCCCAGCACACCAAAGTTGTAGGTTCAATTTTCCTGGCCAGGGCACATACTAGAAACAGCTAATGAATGCATAAATAAATGGAACAACAAATGGGTGTGTTTTTAAAAAATATATATTTTTTTATTGATTTTTTTTTACAGAGAGGAAAAGTAGAGGGATAAAGAGTTAGAAACATTGATTAGCTGTCTCCTGCACACCTCCCACTGGGGATATGTTTGAAACCAAGATACATGCCCTTGACTGGAAATGAACTTGGGGCCTTTCAGTCCACAGACCAATGCTTTATCCACTGAGCCAAACTGGTTAGGGCTAAATTGATGTTTGTTTGTCTCTCCCCCCCCCCCCCATCTTTCCCCCTTCCTCTCTCTCTCAAATCAACCAATGAGAATTCAAAGAAAAGTATTAGAATAACTCCTGGATTTGAGTGTTACCAACTTCCCATCTTAGTATCATTATCTGGATGTGCCATTAAACTTTTAAACTCAGAACATTTAGAATGGTATTTTTTCAAAAAAACAAAAGCCTTGGCTGGTGTGGCTCAGTTGGTGGAGTGTTGTCCAGTGCCATGAAAGGTCATGGGTTAGATTCCCAGTCAGGGTACATGTCCACGTTGTGGGCTTGGTTTCTGGTCAGGATGTGTTGTGTTCGGGAGGCAACCAATTGATATGTCTCTCCCCCCCACCCCCTTTCCTCTCTCTCTAACATCAATAAAAACATTTTTTTAAAAAGTCACCCATTTCCCCAGACTTGGCCTTCCATTGGCATTCCCTGTATTCAGTGCATGGCATCAGCACCCACCTAGTTGCTGAAATCCTGGAAGTTAGTACAGACACTTTGGGGATAGCGAGTCACTCACTAAGTCCTGTCGGTTTGATTTCTAAATGCTTCTCTATTTCCTCCCACTGTTGGTGTGATTATCTTAGACCCAGCGCTCCTTGTCTTTCCGCAGACCTCTGTAATAGCCTCCCGGCTAGTGTCTCCACGTACAGTCTTGCTTCTTGCAGCCTATGCTTCGAAGGGCAGCCAGAATAATCTTTTAAAAATTAAGATCTGATCATGTCACTCTCCTGCTTAACCCTCTTCAAAAGCTTCCTGTTGCTCATGATAGAACTATACTTGCCATGGCCCCCATGCCCTACCTGAGCTGGTGCTTGCCTGCTGCTCCAGCCCAGCTGCTCTCCCTCCCTCTTGCTGTTGGCATTCTGGCCATGCTGGCCTTCCTCTCGATTCCTTGAACACATCCTGCTTCTTTCCTCCTTCAAGTTAATTGCCTTCACAGTTAATTCCTTCTATTCCTTCTCCTCTTCCTCCTCCTCCTCATGTCACCAATCAGAGATAATGCTGTATCTCTAACATCAAGCCCTGTGCTTGCATGCGGTAGGTACTTGATAAATATTTGTTGAGCCAAAACCGGTTTGGCTCAGTGATAGAGCGTCGGTCTGCGGACTGAAAGGTCCCGGGTTCGATTCCGGTCAGGGGCATGTACGTTGGTTGCGGGCACATCCCCAGTAGGGGGTGTGCAAGAGGCAGCTGGTCGATGTTTCTCTCTCATCGATGTTTCTAGCTCTCTGTCTCTCTCCCTTCCTCTCTGTAAAAATCAATAAAATATATATATAAAAAAAGATAAATATTTGTTGAGTGAATGTGCCACATTAGAGCTTCAGTTCAAATCCTGCCTCTGAGAAGCTACATCGCTTTGGCGAGTTACTTGACATTTCTAGGCCTCCGTGTCCTCATTTGTGAAATGGCATCGTAAAGCCTCTTGCAGAATTCTTGTGAGGATATTCAGTAAAGTATCTCAAGAATATTACCCAGTGCCTAACAGGTCTTCAACAAGGAAACTGTCTATGATGACGTGGGAGTATGTGGCTGTCTGGGCTTCTCATTCTTCTGTCTCTTATTCTCTCTTCTCAGGGCAGCATCTCATCACAGCAGTTGCTGATCATCTGTTTGGGCTGAAAACAACGTCCTGGTGAGGAGGAGGCATAAGAGTAACTGTAGAGCGTGACTCGTGACTCCCAGCTCCTTTCCCAGGCATGGGTCTGGGGGCAGGAGGCTCAGAGAAAGAGCAGTGTTCAAAACCTGCTGGGTTCCCTGGTCCCCTTGAGGGTGGGGGCGGATGACCTTGTGTTCCTTAGGGAAAGCGTTAGGATGAGAGGAGAGGTATCTGCCTTTGCTTAGGAAAGAACTTAGAGTGTGGATCTATGTGACCTTGATCACATTCGTTACTGCCCCTCCGCTGTAAGATGGAAATGACAGTCCCCACCATGCAGGATTTTCGTGAGGATTAAATAAGATAATTTATGTGGACATTCTTTGTAAACTGTAAACTTTCTTACATCGTTACTGTTGTTGTTATCAGCATCCTGTGGCTCCTCTACTTCTTCTGACAGGGAGTTAGGGCGACTCCGGAGTGTGATTGAGCTGGACAGCCCCTCCGTGACCGTAGAGCAAGTAGCTGCCATCGAGCAGAGTGTCAACGAGAAAATCAGAGACCAGCTGCCCGTGAATGTGCGAGAGCTGAGCCTCGATGACCCTGAGGTGGAGCAGGTGCGGGGAGAGCCCGTGGGGCGGCTTCTGTAGACGGCCCTCTGGGGGCTCCTCCTCGAAATTCCGACAGCCCTTCTCCCTCCTCTGTGTCCTAGGTGCGGGGCCGGGGCTTGCCAGATGACCATGCCGGGCCCATTCGAGTTGTTACCATCAAGGATGTTGATTCCAACATGTGCTGTGGGACCCACGTGAGCAACCTCAGTGACCTGCAGGTAGGTGAGGAAGGGCTTCCGAAGGGTTAGAAAGAGGGCGTCAGGAGTTTGGGATCACAACAGGGTTGGGAGTGGGGGGAGAGGGGACAAATGGGGAGTCCTGAGCAAAATCACTTTTATTGCTTCTCAACTGAGGGGGAGATCTAGGTGTCTCCTACTCGTGTGTCCAGCACCCACTGTCTTTTCTGCGTGTGTGTGTGTGTTTACCTCCTTGCCTCATGTAGGTCATTAAAATTCTGGGCACCGAGAAGGGGAAAAAGAACAAAACCAACCTGATATTTCTGGCTGGGAACCGTGTGCTGAAGTGGATGGAGAGAAGCTATGGCGCTGAAAAGGCACTGACCGCGCTGCTGAAGTACGCCCCCTTCTGTTGTCTCCTGTTTCTCAGGACCTGGACGCCCGGGGCTTAGCTTTCCCGCCTGGGAGGCAGGCAGAATAATCTGTCTCTGGGCGGTAAGATGTGATCGTAAACGACAAAGGGCAGTGGACGAACGCCCGCCATCAAAAGCAGTTGGGGGGCGGGGCAGATCTCCACGGACCTTTCCCTTGCAGGTGTGGCGCGGAGGACCACGTGGAAGCCGTGAGAAAGCTGCAGAACTCCGCCAAGCTCCTGCAGAAGGTGGCTGTTCCGGGCTCTGCCAGATGCGTAGTTTGCCAGAGGGGGAAGCGGGGGAGAATGAAGTGCAGGGAAGGCGGTGCTGTCTTGGGGTCCTTCCCACCTCCCTGCTCAGTGCTGGCATCCATTTCAGAACAACCTGAACCTGCTGAGAGACCTGGCTGTGCACATTGCCCGCGGCCTCAGGCACAGCCCGGCCTGCGGAGGTGTGGTCACATTGCACAGGTGAGCGACAGGCAGGGGGTGAGGCCGTAGGGCTCATTCTCTCCCCTGTGTGCAGTGCGCAGTGGGTGGCGGGCACTCCCTGGTGTTCTCAGGCTGCGGAGACCCTAAGAAATGTGTTACCTACCGGATAAGCATCTTTCTTTTTTAACCCTCACTTGAGGATATTTTTTCCATTGCATTTTATTTATTTATTTATTTATTTATTTAATATATTTTATTGATTTTTTACAGAGAGGAAGGGAGAGGGACAGAGAGCTAGAAACATCGACGAGAGAGAAACATCGACCAGCTGCCTCCTGCACGCCCCCCCGCCAGGGATGTGCCCGCAACCCAGGCACATGCCCTTGACTGGAATCGAACCTGGGACCCTTCAGTCCGCAGACCAACGCTCCACCACTGAGCCAAACCAGTTTCGGCTTTCCATTGCATTTTAGAGAGAGCGGAAGGGAGGAAGGGAGGGAGGAGGGAGAGAGAGAGACATCAATGTGAGAGAGACACATCCACTGGCTGCCTTCCACACACGCTGCCACCTCAGGTGGCGAGCAAACCTGAATGAATTTCTGTCCCAGGTGCCTGCCCTTCGCTCTAACTTTCATTAGCACCTTCCCTTGCCTCCTTCACCGTCTCACAGGTCTTCACTTACCTGGGTGAATCCTATTAAAGGAAGACAGAAACAAAGGCAGAGCTTGTTAGAACTGCTGATGCTGAGAAGGACGTCCTGCTGGCCCTCCCCAGCTCTCTCTCTCTTTGCTGAGGGGCCTGGGACTTCGCACAAACAGACAGCAGGGAGGCCAGCCTCTCAGGAGGAGCTGGGCATCCCGTGGTTTCCCAGCTCCCTCCAACCTGGATCTCACCTCTGTGCCTTTTGTTGTAGGAAGGAGGGCGATTCTGAGTTCATGAATATCATTGCCAACGAGATTGGGTCAGAGGTAAGACATGCACCCTGCGGGAAGAGAAACCTAAATGAGGGGCGTTAGTTCAGCCGAAGTCCTCCCACATGAGCACGTGAAGAGTAGGGGACAGAAATTCATTCAGTACAGCTTTCTTTTTTTGTATTAATTCTTACACAAGGATATTTTTCCCATTGATTTTTTTTTTAATTTTTATTTTTTTAGGGAGAAAGTAGAAGGGAGATAGGTAGGGGGAGAGGGAGAGAAACATGTGAAAGAGACACATGAATCAGTTGCTTTCACACCCCTGATGGGCTGGGGTTCAAACCTGCCGCCCAAATATGTGCCCTTAACTGGGAGTCGAACCGGTGACGCTGCTCAATGCACCGAACCACACCGCCGGGCAGCTTTCCCTCTTCTTAATGTTCCTGTGGTCACTCTTAACCAGTTTCCTCTCTGGTGGGCCAGAGTGGAGGGGCTGCATTATCATTCCTTCAGAGCATCACTTGTGTTTTAGAGGAAAAAAAATGTTTTTTTAGTTGAGATACGATGTGTCTTTTTAAGGTGTATAGCATGTTGATTTGATACACTTGTAATTGCAATATGATCTTTGAATCTGTTTTGGAGACTGAGGAGAGGGCACCGTACAGAGGGGTTGACCCCACATCCTTAAGCATCAGGGTTCATCCCCTGTCTTACACCCTAGGACACCCTCCTGTTCCTAACGGTGGGCGACGAGAAGGGCGCCGGGCTCTTCTTACTGGCAGGGCCAGCTGAGGCCGTGGAGACCTTGGGACCCAGGTACCCTTTCGTAGGCTGCTTTGCATGGGGGTGGGGGGGTGAGAGCCCACTACTGATGACAGAGGCCACCACTTCTGCAATCACATTTTGATTCACATCACAGACCTGTGATGTGGGCTGAAATAATTAAGTCCAACCGCCATTCCCAGTTTCCTGGGTGAGGGACGGCACACTCTATGCCTGGGATCTCACAAAGTCGGGGCAGAACTGAGACTTGAACCCAGGTCTTTTGGCTCTAAATGCATATGTTTGGTTTTTTCTTTTAGACATTGAGATTCACAGGGGACACATGAATGCAGCTGCCGGGCTGTCAGTAGGCAGATGAAGCAGATGCCTAAGGCACCAGCAGAGGAGAGGCACATATTCTTTGGGGGGGGAAATTAGGATTTTGAAATAAAATTTAAAAAGGCATTGATGTAATTGTTAAGGAAAAGTTAGAACTAGTGTACATTCGCTCTGCTCCCTGGAGGTTGCCATAATCTGTCTAGGCCACTTCTAGACACTTCTGTTGTTGCCAGTTATTCCCTCTTACAGTAAACGTGGTACATAGTACATGTGCAAGTATTTTCAAGAAGGATTTCTAGAAGCCACCTGCTCTTCCCCTCCCTCGCCCCCAGCCCGCGGGGAAAGACTCAGGGCTGCTCTTGGCTTTTTTATTTTTTTTTATTTTTTATTTTATTGATTTTTATACAGAGAGGAAGGGAGAGAGATAGAGAGTTAGAAACATCGATGAGAGAGAGTCATCGATCAGCTGCCTCTTGCACACCCCCTACTGGGGATATGCCCGCAACCACTGTACATGCCCTTGACCCCAACCACTGTACATGCCCTTGACCCTTCAGTCCCCAAGCTCTATCCATTGAGCCAAACCGGTCCCGGCTGCTCTTGGCTTTTGTGTGGCTTTCCCCCTGAGGACCACCTTCCCCTGACGTTCTCTGCTCCCCAGGGTGGCGGAGGTGCTGGAAGGCAAAGGAGCGGGGAAGAAAGGCCGCTTTCAGGGGAAGGCCTCCAACCTGAGCCGGCGGGCGGAGGCGCAGGCGCTGCTCCAGGACCACGTGGGCCCGCCGAGCGCTGAGCAGTGAGGACTGCCCTCCCTGCGGCTCCCGCCCCTGAGAACGCCCCCGTGTCCACAGAAAGGGTCTCTCGGGCAATAAAATAGTTGGATTTTGTGTTTGTGATTGTGGTGCCATGTATTACTAATTTCTATAGTGTACTCCAGTGTGCTTATGCAGTGAGTATCTGTGAACAAACGGGTCCCCAGTTCGGCCCCTTAGACACACCCTCTGTGAATGAGTCTTATGTGATGAGGTGCACTGATTTACTGAAATTCTGTTGCACCTTTTCTTCATGTAGAAATACAGCTGCCAAAGGAGCGTGCGAGTCAGGTGAATGAGTCTAAGCCTGACCTGCACGCTCCTTGGAATACACTGGAGAAAATTCTGGTTCTGTCTCTTGCCTTTTCAACCTTCAGCTGCCTCCCTGATGACGTGGCAGGAAGGGCAGTAGCTAGTTCTCTGGGGTGTCGTGAAGTAACTTTCAACTGTGAGTGCTCAAGAAAACGCTCGATTCCACACGGACCTAAGAACAGAATTTTTCATTCCCTGGTGTTCTGTCCTCTTTCCCTGCAGTTGAGAGTTGATGATAAATGCAGGGGCCGCTGCCCTACTGTCGCCCCAGGTGAGCTGTGTCCCCGGGCAGTGCTGCTGAGGACATGGGTGCGGCCATCCGTGTGCTTCCCTGAGTTACTTAGGAGCTATGACTGGCCTAAGGGAGGCTTCTTTTGAGCCCGGCAGTCACCGGCAAATTGCTTTCATTTAGATGTTCATCTTGTTCACATAGGGCTTTATTCTGGGGAAATGCCCACAGGAGGGAATCCTGCCGCTGTTCCTGCTGGTGGGACAGGCAGGCAGCAATCATGGCTTCATAGAATTTTGCTGGGAGAAATAATGGAAACTTTCATGAAGTTTTACAAGTGGAAGCACAATATCGAAGTGGATGAAAGCTGCTCCGATCTGGTTGGAACCGGGAGTGGAGGCGTGGAGCCCTTAGGAAGGCCCAGAGTGCCCCCGGAGCATAGACACCATGTGCCAAATTCCCATCTTTGACATGTCAGGACGATGCTCTAACCAACTAAGCTATCCAGGGCAGTGTTCCACTCCATTTAAAATGCAGACAGACCCTCTCCAAACAGCCCCTGAATTTTTTTCCTCAGAGGGCATGTCAGTAACGATATTTGGAGTTGGCCTTCAAACTTATCGTTGAATCTTTTTAAAAAAATATATTTTATTGATTTTTTTTACAGAGAGGAGAAGAGAGGGATAGAGAGCTAGAAACGTCGATGAGAAACATCAACCAGCTGCCTCCTGCACACCCCCCACTGGGGATGTGCCCGCAACCAATGTACATACATGCCCTTGACCGGAATCGAACCTGGGACCCCTCAGTCCGCAGACCGATGCTCTACCACTGAGCCAAACCGATTTCAGCTTATCGTTGAATCTTGGGTCTCCCAATGAAGTTATGTGATCACAGGTACATGTGATATATCTGTAGAAAGTTCTAGGTACTGTGAATAAGAATGTAGTCTGCAAAACCAGGAAATCCAATGGATAATCCTTTCAGTCTTAGAAATACATGTAAAGTAAGAGACATTTATTCCCAAGTTACCTTCCATTGAAACTGGCAATTTTAGAAGCTGTCTAGCACCCATTCCCAATTTTCCAACTAGGTTTCAGCTCTTTCTAGGGCTCCCCATCCTATGGAAGGTCATAGAATCAAAACAGAATTCTAGGCCTGGAAGGAATCTTAGAGATTGACAACCTGATCTGACAAGTGAGGAAATACACTTTTTTTTTCTTTATTGCAGTAAAATGAACAACATAAAATTTACAATTTTCAGCCGAGACTGGTTTGGCTCAATGGATAGAGCGTCGGCTTGGGGACTGAAGGGACCTGGGTTCGATTCCGGTCAAGGGCATGTACCTTGGTTGCGGGCATATCCCCAGTAGGGGGTGTGCAAGAGGCAGCTGATCGATGACTCTCTCTCATCGATGTTTCTAACTCTATCTCTCTTCCTTCCTATCTGTACAAAATCAATAAAAAATATATATATTAAAAAAAAAGTTTAAAAAAATTTACAATTTTCACCATCAAAGGAGATAAACTTAAGTGACTTTTCCAAAGGTGTCTCTTCCCATTGCAGAGCACTGCCTCAAAACTCAGGGTTTCATAACACAGGTGACCTCGCATCTGACTTGCAAATAATGCACCGACTCCAGTTACATGTGAGTAATTGCAACTGCTGAGTCCAGAACTAGCTGGTTTGGCTCAGTGGGTAAACATCGGCCTGTGGACTGAAGGGTCCTGGTTTCAATTCCGGTCAAGAGCACGTACCTTGGTTGCAGACTCGATCTCCAGCCCTGGTCCGGGCACGTGCAGGAGGCAACAATCCATGTGTCTCTCTCACATCAATGTCTCTCTCTCTGTTTCTCCCCATCCCATCCACTCTCTCTGAAAAATCAATGGAAAAGTACCCTCTGGTGAGGATTAACAAAAAACAAACAGCTGAGTCCATGGATGAGCCCAAATCTGACAATGCCGTGTACAATGATAAACATCTAGCCCCTCGTCAGGGAAAAAGCTCTCTGATGGTGTTGGCAAAAGTCATTCATCTTTATAATTAAGATCTTAAATCAACCTAACACTCAGATCCAGCTAGAACTTTAGCCAAAGATGGTCAAGGCAGAGACAGCCAGGATGAAATAAGAGAAATAAGGAGAAGACAGACACCCAGGGTGATAAGCTGTGGTTGTGGGCAACTGTTTCCATATTCTCCTTCCAATCCCGGGAGGAGCATTCGATGAGCTCCTGGCTGTGAACATGGTTTAAGGAGAGAACTGAAGTTGCATAGACTGGGCCTCTGGGTGGATACAGCTCTGGCAGGCAATCATTTTCCTCACGTGTCAAGAGAGCCCGGAAGGAAAGAATGACAGGGCCCAATTAGTCTTCTCCCAAGTGAAAGAAGCTGAAAGCTTCTAATAAGATTGAAAGCCATGCCCTAGCTCGTGTTGCTCAGTGGATAGAGCGTTGGCCTGGGGACTGAAGGGTCCTGGGTTTGATTCTGGTCAAGGGCATATGCCTAGGATTGCTGGCTTGACCCCCTGGAGGGGGCGTGCAGGAGGCAGCTGATAGATGATTCTCTCATTGATGTTTCTGTCTCTCTTCCTCTCTGAAAGCAATTAAAAAAAAAAAAAAAAAAAAAAAGATTGTAAGCCACAAGGCATATAGAAACAGGGATTTGGAGTCCTAGGCTTTCGTCTGAAGCCAGGAGGCAGACTAGTGGGAGAGCTGGGCTGCAGGGAGGTGGCCAGAAAAAAGGGGAATTTGAGTTTCTGAGGCAAAAATTTAGGCATACCTAGGGGTACAAAAGACATCAAGAGATGTTTAAAATATTAAAATATATATATATTTGAATTGATTTTAGAGAGGAAGGGAGAAGGAGAGAGAAACATCAATGATGAGAGAGAATCTTTGATTGGCTGCCTCCTGCATGCCCCACACTGGATATCAAGCCCACAACCCAGGCATGTGCCCTGACCAGGAATTGAACCGTGACCTCCTGGTCCATAGGTTCATGCTGAACCACGCTGGCTGGGCCAACATGTGTTTTTTTTTTAAAAGACTCCAACTTTGCCCCTGAGCCACCCAATTTCCCTCGCCAGAGGCAACTACTGTCACCAATGTCTCATGTTTCCTCTGGTAGTATTTTTATGTAGATGTGTATAAATCTTCCCTTTTTTGGTAGATACTGTACACTCCTCTGCATTTTGCTTTTCTCAGTTAAATAAGTGCCGTATTTTAAGACAAAACCATAGTATAAAATTTATGCAGTGCAAAATGACTCATTGGTAGGCGACAGGGAAGTATAATTTGCTTCAAAGATTCCTTCCTTACAGAAGGAGTCAGGCAGGACTCCCTTGAACAGAGGCCCACATGAATTCATTTCCTCCTGTGTGTGCGACCTCCTGTCTTCCTGTCTTTGTCTCATCAGCATGTAATAAAAAGAGCAGTGGCCAAAACCGGTTTGGCTCAGTGGATAAAGCGTCAGCCTGCGAACTGAAGGGTCCCGGGTTCGATTCCAGTCGGGGGCATGTGCTTTGGTTGCGGGCACATCCCCAGTAGGGGGTGTGCAAGAGGTGGCTGATTGATGATTCTCTCTCATGGATGTTTCTAACTCTCTATCCCTCTCTCTTCCTCTCTGTACAAAATCAATAAAATATATATTAAAAAAAAAAAAAAGAGCAGTGGACTGGAAGCCTCCCTGCCTTGCCATCCTCAGTGGGTTCTGATTATTACCCAAACCTGAGCATTTCTGAGAGTGAAAGGTGCTCCACACATCACACCAGAAACCACAGTCACAACCAGGATGGTCTCCGGCAAACCAGGCATCTGGTCTCCCCTCGGAGACTCTCCCTGAGCCTCTTTACCTAAAAATGAGGATGCGAGTGTGGCTCAGTTGGTTGGTGGACCATGAGGTTGCTGGTTCGATTCCTGGTTAAGGCACATGTCCAGGCTGCCAGCTTGATTCCTGCTAAGGGGGCCTGCAGGAGGCAGCCTATCTCACATTGATGTTTCCTTCTTCTCTCTCTAAAATATCAATAAACTTTTTTCTTATAGCAAAAGGTGGAAAGTTATTGAGAAACAAGCACAGACGCCCACGTGGGGAAGGGGATAGAGTCCTCAATAAACTATTCTTTAAAAAAAATATTTTTGCCCTAGCTAATTTGGCTCAGTGGATAGAGCGTTGGCCTGCATACTAAAGGGTCCCAGGTTCGATTTCAGTCCAGGCACATGCCTGGGTTGTGGGCTTGATCCCCAGTGGGAGGCATGCAGGAGGCAGCCGATCAGTGATTCTCATCATTGATGTTTCCATCTCTCTGAAACCAATAAAAAATATTTTAAAAAATATTTTTTATTGATTTCAGAGAGGAAGGGAGAGGGACGGAGAGAGAAAGAAACATCAACGATGGAGAGAATCATCGATAGGCTGCCTCCTGCACACCCCACACTGGGGATTGGCCTGCAACCCCGGGCATGTGCCCTGACCGGGAATTGAACCATGACCTCCTGGTTCATAGGTCAATGCTCAACCACTGAGCCATGCCAGCTGAGCAATAAAGTATTCTTTAAAAAAATAAATAAAAATGGGGATGCAAACATAGCATCCTAAGAAAGAAGGAACTTTCTGAAATAACTCAGGAAAATACATAAACACTTGAGCAAATTATGTGAAAACAGTAATTTAGTTGTGTAAAGAAAGGGAAAATAAAGCAGCTGTTTTTGAACTGGTGATGTCATCCGTGCCTGTGAAAGGGGCCTTAATCCAGTGCCCCAAGGAGATGGGGACGGGGTGGGGGTGGGGGTGGGGGTGGCAGGGAGAGGAACAGTTTGTTTTCAGGGGATGGGTGAACTGTCTCTCACGAGGTTCACCAGAAAACCAAGCAGAATTAGTTTAATTAATTATTAGAGTAGCATTAAATTAGCACAAACAGAATAATAGGTATTTTACCAGCACAAAATGTGATAGAGTTTTATGTACACATAAAATAACAGATTATATATCCTGGGACATTTTTATAACCCACTTTGACAGCTTAGTAATAGTGAGAAGGGACTCCTTGTCTAAGAAAGTTTTATGACTTAAGTTCCCATAAATTGCTAACGACATGGATGAACCGAGGGGAGGGTCTCCTGGGTAACTAACTGTATGGGCACAGGCTGGCCAGATGTTGCATGAGAGACAAGGAGCAGTGACAGGAATCCAGGGAGTTATTGTGACTGAGTGTCCCATAGCCCCACCTCACCCTTCAGTCCTGGTGGAAAGCAGGGAGTCGGCCAAGCTGTGCTAGAATGGCAGGCCTTTTCCTTAATAAGAACTTAAATAAACTCCAGGGCCCCACTGGGAAAACAGACAGCTCAACGCACCCTATTGAGAAACTCCCTTGCAGAAGGCTTCTGTGTCTGCCATCCCTTTCCTGAATGTGATCCAGATGATGACTAAAGTGCCCTTGATGGAGGGCAACCAGGGCTACTTGGGAAAGAGTGATGGAGAAGTTTCCTCCTTTTTCCAGACTAAACCTTCTGTGCAGACTGCTGCTGGCAGCATGTCAGGTTTTCAACTTTGAGGGACCAGCGCAGGTCTCGGTTAGCTAACCCGGGGCCTGTGTCCGGAGCGGGAGAGACCCTCCCGGGACAGTCTTCTCTCTCTCTCTTGCTGAGCCTTTTCACAATCTCCCTGCAGAAGCACCGTCAGCTGAGGCTTGCTGGTCAATATCCCCGCTCATCCGTTCACCCCAACCTCAAAGCCAAGTGTTTCAGAAATAAGGGTGATCACCATTTTCTCCTGTTAAACGACCGTTCCTCTTCCTTTCGTATGATCGTACTTGGTGTTATTCTTGTGCAGGTAATAATCACAGAACTCGTTTGTTCATTTATTAACAGGTATTTGTTGAGAGGAGTGTGTGTCCCAGACACTGTTTTAAGAACTGGGCCACATGGATGAAGACTACAGCTGGCCCCTGTTCTTACGGAGTTTATGGCCATGGAGAAAAAAGACAGGCCAATAAACGCGAAATTACACATCTGTGAATGCAAAGAGTAAAGAGCAGAGTGAAGAAAAATGGGAGGGAGGGGACAGTGACAAGGGAGGCTTGGGGAGAACTGAGTCGCAAATAAAGCCGTGTGCTTAACAGGCAAACAAAACTAGCTGTTTTAAGACCATTCTGCTGGTTTCTCTTACAACCAGACGGCCCTTGCTAAGCCCCTTCTTGGTAGAAATTCTCAATCTGGGAATCATCTTCAGCCACAGAAGGGGACCAGGATCTTGAGGAGGCTGCCAGGTTATACATATTTTTGTGGCACCTTTATGCGGCTGTTACGAGGAGGCAAAGAGTAAGACCAACATGAATCTTATGCTGCTCTTCACCCAAATGAGCCCCTCTCACCACGGCTAGGCCATCTCTCCTGACCCCCGAGGCCTGTCTCCCTCTCCACCAGCACAAGGTAAACCCTGCGTTACACCTTGGCAGAGAGAGGGTGAGAGACACAACAGTCCGACAACCACCCCATGCCCACAGGGGAGGTATGCGCGCTGGAAACCTCTGCCAGTTGCGGTTTCAAATAATGAAAAGCAGTCGTCAGTGCCACTGCCCCACTTATTATTTGTTTGGGGCTGTTTCAATTATTAGTTGGTACTAAACCAACCCTTACCTAGTTCTACCAGGCCATGTTCTAAGCACTGCATAATGGTCAACTCATTGGATTCTCATTAAAACCCCAGTTCACAGACGAGTGTGCCGAGGTCACTCCGCTGGTGAATGGCAGGGCACAGCGTGGAGCCAGCAGTCTGGCTGTGGAGCCCTTCTGCCAGGCTGTGTGGCTTCTTGGCATGTCCATTAACATACTTTGGAAAGAGCACCCAGATCGTATCTACGACCAATATCCTTTCTTTCATAAACGAGCCTCTCTCATGGCGAAATAAGCGATGTTAGGACGAGGGCATTTAAGGACCTTGAGGCTGTCTGGTGCTTTTTGGCAAGGAGAAAAGGACCAAAGAAGCAAGCTAAAAATAGACGTGAAAACCGTCCATTATAATGTCGCCACGGAGCCTCTAATTTTACCTCTGTTGGGGCAGGTATGTATATTGTCATGCCGGAACCAAAAAGCCAGGGGGTTATTCTTTTAGACAAGACCCCAACTCCCTATGATGGATTCTAATCCTGTCTCCCCCTTTCTGTCACTCTGGGCTCCATTTCTATGAAAACAGAGTTACACGTGTGTCACAGATGGTGCTAGGAAAAAAGCGTGTTTTTCCTGTCCTGGAGCCGTGGTGCGGGTGGCTGGGGGGTTTCCACTCAGCTTGGAAAAGACTGGAAGACTGGCTTGCTGTTTCTTTTTATTTCTTTATTTCTTTATTGATTAAGGTATCACATATTTGTCCTCATCCCCCCCTTCCCATCCCAAACCCCTCCCCACGCATGCCCCCATCCCCCTGCTGTCTGTGACCACTGGTTAGGCTCATATGCATGCACACAAGTCCTTTGGTGATCTCTCTCCCTTACCTCCACCCTCCCCTACCTTCCCTCTGAGGTCCGACAGTCTGATCTATGCTTCCTTGACTCCGGGTCTGCTCTTGTTCATCAGTCTATGTTGTTCACCATTTCCCCTAGATGAGTGAGATCATGGAAATACACTTATAAGAACCGAAAATGGGACAAGCCATAATGGCTATGTTGAGGGGCCAGTGATGCTTCTTCTTTGCTGCCCGCTACCAGCAAAATGAACTCCTCCCAAAGGTTTGCATCAGAAACAAACTTTGGATTTCTTCTGCTCCTGTAGTTTGCCTCTGCCCCAGACCAGAACCCTTTAGCAGTCTCAGTCCCAACACCCAGGCGCCGTCTTTTGAAAAGTTAACAGCAGAGGGTGCTGCGAGCCTGTGGCTGCCCAGGTCTCAGCCCGGAAAAGGAGAGGCGGAAAGGATGGCTGCTAAGGAGGCTTGCCCCGAAAGAAGGCTTCTAATTGAACTGCTCTCTCGCTGCTTTGGAAGGCTTTGTCTGTGGGTTGTGGGGTAATCAGATGTTTCCCAAAATGCAAGCAGGCAATCAAGAAATGGGGTGTGGCCTTCTGGAAGTAATTTTGCCTTTTGTGTTCTTGAGAATGTTAACCCTTCTCTGATTAAGTTGATGCTTGATATTTTATGCATTTAACTCCACGGAGACCGGAGTTTCTGGATAGCGGTGTGTCCTAACTCACTTGAGAAAAAAACAAACATTTATTATCCCCGTGTTCCTGGGCTCCCTCTGAATTCCCTTGTACTAATTCTGTCCGTGGCTACAAGATAACACACCCCCCCCCTTCTTTTTAAAAGCAGAGGTTTGATTATTACCTCCAGGTTGTCTCTCAGTCTTTCTCCATCTTCCTTATATTCTGCATCTTTCACTCATCTCACACACACACACACACACACACACACACACACACACCCTGCCCAGCTTCCTGACTTCCCACAGCCCTTTTACCTCTTGATTGTTGATAGGAAGCAACAATGATGTTCCATACTTCAGCCATGCTTTGCTCTAAGCAAATTTGCTTTAGAAGAATCTAGATGCCTCCCAGGGATAAATCAATGGGCGATTTACTTATTGATTTACCTAAATACGGAACACTTCACAGATGTGCATGTCATGCTAACCTTCTCTGTATCGTTCCAACTTTAGTCTATGTTCTGCCGAAGTGAGCAGGGAGACTTATTTTCATAAAATCATTCCCAGCAGGCTTTCACTGCAAGACACACTGATGAGTTCATCATATTACTTGATAGACACGCATAGAATTTGTTCGCTACTTCTTATAAGCACAGAGCATCTCTCTCCTGGAGAGCTGGCTTTCACCGTGTCTGTGGTTTCCTAGCCACCGCGTGAGAGAGGGATATGCAGAGGGACCTGGGGCAATGTAGGACGAAAGTTGTGGCTGCAAGACCTGCCTCTCAGGCGTCAGCACTCACCTGGAGTGTAAACTTGACAAGATCCTAGACATGCAGGAAAGAGGCACACGTGGCAGGCAGACAAGGACTCGGCAAGATCACCGCCTGTGCTTCTTTTCTGGAACAAACACACACACAAACGGCCTTTGGTTTGATTTGTTGGGTGAACTTCAGCAAAACAAGAGAAGAATTCAGGAAAGAGGAAAACGGGATTTAAGAGCCAGCAACCCTGATCGAGGGCAGCAGGTAAAGAGATTGCAATGTAACAGCTGAGTCATATAACAAGGAGCATTAAAGCCCCTGCTGAGCCGAAGGCATATGTCTTATCTCTCAATGAGAAAATGGAAAGACAACTAGAAACTTGAGAGAGAGAGAGAGAGAGAGAGAGAGAGAGAGAGAGAGAGAGAGATGCACTGTTCAAAAAAGTCACGATCTGAGAGTAAAGCAAGCTATAATTTTGAAATGAATTTGAGAACCGACAAAGCAAAACTTATAGCACTAAGGCCAAGCCTCCTTTAGTCAGGTAATGTGGGGTAAAGGTGGGACTGCCAGATACTCTGAACTGGGGTACAATCATTTTGGATTTTAATAATTGCTAACCGCAACTGTTTTTCCCATGATGCACTTCGTTGTTTCTTTTCCCTCGGACTGCTGTTTGTAGGATAGTTTTGTAGGTGATTTTTAGATGACGTATTCAAATTATTTACTAATTGCTATGAAATGAGCACTAACCAATTTTAACAAATATTTACTGAGTTCCTACCATGTGCCCGGTGCTATTCTAGGTGCTTGGAACGCAAAAGTGAACAAAATAATTCCTGCCCTAGTAGAGCTTTTGTTTTAGTGATGCAGACACAGAATAAACAATAAATCTGATCGATACCGGAAAACAAAAAAGACAAGAGGGAAGGGGAGGAGAATTGGGAGGGGGAAGAGGAAAGTAGCAAGGTGGGTTGAAATTTGAATCAGATGGGCAGGTCTCATTGAGATGAGAATCCAGGAAAGACTTGATAGAGATGAGGGCACCAGGCAAGGGGATGTCTGAGGGCAGAGCTTGGGGGCAGCGTGCCAAACCCTAAGGCTGGAATGCGCCTGGCCTGCTCCCCGGACCGCAAGGAGCCAGAGTGGCTGGAGAGGGGGCTGACTCGGAGAGGAGCTTAGAGAGATAAGGGGTCTGGTGGACCTGTCAGGAGTGCAGCTCTTATTCTGAGTGATATCCCGTCCACAGAAGCATTTTAAGTCCATGGGCCAGGGTCTGACTTTCATGCTAAAATTATCAGCGTGGCTGCTCTGTGGAGAGAAGACTGGAGGAGGCAAGGGCGGAAGTGGGGGTCTGTTAGGAGGCTAATCCAGGTGATGGAACAAGGCTGCCTCCAACCAGCAAAGGAGAATGCTGGCACTGGTGTGTGTGTGTGTGTGTGTGTGTGTGTGTGTGTGTGTGTGGTGTGTGTGTGTGTGTATATGGTGTGTGTATGTGTGTATGGTGTGTGTGTGTGTGTGTGTGTGCTGGGGGTTGTGTTTCCTGCTGTTTATGAAGGAAGACAGGTTAGTCAACTAGAGCAAGAGGCCAACCCAATAGACATCATTGTCAACAAAGGGATGGCATAACGGTGGTTGGCCAGGCATGTAAGGAATAAAAAAGAAAAGGAAATGTAAATTCAATTGGGAAAACCATTGTAAACTCAGGGCCTTTTTGAAAAAAATGTTTTTATTGTTGACAGTATTACCGACGTCGCTCATTTTAGCACCCCCTCACTCCTCTCTGCCAACCCCCTTCACCACCGCCAGGTCTTCACCTCGCTGTGGTCTGTGTCCGTGGGCTATGCATGTGAACACAGCACCTTTAACGGAATGTACTTATTTTTCTGTTTCTGACCCTGACGGTAGCCCATCAACAGCAGCACGTCTGCCAAACCCTGACTCTCACTGAAGGGCATTATGGCTTCTTGGAGGATGACTTTGCGTCTTAGAACAAGAAAAACCCAGAATGAGCCTAGAAAACAAGGATTTCAGGCGGGAACGGTGGAACCATACGGAAGCCCTTGACCGCATTGCAACCATTTTGACATCAAAGTGAAAAATGATGATGAACCGAAACAAGCTGAGTGTGTGAAAGATCTAGAAAAAGTTGATATGTGATTTATTAAAAGGGTTAATATACCAGGATATGTTCATTTTAACAGAGGAGTGTCAATAAATATGGACTTTTAAAATTAATTGTATCTCAATAAAGCTCTTAGCCCTCCTCTCTCCCCCCAGTATATAGATTGTCTGGCCTCCAGGAGGCAGCTTGAGCCGGGCCTCTTCACCTTGCCACCTTCACCTCCATCCATGTATACAGCCCGGGGAGCCACACCCCAGGCTCCTCTGGGCTTTTGCACAGAACACTCCCCCCACTTCTCATAGTAAATTCCTCCTCCTTCCATATCACTGTCTCAGGAAACCTCCCTGCTCACGGTGAGACATGGCTCACCTGTCCGAACTTCAAATGACGGACTGGGAAACACAAGCATGGTGGACATGAGACTTTTAGTAACACTTCCGAAACCTGGCGTGCATTGTTTGGCACCATCCGTCCCAGCCTAGGTCAAGAGGCCTTGCCAAGCCCATGCTTAGCCCCTTTTACTCTACCAAGTGTCAGTCTTTTTTTTTTTATTTTTTTTATTTTTATTGATTTTTTTTACAGAGAGGAAGGGAGAGGGATAGAGAGTTAGAAACACCGATGAGAGAGAAACATCGATTAGCTGCCTCCTGCACACCCCCTACTGGGGATGTGCCCGCAACCAAGGTACATGCCCTCGACTGGAATCGAACCCGGGACCTTTCAGTCCGCAGGCCGACGCTCTATCCACTGAGCCAAACCGGTTTCGGCAAGTCTTTGGTTTTTGAGTCATGTCTGTCTTCCCCACCAGACTCTAAGCCCCATGAGGGCAGCTCCATGCCTGTTTGATCACCCCTGTACACAACCTCAGGGCCTAATCGAAAAGGTTTCAGTTAAGATCTTGTTGATTAATAAATGGAAAAAACACACACACAATTATTTGCTGCCAAGTTGGAAACCCAGCTGACCAATTATGGAGTCAAATAGTTTATAGTTCCACAAATGACTCAATAAAAAGACATTCTTAGGCACTCCCAATTCAAAATTACAAAGAGGTTGAAAACCCAAAGAACAGGGCAAACTTTTATAGAAGCGTTGGCCTCTTTCTAGAAGTTTCTCCCTTGTACACAGGAACTAACTGAACAGCCAATTACTAGGAAGTCATGACTAAAACTTACGGCTGTTTTTCAAGATAGAGGTTGGCTCTCCAAGGTTTTGAGGGTGAGGGAGATAGCGTGAACCAAACCCAAAACCCTTTCAGCCTAGGTCTCCAGCTTCTTCCTGGCAGTCCCAGACCTACTGGTGGCTTAACCAACGATGACCACATTGCCACTGCCCCTGCGACACCCTAGCTCTTTATCACCTTAGGATACTTCCAACATCATAAAAGTAGAGAAAACACAAAACAACCCCAGTGATAACAGGATTCATCATTACACAGTTATACTTAGTAGTTACATAAGTATTAATATACCATGGGTGTCAGTCACTTTTCTTCTATTTTTTCTTGATTTTTATTTTAGTTTTTTTATTAAAAAATATATTTTATTGCCGAAACTGGTTTGGCTCAATGGATAGAGCGTCGACTTGGGGACTGAAGGGTCCCGGGTTCGATTCCGGTCAAGGGCATGTACCTTGGTTGCGGGCATATTCCCAGTAGAGGCAGCTGATCGATGACTCTCTCTCATCGATGTTTCTAACTCTGTATCTCTCTCCCTTCCTCTCTGTACAAAATCAATAAAATATATTTAAAAAATATATATATATATTTTATTGATTTTGTACAGAGAGGAAGAGAGAGAGATAGAGAGTTAGAAATATTGATGAGAGAGAAACATCAATCAGCTGCCTCCTGCACACCCCCCACAGGGGACGTGCCCGCAGCCAAGGTACATGCCCTATGACCAGAATCAAACCTGGGACCTTTCAGTCCGCAGGCCGACCGACGCTCTATCCACTGAGCCAAACCAGTTTCAGCTTTTCTTGATTTTTAAAGAGTGAGGAAAAGAGAGAAAGAAACACCAATCAGCTGCTGTATCAGGGAATGAGCCTGAAACCAAGCATGTGTCCCAACCAGGAACTGAACCAGAAACCTTTCGGTGGATGAGATGATGCCCAACCAACTGAACCACACTGGCTGGTGTCAGTTTTTATCTCTAGATGTTTTTCTTACTTTCCTGGGTTCCCTTTCCAGGATTGACACTCTCCTAGGTTCACAGAAACTTGTATTCCTATATTTTCATAGAGCCACAGTAATATTCAGAAACTAGAGAAAAATTAATGTCTCTGACAGTCAAGGTTCAGACTTGGCATTGTAAGCCACTTGATTGTGGACTAGGATATGGAGCTGCTCATACTTTCAACCTGAGCTCCCATTTCCGATTTAAACTTGATTTGATACACCAATGAGATTTTTAAAATTCATCCCTTGGAACATGGGGTCTTTTACCAAATAGTGCATTCTACAGTCTTGCTCAGCCAAATCCCACTGTCTTATCATTGAGATATGCAGTATTGACTGGCACTGTTACAAGCACTAAAAATGTATGTGTGCCTTCTCATATCTCCTTGTGATTAATAGCGAGCTCTTTCCTCTTTTAGAATATTTGGGTAAGCCCTGGCTGAGTGGTTCAGTCAGTTAGAGCATTGTCCCAATACACCACGGTTGCGGGTTTAATCCCCAGTCAGGGCACATACAAGAATCAAGCAATCAACTAAAGGAGAGAGTTAAACGGGTAGTTGAGCACACAGCTCTAGAAATAGCGGGCATTGGTCTGGATGGGGGATCTTGACCAGGGTAGGCAGAGGCCCCTGCAGGAAATGTTGGCAGTAACAGGTGTTAGATGGGGTCAGACCGAACCCGGCAACCTTGGTACTTGAGTTCTGACTAGGAAAGAATTCAGAGCTAAGACTCAAACTATAACATAACGTTGATTGTAGAAGGAAACAAGTTGTAGAGGCAAAGGAAGGGCCCTGGGAGCTGAGAAGGGAGGAAGGTCAATGTGACACACCTGGGAGGAGAGAGGTGAGGAGGGGGACAGAAAAGGCTCAGGTGTGCTCCCCGGAGGGAGAGCGAGCCGGGTCCTCAGTCCTGAGGGTGTGAAGGGTGGAGTTTAAGAGCAGACCCGGGGGAAGGTCTCCATGGAATATCCAGTAGACTCCCAGGTGTGTCCTGTCAGGGTCGGGGTCTCCACTGATTGCTTGGTGACTAACCATTGAGTGACACCGGCCAGGGCGGTGATTTATTTCAGATGAAGGGTATATAAAATGTCATTGCATTTAAACATTTTTTTTCCAAAATAAAGAGTAGGAAAGAAAGGGTAATGTGCTTATTATGCGAAAACTGAGAAAAATAGAAATGTCATTTTGCCTTTTATTCTTTCTTAGGCAATTAAAATCATATTTGATATTAATACATGTATACACACACACACACTATCGTATACAGTTAAATAAGACATGTTTAAATAACCCTTTGTTTCAATTTAGATGAGTAGAAAACAACAAATAATTTATAACATTCAGAAGTTTTAAAAAAAGAACTTAAAATTGGTTCTAGTGCATCATTTAACCATGTATGAGCCATTTTCTTTTCTTTCTTTTTTTTAAAAAAAATATTTTATTACTTTTACAGAGAGGAAGGGAGAGAGAAGAGTTAGAAACATTGATGTGAGAGAAACATTGACCAGTTACCTCCTGCAACCAAGGTACATGCCCTTGTCCGGAATTGAACCCAGGATCCTTGAGTCCGCAGGCCAACGCTCTATCCACTTAGCCAAACCAGTTAGGGCTGTATGAGCCATTTTGGATTGAAGCACCTGAGGCTGTACGTATGGTGTAGTGGTCAGAGCACAGGCACCGTGGTCAATTGACCTGGTTTGAATCTGGCTCAGACACTTACTCGCTCTGTGACCTTGAGGAAGTTCCTTAGCTTTCTGCTTCTGCTTCTCCCTCTGCAAAGAGGGCATGACAATGGTTGTTGGGGAAGGAAATGAGTTGCATGTGTGAAGCCTTTAGAAAAGGGCAAGAACAGCCCTGGCCGGGCTGCTCAATTGGTTAGAGTCGTCCTCATACACCAAGGTTGTGGGTTCGGTCCCCAGTCATCTACAAGAAGTAACCAATGAACACATAAATATGTGGAACAAGAGATTGATGCCTCCTTATCTCTCCCTCCCTCTCTCTTTCTATCGCAGATCAATGAAAGAAAAGTGACAGGCACACAGTAAGTACTTAGTACATGTTGGTCTTCACCATCATCACCATTGTCATCATCATCATCATTATTATTAGCTCAAAGAATCAGATGGCAAGGTTGACTTCGTGGGTTATTTTTGTTTTGTTTTGGTCTTGAATCTTAAACCAAGGAGACCAAGGCTCCTCAGTCTTCACGGTTCTTAGAAGTCACCTCCCCATGGTGGATAACCCGAGTCTCAAAGGCCCAGAATCAGTGCATTTCTCTTGCTGCTGGTGTCATCACCCCAAAGGCAGCGATGCCATCTTGGACCTCTCTTCCCACCCTTTTTACCAAGTCTTCCTGATCACTCAGCACCTGCCAGCTTCGCATTTCTCCCTGAAACTATCTGAGCCTCCGGCATCATCAGCTGACACCACTTCACAGACCGTGGGTGCCATTTTGTTCTGCCTGGAAGACAGCTATTCCATCCCAGCTGCATTGGTGGGGGTAGCATTTTCTCAAGTTAGCCTAAAAACACTCGACCCTAGCTATAGAAGGGCTGCTTCTGTCTTTGTCCTTGATTTAATTGAAATTTTGTAACTCCCTCCCCTCCTAAGTAAAGATTACACAAGGATGAAAGAAGAGGAAAGTTAATCTTGTATGTCGTGGGAAACCCAGTGAAACATTTGAAATGCTCAGATATACCACAGTCCGCCTAGAGACTATTCTGGCAGCGGGTAACAAGAGCTATGAAACTTTTCAAACCTTTGACCCACCAATACCAGTTTTGGGAATATACCCCAAGGAAATAACCCAAATGGGAAAAAATGTAATTTGTGCAACGATGTACGTGTGCTGCTATTTATAGGAGTGAAGAGTTGGAAATAAGCCAAATGCCAAATAAGGGAAAGACTCGGGCAAGTGATGGTACAGTGACAGAAGGAAACCCCAGTGATCTATTTTTAATTACGGGGATGTAGCCTCTGCTAGCTCTAGGGAATGGATAGATTAAAGTATTTTAAGTGACAAAGCACACCAAACAGGAAGTTTACAACTATGTCAAATTTGTGTTGAAAAAAAAAATTTGGAAGGGAATTTGGAGGGAAGGAAAATGTAGTTTAGAGTTGAGTTTGATGCCTCTTCTGCAAAGTTGCGAGTTATAACATCTATTGCAATACACGCCAGGGTCTGACCATTTTGAGCCTAAAACAACTATTTGAGCATATAAAGTACACCAGCAGGTCTTGTTTTGCAGCAAAAAGTCTTCATGGTTACGTGCCGGGGCTATGGGGAAGCAAGCGCTGTAGCATCAGAACTCTTTGCTATAGAATCCTAGGGACACCGAGAAAGGGCTGGAGCTGCAGGAAAGACATGCTGCGGTTACAACCGGATTGGAGTCAGCCTGCTGTTCTCTGGCAGAGCACCCTCAGACCTCACTGAGGGCTCACCAATACCCGCCCAGCGGCACAGACTGTGTAAATGGGCAGAGAGGAGGAAATTAGGTTTCAGAGGCCAGGATACATCAGATGCCAAGGAAACATTTACAAAAAAGGTTTTATTTTAAACTTAAAAAAAAATCCTCACCTGAGGATATTTTCCCACTGATTTTTAGAGAGAATGGAAGAGAGAGGGAAAGATAGAGAGAAATACCGATGTGAGAGCGTGCAATCAAGGTATGTGCCCTTGACCAGAATCAAACTGGAGACTTTTCTGTCTGCAGGCTGGCAACTCTATCTAAGCCGGCTCTTTAATTACTATTACAGTCAGGCTGTAAGCCTGACTCATACTTCTTAAAAAAGCAACAACAAAACAACTAGAAATAAGAGTTCAGAACAGGAAACTGGACAGCCATATCAAGAACCAAAAGGACATAGAATCAAGGAGCTGTATAAAATAGGAAAAAGATAGATGGGTATTTGTGGCAGGTTAACGGTATGTATATAGAATACTTTTAAAACAATACATATTGGGTATGGGTTAATCTTTAACAACTAGAAAGCAAGGAAACATTTGTTGGAATTAACTATTATTAAAATCTTCACAGCATTTAAAATCAGTTTTCTAGTGAATTTTTACCTTCACATCCTCATCAGAAGGCTAACAGTCTGGGACTCCCCCCCCCCCCTTTCTTAACTTTAACTTGGACAGTAAGACATCATCAAATCAGGCTTTTCCTTCAGTAACGGGAATTAAAACAGGAGTTTGTACTAACAAAGCTGGACCTCCTCTCATGCCTTCTCCAAAGTCAAGTCTGAGCTCAGTGGGAATTAGCGCTGGTGTTACGCAGTGTGTCTTAACGACGCTCTTTGTTTGTTCATCTAAGGATATGTTTTGTTTTATTCATTCCTCTCCCTGGTGATTCAACAACAATGTCTAACTACATCCAGAGCCTTTGGGGAGCGGAGGGCAGTTTTTCTACCCAAACTCTGATAATAGGGGCTCCCTGCCAGACTCCGCCCCTCTTATCCTAATGCTTTATCTAAAATTCTCAGTCCTCCACACATTTTATCCTGTGTTTAATGAGGTCCACATCTGTGGATGCTTCAGAATCTCCACAACAGGCCAGGAGGTGAGAGTGGTTTTAACTCCTCTGAACCCAGAGGCAATGACTCCAGTGACTTGAACAAGTTGACCTCGTTGGAGGGAAAGCTTCTGGCAGACCAGAGGGCCCATGTGCCCAGCAGGGCTCTGAGGCTGAGCTGAAAAACAGTCACTGGAAGAAAATTCTTTTAGGCAAACTGTGATGATTCTCCTCTTTGGTTGGTTACTGGGTTCCCCAGCCAGGATAATTCTATGTTGGGGGTGGGGGGACTGTGCATTGTAAGATGTGTAGCAGCTTGTGTGGCCTCTACCTCCTAGATACCTCCAGTAATGACAACCCAAAATGTCTCCAGGCATTGCCAGATGTCACCTGAGAGGCAAAATTGCCCTCAGTTGAGACCCATTTCTTTGCTAGATATTTTATATGGAAATAATAGTGTTTTGGCAATAGTGTGAGAATCTCCCCTATCTACGAAGAGAATGGAACATTCCAACTTCATCTTCCCTGTCCTGGGCTTCCCAGCAGGTTCAGCTCAAAACAAAATGTGAGGGAGGGAAACCTGTTTTCATTCCCAACTCGCCCCAAGCTCTTTTCCAACACTTTCTTGTTCTTCCTCAAATTCATTTCCCCCAATTAGCCTTCCTCAAGGATTGAGTATGGAAGGTACCCCCAGCGAATACCTGTAACTAACTGGAAATCTTGAACTCTTTCAGGTGGAGGAGCCCAAAGTGGGCAGAATCACGCTAGGTCTTCTATTTTTCTTAAAGTGGATTGAGCTCAACCACCCCACAATTTGGGGAATGAACTCACCAGTCGTTATGTTTTGGATCATTTGACCTTTGGAAGTTCTTAGAAGCATGTTGTGTAGTTGTGCAGAGCACTGTAGATAGAAAACGAGAAAGGGCATAGTTCTGGAGATAACAGTTTGGCAGCTACTACAACTAGCAAACCTGCTGACCAAGCTTGGAGAACCAGATCAAAGACTGGGGTTGCTGAATCAGCTTTTCCTGGATTAACGCTGATACCTGTCAGGACCCAGGGCCTCACCTAAGGCTTCTGAAGCGAAGAAACTTTTTGGAGGCTTTGGTGTAGCGTGTCCATGGTGATTTCACTACAGCCTGTGGGGAAAGATGAGGCCATTGTCATCCCATTGGATTCACTGTATTGGGGGTAGGGGGAGATGGACTGGTTAGGAGGGCTTTGGCAGCCTAAAGAAATGACTAAAAGAAATTGATTTATGCCACGTGGGTTATCAAATCAATTAAGCCAAATTACATCTCTCAAAAGACTGACTTGAGTCCTGGCTGGTTTTGCTCAATGGTTGGAGCACCAGCCCAAGGACCAAAGGATCTCTGTTTCAATTCCCGGTCATGGGCACATATCTGGGTTGCAGGTTTGATCCCTGGCCCTGGTTGGGGGAGGCAACCAATCAATATGTCTTCCTCACATTGATGTTTCTCTCTCTCCTCTCCCCCTACTTCCACGCTAAAAAAAAATTCAATGAAAAAAAATATCCCCAGGTGAGGATTAACAACAACAAAAACAGGCTCACTTGAGTTCATTACTGGGGTGATCACGCGGGGATCCGTGGCATGTTGCCAATGGCTGGTGTTGAAGGAGGAGATGAGAGTGAAAGATGGAGGGAGAGAGATGAAATTGTGATGACGTGCTTTGACCAACTGTTCACAACGGAGGAGAAAGGAATTAGATTTTTCAACCTTTTTGCCTTTGGATAGGACGCAAAGCAGCTAGTAAAGGATCAGATCCCCAATTCCGTGATGGAGCAGCATGAGTAGAGGTCTTCCAGTTTTCAAACACCGAAGTGAGTGGAGCTGATCTGAAGGCAATGGCGGAGGAACGCGAAGAGCAGAAGAAGAAAGAGAGAAGACGGCATAAAGGAAAGCATTGAAAATTTGCTGGCTGGAAAACTAACTTCATGCTTAAAAGAAAAACAAACAAAAACACCAAGTTGTTTCTTCTTGTAGCTACATTTCTGCCCTGGAAAGATTTATGAAAGCAAAAGAAGCGCCCGAGCACAAACATAATTAGGAACAGGCCACCTTGCATAGTTATTCTAGCTGTGGCTTTAATTCCGTTCACAAACCCTGGATCTGGTTCAGATAAGCGGTTCACAGTCTGCTTATGTCTTTCACTTCTGTCTGGGTGGCTTCGTGTCGACACAGCAGCCCAGGCCAATGCAGGAGGCAGGCAGAGGGAGACTGCTCTCCGCTAAGAATCACGAGACCTGGGGACGCACCTTAGGTGACTTAGAGAGGAGCTAAGGCCTTCATTTCTGAATAGAAATAATAGTGAGCAACTTAAACAAAGGGGCCAATTCAGGAAAAAGAAAAATATTTATAGATTTTTTTTTTCTTTTCTTTTTTATTGGGAAGTAACAACCCATCAGCAGCGCTTGCATCTTTCATTCTGAATTTATACAATATTTTGGGCTTTGGGTTGCCCATCACTGGACTGGACAATTTCTAGTTTCTCTTCTAGATTCATTATGTTTCTGGTTCTCTAATGCAAGTGGCTTTTGTTGACTGCTTCTTCGTATTATTTCTAGTTGATTCTTTCCTTAACAACATCATCAGAAGGCTATTTGGCCAGAGGTTTTCCATTCTCAAGAGGCTCTTGAAAAAATTCTTGGTTACAAATCATATTGTCCTATTTTATGTACACGTACAAGCCTAAAGGCAACTATCCTAGTTCTGCAGTTACCACAGAGAAAAGTCAATACGTGTTAATAATTCAACAGCTAAAGGAATGGTTTTCAAGGAAACAAGTCAGCAAATTTTGACCAGTTACAAACAACTAGTCAATTGATCTGGGCCAGAATGTCAGATATCCAGATATGTCTTCAAATAAAATGCTCTTGGAATGCATACTGGAGCCATAAAGCCGTTGCCAACAAAAGTAGGAGGAGCCCATTGACATTTCATTATTAAAATCTGATCACCTGATCAATCTTGCTTTAAAACTCTTTTAAGGAAAAGAATTAGTCAAAGGTATAATACAAGATATGATCGTAGGGAATCCAAAGAGATGGCAAAACCAGAAATACTGTTCCTTACTAAGCCTTTGGGAAAACAGTATGACAGTTCCTTAAAAGGTTAAACAGAGTTACTATATGACTCAGCAATTCCACTCCTACGTGTGTATGTGTGTGTGTGTGTGTGTGTGTGTATATATATATATATATATATATATATACACACACACACAAGAGAGATGAAATCATAGTTCCACACAAAAATTTGAACACAAACGTTCATAGCAGTATTATTTATTATAGCCAAAAGTGGAGACAACCCAAATATCCATCAACTAATGAATAGGTAAACAAAATTTATTACATCCTTACAATGGAATACTGTTTGCCTATAAAAAGAAATGAAGTATTAATACTTGTTACAACATGAATGATCCTTGAAAACATTATGCTGAGTGAAAGAAGCCAGTCACAAAAGGTCACATGTTGTATGATTCCATTCATATGAAATGTCTAGAATAGGCAAATCTATGAGACAAAAAATAGACTGGTGGTTGCCTGGGGCTGGGTGGGTTGGGGTGAAATGGAGGTGACTTCTAATGGGTATGGGGTTTCCTTATGGAGTGACAAAAATGGTCTAAAATTGATTTGTGGTGTTGGTTGTACAATTCTCTGAATATGCAAAAAGCCATTGAATTGCACACTTTAAGTAGATAAATTGTATGGTCTGTAAATTACATCTCAAAAAAGTTGTTATAAATTTTTAAAAAGCTATATCAATTTTGTTAAAATACAAAAGCAAACACAAGAGCTTTCAGACTGTGGTGCAGCAGCATTAGCCTGGAGTGCAAAAGCTGCACTTCCTTAATGGATCTGTTTTCCCAGGGCAGTCATACAATTGCGGTGTGTGTGTGTGTGTGTGTGTGTGTGTGTGTGTGTGTGTGAACCCCAACCCACTGCTTCAAAACTGTTAGACTGCCAGAACAATCTAGCAAATTATGTTATAACATGCCATGAACCTTGGTTTCTGTCATTGGTCACTTAAACTTATTTTCACCTGAGGATTCACAAGTCATTTTAAAAGCAAACCTACCTCTGTAACTTGGGGAGAGATCAATGATCGAAATGTGCTAATACGATGGCTATATCTTGAGTTGATCATGAGCTGACCCCCCTTTCTGGCCTTTAGCCATTACAAATTCTAAGCCCTTAGGTCTGTCCATTTCCAGACTTTGCCCATCCCAGTGAAAGGTAGCAGTCTTGTATTTGTGGAGTCTCTGGTCTAAACAAGCTTCCACAGTGTCTCTGTTTTCTGCCTCTGTGGTAACTCTATCTTCTCCCTCTATCTTGATTGTAAAAATAAGAAGTAAGTTACCTTACTGTTTGACCCAGATAGTCTGAGCAAGACTTTTAATCTCTTTCTTGAAAGAGAGAAAGCAAAGAGCTAAAAAAGAAGAAAAAAAAAAAGAGAAAAAAAAGTTATGCCTGTTTTAATAGTAATTTTATGAAATACCTTTAAAATATGGCATCTTCCTTTAAAATATGGCATCTTAGAAATGAGTAGTAGCCCACTGGGAGGATCATTCTAAGTTTTATAATGTCCTTTGCCTATAAGAAATCAGATATTCCATGGTTTAAATTAAGAATCATATCCCTAGCCAGTCTAGCTCAGTGGATAGAGCATCAATTAGCGGACTGAAGGGTTACAGGTTTGATTCTAGTCAAGGGTACATACCTCGGTTGCAGGCTTGATCCCGGCCCCCACTGGGGCACGTGCAGGAGGCAACCAATCGTTGTGTCACTCTCACATCAATGTTTCTCTCTGTCTTTCCTTCTCCCTTCCACTGTCTCTAAAAATCAATGGAAAAATATCCTCTGGGTGGGGATTAACAAAAAGAAAAAAAAGAGTCATATCTGGTATCTGAAAGTTTCACACAGCTGCCAGTTTCACTGATATCGGGAGGGTATGGGGGTGAGGCAGGTGGAGGGTGGAGCATGGGCTCTGAACTGCCTGGCTTTTAAACTGGGCAAGACACACAATCCCTCTGTGTCTATTCGGATATAATATGAGGATAAATCATAGCACCCACCCCGCAGAGATGTCTGGAGAATTAAGTGACTTAATTGTATAAATAAATAAAATGCAGAGGACAGAGTCTGGCAGATAGTAAGTACGCAATAAATTTTATCTGCTATCATGATCTTTCCCCACTTCACCAACTGTTGGGGGAAGGGCACCACTTACTTTCTGCCAGAATCCCTTTGCAAGGAACCTGGACTTGGTCCCTGAGAGCAAATAAACCATCAAGGATGAGGTCTCTGCCTGAGCAGTGGGGTTCGGTTCAGACATAACAAGACCGTTTCACTTCTCCCTGGGTGAGACCATTAGAGTCTATTAGGGGCGTGGTTCCTCCTAGAAAAACAAACAAACAAATCCAGGAGGGGAACTCAAGTTCCCTAAATAAATCCATTTCCAAGTTCTGAGGTGACTGAGCAGGTCTCAGCCGCGGGAGAGAACTCCTTCCGTAGAGAAACCTGCAATAGCTTCCTTGAGTACTCCTTGGTGCCATGACCTGTCCCGTTCAGACTTTCTTTAACTGTAACCCCAAACCTCGCTGACACAGGGCTATGCATTCCAGAGTCCGCCCAGTCTTGCTCTCCTGCTACCATTTACACTCCCTGACTGTTTGGTTTGGTAATGACCCTGCCTGCCTGCCCTCAAGTGGTGGTTTGACCCGTAGAGCAGCTCATGCTGACCTGTGGTCTGGTAAGGAATCTCCAGTCTTAGCCAATGACATATTGTGCCTATGTTGTGCTCAACTCCACCTGTGGCCCATGGACACTTCATAAGTCTCCTTAACTCTACTCGGGCTCCTGGCCAACTCAAGAGAAAGCACTTTTTTTTTTTTTTTTTTTTTTTTTTTTTTAAATCCAAAGGGAAAACATAGGTACACAGAAACGAAATTATTTATTTAGGGAAATAGAGAAAGAGCTAGAAATTTCACTGAGCCAGGATTTAGAACCTTCAGATCCTGTTGCATCTAAAACGTAGTAACCAACAAGACTTCATTCTTAAATAAAACGTTGTTTTTAATAAAATACTGCACACATATGCTTTTCTTTTCAAAGATGTTATGACCAGGAAGGTTGGTGTGAATGATAACACACGGCAAACTGCATAATTAGTAGCAAAAACAAGGACTCTCAAATAAATAGACGTCAGCATTTTTCCTAGGACATAGTGTGCAAACCAGCTGACACTGAGGACAGGCAAGGAGACTTTCCCTCCGAGGATGTGCCCTGGGTTGGCGTGGGATAGAGAAAGGAGTCATGGGTACCCTCAGGAATCCAAAGTAACATCGGAGTGACCTTCTGGAGAGGGGGATCCTTGCCTCTCCTTACCTTTTCGCCCAAGATTTCAGAGCTTAGCTGGAACAGAGAAAAAAGCACCACCACAGTCACCTGTAGGCATCCGAGGATCCAGCAGGGCGGGTGTGGAGCCAGTGGAAAATTCTGGGGAAGGCAGAGCTGGGCTAGTAAAGGAGGGAGATCTAGGGTGACAGAGGAGAAGCTTGACTATGCCTGAATGCCCTGACTTAGTACAAATCTAGGTCACGGCAGCCACTCAGAAATCCTGGTAAATACAATGACCACAGATACATAACAGAAAAAATACAAGATGCAGAATTACCCCACTAACCACCCATTCATTACACCTCAGGTCGGTCCCCCACTATTGAGAGCCCCTCACCCAAAGGTTTAAGTACAATCAAAGCCATGTAGGTATTGCTTGACATAATTTGCATGATATTCAAGAGGCTAAAAAAAATCCTCCTTAATCCATCCTTCCTTTCCTATCAAATCCGCTTCTCTTTTCTCCTTTTGTGGATAAGAATGAGCATGGGGAGAGCCTTCTCAGGTGGGATTCCCAGCTTGGGATGGTGAGCTGTCCCCTCCCTGGAAGTCTGACTTTTGTGTATCTGACGGAAGAATAAGCCTTCAGGGAAAAACCCATACCCGGCTTCTAACAGACACGGCTTTCTCAAATACCCTTATTCGGTTTTCAGAGAACACCCCCCAATACAATTGGAATTGCAAAGGAGGAAAGGGGTCACTCAAGCTGACTCAGGCCCTTCTGGCCTCAACGTGGGCTGGCAGGAGACGCCAGTTGCCCTCACTCCTCGGCACAGTCATGGACGTTAAATACTGTCCAGAAGTTTCCCCGTTCCTTACAAAGACTTCTTGTCTGTCTGGCCCAGGATCCGGGCCAGGCAGTAGGGGATGAGGCTGGCCGAGGCCAGGGGCACTGCTGCACTTTTGCAGAAGGACAGGATGTAAAAGACCATCTCGACTCGGGATGGGGGTTTCAGAGAGTCGAAGAGGTGCAGGAGGACGAGGGAGGCGGTGATGCAGCCGAGGCGGAACGGGACCCGCTTGCCGAGCTGTCCCTTGCAGCTCTCCCGGTACAGGCCGGAGTTGAGAGCCAGCCCGAGGCCGAAGAGGGTGCCCAGGTTCTTCAGGAGGCTGGCGAAGGGCGTGGTGTCAATGTGGACCCATTCTGGCCGCGCGCACCACCTCTTGGCCTTCTCCAGAGTCCACAGGAGGTCCACACCCAGCCCCTTCAGCAGCAGGTAAAATCCAATGGCGAAGCTGAACAGGAAGAAGGTGATGAGGAAGTATTTCCTGAGACTGGCGTTGTAGATGCCCTGGATGTGGCGGAAAGTTTCAGCGACGGCGATGCCTGAGCGGGAGAAAGAGTGACGGTGAGAAATAGGAAAGGCTCTGGACCTTCGGCTAGAGACGGGCTGGGAACCAATGGGTGACGTGTCATCTGTCGCCCATTAAATCCCAGATGCTAGATTAGAGGGTCACCTGGTTTATTCCCATAGGTGACCCCAGCCCTTCCCCACCCATAGACTCTCTCCGAGGGAAGAGTCGTGGTCCATACATCCTCCTGCTGCCTGCTTGTTCCCCGTGGGGGGTCCTCATGTCTCTAATTGAACAGCCTGAGGGTGAAGAGTTCACTCCCACTTGGGCAGCCCACTTCCTCTTGGAATGGATTTGGTTATTACAACATTCTTGCTTTTGCTGAGCTGAATGAAGCCTGTCCCCCTCCACTGCCAACGATTGGTCTCAGTGCTTCCTGCAGGAGTTAAGTGGCAAATCCCGAGCCTCTTTAACACATTTGAGGACAGTTATTCTCCTCTCTAATCTACACATTCCCAGGTCTTTCATGTAACTCGGCTTCCAGGCTCCTTCTTAGACATGGAACCCAGTACTGAATGTTGTGTTATTTTGTAGTTGCCATGAACTCATTCAATCTCTTGATTGCAGCACTGTTTTCTGCTCTTACAGATCTCCAGGGGAAAATTCACTAATGAAATTTGTGCACGGGTGGGGTCCCTAGGCCTGGCCAGCGATCAGAGCCGATCAGTGGGGTGACCAGTGGGGCAATCAGCCCTTCCCCTGGCACCCGCTTTGGCCACCCTGGTGCTGCCCACTCATCAACCCTGCCCCCTGCTGCTGCTGCCGCCGGTCACCTCCTGCAGAGGGAGGCAACTGGCAGGGAGATGGAGTGGGCGCTTTGCTGGCATCCACCGTGGCTGGCTTGGGGCCTGTGGGCTGGGGGAAGCTCCTGATTTGAGTATCTGCCCCCTGGTGGTCAGTGTACATCATAGCAACAGTTCATTCTGCTGGTCGGTCAATTTGCATATTAGGCTTTTATTATATAGGAGGCCTACCACAAAGTCAAATTCTTTCTATACTTAGCCTAGATCTTTTCTCAACCTCATTAGCTGGATATAAAAAACCCCACAAATATTGAAAATGCTAAACCTATAAAAATGACCAAGTGTGGGTCATATTAGGTTTGCAAGTGAATTTATTTAAATAAAGAGCTTTCCTAGGACACTGTGTTAATTTGTTAAGTTTGGAAGATTCCCTTAAAATTAAACAAGGTGCCACTCCCAATGGAAAATCAGTAAGAAATAAAGATTGTAAAAAGCTCAGAGATTTCAAGCTAATTTAATAGGGAAAGTATTCTGTGTAGTGCAGCTTTTCTGGAACACACTTAAATGTGTAGATCTGGGCACTCCCATAGAAATGAATCACCTTACACGATCTACCCTTGACTTTCAGCCCACTAAAATTATAATTAACCTAACTGCATTGATAAGCACAGAATATGGCTGGCATGCTGGAATTTTGTCCTGATTAGGGAGAAATGGGATACATGGGAGAGGAAGGGAGGGATCCAGAGCAGCTGATACCTGACAACACTCCAGCCACCACCTGGTGGGGGAAATGAGCAGCAAGGTAGATTCGTGACAGACAGACGTTCAGCTGCACGGCCCAGAATCCCAACCACAGAGCGATGTTCAAACACCTGCAACGGAAGAGGAAACCATGACAGAACCCAGATACACATCCTTCAGCAGAGAGAACAGCTTCCGCAGGAATGTTGAAGCCTGGCAAACTTGGGCTCACCAGTGGAATACTTGTAAGATAATGCTTGTACTCACAAGCTCAGAGATGCCTGTGGCACGCGGTGAACTCTTGTGTATGAGAATGTATTTGCACTGTGGCTACACACCCAGAATTCCCTGTAGTAGAAATGTCTTACATTTCTCAGTTTGTTTTAACATAGATGGTAGACTCTATGGTTGGTACAGAAATGGGTCTTTGTTGAAATCCTGCCACTACTGAACTCCCTGATCTCAAGAAGCCCCTTTACCATGTTTCCTTATCTGTACAATGAGGATGCGCACATGTGGGTCTCTTCCAGCCCTGACATTCTGTGACTCTAATCTTCACACTCAGCAGACAGGCTGCAACTCTTATCAGTACCAACCCAAAGTGTGGGATGGGCTAGGGGGATGTGAGGAAGAGCAAGTGGTGTGTCAGCTACAGAGAAAGCTGCCTCCTGCTCTCCACCACCCACATTCCAGGGCTGAGTTCTTACCTAAATCCGAAGGTGGGCTTTTTCTTCCCCCGAAAGATGGAGAGGGTGGATGTGACCATCACATAGTATACACCTGCTGTGCCCATGGCATGGCCGGAGGGACTCCCTAAAGGGCGGGAAAGAGATGAATGAATGTACTACAGGTGAAAGTCTCCATCCCAGAGACTGCTGGGAGTGTCATCTATCCATCAGTCCTTCCATTCATCCACCCATCATACCATCCGTTCATGTATCTATTTAGTCACCTATTTAACAAGTCTCTACTGAGCTTCTATTCAGGCCCAGCACTATGCTGAGTCCGGGAGTATAGTGGTGAACAGAACCAGAGAAGGCCCAGTTCTTGTACTTACATACAGTCTAGAGATTACACAAAGGATCAGAGTATTGGATATATAATTAGAAACTAATTGGCCCTCCATAACCTCTCTTCTATTCTTTTTAAAATATATTTTATTGATTTTTACAGAGAGGAAGGGAGAGGGATAGAGAGTTAGAAACATCGATGAGAGAGAATCATCGATCAGCTACCTCTTGCCTACTGGGGGTGTGCCCGCAACCAAAGTACATGCCCTTGACTGGAATTGAACCTGGGACCTTTCAATGTACAGGCCCACACTCTATCCACTAAGCCAAACCGGTTTCAGCCTCTCTTCCATTCTTGCGCTTTCTGCCCTGCGCATGCTGGCCTCATTGCTTTCCTGTAAACATGCTCCCACTTCAGGGTCGTGGCATTGTTAGTCTTTCTGGTCACACAACTCTTCCTCCAGAAATTTTCTGGCTAATTCCCTTGCCTCTTTCAAGTTTTTGCTCAGATCTCAACTTCTCAATGAGTATTACCTTGATAACACTATTTAATTCTTGACCACATGGTTCCTATTCCTGATTCCTCTACCCTGAGACATAGAGGGTCCTGAGATATGCCAGCCTCCACCCAGATCCCCTTCTAGGTCTTATTTTTTGTTCAATCAAATGGCAGCTTTTGTTTTTTAGTAGGTAATCAGTATGCAAACCCTTCACTCAGACAGAAGGTCTTATTTTTCCAGCTATTGAAAGTGTGCTCACAGATGGGCCTTAGCTCTCAGCCTTCTGTGGCTGAGAGAGCATTTTGATCAGGGTTACCCTCTTCCCGGGGCTGGCCTGTACCCAGTCACAGGTCTCCATGGGAGTATAAGGGCCTGTCCCTCCATCTGAGTCTGCTTCCAGGGAACCCCATAGGCAAAGCCTTGTCTTTTCTTTTTTTAAAAAAATATTTTTTATTGATTTCAGAGAGGAAGGGAGAGAGAGAGAGAGAGAGAGAGAGAGAGAGAGAGAGAGAGATCATTGATAAGAGAGAATCATTGACCTTGAACCCCACCCCAACTGGGAATTAAACCCGAAACCTGGGCATGTGCCCTTGGCTAGAATCGAACCAGGGACCCTTTAGTTTGTAGGCTGATACTCTATCCACTGAGCCAAACAAGGTAGGGTGCCTTGTCTTTTCCGTTCTCCTCCTCCTCCTCCCTCTTCTAAATTGTCATCTTCTAATATTCTATATAATTTACTTGTGTGTTACACACACACACACACGCGCACACACACACACACACACACACACACACCATTCAAATAGCTTCACGAGAGCAGAGATCTTTTTTTTTCTTTTTCTTTTAATCACTGAGGTATTCCAAGCTTCTAGAACAGTATCTGACACAGAGTAGGTGCTCAATAAATCTCACCTGAATGAATGCACACGGTCTGAAGTGAACAAGGGGTTTGTAAGAATGAATAACTATGACCTATGCCCTAGTTTGGGGGTCAGGGGTAGGGCCACTGAGGACGGAATGCCAGCACCTTCCTAAGGGTAAAGGACACTTACGAGGAGGGAAGGGTTTGCATACTGATTACTTACTAAAAAACGAAATCTGCCATTTGATTGAGCAATACCAGCATGGCTATAATTAGCAAAACACTGGCAGGTTGTGGGCGTGGTAGGCCAGCTCAGGAGGACACAGCTGCCAGACCAGGCCCCTGGGAAGGACAGCCAGGGCACCAGGCCTCTAAAGCTTAACCTTTCCCAGACTAAGGGCCATTGCACACGTACTCTCATGAGCCCACTGCCCGTGAGGGTGCTTGCCTCTCCGGATTAGTAATTAAGGTTCTGGAAACATTAGGCAGATTGCCGAAGCAGCAGCAAGGTGAGATTCAGCGAGGCCTTCTTGAGAGCAGTTACGATGGGATTGTATCAAATCGAAGACCCGGAGAAAAAGCGGGAAGGAATGGCTTTCCTCGTGTCCCCTCAAAGTCAGCTTCACCCACAACGAATGCTGACAGGTGTCCACATGAGCAAGGGGCACCGAGCTTCTGTCTGTGCCGAGGGCGGACTCTTACCTGGGCCAGTCTCACAGGTGACGGGGAACTGCTTTATCAGCGGGGCGGAGGTATTGCTGTAGTAGTCGGTGTCCAGGACCCACCAGTACGGGCGCTGCCCGAAGAGAATCCTGTGGAGAAGCAGAGCCCGTGTCTGAGGTTGCTGAAGGAACCCTTTTGCCAGAAGCCCACACCTCTGAGAAGAGAGAGCAGCTTGAGAAGAAGATGCGTGCGACCCTAAACAGAAAACTGGTGCATCGGCCGCCTCCAAGAAGGCGGACTGGGTGGCTGGGAGGAGGCAGGGGGAGGTAGACTTGTATGCTACATCCTTTATATCATGTTTGCATTTTCAACTATTTGAGTTTTTTATTTATTAAAACATACATAAATAAACCTGAATTCCAAAAACCCATCTTCATGGCCAGCTAGGTGACTTTTTCTTAAAACCGCCAGACCAATTTGTCCTGGAAGGACACATCTGGAACTGCAGTTTGCAACTGAAATTTGCGTATCCCACCCGGTCCCTCCGCTCTTTCTTCAGGCCTCAGAATAACTCCCTGTGAGACAGACATGGCTTCGGGTGCTTGCTCTGTGTCCTCTGCTTTGAAAGAAGATATCTCAGACAAACCCCTGCCCTTTTATTTTATTATTTTTTTTCCTTAATCCTCACCTGAGAATATGCTCCCTTTAGAGAGAGAAAGAGAGCAGGGAAGAGGAAGAAACATCGGTGTGAGAGAGAAACATCCACCCCTTGCCTCCCGTATGCACCGGACTGGGATCCAACCTGCGACCCTTCGGTGCATGGGATGATGCTTCAACCAATTGTTGGCCAGGGCCAAGCCACTTCCCTTTTAAAAGGCCTAGATCGTTTTTTTTATTGATTTATTGATTGATTGATTGATTATGATATCATGTAATTATATCCCCCTATTCTCACCTCTCCACGTATGCCCCCATCTCCCTGTTGTCTGTGACCACTGGTTAGGCTCATATGCACGAAAGGCCTAGCTCTTTTATTGTGGAAACAGGCTTCAGAGGTCCTGCTGGAGGCCTCCTTTTCCCTGTGCTGGTGGCAGAGTGATTGCTCACCCAAATCAGGGACAGCCACTAAACCCTCACCTCTACCAACTCCGAGGAAAGCTATCCCCCTTTAACTGAGATCAGATGTTTGCAATAACCACTGCTATTTTTATTGCTTAGGGCAGTGGTCGGCAAACTCATTAGTCAACAGAGCCAAATATCAGCAGTACAACGATTGCAATTTCTTTTGAGAGCCAAATTTAAACTTAAACTCCTTCTAATGCCGCTTCTTCAAAATAGACCCGCCCAGGTCGTGGTATTTTGTGGAAGAGCCACACTCAAGGAGCCAAAGAGCCGCGTGTGGCTCGCAAGCCGCAGTTTTCCGGCCACAGGCTTAGGGTCATGCTCTTTGATAGGGGATGTTACAGATAAAACTTAGATTTTTCAATAGAAATTTCACAATCCCTTGGGCTTCTGAGCCCAATAATATTTTTTTTCTTTTTCTTTTTCTTTTTTTTTTCCCTATTCTAAAGGACTTCTACTGTTTATAGCCAGAGACTATTAGAGCTGAAAGAGATGTGAGAATCGTCTGACAGTAGTCATAGATAGCTTTAGAGACGGTAAAGGGCTTAGACTCTAAGCCTTAGAGGGAAGCTGGTCCCACTCTTCATTTTCTAGATGACAAAAGAGAGGCCAGACCAGTAACATGCTGAAGTCAGCTGGTACTGGCTAAGAATTATAAAACATTCAGGATTTTTGCAAAGAAGTCTTGAAGTCCTAGTGATTCAAATCCATCAGTAGCTTGCAAGTGGCTATAATGGGAATATACACTGAGTGGCCAGATTATTATGATCTCTGAACGCATAATAATCTGGCCACTCAGTGCATATCCTAAATAATAATCTTATATAATAAAAGGCTAATATGCAAATTGTCCCCTCAACCAGGAGTTCGACCAACAGGTAGGCCGGCCAACCACCCATGCCCCCCTTCCCCTGACTAGGCTGGCCGGATCCTACCCATGCATGAATTCATGCACCAGGCCTCTAATATATATACATATACACTGAGTGGCCAGATTATTATGCCCTCAGAGATCATAATAATCTGGCCACTCAGTGTATAAACAGTAGAATTTGGCAAATGTTAAAATTGGGGTTCTTCCACCTCCCATCCTTCCCTGAAATAGTCAGTTAATCAGCATTGGATATTCCATGGTTCTTAAGAGCCTTGCCCCTGAAGCCAGCCTGCCTGAGTGTCAATCCCGCCTCTGACATTTACTACCCATGTTGGTCTAGGCACCGTCTCTTTATCTATAACGTAGTGACTACCCCCAGAAAAACATTCAGCACATGGCCTGGCACATACTAAATGTTCGATAACTGTTAACTATAATTATTATAAGGTCCCAGAGATAACCCAAGTTTACAGATTATAAAACAAAAACTCAGAGAGTTGCTATGACTTGCCCAGGACATGCAGCTGGTAGGTGGCTGAACAAAGCCTGGATGGAGCCCAGTTCTCTGGATTTCTCCTCATTGCCCCACACGACAGGTTTTTAAATGACCTATATGCTTCCTTTTTTTCATACATCATTTTTCTTCTTTCATACATCTACTGTTATGTTGCCTATTCTGCTGCAAAGTAGTAAAACTGTGTTTCTTTGCTTATAGCCTACAATCCAGACTTTCCACTAAGTCCAGCTGGCCTTCTGTCCACATGAAATAGCCTTTCCCTGTGTCTTCAACTCACTGACAGGGTTTCCTCCGTCTTCTCTCTTTAGCAGCGGATGGAGAGTCAGGAAGGGAGAATAGCATGGAGAAGGCAACTTCTGATGGACAGACATTTCCAGAAAGGACGCCAGCCTCTTTCCTTGCCGACCTCCTCTCGGCCTGGCTCTTACTCACCACTTGAAGATGAGGTTGAGCCAGTCTCCAATCACAGCCACCCAGAGGAGCTGGATGCCCACCGCTTCTCGAAGATGGAACCAGATGGGGAAGAGCACATAGAAGGCATTCCTGAGGTCTGCGAGCACAGAGACCAGGATGAACCAATCCTGGGAGTCCTGGTAGTTCACCTGGAGGTAGTGTGTTGACTGGATCCCAAAGTCATGAAGGACGTTCATGCCTTCCTCCATGCTCGCTCCCTGGCCCGTCAGCTGAGCCCTTGCAGACTTGGTGGTGATAACTGCTATCAGCCTGCGTCTTGCCCGTTTTATACACCCTGTCACCAGCCTGCAGGTCAACCCAGCCCTGATCTTTGGACTCAGAAACCACTTTTGTCTAAAATCTATTGATCAAAGGTGCATCATCAGTAGGTTGATGCAAACATGGTCAGGGTGATTTACGTAAAATAGAAAACCAGGCACACAAAAACAGCCTGATCGGCCATGTACTCGGCAGGGCCAATGATTAACTTGGGCATGCTGCTCGACAGTGCCAGGGGCTGCCCTCCTGGCTTGAACCCAGCCAGAGACACGGGACAGAGTCTAAATCACCGTGGTTCTTGCAGAGATGCCTGATTTCCTAAGTCTGCGACTGCACTTATTTGGGAACAAAGAAAAAGTCCTGAAGTCCTAGTGATTCAAGTTTGGGAGCTCAAACCCTCTTCCCATGTGGCTCCCTAGATCAGGGCCAGAAAAGAGTCCTCTTTGAATGCCTGATTAATTCATTCATTTAATGTCTTTAGAGTGAGGACTTTTGGGGTTTTCCCACATGAGTGTAAGCAATAAAATGAATGTGTGTTCATACAAAAACAATATGATTGATATATAGTTCTAAATAAAATCACCAACCAATTGGTGACTGGGGACTCTGTAGTTTGATCTTCCATTTGTACTTGGAGATATTTATGTTCACGAGGCAGTCAATCCATTTTTACTACAGCCCTGGATCTAGACAAGGAATAAATTAAAGTAACAGATGCCCGGTCGTGAGAAGCAATGCTGCCTTAATCCCCGGCACAAGCAGAAATCGCCCTGCAGCAATCAAAACCTCACCCTTGGTCAGTTCAAACTCTGAAGGAAGCAGGGGCTGAATCAGGCAGTGAACGGGGGCAATTTTCAAGGAGAAGAGCTGGCAGGAATAAAACTTTAAAATATTCACTTGAATTTCCTACCAGCAAGTCCATGATCCCTTGTAAGGGGTTGGTTAGGGACAGGGAAAAGGAACTGGGAGCTAATGAGTCTGTAGCAAAAGTAGACAACATTCCATGTTGGAAACGATTAAAACATCACCCGGGAAGTATGGTCTAGCATCTTCTCCCCAACCTCCATGGGCTCCCACCCACCTCCAGCAGACCCCAACTGCCCTTGACCACGTTGTCTCTGCTGGTCCAAGCAGCCCTCTCCTACCATGCCTGGTCCGGGGAAGTAATGGTGGGCTGTGGGTGGGCTGCAAATAAAGCATGCACTTGGCAGTGCTGTGGGGAAGGGTGCTCTGTATTATCAGGAATGCTAGGCCACAGGTAGTGGGCCCCACTGGAAGAGATAGTCTCTTCCCTCCACCCAGATAAGCCTTCCTCGAAAGTATTGAGCAACTGCTGTTGCGATCCCCGGGGACTGAGGTGAGTTGAGGGCAAATAGGGCAGACCCTGTGACAAAATATTCCAAGGCCACTTACTATCTGGCTCTCCACAGGGCCGCTAGCAGCCAAATCTCTGAGCCAGGCAGAGTTCTCTCAGCATAGGGGGAGGCCAGTGCAGGGCCCTGTCTTCTGGAGGGAACTCAGGGAGAATGCTCGTGTTGATAAGGAGTGGGATGGAGCTGATATCTGCTCATGGGGTAGAGGAGGAGTCCCTCTGGCAGGCAGCCCACCTGGTTCGAGTACTTCTTGGTTAGAGCCATTGCATATCATCATGAGACTCTTTGCTAGTCTATCTTCCTACCTTCCAGCCCCTTCCTGCTGCCTCCAGCAAATGTTTATCATGTACAGAAAGAGGTGAGACCCCCAAAGACGCAGCCTGCTAGGAAGCTGACTGCAGAGAGAGATGGCGGTGTCCTCCAATGCTCACAGGACGTGTGGATATTTCGAGGTGGATAATGGGGAGGAAGTATTTGAGTTGCTGGAGGTTTCAATGAAAGTTTACTCTCTTAAAGAACTCTCTCCAGAGAGGGAATTCTATCATCTCCTTCTAACTCCTGTCATCTTCCCTTTCAAGAAGGTCTCCAGTTTAATTCAGTCAACATTTCCTGAGCAAAGCCCCATGCTCGGCTCTATAAGAGATTGCAAATGAGCCCTAGCTGGTTTGGCTTAGTGGATAGACCGAAGACTGAAGGGTCCCAGGTTTGATTCTGGTCCAGGGCATGTACCTTGGTGGCAGGCTCAATCTCCAGCCACGGTCAGGGCTCTTTGGGAGGCAACCAATCAATGTGTCTCACGTTGATGTTTCTTTCTCTCCCTCTCTCTCCCCCCTCTTCCTTCCACTCTCTCTAAAAAAGTCAATGGATAAATATCCTCAGGTGAGGGTTAACAAAAACAAACAAACAAACAAACAAAAAAGAGATTGTAAATTAAATCTTGGTTGTCCTCTGGGACCTGGACATTCTAGTGGGGCAGGGAAGGTAGATGCTGACCCAACTCACTGTGTCAATTGGGGGATCCTTAGATTGAAACTGTACAGATATGGGTGAGCTCCCTATTATTTTGTCTGAAGCAGAGATGACTCAAGACTTTAAAAAACAACAACATATTTTATTGATTTTAGAGAGAAAGGGAGAGGAAGAGAGAGATAGAAACATCAATGATGAAAGAGAATCATTGATCGGCTGCCTCCTGCACGCCCCTACTGGGGATCAAGCCCACAACTGAGGCATGTGCCCTTGGCCAGAATCAAACCGGGGACCCTTCAGTCCGCAGGCCCACGCTCTATCCATTGAGCCAAACCAACTGGGGCGACTCAAGACTTATTGATGTCATCTGGGAAAATTACCAGCCGAGACTGGGAGGCAACGAGGGTGGAGAGTGCTGTGGGCCCCTCAACGGGAACACGAGCTGGGCGCTCCTCAGGCGCTTTCTCCACAAACAGAAGCCCAGCGGCTCGGGGATCTCGGTTTGGGAAGCACACGCAGGAAAGGGGCCAGAAAGAACAGTCTGGTCTGCTGCTAAATAAGTGCAGCTGGTGCCCGTGTCCTGGCACCGGCTCCTCCTCGAGCCAGGCTGACTCATTCACTCAGGCCGGTTTATTTGCTACCAGGCGAGCAAAGAGGGGACGGAGTCATAATTTGCCACACACCTCAGCCCCAAATTGCTTTTATTAGCAGGAAGGCATCCTGACTTTCCCTGCCGTCAAACCCGCTCTTCTGGCGGGGGCTCTGGGTTCTGCGGAGTGAGGCTCTGCTTTGTTGCTGAGCTGTGATCACCAGAACGGGTCTTGTCTGCACATTGTATTAAGGACACGGAACCCGCTGAAACCGCTTTGGCTCAGTGGATAGAGCGTCGGCCTGCGGGCTGAAGGGTCCCGGGTTCGATTCCAGTCAAGGGCACCCACCTTGGTTGAGGGCAGATCCCAGGTGGGGGGTGTGCAAGAGGCAGCTGATCGATGCTTCTCTCTCATCGATGTTTCTAACTCTCTATCCCTCTCTCTTGTTCTCTGTAAAAAATCAATAATATATATATATATTTTTAAAAAGGATACAGAACCCAGCTTCAATCCAAGGCTTTGTCTGAGCATTGGGGGAAGGGGATTCCCTTAAAGTATTACAGCTCAAACTCCAAAATGTACAGTTTTAAAATTTTATTTATTTATTTGTTTGTTTGTTTATTTTTGGGCTCCTCTCCCCCTTGATCCCTGGGGAAGGTGGTCAGGGGTAGACAGTAGAAACTGGCTGGATCAACTTGCTGTCACCTTTTCAGTGAGTGCCCCTGTCCATTTGTTACAAAACTATGCCGGGGAAAGCAGGTGAAGGGAGAGGCGGATTAATCATTGCTAGCCTGTGAAAATGGCTGACTTATCTCCAGCGTGGTGAGAAAGTTCAGCTCCAGAACCTTGAACTGTGCACTTACCTACCACGTGGGGGGAGCATGCTGTCTGACTCAAGACGCGCTCGCTGCACATTTTGTCCACAGCAAAGCACCAGAGGACACTGGCTTCACTGTAAACAGTTAAGAACTCCCTGCTCACTGCCTTCCTCCTGCCGCCCTGGCGTCTGCTTTCTCCCAGCGGTCCATGAATCCCTGGAGCCTTTATTATGGGAAGCACAAGCTGACCATCCTCTTCCTCTCCTCTGTCATCTTCAACGCCACCCCCACCCAAAGAAGCCGTTGTGACCCCCAGAGACAGCCAACCAGTTCCCTCATGACCAGATGGTGACACTTGTCCAACTGGCAGTCAACCCTTTGGCGGTGCCAAGCCACCCTGGCAGCTGGGAAACCTTCTTGCGTTGTTTGATCCTTCCTGCCAGGAGCTAAGCTTTGTTGATGATGCACCGGAGAGGCAGAGTCAGGGAAGTAAGCCTCTGACAGGATGGTTGGGACTGTCTGGGAAAAGCTCAGGTCCTTCCTTCTTCCTGGTCGGTACCACAGAGGCAAAGAGGAGCTGTCTGAGGAGAGTGGGAAGTGTAAACTAAGAATCTAGCCCCAATCCACTGTGCCTCCTTGCTTCATCTCACAGATATTTTGAAAGAATTGGGGCTAACTAAAGAAAAAAAGGGAGGGAATGTGTCATCAGTCGCTCAGTCATAGCTCAGCCTGGTTGGGTGTGGAATGAGGTGGGGACTGGGGATGAGTGGGGTGTGTGTGTGTGTGTGTGTGTGTGTGTAAAAGCTGGGTGTGCTTTTCCTTAGAAGACCCTCAGAAAACATCCTCAAGCTTTCAGCAGGCAGCCTTTGAGACATCTCTCCTACTGCCATCACTAGGTCTTCTAAGGTAAAAAGAAAAACAATAAATAGGAAGAGAAAGAGTGTGATCATCTTGGCTGGTGCTGCTCAGTGGTTAGAGAGTTGGCCAGAGCACCAAAGGGTGGCAGGTAGGAATCCCGGTCGAGGGCACATACCTGGGTTGCAAGTTCAATCTCATGGAGCCACGTGCCACATGGGAAGGCAACCAATCAATGTGTCTCTCTCACATCCATGTTTCTCTCTCCTCCTCCCTCTACTCTCTAAAAATCAATGAAAAAAAAAAAAATCCTCCAAGTGAGGATTTAAAAAAAAAAAAAAAAGAGTTGTGTGATCTTGGCCAAGTTACTAGAGTTCTCTAGATTTTACTTTTGTCAACTGTAGTCTGAGACTTGGTGGCTCTCACCCTCCTTTCACGTCTATCATTTTCTGACTCTGGGGTGCTCCTTTGAAAGTAGCTCCAATGAAGTGGCACTTGACTTTTAGTGACCTAACAGAAGTAAATGATTCATTATTGCCAGAAGGAAAGATGTGTTACTATTTAAATTTTTTAAAAAATATTTTTTTATTGATTTCAGAGAGGAAGGGAGGAGAGAGAGATAGAAACATCAGTGATGAGAAAAATTAACTGATTGGCTGCCTCCTGCATGCCCCCTACTGGGGATCAAGCTCTTAACCTGGAATTGAACTTGGGACCCTTCAAGTCTGCAGGCTGATGCTCTATCCATTGGCCAGGGCTCATATTTTTAAATTTAAAATATTTTCAAAAGTGATATATTCACATGGTTTTAAAGAGTTCGAGAGTTCTTCTTCCCACCTCTGGGCACCGCCCAAACACTGGTGCTGCCAGAACCCAGCTGAGGCCCGAGGTGCATCCAGAGTACCCCCTCCTCTCCTGACACACACACACACACACACACACACACACACACACACAATTCTCCATCAGAAGTCAGCTCCCTTTGTAGAGCCTGGCATCCAGCTGAGATCCAGATTGGGGAGGGGTCATCCCTTCCACCTTCTCTCTGCCCCCCTCCTCTGTTTCTTCCCCAGCTCTTCCCTGTAGTCCTTTAATCAACTCTTTCTTTAATAGCCGTGGAACGTTCATTCCAACCAAAATGCCCATGTTGTACAGTCAGTTATTGTCCTTCCCTCTTCTGGAGCCCAGTTGGGGGACATAATTAGGAAATCAGTAGTCTTGGACCCTCTTAACCCACAACCTACTCCTTTTGAGAGTTCCCAAATGAGGTGTGGCCAGAATTGTCATGAAAACAAACAGTGAGGTTTCCCTGCCCCCGCCCCCAGCCTCCCAGGCCGTGAGAGGGCCAAGGAACTATTCTGAGCTATGAAAACACAGATGGGCTCAGCTAGGAAGTAAACAGTAGTCCGTCCGCCAACCCTTGTCTCCCTGGATGGAAGTCCCGACAGTGCCTGATCTCCAGCCAGCCAGTAGGAGAGAAAGGGAGAAGGGGAGGATAGAAAGGAAAGTCAGTGTTTGCTTTATGTTTAAGATTTAAAAGATTTCCTTCACTTTAGTAGGTTTGAAGTGGAAGGAGGTCAGCCCAGAATCATGCAATTCCAGGGGATCTCTCCAACCTTGAATTCCAGAGAGTAGGATGCTTGTTGCTCTCATCAACCCTGTGGAATGTCAGCCTCGTCCGCTCTCCTGGTTAGTCACTGTGACCTTCTCACGGTCAGATCTGCTGGTTGGCCTTTTCTCATCCTTGTTTTCCCTTAATCTTTTGATCACATCTGCAACATTTGGCAGATAACTGCCTTGCAACACTTGCCCTCTCTGTGTTCAATGTTGCTCTAGCAAAATCTACTGTCTCTTCTTCATCCTCTCGTAGTCAGTGTGATGTTAGACCCCACTTGGATACCACGTGGATATCCATGCATTCCCCAAACCTGTAAGTTCCTTCTAGACCCGTTCTAGTTCCATACTTCTGTTTTGTAAACATCTCCTCCTCCTCTGCCATCCCACAGGCACTGAGTCTGGAACCCTGGAGTCACCTTTGACACTTCCTCATCAGGTTCTGACTCTTGTTTGATTTTCTACTCTTACTGCCCCTCATCAATCCCTCTGTCTTGACCTGCTAGTCTCTTCATTACCTAACAATCTCTTACTCCCCTTTTCACAGCTGCACCCAAGCCATCCTACAGACCACTGGCAAAAGAGCCTCTTACAATACCAGGTGTGTGTGTGTGTGTGTGTGTGTGTGTGTGTGTGTGTGTTTCACTTAACACCTGAAGAATATCCAGTGGACACTGCCTACAGAATGAAGTTCAAACTCAAACTTATCCACAATTAAACCTCAGGTTATCACTCCAGCTTTATGTCTTGCAACTCCTCTTTCTGGACCCCCTATTCCATATACACGAATGGGATTGGATTTCCCAAACACATTTTGTTTGCCTAACTTTGCTCTTTCTTCCATCTGGAATATTATTTCCACATGTCCAGATTCTAAACATACTTCAAGGCCAAGCTAATAAAGCCTTTCCAACCCACTTGGCTTAGCTGTTGTCAGCTATGAAGGACCACTCTGTCCTGAACTTTCCTAGCATTCAATGATTCTTATTTTAGGGCGTTTAGCATGTTCAAACCTTGCATTGCCGATGGTTTTGCATAAGACTTCACCCTTTTGCCGAAACCGGTTTGGCTCAGTGGATAGAGCATCGGTCTGCGAACTGGAAAGTCCCAGGTTCAATTCCGGTCAAGGGCATGTACCTTGGTTGCGGGCACATACCCGGTGGGGGGCGTGCAGGAGGCAGCTAGTTGATGTTTCTCTCTCATTGATGTTTCTAGCTCTCTATCCTTCTCCCTTCCTTTCTGTAAAAAAATCAATAAAATATATTTTTTTTAAAAAGACTTCACCCTTTTTCAATTATCCTGAACCCTGTGAGCCAAGAAAGTACCCCTTCCAGCTTTCAGACCTGAACTCTGCTAGCATATTTGGTGCCAGTGAGATAGATTGTTTAGACTGCTGTGATGGTTCCTTCCGTTGCTGATATGCACCTCTTTGCATTGTTACTTTGCCTCTCTTCCCGTCAAGGAGAGAATTTATATCTCCATCCTTTGAATCTGGGGGCCAATGGGACATTAGTAGATGCGATACAAACAGAGGCTTGAAAAGCATTCACTCACTAGGGCTTGTCCTCTTTGGGCTACCATTGGAATCCAGGACCACAAAGAGGAGAAGTCCAGGCAGGCCTGCTGGACGCACGTGGCTGTAACATGTAACCTGTCTGTCCACCAGCCCCAGCTGCCAGACGTGTGAGTGAGTCCATCATAGACCATCCAGCCTTAGTCTCTCTACCAGATATCTGCAGTCAAGAGAGTGATTCCAGGTGACTTCAGCAGAAGAACCACGCAACTGAGCCCCAGCTTTAATGAGCAAATAAAATGGTTTGATGTTTTAAGCCACTGTTTTTCAAGGGGGCTATGCAGTAACTGAAACACCCAGTAGATGCTGTTAATAAAATATTAAATAATAGCTAGCATTCATTGAGCACTTACTCTACTCTAAGAACTAGACTTGTAAAATTACACAGATTGAAAAATCCTGATATAGATTTTATACTGCCCCCATGTTACAGGTAAGGAAAGCGAGGCCCAGAGAAGTGAACTAAGTTGCCTAAGGTCACACTTGTCAGGTTCAAACCCCAGAATCTGGTTCTAGAAATCATTATATCACATTGTAGAAGGAGGAAAACATACATGCCAAGTTCTATAGCATTTTGGGGCCTAATGCCCAGCCTATGCGTCTAACCCTCCCACAGGATGTCCTCTTGAGTCTGTCCCAGGCTCTGGGCCCCGATTGCCTGTTTCAGGGAAAGTCTCGCGTGGGGAACTGATTTAAGACCTGCCATCTGTGTGTCCCACGTTCTCCTTCCTACAACCTTCGCTGGGTTCCAGCAGTGCAGGTTTCATGTGGAGAGGAATTGCTTGGGCTCAGCGTGTCAGTGTTGACCTTTGACCCCATGTCCTGGCTTAACCTGTGCAGCAGCCAGGATGGTTTTTTTCACTCAGGATCTTTGGACTTTCTTCCACCTTTTTTTTTTTTTTTTTAAAGCATAAAGACATTTATTTACTAACCAAGGGGTCAATCCTAATTAAACCAACACTCAAAAGTAGTTGCATATAAAATGACTGTGATAGAAAACTGAACCCAGAAATGGGCGGGGGCGGGGGCAGGGGTGGAGTCGGGGAGGCATGCTTGAATTGAGTTTGTTTATCCTCATGGCTAATTCCCGTCCGGAAGGATGTTGGAATTTTCACTCCGCTTTTTCATAGATCCAAGGACAGCTGACATTGTTCATGACACATTCCACCACTGACTTCCTCCTTCCAATCTTCTCATCTGGTGTTTTGGTGCGTTCCTTCCCGTCCCATTCCTGAGGTTGACCCTATGCACTGGTTACAAAGTTGCAGGTGACCTGAGTTTTTCTGTCATCAGCTGTAATCTCTTCAAACTTTTCTCTCGGGCTGCATGAGAACTGTGTCACCTTCAATGTGCTCTTGGTTTTTACCGTGAGGTTTTGGCCATCAGATATGATGATAGTCTGGCTTGGCCATGGCGCTCATTTCCACGCCTAGTTCCCTCATGTGCTCGGTGAAGCCTTTGTTCTCCACCAGAGCCATCTTCCTACCAGCTGCTGAATGGAGGTCGTGGTGGGCACGGGAGGCCTGTGGGCAACATGATGGGGAGGTGGCAATGAACTTGAGTGCGGTGTGTGAACCTCCATTGTAGAGTTTTGTTTAAAGTACCAAGGGAGTGCTTGCTTCGGCAGCACATATACTGAAGTACTAAGGGAGCAGAGAGAACAAAGCAATGAGCAGAGAACGGTGCGGGTGGGTGGTCTTTGAGTTGGGTTTTAGAGGATGAATAAGGCATCAGCAGACGAAGAGGGAGGAAGGGGGAAGAGGTAGGACCCAGAGGAAGAAAGTGGATGTACAAAGGCACATGTGGCTGGGCACAGCCTGTTTGGGGAAGGGCACAGGGTCATGACAGCCTGGAGTTCCGGGCATCAGGATGGCAGGATGTGCAAACCCTGTGTGAACAACCCAATGTGTCCCAGAGAGTGGGGAGCTCGGAAAATTTACAATTCCAGTTGTTCAAGGAAAAACTATGGGGGCAGGAGAGTCGGGGGAAACTGGGAATTTGCTTATAACGAGTCTGCTCAGGAAGTTGGGCGAGAAGTCCATGGAGAGGTTGGTGTGGGCTGTAGCAGGAGAGTCTGGCTGTCTCTAGGATACCGCACGACGGTTTCTTGGTGCATTAACCACAGTCCAAGGGAGGGGCCCAAGTGAGAAACCAGATTCATCAAGTTCCCCAAGGGAGACTGTCTTTCAGGGAAGATCTAAATTTACCAAAGGAACAATAAAGGCTAATCCTCACCTTATAGTAATTGTCAAGCAAAACCAATTATTATCAGAATAGCCACTAGTTTATTGACACAAGGGATAGAACCGATTTGTCCCTTTCTTCCCATGACCCAGGTGCGGTGGGAAGCTGACCGGCTGAGCTGTGAATCAGGATCAGCTGTTGGTCATGAGATAGGGTTGATAGGGCCCAGTGCCTCCATCTGCATGGCCAATATCCTCCGGGGCTGGTCTGTTCTGGCCTTGGGCCAGGTCTTCTGCTCCAGATGCGGTCAGATTGGCACTGCCCGGGGAGGCTCCATGATGCTCCTTTTCTGTGCCTCCTGACAGACACATTCTCTACGTGTCTTACACTCTCTGGTCAGGCTCCTCTGGCCAGGTTGGAACTAAACTGCTGTTCCAGGGTTTTCTCCACTGTTAGACTCACATGGAGAAAATTTATGCCGCTTGACGCATACATTTACGCTTAGCCTCACCCCCAGAGATGGATTTTATTGGCCTGCGATGCAGCCTGGGTATGTGGAGTTTTACAAGCTCCCCCGTGACTTCAGTTACGGTCCAGGTTGAGAGCTTTTGCTTTAAGGCGATGGTGCATACTTTTGCTCAGGGCCACTGAGTGTTGATTTTGCTCATAGAAGGTCACTTACCACGGACCAGGTGCCAAGTGCTTCTCAAGCATTACCTTGTTAATTCTTTAACCGGGCCTGCTGGTCAGGGAAGAAGAGCAGTAGCGCAGGGGAAGGCAGTGGGGTACAATTCCACAAAGACCTGGATTCAACCCCAGCCAGCTGACTTGGGGCCTGTTACCGAATTCCTGTGAATCTCAGTTTCCTCATCTGTGAAATTGGAAAAGTAGTTTCTGTGTCTCAAGGTTGTTGTGAGGAATAAATGAAGCCACAGATGAAAATGGGCTAGTCCAGCAGAGTCTCTACCATCCTGTCTCCCTTCCAATGGGAGAGACAGAGACATCACGTTCCTTGAGGGTCCTTAAGAAAAGGGGAGCCCCCATCATATCCTAGCCCACAGACATAGGCCAAGGAGATGAGAAACATGCAGCGGGAAGGTGTCCGAGACCCAAGCCCTACTGAGAGTGCTCTGATCTATTGCCCTCCGCAGGATCCAGATGTGGTGAGGAGGAATGCCACAGGAGAGGCAGACACCCACGGGAGCCTGAGTGGGGAAAGCCTAGTCCGCCACCAGCCACAGGCCACGTGTTGGAGTGGGGACATGAGGCCAGCGCCACTAAGAGGCCAAGTGAGGGAGCACACATTGATACTGCATGTGTGTGTATGTGTGTGTGTGTTACTGTGTGTATGTGTGTAATACTGTGTGTGTGTGATACTGTGTGGGTGATACTGTGTGTGTGTGATACTGTGTGTGTGTGTGTGTGTGTGATACTGTGTGTGTGTGTGTGTGTGTGTGTGATACTGTGTGTGTGTGTGTGTGTGTGTGTGTGATACTCTGTGTGTTCCAGGCCCCTTCAGTGGGACCCGTAGGTCCAAGGGTCCCTGAAGGGCCTGTATTCCCAAGGTTCTCTCTCACTTGCCAGGTTCCTTCTAGAACTTTGCTGTTCACACCCTTTGGATTTCTCTGGGCTGCATTCCTTAAGGTCTGGTTGCTTCTTTCTTGTGGCTGGAAGTCTATGTTCTAAGTAGAGCCCTCCAATAGGGTTCTCTGTGCACACACTCCCTGGGGGTGGGAGGACTTCAGGCTGTGCCCTCTGGCTCCTGGGGAGCCCCATGGCACAATCCTGGGTCAGCAGGTGAGCCACCACAGCAGAGTCCCCAACACAGCCTAGGGCCACAGGTCCCCGCTCCCCATTCCTGCACCCGGAGGAACAGGTGGAGCAGCCAAGAGAAGCATCATTGGCTCCTCACAGCGTTAGTTTTGGGGGCAAGATGAAAACACTTGCATCCATCATGGTCCCAATTTCCTTAAATAAGAAAACACAAGAAAGTCAAAACGATATTTATTTGGGCTGAGAAGGTAAGGAGACACTAAATCACTGGTCCGAAAAGCAAAATGGAAAGAGCCAGCAATAGCAAACTAGCTCTGCCTTAACCCTTTCCCAACTGAGCTCTTGTCACCATATCCTGCTATTATCCTTGAATCAAGGATGTAGCTTCCACAGTGTTTAGTCTTTGTATGAAAGTCCCTTTGCCAGAACTCAGTTCCTTTCCAGCTCACTTTTTTTTTTTTTTTTTTTTTTTTTTTTTTTAGGATTAACAACAAGAAAAAGAAAGAAAGCTGTTCATATACCAATGTCTCTCAGGGGTTGTCTTTCTCTCCCCCAAGATAGTTCCCTGCTGTCCTAGGCTTCCCCAGCCCAGGGACAGGGGAGGACACCGGAATTGAGGGATGGGGGAGAATTGCAGGACCTGAAGCAGCAGGGACATCCCTTCAGGACCTTAGGGGGAAGGCCGGGGAGTAGAAGCTGAAGAGGAAGAGGAAGAGGAAGAGGAAGAGGAGGGAGAACGAGCAGAGAAGGAATGTGCTAGAATGGTAGGGAATGAAAACAGAGGAGCACCTTCCCAACAGCTGAGACACAGGCCAGGCAGGGACCTTACCCTGAGGTCTCTAGAGGCCTCACCTTCATGTTCAAGACTCAGGGCTGAGGAGGAGCTGAGCAGGCCCAGCAAAGCATGTGAAAGTACTTAATGCCACCGGCCTGTATATTTACAGACGGTCCGATGGTAAATTTTATGTTATTATGTTTTACCACAATAAAAAAGAAAAAAGGAGAGAGAGAGAGAAAGGCACAATCGCTTTGGAAAGCAGCCTGGCAGCCTCCTCGAAAGGTTAACCCTATGACCCAGGAATTCCACTCCCAGGTTTGTGCCAAGAGAAGTGGACATATGCCCACATGAAAATCTGGGCACAAATGCTCACAGCAGCATTATCCGTAATAACCCGAACGTGGAAACAATCCACGTGTCCTTGAACTCACGAATGAACAAACAAAATGTAACATTCACACAATGGAATAGCACTTGGTCCTCGAGGAGTGAACTCTTGTTTCATGCTACAAAGTGGATGCACCTCAAAAATGTTCCGCTGAAAGAAGCCAATCACAAAAGGCCGTGTGTTGTATCGATCTATTTCTATGTAACGGCCAGAACACAGACACGTCTATAGTGACAGAAAGCGTGGTGGTTGCCCAGAGCCGGGGAGGGTTGAAGGGAAAGAGGAAGTGACCGCTAACGGGTATGGGGTTTCTTTCTGGGGTGATGAAAATGTTCTGGAATTAGTAGTGATGGTCGCACAACTTTATGAATATCCTAAAGCCCACTACCTTAGACACATTAAAAGGATAAATTTTATGGTATGTGAATGATATCTAATTGTATAAAAAAAGATTAAAAAACTATTAGAAACAAACAAAAGTCTTCTGGGGAAAAGCTAGGCCATCACTGCAGCTCCAGCTGGCCATTCCTCTGTTCCCTGGGACAGAAACCCAACAGGTCTAGAGTTGAGTCCCTGCTGTGTCACAGGCTCAGGATGCTTACAGTAAGGAAGGGGATGCAAAGAAGGGTGATGGGAGAGAGGGTCTTGGGGGCAGGAGAGGAGAGAACCTTAGTCTGAGATCAGGCTTCCTGGCCCAGTGGCCACTGCTCCCCCTCTCCACACACCCTGGCCCTGAGGTCCCTGGACACTCCCCATCCCAGGGACCACCTAGTTGTGAGAGAAGCCCCCATGAGAGAAGGCAGGGAGGTCGGGGGCACAGTCAGCAGCCTTGGGGAGGCAAGCCAGGGGGTTGACCTCACAGGCCCCAGCATCCTGGTCCTCCCGGAAATAGATGGAGTCCGCAGAATCGAAGGACGGGTCCCCGTCAAAGAAGTTGTAGGGTCGGAGGAGGAAGCCCACACCATTCCCCACAGTCACCGTGTTGGGAATGTCCTCTGCGTGTGGGATGTGCAGGAAACCAGCTGTCACCCAGGCCACCAAGTCCTAGCAGGGGAGAAGGAAGAGGATCGTGAGGCCTGGCTTTGCTAAAGTCACACCTGCCGCCCGTCGTAGCCTCGTCTGTAAGGATTCAGTTCACCAGCCCAGGAACAATGGGAAAACGTGAAGCTTCGTTTCTTTCTTTTCTTTTCTTTTTTTTTCTTTTTCTTTTTTTTTTATATATATTTTATTGATTTTCCACAGAGAGGAAGGGAGAGGGATAAAGAGCTAGAAACATCGATGAGAGAGAAACATCGACCAGCTGCCTCCTGCACAACCCCTACCGGGGATGTGCCCGCAACCGATGTACATGCCCCTGACCGGAATCGAACCTGGGACCCCTCAGTCCGCAGACCGATGCTCTATCCACTGAGCCAAACCGGTTTTGGCAAGCTTCGTTTCTTAGCGGGTTCTAAGGACCCTGGAGGGCCCCGGCGTGGGAGAGTGAAGGGGCTCATCCTTGCTCCTGCCGCCTCCCCCGAACTAACCTGCCCCGCAACAGTCTCATTGCTGATGAAGTCAGTGAAGTCCACGGTGGGGGTCCAAGGGTCATTCAGATTGTAGATGCTGGTGCTGCTGGGCTCCTCCTCCTTCCTCTGGGTCACTGCCAGCTGGTACTTGCAGGAGGTTTGGATTAGACCCACAAGGCCATCAAACTGTCCCACTGTTTGAAGCCGCACTGAAGAGGGAGCAGGAGGGAGAAATAAGCACAAAGGTGTCTGTTTCTTCCCGTTCTCACGCTCTGCCTGCCTCTCTGAGTTCCCGCGCTCGTTCAGTAACGGGTCTCTCAGACCTCAATCGGCCATTGTTCAGACTCCAGGTCCTCAGGTCGTTCATGCGTCCATCCCGGTTCTAGATCGGAGCCTGGGCCCTGCATGCATGGACGTAGCCTGACTCCCATGTTAGGTCGGTTTCTGTATCCCAAATGCCCGGGTTTTAGGGAGTGCTCCCTGGGATCTGTGTTCCTCTTCCTCTGGTTTTCCCTCCGCCCCTACGGCTAACATTTAAAGGTAAAGAATAGTGTAGTGAACATACCTAGACCCACAACCCAGATCCTACCTGTAACATTTTACTGTATTTGATTCCACATGTATCTCACCATTCTCCCATCCAGTCAGTAGGCCTCATTTATTTATTTCCAATATTACTTTTTTTGGTTAACCCTCACCCGAGAATATTTTTCCCATTAATTTCTTAAATATCTATCTATCTATCTATCTATCTATCTATCTATTTTAGAGAGAGAGTGGAAGGGAGGAAGGGAAGGGGAGAGAGGCATCCATGTGAGAGAGACATATGGATTGGTTGCCTCCCACATGTGCCCCTACCAGGTTGGGGATCAAACCTGCAACTCAGGTACACGCTCTTGATCTGGAATCAAACCCAAGACCCTTCAGTGTGTGGGGCTTGTGCTCTAACCACTGAACAACCAGCCAGGGCACTAGGATCATGATTGTGGCCACAGGCTTGTGTGTGTGTGTGTGTGTGTGTGTGTGTGTGTGTGTGTGTGTAGGAGTATGCATGTACATCTACAGGAGGTGGGAGAACCTGGGTTCCCAGCAACATGGGGCCCTTCTTACAGTCCATCACCCCCAGCTTCCCTCTGACACCCTGCCACTCACCTCCCCCAGCTGAAGGCTCTCTCCATGGAGCTGTTCTGGGGCAGCGGCTCGCCAGCAAAACTCAGCACCTGGATGCGGTAGCCCCGAGGGTGACCCCACTTGTTGCTGTGGTTGCTGGCCAGGTACAGGTAGCGAGGGGTGGCCCTTCCCAGGGGGAAGGTGGCCTGCTCCTCCGTCTCTAGCAGCTTCCGGGTCACCTGCAGCCTCTGCATCTGGTGCTCAGGGCTCCAGGGCACAGCCATGGGGACAAAGGCCATGTCCTCGGCCCAGACCCAGTTCTCCAGTCCTGCCGGGATGAGAGAGGGAGGAGAAGGGATGGGAGAAATGAATGATCACCCACCTGGCTTCAGATTGGGGGCCAAAGAGAAGCCCAGAACTGAGTATGTCCTCTTCTTCTCTTCCTTTTCTCCCCAAGATATTCCTGATTCAGAGATTTCTGAAAAGATCTTTCTCCCTGATGTCACCTCTGGTCACAATCCCAGGTGCCTGGTGACTGGGCCCCCTGACCTTCCTCTGAGAAGGAATGGTGGTTACCTGAGGTGGAAGCAGCCCAGCGGGCAATGCGCAGAGTCAGATCTTTCTGACGTGAGGAAGGGATTTGACCTCATATCTGAAGCCCCTGGCATCACCAGATCTACCATATCATGTAAATAATTACAGCTGCAGCTCACATTTACTGAACCTGAAGGTGCTATGCACAGGCATCGTGCTGAGTGCTTTACGTGTCCTGGTGATTTACTTGTATAATAGCCTTCTGAAGGAGGAACTACAATTGTCCCCATTTTACAGATGGGACACTGAGGCTTAGAGAACTTAAAGAACTCGCCCTGGCTTTTCACCGAAGGGACACTGTTAGTACTGCGGCAGTGCCTGAGACCCAAGTCTTCACTTGACACTTGTGCCTACACATCAGCACCTGGAGGAAACCAACATGGAATGGCCTCACCACACGACAGCAGACATGTGGGCCCCGTGATGCTGGAGCTTGGAGGTGTTTCCCATAGTTTGAGGTTTGGCAAGGAATTAAGAGTAGGGCCAAAGGCAATCAGTTCCCTGAATTTTGGAATTTTGGAATGATCTGTTAGGATATAACTGGGTTCCACATTAGGAATCAAATTGAATGGTCTGAGACTGATCTGCTAAGGGTGGAAATCTCTTAGGAATCTGATGTCTTGCACATTTACTTCATATACTTTTACATTTTTAATGTTTCGACCACAAATTTTAAAGCGAGGCATGGAGACTTCAGCCCCCGCTTCTGGAATGCCTCCCCCTCCGGGATATCTTACCTCCGACATCCAGATCCACCTTGAAGTGGGCAGTGTGAGTGTGGGCGGTGCCCAGCGTGTGCTCCCCGACCTGGTTCCCGTAGCTTCGGGCAGCACCGAAGAGGAACGTCGAGCTGATGTAGCCCGTGGCGTGCAATTTGACTTCCATGGCCCCATTGGGGTGGAAGACCAGATCCCACACGTAGTCATAGTTGAGCATCGTGGACACAGATCTGACGACCAGCACTGTCTCTGCAAGGCCCCCAAAATAGCGGGAGTGGATGTCTGAGTGGTGTCGCCTCAGGGGGAGACCCTGGTTCTGTTCAAACACACAAAAGGCATCTCGTATCGTCTTGGGGGCTTGGGACTCCAAGAGGAAGTGCCAGTCCACGTAGGTGGCCAGGTAGGGGCAGTCGACCCCACGGGTCAGAGGTGAAGAGAAGTGGCCCAAGCCGAAGCCACCGTCTGTGTACCGGCTCCGCAGAGCAGAAGGTGAGTTGCCACCGTAGACGGTCAAGGCCTCCTGGACGCTGACTTCATAGGCCACTCTCTCCCCTTGGAAGCGGACGTCAAAGATCCTCGGGCCACTGAACGCTCCGAGCCCAAAAGAGAAAGTCCACAGGGAGGAGGCCACTCGACTCCCCCGCACACTGTAGCGGGGGCCCTTGGCATGGAACTGCAGAGGGGGGGCCGGGCCCGGGGGCACCTGGGACTTTAGGGACCAGGACCCACCTGTGCCGCTGTCTGGGACCACCACCACATTCACCAGGCCCGCCTCAAACTGGTCCTCCAGCTGAGCCAGACTCCTATAGTAGCGGCCTTGGAAGAACACCTTCTGGATGGTCCAGCGGGCAGGGTCCAGAGCCTTGTGGTCTACCAGCAGCTCCAGCCCCACGGGGTGCAGGAAGAACCCAGCCCCGGAGACGTTGTAGTAGAGGCCAAACCAGGTGGCCCGGTCCCCCGATTGCAGACCCCGGGGAGCTGTGTTCATCGTGACGAGGTTCCTTTCTTGGGGCTTGTAGAAGCAGCAGTGGTGGAGGAGACCGGAAGCCTGGGGCAGCTCTCTGTCGAAGATCAACTGGTCTATGTCCAGGTACTCTCGGAGGAGCACAGGGCGTCGGTGATAGGGCAGGGGGCCCCCATGGCGCTCCACAGTCACATCCCGCAGGTAGGTGGGGTGGGGCAGTGGTCCCACCACCAGCTCACTCACGTTGGGCTGGGGCTGTCCGCCAAAGAAGACGATGGCCAGTGCCTCCCGGGCGGGCGGGGGGCTCCCCCCGTCCAGGTGAGCCAGGACTGCAGCCTTGGGGGGCAGCTGCAGCTCCACGGAGAAGACACAGTTGTCTGATGGGAGGGCCTGAGCTGCATCCACCAGGCCTGGCCCCAGCTTCTGGGTCAGAAAGCTCATCACAGCCGTCAGCTCTTCTGGGCTCAGGTCTGCAAACAGCTGGCTCTGGCCAGGGTGTGTCCAGGGCTGGGCACTGGGAGATATGGAGGGGCAGCGGGGAAGCTGTCCAGGTTCACATTTCCTCTCAAATCCTTCCTCACTCCCAGCTCCACCTTCACCCATGCCTATCACCAAAACACTACAAAGCGGCAAAATAAGGAAGAAAGCCATACTTAAAGCTCCCGGGCTGTCTTCAGGCTCTTGAATTGGGATGAATAATGGGAAATAGAAAGATAAAGGAGACCTGGGTACAGGATCAGCACCTCTTTTAGTCTCTAGAGGTTCTTGGTCTGTGGCTGGTGCCGCTGGACAAGAGGTATGATGGGTACGTTGAAGAGAATCAGCCAAGGGCAAAGGGTCAGGTGGGGGGGAGCTGACGCTGGAGGGAGCCAGGGGTCAGGCCGGGCTTGGGGGTGGGGCTGTGGCAGGAACCTGGGCTTTAAGTGACCCACATAAGCCTCTGTCCCCTGTTCCAAATCAAACACTCAGGGTCAGGGTTGGGGAACAAAGTGGGGGAGGGGTTGGGTTGAGAGGTGACACAGCTGGAGGGAGGAAAGAGGAAGTGACAGGGGCAGGACTGCTCTTGGGCTCTTCCTCCACCTCCGGATGGAACCTTTCTCAGGCTGTCAGTGACACTAATTCTGCCCACACCTCTCCAGCCAGGTTCCCTCATTTCTCCCATTAGTTCACGGTGCCCTCTAGATTCTTCCTCGTCACTCTCTCCCCTCCACCACCACCAACTAGAACCCCACTGCAGCCCCAGGGATGCTTGAGAGTAAAGGTGCAAACACAAAGCATCTGGGAGGGGTTGAAGGTGAAAAGGCTGAGTGGGACAGGTCAACACTGTGGAGGCTCGGTGAGCACTCTAAGTGCCTGGATGTGGAGGATATGGAGCCAGTGGGAAGTTGGAGGGGGTTCAGGGGCTGCAGAGCGTAACAGAGACACCTCTTCCCCCTTCAACACACACCTTGAGCAGGACAGATGGGCTGGTCAGAGGTCAGGGGGCCTGGAAAACTGGCTATGGAATTAACCTAGCAGCCCACAACCCTCAACTCCGGGAAACCTTCCTTTAAAATGTTGCACACTATGCCGAAACCGGTTTGGCTCAGTGGATAGAGCGTCGACTTTCGGACTGAAAGGTCGAAGGTTCGATTCCAGACAAGGGCATGTGCCTTGGTTGCGGGCACATCCCCAGTAGGGGGTGTGCAAGAGGCAGTTGATCGATGTTCCTCTCTCATCGATGTTTCCAACTCTCTATCCGCCTCTCTTCCTCTCTGTAAAAAATCAATAAAGTATATATTTTTTTAAAAATGTTGCAGACTCAGAGAGAAAAGCCACCTCCATTCTCTTCCAGGTGATGTGCCGTAGGCCAACATGATCTGGGCAGCCAGATACCGAGGGGAACTAGGAGAGACTGAAGGTTCAAGAGAAGGAACAGGCTTCCCTCCTGAGCCTGGGGAAGAATCCTTTCCAGGCTGGATGTGTCCGGGAAGACTTTTCCCCAGGAATGATGCTAGACTGCGCTGGCAGGCGGCATGCCCTCTCCTGCAGAGAATGGAAAGCACATTCCCGCCAAAGGGAACAGAAGGTGCAAAGGTGCGGAGACTTGAGACAGCCTCAGCACGGGCAGGGAATGGCCCAAAGGTCAGCGTGCTTGGTGTGAAGTGGGGAGGGGAAGGAGGGCAGGCAGAGGAGCTAGGGTCAGGGAGCCTTGTGGGGTTCGTGTTCTAAGTGTTAGTAATCTGAGGGAGACATGAAACATCTCAGAGCCCAGACATTTAAACTAGGGCGACCCGTCTCCAGAAGGTCAGATTATCCAGAAATATGTATACAACCAGTTCTATTTGGATGTGGAAATATTTCCTCTCCTTTGTTCTTTATTATAATACTTAAAAAGAATAGATTTTTATTGTTTTCAGAGAGAAAGGGAAAGGGAGAGAGAGATGGAAATATCAACGATGAGAGAAAAATCCCTGAGCGGCTGCCTCCTACTTGCCCTACACTGGGGATAGAATCCACAACCCTGGCATGTGCCCTCACTGGGAATCGAACCAGGACCTTTTAATGCATGGGATGGCATTCCAACCAGCTGAGCCACACGGGCCAGTATTTATTTTTAATTTAAAAAAATGTTTTAATAACATTTTGGTGATCAAACAGGAGAAAATGGGGCTTTTGCTGTAGGCGTAAACGGGTGTGGGTCAGCCCCTCCTCCCATCCTTGCAAGTCTGGCCTCAGGGCAGTGGAAAGGGAGTAAGTAGTGGTAGCCACTGTTAGCTGAAGACTAACCAACCAACCAGTTCCCAAAGTCCCAGATGAGTCTTCCCTAATCCTAAAGATGATCTCCACCCCCACCCCCAATAGCTGTAACTGAATTTCCTGCCAACCAGGTGGGTGAGGGCACAGAGCTGGTTATCTGTTACAGAAAAACAGAGAAACGTGGCATTCATACCCACCCCTGAGTGTTCACTTGACCACAAGTCTGGGGCCAACACTCCAGCAGGCCTCAGTGGCCTACTAGTAAGGAAGAGAGTAGGTGGGGCTCCAGGGTGTTGCATGGGAACACAGGCCATGTCCTCAGCCCAGACCCAGTCCTCAGGTCCTGCCAGGTTAGGGGGTGTCATGGGGAGGGAAGGAGGGCTGGCCCTGCAGCCCTCCGGACCCCAGCTAGGCTGACACTCTCACGATCTACATGTCCATTGAGGCCTGGAGCAGATGGTGTCACCCCTACGGTGAGATGTATCGAGACCCAACCAGAGTCACATTTTCAGATAAAAACGTGTGAACGTTTATGTACACACTCTCACACACACTCTCATCACACACAAACACTCATACTCCTTGGTCTAGAGACCATTGGGAAACTGACCATAAGAAGGAGTGATAGGAGATAGAAACTCCTCCCCATCTACTATTCCACTGACTCAGAGGTGAACTTGAGCTTAGGGCAGGAAAGAAGGTAGCAGAAGCCGATACCCGAGCTCCCTGGATAGATCTCCCTCTGGTCATAAGCTGAACAGCATCCAAAATCCATTTCCTACACTTCACCTCCTGGCCTGGCCTGAGCTTCCAGCAAGCAGAAGTTCTCCCCACTGCTTCTCATTGCTCCCTCTGCTACGAGTGATAGGGAGCAAACGTGGGAGAAAGAACAAAAGAGATTTCCTGAGGTTTAACCTTTTCTTCAGAGATACACAAGCAAAAGAAGGCAAAGGAGTTACCATAGGCCGTGCCCATTTCTCTTGTTCTTAAAAACTTAAGAAAATGGACTCCATGGTCCCATCCCTTAACTCATTTTACCCTCCCCTACCCCAGACCTGTTCTAAAAGACATATCAGCTGAAACCGGTTTGCCTCAATGGATAGAGCATTGGCCTGGGGACTGAAAGGTCCCAGGTTCAATTCCGGTCAAGGGCATGTACTGTGGTTGCAGGCACATCCGCAGTAGGGGGTGTGCAAGAGGCAGCTGATCGATGATTCTCTCTCATCAATGTTTCTAACTCTCTATCCCTCTTTCTTCCTCTCTGTAAAAAAATCAATAAAATCTATTTTTTTAATTAAAAATAAAAGACATATCAGTTTTTTAAAAAGTTATTTATTTATTAGGTCCATTTATTATTTAATTTTAATAGGTAATATAGTCACATGGTTCAAAATTCAAAATATACAAAAGGATATACAGTGCTAAGTCCCCTCCCTCCCCCGGTCCCAACCTCCTGGTTCCCTTTCCAGAGGCAACCAGTGTTACCCATTTTTTCTGGATCCGCATTTATAAGCAAATCTACACTTATATTGTCCTCCCTTCTGTCGACCACAAATGGGAATTGCACCATACACACTTCTGCACCTTGCCTTTTCATTGGGTGATTATTCCCTATTAGTATAAAAAGAAATGTCATTATATTTATAGCTCAGAGATAGATGGAGCCCACAGAATTTATTTAACCAATCCTCTAGGGAAGGATGTTCCTCTCCTTTCCAAATGCTTGCTGTTTGTATATCCGCCCCAATTCAGGCTCCTAAGCAACCAAGCCCCAGCTCCTTTGCATGCCCGTATGTGATTGAATGGCCCTGGCCAGTTAACCGCTAGAGTTCCTGAGTATTTGTGTTTCTCTCCCTTGTTGGCTGCTACAGAAGACAGAGGTCACTGGTTACACACAACCTTGGCACAAAATGACCACTCCTTATTACCCACTGTACCCACAAAACCACCTCAAATGCTAACTTGAGCAGCTGCTGTCTCTATGACCATCCTCTGCTGAGAATGCAAGGCAGGGGGTACACAAATGGGCAAAGAGAACACACTCTCCTCAGGACTGGGGTGGGGCAACTCCTACTTCCATATGTGACAGACATAGAGGGACAGCCAGGGATTGTCCTCCCAAACTAGATGTCCTTTGCATTTTTAGACTTCCACAGGCCTAGCGCCAGAACAGGAGACTGAAGTTGAGAAATGAGGGCTGGGAGGGAAATCCCAGAATATAAGAGTAGAGCCGAAACCGGTTTGGCTCAATGGTAGAGCGTCGGTCTGCAGACTGAAAGGTCCCGGGTTCGATTCTGGTCAGGGGCATGTACATTGTTTGCGGGCACATCCCCGGTGGGGGGGGTGCAAGAGGCAGCTGGTCGATGTTTCTCTCTCATCGACGTTTCTAGCTCTCTATCTCTCTCCCTTCCTCTCTGTAAAATATTAATAAAATATATTTTAAAAAAGAAAAAAGAAAGAGTAGAAACAGGAGGAAGAGGTGGTAGGCAAGAGGAAGAGGGAAAGAAGGAGGAAGACTTGCAAAAGAGAAAATATGGACCCAGAAGCCCCTTCCAGCTCATCCATGTATGCACAGGCCTGGCAAGAACCCTGAGCTGGGCCTCTAGGGGACTATCTCCTTGCAGAGACCTATCTTCATCTCCTAAGGCAGGCACCAGGGAGGTGAGGAGGGACCTGGAGGAAGCCCTAAAATATTCGGAAAAGCCAGAAGGACAAAAGGGAGTTTTCTGGTGAAAAGCTTGACTATCACTTCAAGCTCCTGCTGCCATTCCTCTCCTCTCTGGGACAGACACCAGGCTTATCTGGTGGCAACAAAGCTGGGTCTCTCCTGGGTCCCCCCATCATCAGCACCACAGGCTCAAGATGCTCCCAGTAGAGAGGGGAAGCAAGGGAGGATGGTGGCAGGAGGTGGCCTTGGGGAAGAAGAGGAAGGAACCTCAGGGATGTGAGGAAGGAGAGAGGGCATCAGTCTGCCCAACCCAGTGCCCACTGCTCCCCCATTCCACACACCCTGGCCCTGGGCCCTGGACACATTCCCCAAACCAGGGATCAATCACCTAGATATCAGAGAAGCCCCCGTGAGAGAAGGCAGGAAGGTCGGGGGCACAGTCAGCAGCCTTGGGGAGGCAAGCCAGGGTGTTGACCTCACAGGCCTCAGCATCCTGGTCCTCCCGGAAATAGATGGAGTCCGCAGAATCGAAGGACGGGTCCCCGTCAAAGAAGTTGTAGGGTCGGAGGAGGAAGCCCACACCATTCCCCACAGTCACCGTGTTGGGAATGTCCTCTGCGTGTGGGATGTGCAGGAAACCAGCTGTCACCCAGGCCACCAAGTCCTAGCAGGGGAGAAGGAAGAGGATCGTGAGGCCTGGCTTTGCTAAAGACACACCTGCCGCCCGCCGTAGCCTGGTCTGTAAGGATTTGCCATGCCAGCCCCCCTTTCCTCAAAAGGATCTTAAGTCTTTAAACATTTTTCCTACTGGTCCAGAAATCAAAGTATAGTCAATTTCATAGTCATATTGGAACCAGCACCTGCTCCCTGACCCAGTCTGTACCCTTCTTCTCTGACACTTTCTGTCACACCTCATCAGTCTCTCCACCCACAGAGGAATGATGACGCCACAGGCTCCATCAACTTCTACCCCCTCAACTCCCAGAGAGTTCAAAACTATGACTGATGGAAGGAGGATGGAGGAGGGGAGATCTGGGTTTGGGAGGCAGAAAAGGCCAACATTAAGAAATTAATCCTTTAGTGCCGAATCCAGTTTGGCTCAGCGGATAGAGCGTCAGCCTGCGGACTGAAGGTCCCGGGTTCGATTCTGGTCAAGGGCAAGTACCTTGGTTGCGGGAACATCCCCAGTAGGGGATGTTTCTCTCTCATGGATGTTTCTAATTCTCTATCCATCTCTCTTCCTCTCTGTAAAAAATCAATAAAATATATATATATTTTTAAAAAGAAATTAATCCTTTGGTGGTTACACCAGGAATGGGTTTTAGATATGCAAGATGTGGCCTGCCCTTGGTGACCTCCAGCCCTCCTTGACTGCTGAAAAGGACTCTGTCCACAAAGCTGAGACTTAGAGGGCTGTAGGGTCTTGAGGATAGGCTGGGACCTCGGCCACCATCTGCAAATGAACTCCCCTTGGGAGGATTCCCTCAAGAGGTAATGATCAGATCCACGAAAGCACAGAAGACAGGATTCAACTCCACCCCTGAAGGGACCAGATGGTCTTCAGGGGCCCCCAAGAGAAGGTAGGGCTCATCTTTGTGTCCCCACCCCTCTCACTGGCCCTCCCCATCAGCTGACCTCTCCAACAATGGTCTCATTATTGATGAAGTCAGAGAAGTCCACGGTGGGGGTCCAAGGATCATTCTGATTGTAGATGCTGGTGCTGCTGGGCTCTTCCTCCTTCCGCTGGGTCACAGCCAGCTGGTACCTAGGGAGGCACAGTCACTAACCCTATCCTGTTGCCTGATTATGATGGGAGGGAGCTGAGCACGTGGACCTCAGCTTCCCCATCTCATTCATTCAGTGACTTGGACACCACCCTGGTGAGTCATCCAACACCTTTCCAGGGAATCCTGTTCACCCCCCTGCCATGTCTCAGCATGACCCATCCACCAGACAAACGAGGGACAGGCTCTCAGACCTGAGTTTTGGTCCTGCAATGGAGGACATGCCAGTGCCCACTGTTGTGCCTTTTGAGAACCAGGAAATCCTTCTTGAGCTCTTAGTCACTTTGCATACAGTTTCAACTGAGTTTCCAATTGCCCCTCCAATGCTCCCTTCTCTCTCATCTTCCCCCAGCTTCCCTAAGACACCCTGCCACTCACCTCCCCCAGCTGAAGGCTCTCTCCATGGAGCTGTTCTGGGGCAGCGGCTCGCCAGCAAAACTCAGCACCTGGATGCGGTAGCCCCGAGGGTGACCCCACTTGTTGCTGTGGTTGCTGGCCAGGTACAGGTAGCGAGGGGTGGCCCTTCCCAGGGGGAAGGTGGCCTGCTCCTCCGTCTCTAGCAGCTTCCGGGTCACCTGAGGCCTCTGCATCTGGTGCTCAGGACTCCAGGGTACAGCCATGGGGGCAAAGACCATGTCCTCGGCCCAGACCCAATTCTTCTGTCCTGCCGGGGTGAGTGAGGAAGGATGAGAAAGGATGGAGAAAGGAATGATCACCCGCCTGGCTTCAGATTGGGGGCCAAAGAGAAGCCCAGAACTGAGAGTGCCCCCTACTTTCTTTCCCTCTCCCCAAAATATCCCCAATCGTTTAGCCAAAGCTGTTGACCTATAAAATATTTTGTCAGGATTTCATTGATTTATTGTTGTTTGTTTACTTATCTCATCAGTGGCTAGGCTTAGGCTCGGCCCTGGGGACTCACAGATGAGTAAAACTTCATCAAAACCCTTCTGCTCTCACAGAGGATGCAGAAGGCAATGCCCTGACTGGCCTGCTATATGAGAGGTGTTCACTCAAGATTCAAGGTTAGCCGAAATCGGTTTGGCTCAGTGGATAGAGCGTCAGTCTGCGGACTGAAGGGTCCCGGGTTTGATTCCGGTCAGGGGCATGTACATTGGTTGCGGGCACACCCCCAGTGGGGGATGTGCAAGAGGCAGCTGGTCGATGTTTCTCTCTCATCGACGTTTCTAGCTCTCTACCTCTCTCCCTTCCTCTCTGTAAAAAATCAATAAAATATATTTAATTAAAAAAAAAAAAAAGATTCAAGGTTAGCCAAAACCGGTTTGGCTCAGTGGATAGAGCGTTGGCCTGCAGACTGAAAGGTTGAAGGTTCGATTCCGGTCAAGGGCATGTACCTTGGTTGCGGGCACGTCCCCAGTAGGGGGTGTGCAAGAGGCAGCTGATCTATGATTCTCTCTCATCGATGTTTCTAACTCTCTATCCCTCTCTTTCTCTCTGTAGAAAGTCAATTATATATATATATATATATATATATATATATATATATATATATATATGTATATTTTTTTTATTTTTATTTTTTTAAGATTCAAGGTTATAGGAATAGAGGTGCAGACAAGAAAAGGGGCTTTCCTGTGCAACTTTTGCCTGGCCTTACAGGATGTTACCAGCAGAGATGACCTAGCAGCACCTTCTAGGCAGGAACAAAACATGAGCCAAAGCAAAGGAGCATGACTGTCTTGTATGGGGTGTGTGTCCAGGGGCAGGATGGCTAAAGCAGTGCATAGGGAAGAATCTGAAAGGCAGGATGGAACTGCATTCTGAAGGGAAAGGCCTTATAAAAAATTCTGTGAATGGGATCCTATTTTGATGGGGGAAGTGAAACATGTATGAGGGAGCAGGCTGGCAGGGGCTGGTAGGTCCCTCTGGGCACAAAGTGAACCCTGGATCTGGGAGGAAGAAGAGTGGAAGCAGCAGAATGAGACCTGGCACCAGTAGGGTGAGGAGTTTAAGATATTTCAGATGCAGAACAGGAAAAAAAAAAAATCTGGGGATCAGCTCAATGTGGGGAAGGAAAGTAAAAGGATAGACTTTAAGACTTCATGTTTCCTTGGCTCGCTCTGTGACTGCCAGGAACTCCCTGGAATGCTCCACAGGATCCATTCTATCCCTCACACGTAAGTTCAGAGAGAGATGGAAAACCAGGGAGAAGGAGGGCCCATCTCCCAAGGAAATGTCCAACCGGGGTGTCCCATGGCTGGCCTGCATGTGCCAGGGACTTGGCAGACTACAAACAGGTCCTCCCAAACACCAGCACCACAGGCCAGATGCAGAGAAATGAACTGAAAAACAAATGGCTGCCCCCTGGAAATGGGTTCCATATGAACGACAGGGAGGGAAGAGGGCAAAGGGGACCCTGTTGGCTCAGATCCTGCCTCATCCCTGAGTTACCATTTCCCAAGATTTTCTGATGAGGTCATGTGGAAGGGTGTTAGCCATGTACCCAGCCAATGAGCTAAGTAAAATCTAGCATCCAGCTCTCTCATATCCAGCCAAAGAGGAAGCCTGGACTCCATAGCTATGTACTCACTCTCATCTCTTCTTTTCCTGCATACTTGCTATACATACAAGACAAATAGAGACAGCTTTTGAGCCCCCTCTTCTGGAATACTTTCCTCCTCCACGTTGTCTTACCTCCTACATCCAGATCCACCTTGTAGTGGGCACTGTGGGTGTGGACGGTGCCCAGCGTGTGCTCCCCAACCTGGTTCCCGTAATTTCGGGCAGCACCAAAGAGGAATGCTGAGCTGATGTAGCCCGTGGCGTGCAATTTGACTTCTATGGCCCCGTTGGCGTAGAAGATCATATCCCACACATAGTCATAGTTGAGCAAGGTAGACACAGATCTGAAGACCAGCACTGTCTCTGCAAGGCCCCCAAAATAATGCGAGTAGAAATCTGAGTGGTGTCGCCTCAGGGGGAGACCCTGGTTCTGTTCAAACACACAAAAGGCATCTCGTATGGTATCGGGCTCTTGGGACTCCAAAAGGAAGTGCCAGTCCACGTAGGTGGCCAGGTAGGGGCAGTCGACCCCACGGGTCAGGGGCGTGGCATACTTGCCCATGCCAAAGCTGCCATCCATGTAGCGGGTCACCATTGACATGGGGGAGTTTCCGCCATAGATGGCCATGGCCTCTTGGAGGCTGATCTCATAAGCCAGCCGTTCTCCCTGGAAGCGGACGTCAAAGATCCTCGGGCCACTGAATGCTCCGAGCCCAAAGGAGAAAGTCCACAGGGAGGAGGCCACTCGGCTCCCCCGCACACTGAAGCGGGGGCCCTCGGCATGGAACTGCAGAGGGGGGGCCAGGCCCGGGGGCCCCTGGGACTTCAGGGACCAGGACCCACCTGTGCCGCTGTCCGGGACCACCACCACGTTCACCAGGCCCGCCTCAAACTGGTCCTCCAGCTGAGCCAGACTCCTATAGTAGCGGCCTTGGAAGAACACCTTCTGGATGGTCCAGCGGGCAGGGTCCAGAGCCTTGTGGTCTACCAGCAGCTCCAGCCCCACGGGGTGCAGGAAGAACCCAGCCCCGGAGACATTGTAGTAGAGGCCAAACCAGGTGGCCCGGTCCCCTGATTGCAGGCCCCGGGGGGCTGAGGTTATGGCGACGAGGTTCCTTTCTTGGGGCTTGTAGAAGCAGCAGTGGTGGAGGAGACCGGAAGCCTGGGGCAGCTCTCTGTCGAAGATCAACTGGTCTATGTCCAGGTACTCTCGGAGGAGCACAGGGCGTCGGTGATAGGGCAGGGGGCCCCCATGGCGCTCCACAGTCACATCCCGCAGGTAGGCGGGGTGGGGCAGTGGTCCCACCACCAGCTCACTCACGTTGGGCTGGGGCTGTCCGCCAAAGAAGACGATGGCCAGTGCCTCCCGGGCGGGCGGGGGACTCCCCCCGTCCAGGTGAGCCAGGGCTGCAGCCTTGGGGGGTAGCTGCAGCTCCACGGAGAAGACACAGTTGTCTGATGGGAGGGCCTGGGCTGCATCCACCAGGCCTGGCCCCAGCTTCTGGGTCAGAAAGCTCATCACAGCCGTCAGCTCTTCTGGGCTCAGGTCTGCAAACAGCTGGCTCTGGCCAGGGTGTGTCCAGGGCTGGGCACTGGGAGATATGGAGGGGCAGCGGGGAGGCAGCCTGGGCTCACCCCCATGTCCTCCTCTGCCAGCCAGCAAGACACACACCAAGGCGAAGATGGTGATGACCGCCAGAGTGAGGAGCACCAGGGTTGTCTTCTGGTTCATTGTCGTGTGAACCGAGGAGCAGAGGGTTAAACAAGAATGGAGGCGTGTGTATTCTCAGGCCAGCAGTAGAGGGGCTCTCTTGGCTCCTATATTGGGGGCTCCTGGACTCTGGTTTAGGTTCTTCAGTATCCATCCAAAGGCACAGGAAACTGAGGGTGGGAAGGACTGGGGAGGTTGGGGCTTGGGGCGGGGCAGGCCGGGCTTGGGGCGGGCCTGATGCCCGCAGCAGTGATTTCCACAGACCTTACATGGCTTTGTCTTCCAGGCTCCAAATCAGACTCTGGGTCAGGGTTGGAGCTGGCGAGAGTTGGGGTAGGGGAAAGGGGAGGGATTTCAAAATAATGTAACTGACCAGCCTGAGCACAATAACGTACCACCATTAAGGAGTGGGGGTCTGCAATCCCACACCCTCCTCAGCCCCGCCTCTCCTCCCCCTCGACCTCCACCTTCCCAGGGCCAGATGTTCCCTTTCCTGTATCTTGGAACCATTATTCTCCTTCCAAGGAAATCCCTACCCCCCAGCCCTTCAGCTTCCCAAGCAGCATTCCTTGGCAAGTACTGTCCCCCTTTCCTCTCTCTGTCATTGCTAATTTTCTTGGCCAGAATCCTTAATATTCTCTGGGGAATTCTGGTTATTTCAAAAGTCACACAGAAGAAATTCAAATAAAAATCTTGTAATTTTTTTTTATAAATCGCACATACCATCTAGTTTTTAAAATATACTTTTATTGATTTCAGAGAGGAAGGGAGAGGGAGAGAGAAATAGAAACATCAATGATGAGAGTGAATCGTTGATCAGCTGCCTCCTACACGCGCCACACACTGGGGATCGAGCCTGCAACCCAAGCATATGCTCCAATCCCCTCCTGGTTCATAGGTCGACATTAAACCACTGACCTATGCCGGCTGGACCATATCATCTATTTTTTACAAAATTCTATCTATTCTTCCATTTCAATATTCCTGATGAAAAAAACATCTGGTATAATGGTCACCAAATGTGAACCCTAGCTTTTTTGGAGTGGTAGGATTTGTGGTGTTTTTGCTTGAATGTTTTTTTTTAAATGTATTTTTATTGATTTCAGAGAGGAAGGAAGAAAAAGAGATAGAAACATCAATGATGAGGAAGAATCATTAATTGGCTGCCTCCTGCACACCCCCATGGGGATCAATCGAGCTAGAAACCCAGGCATGTGTCCTGACTGGAATCTAGCCCTGACTTCTGGGTTCATAGTTCGACACTCAACCACTGAGCCAGGTTGGCCTGCCTTGCTTGAATATTTTAATAAGAATATGACCTGTATAAATTCATCATTTTAAAAAGACACTGGAAATATGAATTAACCAAAAGGCTACATGAAGGTTTAGTGTTGGAAGGGGCTGTCTGAAATATTAAGAGGATAGAAGTCAGGGGAACAGGAATTGGGAACAGAGAGGAAGGTACAAATGTCTTATCACCCACCCACCCTACCTCTGTGTCCCACACCCTTGGGTTAAAAGTCTTTATAGGAGAAAGGGGGCAAGTCTGGGACACAGGCTGCCAGGTGAGGGATGCAGGCCACAGGGTTGACATGGCAGAGCCCAGCATCCTGGCCCTTCTCAAAGTAGACGCTGCCAGGGGAGAAGATGGAGGGGTCCTCATCAAAGAAGTTATAGGGTCGAAGCAAGAAGCCAACTCTGTTCCCCACAGTCACTGTGTTGGGGATATCCTCGGCATGGGGGATGTGTAGGAAGCTGGCTGTAACCCAGGCCACCAGGTCCTGCAGGAAGAAGGAGGAGCTGGAGGACTTTGGAGGTTGAGACCCAGAGAATTACCCCTTAGCCACAATTCCCACCCTCCAGCCTCAGCCCTGCTCCCACCTTCTCCCAGACCCGGTCTACAAAACGTGGTGATCTGTGTAGGGCGATCAATATCCCAGAGCTAATCTCACCCCAGGAGGGATGACCCATGTTGGTCATCAAAGAACCCCTTGACTCCTGAATCTGAGCACTGGAAACACACCCTCCCTCCAATCTCGGGCCAGGTGTTGGGCAGCCAAGACACCAGACACAGAAGAGCCCCTCTCCTCTGTCTCTAGATCTACCAACCTCTCCTAAGAGAGTCTCATTATTGATGAAATCAGCAAAGGCAATAGTGGGCGTCCAGATGTCATTCTGGTAATAGATGCTGCTGCTCTGTGACTCCTCCTCTTTCCTCCGGGTCACCGCGAGCTGGTATCTGACCAGGAATGTCATAAGAAGGTGGAGTCAGACAATGTCAAAGACATTTCCTGTCCCAGAAATCTTTTGGATCAGATTCAGTATGACATTTCCCATCCCATATCTATTTGGATCGGAGAGGAGGGACAGGGGTGGATAGTAAGCCAAGAATAGTGAGTGGGGGGTCTCCCAGAGCTGGGATGGGTTTGTGGACCAGTTCTTCCCTACCACCCAGGGCCCAGGGCTCTCCTCACCTCCCCCAGCTGAGGGCCTTCTCCATGTCACTCTCCAGGGGCATGTGTATGCCGAGGGGGCTGTGGATCTGGATTCGGTACCCGCGCTGGTGACCCCAGGCATTAGTCTGGTTGCCAGCCAGGTAAATGTAGCGAGGAAGGGGACTTCCCAATGGAAAAGCTGTCAGATCCTCCCTTCCCAGGACCTGGCGAGTCAGCTGTGGCCGCTGAAGTTGGTGCTCTGGACTCCAAGGGGCTGCCACAGGTTTAAACACCACGTCTTCCGCTACCACCCAGTTTTTCAGCCCTGCCAGGGGGAGGGGAGGGAGAGGAGGTCCATACCAGGTAAGACAGGCTCCTCATCGCCCCCACCAGGAACACTGCTGCGGCCTGGCAGAGGGCAGCAGAACTCATCTGAGAGCACTCCGTGCTGGGAGCCAGAAGCTCTAGACTTGGGAGCCAGCCCATCTTCTTCAACGCTGCCCTGTCCAGTACAGTTACTGCCAGTCACAAGTGGCTATTTGCATTTAAATTAAAAAGTCAGCTCCTCAGTCACACTAGCCACATTGCAAGTGCTCCACAGCCACATGTGGCCAGTGGCTAATGTATTGGACAATGCAGATATAGAACATTTCCATTACTGCGGAAAGTTCTGGTAGCACTGGTCTACCCTTGGACAAATTATTTGCTTCTTTGATTCTCATTTTCTGAATCTCTACACCGGACATAATTAAAGCTGTTCTCTGGTTGAGCTCTGTAAATGGAAAAACACACGCAGGTGGCTAGTAACTGTGAAAGGGACATTTGTCTTGGAGAAGCTGCCTGGAAAAACCCAATCGCCTTCCATGGTGCCCTGCACACCCCTCTCCGCTCTGAGAATTTGCTTTCACTGTTTTTCAGAAGTGAACGAATTTATGTCCTTAAATTGTCTGAGAACTCCTTGGAACTCTATTGATAATCTGAACTCATCACTCCACTCGGCACCTGATCATATACTTGGATTCAGTTACTTTAAAACAGGAAAGTAACTGTGAAGACAGCTGGCTCAGGGGGCACTCTACTAAAGCCGGTGCCTCTGCTTGTCTCCTGTGTACAGGGGGCCTGGCACAGCCTCCAGCCCACAGCACCAACCTGTGCTGTACCCACCAGGTACCCAACAAATGTTATTTGATTTTACTTCCTGACAAGGCTCTCTGATACCAAAATGCTGGAGAGATTTTCAAATCAGAAAAGACATATTCTAAATATGTCAAAGAATTGTTAATATGCCATTTCAACCATGCTATTTTCTTAGCTCTTCCTCCCCTCTGCCTCCACATAACCCCCATAGGCACACCACACACACACACACACACACACAGTCATGTCTTTATACCCAGGAGAACAAGAAAATGTTTCACAAGAAATATCCTTAGTTATAGCACATTATATTTGGATAACCATTTTCTGTCTCATCTCCCCCCACCCTCAACTTCCCTACCTGTAATATGGAGAGGGTCTGGTGGATTTCTAATTTTCTTTCTGGGTCTAATTGTCTGATTTGATACGTTGGTTATTTTCTGTCCCTGACAAAACGTGTCAGGAGCAGCAAGTCCTCTTTGTGCTCTGAGCGCTACTCGAGAATTTCCTTTCTACACTTGCAGCAAGCCTACTATGTGCTGGCCATGCCACCAGAGCCCATTGTGATGCCATGTGCTGACAGGAATGAGATGCCCCCCCCCCCCCCTCAGAAGGATGGGGCCACTATCCTATATCCCCATTTGTCTGAAATCCTGTGGAGCTGCTCCCATTTAGTACCTCCCTCTAGTGCCCCCAAACCTCCTCTCCTCTGAAAACCTCTGAGATGGACTGCTTCCTACCTCTGCTCAGGTCCCTGCTTTCCCCTCCTCTACCGACTCAGAATTAGGAAGAACAAAGAGCCCCAACTCTAGTCCCATTCAGCCTTAGGGCCAATTCACCACGCACAGTCACCTGAGGTTAAGGTAGACAGACGCAGCCTTTACATTAAACTAATTTCACAATGGCAGCAAGTCAGAGGGGCTGGCTGATCCCCCTTCCCTACCCCTCTGCCGGGCTCAGTAAGCCCAGTATTTCAGACCGACTGCAGCGGAATACACTTAAATCAGTCTGTGCTCTGTTGCCATAATGAATTGTGGAGCTGGTCTGCTCCTCTACTCTTCAGGCTTGATCTGGGGGTGAGGAGTCTCTGTTCCCTCTGCCCCATCCCAACTCTCCACCTTAATTCCCCGAGCACTCACCTGCCACATCCAGGTCCAGCTTGAAGTGGAAGGCATGCGTGTGCACCGTCCCCAGCACTCGTCCCCCCACACGGTTCCCAAAGAGGAGGCTTCCCTCTCCCCCACTCAGGAAAGCTGTGTTGACAAAGCCTGTGGCGTGGACCCGCCCTTCAAGCGCCCCATTTGGGTAAAATGCAAAGTCCCAGATGTAGTCATAGTTGCCTACAGATGACACAGACCTGACTACAACGGCTGAGCTGGCCAAACCACCGTAGAAATGACTCTGAACGTGATTGTAGTGCCTTCGAAGGGGTAGTCCTTGGGCCTCCTCAAATATACACACAGCCCCTGGGAGCAGCTGGACGGTCCCTTTGCCCACGAATACATGGATATCCACCATTGTAGACTCATAGGGGCAGTCCACGCCCCGCACCAAGCCCCGGCTGTTTCGGCCAAGTCCGTAGCCGCTATCCAAGTATCGGGTCATCATTGTCTTGGGTGAATCAGCACCATAGACAGACACACACTCCTGGACACTGACTTCATAGGCCACTCGCTCACCCCGGAACCGGATGTCAAAAATCCTCATGCCGCTAAACACCCCATGACCAAAAGTAAATGTCCAGAGGGAGGACACCACCAGGTTCCCTTGGACACTGTATTGGGGGCCCTGGGGTGAGAACTGAAGCGGTGGAAGAGGACCTGGGGGGACCCGAGACCTCAGGGATGAAGCCCCATTTGGCAGGGGCAGAGGAACTCTAACCACTTCCAGCCGGCCAGCCTTAAACTCCCATTCCAATTGGCTCAAGTCTGCATAGTAGCGTCCAAGGTAGAAGACCTGCTGGACAGCCCAGCGAGCAGGGTCCAGGGCCCTGTGGTCCAGCAGTAGCTCCAGCCCCACTGGGTGTAGGAAAATCCCAACACCTGAGATGTTATGGTGGAGGGCTAGCCAGGTAGTACGGTCTCCTGAGCGCAAGCCGCTAGGAGTGGCCTGCACAGGGGCCAAGGTGGAGCCGTTGTAGTTGAAGACCGAAGCAAGGAAGACTGGTGCCTTGGGCAGCTCCACCTCTTTCACGTGCTTCCACATCTGCACAAGCTCAGTTCTCAGCATGGGGCGTCGGTGATAGGGCAGGGGGCCCCCATGGCGCTCCACAGTCGCATCCCGCAGGTAGGCGGGGTGGGGCAGTGGTCCCACCACCAGCTCACTCACGTTGGGCTGGGGCTGTCCGCCAAAGAAGACGATGGCCAGTGCCTCCCGGGCGGGCGGGGGGCTCCCCCCGTCCAGGTGAGCCAGGGCTGCAGCCTTGGGGGGCAGCTGCAGCTCCACGGAGAAGACACAGTTGTCTGATGGGAGGGCCTGGGCTGCATCCACCAGGCCTGGCCCCAGCTTCTGGGTCAGAAAGCTCATCACAGCCGTCAGCTCTTCTGGGCTCAGGTCTGCAAACAGCTGGCTCTGGCCAGGGTGTGTCCAGTGCTGAGCATTGTGGGATACAGAGGGGCAGCGGGGAGGTTGGCTGGAACCCCCTTGGCTGGACAGCAAGACATAGGCCAGGGCAAAGACGGTAATGAGGGACAGTGCCAGGAACACGAGGACTACCTTGACATTCATGGTGAGTGCCGAGAGTTGAAACGAGAGTCCTAGCAGCTGCTGCTTCCAGTTACTGACATCAAATCAGGGTTTATATTCAGTAGGATGGATAGGAATGGAGAAAACTCCACCCTGTGGGTTGAACAGGAAATTTCTGACCTTGATTTATATAATCCTGTTCCAATTTTCTGTTCTGTGGTTTGGCCCAAAGCACTACTTCCATGTCATAGCATCTCCCCTGCCCCTGAAGTATTGGCAGCTGGATTTCCATCATTTAGACCAGATTAGAGGGCATCTGAAGTACCATTGAACTGCACCTTCCACTCAAAATGGGTCTGAGGAAGAATGCAAATCTCAGATGCCCAACCAAGTCCTGTGTGTTGAATGCGGGCACCAAAACGGTCCATTTTCCACCCTCCTGGCAGGCAGTAGGCCCCAATATTTCCAGGATCTACTGCCTAGGTCAGCAGTAGGCACTGTGCTCGGCCAGTTGCCTAAGGTTAAGCGCCTTAGACCTCTTCTATCTAGTCAGTGAGAAAGGAAAGAGTGGTGAAGGCCTGAGCTTAGCAGTCAGGTTTCCAGGTCCCTGTGCTGTGACGTCAGGGAAGGTACCTACCATGAATCTATGTCCTCACCTATAAATGGATAAAACACATGAAGACTAAATGTGACCATGCATATAAAGTGCTGAGCAGAGCCTAACACAGGGTAGGCATTCAAAAAGTGTTACCAACTGATTATTTCTGAAATAGAACAGAGCAGATGTTCCTCCATTGTTTAGGACCTTAAATCTCTTTTTGCAGAGACAATGAGGGAATCATTGGATACCAGAAGGTTACGTTACAAGGTGGAAGTTGAGGAAACTTTATTTCAGAGGGAGGTAGAGTCCTAGACAGCCAGCCCTCCAAGTCATTTGAAAACCAAAACCTGGCATCTCCTTAAGAAATTTAAGACATTATTCTGAGGGGAGAATTAGTATAAGGTAACAAGAATGACACGGTAGGGTGCGCCTTGAACCAGGTGATTCCCACGTGGAACTAGAGCAGCCTCTACTGGCAGTTCATGGGTATCACTGGGGAAGGAAGGAAGGAACTGGGATCTTGTTGAGGGTAGAGACAGAAGGCAGCTTAGATTTGGGAAGAGCTCTCTCTCTTTCACATAATTCAGGCTTAATACAAATGAAGGACCCACCTTTGCCTCTTGATAGGCAGAAACCTCAATCTTTCCATTATTCCAGAAAACGAGGAAGCATAATTGGTATAAAAACACCGAATAGGATGGCTGGTGGTGTGGGTGGAGGTGGGTGTCCCAATGTGCACGCATATGAGTATGGGTATGTCTCTAGCCACCAGAGCATCTCACCAGGGTCTGCGGCTTTAGAAAGAGGTCCAAGTACCTGTATTTTTAATAATTTCTTAACATGGTAAAAGAATTTTACATTACGATCCAAGGGTGGTGGGGTGAGGAGAAGGGGCAGAACAATCCAACAAACAAAAGGGGAAACAGAAATGCATGGTGGAAGGGATCTGAAGGGTGGGGAGGGGCATTGCCCAACTAAAATGCAATTGGTTTGTTACTGAATACTATTCGTGGGAAGACAGCATCCTGACTCCTCTCTATAGAGCATACTGGGAGTAAAAATGATGCATCCAGGTGGAAATATGATTAGGGGTTGGAAGACAGACAGGGGAAGAATAAGTCAGAAATAGAGAGAGTCACTGGCTGGCGGCTGCAAATACTGACTCTCCAGTAGAGACAGAATAAAAAAGTGGGGGATATCTCTGGAAGATTCAAGAGATAGGGGGCAACTCTTCTATGGTTTTGACTTGCCCAGCAGATTTCCACATACACACGTGTACTTGCCTGTGTTTGAGTGCACACACATATACACATAAGTGACTGCTTTCCCTGGAAGCACAATACTATAAATAAGGAATATTTTTCCCAAAGGAAAAGCCCAGGAGGAGCAGCAGCAGCTGGTGCTCACAGCTAAAGACACTCCCACCCCCAATTACAACTGGTGTGGAAAGAGGCAGTCAGGAGTCAGAGGACTGGCCTTTGCAATAATGCCCAAAAGGACCTGAGTCACAGAGAAAGGAGCTTTCCCCAATCCCTCTGCTTCTCGCCTCTTGGTTCTCCTCCAACTCAATAGCCTGTGGGTACGAAGAGGCTACAATATCAGGAGACGATAGGTGCCGGTGGATGATGACTGAGACAACTGTCACCTCCTGAACAGTGTGTGTGTAACAGGGTTTGTGGGGGAGGGCGGGGGAGTGTCAGGTAACAGAGTAGGAAGGCAGATGTGTGCATGTCTGTATGTGTCAATCACGCACATATGTGTATGTGAAAATTCTACTTATAAAAACATCTGAAGGACTTACGGACTTAGCCAAGGTCTATGGTGCTTCTTGTCATGTATGTAGATGGAAAACCTGAAGTCATCACCAGGACAACTGGGACAGGGAGGATCCAATATCCCACACTGGCAAGAGACACTAGCCTTATATCAGAAGAGAGGAGCTAAGTCTCCCTGACCCCAGATCTTAGAAAAAACAAAAACCTAGCACTTTCCTTTTAGCTCCCTCAGCTCCTAACAAACTAATCATCAAAAGGAGAACACAAAGCCCAAGACAAAGAAGGGGGTGGGGAAAGAAACACAAGTATTCTGGTGCCAACATCTTGTGCACACAAACCTGGAGTTCCCCAGAAATTAGAATAGCTCAGGTGTGGGGTATGAGGGGAGGAAAGAGAAGAGTTCCTGAGGCCTGAAAAAAGAGGTAAACACGTCACAGAACTACATGAGAGTTTCATTAGACTCTAACTAAAAACAGAGAGCGGTGTGATTACTATTTCCAGCCAGTTTCCCCGTCATGATAGTCATGTAACAAACCAAGGCAATGTCGGTCTTGAGCCAGACTCACAGAGTCCCCTGGCCCTGGCCCCAGCCTCAGTACAGTGTCTCTGCATTGCTGCTCCGGGGCCGTTTGATCTTCTCAATATTTTTCAGGATCATGTCATGTAGGGTGACCTGGGAGAGGAGAGATCGGAGAATCACACCTCACACCTATTCTACCTCCACCTCAAGAAGAAAAGATCCCTCCCAACCAATTACCCAAGTAATCATTTACATAATCCCCTTCTCACTCATTTGAACCTGAGATCAAGGTGGATGCTCCACCTCTCTCCTACCCCCAAACTAGGTATCCCTGGGTATTTCCAAGTTCCCGAGTGTCTGATAATAACTAACATTTGTTGAACACTTAACAAGAAGTGCACTGGGTCCTTTAATGCATTATCTCGCCAATTTTTTAAAATATATTTTTTGATTTTTCACAGAGAGGAAGGAAGAGAGATAGAGAGCTAGAAACATCGATGAGAGAAACAACGACCAGCTGCCTCCTGCACACCCCCTACTGGGAATGTGCCTGCAACCAATGTATGTGCCCTTGACCGGAATCGAACCTGGGACCTTTCAGTCCGCAGACCAAAGCTCTATCCACAGAGTCAGACTGATTTCAGCAATCTCGCTAATTTTTTTTAAAACCATCTCTGTGCAGTAGATATGCTAATGTAAGTTTTATTTTAGAGATGAAGAAACCTTAAAGTCTGAGGTTAAACAACTTCCCAAGGTCACACATTACAGGTGGAGCTGGTTCCAAACCTAAATATGTCTGACTAACAACTTCATCTTCACCTCTGTACCATATAGCAGGTGGAAAGGAGAAAGATGCCCAGCTATATGCCCTCAACTCCATAGTTCTCTACACTTGGTTGATAAGCAGAATTCGTTCTATCAACTTTACCTCCGTCCCTGCTCTCAACCCACAGAGAGTGGCAAGAAATGTATCACCAGAACTAAGAAAAGCCAGGGCAACTGTTGGCAGGGATCGAGGTTACTTACATACTGATTCCTTAGTTCTGATATGATGAGACGGAGGCTGATATATTCTTTCTCATCAATCTCTGTGACGGTTCGGCGATAGTCCTCCTGAAAGAAGGGGCGGAGAAAAGGCTCGTTCCCAAGGCCGAACTATCCACAGTCAGCTCTTTCCCCGCAACAGTCACTCCTCCCTCCCCTGCCACTTCCACCCTCAGGCCACAAAACCCTTACTTACCACATGGGGATATTTAGCTATTTTAGAAACCAATTTGGCTCTTGTAATATAATATCTGGAAGGAGAAAAAAGAAGAGGAAGCTGCAGGAGACCCTGGACAGTGCTTACCACCTCACCAGCCCCAATTTCTGGGCCAAGCCCAAGAAGGCCTACCTAGAAATCTGGTCCAGATACGATGCAGCTTCACTCTCAACAGTCCTTAGTTCTGCAACTGTCTCCTCCTGGAAAACAACAAACAAACACGGTGAGTCAATATCACTTCCACATTACTCCACCAGGAACCAAAAAGAAAGGAAAAACAAAGCAGGGGAGATGAGAGTCTCTCTCCAACCTTTCCTTCCAATAATGTAATTACCTGAATAGATACCCCGAAGTTGTTACCATCTTCTATCCTGGGAATCAGGAGCTGTACCCACATTTTGACCTGCAGGGCAAAAAGACCAAAATATATATGAGGACCAAGGCTTGAGGAACATGGCTTTTTCTAGTGATGCATGAAGAATACAATTCATGCTGCTGGGGCCAGGTGCCAGGAGCACAGGAGCCAAGATACTTAGTCTGCCAACACCCATATCACCTCCATGCCTCCAGCCCCACCATCCATGATTTTTCATAGGTCAAGCCAGGCTGGTGGAAGTCAGCCCACAGGTCACTAGCCCCTGCCTCACCGTGTTGCATTTCTCAATCAGCAGCCGGATCTCAGGTTTCACTTTCTCAATAATGTCCACCAGCTGCTGGTTGCTTTTTAGCATCCCATTGGGCATCACAAACACCTTGGTTCCTGGCAAGGACATGAAGAAGGCCAAGTGATTGGGGTGGGGGCCAGGATATAGCATCCTCCACCCTTCCCTCTTCTTCCCCCGATTCATGAAATGCTATGACCTCTGCCTTTTATCTGTCACAACAAACACTGATACCGCCAACAGAACCAAAGAGAACATATGGATTAACAAATAAATGAGCATCTAAAATATGCCCAAAGTCTAAAGGGTAAGGAAATTAAAATATGCTCTAAAGACTTAATGGACCAACTATTATTAAAGAGGAAAAAAAATAACATGGAACTGGGACTTCTGTGAAAAATCTGCAATAGGTAGTGACCCCCAAGTCCTTTCCTCTGGCCGGTTTACACTAAGTTAAACCCTCCCTTTTTACTGGAAAATCAGGTTAAGGGTGCTAAGTAATGCCACATTGGGAAGATCTGAGAATGCTAACTCTGGGAAATAAAGTCAGATCCTGCTTCCAGGCCAGAACACTAGCCCCATCTGCTTCTAAGGCTGTAAGCCAGAGGGTAGATGAGGGGGCAGCTCTTACCTTGAAAGGCCTCTTCACACTCATCCAACCTTCGCTTTTTGTAAGTGGGCTGAGGAAACAGACAGAAATCAGCCTCCTCTCAACATTCACATCCCTATCACAAGTTATCTTTAAGCAAGTTTAATCCCTTCTTTGACACCATAGGTTATCCTATCCTATATAATAAAAGGCTAATATGCAAATCAACCGAATGGGGAAGGACTGGCCGCTATGACACACAGTGACCACCAGGGGGAAGACTCTCAATGCAGGAGTTGCCTCAGGAAACTCTCATAAGGGGAGCGCTGCTCAGCCAGAAGCTAAGCGAGTGCAGAGCTAAGGCCCTGCTCCCCAAGAGGACATAGCCCAAGGGCTCCCAGACTGTGAGAGGGCTCACTGGGCCTCTCGTCTTATTAATTTATGCAAGTTACTAAGTATATAAAAGGCTTTAAGAAAACGTTCTCTAATTGTAAGACCAAGCTTTCAAGAAATATAACACATTAAGCAACGAGAGGGATAGCCAGCAATTTTCAATCTTTTCTCTCTCCTGGCACACAAAAACCAATTACTAAAATTCTGTGGCACCCCAAAAATATATTTTTTGCCTATCTGACCCAAAACAAGGCATAATTTTGATTCATTCACACTGGATGCCATTGTTGTGTTGGCTGTGTCATTTTTTTCAATTTGCCAGTCAATTGAAAAAAGGTCAGTGCTCCTGACTAAAGAGTCAGAAATTGCATGTTTAAAAAATTCCTTCAGTACATCAGTTGAAACTGGCCACTATAAACAATAGGAAAAAAGAACCTTTCAGTGGAGGGTAAAGATAATTAAGGGAATATATATAAATCTGCTGGTTCCACAAAGAAAAACAACATTCAATCAACAAACACATATTTAGCACCTGTTATGCACCAGAAACAATGCTAGGTGCTGGGAATACAAAGATGATTAAGACAGCTTCTGCTTTCCAGAACTAACCAGTTCTAACAAGGAGACAATAAGGCAGACAAAGAATAATGCAGTGTCATCAGTGTTACAGAATGTGACCATTAATCGATGAGGACTAGGTAATAAAGATGCACAGCAAAGACAGGGACTACAGTTATATATCAAGAAGGACTACTCATTCAATAACAAGACTCAAGACATTGAAACATGGAACAGATAAGAAAAAGTCTTGCTTAGAGCCATGGAGACAGACCAGATAACCCAAGGGAGCCTATTGGGTTAATAGCCTGTGGCTATTAAAACTCACTCTCGCCGAGACCGGTTTGGCTCAATGGATAGAGCGTCGGCTTGGGGACTGAAAGGTCCCGGGTTCGATTCCGGTAAAGGGCATATACCTTGGTTGTGGGCACATCCCCAGTAGGGGTAGGGGGTGTGCAAGAGGCAGCTGATCGATGACTCTCTCTCATCGATGTTTCTAGCTTTCTATCTCTCTCCCTTCCTCTCTGTACAAAATCAATAAAATATATTTAAAAAAAACAAAAAAAACTCACTCTCACACCGAGTAGCATTAGCAAGTTCACCTCATGCTATAAATGAAAACCAGGATCTAAAGGGGGTATACCGGAGCCACCATGTCTGTAAGAGCCCCCATTCCCAAATCCAAATCCTACTGTCTCCTCTGTACACGTTCACACTGACCAGGGAATAGAGGACAGAGAACCTATTGCTACAGAAGACAAAGATAAATATAGGACACTTACACCATCCAGTCCATCGTGGCTATTGGTGAGAAGAATGGGGTCAGGGACAGGGAGATTCATGTCTGAGTGGATCTGAGTTAGGTCATGAATGTTTAGAATTGGTTCCTGAAAAAGAGACGCCCACCCCCGCAACATTAGTCTTTTCAAGATGAACAAATAAATATTTCATGTGAAGGGCAAGATAGGAGAGTGCTTTACAGTACAAAACAAAATGGAACCAACACATGATTTGTCCCATTTGATGGAGAGATTGGGGGGCCCCCCAAAATTGGGAAATCTGAGGAAAAGGGTCTCTCACCTTCAAAAAACTATCAAGTTCTAACAACTTCTTTGGGAAAAAATTTGCCACCAAGTCTTCTGCCTAAAGGTGAGAAGAAATGCGTTAAAATCGTGGGATGGTATCTTTCAGCAGTTCTCTCCCCTTTGGGAAACTCCCAAGTATTAACCAACTCTCGTTTTGCTATTTATTTCACTCACCTCACTTGTGATCCGCTCCCTGAAAGAATCAACCTAAAATCAACAAAGAGCAATTCAGTAAGAGCAAATCAGTGCCTGGCAGCAGAGGTAAGGGCGGGATAGGGAAACCCAAGTCTCGCTGTCTTTCCCTCACCTTGTGATTGTAGTGAGAAGCTGAGAGGCCCCCAGACTGCAAGTACTTTATTTTTTTGAGGACCCATTTCTCCATCTCAGGAGAGGGAAGCTGGGCTTGAGGGCAGCACTCACCCGTCTTCCCTCTCTCCCTCCCTGTGTGTGAGGCGGTCTGAATTTGTGAGCAGGTGGATAGGGGAGGTGTGAGCTCACAAACGTGCCAGCTCCCTCTCAGACCTGAGATACGAGGCAGGCCTAACTCCAAGGACAGCGGCAGCGTCCGGAGGCGGGGCTGGGGAACTTCCAGCTGTCACGAACCTCGAGCACTGAATCCACCACGTGTCCGCGGGCTCTCCATCACCAGACAAGGCACAGAAGGCCACCCTACATTACCCTCTCTCCCTTGATGCGGTCTCCGGGAGTGAGGAAGGGTGGGAGGGGGGGGGGGGCTGAGCGGAAGCTCAGAGCTGGTGTCCCCAGGGAGACAAAGACGCCATGGGGAGTAGGGAGCCGATCAGAGTGCTCCCAGATCGAAGCGAGGGGAAAGGGAGCCCTAACCGGTGTCGCTACCTTGAGCTTCACTTCCTGATCCACCTTCAGCAACGAGGCCATGGCCGGGCAGGGCCGTGTTCGCTCCGCTGGAGACCGGAGGCGCTGTGGGCTCCGGGGAGGGGGTCAGAGGGACGGGAGTCAATTCGGCTTCTCTCGGGGCGTGGCTGCCCTCGCTGGCTCACCGGCTGCTCACTGGCTCGCTCGCTCCCTCCCTCGGTGCCGCCTGCCCGCCCGCCCGCCTGCTGCCTGCTGCTGGATGCCTGCTTGCACTATCGCTTGCCCTCCCGGCTTTCGCCGCTCACGCCGGAAGTTGCGTCACAGCCAAGCGCCGGGGCTCCGGCGTGGACGCGCGCGTGCTTTGCGCAGCCGCACTGAGGTCTGGTGCGCGCCTCTCCTTCCAGGTTCGTGTCTCCCGAGTTCCAGAGCTGGGTGAGAGGAGAGTTAGCGGGAGGGTGGCGGGGGCTGGTGAACCGAGAACCGAGGCCCAGAGAGACCCGGGAGCTGTGTGGCTCTCTGATAGCTCGTCGGCACTCGCCTTCACCGGAGGAACCTAAGGAGCCCTGCACTTTGGAGGACCGGACCGGCGACGGCGTCGCACCCCGAGTGACGTCAGACCGAGGAAGCTGGCGGTCCAGTCTATGGTTCCTGCTGCTTCCTCCCGTTGGCCGGGGAAGCTCTGGTGCTGTGCGAGAGCCAAACAGAGGACGAGGTCCGTGGTACCAGGCTTCCTCACCTTTCTCCATCACTTACTCATACGCTCCCAGGCATTGGAGAGCCACTGCCTGATGGGCAGACTGACCCCCAGGGTGGGGGAGGCTACACAGCGATTCCAGTCAATCCTGGAACAGAACCCGGGTCTCCTGACTTCCAGGACAGTGCTGTATCCATTTTCCTAATGGAAGGCAGCTATCATGTCTCCACTCACCCTTTATTTTTTCTTCTTTTTCAGTTTGTCTGTTAACACTGGTTATTTCGGCAAATAAAATGAGTCAGGACACTGGGCTAGGCTCTGGGACAACACTGCCTCAGAGCCTAGAAATAGAATGTGAGTCACTTAGTGTAAGTTAAAATCTTTTAGTAGCCACATTAAAAGTAAAAACCGGTGAAGTTCATTTTAATTATATATTTAACCTCGTTTAGCCAAATGTTATTTAAACGCCTAATATTTAAAAATATTAATAAGGTCATATACGTTTTTTTCTCATACCGAGCCTTCAAAATCCAGTATGAGTTTTACACTCACTGCACATCTCAGTTCAGAGTGAAATATGGTAGCAATCATACTTGGGTAAAAACTGCTGCTTGAATTTTAACCTTGCTATCTGACTTTGACCTTCGATTACTTGCTTAAAAACAATAGGGTAGTTATAGGAGATTGACTCCCACAGACTCTGTAGCGTCCGGGGTAGAAACTATAGATAACCTTTAGAGATTAACCTCTGAGTTCTGCTTTTGTATTATGGGCAAGATAGGGCCACATTCCAATGTTCCCAGCCTTTGGAATTTAGAACAAAGGGAAATTCCTGTGGTTTGAAGCTTCAAAAGGGATTGCCTACATCTGGATCAGTGCAGTTGTGTGGGGCCCACCTGCGTGTGGTGCTCCCACAGCCGTCCTGGCCAGCTTTTCAATAAATCCTTGCCTGCTTTTTTTAAATCAATCTTCAGCCTCCGGTGGTCTTATTTTGAACCCAGGGTTCGACCCCACAACAAGAGGAGCCACATTTGCAGTACTGAATAGCTACAAATGACTAGTGGCTCCTGTATTGAACAGCACAGTTCTGGGATATCAAAGGTAAACTCAAATTCTCTGATCTCATGGGGATTAATTCTGGGGAAAGACACCAGAAAGTAAACTGAAAATATGACAAAATGGCTGAAACTGGTTTGGCTCAGAGTCCCGGGTTCGGTTCCGGTCAAGGGCATGTACCTTGGTTGCAGGCACATCCCCAGTCGGGGGTGTGCAGGAGGCAGCTGGTCGATGTTTCTCTCTCATCGATGTTTCTAACTCTCTGTCCCTCTCTCTTGCTCTATAAAAAATCAAAAAATATTTTTTAAAAATATGACAAAATGTAATAAATATTAGAAAACAAGTAACTGATAAAGAATAGCATGGGTTTTATTGTAATCACTATTAAGCCTTCAAATTCCACCTCAGCTCTTTATTGTGCTATCTTGATAAAATTACTGGATTGCTGAGTCTCAATTCCCTCATCTGTCAAGTTTTATTTTAATCAATATTAATAAATATGTTTGGCTCAGTGGATAGAGCGCTGGCTTGGGACTGAAGGGTCCCGGGTTCGATTCCGGTAAAGGGCATATACCTTGGTTGTGGGCACATCCCCAGTAGGAGTAGGGGGTGTGCAAGAGGCAGCTGATCGATGACTCTCTCTCATTGATGTTTCTAACTGTCTCTCTCCCTTCCTCTCTGTACAAAATCAATAAAATATATTTTTAAAAATAAATATATGTAATTCTGTAGGGTTGTATTGGAAATCATATATATTTAAAAGAACTAGCACAGTACCTGGACATAAGACAGACACTACATACATAGTAGCTATTGTCAAATAAGCTACCTGTTAATGTTTATTCTTTAAACTATGTAATTATCATCCCTGCTTTAAGGCTCAAAAAAAGCTCTTTTCCATTTTTCAAGTCTACATACAGCTTTGCTCATACTACCCATCTTGCTCATTAACATCTGTTTCTCTCTTTTTTTTCTTTTTAATTCTCCCCCGTGTTATGTTTTACTGGTTCTATTGAGATGGGAAGGGTGGGGGAAGAGAGACATCCATTTGTGAGAGAAACATGGATCGGTTGCCTCCTGAATGCACCCTCATCCAGGCTTGAACCCACAACCTAGGTATGTGCCCTGTCATGGAATCGAACCAGAAGCCTTTCTATGTACTGGTTGACATCCAACCAACTGTCATCCCTCTGTTTATGACTATCTTTATGTCTAAATTGACCCTTTAAAATTTTTTTAAAAATTGATTTTTAGAGAATATCCATTTTTTTGTTCCACTTATTAATGCATTCATTGTTTGATTCTTGTATGTGTCCTGACCAAGAATCAAACCAGTGACCTCTTGGTGCATAGAATGTCACTCAGCCAACTAAGTCATACCGGCCAGGGCCAAATTACCCCTTTTTATAAGAACACCAGTCATGTTGGGTTAGGGCCCACCCTAAGAACTTCATTAACTTGATCATCTGCAAAGACACTATTTCCAAATAAGGTCACATCACAGGTGCTAGGATTAGGACTTCAACATCTTTTGGGGGTACAAAATTCAACCTATAACACATATCATTATCTGAAATCATTCATTTGTTTACATTTGCCTAATTCTCTTTAGAATATAAGCTAGGAGAGCAGTTCACAAATGTATCCTCCCAGACCTAGCAGAGTGATTGGTATATAGTAGGTCCTCAATAAATATTTGTTGAATCAATGACTTGGGTTATGTTGTTGAGTATTCACAATCCCTTGGGCACTGTACATACTGACTGTCATATATTCTCCAAGCTACAGGGCACACAGAGTTTACTATGTCCCAGGCCTTGCTCTTTGTACCTCATATTAGATCATGTAATCGTCACACCACCGTATGTGACATACACTATTATGCTCACTTCAGAAACAAGAAAACAAGGCACAGAGTAGTTGAATAGCTTGCTCAAGATCAGTGTTGGTGAATGATACAGATAGGTTTGAACTCAGTCTGACTTTCAACCTCAGTTGTAATCCCTATGCACTCTACCATAGAAGCCCATTACATTTCTAAGCCTTTGTGAGATGGTATTAGTGGCAGCTAAGCAGGAAGAAATATAGGGCTACGAACCCACCACAGCAGGCCTCCCCTACAGGAAGTCTCATGCTGAAAGATCCAAGAGGAAAAAGGTTATCTAGTTAGCAATATCAGGAGAAAATAAATCTAGTTCCTATAATACATCTGATTATAGGAGGATCACCTACATTCAAAATAAAGTCATTTCTAGAAGTGAGAACGACTTTCTAAGAAATATAAGGCACCAATGCCCTGGCCGGTTTGGCTCAGTGGAGATAGAGCATCAGCTTGTGGACCGAAGGGTCCCGGGTTTGATTCCAGTCCAGGGCACATGCCTGGATTGTGGGCTCGATCCCCATTACTTAAACTGTAAGCATCATGGAAAATTATTCAATATGTACTGCTAAATTTTAAAAGCTGGATACAAAATTTGTATATAAATTATAAATACAACCGTGTTAAAATACATAGGAAAAACATTTTTTTAAAATATATTTTATTGATTTTTTACAGAGAGGAAGGAGAGGGATAGAGAGTTAGAAACATTGATGAGAGAGAAACATCGACCAGCTGCCTCCCTACTGGGGATGTGCCCGCAACCAAGGTACATGCCCTTGACCGGAATCGAACCCGGGACCTTTCAGTCTGCAGACCGATGCTCTACCACTGAGCCAAACCGGTTTCGGCTCAAGAAAAACATTTTAATGGAAAACAAAAGTTATAGTGTGGTGAGACTATGGATAATTTCATGACATTATCCCCTAACTTCCTGTATTGTTAATATTATATTTCTATAAAAGTTTAATTTTCCTATAAATTAACCAAAGGCATATTGTATTTTAAAAAATCTAACAATACAAACTGTGAACTCAAGTCTCTGTCCAATGTCCAGTGAAAAACACTGCTTGAGCATATCAAATATAATGTACATCATACACCATATATACTATGTTATGGTGTATGTTATGTACAAATGGAATCATATCACATATCTGCCTATAACTTTTTTTTATTTCAATTGACATTCATCTCTTGCCTCAATTCCTGCAAAAACCTAGTAACTGGTTTTCCTGCTTCCACCCTTGCCCTTCTTCAGACTACTGGCAAAGTAGTCAACTGAATCAAGTAAAAAACAAGTTTAATTCATTCTTTTTAATAGTTGCATAGTATTCTGCTAATGAATAATACCATGATTTTTTGAAGCAATCCCCTATGATATTCTTTTATACTCCCAGCCAACAGTATTCTAGAGTCCCCCAAATGCTCATCAACAGTGGTTATTATTAACTGGTTCAACCTTTACCAATCTCATAAATGAGGAATGCCTCCCTGAAGTGTAATTTCAATTGACTTATTACAAGTGAAATGAAACATCTTTTTATTTCTTTTTTGTGTGTCGTTCAACAACACCATCTTTATTCAAAAATATAAATATCTACGAAACATTTCGGAATATGCTGCTGCCAACAAAGATAGCCTATACTTCTAAATAAAGTCCTAAATTAATATACACATTTAAGCTTTAACAATATAAGAATAAAAGGGGGGGAGGAGAAGAGTCTCTGAGGAGTATGACCTAAAGAAAAGGTCCTTTGAAAGTCTATGGATGCCCTAAGTAAAGTCTTTTTATTTCTTTATCAACCATTTGTTTTTGTGATCTGCTTTTTCATATGCTTTGCCCATTTCATACTGGCTTACTGGTGTTTTTATTGATTGTATAGAATTATGCATATAAAGGAAATTTACCTTCTATTTTGTGAGCTGCAACTTTTTCCACATTTTTCTTTTGTAATTTTTTTTTCAGTTCTAAAAGTTTTCATTTCTAAGGAGTAACATTAAATATTCCTCCTTTTTTTAGCTTCTGATTTTCATGTCCTGCTTAGACCTCCTCCACTCCAAGATTATTAAAAATATTCAAACATGCTTTCATCTAGTACTTTTAATCATCATATTTTTTATGCTTAAATTTGTGAATAACTATAAACCTCTTTTGGTGTAAGTAGTGCAGTAGGAGATTCAGCTCACTACTATCTACAAGGCTCTTAGGCCCCAGTCATCACTTACTAAGGTAGATCATTTCCTCACTGATTTGAAAGACTAGTTTTACCACGTACTAAATCCCCCTGTATAGTTGGTCTATTTTTGAACTCTGTTTCATTGATCTCTCTATTCCTGCATAAAGAAAAAAAATGTTTTAGTTTTATATTTTATAATATCTTTATATGTTTCAATATCTGAAGTGCTCGACTTTCTCTAATTAATAATAGAAATTTTATAATATAAAACAAAATTTATCTCCCCTCCAAGTGCAGACTCTCTCTCTGGGGTGTTTGAAAGAAAGCCCAGCTTTCCCAAGGAGAAACTTTTAAAACTGGTCCTGCAGCCCTAGCTGGTTTGTCTCAGTGGATAGAGCATCGGCCTGCGACTGAAGGGTCCCAGGTTCGATTCTGGTCAGGAGCATATGCTCCGGTTGTGGGCTCCAAACCCAGAGAGTGGGGTCAGCAGGAGGCAGCTGATTGATGATTCTCTCTCATCATTGATGTTTCTATCTTTCTCTCTATCTTCCTTCCTCTATGAAATCAATTTAAAAAAAAAAAAAAAAACTAAAAAAATAAAACTGATTCTGCAGAAAGAACTAAAGTGGCTCCGCTCAGAAGTGACAAATCTAAAGAAAAGTCACTGAATTAGATAGAGGATGGCAGAGACTCCTCCATCTCTCTCTACTCGGTCCTTCCACCCCCAGGCAACCTAGGCTCACCCGCCGGCGCCGGCCGCGTTTCCCAGCTCGGCCTCTAGGGGCCGCAGCCCGGCCCGAAAGCGGGTGCACCTGGACCCACCTACTGGCTCCGCCCGCAGCTGCCGCCTTCGTGGCGTCACTTCCTGTCCTGGCGGAAGTCCTCCCCCGGCTCACCGGGAAGTAGCTGAAGACTGGATGATGGCAGTTCTGGAGGCCTCCCTCCAGGGCAGCCGGGAGGCCGTGGTGCCCCCGCGGTAGACCGGAGCAGGGTGGCGGGCTCCGGACTCCGAGGTGAAGAGCGTCGAGGGCTGAGCCGCGACCCTAGAAGGGAGCCTGGGCCCCCTGACGGCGCCGGTCGCCTCCCCTCCCTGGCTGCTCTGTACACTGTTTTTGCCGGGGCTGCCCCGGAAGCAGGTTCACCTGCTATCGTACCGTCCCTAGAGAGAACGGCGCGGGCGGGATTTCCCCCCTTCAGTAGCCCCAAATCGGGGGTTCAAGGGCGCCGCTTCTCCCTAATATCGCCTCCTCTCCATCGCCGCAGGGATGGAGGGATCTAAGACGTCCAGCAGCACCATGCAGGTGAGCTTCGTGTGCCAGCGCTGCAGCCAGCCCCTAAAACTGGACACGAGCTTCAAGATCCTGGACCGTGTCACCATCCAGGAGCTCACAGGTCAGCGAGACCCTTGCAAAGAGGGGGGTCAAAATCGTTGAAAGTGGGCAGCTTTGGAGATGTAGGTCTTAAGATGTCTCTATCCGTGTAGTCTGCCGCAGGCTCCCGTGTAAACCTAGGAAAGTCACTTAATCTCTCTGGCTCCCTGTTTTCTTATCCGGAACATAAAGGCCTTCCGATTCAGTGCGCCTCGGAGAGCTTTCTATAGCAAGGAAACGTCCTTCGTTTTCTTACTCCTACTCTTTCAGAGGAAAGGAATGTGTATATGTAATAATGAAGGGCACATTTTGAGGACTTACCATGTACCAACTGCATTACATGCATTACTTAGTTCAGTTCCTGCAACAACCCTTAGGGATCATTTTACAAATGAGTTGAGGCTCTGAAAATTTCAGTGACTTACCCAGCGTTTAACAGCTAGTCAATGGAGGAACGATTCTAATAGACCCAGGAAGTGAGATGTCGTTTTTAAAAGAGAAAATTGAATAAAGTTAAAGTAAGCTCAAGGACCCTGGCCTGTGTGACGCTCTACGTACGGTTGAGCGTCATGAGGTCTTGGGGTTCGATTCCAGTCAGATGATGTCCCTCCCCCGTCAGTGTTTCTATCGTTCTAGCTCCCTTACTGTCTCTAAAAGTGAGTTAAAATAAAAAAACATTAAAAAATAAGCTCAAGGATATGGAGTCAGCCTGCTTGGATTTAAATCCTGGCTGTCTTTTAATATTTGGATGACTTTTTGCAAGTTACATCACCTCTCTAGGTCCTGGTTTCTTTATCAGGAAAACATAAAACAATCTCTTGGGAGGCTGATACACACGTTGAGTTGAGTATTCGTCTAATTGTCACTATACCTCCCTAGAATAAACTGCCTTTTGATGACAGGGACGAATTGAGTGAAATCGTAACGGACAGACAGTTTAAAAACAAAACAAAAAATAAGACATTCTCAAGGTTATTTTAAGAATCATCAGGGGGCAGCTCCTGCATTGAGCGTCTGCCCCTGGTGGTCAGTGCGCGGCATAGTGACCAATCATTCTGTTCAGTTGATTTGCATATTAGAGTTTTATTATATAGGACTAGAGGCCGGTGCATGAAATTCATACACGAGTCGGGTCCCTAAGCCTGGCCAGTGATCAGGGCTAATCAGGTTCCCCGCTGCCTCCTTTCCTCCCCACCCACCCCCAGTTCCCTATTCAGGGGGAAAGAAAAGGAGAGGGAGGTAGGAGGTTGGCTAGCTCACGACGAGAAAGCCAGCCTTTGGCCCCCCTGGGAAAGGGGCCCCATCCACTGCCACCCAACCCCAGCTCCCTGTTCCAGCCTGGGGAGGGACCCGAGGGGTTGGCCCACAGGCCCCATCAGCAGTGGGGGTCTGGGGGAAGCTCCTGCGTTGAGTGTATGCCCCCCGGTGGTCAGTGCACGTCATAGAACTGGTTGTACCGGCCATTCTGTCATAATGGTCACTTAGGATTTTATGTATATAGATTTTTTTTTTTTTTAGGGGAGAATATTTCCCCATTGATTTTCAGAGAATGGAAGGGGAAAAGAGGGGAGAGAGAGAGAAATATCAATGTAAGAGAGAGACATCAATTGGTTGCCTCCTGCTCACACCCCGACTGGGGCAGGGGATCAAGCCTGCCACCAAGTGCATGCCCTTGACCAACCCTTCAATCTGTGGGCTGGCGCTCTAACCATTGAGCACCAGCCAGGGTCCATATTATTTTGAAGTAAATCCCAAAGATAAGTACAGTTGATATTTTGTAACTATTTTTGAAAGATAAGGCATCTTTAAAAACATAACCATGATATCACTAGTGGTCCGGTGAGCGGATTCATGCACATTGAAAGGAAATTAATTAGAAGAAATCTTTTAATGTCATTATTCGCCCTTTCTCTATAATAGAAGTATCAACCAAATTCACCATCGACAATGACAGACCGAAACACACACCTGCTATTGGCGCCAGCAAGAGCTTTATATTCTATCACAAGTCACCTTAGCCTTTTATAGATATAGAATAAACTTGCTTAATTAGACCTGCTTTCTGATGTAGCTAAACTTTTCCCAGTCCAGTGAAGCACACCAACTTCTCTTTTATTTATTTATTTTTTTAAAATATATTTTTATTGATTTTGTACAGAGAGGAAGGGGGAGAGAGAGAGAGTTAGAAACATCGATGATAGAGTCACCGATCAGCTGCCTCTTGCACACCCCCCACTGGGGATATGCCTGCAACCAAGGTACATGCCCTTGACCGGAATCGAACCTGGGACCCTTCAGTCCCCAAGCCGACGCTCTATCCATTGAGCCAAACCGGTCTCGGCCCAACTTCTCTTTTAGGTAATTGTCAGCAACACAGCAGTAAATATCAGCCAAAGCAGATTATTATTGTAGATCACAGGGAGAACAAAGAGCAAAAGATTTAACTGCAGCCATGTTTGACTATATTCTGTGCAGTGAAAAAACCATGGCAGCACTAAGGACCGAGCCTTTTCAGTCAGGTCAAGATTTCTGAATCACTGTTTTCCGGTTAATGAAAAGAAAATAGGATTCCACCAAATCTCCTATTTACCTACTCCAGGACTCCTGTGAGGGTAAAATGAGATGAGGCATGGGAAAACTCTACACAGACATTTGGTTAAAGTGTGAAATGTTTGCACTATGAAGAAACTGCAAGGAGGCTAGTTGTCACTGGGGAGAGGAAGCCAGGTGTTGCTACTTATCATTACCTGGATAAGAGAAGGATACTTAGCATATTAGCCTTTTATATATATAGATTATTCTGGGAAAAAATTTAACTCCTTAATCTCATTTAATAGGGATAAAGATTCTTCTTTGTGTAAATGATACTTTAAGAAAAAGGTATAGGTGGGGGTGGTTATGAGTATAATTCCAATTCTTTTTCTATACTTTTTATCATTAATTCTCACCCAAGGATATTTTTTTCCAATTGATTTCCAGAGAGAGTGGAAGGCAGGGAGGGAGACAGAGAAACATCAGTGTGAGAGAGATAATCGATTGGTTGCCTCCTGGGACTGGGGATCGGATCTGCAACCCAGGTTCATGCCCTGATGTGCGTGCTGATGCTCTAACCACTGAGCGTGCCAGCCAGAGCTTTTTTCTATGCTTTTATACCCACTCCTTTGATAAGATTCTTTCTGACTCAATATTTTCTTTGCCCTTAGCTCCATTACTTGCCACAGCCCAGGTGAAATCAGGAGAGACCCAGGAGGAAGAGGGTAACTCAGGAGAGGTAGGAAACACTGGAATGCAAACCGGTTTCTGCAGGGTACTTGGTGCTTCTAGAGCCCACAGACTTTTGGGATCTGTGGTTAACCAGACATTCTACATGATCAAGCCACTGTGGATCATTGTACTGAGGTTACAGGGTTACTGAAAGAGTCATCCATTTAAAAACATGGAGAGAGGTTCTTCTTTATTTTATGCAGAATTATAAGCCATTATAGGTGAGAGATGGGATGACCTATATATCCAAAGTCATCTCAGGGCATCCTGGTTTACATCTGTTGTCCTAGCTAATTATTAAGATCCACTCCTCTCTATTCTCAAAAGTATCTTGGTTTGGGCAACCAATTATATGATTACCCTAGTCATGGGGGCATTGTCATTAGAGAACATGTCTTTTCTTTTGAGAACATGTCATTTTTAAACTGTGATCACTTCAGTGATCATTTTCATTGCCAAAGACAGATATAAGTTTTTGATCACATATAAATTACATCAATGTATTTAAAACATATAAATTACCTACTTTTTTCTCTGCTATGCCAAACTTCACTGTAGTCTGATCTGGCTTTTTCCTTGTGCCATGATATTTAGGGTATCTCACCCTTATCCCTGACTAGTAAATGTTGAGAAAATGCATATTTATTTATTTTTTTTATTATTTTTTTAAAATACATTTAATTGATTTTTTACAGAGAGGAAGAGAGAGGGATAGAGAGCTAGAGACATCGATAAGAGAGAATCATCGACCAGCTGCCTCCTGCACACCCTCTACTGGGGATGTGCCCGCAACCAATGTACATGCCCTTGACTGGAATCGAACCTGGGACCTTCAGTCCGCAGGCCAATGCTCTATCCACTGAGCCAAACCGGTTTCGGTGAGAAAATGCATATTTAATTATAATTGAATATAACATAGGGAATGCCATTCCCCATAAAAATATCAAATAGGACTTGGGGTGTGTCTTAGTATTTAAGGATTGGTTAGGTAATACCCGGTTAAGTCTCTGGTTTATTGTCTTGTGGTTGTAGATCAAGGGTAGAGCCGAATAGTTCTAAGCTGCCAAAATGCTAATGTCCTCTTATTTCGTTCCCAGGAGCCATTTATTGAAACTCGTCAGGATGGTGTCTCTCGCAGATTCATCCCCCCAGCCAGGTGCCTACTACTCTTCAGCCCCCTGCTCCTTGCCAAAGACTAGGAGAATTTTAATTTAACCCACAATTGAGGCCTGGAGCCAGGTGATAGAGATGTATTATCACCCAGCCTTTTGGCTCCTCCAAAAAAGATGCATTCCCTTATACTTGGCCCATCACCTTCCAATACTAATTGAGTTTTTCCTGTAGCCATTTACACATGGAAAGAGACAATAGCTCTCATGATAAAGAAATGAGAAAAGTCAATAATAAATGAGATGGGCTCTTAAAAAGTTTAAGATTAGCTGATGTTAGATATTCAGGTTCTTAATTGTTGATGCATGTGAAGGTGGCTGTCGAGGGGAGTAATATTAAAAAACAAATGGTCTTTCCAGATTCTCCTTCCTTTTCTATTATACACACACATATCAGTTTTTAATGCCCCCTCTCCCTCCTTAGTCTGTCCAGCCAACCTTCATACTGAGTGCCTCTGTGGAAGACCAGCATGGCCTTCCCTTGGGAGAGAGGTACCCTTGGGAGGTCAGTCGGGCTAGGAGTGGGTATGCACCTTGAGGCCCCTCAGCTGATGCTTGAGAGTCTCTGCCACTGGCACCACAGTAGGTGGAGGAGGCCTCTCTGCTCCCTCATGTGCCCATGGGCGGGGGGCTGTCTGCAGGATGATGTCTACAGAAAGTGCCAACAGCTTCACTCTGATTGGGGAGGCATCTGATGGCGGAACCATGGAGAACCTCAGCCGAAGACTGAAGGCAAGTAGGCCTCATTCTAGCATCAAGCAGCGAGCATGGCTGGTAGAGGGGGTTGTGTGGGCAGGTAGCATGGGGCAGGCCCTACCCTGACTCTCCCTTACTTCCAGGTCACTGGGGACCTTTTTGACATCATGTCAGGCCAAACAGATGTGGATCACCCACTGTGTGAGGAATGCACAGATACTCTTTTAGACCAGCTGGACACTCAGCTCAACGTCACTGAAAATGAGTGTCAGAACTACAAGTGAGTGCCTCCAGGGCAAGGGCCTGGAAACTGACATTTGGGTCTTAGAGCCGACACTGCTCCAAGACTGCCTAGTTCTTACCCAAGAGCTATGCTCAGCTCAGGTAAACAGAATAACAGGTTCCTTCTGCAAGCATACTCTGTCCTTGGCAGGCGCTGTTTGGAGATCTTAGAGCAAATGAATGAGGATGACAGTGAACAGCTACAGGTGGAGCTAAAGGAGCTGGCATTAGAGGAGGAGAGGCTGATTCAGGAGCTGGAAGATGTGGAAAAGAACCGTAAATTAGTGGCAGAAAATCTCGAAAAGGTCCAGGCTGAAGCTGAGAGACTGGATCAGGAGGAGGCTCAGTAAGTGATCACCCTGTTCTTCTAATTTCCTGCCCTGAAAGTTCCAGGAGGGGAAATGGCTTCCAGCTGAATGTGTCTGATTAGTTTATAAGCTGCGTTCAGCTGTCATTCTGCAGCCTGTCTGCTCTGGATCTGGCATATTGTTGCCAGGTCCTGTTTCTAGAGATCTGTATGAAGAGTTATGTATGTAGGGTCAGCATGACTAAATAAAAAAAGCATGTTGATTAAATAGAGAGTGGAGAGCCAAGGCTGTAGTCACAGCTCTGTGCCGTAGGGAATGGGGATCATTTGCACCCGGCATTCTGCTCAGGAGCATATTGGCCCACATTCATTCCTTCTCAGCTCAAAAATTTCATTGGTGCTCTCAACCTGAGAGAACCCTCTGTCTATTGGAGGAGACATAGTGTCCACATTAACTGAAACGGGAAGTGAAGGACAGAACAAAAAGTTAATTTTTCACAGAGCAGTGTAACAAGTTTCATTGGAAATGGTGTTTACTGTTTATAAAGGACAATAAGAATGTAGAGGTGAAGTAATATGAGTTCAATTATGGCCAAGCCATGAAGAAGCCAGTCTTGACATATTTCACCTTGACTCTGGGAAAGGTCAGACATCCAAGAGGTGTTAGGCCTGGTTTGGAAGAGTCCTTTCTTCCTCCCCTTTTTGCATTTGGGCAGCTGGAATTGGAGACATTCCTGTCCCTCCCAGGCAAGACAGCTGGGGCAGGTATGTTCCTTTGAGTGGGATCTGTGACAAATCTAAATGATGCTGTAACTAGATGTAACCATAATCACAAAAAGAAATCCTTAAGGAGGGTGATAACAGAGAAATTTTAGCCCCCAAACTAACAGCCTTCAATGGCCACTTTGGCTGCTCACAGGTATCAGAGGGAATACAGTGAGTTTAAACGACAACAGCTGGAACTGGATGATGAGCTGAAGAGTGTAGAAAACCAGATGCGTTATGCCCAGGTGCAGCTGGACAAGCTGAAGAAAACCAACGTCTTTAATGCAACCTTCCACATTTGGTAATGGGGCTGGAGGGTGAGGAGTGTCTGGAAAGCACCGCGTTTCTGGACCTTAGCTGTTGGCTTCTAAGCTGTTGGCCTCTAAGCCAGGGTGCCCACCTCCCACAAAATAGGGCTGTATATCATTTTTATCCCATCTAGGTTTTTTTCATTCCTTGTGATGGGGTAGGCACCATCAGGGGATTGGAATTCTAGAGCGTGCCGCCATCCACTCTTCCAAGGAAAGGGACAGATCTGAGCCCTCCAGCCACATGAAATGCTGGTCCTCAGCCTAGAGCTGATTTCTTACCTTTAGGGTCATTCGTGTATTGATTTACTTGATGTTTTATCCATTTAACTAGTATCTATTGAGCATCTACTGTGTGGTAGGCACTATTCTAAGCACTAGGATGGCAACAGCAAACAATATGCATTCTACCTTCTGGTTGTTTATAATCTAGTGGAAGAGATGAATAAGTAATAGGCACTTGTAAGACAGGTTGGTAATGGTTAACCTCGGGTGCTGTGGGACCACGTAAGGGCACTTTACCCACAGTGAGCAGGCCACGTGGAAAGTTTCCCTCAGAGGAGGTTGATGTTTAAGCTGAGATGTGAATAGAAGTCTGCAGCGGAGGGGGTTGTTCCTGTCAGAGAGAACATCGTGTGCAAAGAAACAGAAAAGTGGGAGTGGTGAATTCAGAGAACTGAAAGGAGCTTATGTGACTAGAGAGTAAAGGGGAGAATGACAGGATATGAAACTGGAGAGTTACCAGTTCCTAAAGTACCTTGAAGGTATCATGAAGGGTTTGGACTTTATCCAAAGGAAGTGGGAGCCCAGCTGGTGTAGCTCAGTGGTTGAGCATCAACCTTGAACCAGGAGGTCACGTTTCGATTCCTGGTCAGGTCACATGCCTGGGTTGCGGGAGGTGTGTAGAAGCCAGCCGATCATAATTCTCTCTCATCATTGATGTTTCTGTCTGTCTCTCCCTCTCCCTTCCTCTCTGAAATCAATTATATATATATATATATATATATATATATATATATATATATATATATATATATATTTTATTTTTTTAATTTTTTTTATTTTTAAAAAAAAGGCAGCGGGAGGCATTGCAGCATTTGAGGCAGGCAAGTGATATAATTACATTTACATTTCTGTTAACTTTACCTGCAATGTGAGAAATGACTTGAAGAGGGTACTATTTTTGATAAGGAATCTTGTTAGTAGGAATCTAGAAAAAGAAAGTAATGGCATTGAGTTTGGAGAGAAGTGGGCAGATTGAAGAGATTTAGGAAGTAAAATCAACAGAGTTTGATGCTTTCTTAAGGGAGAGAGCTGAGAGAGCGTTCAAGGATAATGCCCCAATTTCTGCTTTGGCATCTGAGCAGCAGGTGGAAAGATGACTCACATTTTATTTTATTATTTTTTAAAATATATTTTATTGATTTTTTACAGAGAGGAAAGGAGAGGGATAGAGAACTAGAAACATCGATGAGAGAGAAACATCGACCAGCTGCCTCCTGCACATCCCCTAGTGGGTATGTGCCCACAACCAAGGTACATGCCCTTGACCGGAATCGAACCTGGGACCTTTCAGTCCGCAGGCTGATGCTTTATCCACTGAGCCAAACCGGTTTCAGCAGCATTTTAGACATGTATTTAAAGTACCAAGAAGAACTTGGCTATATGAATCTGAAGATAAAGGAGATTTATGTTAGGTTTTAGGTAAGAGCAGGAATTCTTAGAAGTTGCTAAGTTTTAAGTTCTCCCTGTATTTTTCCTGTCCTTTTGCTTTCTTCTATAGGCATAGTGGACAGTTTGGCACAATTAATAACTTCAGGCTGGGTCGCCTGCCCAGTGTTCCTGTGGAATGGAATGAGATTAATGCTGCTTGGGGCCAGACAGTGTTGCTGCTCCATGCCCTGGCCAATAAGATGGGTCTGAAATTCCAGAGGTAAGATATGTAGCCCTTTCTTGGGGTATGGTATGTCTTTGATATTTGTATCTCCACACTGGTACTGCTGTCCTCTATGGCAGGAACCCTTATCCCAATAGCCTGGGAGTTTTCTGTCTGTGTCTGGTTTTCCGCTCACCATAAGGATCTTTCTGCAGTCCTCAAGCTGCAGTGTCCCCAGCCCACCAGTATCTCCAGAACTTTAGTGTTCCTCAAGCTATTTCCAGTTTTGTTTTTTTGGGTTTTTGTTTTTAAATCTAAACCAAAACATATGTTCATTCACGAAGGCCCCCCCCCCCCCCCCCCCCGCAGATGATTATATATATAATTTGTTCAGTAAGCAAAATCTTAAACATGGAGCCTATAGGGAGGTGAGAGAGAGGGTGGAAATAATAAAACAGGTAGGATAAAGTCTGAAAATCATTGGATTCTAACATCCCAATAATCACTTTTGGAGGAACCCTCTATCCATCTCTGTATGCATCTCCTTTTTAGGTATCGGCTTGTCCCCTATGGAAACCATTCGTACCTGGAGTCTCTGACAGACAAATCTAAGGTACTCTGGGAAGCTCCATTTTCACTGGAATACAGAATTTTTATACCTCCTAAAAAAAACACACAAAAGTTTATTCTTCATAATGACATTATTCAGTTTCCTTCCTGTACACATATCTCATGAAGAGCTAATGTCTTGTCCAGTTCAGGATTAGCTCTTTGAGGCCTAGAGAGAAAATGAGTTTTTTTTACAGTCTGTTGAGAAGGGATATGGGCAGATCAGAGGACAATGTGTGCTCTAGGGTGGGGGAGGTATCACCGTGAGGTAGATGTTTAATACATTTCCATTGATGATAGAGAAGTTCTAGGTGCATTGTTATTTTCCCAGGGTTACTGTTCTCAGTGGAACACAGAAAGAACATGACGTGAGAGATTGGTAGGGTTGGGAACAATCTCTGATCGCCTGTCCTGGTGCCACACCCATACCAGTTCTCTCTCCTTGGGCAGGAGCTGCCGTTATACTGTTCGGGGGGGTTGCGGTTTTTCTGGGACAACAAGTTTGATCATGCAATGGTGGCTTTCCTGGACTGTGTGCAGCAGTTCAAAGAAGAGGTTGAGAAAGGCGAGACACGATTTTGTCTTCCTTACAGGTCAGTATCCCCCAATGCCGAGTGGATCAAGAGTAGGACCAAATTGAGTAGAATTTGAAGGGATACTAAGAATGGAGGCAAAACATAGTATGAATGATGGGAAAGCAGAAATGGTACAAAATCACCTGACACTGATGGGCAAAGAGTAATCTAACGCTGCAAGTAAGACAGAATGTGACCACCTGACTCCTGGAGATAAAGAATGCTGTCTTAGGTAGTTTGGGGGATTTTCTTGCTATAAAGCTCATGTCCAGTCTCCAATTTCAGGAATGTTTTTCCTTAAGGCCCTAGAAATACTCAGGAATGCTCCCTATGGGCAAACTGTAGGAGCCCGGTGATCGAGACCTTAGTTCAAGACAGTAAAGCTGAGCTGCTTCTGTCACCCCAAAACAAAGCGTTTCTTTTCTTCTGCTCCCTTCCCTCCCGTGAGTTCAGGGATGCCTAGGAAAACAGTGAGGAGTACTGTAACCCTCACTTTCCCTCCGCTCCAGGCTTGTCATCTGTTTGGGTGTGTGTCCTGTCCCTGTACTCCAGATGACAATGAGGCTCTTGTGACAGCCTCCTTGACTTTTGGCTTTCAAGTAAATCCAAAATACACTACCGTTTCTTGCCAAGTTCTTTCATAGATAAAATGACGTGAATGGTCCCATGATTGAGTCCCTGCCCATTTGCCTGAACTGACTTAAATCAGATCTCAGTTCCTAATGAGCTCTGCTGTGCTCATCTGCAGGATGGATGTGGAAAAAGGCAAGATTGAAGACACAGGCGGCAGCGGCGGCTCCTATTCCATCAAAACCCAGTTTAACTCTGAGGAACAGTGGACAAAAGCTCTCAAGTTCATGCTGACGAATCTTAAGTGGGGTCTTGCTTGGGTGTCCTCACAGTTTTATAATAAATGACTTTCTGTTTTCCTTAGCGGGATGTTTGCCTTAAAGGCTTTAAATTTTGTTTTGTTTGAAAAGTTTTAAGTTAAGTTTGGGTACTATTAAACACACGTTTACAATACCAAAAAAAGAAAAAAATCTACAAAAGCCACTTTATTGTAAAATATCACATGGCAAATAGTTCCCAGAGCTACCAGCCTTGTTATAGTTTTAACTCTTCACCCCAAGCCTTCCTTTCCCTCTCCCCTTAAAATAGCTAATTTAAATTTGCTTCTGTTTTTGTTTGTAACTGAGTTGAATTGAGATTGATATGTTTTCACTGTAATTTATCTCTTTCAACTTCCTGCACTTAACAATATTAAATAGAAACGTTTGTCTCCACTGAGACGATGAGATGTATGAGACGCACAGTTTTGGATAATGTGAGAAAATGACATATAAGTAAGCTTTGGTCACCGTGTGATGTGATCAGAAGCTTGAAATTTAACACTTCTCACTTGGTTCTAGTACTGAATGCCTGTCTGCTCTGTGTTAGAGATACGAAATGGTGTTTGATACTCCTAAAGACGTTATGGAGAGAATTATTTGTAATAAAAGATTTGCTGCAGTCTGATAACTGCCCATGGATTTTTCTTTAAAATAGAGTTAGTTTGTATTCTGGGAGAATTGAGTTCAAGTGAAGGTATGTGGAAATTCTGTAGAAACATGTCTAGAGATGGGTTAGTGTTACTTTTTAAGAAGGCTAGTGAAAATAGCTATAAAGAAAACCCTATTTTTTTTTTTTAGTATATATCTTAACAGAACAGATATTAAACTTGAAGGAGAAATACAGGCTGCCTCCTTTCTCAGTCAAGGTCACCCAGATGGTCTCAGTTTTTGAGCCCTTGGTAAATACTAATCTCCATGTCTGATATTCTCTCAATGAAAGGAATAGTTTTTTTAAAAATTTTTTAAAAATATATTTTATTGATTTTTTTACAGAGAGGAAGGGAGAGGGATAGAGAGCTAGAAACGTTGATGAGAGAGAAACATCGACCAGCTGCCTCTTGCACACCCCCTACCCGGGATATGCCCACAACCAACGTACATGCCCCTGACTGGAATCGAACCCAGGACCTTTCAGTCCGCAGACCAACGCTCTACCACTGAGCCAAACCGGTTTCGGCGAAAGGAACAGTTTAAAAAAAAAAAAAAAGCCATAAATATATTGTTAAACAAAAATGAACCAACTTCACTAATATTCTCTCTCTCTTAACTTCTTACGTTTTCATTCTAATATGGCAAAAAGGACATGCTTGTCCACCTTAACTCTTTCTCTGATGCAGGAAAATAAGCATCAAGTTGGAATACAAAACACAGTTCAAAAGATACTTGAAACTTTTGTGCCCTGAGAATAAAGTAAACAAAGGGAGAGGTGAGTGCAGTGACGGAAGGCTCTTTCTACTGGGCAGGTTCTGTCCATGTGCTGGAGGACGCGGCAGCCCTCGGAGCTCTGGCTGCCAGGTGGGGAGGAAGCGGCTGCTGTCGCCCCGGAGTGTTGGCTCCCACGCTGTGCATCAGGATTGCATAAGAGAATGCAGCAATGCTCTCCAAGGCAATACCCGTGATGCTCTGCAAGTGCCCCACAACCTTCAGAAACAGACAGTTTTTTATTACTAAACTATCTCAACATGTTTTAGTACACAAATTGCTTGGGCTGGTCTCTGAAGCCAAATATAAATGTTTTTGTTTCTCTGTATTTACAGAGAAGATTAAATCCAGACCCAGTGTTTGCCAGTAGCCAAATTTCATGAGGATGCATTTGCCCTGATGGTGTTAGTGTGGAAAGTTTCTACTAGACATTTCTCTGGGCTGGAGATGAGTTTTGTGAAAGGTGAGAGGGATATTTGGGCCTTGACATTTTCTCTCTTTGGGAGGATATATTTATTAGACTTTAACATGATAACATTATCATCATAAGGAGAACAAGCTGAATTTGGACCTCCGTTTCTAATTTTATAAGAGGAAAACTAGAGAACACTTTTCAGTCCTAATCTAGTTTTTCCTCTCCCAAATCCTGCTCATTCATCTTAATCCTGGGTCTTGGCACTTACCTTTTATAGTCTTCTGTTTTCCTTTAACTAAATGGGAGAATGCTTTCTATTAAATGAATTCTGACCATGCTGGTCCTGCTCAGTGATGCATACCTGGCTCCAACACGCATGGTTTTGGATGAATGCACTTGCTGCAATGATTCCTACTGCCAATAGCATGAAGTCTTCCTTCACTGAAACAAACTTTTCCCTGAGTGATTAAAACCATTATTAATTTTGGAGCTGAAATTTGATCTTCCAAATCTTAGGGTCATACAACTTCAATTGTTGATGTTGATCATCGTGGATTTTTTAGACATGGAAGGAAATGGTCAACTAATAGTTAATTGACCTTCCCCCAGCCTCCCCCAAATCACCTGGGATTTAAACATGAGCCTCCCGTCTGGTTCATAGGCCTTTTGTTGTTCCACCTGTCTCCCTAACAAATGTAATTGTGAGGCTTTTTACTATTCTGCTTTACAGTAATCAAACACTTTTGTCCAAGTTGCAACCTTGTGACTGGCTTTTATTCCCCGAGTGACTATAAAAGCAGTCAGGTAACCTCAAATTATAAACAGCTATAAAGAAAGAACTAGGAAATAATTACTTGAAGTCATTTAAATTTGGAAGTGAAAACATTTAGGGTTTTGCTGATTGGGCTCAGTCATCTGCATCCAGACAATAAACCGGACGTTAATTTGAACCAGATAACCTGTGCCGGTTATCTTTGGATTGGGTGCCTCGCCAGGTAAATTCCATTCCCCAAGTTCTCATGCTACATTCTGGACTCTGTTTTTGGAAGGAGCCTAGGCTGAAGGGGTTGCCTTACCCTTGTAGCTGACTGGGCGTGGAGTTCTCAATTGAAGCCCTCAGCAGGCTCTCATATATGGGTTCATGCAGAAGATAGACTAGGTCGAGCAGGGTTAGGCAGGTTGCATGCAGCTGCGTGGCTGGGACCAAACAGCCATTGTATCCTAGATGGAGTATGGGCATGGTAAAGGGTCTTTTCTGGTCATAATCACGGTTGTTATGCAACATAAAACTGTTGAGCTGCTAATGTGCTTCCTGGTTGTTTTGCTTTACTGTAAGAAACCTCTTCAGCTGGAGGTCAATTTTAAAGGACAAAGGGAAAAGTAGAGAAATCTCCATATACAATTTGAGTATATTTGTTTGTTCCCCTCTTATCTCATGCCTCTCCATAAAACTCCTGCAGTAAGAGAGTACCTCATGAGTCCAAACAAAGCCAGCTGCCGAGACCTAAGTTTCTTTTCCTGACAAGTACCAGAGAGCACTTCCCTCCCTCAGCCCAGGCTTCCTGCTGCTCCTCATTGGTGGGTTCTGCCCACCGCTCCTAAACCCTTGGGTACATTCTTACTGCCTCCTAGGGAAGACTCCCACGCACAGTCCCTGGCACACTTAATCAATTACCTAGAACCTCCAGGAGCATCTCCACATATGTCAAGGGAGTAGGCAGGTTGATTTGGAAGTTCAGAGACTTCAAAATATCAAGCTCTGACTCCAGCAGTTCTTCTTTAGTGTGCAGATATCCTAGAGCCTGGAGGAAATTCAGGACTGTAATGTTGCTGATTATCTGGGCAAGGAAAAACGGTGAGGGAGAGGAACGGGTGTCAGAATAAAGGTCATACATCTTGGCATAGTGTACAAATCCAGCCCATGCCTGCATCTTGCCTTTTCCCTTGGTAATTCCCTCTTACACTCAATGCTTGTCATATAGAACTTGCAGCTCTCAGACCCACCAAGCACCCCAAGCCTCTACAATGCTGTTTCCTGTATCTGGACCTCCTTTCCTCCCCCTTCTCTCTTCCTGCTTTTCTTAACTCCTCTCCCTCTTCCCTTAGGATCCACCCATCTTCCACAACCCCTCCCCCTTCAAGAAGTCATTTTCTCTAAATACACTTCCCTGACTCTCCAAGGCTAATGAGGTACATTCATAGCCCTCTGTACTGACACTAATCAGAACACATTATTTGCTTGTGTGTCTTCTCTCATTGGATAAGTTCCTTGAGAGCACAGACAATATTTTTTACCGTTGCAGCCATGGCACCTAGTGCAGCATCTGGCCATAGAAGACAATAAATATTTGTTGAGTGAATGATACTTTGTTATATACACATTGGGTAGTAATGTGGGAAAAATTTTTATCCTTTTTAAACATAGTAGTTTACCTTAATGCTGATATGTTGGCAATTCAGACATTTTATGCAAACTGTCCTTGAGTCCAAGGGGAAAAAAGGTGACCTGTATGAACAATGGCCTCTGTCCAGCAATTATACTTTGGAACAGAACTTCAGGCTATTTAATAACTGCCTCTATGTGACTGTGTGTGGTGTGTGTGTGGTGTGTGTGTGTGTGTGTGTGTGTGTGTGTGTGTGTGTGTGTGTGGTATGCTTAGGAAGCATAATCACATTCTGGAATTTCCACATGAGTAGTATCACCTAGCCGAGGAGTAGGTTTCTCACAGTCGCCTTTGAATGAGCCAGTTTCTTTCTAACACTCAGGTGCCCATGAGCAACCCCAGCTCCTTACTTTGTAGTGGAAAGACAGTTTGCTTGCCAGCTGAACACATGACACAAGACGCAGGATAAATTTGTTGAAAAGCTGCTCTTTCAGAGCCCTCCAGTTCTGAGGCACTGTCTTATCCCTTAGCTGGATTGTGGCTTGCCTGCAGATATTCTCTGTCTGCTTAACCATAAACCTAAAAAGAAAGGAAGGGGAGAGTAAATAACCCACACTCAAGCTAAAGGGTGTTTCTGCTTCAAATTATGCTACATCTTATCCTCAAAAAATACCAAGTGCCAATACCAATTGCTGGCTAAGAGGTTTACATTTGCACTAGAGGGTGCAAAACCTGGTCCCATGGTAAGGAGCAACTAGTACTATTTTGGGTGTGTGTTTGTGTGTGTGTGTGTGTGTGTGTGTTGTGTGTGTGTGTGTTTTTAAGATTTTGATATATTAGTCATTCTGAGAGGTACCACTACAAAGGCCTTATGCTCAGGGCTTTACCTTTCTAGGATTTCTACAGCCTGGTAGCTCACAGATTTCTCCAGACACCATTGTTCAGACAGGAGAAAAACAAACTCTGCCAAAACAGAAAAGAAGAGCCTAATTCACAAGGTGCAACCAAAACCACTCTGTGAACTCTTGGCGTTGTGTAAAAGCCATGATGGGGCCAAGGGAAGGGGGTCGGGAGGTGAGAAAGATGAGACTGAAACAACCCAAGCTGAGATTAGTTCCTTTTGCTGCCAATAGGCAGATCAGAGGCATGAAAAGGAGGCTGACTGAGTGCCAAAGACAAGGGCTTACCAAGCCCCCCTCAGTGACCCTGGAGCCTTCCCGTGGGTCTCAGCTGACAAAAGGCTTAGCCAGCTACACGCAAACACACCAGCTGGTCTAATTGGCCTCTACGCCATGCTGGGAGCCCTCAGCTTCAAGGGTGATTCTTGGATGGACACAAATCCGAACCCTTATATTCTGTCCGCAGTGGAATGTTGACAGGAACAGAAAGGTCCCTCCTGGAGCTACAGTTTTCTTTATAATACTGTTTGTTTAGTAACCACCCTCTGGAGAACTCCCATTGCTTTACAAACACGGTTCACCTTACAGCTGGACACCATCTCTCCACCACCGGTGTGTTTGGTAAATCTGCGGCGGCTGAGCCTCTCCCAGGAGCAAGCTTGTTAAGGTGGAGTGGCTTGCTTTGAAGAAATATCCTCCAAATCAGGGAACAGAGCCCAATTTGAGAGGTGGGGAGTCACTGGGAAGGTGGGAAGGGCAAGATACTTTGGCAAGATTTAAGGCTGCCTGTTTCTCTTTGAAAGAACCGCCCCAGATAGAATTTTATTTAGTTTGCAATATCATTAGAGGGCGGAAACAAGGGTAAATGTTAGTTCTCAATAAAGAAAGCTGCAGAACTGGGAACCTTGGGCACTGATCGGTAAAAAAGTACATACAATCAAATTACCATATGTCTTCAGAGAAAATTTAACTTTCTGTGGAGGGGAAAAAAAAAAAAAAAAAAACCTATAAAAGTCAAGGTAGTAGTAAAAAAAAAAAAAAGTCAAGGTGGCCCCCTGGCCGGTTTGGCTCAGTGGATAGAGCTAGGCCTGCAGGCTCAAGGGTCCTGAGTTTAATCCTGGTCAGGGGGCATGTACCTTGGTTGGGGGCACACACCAATGGGGAGTGTGCAGGAGGCAGCTGATTGATGTTTCTCTTTCATCAATGTTTCTAGCTCTCTATCCCTCTCCCTCCCTGTAAGAAAAAAAAAAATCAATAAAATATGTTTTAAAAATAATTTTTTTAAATAAATAAAAATAAAAAAGTCAAGGTAGTACAAGATAATTTAACAATCTACTCAACATACAACAGACATACGTGTATGTACAAAACCTTATCATTACAGAGACTAAAGCTCTGCTACCCGTGTCCAATGAAGTTTAAGCAATTAAGGTTTTTCGTGTGTGTGTGTGTGTGTGTGTGTGTGTGTGTGTGTGTAGTTGTTTGGTTTTAGTCTGAGTTATCTGGGCAATTGTTTCTATTTTCCATTTTAATTTGCCAAGAAAACTGAGCTTGGGTTACGTGGAATGGATGAGGGTTACACCCTCTCCCCTGCTGCTGGCTCCACCTCCTGCACTTACGAACATACTCAGATCGACTATTAACTGAAAAACCCGCCCCTTCTATTCTCTTAAGTGAGGGCTTTATCTAATTTCTTGAAAGCCTGGTTTATGCCTGCTGCTTCCACCTCATCATTCACTTCCTAAGTTCTGCCATTTGGCTTCTACTTTTCCCAACTTGCTGAAATGGTGGCCTCTGAGGCCAGCAAGTATGTCCAAGTTGTCAAACATCGCGGCCCTTTTGCTACCCTCATTCCTGATGTTCATATCGGTGAGGCATCTGAAACCGTTGTCATCCTTCTGGAAACACTCTTGCTCCCAAGGATCTCTTCGTTCTGTCCCTATCTTCCAAACCATCCCTTTCACTTCCTTCATCACTTTGCTTCAGACTCCAATTTCCTGAACACAAAATGTTTCCCAAGGAGCTGTCCTCGGCCTTCTCTTTTCTCCCTCATAGCTCATCCTCTGCCTCTGTAGTCTCATTATGGCCATAACTCCCAAACCTTTCTCTCCGGTTCTGACTTCTCTTACTTTTTAAACCGCCTGCCAGAAACCTTCCTCTAAGTGTTTTTACGAGCACCTGAAACTCAGTAGTTCAAAACCAAAGTCATTGTCCTTCCCAAACAGAAGTCACTCTTCCTCCCGTTTGGTGGTGTTGTTTCGTGCATGTGTGTGATTCCCTTAATGGCGCCCCTACGTTCCCAGTCTCCTGGGCTCAACTCTTCGGCATAGTCATCCTCGCCTTCTTCACTTCTTAAGTTCTTCCATTGTGGAACCTTATATTTTACCTCTGAAATGTTTTTAATTCACCCTCCCTTGTCACTCCCTTGGCCCTAAACTACGAGCACAAACTCTACTCTGATCCATCTTTCCCATCAGCCAAGATATTTTTCCTAAGGCCAAGGTTCCCGTCACATCACATGTTAAGACACTCCCCATGTTAAGACACTCCCCATGCTGTCTTGCTTTCCTACCAAGCCAGGTATGGACTCTGCCTTGGCACTCAAAGTCCCCCGTGGAATGTCTCCAAACTACGTTTCTGGTCTTGATTTCAACTCCTTTTCCACCAAAGTCCAGGGTGCTCTGGCCGACCTGGACGACCCTGTGCTCACACTTACCCTGAGCGTCCCTATTCCCATGGCTTCACTCACACGACCCCTTTACTAACTTAACCAACGAATGTCACCTTTCCTTCAAGGCCTGCCTCAATGCCATGGCACCTGAGGGCTCCTTTCATCCTTCCTACCCCCACCTCACCCCCTCACTCATTTTAGTTCCCCACAGGGGTCTTCAAACTATGGCCCGCGGGCCACATGCGGCCCGCAGAGGAGTCTGATCCGGCCCGCCAGGTTTTTTGGGCAGTGAGCGCAGCCAAGGTGTTACAGTAGGAATTAGTAGTTCATATAGTCCGGCCCTCCAGCTCTCTGAGGGACCATGATCTGGCCCCCACTTTAAAAAGTTTGAGGACCCCTGCTAGAAGCTTGGTTTTTTGTTTTTGTTTTTTTTATCTAGTATGTCACTTATTTAACCATACTTGTACCTAAGCATTTGCAGACTTGTCCTATTCTCCAAGGATTACATTCATGGTTTGAAAGCAGGGGCTATATTTCATCGTCCTATCCCAGGCAGCACGGATAATAAATGTACATTTGGAAATCAAGGGTAAGGTGCTGGTGTGTCTTATTCATCACTGTATCCCCAGCACCTGGCATGCAGCAATTTCTTTGAGTTAATAAACCACACTGAACCTCAAAATTGGTGCCTCAAAGACAGATGCCCCTGTTCCCCCCATCCCCCACCCCCCAAAACAAACAAACAAACAAACAAACAACAGCTCCCCGGCCCTGCGTCCACACCCACGATTCGCGTCTCCCGAAAGCTGCCCATCCGGCCCGCAGACTCCTGCACTGCTTGCTCATTCTGCTGGGCCAAGTGGAGCAGAGCGTCCTCGATGGTCTCTGTGGCAACAGCTCCAAACTGAAACTCGCTAACAGGGGCCAATCTTGGCCTCACTCGTCTGTCCATTTTCAGAAGCCTTTGTGGACACCCAGACGGCTCCCTGGACCCGTAAACCGATCTCCTTAGCTTCGCTCCAGAGCCTTCTGCCAACACTGGGCTCGTCCTCCTCTTCTGCGTGCCTGTCCTCGTCTCGAGTCTGAGGAAAACTCAGTTCCCACCGCAGCCTCGAGCTCGCCTCAGCCTTTTCCCGCCACAACGGCCGGGGAACCCTCAGCCAATCAGAAAGCACGTCCATTTTACGTCTCTCCCTCTCCCCTCCCCCCCCCCCCTTTCCCTAAGACCTAGAGCCGCGCTGCGTTGGTGAAAGAAAACGCGGACTACAACTCCCAGCGTCCCCCGCGGAAGCGAAGGGCTGCTATTCCCAGCAAACCCCGCGCCCCCCGAACTGCGAAGGGCGGAGCGGCAATATGGCGGCGCCGGGAGCTGGTGACCCCCTTAATGCCAAGAGTGGCGAGGCCCCTCTGGCCCAGCGCATTGACCCGACTCGGGAGAAGCTGACTCCTGCGCAGCTGCAGTTCATGCGGCAGGCGCAGCTCACCCAGTGGCAGAAGACTCTGCCACAGCGGCGGACCCGGAACATCGTGACCGGCCTGAGCATCGGGGCCCTCGTGTTAGCTATTTGTATCCGCTGGACTGTAGACTCGGGGAGACCGCATGTGGGGGCAAGAGAAGGGGAGCAGTGACGTGTAGGAGGGCAAGAGGGGGCTGGTGGAAAGAGCCTGATCTGTGAAAGTCTAACCGCGGAGCCAAGCGTTTAATTTACCTTCCGCTGTTATTTTTCTTTTTTAAAAAAAAATATATTTTATTGATATTTTACAGAGAGGAAGGGAGAGGGATAAAGAGCTAGAAACATGGATGAGAGAGAAGCATCGACCAGCTGCCTCCCGCACACCCCCTACCAGGGATGTGCCAGCAACCAAGGTACATGCCCCTGACCAGAATCGAACCCGGGACTGAGAATCAAACCCGGGACCCTTCAGTCCGTAGGCCGATGCTCTATCCACTGAGCCAAACCGGTCTCGGCTACGCTGTCATTTTAAGTTTCTATTTTATTATGACTAATTAAGAATAACGGGTCCGCCCTAGCCAGTTTGGCTCAGCCTGCGGGCAAGGGTCCCGGGTTTAATTCCAGTCAAGCGCACATGCCTGGGTTTGGGGCTCTATCCCCAGTAGGAGGTGTGCAGGTGGCAACCAATCAGTGATTCTTATCATTGATGTTCCTATTTCTCCCTCTCCCTTCCTCTCTGAAAAAAAAATAAACAACAGGTCAGCCACCAGCTTGGCTCAGTTGTTTAGTGTTGACCTATAAATCAGGAGATAGGGCACATGCCCAGGCTGTGGGCTAGATCCCTAATTGGGGGGCGTGCAGGAGGCAGCCAATCAATGACTCTGGATGCTATTTGTATCCGCCTGGACTGTAGATTTAGGGAGACCGCATGTGGGGGGCTCTGGATGGTTCTCCCTTTCCTTTCCTCTTTGAAGAATGAGTCAGGGCTTGGAGGAACAAAGGGCTACACAGATTTAGGAGGATGAGAGATTACCTAGGAAAAGGGAATGTGCCTGTTCCAAGTGGTTTCCCTAACCAACGTCCCCAGATGGTTACACCTTCTACTCAGTGTCCCAGGAGCGGTTCCTAGACGAGCTGGAGGATGAGGCCAAAGCTGCGCGTGCCCGAGCGGCGGCAAGGGCATCGGCTTCCTGATCCAGACGGGCACCGCACTTCTCTAAGCTGCTGGAGCCCCTTCACATGACCGATGATGCCCCATGACCTGTAGAAGCTGACGCCTGCTCACAGCATTGCTGGCCACCTTACTGACCTTGGACAATGATCAGCCCCAAGAAGCCAGGGATTTATACAGTTGGCCATCGTCAGAGGAACGTTGCCCACCTCACACTCATGTTTGTGGTAGTTGAACCCTTCGTATAGTTTGTTTTGGGGTGCGTGTTTTTTGTTTGTTTGTTTTGCAAATTATCTAACCTTGGCTGTTCCCAAATGCTCTGACTTTGTGGTTTATCCCCTTCACTTCCCAGGAGCCGGGAGGAAGGAGGACAAGAGGTGGGCTGTTGTGGGAGTGGGCGTGGCGGCTCTGTGCAGGGTGGGAGCCTGGAGGGAAGATGGGGTCAGATTGAGAATAAACCGAGTCATCTCTCTCGGAGTCAGGTGCGTGTGTTGGGGCTGACACTTCATGCTGGAAAGCTCCACGGGCAGTAGCTGCAGCACAGTGGCATTGCCCCAGGGAGCCGTAAATGTTTAACTAGAATTACTTTTTCCGTGAGATCTTTCCACCTGATTTCAGGGAGAGCTCACGGTGGGTCACTGGGCTGTTTTGAGACCGAACCACATCTTGGGGGAAGGAAGGTCACTCTGTCCTTTACCCTCCAACACCCTCCAACTTGATTGCCTGTCCCACCCCTGGAGAGAAAGGTAGATGAAGGGTGAGGGACAAACGGCTTTCATTTTTTTAAACTTCCACTGGGGCCTGCCTGTGCAGGCCTGAGGTGGGATCTACAATAGATGGTGAGGTGGATCATTGACTTGGCAGTTTCCTCATGAACTGCTGGCAGGAAGCCAGCAGGCTGGGCAGCTTCTACCCCTGCCGCCTCTTGTGAGAGGAGAGTCCCTTCTGTCCTCCCTTTCCAAACCCCATAGGCCTTTGCCCCCAGTTCTTACGGCCTGACAGATACGAATTTGGAGTCTGAGTTTTCCAGCATTTTTATTGGCTGCTGCTAATTCCGGTGTCCACTTGCCCGGCTGGGAGTGTGCCCTGTGAGAGCATCTGCGTTTGGGTGGGATTGCTTAGTGGTTGGGTCTTGGCTGGGGAGGTAGCAGGCTGCAGAACTGATTCTCTCTACACACAGCAAATCGTTCTCACATGTTTGGCTTTTCCCTATAATGAAACGGCACGCTCCACAACCCCTTTGTCCTTCTACTCCCTCAGTGCTGAGGTCTTCCTTGAAGAGTTGTACCGATTCGCAGATTCTGAGAGCTCACGCTCCATGGTGGGTCCTGGCGTGGGGGAGACAGACACATGGCTTCTATTCTGAATTCACTGGAGGGAAAAGAAAAAGCACTGTAGAAACCTCCGGGGTGGGAGGAGAGTGAAGCTACAGCCAGACACCATTCCCTGGACTCCCTCCCTTGGGCCCGCCCTCACCATCCTGCCAACATCCCCGGCGAATGTCACCCCCTTGCTTGCCCGCTGCTCCTGGGAGCCGGTGCTGCTGCCACTCAGAGAGTTCCTTCGTATGATGCCTGGGTGTAGGATGGGGAGGGAGAGCACTAGGTGAGGGAAGGGGAGGAGGGGGCTAGTCCCCCCAAACCAAGGGCAGACCCCCAGGGCCTGGAAGAAAGCTGCATCACTAGGGAAGAGGCCTGGCAAGATGGGAATCTGGCAGCTGCAGTCTCACCAGGGCCTGGGGGCTCGGAACGCTGCAGGCTGTTGCGTCGGGAGGTGGGGAAGCTACCCTTGGAGAGGCGGCGCTGGCGGCTGGACAGCATCGCAGCGGGGGCCACGATGCCCGGTGGGGGCTGCTTCCCGAGCCGGCTGTACAAGTCCTCGATTTCTTTTTTCTGTAGTGTCTGTAGTGCCTCCACCTCTGACAAGTGCCTGAGGATGCACCAGGAGCATGAGGGAGCTAGCCACACACTTGGCTCTCCCAAGTTCACTTCCTGTCCTCCACCCTCCCCAGACTCACTTCTGCCGAAGACACTGCAGCTCAGCCCAGAATTCCTCGTCCTCCCCACTGCTCTCTGACTCCTCACTGCTCAGACACAGGCTGCTGCAGGAGTAGTTTATCCACACCGGGCTGGGATGGCTCGGGAGTGGGGAGCCGTCCCCCACTTGGGGTTCCTTCCCACTGTCCCTTTCCTCCTCCACTCCAGCTCCCAAGCCCTCGGCTGCACGGTCACTCTCGGCCAGGGCCTCCCTGGCCTCGGGCTCGTCTCCAGCACTATCCTCTGTGTCTGAGCTTTCTGAGGTTAGCTGAGGGGTTGGAGGCTTCAGGGGATCGGGGAGCGTTGGGGATGTTGGTGGCAGGGAAAGAGGCTCAGCTGGTTCTTTGGATGAAGTCACTTGGAAACGCCCAACAAGCTGGGGCTTTCCCTCTGGAGAAACAAGGAAGGAGTCATGGGAGGAGGGAGAGTCATCAGTGGCAGGATATAAAATGGACTGAGGATAACGGGCAGGGGAAGATCAGTAGTCGGAGGCCTCACCTTCAGAGATAGGAGCCAGTCTGGCTTCACCCAGGAGAGGCCGAGCAGGATTTGGGGAGGCCTACAAAGTGTGGTCCATGAGGAGAGACATTACCCAGAATCAAGCCCCCTTAATCATCCCCCTTGTTTTCCTACTCACCTCACTCTCCAACTCAGCTGTCAAAGGTGAAGGCCTCTCCTGGCCACAGGGATCAAGGGGAGGGGGAGGGGGTAGGCTCGATAAGGGACCAGGAGGAGCTGGAGGAGACTGGGAAAGGAGCCCTGGCGAGGGGGACAGTAGGGACTGGGCCACAGTCATCACAGCCAGTGAGAAGGCACTAGCCAGAGAGAGGAGAGGGGCTGCTGTGGTGGAGGGGAGAGGAGAAGAGGGGGAGGAGCATGGAGGAAAAGAATGAGGCACAAGAGTGACCTGAGGACAACTAGGAGAGAAGGTAGGTGGAGAACTGGGGAGGAGAGAACCCTGTGGAAACTGAGAGGCTGGGATTGGAAACTGAGATGCACTGTGGGAGAATGGGAGTGGAGAGCTGGGGGGGTGTGGAGAGAGATTTGAAACCTGGGAAGAAATTGGAGAAAATGGGGAGGGGCTGGGATGATATGGGGGAGAAGTGATGGGGAAGATGGGACTTGGGAAAACAGGGGTTCCAGGAGAAAACAGGTCTCCAGGAGACAAGGGGGTTCCAGAAGACGATGGGGAAGTGGAGAAGGCTGCCCAGCCGCTATGCTCCAGGGAGGTGCCACTCTGGAACTCTGCTAGAGAGGAGGGTGTGTTGAGATTCCAATCCTCCATTCCCTGCACCTTTCCCTGGAGCAACCCAAGGTTTGGGGAGAGCAGGAACCGAACTCAGTACATACCACTGGATGGGTTGGGGAGGGGACCTGGGAGAGCAGGCAATGGTGCAGGCTCCTCCTGGGGAGAGAAGGGGCCCACAGTCACAGTGGGGAAGAGCCTAGACTTGGTGTCAGATGAGGGTTCGTAAGCCAGGGCTCATGGTCCTCTAGGAGTCCATAGAGCACATGTGTCAAACACAAGGCCCGCGGGCCAAATCCAGCCCGCCAGGCCTTGCAATGTGGCCCGCACCGCGCTGTCATCACTGCACTCCGCTGTCAGTTTATGACATTGTCAGTTTATGACTGTTCAGTAAACCATTCGGCCCGCGATTTAGGCTGGATTTTAGATTTTGGCCCCTTCTCTGATTGAGTTCAACACCCCTACCATAGAGGGATTTCAGGAATTCAGAAATGTATTTGCTTAAATATTTAGAGGTAAAGGACATGATGTCTACAACTTAAGTGATTCAGAAAAAATATATATACACACAAGGGGAAAAGAAAAAGCTAATGTGACAAAAACAATTAGCAAATCTAGGCTAAGAGTATCTAGTTCTTTATACAATTCTTGCAACTTCTTTCTGTAAGTCTGAAATTACTTCAAAATAGTAAGTTAAAAGGAAAGTATGCATTGAACACATTTTTCTAGAACAAGGCTTTCATCAGAGGCTAAGAGCCACTGTTTTAGGTTTCCAGCGATGAAGAAGAGTTATATCCAAGGCCAAGAGTGAGGCAGAGAGTAATGAAGCCTTGAGCAGAGAATAAGTTTCCCCTGGAGGTGCCCAAGGAGTCTAACCTGAGGGCTCAGGGGGTCTTCAGCAGCCTCCACAGGGCCAGTATCTCTCTTCAGCAGGGTCTCCACTCGATGGATAATCTCCCGAATCCTGCTCAAGAATCCAGCTCGCTCCGAAGGCAGAATGAACTCATTATATACCTGGCAAAGATCAGCACGAAGGGGAGGGAGGGTTCAGTTATCCCACTCATCTCTCTCCCCCTGCCCCATGTGTAAAAGCCAGCCTTTCACCCTATCGCTTCTGCCAACCACCAACCTAAAACAAGTACTTAATAAATATCTACTGTGTCAAGCACTGTATGATGTTAGCTACTTTTCTCTATAGCTTAAAGGAAAGTAGCTAACATTCATAGGATACATGTATATACCAGAGACTTCATATATCTTATCACATTTAACAACAGCTTTCTGGTTTCTTTATTAACACCCCCATTATAGAGTTAAGATAACCAATGCTCCAAGAGATTAAGTTCAGTGTGCCCAGATTTACTGGATTTGCATCAGATCTGTCCAAACCCCAAATCCGAGTTCTTTCCACTATTGCCTCACATTTTATGTGTTTTTTAACCACAATTTTTAAAAATGCTATTCCAAAGAGAGAGAGCAGGTCATTCTACCCCGAGACGACCTGGGGCAGTTGGGATGGTGTCACAGAGCTGAGCCTTGAAGGATGACTAAAAAAAACCTTTTTTTGAAGACCTACCATGTGTAGATACTTCTCATATATTATATCATATTATATCATTTCCCTTCTCATATGTATCATATCACATTTCATAGAACATTTTTGCAAAATAGGTGTTATCACCTACATTTTATTGATGAGCAACTGAGGTTCAGAAAGGTTATGAAACTTGCCCAAAATTTTAGTAAATTACAGTGAAACTTGAACTTTGTGACCCCTAAAAAAGCCCACTTTCATCCCCAACTTTCCCTCTCCTTTGATGACCTATCCCACCCTTTCCTCTGTTCCATGCTGCTCGTCAGGAAGAGAGGGGCAGTGTAGGCAGAGAGAACAGCATGAGTAATAGCTCTGAGGCATGAAGAGGCATGGCGCATTCACAAAAACAGTGGAGACGTAAGCACAGCTGAAAGTGCTGTGAATTTTAAAGATCATGTTCCAGAACATCAGATTTAATCTCAAGAGGATTATGCTGCAGAGAAGTAGAGGGTGACCTGGTAAGGAGAGAAGAGAGAGCAATGGCTGCTGGGTTCAGGGATGGGGTCTCTGTGGCAGTGTGGATCTGAGTGGGCTTGAAGCTCAGTAGAGAAGTTTCTCAGGCAAGAGATGAGAGACCCCTGAGCAGATAGAGGCAAAAGCAGAAAAGCACCCAGCTTTTTCCGAGGAGAGCTTAGAAACCAGGGTGACGGGAGGAAAGAGCCTGGAAGGGTCAATTAGCTTGATGGGAGGTGATAAGCTTGCATGCCAAGTGATATTTTGTCTCTGTCCTGGACACAGAGTGGATGGCATGCTAGAGGATAAGCTTTTCAGGAGAGAGGGCCGGAACCCTGACATTTCTCCCATTCCCTTTCCTCTTTCACCCCAGAGGCTGACAGCCACCACCCTCACTCCACCGAAACTGATTTCCCACAAAGACCTTCTCCTGACAAATGCCAGTGTGATCTTGCCTTAGACTTCACCCTATGCCACCTCCTTGAAACTCCTCCCTCAGTTTTTACTAACATCTTTCTGGGCTCCTCCTACTTCTCAGGTTCCACCTCTGTGTCTTTTGATGACCTATCCTCCCTCCCATTCTAGAACTGGGGGTATCCATGGAGACACACTCTCAGATCTTCTATGCCTCTGGTGTTGCAGGCCCATCTCCCTTCACTCTCAGTTCTACACTGATGACTCCTAAATCCACCTCTCTCTCTAGCCCTGCCTGACCCATATCCTGCTTCTATGGAAAATCTTACGTTGCCTGTCGGTTCTTCAATTCATTGTGACCCCTAAAAAAGCCCACTTTCATTCCCAACTTTCCCTCTCCTTTGACGATCTACTTCCAATAGTTCCTCCAAGCTACAAGTCACCCTTGATATCCCCACTCCCATAGCCACTCAGCAAATATTTATTGAGCATCTACTATGTGTACTGTAGTATGTCAATAAATTACAGAGTAATTTATTTTCCTGAAACGCCTCTTCCCTCCCAGATAATCTATTCTTTCCAGTCCTCACCTAGCTCCTTGTACCCACCTGCCAACTGGATTTCCTACCCGCAACCTGCTCCCATATCCCATGGCAAATTGGTCTTCTTAAAACCTATTCTCACCATGTTACACTCGATCTAACTCCCAGACCCACTCTACATGCCCAACCTCACTTCCAGGAGGGCGACTGGAACCCTTAATTCTAGTGTCTCCTACTACAGCTCTCCCAATGCCATATTCTAAGTCACTATCTGTTTCTATGCCTTTGCTTATGCAACTAAACATGCCATTTCCACCCTTCACTGCTATCCTTATGCATCTGCCAGAGCTTGCGTAGGTCCTACCTCTTCCCCTTCCTGCCCACAGCCCATCCTTTGCTTACAGCCACAGTATCACATGTCTGGCATGCACTTCACTGAAGCTCATGTGTATACTCTATGTTAGTCTCAAATTGCTCCAGCTGAGAATCCAAACCTCACTAAGTAAACAAATCTCTCCCAAAACAAGGTGTCTTCAGTGACACTATGCTGAGTGCCATCAAGAGCTTTAAAAAGACCTTTGCTGTTAGCTGGACGGAGGGGGAGTTCAGCACCAGGGAACATCAGGAGGGAGACTGTGGTCCCAAACCCAAAGACGCAATCCTCAAATTGCTCCCCCTCACCATGGCAGCCGCAATCTCTTCTGGGCTGTCCCCATCCAGATCAAATCGGAAGGTCACCATCTTGCTGTTGTGTGTCTGTAGCTGGCACTCAACCACTCTGTCATTCTGGTCTGAGACCTTCAGATTTAAATTCAGCAGAAGGGAGGAGGTCAAGCCCTCTGTCCTTATCACAGGTCCCCACCCCACTCCAACCAAGTGATGTGGCTGGATTGGAAATGAAGAGAAGCAGACCCTGCTCCCAAAATCTGGTATTAAAAACTGGCTGCCACTTGGGTACCAGTCACACACTGCTACTCCCCTTTTCTGGCTAACCTCCCCCATGTTCCTGAAAGTTCCCTCCTGGCCCATCTCCTATGCCTTCCTTACACTAGTGACCCGAAGGCGGGATCGGGGTCTTCGCCGGAGATTTCTCCCTAGGGGTCTCCTCATCCGTCCCATCCCTTCACCCATGTCGCTAAGGCCTGATGCTGCATCTGAGGCATAGCTACAAAAAAGAAAGGAGACAGAAGGTGTGTCAGCGTGGACACTGGGACCCCAGAGCTCCATATGCCTCACCCTAGCACCCCAACTCATATCGAAACTTACCTGTCTCCAGGGGAAAAGTCACTGCCAGGGCCAGAACGGGGAATAGATAGGGCAAAAGTCTGAAACAGGATATGGGTTGTTGAGATCAGAGAAAGATCATTATGGGGATCCAGGGAGACGGTTTCAAGGATATTGAGGTACTACAGAGATGGGATTAAGGAAGATGAGGACAAGAGGGGTGTATTTCCAGGGCCAGGGGGCGAAGTTATAGGGTTGGGTTTCACACGGAGGGAAATAGGTCATAGGCTTGGAATGGCTGGGAGCCCCCCAAGTGACCCCCTCTCACCGAGGGCAGGCAGAGATGGGACTCAGCGGGGCTGGATGGCACCCCCCTAGGGAGCTGAAGGGCAGGGTCTGAGGCATCCAGGAAGCCGGAGGAGCTGAGGTAGCCATCAGTCTCGCAATCCGCTGGTGGGGGAGGGGATCAAAAAAGGGGAAATAAAGGAGAGTGGTGGCAGAGGAAGGGGCTTGCCTGACAAGGCGGGGCCTGGAGTTGTCCAGAAGGAGCTTCCAGGTCTAGGTGTGGAAGGCAGGGTTAGTGACAGTGCTGCTGGGTTGAACTTCTGGGTGGGAGGCAGAGGCCAAGGGTTCTGGGACCTAGGTCCTCAGATCAGAGGTGACTTACAGGTGGTAGAGGAGTAGCTGGCATGGCGGAAGAGGAACGGCTGATGTTGGTCTGCCTCTGGCTCCTCGGGCTCAGGGGGAAAGGAACTGGGGAGACCAGGAGTCATGGGGACGGTTGCTGGTGGGGGTTCTGGCTCAGGGGGGAGGGCCTCCAGCTCCCTAGCTTTACGCAGCTTCTCACGCTTTCGCTGGATAGCAGCCACCCGTTCACGTACTGCACGGGCCACTGGCTGGTAATCCGCTTCACAGACTAAGCCCAGGGCCACCTGGAATAGGAAGGGTGAGGAACACCATTTGGGGACCCCCCTCAAAGACCCATCAGAACACTTTCTTGTGGCCTCCAGGATATGGGAGTAAGGGAACCAACATTTATTGATTACCGACTATATCTATTAACCGGCAACTCCTTATATTATCAAGGTTAAATCCTCCCCAATAACCTCCTGAGGTAGGTCTTATTTTTAGAAACAAGTGACCAGTTCATGGTTATACAGTAGGTCAGTTGCTCTCATTTGGGGGGACAGGGTTACATTTGGCACTACTTGGAGACTTGCCAGGCCGGCTGGTTCAATGGCTGAGCATCAACCTAAAATAGTTTACGGTTCGATTCCCATTCAGAGCACATGTCCAGTCAGGAGCGTGCAGGAAGCAGCTGATCAATAATTCTCTCCTGTTATTGATGTTTCTATCTCTTCCGCTCCCTTCCTCTCTGAAATAAAAAATATATATATATTTTTAAAATATTTGGATATTTGGAGACTTTATAGTTGTCATAACTGGTGGGAAGGGAGGTAGGTGCTACTGGCATCTAGTAAGTAGAAGTCAGGGATTCTTCTCAATGTCCGACAATGCACAAGACAGTCCCCAAAACTAAGATGTCAGTAGTGTCAAGGTCAAGAACTCCTATAAGTAATGTGTCAGGATTTGATCTCAGATCAGTGCTCTGAAGACCTGTTCTTAGGCCACATTTCAAACACTTTCTCGGGTTCTTGACCCAGACCCACATGGGTGAGCCCCATCCTTTCGACTTCTACTTTTCTATTGAGAATCTTATATTCTCTCCTGTCCCCCTAGGCCTTCCTAAACCAGCCCCCCCTTCTTCTTCCCCACATCTTTTACCTCCCATGTATACCGCTCCTGGTCTCCTAGTTTCTGTTTATCATCTCTTTATTCATCGCTGGACACATAAAGGAGGTGGGGCAGGGTCTGACTGAAAGGCTGAACAACCTGAGTGTAGATCCAGCTTTGCCACTCTGGCACCTCGGACAAGTTATTCAACCTCTCTGAGCTTTCATTTCCTCATCAACAAATCAAGATAAAATCTTTCCATGTCAGGGTTGTAACCATGATCAAGTGCATGTGAAAGTGCTCCAAGCTGTGTACACACGTTGGCTCTTAATGAGCGCCTACCACGTGTGAAGCATTGTCAGGGACAGAAAAATCAATACAAGGAGCTTTCAGTCTAGTAGAGGAAAAAGACAGAAATGCATCCTGGTGGAAAACAAGTCCCATGGTGGTGGGTCTTGGAACTGAGGACCTGCGGAAGTGAAAAGCAGCACTGAATTTTGACTCTAGAGCAGTGTTTCCCAAACTTCTCTCATGATGAGAATCACCTGGTGGAGTAGTTAAAACACAGATTCCTGAATCCCAACTAAGAAGTGCTAAACTAGAATTTTTGAGAACATATAGGTAAAATTGCATACCTAACTTAGTGCTCTGTATATAAAATCTGTCTTAGAGCACTAGTTAAGTATACAATTTTACCTATATGTTCCCAAAAATTCTAGTTTAGCACTTCTTAGTTGGGATTCAGGAATCTGTGTTTTAACAACTCCACCAGGTGATTCTCATCATGAGAGAAGGTTGGGGAACACTGCTCTAGAGAGGGATAGGCTTCCTGAAATTGACAGTTCTGAGCCTGGAGGAAGAAAGAGAAATAAAGAACCGTAAAAACAAGAGATGGGGGAAATTTTGTTGTTTTTTTTTTTGGGGGGGGGGGGGAGGATACAAAAAGAAAAATAAAACGATAATGGACAGAAAGGCATTCAGGAAACTGAATCAGCAGGAAAGTTGAAGTAAAGTAGGGAGGTTGGAGGACTCGGATGTGATCTGGAAAATAAAATTTTTAACGTATTGAACACAGGACTCGTGTGTGCGCGCGCGCATGAGTGTTAAGAAGAACGGAGCAGGAAGACATTGGCAGGAGATACCTAGAAAAGTGAGTTGGGCCCTAGCTGGTTTGGCTCAGTGGATAGAACATCAGCTTTCAGATTGAAGGGTCCCAGGTTCGTTTCTAGTCAAGGGCACATGCCCAGGTTGCGGGCTCCATCCCCAGTGTGGGGAGAGGCAGCCGATCAATGATTCTCGTTGCTGTTTCTAACTCTCTCTCTCTCTCTATCTCTCTCACCCTTCTTTTCTGAAATCAATATATATATATATATATATTTTTTTTTTTTTTTTTTTTTTTTTTTAAGAGTGGGTTGGACCCCTTTCCCACCACCCCAGGCTTCCCTCGCATCCGGACTGCAGGGCAGTCTGTCCTCCACTCACCATCTCCTGCGCCACCTCCTCAGCAGCATCCCGGCCCAACTGGAACAGGAACTCGATGGCCTGGTTATCCCGGGGGCGCCCTCCGCGCCGCGCGTCCTCCATGCGCAGCCAGAGCTTGAGGTCCGGCTTCTCGCCATCGTCCTCCTCCGCCAGCTCCACGTGCACACCACGCTCCTCGCGGAAGAAGGCGTGAGCCAGAAGGTCCTGGATGGTGAACCTGAGAGGGCGCAGCAGCAGTGAGCCGAGCCCCCCAGTTCCCTCTCCCCACCCCACCTCCCTCGCCGCAGCCTCCTGCCCTGCACCCCACCCCACCCCACCCCACCTCTCATTCTTATCCGTGCGGATGCAGCCTTCAATGATCTCCTTCACCTCGGGCATCTTCACCTTGTAGAAGCTGTTCGGCTTTGTGCCCTGAAGAAGGGGTTACATTAGCCTCAGGCTCTCTGCGCCCCAGTTTTCGGTTTGACACGTGTCCCCCTCCACACACTCCACCCACACATGCCCCGCCCGAGGGAGCAACATGCAGTCGCAAAAGCACAGCGACTGCTGCAGGGAGATTGGATTTCGAATCCCAGTCCCCCCACGTATCGATCATGTGACCTCAAACAAGTCTGCCTCGGCCAGTTTTCTCTTTGGTAAAAGAGCGGGCGAAATATGTGCCCTGCGGCTGGAAGGACCCGATGAGAGGCTGGAAATGGAATCGTTTGTAAACTCTGGGGAGTCTGCACACACATCCTTATTCTAAACAGCTTGTACTGAGGGAGGGTGTGTGTGTGTGTGTGCATCCACTGTCCTTCCGTGTAAGCCAGGGCATCTCTGTGTCCAGCCTGCTTTCATTCAGGGAAAGGGCACTGGCCAGGGGCTGGTGGAGACAGGAAAATGGGAGGGGCCCCGGAATGGCCCGCACCCCTCCTCTCACCGAGGTGACCTTGCGGTAGATCTGCGCGGCATTCTGGCACTCGGAGTAGGGGTACTCCGAGGTGGCCATCTCCAGCATGCACATGCCAAAGGCGTACACGTCCACGGCCTCGTCGTACTTTTCCTCGTACATCTCGGGGGCCATGAACTCCGGGGTTCCTGTAGGAGTCACAGCAGGCACCGGACTGCAGGGCCTACGTTCTGGCTTTGTCACTCCAAGCACACAGGCTGGGCAGTTCTCCAGTTGCAACCCTTCTCCCTTACCTTCCCCCATCCCCTCCCCCAACAGGCAGCTGGAGAGGGCATGCCACAGGTCTCCCCATTTCCCCCATGGTTTTCTTACTCTGTGGAGCTGGAAGGACCCAGCTGGGGGGAGGGAGACCCCAGGCTCTCTGCTGGCGCGGGGGGGGGGGGTGGTAGGAATGACAAGGACTCGCGGGGGGGACTCACCAATGACACTCTTGGCAAAAGAGGCACGCTTGAGGGTGGCCAGGCCCAGGTCCCCGATCTTGACGGAGCCCGTAGGGCCGGTGATAAAGACGTTGTCACACTTGAGGTCTCGGTGCAGGATGGGGGGTACCCGGGAGTGTAGGAAATGAAGGCCCCGCAGGATCTGGCGGCTCCAGCGCTGAAGGACGCGGGGCTTCATCTCGCGGAACCGCCGCAGGTATCTGGGGAGGGCGGAGGGCGTGTGGCCAGGGTTGTGGCGGGGGAGGGAGCCCTCCCTGGGAGGCTGCCCAGCCCTCCCCCCACCACTGCCTGCACCTTCTGCCAGCATCCTGCTAGCCTGGGTCTGTCTGCACGGGGACCCAGGGAGAAACTGAGCCAGGGGGTGTGGTACGTGGACATGAGGTTATAGGGCCGAGGCCAAGGTGCTGAGGAAGCACCGGAAGGGATGACTAACCGCTGCTGCCGGGTAGGGGGGGCGGGGGGGGGTTCCACAGAAGGAAATAACTGTGCTGCCTCTGAAGGATGAGTAGGAGTTCAAGGGTGAAAAGGGGAAGGGGTGGAGACTTTCCAGGCAGAGGGGACACCGTGCGCAAAGGCACGGAGACAGCCAGCCACGGAGCAGGGCGGAGGAGGTGCTGGGATTTGGTTTGTCTGGAATGCAGGCTGAAGACGGGGCTGTGAGTGAGCAGGTTGTGAATTGTGGGCTTTCTCCTGAGAGCTGTGGGAGGCCTTGAAGGGTTTTTAAGAATGGGAGTGATGCCGAAACCGGCTTGGCTCAGTGGATAGAGCCGTCCGCTTGCGGACTGAAAGGTCCCAGGTTCGATCCCAGTCAAGGGCATGTACCTTGGTTGTGGGCACATCCCCAGTTGAGGGTGTGCAGGAGGCAGCTGGTCGATGACTCTCTCTCATCGATGCTTCTAACTCTCTATCCTCTTCCTCTCAGTAAAAAAATCAATTAAAAAAAAAAAAAAGAATGGAGTGATAAGGTCAGATTTGCAACGAAGAGATAACCCCAGACTGCAGGAAGATAAGGTAGCTTGGTGAAGAGAGGGACAGAGTGGAGAGAAGTGGGGCAGGGGGGTGGGGGGGGGGAGAGGCCCTTTGAGGGGACTGCAGGTCTCCAGACCAGTGAGGGAAGTGGCAGTGAGGTGGGAGTGGAGATGGGAGACAGGAGGAAAACGTTGAAGACAGACTGATGGGGGAAGGGATGCACAGGGTGGCCAGAGAGGAGGCACCCACGTTTTGGCTGTAGCACTGAGTGGGCCTTGCCATTCACCACGGCAGACACAAAGGAGGGGTGGGTGAGAGACAGTGAGCCGGTGCTGGGCCTGGGTACAGGCTTGAGGAGCCTGGGAGACGTTCCATAAGCAGTGGGACCACCCACCACCAGCCCTCCCACCAACCACTGCCACCAGGCCGCAGAGCTCACGTCTTCAGCGTGCCCGACGTCATGAGTTCAGTGACCAGCACGATGCAGACCTGGCCCCTCACCACTGACTTCCATGAGTCATAGAAGCGGACGATGTTGGGGTGCTGGAGCCCCTTGAGCATCTCCACCTCCTCGGAGAACCGCTGCCGCTCTGCTCGAGACAGTTTCCGAGTCTGTGGGGTAGGAGATGGGGGGGTCAAGGTCAAATCTGGCCGGGACCCCCACGGAGAAGGGGTGGGGTGGGACACGGGGGCGGGGCGGGGCTGGGGAGGAAGGGGAAGGGTCGACGCTGTGGAAGGGGGCTGGGTCGGTGGGATCCGTGGGAAGTGGAATTGCTGGCCTAACGGGCTGCAGACCCCGAATTCCAGGTCCACCCCCTCAAGCTGCTCCAAGGACACGCCCATCCCGGGCCTGGGGCCGCCCCCCTGGACCCCCTGCTGGACACAAGCGACTTTATGCAGCCCGGTCCAGGAACCCTGAGCTCAATAGCGCCTTTGTGGCTGCCCTGGCGGGCCGCGGGGCGGGAGGGGGTGCCCAGGGGCTGGCAGCAGGCGGGCAGCAGGCGGGCAGACGGGCGGGCAGAGAATTGGGGCCAGTAAGGGGGTTAGCTTCAGAAACTGCAAACTGCTAGAAGCAGAACGGAGGTCGGAGGGCTGCGGAAGGAGTACAGTTAAAGGACCAAGGACCAGGTTCCAGGAGACGGCTCCCTACCCCATGGCTGTCCCGCCGCCGTCTCATCTCCCTCCTTCACCCCCACCCCACCCCAGTTTGGCCGCCTCTACTAGCCTGGCCTAGAGCCTGGGGCGCGGCACTGGCAGGAGCAAGGGGCAAACCCAGTGCCAGGGCTCCGGGGAGGACCCTTCCCCCAGGCTCTGTTCCCAAAATCCGAAGCTGCTGGCTCAGACTTAAAGCTCAGCGCCTTTGGGTCTGGAAAGGAGAGCCCAGGTAGGCAATGGGATGAGGAACCAGACGGGATTTGGGCCAGAGCTGGAGCTCCTTGTGTCTCCCTACCCCGACTGGGAGGTCCAGAAGGGGCCTGGGAGGGCCCCATCCTGCCACAAGAGCTGGAATCTTCTGGAAGTGGAGAGGACCCTGCCCCACCCTCTGGCCTCCATCATCCCAACTTCTTATAAAAATGCAGGGAGAGGGAACAGGAGGGACCAGGGTCACGCTGAGGGGCCCAGGACTTAGGGGAAGGGAGGGACCCCTGCAGGAAAGTCGTGAGGCCAGCCACCTTCTCATACCTCAGCTGACTCTCTACCCAATTCCCCATCCTACTCCCCACCTCTCAGGGCTGAGCATTGGGGTTTTAAAGTGAAAAAGTCCCAACCCACAGGGGAGCCACTGACACCACCGGCCTCAGTTCCTCTCTGCAGCCCAATCAGCCCGATCCATGGATCATCAGAGCCAGTGAGAGAAGGGGTGTCTGGCCATTTGACTGGAAAAACACATCCCTCCCTCGTTGCTGTCCCTCGGGTCTCCCAACCCAAAACCTCCAAAGGGTCCCATCCCGAGGTGCCACCTGGCCGCACCTGCAGCTCACACCAGGCCACCTCCACCGTGGTGTCGGTGTCCAGCCCGCGATACACCGTCTTGAACGAGCCACGTCCAATCTCAATGTCAAACTTGAGGTATCGGCCGTCTGGGGACGTTGCCACAGCCTGGGTCTCCGTGTCCTCCTTCTCCTCCTGCTCCCGCCGCCGGTCCTGGGCCCCGGCTTCGGGGGCCCTCGGCGGCTCCCGGGACCCCGGGCTCCCGGGGGCGCACGTGAGCTCGGGGCGCACAGAGTCCGCAGCCTTCGCCGGGGCTCCCCCGGGCCACGCGCCCTCGGGGGGCTCCTCGGAGCCAGGCGGAGGGTTCCTGGCGAGGTCGGGACCAGCAGAGTCCGGGGAACTGGAAGGCTCCAGAACGGGCGAGGTGGCCTGGGACCAAGAGCTCAGTAGCCCCAGGTCGACGGAGCTCCGGCGGCTGGGACGGGAAGAGCGCGGCCGGGGCTCGGCTTTCCCGGAGAAGCGACGCGCCCGGCGAGGCAGGGGCCCGAGGCGGGGCGGCCCGGTGGCGGCGAGAGGGGGCGGCGGCCGCAGGGCCAGGTCGGCCTCCGCCTGGGACATGGGCACCGCGGTCTCGGGGGCCGGGGGTGCCAGCATGAAGGAGGGCTGGGCGCCGCGGGGCGGGGAGCCGGCGGCCGGAGCAGAGGCGGCCGCCCCGGCGGACTGGCTGGGTGCGCAGCGCTCCGCCGAGCTACTGGGGCCCGAGCCCCCGGCTGGCCGCACCGGAGCCCCACCCCCGGCCCCGCCCCTACCCCCCAGGGCCGCCCCCTCCGGGCCGCCGGCGGTGTGGATCCCGGTGCACAGCCCTTCACCCAGCCTCCGCCCCGCCCCCCGAGCGATCTCCCCCTCTTCCCCCCAGACCCCTCCCCGCCCCGCGCTCCCGCCTTCAGCTCATTCCTGAGAGCCGGGTGCGAGGCCGCGGGGTGTCCTCCCGCACTCGGAGTGCGCAAACCTGTTTGGGGCGGGGACGGGGGGCATGACGCTGGAGAGGGAGAGGAAACGTGACCTCAACTCCCAGGCCCTAGAAAGGCGGGGGGTGGCTACCACAGGCCTGCACGCCCCAGATAAGGTAGCGCCACCCCTCCTCGCCGTCCAGAGTAGCACTGGGCTGACAATGCAGAGGTCAGTGGAAAGGTCCGGTTTTCTCCGACGCCGCCATCCCTCCGGGCTGCACAGGGATGGGTGTGTGCACCCCAGGACAAGCCCCACCTCCAAACCGAGGACCCGGTCACCCATCCCTTCCACCTCCCTACCTTGCCCGCGGCTTGGCCCTGATTGGAGTGGCTGTTTTTGCTATGTGGGCTCTCCTTCCCCCCCCCTCTGTTTGCCAAAGTTTCCAATAAACCAAAGTCCATGTCCGGTTCACTCCCCCTCAGGTCTCCTTGGCCTCAACTACCTCACCCAGACCAGATGGGCAGAGGGAGGGGCTTCAGGGGAGTCAGGACTTGCATGGGGGGAGGTGAGGAAAGGAAGCCATTACGTTACTCCAGTTCAGACAGAAAGCAGTCTGTCCCGAAGCTGTTCCATCAGCACTCCCCCACACAGCCCACCCCGGAGATGTGAAACCACAGGCTCACTGGAGCCGCCAGCACCGGAGGATCTTCTCATGTACAAAGGCCATCGGCCTTCTCTGCCCTCTCCCAAGCTGGGATTTGCTCCGGGGTTAGCCCTGCACAGCCCTCCCCATGCCCCTTCCGCAGTAACATCAGAAGCAGGCGGTGTGGTTGAGCTTTTTAATATCAGAAATCACTGTCCGGCCCCGCCTCTCACTGCCAGATCGCTTCTTGGGCCTCCTATCTTCATATTGCCTGGAAGGCTGCCCGCAGCCAGGGCTTCCACTATCCCCGAGGAAGGATCCAGCACCAGCCTGAGAGGGGAGGCAACAGCAGCTACAGGGGTGGGAGTGGGGAAAGACAGAGCTCGTACAGGCATGAGTGTGTGTGTGTGTGTGTGTGTGTGTGCTGTTACATATGTGAACACATGTAAAGTGCTGGGTTTACAGACCGCGGCTCAGGGACAATCTAGGACAGAAGAGGAGGTGGGCAAGGAGAAGCACATCTCTTCTCTGCCTCAGCCTCACCCGATCCCAGGGACAGACACATGGGGTAAGTGGACTGAAGCCCTTTGAGTCTGGTGGAGGCACAGATCCAGTCTGTGGGAACACTGGGTCTGTCTCCTTTGGAAAGCCCTGGAAGGGAAGGAGGTAAGGCGTAAAAGGAGACGGGTCTTGCTAGAAGAACTTGACGCCTCGGCCGTCGCTGATAGTGATGATCTCTGCTTTGTGCTCCTGCTGAAGGGCCTGCAGAGCCCGCAGTAAGGTTGCCTCATCCAGCCCGTGGAACTCTGGACAGGGAGATAGGGGCAGTCAAGGGCAGTCGGCTCCTTGAGGCTCAAGACCTCTGAGGAGAGCGTCTAGATTAGGGGTGTCGAACTCAATCAGAGAAGGGGCCAAAATCTAAAATCCAGCCTAAATCGCGGGCCGAATGGTTTACTGAACAGTCATAAACTGACAATGTCATAAACTGACAGCGGAGTGCAGTGATGACAGCGCGGTGCGGGCCACATTGCAAGGCCTGGCCGGCCGGATTTGGCCCACGGGCCTTGTGTTTGACACATGTGGTCTAGATGGAAGGTGAGACTTTACAAGACCAGGATATACATATGACATCCACACTGCTGCAGCTGCCACCCATCCTTCCCAGGTACACCTTAAGAGTCAGGGGTGGAATGCATAAGCCCGGTATCTCCAGTATCTCTGTTAGAGCATCATCTTTTTTTTTTGTTTTTAATATATATTTTATTGATTGTTTTACAGAGAGGAAGAGAGAGGGATAGAGTTAGAAACATCAATGAGAGAGAAACATCAATCGGCTGCCTCTTGCACACCCCCTACTGGGGATGTGCCCGCAACCAACGTACATGCCCTTGACCGGAATCGAACCTGGGACCTTTCAGTCCGTAGACTGACGCTCTATCCTGAGCCTAACCGGTTTTGGCTAGAGTGTCATCTTGATATGCCAAGGTTGTGGTTCCGATCTCCAGTCAGGGTACATACAGGAAGCAATTAATGAATGCATAACTAAGTGGAGCAACAAATCAATGTTTCTCTCTCTAAAATCAGGGTTTTTTTAAAAATATATTTTATTGATTTTTTACAGATTGGAAGGGAGATAGAGAGCTAGAAACGTCGATGAGAAACATCGACCAGCTGCCTCTTGCACACCCCCTACTGGGGATGTGCCCACAACCAAGGCACATGCATGCCCTTGACCGGAGGAATCAAACCTGGGACCTTTCAGTCCGCAGACCGACGCTCTATCGCTGAGCCAAACCGGTTTCGGCTAAAATCAGTATTTTTTTAATTTAAAAAAAAGTAAGGAGTGGAAGAAAGCTTTAGTTGGCATAAAAAATGAGTATTTATGCTAATTTTCCCATTCTTGATTCTTCTATCAGATTCAACCCCCACATACACCCCAAATATGTCTGATGCACAGGAGTGACACCATTTGCTTGCAAGACCAGAGGGGCCTTAACAATCAAGCTTAGGGAAGTCAAGACCCTGTCACTGACTGACCCTCGTTGCTTGCACATGTGTACCCATCCCGAGAACCTATCCGCACACAAAGAAGGATAGCCATACATCTGGCCAGGAGACTGTTAAGGTCCAGCACAGATATATACCGTTTCCTAGATAAAAAGAACAAGACCGGGAGCCAAGGGCCAGCGGAGTGTCTGGAGATACAGCATTATACTTCAGGGAGATGTGAGAGGCAGGAGGCAAGCCCTAACAGGCCTGCACACATCATCCCCTGCGGGGGCCCAGCTCCTAAGTCAGAAAACTTGCTTCTGAGGAAGCCTCCCGCTTTGCCCAGCCTGAGCGGTGGGCTGGGCAAGGCTGCAGCACTGAAGTCATAGGTGATGGTGGGAGCAGCAAGCAGAGGCCTGCAGAGCAGGGGAAAGAGCCAAGAGCAATAAACTCTGTTGGGGCAGCCAGGTCCTGGCAGAAAGGGGGAAGAATCCCCTTCCCCCCAGCTAAGATGGGAGCTTTTGGTGATCCTGGGGATCAGAGTGTGAAGGCAGAAATAAAAGAGCTATGTAAAAACCAATCACTATGCAAATCGTTGCCTGCCTGGAAAACAAAGTATTTAAAAGGACTGAGGGTGTTGGCCCAATCCCTTCAACTAATGCCCACAAAGCTTGAGTCCTCAATAAGAATAAAGGGTGAAAGAAAGCCTGAGTCAGCAAGGAATGAGATTTCAAGCTTAATCTCCTGCTCTGGTTCCTCATTTGGTGTCTACACCCTTAATTCTTTTTTTATTTTATTGATTTTTTACAGAAAGGAAGGAAGAGAGATAGTCAGAAACATCGATGAGAGTCATCGATCAGCTGCCTCCTGCACACCCCCCACTGGGGATGTGCCTGCAACCAAGAGATGTGCCCAATGTCCCTGACCGGAATTGAACCCGGGACCCTTCAGTCCGCAGGCCGAAGCTCTATCCACTGAGCCAAACCGGTTTCGGCTACACCCTTAATTCTTAACTTTTCATGGGTCACAGATTCTCTTTGAAAATCTGATATGGACTCTATTCCTAGAAAAATACACATACCCCTCACAAACAAAATTTGGGTTTTTTTTGTATGTGAATTCAGATGGTTTATGAAAATAATGGGTATGGGTTAAGTTAGTATTTGAAATTCAGAAGCAGAGAAGTGGGAAGTCTGAATATCAATTAAGTAAGGACTGGAGAGAGGATTCAGATGGCAAAATGAGGGGAAGAGAAAGGCATTACCCTCATCCTCTGTGTCTTCCCCATTGGTCAGTTCGTACAGGGTGAACACGGAGTTGTTCTGACCGCTCCTGGAAACCTATGGGTACAGAAAATGGGGATTGAATAAGGACCAGCAATCTCTTGGGAGAAGGGAAACTGGCAGCTCCACCGCTCTGACCCAGGAATGGTACCCAGTCCCAAACCAGGGTTGCCACCTCTGCGGAGAAGTGGCTAAAACCCACAAACCATACAGGTGCTATATTTGTATGTGTACACACACATTGGGGACCACTAAACCACAGGTCTTCACGTGTCTGAGGATTGACCTCTCATTCTGGTTGTTTTCCTGTTCAGGAATGGGTGGCATGTATTTGTTATATTTGGGTTGTTGATGCTTCTTACCCTCCTTTCTCTCTTGGGAATGTTTAGAGCTGGTGGTGGCTAGGAATTCTGGAGACAGAGTCTGTCCCCACACCCACATTGGTTCAGAACATCGAATTCATATTGTGGACAGCCCCATAAGGGTGCAGTGGGGGAGAGGCCCATGTGTGTGTTTTCCCTCTTCCTTTCCCCATTTATCTTCTGTGGCCAGAGGCTCCAGCCAACAATAGTACTGGTGGTTCCCAGTACTGCATTCTCCAAACATGGCCTCATGTAGCCTCTGCTATCCAACAGGCAAAGAAAGGGAACCTCTGTGCAGCCATGGAAATTGAGTCCCTGAAAGAATCTTGCCCCCTGGAAGACCTAGACTTCCTCCTTCTGGCCCCTTCCACTTTGCCCAGTCTGGGAACACCAGGTATCTGCTAAGCACAGACACAAATCTCCCTTGCCATCTACTTGTCATTGCAGCAGAACAGTCTCACCCACTGATAGATGAGTTTCCCCCATTCTTCTGGCCTCCGCCACATGATCAGGAAGCTAGACTTGTTCTTATCCAACCACTCCAGGTTCCCTGCAAAACAGATACTTATGAAAGCATCAGCTCGAAGGAGGGACAAAGAGGCAAAACCAAGGTAGAACAGAGTAGAAGAGACTCAGCTTTCTGAAGGAGAAATTCAAATTTGCTTTACTACGGCTGTCTGCAAGGCACTCGTTCTCCTTCTATGTCTCTTTAGGTGTTAGGGCACAGAGGAGGAGATTTTCATTTGTATACCAATGGGGGCAGGGACCTAGGGAATCAGGCTATCTGCTGTACTGAGAACTATGGGCTGCAAGCAAGGGGAGAGGAAAAAAGCTATTAAAAGTCTTGTGTTTATCTGTCCTCAGGAAAAGCCAACCAGGAGAAAAATAAGAAATTTGGGGAGTTGAACCCACCTTTCTTCCTCAGTTCCTCTAATACAACCTGGATTGATTCCACGGGGAGCTTCCCTGGTTTAAGGTTAAGGGATTGGCATTAATGGAATAAACTGGGTGGGATAAAAATTCGAAGAGCCAGTCACATGCTGAGAACCACCTGCCCCCTACCTCTCCCTTCCACACACTTACATGTGTAGTTCCCCAATGGGGTATAAATGGGCTTTTCTCAGACACTGGGGGGAACAAGATAAAGACAAACGATTCCAATTTACAGGAAGAGCTTTACAAAATGAAATGTACTGTTTCCTCGTCCTCTGTCCGCTCCCCTTCCTGCACAGATAGTTTAGGCATGAATCAGGCAGCAAAAACAAATGACACTTACTTCCTGGGAGAATAAGAGTAGGCAGAGGAAATTACTAACGGTAGTACCTGAATTTGAGCCTCATAATGACCAGGACAGGAAATTCAGAGTCAAAGGGTTTCAGGTTGACCTGGGACTTGGCTCCTTGGCTTCAGGGCAGAGGTTCTAAGACCTGTGTGGCAGCTGGGTACCCATCGCTGCCTGGGACAGGAGGGTTTGCCGCTGCATTTGGATTTGGGCTTAAAATGGATGCCCGCTCCATATACTTGCTCTTTCCCAAGGCCAGTCTGGATAGGAACCTGACCGCTGTGGGTGAAGGGTGTGTGTGTGCGGAGTCTGGGCGTGTGGGAAAGGGTGGACGTCCAGGTGTGGGGGCCGTGGACGAGCATGAGGGAGGATACGCTGTAGCTTCACGTTGTTGAAGAGCGGGCTCTCCTGGGCTTCCATCACCGTCATGCTGGCCTGTTTGTGCAGGCGGCAGAAGGACAGGACCAGCGAGCACCAAGCGGCCAGCTGCTTCTGCCGAGTGTCCACGTTCGGCTGTAACCTGCCGGGCGAAGGGGGTGGGGTGCAGAGTTACAGGGAGGGAGAGGGAGCGAGGCTACCCTTGCCGGAGGCGCGTTTGGGGGAGAAAATGAGAGGCTGAGCGTGGCGGCGACCGAGTCCTCTCTCCCCCTCCCCATGGGAAGGATCGGGGCTCGGCCCGGGATCGGGGGAGGGAAGGCAGGCTCCGCGGGGGTTCCCGGGGTCTGAGCCTCACGTAAAGAAGGGCGGGAAGCGATACTGCCACGGCCACTCGAAACTCATCGCCATCGTAGTAGCCCAGGAAACCCGGAAGCTCCCGGCAAAGGACTTCCGGTCTCCGCTTCCGCACGTCCTGGCGGAAAGCACAGCAGAAAGGTTCCGGCCCCTTCTTGGGAGAGAGGGACAGTCTAGGAAGGGTTCTTCCTCTTCTGCCAGTCCCTTGCCATTATCCTAAAAATCCTTACCAGTTAGGGCAAAAGGTCCCTGAGAAGCCTGACCCAAACCCAGAGAAGGGCATAGTTTGTTCCCAGAAGGGCAAGTAGAAGCCCAGGTCCCCGGACCCCAGCCTAGGATTGTGTCCACCATGCTGGGCTTCTTTCAATAACACCTGTGTCAAATGCCATTTAAATGAGACGTCTCACATTTCCCAATCTCTCCGATTCCTATGTCCTGTGGCTCTACCATTCTTCAGTCTCCTGCAGCACCCGCGGGAATACGTTTGTAGCGTTTATAGCTGCAAACGGCTCTGCTTCCCTCATGCAGAGCTGCCATCCTTGACCACAGTCATCCATCGCTGATCTCTCTCCTGTTCTCACCTTCCTAGCCTCACGTCCCAGACCCCTTTTGGTCGTGACTCCTTACCTAGACTAGACTACTCAATTCTGTCCCCTTGTCTGCCTACCTGCAGGTCAGTTTCCAAACCAGCTTGTTGGTCCCTGCCCACCCACACCCTCTTTTTGTGTCACTCCTTGGCAGGGGAGTGTTATTAGAAAAAAACAAAAACAAAAAAAACCCCTCCAGAATATGCTGACTGAGACCCAAATTCCGTGATAACCTCACGACTGGGCTCTCAGTGCAGCCCAGTGGCCCTTGGTATTTTTTAAAATTGATTTTGGGGGGGGGGGGGGGAGAGAGAGAGAGAGAGAGAGAGAAACACGGATTTGAAAGAGAAATATTGATCAGTATACTTCCTAACCAGGGATTGAACCAGCAACTTTGGTGTGTGCCCTGACCAGGAACCTAACCCACTACCTTTTGGTGTACAGGATGATGCTTTAACCAACTGAGCCACGCTGATCAGAGTTGTCTTCCCCCCACCCAATAAGAGTTTATTTGAACTAAACTGACAACATATGGTTGGGAAGAAGCTCTCAAATGCTCCCTTGTCTTTTAATGACTCCCTGTCACTCAAAGTAACTCTGCAACGTTTTCCACACTCATCAAGCCATGTCACCTGTCCCCATTTCCCTCCTCTCTGCAGAATATCCTTCCCTTCTATTTTATGAGATTGCAGCCATGAATGTGAACTTATTAATCTTTACCTCTCTATCTGAGAGCACACTTGATTATCTCTCAAAAAAAATCTTCCCTTGCCCTAGCTGGTTTGGCTCAGTGGATGGAGCACCGGCCTGCTGACTGAAGGGTTCTGGATTCCATTCTGATCAAGGGCACATGCCTGGGTTGTGGGCTCAATCCCCAGTAGGAGGAATGCAGGAGGCAACAATCAATGATTCTCTCTAATCATTAATGTGTTTTTCCCCCCTCCCCCCCTCTGCTTTCCTTTCTGAAATCATTATATATATATATATATATATATATATATATATATATATATATATATATATATATATATTAAAGTCTTTCCTTTTACTCCTCCCTTTTGGACTCAAATGAAGAAGTGCTGCTGTTCCTTACGAGGTCAATCCTTTGGCTTATCTTCTTGCTCTCCTTTCCAACTTCCTCCAGGACTTCTCTATGCATCACTCTCCCTCATGTCCTCTCCCCTGCCTCCTCTCTGCTAGTCTACAAATATGCTGAAGTCATCCCTATTTGAAAATATGTTGTGTTCTAATCTGAAAGAATATATGCACCCTTATGTTCATTACAGTGTTATTTACAATAGCCAACATCTGAAAACAGCCCAAGTGCCCTCACAGTTTAATTCCCGGTCAGGGCAATGCCCAAGTTTCAGGCTCAATTCCTATTAAGGGGCATGTGGGAGGCAACCAGTCAATGATTCTCTCTCATCATTGATATTTCTCTCTCTCTCTCTCTCTCTCTCTCTCTCTCTCTCTCTCCCTTCCTCTCTAAAGTCAATAAAAATAAATTTTTACAAAGATGTAGTGTCCTTGACTTTGCCACTCTCTCAATTTCTTGTCTGATCTCTAACATCTCCCCCACCCAAATCCATTCTTCTTGTGCACAATTCCTTGTTCATAGAAATATCCAACAAATATTTGTTGAATGAACGAATGAACTTTGCAATTAATTTTTTTCAGCCGAAACCGGTTTGGCTCAGTGCCGAAACTGGTTTGGCTCAGTGGATAGAGCATTGGCCTGGGGACTGAAAGGTCTCGGGTTCAATTCCGGTCAAGGGCATGTATCTTGGTTGCAGGCACATCTCCAGTAGGGGGCGTACAAGAGGCAGCTGATCGATGATTCTTTCTTATCAATGTTTCTAACTCTCTACTCTGTATCTCTCTCCCTTCCTCTCTGTAAAAAAATCAATAATATATATATATTTTTTAAATGTTTTTTTAAAGGGCACCATCTCCTTTGCTTCCAGGACAATGCTTTATCCTTGGTCTGCTATTGTCTCTCTGATCTTTCCCTTTGTCTCCTTTCCCCCCTCATTTTTTAATTATGGGTGTTTCCTAAGAACCTAACTTCAGTCTTATTTTCAATACACCTTCTCTTAAAACTCTAATCCCTCTCATGGCTTTATAAGACATTTCTGTGCAGAATTCCCCTAAACCTGTGTTTCCAGCTCCACCCTCTTTCTACCTCCACCATCACCACTCCCATTTCTAACTCACTGTGGGATATTACAGCTTGTTCCATTATTACCTCATATTGCATATCCTTTTCCTCAGGCTACCTCCTCCTGTTAATGGCCCATTTCTATTCTTACTTCCATCGTTGTCCAAATAACTCAGGTTCAAAGCCTGAGTCAGCTCTAGTCTCTGTCTTCATATCCAAATCCTGTTGATTCCCTCCCGTTTTTAATCATCTCTCCTACTTTTCAATTATTTTCCATTTCCCTATTCACCACACTTTTGGTCCATGTCCTATTTTTCTCAAGCCTGAATTATTACAATAGTTTCCTAATTCATCTCCCTTTCTACTCTCTCCTCTAGACTGTTAACCGGGGAGTTCCCTTTTTAATTATTCAACCTGTAATGGGCGCGTACTCTTTCACTAGGATGTGTCAGTACGTCACGCCCGGAGGACGTAATTTCATATTATTATTATTTTTTATTTATACTTAATTAAAATAAATGAGATATATATTTTTTTCATTTATTTATATATAAAGCACAAAGGAAAATACAAAATCACCAAAAAAATGAATACCAACAAAAAAATGGAAACATCGAATTAAAAAATTATAAATTTTACAAACAATGATAAAGATTACAAAAAATATATACCATCCCTCTCAGGGCGCAACATACATTTCCAGGACGTATTCATACGTCCTACCCGTTCCCGATATTGTTTACGTTTGACGTATTTATACGTCCCGCTCGGTTAACAGGCTAGGGGAATGCACTCCACCTTCCGTTAATTCATGTAGCAACTCTACAGTCACCCTCCTGTGAGCTAAACTCCTGTGATCACACCTCTGTGAGATGTGACCTTTCCTTCCTTTGCACTCATACAAACATTTGGCTTGTATCCTTTGCATGACTCTCATCACACACTCCATTGTTTTTGTTTATTTGCACATGTCCACTCCCCTACTAGATAAAAGCCACTGAGGGCAGAAACCAAGTCTTAGCTAACTTCCTTTTTCCTTATTTAAAAAAAAAAATTTATTTTTTACAGAGAGGAAGGAAGAGGGAGAGTTAAACACACTAATGAGAGAGAGAAACATCCATCAGCTGCCTCCTGCACACCCCCTACTGGGGATGTGCCCACAACCAACATACATGCCCTTGACTGAAATCAATCCTGGGACCCTTCAGACCGCAGGCCGACGTTGTATCTACTGAGCCAAATCGGTTAGGGCAGCTAACTTTCTTTTTCAACACAATATACCATATAGTGTTTTACAACAGCATGCCTTTGATGTATGTTAGCAAAATGCATGAAGGCAAATATAAGCCAAGAAAAGCATAGATATATCCTTGGAGAAGATACATTCACGGAAACAGCAAAGATTTATCTCAGGTGAAAACTCAAAATGTCCAAGGGAACAGGTGTGTCTCTAGAGAGACAAATACGACCTGAGAGGAGAACTGTGTCTCAGAGAATGAATAGATACATTCCAGAGGCATACAACTATGTATCTATGGACTAGACAGGCATGTCTAGGGAAACAGAGATGTATATATTCTCAGGGAGGCAGATATTTCCTGAAGAGGCTTTAGGTGCCACAAGGAATAAACAGGTGTCTTTATGGAGCGCAAAGTTGTTCTCTAGGTATTTTTGAAGACCTGGCAGGTTTGTTACAAGGAAAATTGGAGGTGAAGGTTCCTGGTGAGAACCGAGCCTCGCTGTCCAGGGGACCTACAAGAGTGTCCATAGGCCAAAACGGTGAGTCAGAGACTAAATATGTCCCAGAAAGTGGTGTGGATAAAAAAGGGATGATGCAATAAATCACAAATACCTAACTGGGCAGGTCATGGTGAGTAGTCACACCCTAAGCATATACATTTCTAGCCTAAGCAAGTCAGGCCCGTTGTTTTTGTGCATCCAGGTCAGCACACCTTTGAAAATGCTTCCTCTCAAACCCCTCCTTTTAAGATGTAATCACCCTCACCTTGATTTCTCCCACCTTCTCGTAATCTCCCTAAGTCCCTTCCTGAATTTAAAATGCATGAAAGAAACTGCAAAACTGTTATTCGTCAGAGCATTTGAGAGCTTGCTGCTGGTATATGCCATCAGTTTTGGCTCAAATAAACTTGATTAAACTTCATTTTTATTTTTGATATATTTTTTATTTTATCTTCCCCCCCCCCATACATTTCTATCAGTTTTAGAAAGGAAGAGAGAGGAAGAGAAAGAAACATTAATGATGTGAATCATCCATTGGCTGACCCCACACGCCCTCCCTCCCCCCACCGGGGATTGAGCCCTCAACTCAGGTATGTGCCCTTGACTAGAATAAAACCCGGGACCCTTCAGTCTGCAGACTAATGCTCCATCCACTGAGCCAAACCAGCCAGGCCTAAACTTTATTTTTATTGTCCACACTATTACAGATGTCCCCCATTTCTCCCCTCTTGCCCACCTCCACCCAGCCCCACCACCCCTCAAAGAAACTCTTAACAATTCTCCACAGGTCTGGACATTTCTTATGTCGACAGTGGGAAAGTGTCTTAAGGGAGCCCATGTATGATTCAGAAGCAGACAGAACTAGTCTCTGCAGCTGGGACGGGTTTGGCTCAGTGGATAGAGCGTCCCCCTGTGGGCTGAAAGGTCCCGGGTTCGATTCCAGACAAGGGCATGTACCTTGGTTGCAGGCACATCCCCAGTGGGGGGTGTGCAAGAGGCAACTGATCAATGATTCTCTCTCATCGATGTTTCTAGCTCTCTGTCCCTCTCTCTTCCTCACTGTGAAAAATCAATAAATTTTATTAAAAAAAAAAAAAAAAAAAAAAAGAATTAGTCTTTGCTATGGAGATGACAGGTCTCTGACCTCAGGGTCCACTTTCCTGTTTTGAGCTTCTTCCGCCACACATCCATCTTCTGCTCTTAGTGGACACCAGGGGGCAGTGTGCAGCCAGGCTGTAGGCCACACCCCCGGGGTCCAGGACAATGTAGGATGAGGGCCAGGGACCTGGCGGGGGGAGTCCTGTGGTGAACGGAGCAGAGGGATCCCCCACGCTTTACCCTCAGCCCTGGCTGAGGTCCTTAGGGGTGGACTCCAGTTAGGTCAGATCAGAGTTCCTGTTCGAAGCCTCTAGAAGTGAACTGAAACATGAAAGCGGAAAACTCAGAACTCCTGGGTGCCCCCCCCCACTTCCTTCTTGTAGGAGTCACAGCCCAGCGTCCTCTCTCGCCCCTCCCCCCACACCTCCCCAGCGGCTGTCCAGACCGGAAGGGAGTCTTTTCCTGCACGTTTCCTGGAGCTGGGCTTGAACAGGGGCAGGAAAGGCCTGCACCTTGGGAGGGAGGAATGTAGGGGTGTAGCCTTCAGGTGGTGGTGGGGAGGGGGGTGCCTGGCGCAGGACTGTGGGGGCAGGTAAGTAAACAAAACAGTGGGGCTATCGGATTCTGGTGCCCAGAGCTGGGGCCTGTGGGGATGACAGGTTCTGGGAAGGACACAGGCCCCGGTGGGACAGGGAGGAGGAGGACAGTGTACAAAAGAAACCTTTTATTCTGAAAATTACAGAACTTGTGCCATGGCCCCACCCAGCTCCATTCCACCCACCTCGGGCTCCGTGTGCAGTGAGGGGAGAGCAGGGGACAGGGAGACAGGGAGACAGGGAGCGGGGCCTGGCAGGGGCAGGGAAGGGAGGGGAGGGGAGGGGGGGGCTGCTGAGAAACTCGTTCCACCTTAGGTCCGGGCTTCGCTGTCTTTGCTCTTCCACACCACCAGCGTGACCAGGAAGGGGATGAGGCAGATGGGGGTTATGATCATGGCCAGGAGCACGTCCTCGGGGGGGTCCGAGAAGGTGGTCTGCTCCGGGGTGCAGTTGGCAAAGTGGGTCTGGTGAGTCTTGAAGATGAGCTGCTCCGCCCAGGGGTTGGGGAAGCCCAGGTCAAAGTCCTCTGCTCCCCTTTCCAAGCATTCCTGCAGGTCGCTGTAAGGGCTGGGGGCCGGAGAGGACCAGCGTGAGGAGGGGCTGGGCCCACAGAGAGGGGTGCCCCCGCATTTTCTCAAGGCCCACCCACAGGGGGCAGACCCCACCCCCGGCCCAAAGCACCCTCGGGCACGGCCCCTACCTGCTAATGACGGCCCAGTCACACCAGTCTTCTTTGATGGGGTCCATGGTGCGCTGATAGTCTTCCCAGCAAGATGAGATGCTCTCGTCATAGGTATATGTCACCATTCTCCCTGTGGGCACTAAGACTGCACATTGACCACACCCCGCCCTGCCCTCCAGGCCCTCTGGTCCGGGCACTTCCATTCCAGAGTCCCTGCCCCTGTCTTCAGACAGAGGGGCTGCCCGGAAGTGTCCCCAATAAGATGCTTCTGGCTGAGGGAGAATGGCAGTGCCTTCCAGGGCACAGTCCTTCCAGGACTGGGACGAGTTTCCGCAAATCCCTTTCCTGGGGTCTGCTCACCCCCCTCTCACCCCTGTGAGGGGGCCAGCTTGGGGGCCAGCACCCTCACACACACACTGACTTGCCTATCTCCTCTGGCCCAGGGCCCCTCCCACAGCCGCTGGCCACTCACCTGCGGACTCCAAGCTGCCCGGGGTGGTGAGGAGCTGAGCCTCGCACTCCTGGGGCTGCAGGGAGGCTGCGGGCAGAAATGGGGGGCAGGAGGTGGGCTCGTTGGGTCTGGGCGGTGGAGCGTGGGGAAGGGGAGGGGGCGGGTGGGTGTGCGCTGGAGGCTAAGGCCCTGGGAAGTGGGAGCTCATCTCAGAGGAGCAGGAGGCATGGTGCACCCAGGGGTGCCTCCGTGCCCAGGAGAGAGGGGCGAGGACCAGCGCCTTCCCGCCAGCATCCAGATCCCCAACGCCTTCCCTTCCCTCCCCTTCCCGCCACCCCAGACCTCCCACGACCTCTCCGCCGGGCCCCCGCCCCCGTGTCCTCCAGCGGGGAAGCCGCTCGCACGGCGCCCTAACCGAGGAGGGGCGAGGACGAGCCGGAGGACGGCGCTGCCCGCACCCACAGCCTCGGGGGCCGTCCAGCCCCCTCCCCTCCCTCCGCTCCCCTCCCTCCCGGGCCTCCCGCACCCCCGCCCGGCGGCGCTCACCGCCCAGCAGCAGCAGGAGGAGGCTGAGGGCTGAGGGTCGCCCCGCGCGGGGCGCCGGGGTCCGCGGGCCGCCGGCCGCCCTGTGCGCCCGGAGCGAGGCCATGGCGCGGCGCGCAGGCTTGGAGGGGCGGCGGCGCTGGGCGGGCGGGCGGGCGGGCGGGGGCGCCTATATCCCCGGCCCCGCCGCCGCAGGAAGCCGCGCCGCTTCCCGCAGGGGCAGGACAGCGGCCACGTGGGGGGCGGGGGCGACGCCGGGCCGGCGGCTGGAGCGGGAGCCGCAGCCTCTCCCGGCCCGGCGCCCGCCGCTCCCTGCCCCCCGCCCCGCCGGCGGCGGCCCACCCTCCCTTCCAGCGCGCCCCGCGGGGCTGGACAGCTCCCCTGGCGCCCGGGACCCGCGTTCCGTTCCTGCCTCGGCCGCGGGGCGCCCAGGCCTCGCCAGGGTCTCCCAGCATCCGCCCCGGGACCCTGGGTGTCCCATCTCTTGGGGGGTGGGCAGGGGTCCAGGCGGGGTGGGGAGCAGCTGCCCGCGGGGACCCGGAGGAGAGGGAGGGGTCTGGGAACTGGGCTCAGGCCGGCGGGTTAGGGTTGTCCTGGCCGCCGGGGGAAGGCGCGCCTGGAGCTGGGCTGGATTTCCAGTTCCCCTTGGAATCCCCATTGATGTCAGCCCGCCGGCCAAGACCGGGGAGGAGACGGCCGGCCCTCCCGAGTCGCCGGTAGGAGGCTGGGAACAGATGGAGGGGAAAACCAGCGTCGCAGTACCCCTCCCTTCGAGGGACCCGCAAACAGGACTGGGGAGAGGGGCACGAGTGAGATGACTGTGCTGCCAGACAGATGGGGCCACAACCCTTCAGGACCCAGGCTGTGAGAGGGGAGGGGTTTAGAACCTGCGATGTGTGGCTGCATTCGTGAGATGGGGACCTGGAGGGGAAAGAGCCCCGAACTTGGCCTTCAGAAGCCCTGAGTCCCCTTTCTGTCGCTCCACTCCACTGGAATGATTTCAGTTACCTTCAGAGATTCCTAGTGAAATTACCCTCTTCACTGCGCCGCAGTGAGCGTGACATCTGGGAAAGGGCATTGCGTAGACACTAGTTTCCTTTCCCGAGGACTTGCCTAAGGTCACGCTGCTGGCAAGTAGCATGGCGATCCGGGGCCCCGAGGGGCCCTGATTCCGTGTCCAGAGCCAGAGCTCCGTTTGCCTGAAGCAGTGGAGGAGCCCAGGAGCTGACTCGGCTACGAAGTTCCCCTCCAGACACAGCTGTCAGCACTGAACTTTCCTAAATTACTCCCAGACGCTGACCCTTGGACTCAGCTGCTGCTATTGTCCAAATTTACTCATCCCTGCCTAACACAGATTATCTTTCATGATCTGTCTTCCAAATCTTCCTCTCAGGGTCACAGGCTCTTGAGTCATGGCCACTGATAACCTGTGGTCCTCCTCCAGGGCTAGGGGTCAAGAGGTTGCTTCAGAAAGACATTCAGAGGGAGAGGGGAGGCGGCCTACTAGGCATAAACCCCAAAGCCCTCCCATAGAGGGTCATCCTCTGCAAGGTGCAGAAAAAAGAGCCGGGTACCTCAGAGCCACTTCCGGCCAGAGACAGAATCCATTTCTTCCTTCCCACCTGTGATTGCCCTTAAGAAAGAAAGAATAGCCGAAACCGGTTTGGCTCAGTGGTAGAGCTTTGGTCTGCGAACTGAAAGGTCTCGGGTTTGATTCCTGTCGATCATCAACGTTTCTAGCTCTCTATCTCTCTCCCTTCCTTTCTGTAAAAAATCAATAAAATATATATTTTAAAAAAGAAAGAAAGAAAACATGGTCAAGAGGGAAATTCTGAGTGATACGATGGAATGAGGGAGCAAGGAGGGGCAGAAAGCAAAACCAGCCATTTCCACTGGGCCGGGGTCAGAAGCATCTGAGCCCACTGTGGTTAGAACTGGAGTTGGGGTCAAGATTAAACTTGTCAAAAGTAAATGCTGGGTTTTAAATAGAGCAGCATGGTATAATGGATAAAAACAAACGAGCATTGGTTAGGATTCTGAGGGCCTCTGTCTCACTGTGTAACCTTGGGAAGGCCATTTCATGTGGTTGGAGCTCAACATTTTCAAATATAAAACTGACCTTAGAATCCAAAGGGGATACACAGGTGACTTGGCGGAAAGTGTGATTTTCAGCCTGGAGTTGGGGTTAAGCTTGTGTCAGGATTGGAGACCTCCAAAGGAGAACTTGTAGCCGTCATTCCCCAATGTGGAAGTCCAAACCCTTCCGTTGCAGACTCTGGGGATGTTTTTCTCCTCCTGATTTTCCTCTTCCCACTTCTTCTTACCAGTTAGCTGTTTGGGTGTTTGCATTGACCCCTGGGAGCATCCTGGTAGCTTGGGGTCAGCCGTGAAGTCCCTTTGGGGCTGAACGAAGAGTGGAGACCTTGCCTTCATCTTCCAAGTTGCCATAGGAGACAGTCCCATGTTCTGCAGCAAAGGGACAGAGAAGAGCTTCATCAAGGTCAGGTTCTTTCATGGGGAGTCCCATGTTCCATCCCTAGAATCCCTTACCTTTCTTTTCTAAGCCCGTTTCTGCTTCAAAATGTATCATTTTGCTATAAAAATAGACTTTTAATTGCAAGTAATACATAAGTGTACACTTGTTGCAAAATACAATTTTTTCTTTCAAATATTTTAAATAACCTGGCAGTGAGTCAAAATATGAAAAGAAGATTCAAGCTGTCATGATCACCTCAAACAAGCTTTACCAAAGGCAATGATGACACCAAGTTCCAAAGAGTCTGGTGGCTAAGAAGGCTTCAAGGCTCACAGACAGGAGAGACATCAAATTCCAGGGACCCTCAAAGGACAGGACTGGGTTTCTGGGTCATCAGCACCTTGAAATGTTTCTCTTTTCTTTCTTTTTTTTTTTTTTTTTAATATATATATTATTGATTTTTTTTTAATAGAGAGGAAGGGAGAGGGATAGTTAGAAACATCGATGAGAGAGAAGCATCGATCAGCTGCCTCCTGCACACCCCCCACTAGGGATGTGCCCACAACCAAGTTACATGCCCTAGACTGGAATCGAACCTGGGACCCTTGAGTCCACAGGCTGATGACGCTCTATCCATTGAGCCAAACCGGTTATGGCTTGAAATGTTTCTTGACATGATTCAGTGTGGAGAGTATTTGTTGCCTGGGGAGAACCCAGCAGGATGGGCTGAGCAGATAGTATGTTGTCCCATAAGGTCAAACTGCTTTAGGACAGAGACCCAGTCTCCCTGTTGTTTAGGTACCAGTGATACTGGAAAAACAAGAGCACACTGAAGCCAGAGTTTCCTATTCTGTCTGCAGCTCAGTCTCTGTTACAAAATGTTTAAACACAGAAAACTTTATAACCCCATTCCTGTATCACTCACTTTCCCATATATTTTGCACTTAAAAATAAATTTTAAAAAAGCATAGTCCTAACCGGTTTGGCTCAGTGGATAGAGCGTTGGTCTGTGGACTCAAGGGTTCCCGCATTGATTCCAGTCAAGGGCATGTACCTTGATTGCAGGCACATCCCCAGTAGCGGGTGTGCAGGAGGCAGCTGATTGATGTTTATCTTTCTTTGATGTTTCTGGCTCTCGCCTTTTCCCTTCCTCTCTGTAAAAAGTCATGTCTTAACCATGATTTTATTCCTTCCCTCTCATTCACAATCAGAGTATCGATTCCATATTGGGTCCTGAAAGGAAGGGAGGAGAACAGAGTTTCTTCTGAGATCAGATTGAGCCCTCCAGAAATAAGGTCCTGCACACACATACTCCTCCTCCTTCCCTGACCCAGGCTGGGCCATGACATCACATTGTGGAGGCTGTTTTTCCGAAAAGAACCCGGGCCAGATTTACAAGAACAACATTCAGTGTGACTGAGGAGGACCATGGCCAAGTGACCATAGCACACGCCCAGCAGTGCTGAGAACACTGCTGCTCCCTCAGCACGGAGGCTGACGCACGGTTTCTGTCAGGACCAAATGTCAGACCCAAGATGGCTGTTACCCTTCGTCATTCCTGAACTCTCCTATGAAACCATGCCCAGGTACATTTCTATGCCCTCCCACACTCCAGAGAGCTTGATGTTGTATATAACATGGGGGTGCTCTGAGGATGCCAGGCAGTATGCTCAATGTTTCATCCAAAACGATTCATGTGAAACTCACAACTCTGTTAAACAGCAACCCACTGCACAGGCGAGGCAACGGAGGCTCAGAAAAGTTAAGCTACTTGTCCAAGTCATGCAACTAACATTGATACATAGGTCTTCTTTAATTTTTAAAAATGTATTGATTTTTTTTTTTTTTCACAGAGAGGAAGGGAGAGGGATAGAGAGTTAGAAGCATCGATGAGAGAGGAACATTGATCAGCTGCCTCCTGCACACCTTCTACTGGGGATGTGCCCACAACCAGTGGAATCAAACCTGGGACCCTTCAGTCCTCAGGCCAATGCACTATCCACAGAGCCAAACCGGTTAGGGCAATACACAGTCTTCTTCTTCTTCTTCTTTTTTTTTTTTAAAAAATATATTTTATTGATTTTTCACAGAGAGGAAGGGAGAGGGATAGAAAGCTAGAAACATCAATGAGAGAGAAACATCAACCAGCTGCCTCCTGCACAACCCCTACCGGGGATGTGCCCACAACCAATGTACATGACCTTGACCGGAATCGAACCTTGGGACCCTTCCATCGCAGGCCGACACTCTATCCACTGAGCCAAACCGGTTTCGGCAATACATAGTCTTCTTGACTCTGAAGCCTGGCACTTTACCTCATCTCCTGATAGAAGTCCACCTGATAGAAGTCCACCTCCTAGCCAACTTGCAAGACAGAGCCAAAGAGGAAGAGATGAGGAAGAGTGGCCAGAAGGGCAAGGCTCCTCATGGCACAAGAAGCTTTCTCCACTCAGTACAACTCTTCTGATTATGCCTGCGTCACCTACAGACAATAGCTTTCCACGTCCTTTCCCCCAAGACCTTAATGCATTAGATCAGCGATTTTCAACTGGTCTGGTTCAAGTCTCTGTCTAGCTGTGACCAGTTGAGGCGGCATGACAGCATAGGGACAGCAGCCTTGCACAACTGGCGTGCCCACATAGTACAGGAAATGGAAACTGAATAGTCAGAGGAAACCTTTCCCAGCACTCAAACCAATGGTGAATTTAGTAAACGCCCCGCAGACGATATGGAAGAGGAACAAGCTTTTAGGAGCTCTAAAAACACTGATGAGATGTTTTAACTATGAATTCTGCTTGAGAGCAAGAATGCTGGGGCAGTGATTGAAAAAGGAGGCATGGATATTAAGACTCTGTGTGAAGACTACAATGCCAGTGTTTTGATCCCAGACAGCAGTGGTCCCGAGCGTATATTGAGTTTCAGTGCTGATACTGAAACAATTGGAGACATTCTAAAAAAAAGGCAGCCCTACCTTGGAAGAGGGCCTGCAGTTGCCCTCACCCAGGACCACCAGCCAGCTCCCGCTCGAATCTGATGCTGTGGAATGCTTAAGTTACCAAGGCTATGATGGAAGCGACTTTAAATTCGAATTGAGACTGTTGATTCATCAGGGTCCAGTAGGAGGCCTTCTTGGTGTCAGAGGTGCTAAAATTAAAGAAGTTCAAGAGAGCACTCAGACAACAATCAAGCTTTTCCAGGAATGCTGTCCTCATTCCACTGACAGAGTCATTCTTTGTTAAAAATATTAATTAATTAATATTTATTTTTAATTGAGTTTATTGAGGTGACATTGGTTAATAAAATTACATAGCTTTCAAGTGTGCAATTCTATAATACATTGACTGTATATTGTATTGTGTGTTCACCACCCCAAGTCAAGTCTCCTTTTAGCATTATTTATCCCCCTATTCCCTTTCTACTCTCTCCCAACACCCTTTCCTTTGGTCATCACTATGCTGTTGTCTGTGTCTGTGAGTTTTGTTGTATGTTTGTTTGTTTTTGCTTAATCTGTTTACCTTTTCCACCCAGCCCACCCTCCCATCCCCCAGAGTCAGTCTTATTGGAAGAAAACCTGGTAGGTAAAGTGCCTAAAGATCATAATTTTTCTTATATCAGAGTCTCCCACCAAAAGACATGCACAGGCTCTTTGATCCACAGTTTTGCAGGAGCCGACAGCCAAATCCATCCAAACCACGTTTCCATGTTTCGCAACCAGTATGACAGTGATGTCACTGTTTGGAGCCCTCAGGGCAGGATTCATCAAATTGAATATGCAATGGAAGCTGTCAAACAAGGGTCAACCACAGTTGGTCTGAAATTAAAAAACAAAACAAAACAAAAAAAAAAACCCGTGCAGTATTAGTTGCATTGAAGAAAGCACAGTGGCTCAGCAGTTAACATGGACCTATATGATGCAGGAGGTCATAGTTCGACTCCCAGTCAGAGTAATTGTCCTGGTTGTGGGCTCAATCCCCAGTACTGAGTGTGCAGGAGGCAGTGGATCAATGGTTCTCTCTCATCATTGATGTTTCTATCTTTCCCTCTCTTCCTTCCTCTCTAAAATCAATAAAAAGTATAAAAAGAAAGGAAGGAACGAACGAAGGAACGAAGGAACGAAGGAAGGAAGGAAGGAAGGAAGTCAGAGCTTGCAGTTTATCAGGGGGAAAAAATCTTTCATGTTGATAATCGTATTGATATCTCAATAGCGGGACTTACTGCCTATGCTAGACTGTTATGTATGTAACTTTATGGTCAGAGGGTTAAACAAATTCATTATGAGTCAGAATCTCTGATCAAAATTGGTAAGCTAACCCTGGCCCCGTAGCTCAGTTGATTAGAATGTCATCCAGATATGTTAAGGTGCGTGGGTTCCATTTCCGGCGAGGGCACATGCAAGAAGCAACCAAATTCATTGAATAAGTTGAACAACAAATCGATGTTTCTCTCTCTTCCTCACCCGTTCTTTCTCTCTCAAATCAATTTAAAAAAATTGATGAGCTTTTGGAAGGGTCTGAAGTTTGGATTATTACCATTACAGGATCACAGGTCCGGATACAGAACATAGCACTTGTTGCTGCAGAGCAGTGTGAAGCAGTATTCTGGAAAGTTTTCCTAAGACTAGTGAAGAACTGATGGAGTCCTACATATATAGTTTTAATCTGCTTCCGTTTAAAAAGCCAGCCTTCGTGAGTGCCCGGCTAGCTCAGTCGGTAGAGCATGAGACTCTTAAAAAGCCAGCCTTCCTCTTCTTCATAGGTGTTCTGCATTTGAGGTGGAGTGAAATCTTTGCTGTTCACCAGATGAAATGTTTTAGTTCCTTACAAACCAGGGTCAAGGGGGGGGGGAGGTGCAAACACTAACATTGAAATTTTGAAACTGCAGCAGAGTGAGTCAATTTTAAGTTTTGTTCATTGGTGGTGGTTAAAAAGGAAACTTCTCCTTATGTCATTATTGTGAACGCTTTGTTTTGTTATCCCTGCAACATTTGGAGAGGTGAGAGGGGACGGAGAGGAAAAGCAACAATTGTCCCTGGCATCTCTTCAGAGCGGTGTGCAGAATGCAATGCTCTTTTGTCAAAAATGTTTTAGAATTTAAAAAATAAATTTAATGAGCCTAAACATTAAAAGAAAAGAATTTTAAAAACATGCAACACCCGCTCTGGCTGGTGGCTAGAATGTCAGTTTATGCCCACCAACGGGTCACAGGTTCACTAACCAGTCAAGGGCATGTCCCTGGGTTGTGGGTTCAACCCCTGGCACCATTGGGGTGTGTGCAGGAGGCAACTAATCCACATGTCTCTCTCACATCGATGTCTCTCTCTCTCTCTCTCTTTCTCTCTCTCCCTTCCATCTCTTCCATTCTCTCTAAAAATCAATAGAAAAAATATTCTCAAGTGAGGATTAAAAAAACAACAACCTCCTAAAAACAAAAAACATGCAATACTAGTACATGGCTATTTACTCAGGGTCACTGACCTCTTTTCCCTTGGATTAAGAAATGACAATAGCTGTCAGTTGTGAATGCCCAGTCTTGAGCCTTAAATATATATGTCGTATAATAGAGTTGCATCTTATTGGTTACATTGCATAATAAGATTGCCTCTGGCCAAAACCGGTTTGGCTCAGTGGATAGAGCGTCGGCCTGCGGACTGAAAGGTCCCGGGTTCGATTCCAGTCAAGGGCATGTACCTTGGTTGTGGGCATATCGCCAGTAGGGGGTGTGCAAGAGGCAGCTGATCGATGACTCATCGATGTTTCTAATTCTCTATCCCTCTCTCTTCCTCTCTGTAAAAAAAAAAAAAAAAAAAATATATCAATTAAAAAATATATATTTGTTAAAAAGATTGCCTTTGTTAAAAAGATTGCCTCTGATTGGTTAATTATTTTTTAAATAAATATTTTTACTTTTATTGATTTCAGAGAAGAAGGGAGAGTGAGAGAGAGAAACATTGATCCGCTGCCTCCTGCACACCCCACACTGTGGATCGAGCCTGCAACCCAGACATGTGCCCTTGACCGGAATCAAACCCAGGACCCATCAGTCCGCAGGCCGGTGCTCTATCCAGTGAGCCTAACCAGCTAGGGCAGATTGATTAATTCTTGTTACCAGAAATCCTTATATATTGTAAAAGTATAGAAGCCTGATTTTTTTTAAAAAGTCACTTTGGAGCAAAAAAGATAAGTAATTACTATTATATTTTTTGGTTAATAAATTAAAAGTATACCTTTATTTGTCATTTTAGAAAAAAATATATTTTTGGTGTGCTGCAGAATTTTAGTAATTAGTTTGGTGTGCCATAAGATGAAAAGGTTTGAAAATCACTGCATTGGATGGACAATGAAAAAAGTGCATGACATTATAAAATAATCATTTTCCTAGATCTTAACAAGGATCCAATATATGTTAAGCAAATATGACACAAAGATTGTATGTTTGTTTTAACATGTGTAGTGTTTGTAATGTGAGCATAAGAAATACTAAACAAGGCAATATTTTCCTTGTCTCTAAAATGAGGGTAATAATATCTATAAATTAGAACAGTACTTGGCCCATAGTCAATGTATATTATTATTATTATTCCTATTGCCTTAATGGTTAAAAGCATACATGACGGAGTCAAAGCAACTTGAGTTTGAATCCTAGCACCATCACTGATTTATCTGTATGTGACCTTGTGCAATTACTTAACTTCTCTGAGCTTGTTATCTTATCTGCAAAAATGGGGCTACTAGTGTGCATCTCACTGAGCAGTAGTGTTAATTCACGGAAAGCATTTGGTCCAATGCCTGGTGCTAGTAAGCATGTGATAAATGGCAATTAACTATTATCAACCTGGTGTTGGCACCAATTCAACACCAATAGGACTCTCCAATTGGGCTTCATTGAAGAAGGAAACTTTACTTAAAGCAAATGGCTCAACAGGCTCAAGAATAATATATCCCCGCAGTGAGGCTGCTCTAGGGGGCCAGGTGGCCCTGGGGCCAGGTCCCTCTTCAGCTAGGCAGCTCCACTCCATGGTCTGCTCAGCTTTAGCCAAGAAGCAGTCTTCCATGGAAAGTGTGGTATCCAAGCCACAGGGGAGCTGGTTTGTAGATGCAGAAGTCCTGGACTCTGGTCCCTGATTGGTTTCTCCTATGCAAATGAGGATGTCAAGTCCTCACAGTTTGATTGGTCCAAAGGCACAGTGGCCAGAATAGAGCCATTCTGGTTGGTCAGAGCTGCACAGCTCCGATTGGATGGGGAAGGCCTCAGTCCTATTGATTGGAACAGGACTTCAGGAAACCTTTACATATAAGGGTTGGCTCAGCTGTCAGAAAGATCATGCAGGCAGTTTACACAGAGGCTTCAGAGAACCCTGAGCAGTAATGGCTGCCAGGCTCTGAGGGTTTTTTTGTTTTGTTTTTAAGGTTCTGCTTTTTACAATTAGCTACCAGGAGTCTTAGTAGGTGTCCTTTTTTTTTTTTTTTTTTTTTTTTCACACTATCATGATATATATAACACATGCAGTTATGACAATTGTATTTCCAAGATATTCTGGAATCCTCCCAGTTTCATACTTTTGTTCTTTTCATCACATACATAACACTCCTTTTAGTGAAAAGAGCACAGACTTTGCTTTCAAACAGACATAGCGTACATAGGTTTGAATTCCAGCTCTCCTGTTTCCGGCAGGAGATGCGGGCGTGGTCAGTGTTGTCAATCTCCCTGAACTTCAGGGTCCTTCTCTGTAAAATGGGGATAACCATGTAACCATGTCTGCTTCAAGGATTACATGAGATGATGAGATGATGTGAGTTCAGATCCAGACCAATATCCAGTGATTATGTGAGTGCTAAAGGCAATTTGTTAAATATATAAATATTCTTGTTTCTTTACCTACAGTGTCATGGGTATAACCTGTAGGGTAGATACATGTACTTTTCTTGCTCCAAAAGGGTTTTCGTGGCCTGTTATCCCCTCCTAGCCACCGCGGGGTTCAAAGGGCCAAATCATGAGCAGTGTGGGACTGTGCTGATAAGTCAGGGAAGGGAGCGGGGGAAGTCGGAGAGCCAAGGGGCACTCCCTTTTCCTGCCGGGCTAGGATTTGTTTGTCCTCCTCACAGGCTGTTCTCTGCTGATATGGAGTGTCCAACTTTGATTGGCATCTCCGGCGGCGCAGAGGCCGTAAAGAGCCTCCGCCTTTCAGGAGCCCCAAACACATTTCTCTTTCTGGAGCCGCTGGTGAGACCAGAAAGCCACGGGGAGAATCCAGAATCATGATGTCAGAGCTGGAAGACCTCAGAGAAAGGAAGAGGCAGCGCGAAGGGCTGAGCATGGGCTGAGGGGTCAGAAGGAGGGGTCTCAAATCCTGGCCACACCACTTACCCACTGGGTGATTTGGGGCAAGTTCCGAAATCCCTACAGGCCCTAGTTTTCTCAGCTGTAAAAATGAGGAAGAGACGATTGCTGACTTCATATGGAATGAGATGACCCCCTTGTAAAGCACTCAGGACACTTCCAGGCACATAACGAATGGTCAGTGTCTGAAGGCTATTATTATTTTTCTAGTTCTGCAGTTTTACGGTCCAGGAGCCTGATGGCCGGAAAGGAAGTACAGCTCATTCGTTATCCACCCAATCAGGGCGACTTCCCAGGCAGCCCTGTGCCAAAGGCGTGTCCTGTGGGATCAAGGCCTGGCCATTAACTGTGCCAGGAGAGGGAGAGTGGGCAGCACCACCCTCGCTGTGGGGTTGGAGCTTTGAGAGTGTGTGCAGAACAAGGCATAGATCCCACCTAACTGACCCCCCGAAGAGGAAGTTCCTTCCTACTGGAATAATTTATTTTGTCACAAACAAAGGCTAAGGAGGCCCTTTCTAATATGTTGGCTTGGAGGCTCCGAGTTTAAACTTATCACAGCCACAATGGCTTATTGTGGTGGGCCTGTTCTTACTTGCTGAATCGAATGCATTATTACGATCGCTGAGCAACGAGGGGTCCGGAGCTAAGTACCTGGGGGTGGACAGCTGGGTTTGGGGGATCAGAGGACAGTGTCGGGAGAGGAGCAGCTTCAAACATGGAGCCAGGTTTCCAGGCTCAGTAACGTCTAGGCCTCAACGCGCTGTGGAGCTGCCATTGCCTCTAAGATTTCAGGGAGGGGTCTGGCACTTGAACCGGCCCCACCAAGGCCTGGGCAGCGGCCCCGTTTCTGGTGACCTTCCCGTCGGCTGTGAGACTGGGCTTTGCTTTGTTTTGTTGTTTATTCCCCCGCAGCAGGGTGGCCTTTCCCCGCTTCTGGGTGGGAACTGGGGGAGGGAGGGCGGTCCGCTCCCATCTCCGCAGCTGTGTTTACACTTCCCTGTCAGGGGCTGTCTGGGGCCCAACCTTTCCTCAGCCCTTTGTATCCCCCCTCGGAGAAATGCTATCTGATATCCCTGTGGGCTTTGCGAGGGAGGGGCCGAGTGAGTCCAAGGGTCGCCATCCAAAGGGGGCTGGAAGGAAGGGAGGAAGGCTTCGAGGGAGGAAGGAATAGAGCAGACAGTTCTTTTTGAATTCTGGGAAACGCCACCTCCTTCCCTTTCTGTCAGTGGCCTAAAGACCAGCAGGGCACAAAAGCACACTTAGAACCTGCTCGCCCCAGAAGGAACAGAACGTGACCTGTTGTTTCCAATCACTTAGAAAAGACTGCTCTGTGTCGTGATGGGGATGTGAGTGCACAGAGCCGTCTTTTCTAAGGCTTCGTCGGGGCCAGTAGTCGGAGTCACAGCATGTTGAAGCCAATAAGACTGTGCTAAAATACACACAAATTAAAAAGGATTTAAGAAAAACGGTCAAGTAAATAATGCTCTCCTCCTCCAGGGAGCAAGCTTCGCTGGTATTAATCAGCGTAAGTAGTGTTGCCAGACTCTCAGCCAAGCCCAGGGGAACGGCTGCCAAGGCAAATCAGGCATCAGGTTTCAGAAATTAAACACATAATTTTATTTTTCCGCAATAGGGACTTTTCATAAAAAGGATCACTCTATTAGGCTACTCAGCACACTCTGTCCAATTTCTTTCAGCCCCCGAAGGCCTCCAATTTAGGGACGAGATGAGCAACTAGAAGCCAGGAGTGACACAGTTATTCCTTTCTCTTATTCACTGCCTGGGGGTGGGGCTGGGAGGAGTGGGGCAGGGGTAATGGTACTGTTTTTCAAAGGTCCCGTTGCTGACCACTTGCCAACCACTTTTCCACGAATTTATAGGACAAAGACCTGAAGGGCTGGACAAGAAACAGTTGTAAAGGAAGAGTGGGCCAAAGATTGCCTGACAGTTTCTCATGAGCCACAGTCAGCTGGGAAAGGGGCTGGTCTCGGGGAAAATTCTCTCCCATCACAACGAGGACGAACCAATTGGCAGACAAATTTTCCCCAAGAACCCCATGCCTGTTGGTGATGTGGAAGTTTTTTGTTTGTTTTTTTTTTAAAGATATTTTATTGGCCGAAACTGGTTTGGCTCAGTGGTAGAGCGTCGGTCTGCGGACTGAAAGGTCCCGGGTTTGATTCCGGCATGTACGTTGGCTGCCGGCACATCCCCGGTAGGGGATGTGCAGGAGGCGGCTGGTCGATGTTTCTGGCTCTCTATCTCCCTCCCTTCCTCTTTGTAAAAAAATCAATAAAATAAAATAAAATAAGATATTTTATTGATTTTTTACAGAGAGGACGGGGGAGAGAGAGAGAGAGCAAGCCAGAAATATCAATGAGAGAGAAACATTGATCAGCTGCCCCCTGCACACCCCCTACTGAGGATGTACCCACAACCAAGGTACATGCCCTTAACCGGAATCGAACCTGGAACCCTTGAGTACGCAGGCCGATGCTCTATCCACTGAGCCAAACCAGTTTTGGCTGGAAAGTTGTTTTTATAATCCTCCAGTGCACAGGGATTACTAAACCCTGGGTTTAGTCCTAAGCCAAGTATCGTGGATATGAAAAAGATATGCAGTGAGACAGTGAGTGTAAAAGTGGTACTGGAGCCCTGGCCAGTGTGGCTCAATTTGTTGGGTGTCCTCCAGGGCATCAAAAGGTGGCTGGTTCCATTTCGGGTCAGGGCACATGCCCGGGTTTCGGGCTTGATCCCCTTGGCGGGGTGGGGGGTGGGAGGGTGCGGGAGGCAACCTATGTTCTGCTCTCACATGATGCTCCACTCTCACATCGATGTTTTTCTTTCTTTCTCAGTCTCCCTTCCTCTCTCTCCTAAAAAAAAAATAAAAAAAATAAAAATTAATTAAAAATATTTTTAAAAAGTGGTACTGGAGTTGCAGCCAGAGATATCCAGGAGGGCTGCAAGGAGGAGGTGGATGGAGCTTGAGCTGGGCTGCAGAACTCGGATCTACAACTTTGACATAAATTCCCTCACCTTCCTTTGTTTCCAACCTCAAAATATTTCTGTAACCATATTTTCTTTGTTATTGCAAAATTTCTTTGTATTTCCTTGTAATACTCTCTTAAAGCAATGTGTCTACTCCCATGATGTTAGTTACCATCCATATGTTGATGGCTCCCAAATTCCTCTCCAATATCAGTCCTGACAATCAGATTTTCTGAACATCTCTGCTTAGATATCCCACTTTCTTCCTTCCTTTCTTTCTTTTTTTAACAAATAAAGTGTTTAATCCTCATCTGAGGATGTTTTCCCATTGGTTCTTAGAGAGGTGGAAGGGAGAGGGAGAGACAGAGAAAGAAATATGGTTGTGAGAGAGAAACATTGCACATGCATCCCAACCAGGGCCGGGGGTTGAGCCTGCAACTGAGGTATGTGCCCTTGATCAGAATCGAACCCTGGACCTTTCAGTCTTCGGGCTGGCTCTATCCACTGCGCAAAACTTACTAAGGCTAAGTAATTTTAAAAAATATATATTTTTTTATTGATTTTAGAGAGGAAGGGAGAGGGAGAGGGAAAGAGAGATAGAAACATCAGTGATGAGAGACAATCATTGATCCGCTGCCTTCTGCACCCTCCCTTCCCTTCCCCTTCTCTTCCCTCCCGCCCCTCCCCCCCATAGGGATTGAGCCTGAAACCTGAGCATGTGCCCTTGACTGGAGTTGTAATCGAACCCAGGACCCTTCAGTCTGTAGGCCGATGCTCTATCAGGCTAGGGCTAACCCTGCCAGGGCTAAACATTTTTTATGTAGTGTAATGGTTCTCAAACTTAGTCACACAGTGGAATCCCTGGGATGTTTTGAGAACTTGTGAAGCCCAGACCATACCTCAGAGGTAGGCACCAGTTATTAAAGTTCCCCACTTATTTGTTTCAATGTGAGTCAAGTTTGAGAATCACTGATCCAGAAGGAATTGGGAATGGAAAGGAATATCACTGCAAATGACCAAGTATGAAGGAATTTTGTCTTTATTTGGTAGTTAATTACATAGAAGCAAGAGAAAAACAGCAAAGTTTCTGATAAAAGTAAAACAAAAACAAAAAATCCCACTAAATTGGGAATCCTGAGACCTGAGTTTAAGACCTAATAGAGTAATTTTTCACCCATGTAAGGCGAGTCTTTTAACTCCTTTAGCCAGAATAGTCTCATGCAGAAAACTGAAATCCTCCCTACCTACTTCATAGAATTGTCATGAAGATTATTTTAAAAAATAAACATTAGCCCTAATCAGTTTGGCTCAGTGGATAGAGCGTCAGCCTGCGGACTGTGAGGTCCTAGGTTCGATTCCGGTCAAGGGCATGTACCTTGGTTGCGAACACATCCCCCCAGTAGGGGGTGTGCAAGAGGCAGCTGATGGATGATTCTCTCTCATCAAGGTTTCTAACTCTCTATTCCTCTCTGTAAAAAAAATCAATAATATATATATATATATATATATATATATATATATATTTTTTTTTTTTTAAACTGTCCCCTGATAGTGTCACTTCGTAAACCATCGGACTGGGGTTGTACCACCGCCACTCCAGGGTACAGGTGTCGGTGCCCAGTAAGGAAGCCCAGGTAACGGACCCGCAGGGAGGGCGGCGCAGTGCGCAGGCGCCGGAGGGGCGCGGGGCGGGGCCGCGGCGCGGGGGCGGGGCCGCGGCGCGGGGGCGGGGGCGGGGCCGCGGCGCGCAGGCGTGCTGGCGGACGGCGCCTGCGGCTCGGGATGGAGGGTGAGTGAGTAAACAAGCCCGGGCCGGGCGGTGGGGCCGGGCCTCGGCACCTCGCCACCCGGTACCTCGGAGAGGAAAAGGCGGAGGGCTCAGGGAACTGAGAGGAAGCGGAGGGCACAGCGCCTGTCTGCCGGGGTAACGGGGCGGACACCCCCCGATTCTGGGGGCTGAAGGAGAGGGGGTGACGGGCCAGCGAGCCCCCGGCGAGGACCACGTCTTGGGGCCGGGAGGGCGGTGTGTCCGGGAGGAGGAGCGGCGGGGGCGGGCCCGGGACGGGACGGGAATCCCGTTGGAGGGCGGGGTGGGCCAGGTGGGCGGGGGCCCGGGCGCAGGGAGGGCGTGAGTGGGCGGTGGCACCTGCGGGGACCCCTCCCCGCGACCTGGGGCTGTGCCCGGGGAGGGCCACACACCCCGCCGCGGCTCGGGAGGTGTTGGAGGGAGGGGTTGCAGTGGAAAACAGGGCCGGGGCCGGGGTGAGGTGAGCGAGGTCCTAAGGTGTAAAATATAAGGGGGCGCTCCCTCTCGGGGTGCAGCCGGTGCAGAAGCCTCCTTAGGTTTTGGGGCTGGGCCCTGCTCGCCTCCCCAGTCCCAGCCCCGAGTGAGAGGCAGCTTCTCTCCAAATTTGGTTTCCCGACCATCCCTGCCCACCCCGGAATTCTCCCCGGGATCAAACGGTAGAAGGGAAAGTTCCTTGAAGCAAAAATAAAAAATTAAAAAAGGAAGGTGTTGTATTTGGGACATGCCCGTTAGCAAATGTGGGACAAACTTATTTTGGTAAAAGAAGTGACTACTACCGAGACATTGTTTCGGGGTCCGGAGGGAGGGGAGGGATAGGGAAGGATGTTAGCGACGCCGGTGGGATATTGAGAACGTTCGGGCTTTGATAGGTGAAATGTAAGCTCGTAAAGGGAGTAGCTTAGGTGTGGAGCCTAGCGCGAGAGGAGGAGGAAAAGGAGCCGCGGCGGAGGAGCTCCTGCGGGCGTAGGAGGACCGCCTTGTGAGCGTGGTCTGTTCCCCCGCGTCTTTGAAGAGAAAAATCCCCCACCCGGTGCCTCTAAATTTAGGAAACCAGCATTGCATGAAGTTTCCAGCCCGAGAAGGTGCTGTAAGACGTTCTGTAAGAGCCTGGCTGTTTAAGTCTTGGGAGTCCCCAGGGCTAGGATGTTGTGTCATTGAAACAGATTACTTAGTTACATAAAAGAAAGTGTGTTCAGAGATAAGTAGCTTTTTGTAAACACAGTTACAATAAAGGAAAGGACTATCTATAAAGTTGTAATAATAACATTATTACCAAGGTTTATATTGCGTGTGTGCGGCGTCACAGTGTATACTCTCCCGGGACAGGGATGTTTGTCTGGCTTATTCACTAAGCACCCCAAACAGTGCCAGGCACACAGTAGGTGCTCAGTACATATTTGTGGAATGCATAAAGAGTGCGCACATCTCTGGGGCTGGCAGTTGGAGATCTGGGCCCTGATTCTGCTACTAACTGGCTGAGTAGTTGTAGGCCAGTGGTCGGCAAATTCCTTAGTCAACAGAGCCAAACATCAACAGGACAACGATTGAAATTTCTTTTGAGAGCCCAAATTTTTAAACTTAAACTTCTTCTAACACCACTTCTTCAAAATAGACTCCCCCAGGCTGTGGTATTTTGTGGAAGAGCCACACTCAAGGGGCCAAAGAGCTGCATGTGGCTTGTGAGCCACAGTTTGCCGACCTTGGTTATAGGCCAGTCATGGACCTTATGCTAAAACACAGCTTTAAAACCGGCTGAGGTTGAAATTACTTCTTCATTATGGTATTATTTGATTTCTCTTTGAAACAGTACTAGAATAAGGAGCCTAGGATTAAAACATGAAATTTACTCTCAGTCACTTTTGTGAGAAGGGAATGGGGGAGAAATGTAGTTGGACTGGTGTCTCTCACCTTACTTGCCTTTGAATTAGCATGCCTTTTAAAAAGTATTTAATATATCATTTTTTTCTATTTAACTTTTGATATCTGAAATCTGGCTTCCTTTTCCTGTGGGTAACTGTTTTTGTTCCTGTTCAGGCTTTATATGAAACATGTAACAATTTATCTAAGTAGTATGTGTTTTTCCTGTCTTGGACTGTTTTAAAATTTTCTACTTTGTTAACTAGCAACTGCCAAAAATGTGTTGGAGGCATCAACACTAAAAACACATTACAGCCCTGGCTAATGTACTCAGTGATTAGAAAGTCCGGGTTCTATTCCTGCTCAATCAATGTGTCTCTCACATTCCCCTCTCTCCCTCCCTAATTCTCCCTCTCTCCATTTCCTCCATTCCTCCCACACTCTAAAGAGCAATAGAAAAAAATGTCCTCTGGTGAAGATTAACAAGGCAAAAACAAAACAAATACACATTACATTTCTACATAGCGTAGTTTAAAGAGAAAAAAACGTATGTGGAGAAAGGTGAAGAGAATTATACCAGTTAGATTAGGGTTGAGGGGAGAATTTAAAAAAGAAAAGCTGCTCTTAGGGAATACCTCCATTCAAGAAAGTCCCAGTTGTTTTTTCCTTTTTAAATTTGTTCAGATTGTGTTTTGGGCTCTTTTATACCTTTGCAATCCATCAAACTGTCAGGACTTCAGTGCTCTAAACCCAAAAGTCAAGAATTACTTAACGGATAATTGGAGTTAAGTGCTTCTGGTGTGTTGTGTTCTCTGACACACTTACCCTAATACTTTGTTTCAAAATGGAATAATTAAAACGGTCTTGTTTAATTGAGTGATAATGAGCAGAATTAAGTATTAATCACTAAGTATTAAACTTTGTGCTAGTGTAGTACAGAATCAGCCAAGATGGAACTGATTCTGTTAGGAGATTGCTTTAACTATTATAAATCTCTAGAGGCCCAGTGCATGAAATTTATGCACTGGTAGGGTCTCTAGGCCGGAGATCAGGGCCAGTCAGGGCCTCCTTTCCCTGGCTTCTGGCTAGGGCCTCCCTTCCTTGGCTGCTGGCTGCTGATCATTGCCTTTCTTAGTTCCTGCCGCCTCCTGGTGGTCAGCACACATCATAGCGAGTGATGAGTCGCCCTGTTGAACTCCCATGGGAACAATTTGCATATTAGGCTTTTGTATATATAGAATATATAGATTATTGTATATTTGTTGAGTCTCATAAAAATTAATGCTGCTTTGAATTTTATTTCCATTGTCTCTACTGCAGATGACCTTATTTTCTTAATTAAACAATACTAAAAAGTATTAGTGGTATAATTTTATATTAAATAAGGATTCAGGGGGAAAATTTCACAGCTTTCTGATTGTGAGGGTTTTTTTCTATGTGTATGGTGCCCAGAACCTCAAACTAATAACAAATATAAATATCTTGGAGGAGTGTGAGAGTATAAATTAAAGATGTGTTTAATAGATCTTAGTTGAAGGATCGATCATTATATACCTAGCCACAGAGTTGATTCTAACAGGAATGTTGATGAAATTGGTCATCACCAGAATAACTCATTATGCTTTACCAGAGCTGTTGGCAGAGGTAGATTCACCCCTATTGTTTATGTTTCAACACCACCATAAACTGAAAAGAAGAGGATGAGATGGAAAATTTAACATCTACAGTGCAGTTTACCCAGGCATTAATAAAAATTATTTATTCTAAAAGAGAAAGTAGTAAAGACGTTGAACTTGACCCTAAGCTTCTGTAAACAAACAAACACCTTTATGTGGATGAAAGAATTTCATAGTTTGGAACTTTTATATTCTGATTTCAGTCTCTCTGAGTTTAAGGATATTGTTCCTTAAATGTTTTATCTCCAAATATTTCAATAATGTTTTCCCGTTTTCAACTAATGACAAACTACATTCTAGGTTTGGCCTTTGAAGCAAATTGAGAGCAATTTTCTGGGGAAAGATTTCCAAGTTTTTATAGCTTTCTTTTCCTGAAGATATCTGACTTGTAAATAGGTAGTTAACATTTCCAGTTATCAATTTTTAAAAAGACAAACCTTATTTTCTTAAAACAGTTTTAGATTTACAAAAAAATTATAAAGATATTACAGTGAATTCCCATATAACCCACATCCCGTTTCTTGTATTATTAACATCTTACTGTGGTATACATGCAACATTTTTTATAGTGATTGAACCAATATTGATCATTCTACTATTATTCATTTTGAAGTCACTCAAGAGTTTTTTTTTTAAAAGGTGAGATTGGCCCTGGCCGGTTTGGCTCAGTGGATAGAGCATCGGCCTGCAAACCCAAGGGTCCTGGGTTCGATTCAGCCAAGGGCATGTAACTTGGTTGGGGGCACATCCCCAGTGGGGGGCCAATCTCACCTTAAAAAAAAAAAAAACTCTTGTGGCCATCTCCTCTAAGAAATCTACACACACACATACACACTGGAAACTGTGGATTATATTCTTTTCCATTACTTGATCTCCAGTTTCAAATGGATACAGCAAACTTCCCTAAGCTCACTATTTCAAAAAGGGAAATGAGTTCCAAAAAGAATGGGAAAGAGATTGCAATTAAAACCCATTTTTAAAGGAGGTTATGATGATTCACCAAATTGTGATCCACAATGTTTGGGTCATTTGCATCTCAATAAGAATAACCTAATGTTTCTCAGGGAGTCACTTTTGTCTTATATTGGACCATTTTTTCATTTCCTGGAGTAGACTATTCATTGTTCGGCAGACAGTATATGAACAACTACTTAATATTACAAGTGAGTGTGATGTTTAGTTTTATCAGTCAAAAAGAGGCCCTCTTTTGACCCCATTCCGTAGAGGAATGAGAACTATTTAAGAGATGTAGGAGGAAGAGAGAGGTGAGGCAATTTGTAGGAAAGAAATTCAGGTCAGCTTAACTTTTTATATCCCATCATCTTAGCACTCTTGGATTCAAATTCCTAGATTATGTTGTGTCATTCTCTTCTTCCAGAGAGAGAATGATTAACTCACAGGGAATTCTGTTTTTACAAGCTTGAATCACTTGGTTGTGAAACAGTGAATCTGTCTGTGTTTTGCTATTCCTTCCTTCCTTTACTTATCCTCTAAGTTTCTAATAGCATTATACCAGTCTATGTGCATGAGATGACATGATCATGATCTGATTGTGGCGCATGTGTGACAGTGGGTTAAAATTTGCTGTTTTCTTGTCTGTGCTATCAATTCTTATGGGGGAAAAGCAGGTAATTTCAAAATGATCCATTAGGAAAAATATGATATTGAACTCCAAAAGAAAATGTGATATAAAACTCCAAAAGAAACTAAAAAAAAAAGGTCTGAAACTTTTAGTTTCTGTTTCAGATTTTCGCTCTTCATAGCTCCTTGTAATATATTCAGAAACTTAAAATTTTAGGTGAAATGAATTAAACTAGTTCTCTAGGAAACCTAAATAGTTTTTACTATAGAGTAAAAACATATTCCTGTAAACTTTATTGAACTTTCACATGCACACAAAATTTGTTCTTTTTCTAAAATACTCTATGGGCGGCCTGCAAGCTAAGCCTAGAAACTGGTTCAGAAAAGCAAAATAGCAAATTTGGTAATTTTGAGAATATATTTGTACACATGACTGGAAGGATAGAGTTTAAAGGACCCTCCCAATGGCATCAAGTGTTATTCAGACCTGATTTGCGTACAGAAATAATGGTAGCAGAGAACTCAAACTCTTCATAGTTATGGAAGAGCATCCTGCTGAAAGTATCAGGTTCTAAATATGCTCCACTGACTTAAATACTGTTCTATTCTCTTAAAAAGCTGAATATTTGTTTTGCCTTTATGCCTTACCGTTCCTCTGAAGAACAGAAGGCACATTATATTGGACACTTCCGCTTGCATTCTGAGGTAGGTAGAGTATAAGTACTTCTTTAAAACTGAATTTTATTCAAACACACAAAGTTATTTACACTGTTATATATTTTAAAATTTCTTGTTGACTTTGAGATGTAATTATGCTATTGTCATGTCCACCTTTATTGCTAAGGGTGTGGTAGATTTAGATAATTTGGCAGGTACAGTTTTATAGTGTGGATGTTTCCATGCACCTCTTTGATATTAATTTAATTCTTGCTGAACATTTCTCGTAATCATGGTAATAAGTAGGCTTCAAAATTTCCAGGTAATCCAAGTTTCTAAATATCTGAGACAACTTTTTTTCTTTTAAAAAAATATATTTTTTTAATTTTTTACAGAGAGGAAGAGAGAGGGATAGAGAGTTAGAAACATCGATGAGAGAGAAGCATCGATCAGCTGCCTCCTGCACACCCTTTACTGGGGATGTGCCTGCAACCAAAGTACATGCCCTTGACCAGAATCAAACCTGGGACCCTTCAGTCTGCAGGCTGAAGCTCTATCCAGTGAGCCAAACCGGCTAGGGCTGAGACAGCTTCTTGAGGTATGGGAGGAGGCGGCTGCTAAACATATCCCCCGCCTTCCCCTTGGCCTGCAGAACATCTTCATCTGTGTCCACTCAGTTGGGGGTTAGGGTGGTAATAAGATCAGGAATTGCAGACATGAAATCTTTTAATTGAAACTTCCTGTTGAACTCATGGATTTGGGTTCTTTAAGTATATGTTTTTAAAAATATAATAAATATAGTAGGAATGAAAGTATAACTGACAGTGGTTGAGTCTGAGGAATGCTTCATTTCCAGGCTGTAAAATGCTATTTCTCATCTCCGTCTCTCTTAGATTACAGCAAAATGGATATACCAAATGCCCCAACTTCCAAATGTATCACTTATTGGAAAAGAAAGGTTAAGTCTGAATACATGAGACTTCGACAACTTAAACGGCTTCAGGCAAATATGGGTGCAAAGGTAAAAAGTAATTTCCAAGCGAAAGGTTCTGTATTTTCACATATTGATCCATTGTGGAGAGGTGGAATTTTTTCAGCTTTTCTCTTGAAATCCTAACTACTTTCTTTTTTGCCTTTGCTAGGCTTTGTATGTAGCAAATTTTGCAAAGGTTCAAGAAAAAACCCAGATCCTCAATGAAGAATGGAAGAAGCTACGTGTTCAACCTGTTCAGTTGATGAAGCCTCTGAGTGGGCATCCTTTTCTCAAAAAGGTACTTCTGGGTATCTACGCTCAGCCTTCCTTTCTTCCTTGGACTTGTATTTGTGATTAGAAAATCAGCAAAGATAATGGATACAGTTGTTATAATGAACTTTGAATAACCGGAATGGTAAATTTGTAGCTTAAAGAACTTTTTTGCCTATTGTTCTCCTCTGTTAATGAGCATAATCCTGAGTTTTTCATAGATAAAAAACAAGACATTTGCTGTCTACTTTCCTGGGTTGTGTGTTCAAGCTTCAAATCAACCATTTTTTGTGCCTTGTTTGGCACTTTCCTCGTTTTGATATTGGAAAAAAGAATGCCTTGGATAATGGACAGAAATATATTGATCAAAGGGATATCCCTTATTGTAAATTTACACATAATAGTTTCCTAAAGAGATAATAATTTTAAGATATAAAAGTCAGGGAGTATATAGAGAATAACTTTATTTTCCAAAGCAAAATATGACTATACTTTCTTTTGCTTCCCCTTGTACTGTCCCCATTACCTGTGCAGCTAAGTTGTGGTCTGCTGCCTTAAAGTTTAGATCTTCAGGAAAACTTCCTCATCTTCCTCCTCATCTCTTAGGACTTTCAGAGGTCCTTTGCTCTTATGTACAGCCCAAGGAGACCAACAGTTTTAGGTTGAAATAAACATCAAGTTTTAGGTTGAAATAAACATCAAGTGGGATTTAAAATAAACATCATTGAGTATGTGCTGGATTGGGTAGAGGATACAGAGGTGAATAAGAGATAGTTCCTACTTTCCACAGGTTTATAGCGGTTCCTTTTAGAAGCTGTTACAAAACCCTCAGCTTCTCTGTTTGAAAGAACTGGAAGGATACTGGGATCATTCTGGAAGGAAACCCCAATTCTCTCGAGTTGTGTGCTTGCCTTTCCCTCTCCATATCATTGTTTATATTTCAGTGTACCATTGACAGCATTTTCCCGGGATTTGCAAGCCAACATATGTTAATGCGGTCTCTGAACACAGTTGCATTGGTTCCCATTATGTATTCCTGGTCCCCTCTCCAGCAGAACTTTATGGTATGTATTGAAAGCAATGTGGTAATTGTTTAAACTATGATTTTCTTAAGTTAATATGCTGGCACTCCTCTTAAGGTAAATATTGTCTGAGTACATGTAACAAAGATTGAATATGCAGGGCAGAATGCTTTTAGAGTAATTTATTTACTCTAAAAAGTATATTGCAAGTTGCTCTAACTTGGTAGGTATTGTGTGCTCTGAACTATACCTCTGCACTGATGATGGCTCTTTTTTTTGAATGAGTGAGACTGGGCAAAACTCCAGTTTTCCCTTACTACCTTGTCCAATTTTATAACATGTGCAATTAAATGCAGTCTAAGTCAGACACTTGAGGCTCAAGCAGGTTGACAACTCCCTGCTGATGGCTCAATCCTTTCTAAATCCTCTAAAGTCAAGATGCTATGAAAGCCACTGAGATAGATGAGATGCACAGGGACCCACAATCCTTTCATCTGGCCTTTATGCTGACTCCTACTAGGCTTATTTGTGGTACTGATAAGCAGTCTCTAAATACTGCCATAGCTTATCATCTGCCTGGTGACAGTTAACAGTTCAGCAGAATAAAATATGGGTTTACAGAAGGGAATCCTCAGAATCAAATTTCAGAGTAATTTTACTCTGATACTTGAGGATTTTAAGAGTGACTGTGCTCTCTGTTGAATCAAAAAAAGAAAAAAGCCATTAGTATCGCTTATTACCAGAAAATATTGTAGTTCATGCACTGCAATTGACTTTAGGTTCCCACTGAGTGCACGTGACATGAATTATTATATTTGTTATTATGATTATCAGAGTGGTTAGTCTTAAGGGCATTGGTGGTTCAGTGGTAGAATTCTTGCCTCCTACGCAGAGTGGTTAGTCTTAGAGTATATAATAAAATACCCAAAAATTTATGGTTACCCAGTTTCTGTTCTAAATATTTTAGTTATATTGCAGATTATATTTTTGGAAGCCTTCCATCTCATTTAATCTCTATGTACAAGAAGAATTAGAATTGAAGACTTTTTTTTTTTTTTTTTTTAATAAGTTTTTATTTTTCATATTATTACAAATGTTCCTTCCCCCCCCCCCCACCATTGCTCTCCTCCACCAGGTTCCCACCCCACCCTCTGCCCTTTCCCCTCTCCCCATTGTCCTCATCCATAGGTGCACAGTTTATGTTCAGTCTCTTCCCACGCCCCCTTCTCCCCTTTTCCCCAAGAATCGTCAGTTCACTCCCCTTCCATACCTCTGATTCTATTATATTCAACAGTTAATATTGTTCATCAGATTTTTTTAATTTCCTTGGTTTTTAGATTCACTTGTTGATAATTACGTATTTGTTGTTCATAATTTTTATCTTTGTTTACTTTCTCTTCTGAAAGAACCCCCTTCAGCAATTCATATAATTCTGGTTTGGTGGTGATGAACTCCTTTAGCTTTTTTTTATTAGTGAAGCTCTTTATCTGGCCTTCGATTCTGAGTGATAGCTTTGCTGGGTAGCTTATTTTTGGCTGTAGGTTCTTGCTATTCATCACCTTGAATATTTCTTGCCATTCCCTTCTGGCCTGCATGGTTTCTGTTGAGAAGTCAGCTGACAATCGTATAGGTGCTCCTTTATAAGTTACTACCTTCTTTGCTCTTGCTTCTTTTAGTATTCTCTCTTTATCTTTTGCTCTTGGAATTTTAATAATGATGTGTCTCGGTGTGGTCCTCTTTGGATTCCTTTTGTTTGGAGTTCTGTGCGCTTCCTGGACTTGTAAGTCAAATTCTTTCACCATGTGGGGGAAGTTTTCTGTCACTATTTCTTTCAGTATGTTTTCGATATCTTGCTCTCTCTCATCTTCTGGAACCCCCATAATTCTGATGTTGGTTCGCTTGAAGTTGTCCCAGAGGTTTCTTACATTATCTTCAATTTTCTGGATTCTCTTGCCTTCTAGCTTCTGTGGAGGAGTGTCTTCTGGCTCTTTATGTTCCAAATCTTTGACTTGATTCTTGCGATCTTCCCTTCTGTTTTTAGGACTCTGTAGAATATTTTTTATTTCAGACAATGTATTCTTTATTTCTTGTTGATCCCTTATCATTTCTTGTTGACTCCTTATTAATTCTAGTTGATCTCTTTTCATATCCTCATAGGCCTTATCCATTTTTTCTAGGAAATTCTTGAAAAACCTTATAAGCGTAGATTTGAACTCTATATCCGGACGCTTTTTGTCCTCCATTTCTTTCGTTTGTGATCTATTTTGTTGTCGCATTTCGCAGTTACAGATGGGACGGGGTTTCAGGGTGGAGCCTGCAGCTTTGGCTTCCGTCAGCCCCGCCCTATGCGGGTCCTTCAGTGCTCGCTGCCGGCGCCTCTGAGAGAAAGGTGCCCTCGATTTTCGCCTGCTGCCAAACAGTCTATGCTCTCCCACAATGAGCCCGGTATTGGGGTTCAGTTCAGTTGGAAGTGGAGTTGGAGGTGGCGTTCAGAGCAGTCTGGAGCCCCAGTCTCCTTCCCGTCAGGGCAATCCCGCGGCACAGCCGACCGTCCCTTCTCTGGGGGCAGTGTGCGCGCCTCCGGGACCTCCTTTCTCCGCTACCCCGGGGTTCCGACTTACAGCCCAGCTCCCTATGGCTGAGCCTGAGTCCCCGGGGTCTGGCCCAGAACTGGGGTTCAGAGCAGTCAGGGGCCCAGCACAGTCGGAGTTTTATCTCCTTTCCGCTAGGGAACGCCCGCCAGGCACTCGGCCTCCCTCCTCTCCGGCTCCGTCCTCTTCGCGTGCACCGCGTGTCTGCGTACCTTAGGCTTTTACAGCTCCTCCGTGCTTCCTTCTGGTTTTCTCCTTGCTTCTTGTAGGATTTCCAGTCAGTCGACTTTCCTGTAGTTCTGGGTAATGTCCATTTTATATTTTAGTTGTATTTTATTAAAATTGTTGTGTGCGGCTGCGGCTAGTTGCCTACCCGAGCAGCCATCTTGGATTCTCCCTCAGAATTGAAGACTTTTTAAACTGTTGTTTAGGTGATATTCATACTTATTTCACAATAATGTTTAGTGAATAAAAAAGTGATGATAGGCCGAAACCGGTTTAGCTCAATGCATAGAGCGTCGGCTTGGGGACTGAAAGGTCCCGGGTTCGATTCCGGTCAAGGGCATGTACCTTGGTTGCGGGCATATCCCCAGCTGATCAATGACTCTCTCTCATTGATGTTTCTAACTCTCTATCTCTCTCCCTTACTCTCTTTACAAAATCAATAAAATATATTTAAAAAAAAAAAAAGTGATGATGGAATCACTCTGAAAAACAAACGTACTACCAAATTTCAGGTGTTAGTGGAAATATCTTTATTAGTATCATGCAAAATGTTTGGTAGTTAATATCCTCCCGTAGTTAAACTTACTCCCCCCCCCAAAAAAATAAAATAAAAATAAAATAAAGTAGCATTGCCCTCTTCATTTGAGGTTTTATTGACAAAACAAAATAACAAGGTTTTTAAACTCAGGCCTCTGTGACCAAAGTCATTTTCAGGAGATTCAGGTAGCAAAAATGCTCAGCAAGTATTTCATTAAATAGAAAAGAGGAGGTGCATAGTAGATTCATGGAAGAAATCACATCTGGTTTGATTTCAGGTAGAAGATGAGACAGTTTTGTGCAATATTCCCTACATGGGAGATGAGGTGAAAGAAGAAGATGAGACTTTCATTGAAGAGCTGATCAATAACTACGATGGGAAAGTACATGGCGAAGAAGGTAATGGTGCTGGGCTGTTCGTGAGAAAACTGTTAGTATGTCAGTATGGTGCATCTTCTTTGGTCTGTTATCTTCCTCTTATCTCCTGCCTCCTGGTGTACACACCAAAGAATATTTCAGTGCAGCCCTAACCGGTTTGGCTCAGTGGATAGAGTCAGCCTGCGGACTGAAAGATCCAGGTTCGATTCCAGTCAAGGGCATGTACCTTGGTTGTGAGCACATCCCTAAGTAGGAGGTGTGCAGGAGGCAGCTGATTGTTGTTTCTCTCTCATCAATGTTTCTAACTCTCTTTTCTTCTCCCTTCCTCTCTGTAAAAAAATCAATAAAATATATATATTTTTAAAAAATATTTTAGTGTAATCACCTGGCTGAGAGTAGAAATTTTATAATAAAGGATTTCCAGTTAAATTGTAAAAGGAGTTTGGACATAAAAGGATCATATAGTAATCAGTGACGTGAGAGAAAGTTCAGTGTACAAATAAGTTTGATTTTAGAAGTTTTTCGTAAATCCATCCTAAGACATTTCTCTTCATTTTCCTTTCTCTGAGAATGGCAATGAGCATAACCTCTCTGTCCTATGGCTTTGATCAAGATATCCCCTGTATCTCTCAGAAATTGGTTATAATATCCTGACGTTCCTAAAAGAAAGTAATTTGGATTTAGTTGTAGTTTTAGTAGTAGTTTTTGAAAAGGCCGTTAGGGTGCAAGAACTGGAAAGATAGGGAGAGACTCCCCATGGATTTGCTCTTTTGACAATTTTTGGTGTTATGTTGCTGTTGAATGCATTTATCCACTACGCCCTCTAGTGTCCAAAGACTTTCTCCTACGATGTAGTAAAACCCCTTATAGTATGATTTTAGGAGGAAAAAAATGCTATCTTTTTAGGATAGTCACTACTGACTAGTTAGCAGAAAAACCAAGTATATCTTTATTTTATCATTCTTTTTCTCTCACATTTGTATTGTTTGCACATTTATGTGAGATTTTTGTGACTGCCGAAGTGAAGTACTCCAGTAAGAATAAAATTTATAAGTGGATTTTCCTCTGGTGGGCTGAACTATTGAGTTGTAAGAGCCAATCAAATTATTGTAATCCCCTGGTGTCCATATAAAAATGTCCACATGTTATCCACCTGGGCCTCAGGAGTGAATACAACAAAACTTTCCAGGAGGACTAATGAAATATGAAACAACCACTGTTCATCCATTTAAATCTTATCTTTCAGAGATGATTCCTGGATCTGTCCTGATTAGTGATGCTGTTTTCCTGGAGTTGGTAGATGCCCTGAATCAGTACTCAGATGAAGAGGAGGAAGGGCACAATGACACCTCAGACGGAAAGCAAGATGACTGCAAAGAAGATCTGCCAGTAACAAGAAAGAGGAAACGACATGCTATAGAAGGTAAATAGCACTTCTTCCTCATATAACTTTTTCAAGTAACAGGGAGTGGCCCTGGCCGAGAAGCTCAGTTGGTTAGAGCAGTGTTTTTCAACCTTTTTTGGGCAAAGGCACACTTGTTTCATGAAAAAAATCACGAGGCACACCACCATTAGAAAATGTTAAAAAATTTAACTCTGTGCCTATATTGACTATATATAAAGTAATTCTCTTGAATAGGAATCAAATAAACACAAAGAAAGTATTTTATAATTACTTTATTATGAAATATTAAGTAAACAAAATAGTGAAAAATTATAAAATTCTTGTCTTGTCTGCACCTACGGCACACCAGGCAACATCTCGCGGCACACTAGTGTGCCGCGGAACAGCGGTTGAAAAACGCTGGGTTAGAGCATCATCCTGATATGCAAGGTTGCAGGTTCAATCTCCGGTCAGAGCACATGTAAGAATCAACCAATGAATGCATAAATAACTAGAACAACATCTATGTTTTTCTCTGTCTTTCCCTCCTCTCTTCCACTTTCCCTAAAAATCAATGGAAAAATATCCTCGGGTGAGGATTATCAACAACAAAAAAGCAGCTCTAATCAAAATGCTGTGACAGCGGAAACCGGTTTGGCTCAGTGGATAGAGCGTCGGCCTGCGGACTGAAAGGTCCCGGGTTCGATTCCGGTCAAGAGCATGTACCTTGGTTGCGGACACATCCCCAGTAGGTGGTGTGCAAGAGGCAGCTGATCGATATTTCTAACTCTATCCCTCTCTGTAAAAAATCAATAATATATATATATTTTTTAAAATGCTGTGACAAAAGAAAAAATGACCAAACGGCTTTGTTTGTATACTCTGATTATAGATAGCACTCAGGAGCTTTTTGTCTTTTCTGATTCAGGCAACAAAAAGAGTTCCAAGAAACAGTTTCCAAATGACATGATCTTCAGTGCAATCGCCTCAATGTTCCCTGAGAATGGTGTCCCAGATGACATGAAGGAGAGGTAGGGGAGGCTGCCCCACTCAGGCCATGTAGAGTAATCAGGCAAAATTTTCATTTAAGCCTGTATCTGGTTAATAAAAAGCCTTGCTTATGGTAAGTGCATAAGGATTTACTGCACTTCTCATTATTTCTTGCTTACTTGCTTACCCTAAATACCCATTTCCATATTAAGGGTCATTGTTTGCTGGCTTTTGAGTAAGTCTGGGCAGAGAACTTTTTGTACTTCTGCCATTTTTCTGGAGAGTTACCCTAGCACCATGCTTATTAAATATTTCCCTCCCCTTCAGGCATATGCCCATCCCAGCATAATTACAATGTTGTACTAACTCAGTTATACACCAATCCATCAACAAGACTCAACAACTCCCATCCTCTCTTAGCCAGCTGTACCTGGATGATCCTCAGTACTCAATCTGTATTTTCTCGGTTAAGACATTCCCTTGGAAGGAACTCTCATCTCTCTTTTCTTAAATAGGTACCGAGAGCTAACAGAGATGTCAGACCCCAATGCACTTCCCCCTCAGTGCACACCCAACATCGATGGCCCCAATGCCAAGTCTGTGCAGCGGGAGCAATCTCTGCACTCCTTCCACACACTTTTTTGCCGGCGCTGCTTTAAATACGACTGCTTCCTTCACCGTGAGTGGGGCTACTCTGAAATGCTCTCCTGTTTTCTATTCCCAGCCACCATTTCCTTCTCTTTATTTTAGTCTATCATATAGAATTCCCGGCTTCTGATCTGATGATGGTTTTACAAAGAACCAATCAATTTTCACTTGTTCAGTTATAGTGCAACATGCTTTGCATGGTCGGGACAGAAAAACCAGCAACATAATTGTTTCTGACTACCGCCTAGCTTTGAAAGGATCATGTTGATATCAGAAATGATTGGATTTTGTGCACTTTGATGGTGACTGTTTATCTCCAGATTCTCCTACACTAGCTCCCTAATTCAGTTTTGTTCCTCCCCATCCTGTCAAGTGGATGAATCGTTGGAAACAGGACAGTGTTGTGTTTTCCAGCTTTTCATGCTACCCCTAATGTATATAAACGCAAGAACAAAGAAATCAAGATTGAACCAGAACCCTGTGGCACAGACTGCTTCCTTTTGCTGGTACGTTCTTAAGCTGTTCTATTGTTAACTGTGGAAAATTGAGCCGGAAATGGTCCTTGGGCTTTCTGTCCCTGGCAACACAGTACATAGCACTTGGGGGTTATAAAGTGCAAATGAAACATGACTTCCCAGTCAGTGTGGCTCAGTTGTTGAGCATTGACCTATGACCCAGGAGGTCACAGTTTGATTCCTGGTCAAGACATATGCCTGGGTTGCGGACTAGATCCCCAGTAGGGGGCATGCAGGAGGCAGCCAATCAATGATTCTCATCATTGATGTTTCTATCTCTCCCTCTTTCTTCCTCTCTAAAATGATTAAAAATAAATAAAGCCCTTGCCAGTTTGGTTCAGTAGATAGAGCATCGGCTTACAGATTGAAGGGTCCTTGGTTTGATATGGTCAAGGGCACATTCCTCAGTTGCAGGCTTGATCCCCTGGGCATGTGTGGGAGGCACCAGTTGATGTGTCTCTCACATCGACGCTTTTCTTTCTCTTGGTGTATTAGGACGATGCTCTAACCAACTGAACTAGCTGGCCAGAGCTATGTTAAACATTTTGAGGAAGAATATAAGTAATTCTGTGTATGTTGTATCATAGCATAGGCACATAGTATCAGATTCAATTCATTTCAAAACTTTTCTTTTGGGATTTCCTTTAGTGCCTACAGTATATTATTTTGAATATCCTTATTAATGGCAAATGCTTATCATTTACATGTAGTTTTAGTTTTTATAAACAGCTAGAAATCTTTGGGAACCAAGTCTGGTAAGAAGATAGATAATCAAGCTGAATGATAGTTATTTGGTCTTTTTTTAAAAAAAACAAAACAAACATAGCTATAAAGTAACAAAACAGTATTCCTCCAAATTTAATATACTAGTTTGGGGGGAAGTTCCAAAATTAAGTAGTAATATTGCACAAATTCAGGGATTACATATTTTATTACTGAGACAGAAGAGTCCTAATCCTTGTACCCACTCTGGAACAATTAGCTATATACTCTCAAGCAAGTCCCTTCCCCTCTCTCAACCTCATTACCACTATAGGACCATGTGTTCTCAAGTTCCAAACAGATAATATGCAAATGAATTTTAGATACAGCTCACTGGAAAGTTGAAAATGCATAGATTATATATTTTTAAGATTGCTTTATAGGTTAGCTCTTTTGTGAAGAGGTACTATATGTTTCTAAGTTTTTAGAATGTTTGCTAAATGGCTGTTAGATGATCACATTTGTATGGTGCAAAGGACAGGATCATTGCACGTAAGCACAGATACTGAAGAAGATGGTTTGTGATGATGGGATAAATACAGTGATTCTGCGCCTACTCCAGTTTCCTATGTCCATTGCAGGAAGGAGCAAAGGAATACGCCATGCTCCACAACCCCCGTTCCAAGTGCTCTGGTCGGCGCCGGCGAAGGCACCACATGGTCAGTGCTTCCTGCTCCAACACTTCAGCCTCTGCTATGGCTGAGACTAAAGAAGGGGACAGTGACAGGGACACAGGCAATGACTGGGCCTCCAGTTCTTCAGGTACAGTGAACAGAAAACGATCTCTTCTTACCACACAAGAATTCTGGTAAACACTTAATATTACTATTTATTATAGTAATAATAAAAGCATGACATGCTAATTAGACTGGACAGCTGAAAGACCTTCCGGACATCATTCTGGAGGTCCTTCTGGACAAAGACGCTGCAGCAGGGTCCGAGGCAGAGACGGTTAGGAGTGATCAGGCAGGCAGGCAAAGGTGGTTAGGGTGATTGGGCAGGCAGGTGAACAGTTAGGGTCATCAGGCAGGCAGAGGGGTTAGGGGTAATCAGGCAGAGAGGCAGGTGAGCAGTTAGGAGCCAGTGATCCCCGATTACAAGAGGGATGTCCAACTGCTGGTTTAGGCCCAATTTTGCAGGATCCCTGTGGGATCTGGCTTAAACTGGCAGTCAGACATCCCCCAAGGAGTGTGTAGGCCGGGCTAAGGGACATCCCCTACCCCTCCGTGCATGAATTTTGTGCACCGGGCCTCTAGTGTTTTATAAAATTGTTAATTCTGTCCACAGGTTTATCTATAAACAGTGGAGACGGGATATTTTTATTCCTAACTAGGCTGCCTTTTAAATAAAGTACTTCTGAGTTCACAGCCAGCTACTGATGACAACTGCATTCCGCCTTCTTCTGTTTCTCTTTATTTTTTCCTCTCTTAGAGGCTAATTCTCGCTGCCAGACCCCCACAAAACAGAAGGCGAGTCCAGCCCCACCTCAGCTCTGTGTAGTGGAAGCACCCTCGGAGCCTGTGGAATGGACTGGAGCTGAAGAATCTCTTTTCCGAGTCTTTCATGGCACCTATTTCAACAACTTCTGTTCGATAGCGAGGCTTCTGGGGACCAAGACGTGCAAGCAGGTACTGTCTGAAAGCGGCAGGAACAAGCTCAGGCCCTGCTTTCCTCACTGCTGTCAGCCCTTTGCCATCCTGTAAGCTGCCTGTCTGGAGAGAAGCTGTCTCAGGCTCAGTCCCTCGTGAGTCTGTGCTTCTGGGCCATGAAGTGGGTCTCCACACAGGGAACCTCCTGCAGAGGCCAGGCCTGGCAGTGGTTGGGGTCTGCTCCCCTCCTTGCTGAATTCTTATTCATGTCTTTAGCTACGATCTAACTCTTCTGGATATTTCAGCACACTTAGCTTCTTTTTTTGATTCCAACATTTTCTTTTAAATATGTATCTATTTCCTAGACTCCCGGGTCTTTCTGGGGATGTTCTTATCTAGTGTGCTCCTTCTCCTCAGCTGCAGTGCTGTTCCCGCCATCAGTCTCCTCATTGCTTTATTCTACAAATATCCTATCACAAGTTTTTCTAATTATCACCCCAAAAGCTAGGCCTGGACCTCGCCCTTCTCACTCATACCGCCACTAGAGTCACGGTTGAAGAGTAGCCACTCATACTCTGAAGGCAGGACAAGACTGCGGTGAGAGCATGCTGTAGAAACGGGCTAGGGAGATGGTTGTTAAAGCCAACCCGTCCAACAAGAAAGAAACAGCAGAGCTTGTGCCCTGCTCACGGCTCCTAATTCTAGAGGAGACTCTGTGCCCTCTTCTTCATGCTTCCTTTACCCAGAACAAGCAATAGAACCATGCATGGACGGGCCCTTTGCTTTCATTGTGGAGCTCAAGCCTATTTCCCCGAGGCACATGTTAGCATAAAGATCTAACAAAGTAGGCCTAAACAATTTTTATGCATATTTTCCTGAGTAGAGTATCTATACTTTTCACAGAATCTCAAAAAGATTTATAATATAAAAAAAAAGGGGGGGGGGGAGACTAAAAATGAATGCTGTCAAGGAAATAAGCACAATGAATGGGAACCAGCTTTCCTGAAATGCTGTCCTACTGAAATGAGTTCAAGGCTCTGATGCCGTTACACCAACAGAGGGAGCTAGTGCTGGTGTAGGTCAGGGCTTACTCAGTTACTCACGGTACACAAAGTTGCCCTTCCCAAGAAGAGAGAGAGACTGTTGCTAAAAGTCTGCCCACACTCAGGGTTTGGTAGGCAGAGCAGTAGATAAAAGCTACTAACCAGGAAAGCTGTAACTGCTATTTCTCCTTTCTCAAGGCAGGATAAATAAGAATTAACTTCAGAGTCACTGCCACTCTGTCTCCCTGTGACTGAAGAAATGCTCAGTCAGCTGCCTGGGAGCTATGAGAACCCTCCTAAGCCCGGCGCCTGGCTGGGCCACTTATATGACCGCCTCGCTCAAGAAGGAGTGACAGGTTCTGTTGGATTTCTCTTCCAGGTCTTTCAGTTTGCAGTCAAAGAATCACTTATCCTGAAGCTGCCAACAGATGAGCTCATGAACCCTTCTCAGAAGAAGAAACGAAAGCACAGGCAAGAGCTGGACAAAGCACTTTCTGTGGCAGGCTGTTCCCTGTGCCGTGACCTCCCCTTGGACTTCCCATTTGCCTCTCTCTGTAGCCACGGCCCATCCGTTCGGCATTGCGTAACCGAGGGCCAGCCTTCTCATGCTCCCGGTGGGTCTGTTCCTTGGCCCAGCCTTTCTCCTGATCATGAGCTAACTTTGGTTTTCTGTTTAAGCTCCTGGCCAACAGAACATGAACTGGCCTCACATTGAGGCCTTTTTCCTTGTTGCTGATTAGTTAATCACTGTACTCACTTCTCAACCCTGGCTAGGGTTGTTCTGTTTTTGGCACTTGTATTATTTTTCTAAGTTGCATAATAACTCTGTTTGCTAGCTAGCCTTTGCTTGGAGTTGGAAGTTTTTTGTTGTGTTTTTCTTTTTCCTTGTTTTTCGTTGTTGTGTTTTTAAATTGACATTCTGCCTGGCTTGGTTCCCTAATGCCTATCACCTACTGAAGAAAGAAACTGACAGATTCTAGGTATAGAAGGGAGGCCCTGTGGCTGCTCCCTCTCAGTTCCTTCACTTAGAGCATATTCCTGAAAAAGCCTTCTCCACTCCCCACCCTGAAACTCCCCCACCTTTCCACCTCCCCAAAGGCTGGGGAGAGGAGGGACAATAGATTACAATAGACATAGCGGGCTGGGCTTTGTTTTGGGTCTGTCTCTTATTTTATGTATGTTTGTCTGTTAAGGGTAGGTTGTTCATGCTTAAGTGTTGAGGCATAGGCCAGCTGGATTTGGGGTGGACTGTAGCCTCCCTGGACTAGAGCGGGAGCCTCCGGGGAAGCGATTTGGGAGGACACTCCCCAGTCCCCAAACTGCAGCTCCTCAGAGTAGGTCACAATGTCCTTCACCTGAATCTACAGATTCCCCAGGACCATGACCCAGACCCATCCTGTCTTTTTTCAGGTTGTGGGCTGCACACTGCAGGAAAATTCAGCTGAAGAAAGGTAGGTTCCAGCAGGGCCGCCTTCCGCAGTTCAGCTTGAGGTCTGAACTGTGAACATCCTCTCCCCCCGTGCAGCTGCACTTGTTGACCCTACACCGCTTCCGCAGGTTACAGTTCTTCTGCAGCAGCTGAGAACAGCTCAGCTTCTGGCTGCAGCTGTGGAGACCTCTTAGGAGGTAGAGTTACGGGCCTTGTGGTCTCTGGCTTTCATGGTTTGCCATGTGCCAGATCCTAGACTTCATTTAATGTTCAGAATAGCTGCACTATAGTTCTGGACTATTTCTACACTTTTGCCGCAACACAAACCACCCCATTATAGCTTATGAACAACCATCACCTAGGACTGCCATCATCAGGTGCTAGATGTGGATCCAAGGTTACGGTAGATCAAACCTTTGAGTCACACTCCGGGCACTAGAGAGGGAAGGCCGCTAGGGAGCATGAGCGCAGCAGTGCCCTGGTCTACTCTTTTCTCTTCTAGACAACTCTTCCACCCAAGTGTACAACTACCAGCCCTGCGACCACCCAGACCGCCCCTGCGACAGCACCTGCCCCTGCATCATGACTCAGAATTTCTGTGAGAAGTTCTGCCAGTGCAACCCAGACTGTAAGAGCTCTTCCTTTTCTCCTATAGTCTGCCAACACAGCCGGTCCCATGCTTCCCAGGTTCCCCTCCCCTCCTGCACCTTTTGCTGCTGATGGGCCTTTTGATATTCTCTTTGCTGTGTTTTAAGCATTCTACAAGAGACTTAAGATATGGAAAAGTAATTAAAAAAAAAAAAACCTTATGCGTATGATTCTAAAAGCAACAATTATACAGATGCTTTCCCAACTTTACCTTCCAGGGCAGAAGTAAGAAACATGGGCATCTTTTTCCTTACAGTGCAGACACAGCCTCCCTTTCCAGAATGTTTTGTAACATGTACAGGTTACAATTCTGTGTATACTTTAGTTTACTATCTGGAATTTTAATATCGGGCTGGTCTATATGTCAGCAGAAGGTAGGATAGGGGCTAAAGTGCTTCTCTTTTAGCCACTCCCTTCCCCCACCAAGGCAGTTTGATGGCAGCCTCCAGAGCTTGCAGAACTTGGTGCCCAGGCAGTTGTGCTAGAGATATATCTCCTAGCCCGTAGCAGTTATCAGTCTTAACCACAGCAGAGGGGAGGGCTGTGGGTGGAGTGGGGTGGCATAGAACGGATGTCTTCTGTTCTCAAAGTGGTTTTTGTTTTGATCATCAGAATTTACCAGTGAAAAACGCTGATTTGATTTTTCTGGGGGCACTAGCTCCCTCCCTTCCGAATTCCACCAAGGAGGAAGGAGAGCATTGTTGGGGAATCTCTAGGAAATATACCTCCATAGTCATGCCTGCTTTTTTTCCTCTCAGGCATGAGTGTTGGGAGGCACTCCACATTCTTTGGAAAATTTTGAGCATATGGTTATTGAGAAGGGAACGTCTCTCCTATTTTGGCAAATATCCTTGAACACATAACATTCACTTTTCTGCTGTCCCGTGAGTCAAACCCAGTACTAGCCTGCTTCTCTTCCTGACCTCACCTGTTGTCCCACCAGGTCAGAACCGCTTCCCCGGCTGCCGCTGTAAGACCCAGTGCAACACCAAGCAGTGTCCTTGCTATCTGGCCGTGAGAGAGTGTGACCCCGACCTGTGTCTCACCTGTGGGGCCTCAGAGCACTGGGACTGCAAAGTGGTTTCCTGTAAAAACTGCAGCATCCAGCGAGGACTCAAGAAGGTGAGGGCTTTTCTCCAGATTGCCCGCCGGGTGGTGGAGTGGGAACGACTGAACAGTCTCCAGCAGCCTGTTTCTGCTGGCTCCTTAGAGGGTTTGCACATGAACGTCTTGGTACATCCTAAACGACACACTTTTACTAAATTAATGAGGTGTTCTGTCCCAGTGATGGATGAGAAAAGCGACCCCCTGAACCAGCCAGGCAGAAAGGGGCAGAGAGGATGGACTGGTCCCTGGTGTGGTCTATTTTTACTTGACACTCAGCAGTGAAGGTCCACAGGTCTAGAGGAAGAGGGGGCATGTTTCCTTTCACCACTCCCTTTTCTGTTTTCCCTCCCAGAACAGAATGGCTGAGGCCTTTTTCTGTTTTCAGATCCTCTTAAAGAACAGTTGCTAGTTCTTTCCACCATGCTCTCCGCCCACCATACACATGCACACCCAGCACACACACGCCTTGTAGTCTGAGGTTTGACTCCCTCTCCCCCAGCACCTGCTGCTGGCCCCCTCAGATGTGGCCGGATGGGGCACCTTCATTAAGGAATCTGTGCAGAAGAACGAGTTCATTTCTGAATACTGTGGTGAGGTGAGTGCTATTGGTTTGGCCCATACTCTTATCTGGGGAAATACTGATGAGAAACCTTGATTTTCTGTGGTCCAGACTTCTGTGAACTAATCTCTAAATAACTCAGCTGAATTCTCATGTGGACTCAAGGGGGATCCCACAGAACTGTTTGCAATCCTGAAACAAACCACTCTTCTTTGACTCTGGCAGTTCAGGCCATACAGGAGGTGCAGGTGGGGGGCTCTCTTCAACCTTAACACTGGCCAGCTTGGGTAGGGATTGGAAGGAAATAACCCGAGCTCAGTATGTTATGATTCTCATCGTGATGCTCAGTAAGCACCTGTATGTGACACTGCCCCTCCCACTCCTGTCTAGGGACAGGGTATCATGCCTTGAATAGACAGCCTCATCCCCCTGTTTGTTCCTTGTCTATCTCTGCAGCTCATCTCTCAGGACGAGGCTGATCGACGAGGGAAGGTCTATGACAAATACATGTCCAGCTTCCTCTTCAACCTCAACAATGGTATGGTGTCTCTCTTTCTCATCCCAAAGTAGTCTTGAGCATGTCTTCCCACCAGATGTCCCTTGTTCTGGTCCAGGTTCAGATCAGCTCTGAATCTTCCAACAGATGCTCAGAGCAAGGTGGTGAGATTGAACTCAGAGAGACACCATGAGCCAGTTCACTTGCTTTGGGAGAACTTCCATTTCCAGGTTGTGCTTGTAAATCAGAGCACTGAGCACTTACACCTCAAAAATCTCCCTCCCTAAGGAAGATCTGGGGGAGATAATAGATCAACCGAAGGACTTTTATACATGCATATAAGTATAACCAATGGACACAAAACTCTGGGGAGGGAGGGGATGTGTGGGAGGGAGGGTGGGGGGCAAAAATAAAAAAATCAATAAAATATATTAAAAATAAATAAATAAATAAATAAATAAATAAATTAAAAAAAAAAAAAAAATCTCCCTCCCTAGATGGAAAGAGGAGATCCATAATTCCAGCAAAGGTGGCGGGGGATAGGGGGAGGGCAAAGGGGGTGTTCCCATGTGAAGCTGCATTCTTATACTGCCTGCTTTCCCAGCTCCTGCTAAAATTCCCATTGGATCGTCTTGTTTCTGTTACTGTTTGACTGATTTTAAATTGAGGCTCAAGAAGCTGTGGAGTTGCCTGGTGAGTTCATGGTCTTTCTTGGTCTACTTTATACAGACTTTGTAGTGGATGCAACCCGGAAAGGAAACAAAATTCGATTTGCAAACCATTCAGTGAACCCCAACTGTTACGCCAAAGGTGAGTTCTCAGTGACTGACCTGGAGGTGGACTGGGGATGTATGCTTCATTTACTATGATCTCTATCCATGATTAACTTTTTTTATAGCTGAGTTATTCTTTGTCCAGAGATAATCATGATTAATGTCTGATATCATTTTGATTCTCTCGGTTTTATAATCTTTTTTTTTTTTTTTTACTGAATACATTATAAACATTTTTTCCACAAACATGAGTCTTTTAAAGATAATTCTTTCTCCATATCACTACCCAGAGAAAGAGATCTAAAAGCATAGAGGCAAAAGAAAAAGAAAGAAAAAGCACAGAGGCAACTCTATTGACTACTTTCTAATTCCACTTCATTTATGTTTTCACTGGGAATTTGGAGAAAATCAGCCCTGAATCAGTACTGATTTTTGATGTGGGGTTGACTAGGAACTTAGCCCTGGGTCTGTCCTGTTTGCAGTGGTCATGGTGAATGGGGACCATCGGATTGGGATATTTGCCAAGAGGGCAATTCAAGCTGGCGAAGAGCTCTTCTTTGATTACAGGTGAGGCAGCTGGGAATGGCCCTAGAGAGGTGGCCCCAAGGGTGGGAAGGGTGGCTGTTGGAATTGATTTGGGGTTAAGGTGGGTGACAGGGCTGCAGGAGGGGATCTCACAGTGGGCAAGGCTTTGTCTTTGTTCTGATTTCCGGTGCCTTGTCTCAGAAGGGGAGCATTGAAAACTGCTTTAAGAAGTGGGAGGGGAAGTTGTGAAATGGGAAGGGACTCTTATCTTTTTTATCACAAAAGCCTTGATAGTAATCTGGTTCCTCCTCCTGCTCTGGGACAGGTACAGCCAAGCTGATGCCCTCAAGTACGTGGGGATCGAGAGGGAGACTGATGTCCTTTAGCCCTCCCGGGCTCCATGCCAGCGCTTGGTAGCAGCACTGTCTTTGCTTTCGTGCACACACCACTGCTGCTCAAGTTTCCTGCACTTTGTGTTTCTCACACCAAGAAACCCCCACCCACTCCTCTGTAGTGTGGCCTCAGCTGAGTCCAGTAGAGACAAAACTGTCTCAGTGAGAGGGGAGGCAGAGGCAGCTAGGGCTTGGGCTCCCGGGAGAGAGAGTTGCCGAAGTCAGTGTTGCATCTCAGGCCTCAGAGGAAGAGAGCTCAGGTGGGAGGTGGGTGATGTATGTGTGATTTCTTGTCACCCAGGCGGTGGGCCTCAGGAATCAACTTGGACGGTTCCTAACAAGCATTAGCCTGTAATTGTAACTTTCCAAACTAGGTCCTTGTATAATTGAGTTACCAGCATATTTCTCTGTGGTCCTAAGACCTGGAGAAGACAGGCTAAGTGAAGTTTGGTACCTGGAGCTCCTGGGTGGTCTGGGTTAAAGGTGAGCTGGCAGGCAGCAGAGACTGAATTCAGGGGGAGGTGGGTCACCTTACTACCTTTTCCTTCCTGGCAGGGCTCAACCTGAGAGCGGGCTCTAAGTATAGATATTCAGTGCTGGGAGAAGGAAAGCTAAATGCCCTCCTTCCAGGGACAGTGAGAACCAGCCTGACAATAGTAATTAAACTGTTAAGCTTGAGGCCCAACAGGCTTTGAGAAACCTCTGAATATTCTGGAGATTTTCAGATGCCCTGGAGCAAGGGCCAGTGCATCCAAAGATCTCATGTAGCAACTCCAAAGTTCTCGTGTAGCAACTCCATTGAAGAAGCGCGGAGGGGGGTGCAGGCTGGTGTGAGTCCTCTGGCTCCCTGGATCCATAGTTGTCTTCAGGCCTTTCACTCCCCTTAGAGGCCAAGCCCATGGAGCCCTGTTATTTCTCTCTTCCATGGAGACGGGTACAGGCCTGGACTAGTGGGGGACTGGCGGTGTGTTTGACTTTCCTGTCTGTAGCTCCTGCTGTTGGAAGAGTTTGGAAGTGGGTGAGGGACTCCCAAATTGCACGTGTTTAGGGTGGCATCATGTGGGCACTACAGGCTGGCAGAGGGTATTTGAAGTGTTGAGAAGACTACCTGTGCCAGTCCATGGTGCCATTTTCTCTGGGATTTATGCAGAGCAAAGCACTTTATTTCTTTCAGAAGAGCTGTAGATTGAGGTAGAGTTTAAGCTAAGGTCTCGAGGTCCTTGCCCAGTTCCCTTTCCTGAGGTAGGGGGAAGAAGAGGGGTTCTGTCTCATCGCCTGATGGAATTTAGTGAGAAAGAAGAATTGAATGAGAAAGGGCCAGCTCTAAGAGTCTGTGGCTGTGTGCTGAGCTGGCAGGGAATAAGGAGCATTGTGTTGGGTAAAAAGGACATGGGCAGATACAGACTGGCCTCGGGAGTTATTAGAATAGGGAGCAGGCTTCTCCCTTCCCTCTGGGGAATCCGAGCCCTCTCTCCCAGTCTGTGCTGACCACTCCCTGCAACCCACTGGCTGTCCCGTGAAGCAAGAGATGGGATTCCCTCTGGCCAAGCAGCCGCCCAGGGGTTTTGTGGAGCATGTACACACACACGTGCACTCTCACTCACCTCCTCTCACTCACCACACTGTGGGCTCATGCACTCAGTAGGCATATGCCCAGCCCGCGCCTGACAGAGCCTCTTCCCACCTGATTGGGCCAGCCCCACCATGATTCTGAAATGTGTATCTGCTGTGGTTTGTAATCATTGTGTATTGGGGCACCTTCTAGCTGGACCGTGGGCTCTGACTTACTCACAGATTATAGGGGAAAACCATAGACAGATGAAGGAGGAGGAGTTAGGTCTGCCTGAAATGCCAGGGACTGACCGTGAAGAACAGGTGGGGGAAATTACATCGAGCCTTTGAGAGGCTAGACTGACCCCACCCTTGCCTCAGTGTGCAGAATCACTGTGGTCAACCCCCCCTTCCCCACTGTCAGACCACTAATACTCCTGCTCCTTCTTCCCGCCGTCCTCAGCCTTTAATGACGGGTGTAACCCCTCCCCCCAGACATGCAATGACGAATGGAGCAAGGTGGCGGGGGCGGGGGGGGAGGGGGACTGGGGAGGCTGATATATGTGCGGCTTTATTGCCAGTGAATTTCACGCACTTTAAGTCCTGTGGCTTGTGACCTCTTATCTGAATAAAGTGGCAGAATCCATTTTGGCAAGGTGTGTTCCGTTGTGCTTTGGGGCTGGAAATGACCCAGGGATGATGGTACAGGGGCATTTCTGCTGAAGCTTTAGCTTCTGATCCCCACTTGTCCACGGAGATGGGGGGCTGGGTGAAATTGAGGGTTGCCAAGAACCAGTCAGGCTCCTGGTAGGTGACGTAAGGATTCTGAGGGTTCCCTGCAGAAATTCCCAAGCCCTCAAATTAGTTCCCTTAAAACCATCCCACTTACCCCACCCGCTAACCACAACACCAGCCACCACGCACAGTCTGGGGCTCTGCCACTCTGTTTTATTAGAACGGCCCTCCGTCTGAAAGCACAGCTTCGGCATGGGAGCCGGCTCAGGCTGGAGGAGTGACCAGCAGACCTCGGGGGACTGCCAACACAGGAGAAGCAACTACACACCATGGCACAGCACAGCACAGGACAATCGATTGCTTTTTTCTCCTTTTATATATAAATTGGTCATTTAAAAATTAGAATAATATATAGAGTTTCTCTAGAGAGAGACTTTGCAACAAAAAAAATATATATTTAAAGAATGTGACCTCCTGGGCAAATGAAGCAGCATCTCTGAGCGGAGGAAAGAGGGCTCCTCATGCATTGGAGAGGGGGCTAAGCCTTTCGACAGGCATCAAGGCTATTGCATATCTTGGAAGAGGGAGGAAGAGTATGGAGCTGGCTAGTCAGTGCATCTGCATTATTTTCTCTACGTTGCAAGTTTGTATGGCTTTGGCTAAAGCATTTGAAGCAGCAGAGGTACTAAAGTGCTAAACTGAAGCCTCTCAGTCTCTATAAAAAACAAAACAAAAAAGGAGGAGGAGGAGGGTAGGACCCAATGATGAAGCCCTCCCTAACCCCCAACTGAGTGGACGCAGACCGGGATGTTCTGCAGGGCAGGGGGAAGGCTGGGGGATATGTTTAGCAGCCTCCTCCCCCCATACCTCGTGCATCCCTGCAATCCCACACATCTATCCCTGCAGAGATTGAACGTTTGGAGAGAGACAGTTAATCTCCCCTGCACTCCGTTAATCCCTGGCAGCAGCTGGGACAGGGATGGCAGGAAGGACCTGTCTCAACCCCACGAGGCTTTCTTTTTGAGGCAGGCAAACAGCCAGGAGCCTGGGGAAACGGAGATGGGCAGGGCATTGGTTTAGGCAGTGAGGCTCGGCTACTCCCTTTGGTCCCATCTGTAGCTCTGCCCACCAAACTTGGCAGGAGGGGCATCCTCTGGAGGAGCAGAACCAGCTAAAAGGAGTCAGATGTCCCTGACAGGGTTGGGTAGAGGCAGGTTCTGGGGAATTCAGGGAAATGGACTTGGTCCCTGAAGCCCTTCTGATTCATTCAGATCTGGACTCCTCCAGGATCTGGGGTAGGTTTTGGTCCCGGGGGCCAGGGCCAGGGCCAGGGGCTGAGACTGGGTGTGGGGCTGGAGCTGGTGCTGGTGTTGGAGCTGGGGCTGGGGCTTGAACTTGAGTGGAAGCTGGTGTAGGGACCGGGGCCTGGGCAGAGCCGGAAGTAGGCAGGGGAGGTTTGCCGCCAGGGTGGTAATCGTGGGTGGCCTTGGGCTCATTGGTGTGGTAGGAACCCTTGTAGCGATGGTTCTGCAGATAGAAGAGCACCAACATTCCCACCAGCCCCAGCAACAGGAAGGCCACCAAAACTGAAAGAGGAAAAAGAAACAATTAGAGCAGATCCTTGGGGTTTCTCCTACAGACAGACAACAGTGTCCACTCTACAACCATCAGGCGATTCCTTAGTGTCTGGTAAGTCTGAATTCCTGCGTATCCCCCGCCATCTTCTAATATTCTCTTTTCACATCCCTGCTAGTTAACCCTTCTTCTTTTTTAAAAAAAATAGTTTTTAATTATTTCAGAGAAGAAGGGAGAGGGAAAGAGAGAGAGAAATGTCAATGACGAGAAAGAACCATTGATGGGCTGCCTCCTGCACACACCCCCACTGGGGGTCTGGTCCACAACCCGGGCATGTGCCCTTGACTGGAATCGAACCTGGGACCCTTCAGTCCATTGAGCCAAACCAGCCAGGGCCATTAGCCCTTCTTATCTCTCTAGATGTTACTATACTCCCATTTCCTCATTCCTTAGCCATAGCCCAGTCTTAATATTTCAATTAAAGTTTATAACATAAAAAGAAAAAACAAAAGTCTATAGCATTCTCAAACATTTGAAAACCTCCAGTCCAATCGCATACTACTTCAGCGTAGCCTATCTCAGCCTTCTTCGCACTGCCATGCTCTACAGGGCAGGGAGGGAATGCCAACAATCGGAGGGTGGAATCAGGAGATTAGGGCAGTGATCACACTACTTACAGCCTAAAAGTATGGCAACCCATCCGTCGTCATGGTAGTAAAGGAAGTCTGAAGAAGAGAAAGCACCAGTTAGGAGAAGCCTCCAATATGGTAAGAATAATTTTCCTTCTCTGTTGTCCCTCCTTCTTCTGTGTCCTGGGGACATACCTGGGGGCAGGTACCAGGGGTCCAGCTCAGGTGGCACCTCTGAGAAAAGACGTGGCATGGCTCCACAGTTAGATTCAGACAGTTCTCCCTGAACGCGAAGGGCCTCAGCCAGCTCAGCAGTCATGGGTCGAGGGGTTCGGAAGTGGGCTTTGAGGGGAGCCACATTGTTGAATCGAACACCAGACAAACAGCCCGAGAAACCTGGTGTGTTGTAGCGCTGGATCTCTGGGTCAATTACTCCTGTTTCTGGGGGAGAGACAGGCCCAGAAAGAAAGGGCTTGGACCACCAATCACCCTGCCCTCCCTTACCATCCATAGGTTTCCTGCTCATCAGCACCTGCACTGCGATTCCCAATTCCTTCCCTCTCCTCTAGGCTCCAGGGGCTTCACCCACAATTTCTTACCCAAAATGCATTGCCACGCTCGGCTTACCCATAACACGCCCTAGGTACAGGGCCTTGGGTGAGTCCAGCTGGCTGTCCACCAACAGTGAGAACTTCTGTTCTGTCAGAGGGAAGTAGTCCACCTGAGTCAGGGAGGAGAAAGGAGATGCAGGAGGGAGAACCAGAGGCAGACGCGGCCACGATCATCCAGGAACTCTGTCCCAGCAGGTGCTAAGTCCTAGCTTTGTCCTAGGTGCGCCACCCCTGGACCCAGATGTAGAGTTTGGTATTAAAAACCCAACAGCCGCTGAAACCGGCTTGACTCAATGGATAGAGCGTCGGCTTGGGGACTGAAAGGTCCCAGGTTCGATTCCGGTCAAGGGCATATACCTTGGTTGCGGGCATATCCCCAGTAGGGGGTGTGCAAGAGGCAGCTGATCGATGACTCTCTCTCATCGATGTTTCTAGCTCTCTATCTCTCTCCCTTCCTCTCTGTGCAAAATCAATAAAATATATTTTAAAAAAATAATAAAATAAAATAAAATAAAAACCCAACAGCCTGATTTTGAGCCCTGTTTGTGAGCTTTCTAGTAGTCTAACTTTAAGGCAGCACTTTACTTTCTGAGTCCATTTAATGATTTGTAAAACAGAAATAGTAAGTCCACATGTGTACCTGAGCTGCCTCACAGACCTGTTGTGAGAGCCATATAAGGTAATTGATACATATGAAAATTCTCTGTAAATTGGCATGTGCTCTACAAATACTAAATATTTGACATTTTCCTGGGCGCCACAACCTTGATCATGAGGTTATGATCTGAGCTGGTCCACTTTTCTCTACACACACCTGGATGAAAAGCTGGCGGTAGACCCGGGTGATATTGACGCTGTGGGGCTGGCCATCTGTAACTGGGCGGGTGGTTAGTTGGTACACGTAGGGACTGGTGCCCAGCTGATAGCGCAGCTGTAGAGTCCCTGTGGGGTGGAGAGGAGAAAGAGGGGGTCTCCCTTCAGGTCCCACAACCCCCTTTTTCAAGAGCACTTAGGTCCTGTTATGTATTGATGAGTGAATCAGTTGTGAGAATGAAGGGAGCCCAGGAAGAAGCTGGAGTTGAGGGAGAGCCTGTCAGGAGCTTACCGTCTTCCTTGATGAGCACGGCCATGTAGTCACGCACGAAGGAGCTGACGTAGAGCAGGACGGCGGGGGCAGACTCGGTGCTAAAGCTGAAAGACACCTCCTCGCCAGTAACATTGTAGACAGGACCCCGGTAACCGGGCACAGGCCGGCCAGGCTGTGGGTATTCAGGCAGACGGTACCCAGGGCCATGGTAGCCAGGCACATAGCCAGGAGTGTCATAGCCAGGGATGTAGCCTGGCTCGTAGCCTGGCACCGGCCGGCTCAGCATGTGGGAGAACTCCCGGGCTGCAGAGCGCAGGGCTGACTGCAGGTTATAGCGCATCCAGGTGCCGGGCTCAAAGAAACCACCAATATCTGAAGGCACAGGTGGTGAGGTCAGGGCTTCCGTTTCCATATTTAGATACTGTATATGTCACACACACACACACTCACACACACACACACACACACACACACACACACACCTGGGACTTGCCTTCAGTTTCTACCACCACCACAGTTTCATCTTAGCCAACCCCTATTGGGGTTGGGGCTGCATTTTACAGGTGGGGAAACTGAGGTTCATAGGTTGGCAGTGACTTGCTTAAGGATACACAGTAAGTGGACAGCCAAGATTAGAACTGAGATCACTACTCCATCCAGTACATTCACCACTACTCACATTTCCAAACCAAGACCAAAGTCTTCTCTTGGTCCCTAAGTCCCTAAGTCTCCCTATTCCACCAGACTTCCCATTAGTAACCTACCAGTCTTAGGGAGGATGCAGTCTGCGTATATGTGCAGAGATCTTGCTGTGGTGAATGACTAGGTTCTCTTTAACCAAGAACCCGGCTGTAGACATGTTTTAGGAGTGCAGCAATTGTCAAATAGGAAATGGCATAGGAGGGCATCATGCAGCCTGAGGTGGATATGCTTGCAAGGGGAGGAACCTGCATTACCTTGGTGATAGGGGAAGATGGGGAAGTTATTTGCTTGTTGCTTTTGAGTTCTTTTACTGCCAGCTAGCTGTACCACCCCTTCCTTGCCCCACTTTATGCCTTTGGAGTCACCCAGCATCTTCAGCTGCCTGATGGCCCCAGCTCAGAGCTCAGGAACCCAGAGACACCCTCCTTCCTTTCTTCCCTGCTATCCCTACATCCCATGACACCCTACAGCTCCCTGTCCTTCCATACCCAACAGCACTGACCGTGGTTGCAATACGGCCCATCAAAAGCCGTGAGGTCACAGTCACATGTGTAGTAGCTGTAGCGTTCCACGCATCGGCCTCCATGGAAACAGGGGAACCGGGGATGGGCACAGCGGCCTGTGCAGTTGGGCGAGGTACCCTCAGAGGCATTGGCACGGCCTTCCAGGTTCAGAGTCACTCCATTCAGACGCATAGCCCTCAAGCAGCCCACGAAGGGGCGCCTCTTAAGCTCTGCAGATCCTGGGGAGGGTAGGCAGGTTAAGAAATGGGTGTAGAGCAAGAGACAGGGATAAGTATTGGGGTTGGGAATAGAACCAAGTGAGCTAGAATAATGGCCTAGAGCCAAGGACTGGAGAGGGATGGTGGGCCTTTGGCTCTCTCTGAAGCAGAGGGATTGGGAATTAAGACACTGGTTCCTGGAACCAAGGAGAGCAGCCTTGAGAGGGTAGAAAGGCTAAGGAGATTTCAGACCTGCCTCTGGGTTGCTGCTTACCAACGTAGAGGGGCTGGTCGTACTCCAGCCAGATGTAGGTCTGCAGGGGCATGCGCCGCACCACCCAGGGCCGGTGGTCCACGCGGAGCCGGGCCTGCTTCACGTTGATTTCGGCCCGGACCAGGTGCCACTCATCGTCATTGAACTCAAAATCATCTGAGTGTACCGTCAGGTTCTCATCTCCATTCCCCACGTCAAAGGCGAAGACCACATCTCGGGATGCTGGTGGGGTGGGGGGAGAGGACTCAGGCCTCCAAGATTCCTCACCCAATGCAGCCTCTCTTCACTCTGGAGCTCCTGGGACGTCCCTCCAGTTTGTGCACAGCCTGCTTAAAATCTCATACCCCTGTTCTCTCCCAAATCTGCAGATCCCTAGAGCCGGCTTCCCACCCCACTTCTCAGGTCAGAAGCATAGCTGTTAGGTAGGAGATACCTCAGGATCCCAGCTTCCTTACTCACAGGGGCCTACGGCCCAGAGAGGCACACTGGGTGCCTCCGGTCACCAGGCCAGCTCTCAGGGCTGAGCTGGACTAGAACCCAGGGTCATTAAAGCCTTGTCCATCAAAGGCCCTCAAAAGAGACGAAGCATCTGCCCTTGTCTCTTGCCCCAGCCTCCACCTGCACCCTCCCCGTGTGCCTGCTCACTGTTGAGTTCCACCCGCACGTAAGGTCGGCACCACTGGAAGTAAGAGCCCCCCATATTCTCTAGGAAGACTCCTGAGGGGGCCGAGGTCCTGAAGTAGAAGGAGACATCAAGGCTGTGGTTGGCACGGATTGGAGGAAAGCGTAGTGCAGTCCCGGTGTGGAAGGAGATAGTGTTCCAGGAATTTCCTACAAAGCCAGATGGAAGAAGGCCTTGTCAGGGAGGCTGGAGAGTGGGGGAGTGAGGGAGCCTCAGGTGAGTGGGGGAAGGAAAGGCAGAGGGGTAGCTAGGGGTAACCAAGGAGTGTAATGAAAGAGAATAAGGTGTAAAGGAGCAAAACAGATTGTGGGGAGGGTCATCATAGGAGGACCTGGGGTGTCTGACAGTGTGTCCTGGAGGCACTCGGTGAGTCAGGTGGCCTAGATTCTAGAAACTAGATGATACACAAAACGGTCTGTCACTCACGATCGCCATAGCAGCGCAGAGGCCTCAGGAAAAACTGGGCCTCAGAAGTGGAGCGGTTTGTGTCCCCCACCACCACCTGAGTGACAGGCAAATGGTCCACAAAGGTCAGCAGTCCCCTGTCGGTTCTCCTGTGCGGGCGAGATGCAGTGGCTCAGCCCCTGCCATTCACCTGCCCCCTCCCCGCCCCCCCACCCTGAGAGCCCCGCCCTGTGCCTCCCTCACCACTGGGGCTGGTCAGCGTCACAGTTGCACTGCAGAGCAGGGTCCACACAGCTCCGGTCCAGACCGCAGGCACAGCGCTGGATCCCAGGCTGCGAGCCTCCCCAGTAGAAGTGCTGCTCCTCATTCCGGCCAATCCAGAAGCTGTAGGGGTAGCCGCCTGGGGAAGGGGTTCAGGCAGTTTCTAGCCCCTGTTCCTCCACCAGTCTCTGGGCTCCCCTCTCACCCTTCTAACCAGCCCAGACACTTGAATCTCCTAGCCCAGGACTCCAACTTAACCATCCGGTTTCTTTCTCCCAGGCCCCCACTGGTCTCTCCTCCAGCTCTCCACCTCACCCTCCCACACCCCAGACCCAACCTGCAGTGTTGAGCAGCCTGGAATTGTAGCAGGAGAATTCGATCCACTGTTCACAGTGCTGGGAAGCATTGGCCAGGGCACTGACTTCCTCCCAGGATGCATTCCAGTACTGGACGGCCCCCAGGAACGGCCGGTCCATGCTTGAACCTGTCACCCGAGTCGTCCACAGCCTGTCATGCCGCACAACTGTCCACGCCTTCTTCTCTGGGGGAGGAGAAGGGTCAGAGCTTTGGCTGGAGACCAGCATTCTCTACCCATCCCCCTGCCCCCCTCCACCACCACTGCTGCAACTCAGAGCCAATAAATGTGGCTAGCAGCTCCATCCCAGCCCAGCTCCTGGCCCTGGACCTTGCAGGCTGGACATGAGACAGCTGGAGCACATCAGGAAGCTGAAATTTATCTGCAAGGCTCCATTACAAATTCCTTTCCCCTCTGCCCTCCTTTAGCCCATCACAGTTTAATGTCTACCCTCAATCCTTCCCTGTTTCCCTACACCCCAGCATAGCCTTTGTCAACTGCCCCTTAACCACCTATCAAAGCCGCTTACCTCGAATATCACAGTATACTACAAATGGCTTCAGGGGGCCACTGCCATCAGGATCAATGGTGAAGTTTCCCGAAGTTTTCCCACTAAGCCGGTAAGCCTCACAAGATTCCTTATACAAAGCTGGTAGGTGGTAGGAAGCAATTCAGAGGGCTAGCAGAGCCCGCCCCACCATCTCTATCAGCCCCATGATCCCAGAAACCTTCTCCTGCCCTCTCCTGCCCTCTGTCCCCGGCTCTCCCCCATGTCCCAGCTGGCTTACGTTCATGGCAGGTCTCCCCCTTGTAGCCTGTCAGTTCACAGTAGCAGATGAAGTCATCCCAAGACTGGTAGCAGCGTCCATCATGCTCACACATGTTAGGGTTGCACCTGAGGAAGGGGTCAGCACCAAGGGAAGAAGCCTTATTGGGAGCTTGAGAGTGGGGTCTGAGCCCTACAGGTTCCACTCCCCGCTCCTGAGAACACACAACTCCATGAGACACACCCCAACTAACTAGCCAGATACGGGCCTAAATGCAGGGCGTTAGGCAGGCCTGGGCTCAAGCACTGTTTTCCCTTCCCCCAAAGAACAAATAATGCCACCACCACCCAAAAAATAGATGCTTCATTTCCATTCTAAGCACATGTCACTTTAAGGGAAGAAACAGGAGTGAGAGGTGAAGGAGGAACCATCTCCAGGTGGGAGACTGAGAAGCTGGGATCGGGAGAAGAAAGATTGAGAAGGGCCACCCCCTATGGGAGACCTTGGGAAAGAGCTCTGGAGGGGGTCGCCTCTGGAAGGGAAAGGGACTTTCTGGATACCTATCGGTGATGCCACATGTGTCAAAGAGGACCTCAGCAAAGTATCCGAGCCGCCGGCCCTCCACCAGAGTCAGGTTGACCAGTTGACCATCCACCTTGAACAGCTCCATGCAGCCATGGAACGCCGTCTGGTTAGAGTGGCAGCCCCATCGACTGGCTGGCTTGGGACAACCTGGAGCAACCACCCCTGTGAGGCCCTCCCCAGGGGAGACCCGGAGACCCTCCCCCGGGGAGATGCCAAGGGAGAGCCAGACATGGAGGAAGGGAGGGGGCCAATCGATAATGGCAGTGACCTTCCGGTCCCCCAGGCCCCAGAGGGGAAAGAGGGATTTATTCCTACAAAGCTCTCCATGTAGTCCTATCTGGGTGGACTCAGGTGGGGGTGGGGCCCTTCCCACCCAGAGTCGGGGGTCTGGCCGTGTTAGCCACCACTTACCCCCGAAGAAGTAGGAAGTCCCTGTGCGGATCAGCAGAGGGTAGGAGACCCTGACCTCTGCCCCCTCCACATCATCAATGCTGATGACTGCATGGTTTTCCTGTGCTGCGAAATTCACCTCGTGCCAAAAGCCATCATTCAGGCGGTACCCTGGACAGGAAAGGATGCTGTGGGCGGGGAAGCACCAGGCCCTCGGGGCAACCTGTCTTTCCTGTGGACGCTGCGCCCCCGCTCTGTGTCCCGGTGGTGGACTGCGTTCCTCCTCCCACTGTTACACTCATCACACTGAGTGGTGACATCTCTGAAAGTCTCTCTTCACTATCCATAACGCCAGCAGCTTACACAGTCTGCAAAGCTATAAATGAACAACAACACCTCCAGAGACACCCTGGAACGGAAGAATACCAGGACTCTCCGCCTTCCTGCTTCTCCCAGCACCGTAGCCCCTCAGATCTGCCTCCAGCCCCAGCTGCCTCTCACATCCACTCCCACCTTTTCCCATGGCCCTGGGACCTCCTGCTCTGCTCCCCTCAGTCCAAGTCTAGAATCACCCGGCTCTCCTCTGCCCTCTCTGGCCTCCTCCCCTTCCCTCTGGCCCTGTCCACCCTTCAATCCAGGTCCCGCCCCCAACCCAGCCCTCACCGGCAGCGAACTGAAGCTTCTTTCGGCCGCTCTGTGCAATGGACACGTTGACCTGCCCTTCACTGAGCATCAGCTCCACGTGGCCCAGCCCGTCCCCCAGCTTGGAGTACAGCAGCAGTCCCGTGAGGTCCCAGGTGCGGAAGCGAAAGGAGACTGCGAGGCGGCCTCGGCGAGGGAACCCGGGCACTTGCAGGAAGTTGTGAGGACCTCCGAAGTTGACCGGGTGAGGCACCGGGTCCAGGCAGCGGAAGGCCACCTTGCCCTGGGGGCCAAAGCAAGGGTCCATCAGTGGCTGCAAGTTTCCAGCCCACCTCTCTGGGAATCCCATTTTCATACTGGTCTAAGATCTGTCACAACACTCCCTCAGGGTGGGGGAGGGGGGTAGAGACCTTCAATCCTGACATTTCAACGCCCTCCTAGAAACATGTCCAGCTGTAGAGGGGGCCTCGGCTCTCTTGCTATCACTGATCTACAACATCTTCATGGCCACGGCCTCCCTCCTGCTAACTTCCAGAGGGGATTTCCCAGGGCTTTCCTGCCACTACTTAACTGGGGTAAAGCGGTGGACTTTGGATCTCCTGTAGTTTTTATCATGCCCCCACTTGAGCATCTGGCTGGGGAGGGAGAGGTCCCGAGTTTGTATCTGATTGTCCAGATCTCTTCCCGCGCCACTTCTTTGCTTTCCAAGTGGCTCTGATGTCCCATTCCTCCCAGACCCCCAGCCCACTGGCCTCGAAGGTGATCCTCGAACTGCGCTGCACAGCCAGGTCGGCGATGTTGACTCGGTTGAAGATGATATTCTCCATGCAGCCACGAAAATTATGCCGGTAGGCAAGGTTTTTCCGTGCAGCGCCCACCAGGCCTCCAATGAACATCTGTGGGCGGGCGGAGTGGGGAACGAGGGTGAGACTCCCCGGGACGGTGAGTCCCTGGGTGCGGGAGCAGCAGGCCCCTTCCTGGAACTTTTTTTTTTATAAAAGTCTTGAAACACACATTTCCCCAATGTCGGTATTCAAGCTGGAAGCTCACTGAGCCTCCAGAGGTTTGGGTTCTAGTCCTACCTCAACCACACATTGGCTGCATGCCCTTGGGTAAGTCAGTAACACTTTCTGGGATTCTTTACATGCAGGTGGAGGCCAGGGTCTTTACCAATCCCACCGAGGTGGGCAATCCCAGGGGGCAATGTTCTCATCTTGCCCATTCCTCAAAATCCAGATTTCCAAACCCCATCTCAGTGGTTCTCGGGTGGCACCAGGAAGCAAGGCCTTACTTTGGTGGAGAGAAGTGCTGTCCCCTACCCACCCAGCGCCCCCCTCAACCAAACGACTCCTCCTGCTCTGCTCACCTCATTGTCCAGGTTCAGTCTCTCGAAGTCGCCATTGAGAATGAAGCGCTGCACATAGCCGTCCAGGGTGAAGTTGGTGTGGCGACCGTACCGGTCCACGCGCACATAATGCCAGTGCTGGTCGTTGAGGACCCCGCCGGCGCTCACCGTTGTGTGCCCAGGCCGCGGTTGGATGGGGCTGCTGCCTGAGGATAGGGTGGGGCTAGGTCAGACCTGGGACCGAGCACCCCAGGGAGCCCAGCCCCTCCGTGAAGCTGCAGCCTGGGAGGGTGGGCATACAGAGACGGTACCACCGAGAGCCTGGGTTGGAGCAGCGGTCATTGGCAAGGATGTGACTTAGGGTAAGTCATTTAACCTCTTTGAACTTCTATCAGTAAAACTTGGGGCACAATAGCTGCTTCTACTTCATGATGTGGATGTGATGAAAAACTAATTAGACACAAAAATACCTTTTTAGTGTGTGTGTGTGTGTGTGTGTGTGTGTGATGCTTTTACAATGAGGAGACTGGGATTGGGGAAGCGCCTTGTCCGAGGTCACACCGCTGGTAGACAGCACAGCTGAGACTGGATTCCATTTCTGCTAACGGGAGTCCCGAGTTTTGCCAGCACTAAATGAGGCAGGTAGGAGCAGTCCAAACGGAAGAGGGGACCTCAGGAGTGCGCGTGGCTTAGCAACAGCGCCCCCAGCCGCCGAGCCGCCCGTCACTCACCCAGGCTCATGTGCAGCAGCAAGTGCGCCCCCTTTAGCTCCAGGGTCACGTAGTCGCCCTGGGCGCCCTCCGCGTGCAGCAGGAGCCCGTCCTTCTCCTCGGTCTTGAAGCTGAAAGCGAACACGTCCCACAGGCTGCGGCTGGCCCCTCGCGGGAAGCGGTACGAGATGGCGTCGTCGCCGTCGAAATAGAGCACGTCGGACTCTGCGCGAACGACCGGACGTGGGCCGGGGCCGGGTGTGGGCCGGGGAGGAGGGTGGTCCCCGCGCCCTCCCACCGCCGCCGCACAAGATCTTACTGTACGGACAGCCGTAGAGGCCCAGCCGCAGGCCGATCTTGCCCCGCGGGTTCCAGGCCAAGGGCACGATGCGGATGTACCGCGCGGTGAAGTGGTAGTGCAGGTCGTGGCGCACCACGGCAGACTCGTTCATGTTCCCGAAGAAGGTCTGAGGGGGGAGAGGAGAGGAGGGAAGGGGGCAGAGGAGAGGAGAGGAGAGAAGAGGCCTGGTCCCCACCCTCGGCTTGTTCTCCGCAGCCTCCCAGCCCGCAGCTGTCACAGCCAGACCATCCCGACTTTCCCAAGGCAAACACTCCCTGACCTCCCGCCTCCAAGGCTTTGTGCACACACAGCTCATTTTCCTCGTCTGGAGGGTCTTCTCCCACATTCTTATTCCTTCCTCACAGCTCAACTCGGGTGTCACCTCCTCCAAGAAGCTCTCCTAAGGTGGCTAAACCCTGTCATCCGGGAGTGTCTTGCCCACCTGTGAGCTTACAGTCCTCCTGAACCGAGTCTCCGAGTGCAAGTCACTGCTCTTACCTACCCTGTGCCCTCACTCCCCCCCCTTCCCGCACAAGCCCAGGCTGCAAAACAAGGCGGTTCCCCAGGGAGCCCGCAGGCCTGCCTACCGCATTGTGCCCCTGCTGGTAGAAGGGCGTCCAGCTGTCCACGCGGTCGCCGTAGAGCAGCATGTAGCGTGTGACCCAGTCCCAGGAGTTGAAGGAGCCTTGTGTGGCCACCGCCCGGATGCGGTGCTTCTTCATTAAGTCGATCTGGAGCCAGGGATTCGGGTCCCCAATCCGGGGAGACCAGCCACTGATGCCTAGAGAGGGGACAAGGGCATTCACCACTGGCTCCCCATTTTCTCCCAGCCCCCCCCCCCCAGCCCCTCCCCGCTCCCCGGGGCCAGGCTCACCGTGCAGCCTGGCGAAGCGTGGAGCCGTGAAGAACCCATAGTAGGAGGAGGCACCCAGGGAGCGATAGTACAGGGGCCCCACCAGCTCCTCATCACAGCCGTCTGGGTTGGGGGAACAGGCATATTGGACAGGTCAGCCCCTCCCAGGTCTTCCCCAAGGCCCCTCCCCACTCCTACCCCACCACCACCCCTGCCCCTGCACAGGGAGCGACTGGCGCGCCTCCTGCTCAGTCCCCAGCAGCAGACCCAGCCCTAATTGAAGCATCTCCTCCACCCGCTGCAGCGACGGGGGCACACTCAGGGGGGCTGTCTTCTTCGGTGGGGGACCCTTAGGCCAGACCCTCCCTAGCCCTGTTCCTGCCATGTATTAACCGGGCTCAGAACTCCCCAAAACACAACCTCAAATGTAGCATCTTTCAGAACCTGAGTCAGCCCAAGACACCCATCCAGCCCAGCCTGAGCATCCGTGCCATCCTCAGCAGCCCCCAACCTGCACCAATTCCAGATCCGGGCCTTGGTCCCAACCCAGCCAGGCCTGACACCATCACCAGTTCTGTGTCCAACCTTAGTATCCATCCGGCAGCAACTCCACCGTGGATCCCAGTCCCAAAGTCCAGCTCCCACTCCCAAACCCAGCCCCTGGCAAAACCTTAATCCTAGTCCGGGTCACCAGTAACACTTTTATCCCCAATCCTCAAACCGAGGCACTAGCCCTGGCTTGGGTCGCAGTGCCAAATCCCAGCCGGGCCGACTCTGTCCTCGGTCCCGAGCCCAACCCCAGCCCCGGGCGCGCGCGCCGGCCGCCGAGCTGCATTGCGGAGCGCGGGGGAGAGGCCGGGGAGGGCGAAAGCGAACCGGCGAGCGCGCGCCGGCGGGGAAGGGACCGGCGACCACCCAGCCGCAATGCGGTGCTTGGAACTCCCGGGCCCGTCCCTGCCCGCCTCCGAGCCCCGCACTCACAGTAGCCCCAGCCCCGGGCTCCTGAGACCGCGGCGAGCAGGACGCAGAGGAGCCGGAGACCCATCCTGCAGGGCTCCGGGGGCTCCGCGGCCGCCTCCCAGCGCCCAGGACGGGCTAGGGCTCCCGTTCCAGCTCCGGCTCCGGCTCTCAGCTCCCCTGGGGTTCTCAGCGGTCACTGTCTCTCCTCCGCACCCACCCCTCTTTCCCTACCCCTCCCCAACCCTTCTCCCCTCGCCCCCCCTCTCTCAGCCGCTCCGGGCTCTCCGCTGCTCTCTCCTCTCCACCCTCTCTCCGCTCACCTCCCCCCTCCCCAGCCTCTCTCCCAACGGGCGCTGCTTTTCCCGACTCCGCGCAAGCGCGCGCCTCAGCCTGGCTTGAAGGGCGGGGTGGGGTGGGGGGTAGAGAGCCTCCAGGCTTCGGGGAAATACCCTCCAGAACCTGAGGCTGGCAGTGGCTGTTGGTCGCAGAGGAGAGGGAAGGAAGGTCCTGAAAAATCCAGGTGGGGTGGGGGGCTGGATATGGGGAGGAGAGTATGTAAAAGATTCTAACATTTTCCAAAGGCAAATTATGTTCCTAGCACCCTTACTAGGCATACTCATTGCCCTGTGAATTCAGCATTTTTACTTGACTCCATTTTGCAAATAAAAAACCTGAGGCTCAGAGAGGTAAAACAACTAAAAACCACCATCACACAGGTAGCTAGCAAATGAGGTATTCCAAAACCCACTCTCTTTCTGCTGACAGGGAAATTGTTTTTTAGGGGGTGGAATGGGTCCACTAGGTAGAGAGGGCTCACAGACCCTAATACCCACCATCCTCTTGGCTGCTCTCCCCGCCCCCTCTTTCCTGTCCCTCTAATTTAACTTCTCTCCTCTGTGGCTATACCTCAGAAACCTTCGTGGCCAGAGATGGAGACCGAGCCCACAGAGCAGGTGTGAGTGGGGGCAGGGGGAGGAAGGATTACAGAGAGGGAGGGGAAGGAGAAGGGATGGGATTCCACAGCTGGCGACAGGCCTCCTGGAGCCATTTGGGACCAGGGGCCCTCCAGATAAAGGGGGCTGGGGATGTGAGGCTGGGGTTGGGGGACAGGACTCGGGCTGAAGGGAAGAGTGAACTGAACGTAGTTGTCCAAGGTGCAATGGAAGACCTGAGCCCCGATTCTTTTTAATATATATATATATATATATATATATATATATATATATATATATATTATTGATTTTTTAGAGAGGAAGGGAGAGGGGTAGAGAGCCAGAAACATCAATGAGAGAGAAACATCCATCAGCTGCCTCTTGCACGCCCCCTACTGGGAGTGTGCCCGCAACCAAGATACATGCCCTTGACCAGAATCGAACCTGGGACCCTTGAGTCCGCAGGCCTGACGCTCTATCCACCGAGCCAAACCGGTTTTGGCATGAGCCCCAATTCTTGAGACCCACTTGTCGTGACTATGTCAGTGCACCCATACCGAGGTAGAGTTGGGTTTGGGGAGGGGAAAAGGGAAAGGAGACAAGAGTCTGGCCACGGGGTCTGAGGCAAAGCCTGCGAGTGCGAGTTCTTCCAGGAGAGGGCGCTGCAAGCAGAAGTGAAGCTCCAAGGTTTATCAATAATACAAACCCTTGGCCTGTGCAGAGCCCAGATGCTTCTTCACATCCATTATCGTCTTCTTTCAAACAACCCTACTACACATTAGGCAGCTGAGATCCAGAAAGAGCAGGTGGCTTACTCAAGGTCACCCAGAAAGCTGGGTGCAGAGGCCGGAGGGGTGCCGGGGAAGCCAAAGCCTGTTTTGTGTGAGTGGGAAGACAAGGACCCCTCAAGTCTCTTTTCTCCCTTTTGACCTTCCCCAGGTCTCCTGGGGCGCGTATTCCGGCGACGATGAGGAGGCCTACTCCGCGGAGCCGCTGCCAGAGCTGTGCTACAAGGCGGACGTCCAGGCCTTCAGTCGAGCCTTCCAATCCAGCATCTCCCTGACGGTGGCCGCCCTGGGCCTGGCAGGCAACGGCCTGGTCCTGGCCACCCACCTGGCAGCCCGGAACGCCGCCCGCTCACCCACCTCCGCCCACCTGCTCCAGCTGGCCCTGGCAGACCTTCTGCTGGCCCTGACCCTGCCCTTCGCCGCAGCGGGGGCCCTGCACGGCTGGAGCCTGGGAAGTGCCACCTGCCGTGCCATCTCGGGCCTCTACTCGGCCTCCTTCCACGCAGGCTTCCTCTTCCTGGCCTGCATTAGCGCCGACCGCTACCTGGCCATCACGCGGGCCCTCCCTGCCCGGCCGAGGCCCTCGGGGCCGGGCCGGGCACATCTGGTCTCCGTCACCGTGTGGCTGCTGTCGCTGCTCCTGGCGCTGCCTGCTCTTCTTTTCAGCCAGGACGGGCAGCGGGAAGGGCAGCGGCGCTGCCGCCTGCTCTTCCCCGAGGGCCTCGCGCAGACGGTGAAGGGGGCGAGCGCGGTGGCGCAGGTGGCGCTGGGCTTCGCGCTGCCGCTGGGCGTCATGGCAGCCTGCTACGCGCTGCTGGGCCGCACGCTGCTGGCCGCCAGGGGGCCGGAGCGCCGGCGCGCGCTGCGCGTGGTGGTGGCCCTGGTGGCGGCCTTCGTGCTGCTGCAGCTGCCCTACAGCCTGGCGCTGCTGCTGGACACGGCCGACCTGCTGGCCGCGCGCGAGCGGAGCTGCCCGGCGAGTAAGCGCAAGGACCTGGCCCTGCTGGTCACCGGGGGCCTGGCCCTCGCGCGCTGCGGCCTCAACCCCGTGCTCTACGCCTTCCTGGGCCTGCGCTTCCGCCGGGACCTGCGGCGGCTGCTCCGGGCTGGCAGCGGGGCTGGGAACGGCCGCCCAGGGCCTCGCCCCCGCGGCCCCCGCTGCCCCCGGCGGCCCCGCCTTTCTTCCTGCTCCGCTCCCACCGAGACGCACAGCGTTTCCCACCGGGACCACTAGGGCTGCGCATCCAGAGGAGGGGGCGACGGAGGAAATGGATCGGGGAGGTTTCTGGGGCGGGGGGGCGGGGGGGCGGGGGGGATGGAGGTGGGGGGTAGGTGTGGGAACGCCGATAAAGGGGTGGGGACCTACAGGAATTGCTTCCGTACTTGGCCACATTAAATGGATAACATGGGAATGTGATGCAACCCGACGAATGTTACTATTTTTGAGTCGCTGGCTGGAAAGTGATTTGTAGCGGAGCCGAGCCCGGGTCCCGCACGGCCCGCCCGCCTCTCCCGCCCCGGGCGCGGGGCTCTAAGCGGGGGAGGGCGCTGGGAGCCCGGTGGGGGCGGGGGCTGCGGAGCTGCTAACGCTCGGCGCTGACACCTCCTCCACCTTCGCCCGCTCCCCGCCGGCGGAGGTGAGGTGGGAAGGCTGCCAGCGAGCAGGGGCGGGGGTTCCTCTGGAGACGCCGCGGAGAAGAGCTTTCGAACAACCCGGGTGCTCGCCAACAATGGCCGCCCCGGCCAGGACCGGGCTCCCGGCCTCCGAGTGTCCGGGCTGCGGCTGCCGGGGGCCGGGGGCGCCTGGCGGTGGTGCGGGGACAGGGACGGGGCAGAGATTCCCGTTTTGCGTGGGCTTTCAGATTAAGTGACCATTTTAGAGTTCCTTCTGTAAAAATTCTGTGGTGGAAAGCGGGGGATGGGGGTGGGCAAAAAGTTGAGTCGAAGTTTTTCACCTTGGAAAAAGCAAGGAGGAAATCCCAATTTGCACATTTCCAGAGTCATTATCCTGGGGGAGGAGGAAGGGAGGGGACTGTGGTTCTCCAATGCACCGAGGCAGCCGGGGAGAACTTCCCTGCAGCCAGAGCCTGGGACCCGGACCGGGGAAGAGAACCTAGGGTGGTGATGTCTCTATCCCCAGGGCACCTCGGGGCAGACCACGCTCCTCTCCGGCCAGGCCAGGCCCGGTGACCTGCAGAGACAGGCGCACAGATGGCTTTGGTCTTTGTTTTACACCATCACGGCGGGCAGGATGGTGTCCAAGAGCGAGCGACTCCTCTCCGCAGTTTAATATCCGGTCAGCCAAGCCGCCCCGACCCCTCCGGCCAGCAGCCTGGGGACCGGGGACCCGGGGCAGGAAGAGCGTGGCTGGCGTGGCAGGGTGGTCTCCGGGTCCCCGCCCCGCTCGGACTCAGCCTTCCTGCCCAGAGCCTCCCTCCGGTGGCTGCTGAGATCGAACCACCGCCTCCAGGGCCATCAACCTCGGGAAGCAAAGCGCGGAAGTGGCGCCGACCCTCCACACGCCCCACACCCCAGCCCCAGGGGGGCCACCTGGAACCCTCCACCGGAGACCGCGGGGATCGCCGCTGAGTCAGCAACGCACGCGCGCGCCCGCAGAGGCCCCGGCCCCCCTTCTCTTCCCCTTCCCCGCCCCGGCCGGCCCTGCCCCGCCGCCCAGCGCCTCGGTTAACCCCTTCCTGCACGGAATCGCAGATGCACCGGGAGGCCTCCGCCCTATCCGAACACAACAGAACTCCCCGGGATCCCAGGCGCTCTCCCCACAGGGGCTCGCTGAGCTTTTGCACTCCGGAGTGGGGTCTATTTCCGGCCTCGGTCTGCACTTCCAAAGGTGACTCATGTCGAAGAACCGGCCTCCATTCGGGGCGTCCTCCCCGCCCCCCCCGTCGTGGGCCGTGCCTGCGGCGGATCGCAGGGACCCTGAGACCACACAGGGGTCAGAGGACAGCAGTCGGACCTTCCTCGGTGCCCTAGGCCCTCGGTCCCCCAGAGCTGCCCCTCCAGAGGGTTTGCACCGTGCAGGCTGGAGAGCCAAGGGTTAACACGAGAGCCTGGAGGCGGGCTCCCGTGACGTCACCAGCACTCGGGCCGACCTCAGAGACGGGGCCGGGCTCCCCTCCGCTCTGCCCCCCGATTCCCCCCTCCCCCCCCCCCCCCCGGCCCTCGCCCCTCCCCACTGTCAACAAGCCAGGGGCACGTGATGCAGCCCGCGCCGCTCCGGGAGCCGGATTGGCGGCCGCGCCCGGCGCCAGGCTCCGGGATTGGGCAGCGGCGGCGGTGACGAGCGCTGGACCCTGCCCCGTACGGGAGGGAGGAGGGAGAGAAGGGGGGCGGAGGGGAGGGGACTGGGGAGGCGGGTCCCGGCGCTGTGCTCGCGCCCCCAGCGCGCCAGTCCCCGGGCTGCAGGGAGCGCGGGGCGCGCGGCCCGGGCCCCGGCCACCGGACGCTCTACCGGACACGACCCTCCTCTGGCGCTTGGACAGCTGCCCACCGTGGACTCTGCACCGGACACTGCCCCCCGCAGGGCTGGACACCGCCACGGACACTACTTCCCAGCTCCGGACATTGCTCCATCTTTCCCCCTGGGTTCTGGACGCTTTCCCCCCCTCCCCCTTCGGGGGCCCAGACACGGAGCCCCCCGCGGGCTCTAGCTAACAAGCCCTGGTCCCGGAGCGCCAGACACTGCCTCCGCCCCGTCCCCTTCTCCCTTCCCCTCCACCCGCCTCCTCTCTCCCCCGGTTCGGGTCGGAGCACCGCCAGGCTTAGGACCCCCTGCAGCTCGGCCGCCGGCTGCCGGCTCCCCCCTTCCCCGGCCGCTCGCCCGGATGCCTCTCCCCGGGGGACTGTGGTGGCTCCTCTGCTGCCGTCGAGGCTTCACTCTCCTGCACCGGGACTACGGGGACGGCGAGCTCAGCGGGGACGGAGACGAGGACGAGGACGAGGAGACCTTTGAACTGCGGACCCCGAGCCCAGCGGGCGGCGGGAGGGTAAGTCCTGGGGGCTTGAAACCTCGTCTCAACCCCTCTCTCTCCCTACCCCCGGCCGTCACGCCGGGTCCCACTCAGACTCCAGACCGGCTGCTGCGGACGTGGGAGAGGCGTTTGCCTCGGGGTCGGAGTCCCGGGAGCAGCCCTGCCTGGAGGTGCCCGTGGGCCTCGCGCTGGGTGCTGTCCACCTGCTGGGGCCCCGAGGCGGGAGGCGTCACGCGTGGCCCGACCTGGCCCTGCCTCTCCCTGCCCCGCCGGGCCCGGTCCCAGCCCATCTCCTTCCGCCTCCGCCAGCGCCCAGGAATGTGGAGGGGCCGGCTGGGCGGCCCGGACGCCTGGGTCCTCTCCGCTCCGAGCTCCCGAGCGCCGGGCCTGGATGCTCCCTGGGAGCTCCCGCCTCAGGGACCCGGGCAAGGGGAGGCCGCCCCTTCGGGTTAGGGTCCGTGGCGGGGACCCCACGGAGAGGGAGCTGGGGGCTACCACCCTCCGAGGACCCATCGTCGTTAACCCCAGGACAGAACTCGAGACCCGCCCTGGTGAGCCTCCTTGGGAATCCGAAGGGAATGGGCCTGCGGAGCACCCGGCTCCCAGGTTGTGTCCAACCTCCTCCTCGTGGGGAAACTGAGGCACCACTGGTGTGGAAGATCGCCTCCCCCTGTCCTCCCCTCTATGATTCCCCCGCAGACTGGCAACCAGCTTCCCAGGGCTATGGCCTGGGTCAGGCGCCCCCCCCCCAGGGGTCCCCAGCAGGCCCGGTGGCTGCGTGCCCGAGTGGGGCTGGCTGAGCCTCCCGCCAGGGCCGGCGCCAGCACCTGGTGGAGGCGGAGGTCGGATAAATATAGAGGGGGGGGAGGGAAACGGGACTGCGATTAGGGGGATTGGTCTGAGAGTGGCCAGCACCTGCCCTCCGGGGTGGGGTGGCCACGAGCCCCTTTCGGACCCCCCAGAAAGTGGGTGGGTCTTTGTGCCTCAGGAACACGCAGGACCCAGGCGTCCCCAAGCGTCTAGGCTGGGCAGGGTCGGCCCTGTGAATCAGGCCACAGCTTCCCTCACGCTCCACCTCCACCCCCTCCCGGGAGCTTGGGGACAGGTGTCCCTGGCCCCCCTCCCCCACCTTCCCCTCTTGGCCTCTTAGCAGTCTTCTCGCCATGGCCTGGCTCCTGGATGGGTTTGTGGCCTCAGACCCGGGTCTACAGTGGAAGTTCTAAGGCATTGGGGGGGGGGGGGGGAGGGCCTCGAGTCCCAAAACCTCCTATGGCATCTCCCCCTGAGAGGGTGTCCCGTTCCTCAGCCTGGCCAGCCCTTCCTGGGCCCAGCAAAGGGACAGGGTCTCTGGTTACACGGAGTCTCCGTGGTGTCTGTGGAAGGACTTGAGAAGCTCCTGGGGAAAGCCCTAAGCCCGAAGCTGAAGGGACCCTCTCCCCTTCATTCTCCTTCACTCGCCTCTGTGCCCACTTCCTGCCCCCACCCCCCCAGCCAACCAGGGAAAAGGAGGGGAGGGTGACTGGGAACCTGCAGGAGCAAAAAGAGACCTCATCCTCCTCTCCCTTTCAAAGGTCGGGAAGCTAAGGCCCGAGGATTGAAGGGGACTTCGATGTCCCTCTCTCCCATCCCTGGGCAGTGAGTGCTGGGCTTGGTATTCGAACCCAGGTCTCCTGACTCCCCGTCTAGTGCTCTTTCTCCCCTCCCAAGCCCCTGATGGCATCTTTGAAGTGTAACCGACCCAGAGGAAGCTTTTTAAAAGCTCCAGCTGTGCTGTAGAAGCTGGCGGGAGGGGCGAGCCCAGCGGCCTTAGCCAGCTCCATCCCAGTCAGGACCCCACGCCTGGATTCTTCAGTCCCCTGAGCAGCACCGTCCCGGGGCAGAAGCCTTGCGCATCCCAAGCGGAGGGCTCTGACCTTGAGCCTGTTTCCCCAGGGCCCTTTGGACGTGACGCTGACTCAGCCTGTGAGGAGCGGGCCGATCTCGGACAGGTGAGCGCCTCCTCCGCATCCCATGGTCGGGAGACCCCACCCGGTCCCCCCAGGACCCCATCCTCGCCGCCTTCCCTCTGTGATTGTGCAATAAGGGAGAGTCCGTAGCCGGACGCTGTGGTTTGGCTGGGGTCCCGAGGGGGCGGTCCGACTGGGGGCGCCGGGAGGAAGGGGGGATCCGGGCTATTTTTGGTGAGAAGTCAGACCGGCCCAGCAGTTCCCACAGCCGGGGGGAGGGGTGCCAGGCTCGGGAGCAGGCACCCCTTTCTGTCGGGGGAACCCCTATTGAGGAGTCCCCCTGGAGGCGGGGTGCAGGACCGGCAGCCTCTCCCAACCCTTTCCCTCCCTCCCTCCCTCCCCCCAGGCTAAAGAGCTGGGAGGAGACGCGGAGCCTTATCCCGGAGAAGGGGCCGCTGGAGGACGACGCGGATGTGGTGGTGAAAGGTGAGGGCCCCCCCCCCCCCATGCGTCCTGGATGCCCCTCGGTCCGGCACCCAGGCTCCTGGGGATAACGTCTTCGCCTGCTGGTGCCCTCCCCGCAGGCTGGTTGTACCGGGAGCCCCGCGGAGGACGAGGGGCGCGGCCCTGGCTGCCCCCGCGCCGGGCCTGGTTCGTGCTCACCCGGGACTCCCTGGACCAGTTCAGCGGCAGCGGGCAGGGGGCGCGGCGCCTCGGGAGCCTGGTGCTCACCAGCCTGTGCTCAGTGACCGGCCCGGAGCGCAGGCCCAAGGAGACCGGTGAGACCTCGTGGGGGTTCCCCTCCCTCCCTGAGTGGTAGCCCCGGCCGCCCTGACGGCTCTCCTGCCCGCAGGTCTGTGGCTAGTGACCGTGTCTGGCCGGAAGCACAGCGTCCGGCTCTGCTCCCCGCGTCAGGCCGAGGCTGAGCGCTGGGGGGCGGCGCTGCGGGAAGTGATCGCCTCCAAGGCGCCGCTGGAGACCCCCACCCAGCTGCTGCTCAGGGACATCCAGGTGGGAGAGAGGGGGCTCCGTGGGGAAAGGGGGGGGCTTTCCGGGTTCCTGGGGAGCCCCCTTCTCCATCACTGCGCCCCTTTCCTTGGCCTCCAGGAGAGTGGCGGGGATCCAGAGGCCGTGGCCCTCATTTACCGGCGGAACCCTATTCTGAGGCACACCAGCGGGGCCCTGTACGCCCCACTTCTGCCCCTGCCCTATGGAGCCAGCGCCCCAGGTGAGTGGTGCCCGTGGCCCAGGCCCTTGGCTGGGGGATCTGAATGCCTCACCTGAGACCCAGGAGTCCTCAGGGGACCTATCCAGCACCACCACCACCCCCTCTCCACACACACTTTTTAAAGAAGAAAGCTGAAACCAGAAGCTGAGCAGACTGAGAGCCAGGATGGCAGGGTGGGAAGCCATCACATACGAAAAAGGCCCCCTTTGAAATTTTTAAATCTTTTTTTAATAGCAAAGGTGAGAATTTATTGAGAAACAAGCACCGACTCCCACGTAGGGAGCGGGAAAGAGTCCCCTGACCTTTTTTTATAATGACTGGTGTTCTTAAATGAGTTTCTACCCTGCTTTCTATTCTTCTATCATGCCCTTAAGACCATGCCATAATGCCTTTACAAGTGGGAGAATGTGCTCACTTCATCCGGCTGTTTCTCCCCGAAGGGGATTAGTGACTGGCCAGGTCGTCAAGCTGCGGCTCACGAGCCACAAGTGGCTCTTTGGCCCCTTGAGTGTGGTTCTTCCACAAAATACCACGGCCTGGGCGAGTCTATGTTGAAGAAGGAGCGTTAGAGGAAGTTTAAGTTTAAAAAAATGTGGCTCTCCAAAGAAATTTCAATCGTTGTCCTGTTGATATTTGGCTCTGTGGACTGATGAGCTTGCCGACCACTGAGCTGGAGGAGTGAGGGGAGTTGGGAGAAAAACCCTGGCTTTCTGACTCCCAGTGCAGCCTGTTTTCTGGCCCATGGTGATGGCTCCCTGTGCCCAACTCCAGAGCCCATGTCCCTCAGTCTGTGCCTCTACCTCGTTAACTGGAGTGCAGCTTTAGCAGACGGGAAGAGCCCTGGGGGGAGGCGGGGAGAGTTTGGCTCTGCGGGGACCACTGCTTTCCCTTCACTCTTCCTGTCGTTCGCACTCTCCCTTCCCTGCCACCCTCCGTTCCCTCACACTCCCTCCGACCTCCCCTGGCCCATGCTTTCCTCCCAGGGCTCAGCTCTGCGCCCCCTCTCCAAACCGGACCCCCGCCCTCCTGCAGGTCCGGGCTACGCGCCCCTGCGCGAGGAGGCGGTGCGGCTGTTCCTGGCGCTGCAGGCGCTGGAGGGGGCGCGGCGGCCCGGGCCCCTGATGCAGGGTGTGCTCCAGACCTGCCGGGACCTGCCCGCGCTGCGCGACGAGCTCTTCCTGCAGCTGGCTAAGCAGACCTCGGGCCCCGCGGGGCCCCCGGGGCTCCCGGCCACCCGAGACCCCGCGGCCCTGCGCTACTGGCAGCTCCTCACCTGCATGAGCTGTACCTTCCGGCCTGGGGGCGCCGTGCGGGGGCACCTCCTGGGACACCTGGAGAGGTGAGAGGGCTGGGCCGGGGCAGGGCCAAGGCCGGGCGCTATGGAGCTGGGAGAGGATGGCAGGCCTTTGGAAAGGGTTGGGCAGATGAAGAACTTAAACCCGAAGGAGGGGAGGGATTTGTCCAACGTGAGGGCCGCTGAGAATAGGTGCAGTGCCTTTCTGGGAATCACAAGATCGCATTGCCCTTGCAGGCGGAGGGATTGCAAAAAAAAAAAAAAAAAAAAAAAAAAAAAGGCGCCCCTTTGGGCCAGGAAAGGGAGCTTTTCCTCGGGGCTGGTGCAGTCCAGCGCCGGGGCTTTTCGGTTGGAAAGCGGAAAACGGCTGGATTTCAGGCGGAAGAGGGACCTAGGAGACCTTGGGGAAGTGGGAGGGGCAGTTAGAGAGCCGCTAGGAGCCTTAGAAAACCCTTCAGCTCCTTACCAAGCGCCAGGGGTAGATGCCGAGCAGCCTGTCGCTGCCTTCTTGGAGTTTAGAGTTCGAGGGGAGGGCACCAACGAGATGAAATAAACTGTAAAGTAAGAATGTGAGAGGGAGGGGAGAAGGAAGGTCCTCTGAGCACCGACCTGAGGGTCCTCACCAACCCAGGACGGAGCAGGCGCTCCCGGACTCGGAGCTGGCGGAGTACGCGCGCTTCATCCGCCAGGCGCTGGGCCGGACGCGCGGCCGCGAGCTGGTGCCGTCCCTGGCGGAGATCTCCGCGCTGAGCCGGCGGCAGGAGCTGCTGTGCACCGTGCACTGCCCGGGGGCGGGGGCCTGCCCGGTGGCCATAGACTCCCACACCACGGCGGCGGAGGTAAGGCCGGAGAGAGAGGCCCCCCGAAACTCCAGCCCTTCCTCCCAGCTTTCTGCGCGCAGCCCTCCCGGTGGGTGCGCGGGCCCCAGGTTTGCCCCGGGTCTGAGAGTCATCATCTGGATCAGGGGTGTGTGTGTGGCAGGACTGAGACTCGAAAGACCACCCCCCCACACTGGGATCAGCCCCCCCCCCCCCACAGCAGGGCTGACAAGACCCCCGAGCGGTCTGACTCTCCCCTCCAGGTTGCTCGGGAGCTGGTGGGGCGGCTGGGCTTGGCCCGAAGTCGCAACGCTTTCGCGCTGTACGAGCAGCGAGGGGCCCAGGAGCGAGCCCTGGCCGGGGGGACTCTCATGGCCGACGTGCTCACCAGGTTTGAGAAGTAAATGTCCAGCCCCGGCCCCCCTCTCCGTTAGCCCGTCTTCCTGCAAACCTAGGTCGGTCCCCAAGCGAACCATGAGCGCTTGCCGCCTGTCCTGCCCAGTAGAGAGTTTGCTGGTTCTAAGACGGACCCCTGTCCGCCAGCGCCTTGCAGTGGAGTTTCAGATCTCAGCTCCGAGGTCCTCTCCGCTCTAGTCCCGCTCCCAAAGCCCCCCGCCCCCCCCCCAAGCTTGGCCCCGTCCCGCCCAACCAACCAACCCTTGGGGGGTGGGGCCCGCGGCCTCGCTCAGCGCCGGGGTCTCCATCGCAGTTTGGCAGCGGAGGAAGCCGCGCCGGAGGACCCGCCCGACGCCGGCTGGAAACTGTGTCTGCGTCTCCACGGACCTCTGCGCCCTGAGGGGCTGGCCCCGGACGGCCACGAGCTGCCTTTCCTCTTTGAGCAGGTGAGGATGTTAGCATGGACACCCACCCCCCATTCCCTCCTCCCCTCCAGCCTGACCTCCCTTGTTGGGCCATCACACGTCAGGCGTTGTGGCAACCCTGGGGGAGGCTGTCCTCGAACCCAGACCTCAGATTCCTCGCCCCAGGGTGTTGGCACGGTGGCCCCGCCTGATGCCGGTGCCTCCCGCAGGCTCACGCGCTGCTGCTGCGCGGCCAGCCGCCCCCGCCCGACGACACGCTGCGCGCCCTGGCGGCGCTGCGCCTGCAGAGCCTGCACCGCGACTTCTCCCCGAGGGCGCCCCCGCCGCGCCTGGACCGCCTGCTGCCGCCCCCCACCCCGACCCCGCCGCGGGAGGACGCTCCCCGCCCCATCCCCAGGCCGCCCCCCTCCGCCGCCCTGCTGGCCGGGGCGATCTGGAGCTCGGGCCTGGCCAAGAGGCGAGCGGAGCGGGCCCGGCGCATCGGGGCCGGCCGCCCGGCGGGCAGCGCGGTCCGAGAGGGAGGCGGCGGCGGCGGCATGGCGGCCGTGCTGGGCGGCTGGAAGCGGCTCCGGGGCATGGGCCGAGCTGAGGCCATGGCGGCCTACCTGGCCCTGGCGGCGCAGTGTCCAGGGTTCGGCGCTGCTCGGTATGAAGTTCTGGAGCTGAGCACGGTGAGGGGGAGAAGGGAGAAGGGGACTCTGGTGGCCCAAGCCCCCACACCTTTGCCCCAGAGCCAGACGCCCCCACTGGGGGGGTCCTTTCACTCCCTACCCCCAGCACAGCTGTCCATCCCAGACCCCAGGAGTCACTGGCCCCTGGGCCCCACACCTTGGGAGGGTTAGCCCCTGGTCCACACATTCACTGAGGTTCATAGGGGGGCTGGGGATCCTCCTGCTCTCAGCCATCTCTTCCCACCAAAAGAGAGGGTCCTCTCTCTGCACCCTGACTCTGCCCGTCTGTCCCCAGGAGCCTGGTGGGGGTGCTCCCCAGAAGCTATGCCTGGGCCTGGGAGCCAAGGCCATGTCCCTCTCCCGACCCGGCGAGACGGAGCCTATCCACAGTGTCAGCTACGGTCACGTGGCCGCCTGCCAGCTAACGGGCCCCCACACCCTGGCGCTGAGGGTGGGGGAGAGCCAGCTCCTCCTGCAGAGCCCCCAGGTGAGCGGGAAGGAGAGGTGCGGACTATTGAATAGAGTGATGAATGCTACAGAGGGAAGGGCCCTGTGACTGGAGAGGGCCGTGGCATTGTGTAGGATGGCCAGGAAAGGATACTCAAAGAAGGTGGCATCTAAACTAGCCATAGGAGCAGAGACCAGTTTGGCTCAGTGGTAGAGAATCGGTCTGAGGACTGAAAGGTCCCAGGTTCGATTCCGGTCAAGGGCATGTGCATTGGCTGTTGTGCCAGGAGGCAGCTGGTCAATGTTTCTCTCTCGTCGATGTTTCTAGCTCTCTATCCCTCTTCCTTCCTCTCTGTAAAACAGTAACATATATTTTAAATAAATAAACAAACTAGCCATAGGAAGTTCTATGGGAACAGCATTCCAGTTAGAAGGACGAGCAAGTGCAAAGGCCCTGAGATGAGCCTGAACTTAGCTGGTTAGAGGAGCACAAAGGAGGAAGTGCGACTGGCGGACGGTGAGGGAGAGAGTGATGGGGAGGAAGGAAAGCTTGTAGGGGCAGCTCATGGAAGGCTGTGGTTAGGAGCCTGGGTGGTGGAGGAGGAGACAGGAGAACCCAGTGGCCACTGGGGTTGTATTCTGCCCTCTGCCCTTTCTTAGGTGGAAGAGATCATGCAGCTGGTGAATGCCTACTTGGCTAACCCCTCCCCTGAGAGGCCCTGCAGCAGTCCTCCTCCTTCATGCCAAGACCTGCCAGACATCTCTCCCAGCCAGCACCCCGGCCTGGACGAGCCCCAGGGACACTCTGGCTGTTTGGGGCAGCTGCAGAAATGAGCCTGCCAAGAGGTCACGACCTCCCTTCCATCTCCAGCCTGGATCTGGACTGCTCTGAGATCTGAGGGAACCATGGACCCTTTTCGCCCTGCAGGGACAGGGCCTGCCCCACACCCAAGGGCTGCAATGGGTGCAATTTTCTAGTTTGTTTCTTAATTTATTTGTAGAAGAGAAGCAAAAAAAAAAAAAAAAAAAAAAAATCCTTATTTACACAAGCCCTTCCTGTGGGAGTTTGTCAGTGGGACAAGTTGGAGCCCCATGGCTCAGAGCTCCACCCCTGGGGACGCCCATACTCTGGGCTTTTACCAGCACTGAGGGAAGTCTGGATACCACAGGGCTCCACCCTCTGTGACTGCCTGGATTTAACCCCTTCCTGGCCAGTATGCTGCCACTGGGCACTACGTGGGGCGGATAAGAGGGCAGTTATGGAAGCTGGCAATTACTCTCTCCTCGCCAATGAGTGCACAGAGGTGGCCTCCTGGTGTCCCGGAGGCCAGAGGGCGGTGAGTCATCAGGACTAGCACTGCCCAGCGAGTGAAAGGCCTGGTGAGACCCATCTTTGGTGTGCCTGTTGCTTTGGGCCTGGAATGGAGAGAACCCTGGGGCAGGATTAGACCCAGGATCTTCTGTGGCAGATAAAGAGCTTGTCAGGATGGGCTCAACCCTACTCCTGAGGTCTGTGGCTGCTTTATCAGATCAGATTGAGTGGGGTTGATGTCCTGAGGATCTGATACCCTGGGGCACTGGGAAACTAGAGTCCCAGATTTCCTGTCCTGCTCAGAATGCTGGCCCTCCTTCCAGAGTCCTTACGGCCTCATCCCTGAGGAAAGGAAGCTGGGGCAACAGCCTAGAAAGAGGCTGTTCTAGGCAAAGGATGTTAACGGTAGCAGACATGCTAAGACCTGGGCTAACGGTAAGAAGGCAGAGCAGGTAAAGGTCTCCCTAACCCCCGTAACTGGGCATTGGGAGGGAACACGGAGGGCCCTTCCTCATCCCTATAGTCATAGGCCGAAACCTGATTATATTCACAACCGAGCTTTATTATTTTATTAGATGTAAACAAGCATATCAAGAGTTAGGGCACGGGAGAGGGAGCAGGGCTAGCTTCTGGGCTGAAGAGGAACCTTCAGAGGGTTGCTGGTGAAGGGAAGGTGGGTGAAGGGGAGGTGGGACCGAGGGACCGCCATGATGGGAACGGTGCTTACTCTCCAGGGGGCGGGGGAGGAAGTCACTGCTCCTGGGTGCCCCAGGAGATGTAGTCGGGCCGCGTGGCTGCGTGGTACTCATCGATGAGCTCCTGCACGACCTCCCTGGATCTGTCCAGCTCATCGAAGTTCTCCTTGAAGATGTCCTCCTTCCGGAACTGCTCCAGGAAGGCCTCCCGCTTCCGCAGCTTGTCGTACTGCTGGCAGGAGCTTTCAAACAGCTGGAAGAGGGAGATCTCCGTGATGGGAGCCAGGGCAGGGTGGGGAGGTCGGAATGGATGGGGGGAGAATGACAAAGGGGCTAGTGGAACAGCGGCCAAAGACCAGGAGACTAGCCTCACCGAGGAGATGCTGGTGTGGTTGGCCATCATGAGCCCGCTGACCCGGTGGGCGGAGGGCAGGTAGGGAGACTTCCTGGACAGGGCCACCTGGATGCTGGCTGGGCCCCAGGGGATGAAGTTGGCCAGCTTCCGCTCCCGGATCCTCTGCAGGCTCTTGTGCACCTGGGGTGGGCACAGGGTGGTGGTGGTCGCCTCTCCTCTACCCCCGCAGGTCCCAGGGTGGAACGAAGGGGCCTCACCTACCTGAGTGGGATCCACCTCGCCCTGGATGATGTTGAGGATGGCGATGTAGCAGTGGTTGGTCTGCCGGTCCCGGCCGGTGGACACCATCACGTTCTTGGGCTGCAGCAGCCGCCTCATCACGTCCAGGACCGTGGTCTTCCTCACGCTGGCCACCTGCGGGGACAGTGGGCCACGGGGACCAGGCCAGTCCACAGATGCACGGACAGAGAAGAGGCAACACATGTCCCCCACCAGAGGCAGTGTGGCCTCTTTGGGGACTGTCTTTAGGTTCAGGCCTCTGCTGAGCCTCTGCTGTGGGATCAGGAATCTTAGCCATCCTCAGCTCAGCAAACTCATGCCCCTGTGCAGGAGCATAAGGAGACCCCATACAGCCAGACCCTGCAGGGAGCCAAAGGCAAGGGAGGGAGGAGAGCAAGTCAGCAAGGAAGTCTAGTCTGTGCCAGCCCCTGCGCACAGCGCCTCCTGGGCAGCTGGGAAGGAGGAAGGTGGGTTAGAGGTTTCTGGGCCCCGGGCCAGTTGGGCCTGAGACACTGAGGGCTGTTCTTACCGACTGGTCTGTGGTGAGGGGGGTGTAACCCGTCATGAGGAAGTGGAGCCGTGGTGTGGGAATGAGGGAGGCGATGAGGCCGATGAGGTCGTTGTTCATGTAGCCCGGGTAGCGCAGGGTGGTGGTGCTGGCTGACATGATGGTGGACACCTGGGGACAGGGATGCCAGGTCAGGGGTCTGGGCCTGGTTGGGGGGTCCTCCCTTCCCCAGACAAGGGTTCCAGGAGGAAGGGGTTCCAGTCCAAAGGAATCCAGGAGCAGCGGCTCACCAGCTGGTTGATCTGGGAGAAGGATGGGTTCTGGATGTGCAGGCGGTCCGTGGCGATCCGGTTCAGGGCGGTGTTGTCCAGCACCACCTGGGGGGGACAGAAGAGGGTCACGGCACCTTTTTGAGGAGAAAAGGGGCAGAGAAATAAGTGATTAGCTTATCCCCTCTCTAAAGTCCAAAACCAGGAAGTCAGTGTGTTCCTTTAAAAGAAATGTACCATGTCTGGGGCATCCTGAGACACTTTTCTAGCACCCAGTACAGTCACCCAATATCTGATTCCCCCCATGTGCCATGCACTGGGCCTGGCTCTGGAGATACTGAGGCATGGTCTTCCCCCTCACCCAGTCTACAGTCTAGTGGAGGGAGACTGACATTAAATATAAAACAACAGAAGAGTATAGTTACCGCCTGAAATATGCACAAAGGCATTTGACCTTGACTGAGTGGTCAGGAAGGTTTAGGCTAACAAAGTGACCTTTGTGCTGAAAACGTAAAGCATGAGTAGGCATTAAATAAGGGGGATAAGGGTGAGGGGGTTGTAAGCAACTTGGGATCTGGTCCTTATTTCATAATTTGGGCTTCGAGGTACGGATTTGCTGGCCGTCTGTTCTCTCAGCTGGGGCTCCGGAAGGGCAGGTGTGTGGGTCTCCCGGTTTGGGAGGCGAACCCCACGCCCGCTCCCTCCTCTTGTGCTCACCACGCAGTCGGCGTTCTGGGTCAGCCTCTTGAGGGTGAGCAGCGAGTTGTAGGGCTGGACCACCACGTCGCTCATCTCGTCCTGGTTGGGAAACACGGAGTAGGTCTGCACCAGCTTCTTGGGGTACCTGGGAGTGAGGGAGAAGATAAGGGGAAGGTAGCACCATCCCTGCCTATCTCTGTCTTTTCTGGGGACAACAAGGGCCATTCCTTTCCAGTGCCTCCCAATTCTTCTGCAAAAGGGCGTGAGGGCAGAACTGAGTCTCAAGAGCCCAGGAGCCACAAAGGATAAGCCTCGCCCAGCCAGTATGGCTCAGTGATTAAGCGTCAACTCATGAACCAGAAGGTCACAGTTCAATTCGCTGTCAGGGCACACGCCCGGGTTTTGGGCTCTATCTCCCGCAGGGAGCCTACAGGAGGCAGCCCATCCATGATTCTCATCATGGATGTTTCTGCCTCTTCCTCTCTCTGAAATCAATAAAAACATATAGAAGTAAAATCAATAAGCATATCCTCCAATGAGGATTAAGAAAAGAAAGAAAGGGGGAGGGGGAGGATAAGCCAAAAGCATCAAACTCTGTAGTTGCCCTCCTCTCCGCAGGTAAACACCCCTCCCAGGCTCTGTTCCTACGTGGGACTCAAAGACTAGCTGCACGTTTTCCAGTCCAAGAGGGAAAAAGGGATTAAAAAAGAAAGGTGTTGCCCAGGGAACCAGAGCTAATGCCCTCTTCCCAAACCCAGGCTTTACCTGTCATTCAGCCGCTCCAGGAGGTAGGAGCCCAGGCCAGAGCCCGTCCCCCCGGCGATGGAGTGACACAGCACAAAGCCCTGCGTGTGAAGGACAGAAAGGCAGGGAGGAGACTTCAGGCTGGTCTCATCGCCCAGGCCCAGACCCTCCTGTCTCCAGCCTTCCTCCGTGTCCATTCCGGCGGAGGCTCCCTGGGAAAGATGACTCAGACCCCAGAAGCTGGTGCATCCTGATTAGCATTTCCTTGAGGACAAGGACTTTGTTTACCTCCATAGCTCACATCAGATGCTCGGTAAATGAGTGTTGACTCTCATTGCCCCCGTCCCACCACCTGTTCAGGCTGCCGCCTGCCATTTCCCCAGCACTTTCCGGCCTTTTTTGTTTTTGTTCTTCGGTGGGGCAAAACCTCACCTCTAGGCTGTCACTTCCATCTGCTTCTCGATCTATGATGTCAAAAATATCTTCATGGATTTTCTCACCCTGCATAGAGACACAGGTGGGGAGAGGGGGGGTTGTTTGGGATGAGGATTCTGGAGAGCATCTCTTTTCAGCACCAAAAATGCTATCTAGGGAGGGACCACTGCTGCCACCCTCCAGCACAGCCTCAGCGGTGGCCCTCGACTCAGAAAAGCTACTTTGCAAATAATTTGCATAAACCTCTCCCAGGCTATCCCTCTGGTGAGGGCATCCCTTTGTCTCCTTTTTATGTTAATTTTGTCTAATTAGATCCCCAGGCTGCTTGAGCCGGCCTTGCCTCAGGGAGGGAACACTAAGGGTTCCTGGGATGGCCGCCAGAATACCTGGGAGAATCCACTGGCCCAGTTGTTGCCGGCTCCTCCTCCGTGCTCTGACAGGTAGATGTTCTCTGGGTTGTAGAGCTTGGCGTAGGGGGAGTTGAGGATGGAGTGGATCACCCGGGGCTCCAGGTCCAGCAGCACAGCCCTGGGGATGTAGTGCTCATCGTCGGCCTGTCAAAGGGAGTCCAGGAGGGGGCCCACTCAGCAAAGGCTGGCCCAGTCCTCCGTCCTCCCATCTCTGGCTCCACCCTGCCCTCCCTCCGCAAGCCAGCCGCCCTGGCCCCTCTACCCGGCGGGATTTCCCAAGACCCTTGCCTTCAAGCCCCCTGGCCACCTCGCCGGAGCACCTGGTAGAAAAAGACGTCCTTGCGGTCAGTGCCCTCGGTGGCGAATTCCTCCACGATGCCCTCGGGGCTGATCCCATGCTCTGCGCACAGCTGTTTCCAGAACTCGAACCCAACTGGGGAATGGGGGAGATGCTGGGTCCGCTAGAGTCACAGGCCTCAGAAGCCCAGGGCTGGGCACAGAGGCTGTCACACCCAGAGGCTACATCCCAAACCCCTGTCTGGGAGCCTTCACCGCCCAGGGCTGGATGCTTAGCTCTGGGTCCGGTGCCAGTTCATCATGCGCAGTAGGGCAGGCGGGTGGCGGGGGGGTCACGAGAGGAGGAAAAGGACAACAGCAGAATGCCAAGCACTGGAGTGGTACCCAAAGAGGCAGAACCGGGAGCGGAGGGGCCCGGCGCGCGCTCGCTCACTCTGGTTGCCGCACTGGCCCAGCTGCAGGGTGATGATCTCCCGGGGCATCGCTCTTCAGCCGCGGCCGCGCCAGCCCGGCCCGCAGGGAGCCGCGGCGCGGGGGGACGGAAGCCGGGCAGCCGGGCGCGCAGGACGCGGGGAGCGCGCGCTCCCTCCGCCTTTTGACGCGGGAGCTCGGTTTGCGCGTGTGCAGTGCAGGTCTCCACGTGGCCGGCGGGCCGGGATGCCCAACCTGGGCATCATTAACCCCGCAGCACCCGCAGCTGGAATGCGGCACAGGCTCATGGTGAGGCCACGCCTCCGCCTGCCCACCCAGCCTCAGCTCTGCGCCTGCGCAGTGAGGCTAGCCAGGGCTGCAGGGATGCGCCTCTGGTGCAGGGCAGGGGGAGGATGGGGGGGGGGGATGGGGGGGATGGGGGAGGGATGGGCGAAGGTTTGCGCGGGGAGCGGAGGCCCAGGTGTGTGGGGTCAGCTGCGCTGCCTAGATAGGTCAGCGGCTCCGCTAGTTGGAGGGGCTAGATTCGAGGCAATGTTCTTTTATTTTTATTTTTAAATTAAATATGCCTACCGGTAACAAGAAATGTATCGTCTTAATAATTTTTTTTTAAATATATTTTTATTGATTTTGTACAGAAAGGAAGGGAGAGAGATAGAGAGCTAGAAACATCGATGAGAGAGAGTCATCGATCAGCTGCCTCTTGCACACCCCCTACCGGGGATGTGCCCGCAACCAAGGTGCAACATGCCCTTGACCGGAATCGAACCCGGGACCTCTCAGTCCCCAAGCCGACGCTCTATCCATTGAGCCAAACCGGTTTCGGCAATAATTTTAAGTGTATAATTTATGGCATAAAGTACATTCACATGATTCTGTAACTATTACTACCATTCGACTCCAGACTTCAAACTGAAACGCTGTACTCATTAAATAACCCAACCCAAAATCACCATTCTACTTTCTGCCTCTATGATTTTCTGACTACTCTAGGTATCTCATACAAGAGGGATCATACAGTGTTTGTCCTTTTGTGCCTGGCTTATTTCACCTACGATAATGTCTTTAGGGTTACTCCATGTTGTAGCATGTGTCAAAATTTCATTCCTTTTTAAGGCTGTATAATATTCCATTGTGTGTATATGGCACATTTTGTGTTCATCCATTCATCTGTTGCTATGGACATGGGTGTACGAATATCTGAGTCTCTGTTTTCAATTCTTCTGGGTCTGTACCCAGAAGTAAAATTACTGAATTATATGGTAATTTCATGTTTAATTTTTAAAAATATATTTTATTGATTTTTGTACAGAGAGGAAGGGAGAGAGATAGAGAGTTAGAAACATCGATGAGAGTCATCTATCAGCTGCCTCTTGCACACCCCCTACTGGGGATATGCCTGCAACCAAGGTACATGCCCTTGACCGGAATCGAACCCAGGACCTTTCAGTCCCCAAGCTTACGCTCTATCCATTGAGCCAAACTGGTCCTGGGTCATGTTTAATTTTTTGAGCAATTGCTATACCATTTCCCACAGCGCTGCACCATTTTACATTCCCATCAGCAATGCACAAGGGTTCCAGTTTCTCCACATCCTGGACAATGCTTGCTACTTAATATTCTTTGTGTTTTGATTGTATGTTTTAATTCTCACCGGAGGATATTTTTTCCATTAATTTTTCAGAGATAGTGGAAGGAAAAGAGGGAAGAGGGGAGAAGGAGAGAGAAACATCTCTATGAGAGAGAGACACCAATTGGTTGCCTCCCACACACGCCCCCACTGGCGCTGGAGCCTGCAACCCAGGGATGTGCCCTTGGTCAGGAATTGACCTGCAACCCTTCCATGCTGGGGGAGCCACACTAGCCAGGGCTTGCTTTTTTTTTTTTAATACTAGCTATCTTAATAAGTGTAAAGTGGTATCTCATGTGGTTTCTATTTTATTATTATTTTTTAAAATATATTTTTATTTATTTCAGAGAGGAAGAGAGAAATGGAAACATCAATGATGAGAGAGAATCATTGGTTGGCTGCCTCCTGCATACCCGTGGCATGTGACCTGACCAGAATGGAACTGTGACCTCCAGGTTCTCAGGTCGATGTTCAACCAATGAGCCATGCAGGTGGGACTAGTTTCCACTTATGAGCACAACTGAAGTTGATGCTCTTTTATTAGGAACCTTTTGGAATCGCCTGCTCAGATCCTTTGCCCATTTGTTTTTCTTTTTCTTTCTTTTTTCTTTTTTATTGATTTTTTTTCTTATTTAATGAGACACAGAAAGAGAAATTGGTTGGTTCCACTTATTTGAGTATTCATTGGCTGATTCTTGCATGTGCCCTGACCTTGGATGGCGTATGGGGATAATGCTCTAACCAGCTGAGCTGGGTGGGGAGCCAGGGCTGCCCATTTTTCTATTGATGTATTGTAGAGTGAACCATCCTTTCCTTCTCTTGTGCACGGGATATGTACCTTGTTAAAGAAACCCTCCCCTGTCCCAGCACCATAAAGCTGTCTTCTTGCCTTCTCCCAAAAGTCCCCTCGTGGCCCTAACCGGTTTGGCTCAGTGGATAGAGCATCGGCCTGTGGTCTCAAGAGTCCCAGGTTTGATTCCGGTCAAGGGCATGTACCTTCGTTATAGGCACATCCCCAATGGGGGGGCAAAGGGGTTGCAGGAGGTAGCTGATCGATGTTTCTAACTCTATTCCTCTTCCTTCCTCTTTGTAAAAAAAAAAAAAAAAAAAAAAAAAAAAAAAAAAGCCAATAAAATATATATTACACACACACACACACACACACACACACACACACACACACACACACACAGTCCCCTCGCGGTTTCCCTGGTTCCCTGCAGGTCTTTAGTTCACCGGGAACTTATCTGAAGGCTGGCGGTGAGATAAGGACCTGCTTTATCTCTTCCCCATGGAGGCCCATTGTCTCGGAACCAATTATCGGAGCGTCGGCTCCCCGCCCTCGGATCCCTCCCCGCCCCGCCCCGGCGGCCGCCCGGGCGCTGGGCCGTCTGGCTGCCCGTCTGGCTGGTGCTCCCGGGGCCGCTGCAGAGGCACTGGCCAAGCACCGCCGCCCAGACGTGGTTTTTGGTTTGGTTTGGTTTTGTTCTTGCCTTCTCTCTTTTTATGAGAAGTCGGCCGCCTTCCAGAGCCGCCGCCAGGAGCCCTCGGGGCTTCTTTAGAGGCTCCGGCTCGCCCCGCGCCCCGCCCTCCCCGCCCGGCCCCGCGTCCCTCCCCTCCGCCCGCTCTGGCCCGGCCGTCGAAGATCCCCGGGAAGCCGGCCGCCCCTCGCCGTCCTCCCGGCTCTCCTCCCCGCCGGGGCCGCGCCTTCGGGGCCGGCTGTCTGGAGCCTGGGCCGGCCCCTCTGCGTCTGCCCCGGTGGAGAGGGAGACTTCGGAGGTGAGAGTCACCTCGCCAGGCCTGTCTCCAGGTGGTGAGTCGGGCAAGGCTGCTTGCTTTCTGGAGAAGAAGAAGCTGTAAGCAGTGTATGAACCCTTGTGAAACTCGAGAGTTTAATTTCAGCCTTTTCTTGGGATTAATAACAGTGCCTCGCTCCTCTTCCTGGTTTCCCAGAAGCGGTAAAACATACCTCAAATCCCCGTTTATAGGCAAACAGGTCAGGACGTGTGCACGTATCTGAGCTGGAGAGGTTGCAGGGTAGGTTTCCCTTGTGAAGCCAGCTCGGAGCAGCTGGAGGCCCCTACTCTGCAGAAGTGGTCTGGAGACGGATGCTTCTGTACACGAGGAGAGCTGGGCAGAAAGGCTCCTAGGAGGTCACCAGCAAGCTTCATTTTCCATGTCTGTTGAGAGCTGACCAGTGCATGTCTGTTGAAGGAGATGAGCACTTAGCACCGTGCCAACTCAGAGACAACACTCAATGCATGTCAGCCAAAGGTATGATTATCACTGGCTGCGGTCAGACCCGGAGAATAGCTTGGCTGCTCTCACGGATAGAGGCTCTTATGCAGAGTTAAAAGCAAAATGAGTGGTTGCTTTAAAATAAATGCTAAAAAATTAAAACCTAGTTATTTGTCACCATCCTACAGATACTGTTTCAGATCCAACTTCACTGAGGTGTAGCAAAAGGCCTGGGTTCCTGATCTCACTCATGGGTTTCAGATCCAGGGTCTCAAGGTTATTACCGGCGACTTGATTATTGAGTAGTCTGCCTCTACTATAAATGTGGCCTTTGCGAACTAACAAGTTGGTTAAATGGCCTAAGCTTTTATTTCCAGGTTAAACACACACATGCACACACACACACACACACACACACACACACACCACAAACAATATTTTGGCTGCACCTTCATTTCTAGCCTTTCCCGGACACCTGGCCTGCAGTAAGTCGGAGCTCAATATGTTGGAGAGGGAAGAAGGCAGAGGTGTGAGGTAGGGAAATGAGGATTGCCTCGGGAAATGGGAGGGAGGGAGTTAGTTAAAGCAGCTCTAGATCTTGAAACTGGAGTCCTGTACAATAGGGAGTTTCAAAAGGAAGCCCAGAAAACCTCAAACCATTAAAATGAAGAGCTGAAGCTCTTTATGTGAAGGAAGTTATGCTAAATTCACATTTTGGTTACAAAATAGAACAAAACATGCTATTTAAAAAATATTTATAATGTCTAGTGTTGATGAGGATTTTGAGAACTGGGCGTTTTTATATACTGTGTTTATGCATTATTGGTCATCATATAAATGGATACATTCTGGAGGATAAATTGGCAGTTCTCTTGATATGTACAATGCATGTAACCTTTGACTCAGCAATTCCGCTTGGAAGGAGCTATTGGTAAGGAATATAAAGTAGAACGCTCATTGGCCTGGAAAGTTAGACAACATATGGTAGGTGACAAAAATAAGTTACAGAATAAGGTGCATGGTCTCATCCCTATGACAAAACAAAAATGAAAGTATTTTTGAGTCTATGTGGGAGGAGGGAAAAAGGGAAGGTGTGTGCCGAAGGAACTGAAGGAATGGAAGAAGTAGCAGGTGTCCAGGCAGATGTGGGGAAGACATGCTGAGCTGAGGGTGAACCGGCAGTGAACTGGAGAAGTCAGCAAAGACCAGGCCTGGATGTGCCTTGCAGAATGGGAAGCTGTAGAAGGATCCTGACCAGAGCTGGGACAGAACCAGACTTGCATCTTATTATTATTATTTTTATTTTTATTTATTTTAATTTTTTAAAAACATATTTTATTGAGTTTTTACAGAGAGAAAGAGAGAGGGATAGAGTTAGAAACATCCATGAGAGAGAAACATCAATCAGCTGCCTCTTGCACACCCCCTATTGGAGATGTGCCCACAACCAAGGTACATGCCCTTGATGGGAATCGAACCTGGAACCTTTCAGTCCGCAGGCCGACGCTCTATCTACTGAGCCAAACCAGTTTCGGCTATTATTATTTTAAAATATGTTTTTATTTATTTCAGAGAGAGGAAGAAAGAGGGAGGGATAAAAACATCAATGAAGAGACAGAATCATTGATCGGCTGCCTCCTGCACGCCCCCTACTGGGGATGTGCCTGCCACTGAGGTACATGCCCTTGACCAGAATCGAAACTGGGACCCTTCAGTCCTCAGGCATCGGCTCTATCCACTGAGCCAAACCGGTTAGGGCTATGTCACAACTTTTAAGAATATATTGTGACAACTGTATTTCCATATAATTGGTTTCCATGGTAATTCTATGTCTATTGTTGCATGCACTAAGAAAAACATTATCTGCCGGACTGCCAAAGGCTTTCTCAGTGTGAACAGGGTTAAAAACTGCAACTCTAAAGGCAGAGAAGGGGAGATTCGTACCCAGAAATGGGCGTGTAGTGTATTAGGCACATGCTTTTTAGAACGTAGGAGAGACTTCCATATTGAGACACTGGAGGGACAGAGAGAGGATTTTGAGAGCCAAGGTCCCTGAGGATGTTGGAGCTATTTGGATGCAGGGCTCAGGTGGAGGGATTAATACAGGAAGGAAACTTTTCCCACAGTAAAAGGGAGGGAAGGCTGCGTGTAGATAAAAATAAGTGATTTCAGTGGGGTGGGAGTGGGGGCAGGAAGTGGAGGGGGATCCTGCCTGAGGGCTTCTATTTTCACCGTGAAGTAGGAGTGAAGTTATCTGCTGAGAGTGAGAATGAAAGGGGAGGGGACAAAGGTAGGGAACAGAAGAGAGGACTGACAAGGACAAGTAGAAGGACTACCAGCTCAGTGGGTGGAAAGGGGTGGGGCAGTTAGAGGCCACAGTCTGTGTGGGTGTCTCAGTGTAGGAGTCAGGGCAGAAAGTCAACTAGAGCTAGGGCTGGAGTTTTACCAGGAGGAGAAGGTGAAGATCAGGAGCAAAGGAAGGATGGATCAAATGGTCCAGGCTGTGTGGAAGGGATGTGAAGCTAGGAAGGGCCGATAGCTTAGGAGAGTGAAGTCAACATTGGGAAGAAGAATGGGAATGAGAAAGTGGAGATGCAGGAACTGGTGGTCCAAGAGTGAACCAGTCAAGTTTAAGGGTGAGGAGTGGCTGCTGAGGTCTGTCCACATAGTGTGGTGACAAGCAGAGAAGTAGTAAAGGGCCTTGGAGGTAAGGAGGTCAAGGAACAGACGGTCCAGTCAGGACCATCCTTATGGATGTCCAAGTTAGCCAGGATGAAGGTGAGCTTGGAGGGCAGGGGAAAGTCTGAAGAATGTGGAAGCGGGATTCGGAAGTAGGTAGTAGAGTGTGGTGGTGTTGGATAACATCATGTATCAAAGGAGGAGGTGGATAAATAGTAAGATAAATAGTAATTGTTTAAAAGTATCAATAAAGAGAGAAAATAATGCCTACCCATCCATGCTCCTGCTGTGTAGCCAGGGCTTCACACAAAATAGCTAGCCTTTAAAAAAAACCCCAATATATATATATATATATATATATATATATATATATATATATATATATATATATATATTTTTTTTTTACAGAGAGGAAGGGAGAGGGATAGAGAGTTAGAAACATCAGTCAGCTGCTTCCTGCACACCCCCTGCTGGAGATGTGCCCGCAACCAAGGTACATGCCCTGGGGCCCTTGAGTCCGCAGGCCCATGCTCTATCCATTGAGCCAAACCGGTTAGGGCTTGGCTAGCCTTTTTTTTTTATATATATATTTTATTTATTTATTTTTTTATAGAGAGGAAGGGAGAGAGATAGAGAGCTAGAAACATCGATGAGAGAGAAACATCGACCAGCTGCTTCCTGCACACACCCCACTGGGGATGTGCCTGCAACCAAGGTACCGGTACATGCCCTTGACCGGAATCGAACCTGGGACCCTTCAGTCCGCAGGTCGACGTTCTATCCACTGAGCCAAACCGGCCTCGGCTTGGCTAGCCTTTTTAAGAGGCCAGAGAGAATCATACAATTTGGACTCTCCATGATCTAGAACAGCGGTTTCCAACCCCAGAAAACAGTTTCCTCCCATGCCCCACCCCAACCAGGGGACTTCTACAAACCAGCAGAGGCCAGTTTGGTCTCACCACAGCGGTGAGGATGGACAGCCTGCCCCTCTGGCTCCTCAGCTCCTCGGTTCATGACTTTGGCTGTGGACCCTGGGCCTCTGCAGGTCTCGGACAATCCGTTGGTGCAGGCTTTCGGGGCAGGCGGGTCTGAGATTTCCCCTGTGAAGACTGTCAGAGTCCCTTCCCTTGCCTACTTCCACCCCATCTGTGAATGAGTGATAGAAGCAAGTCAGCAGGGGTGCGTTCTGGATGGACCAAGACCAAACAGGCTGGAACAGTGTTCCCTCTGTGGAGTCACCCTGTGATCACAGAAGCAAGGAGCCTGGGACGTAGCCAACGTCCGTCCAGTTCCCTCTGCCGTCATTCCTCCTGGCTCGGGAGTGATACATGGCTTAAGGTGTTTTTGTTAATCACATGTTGAAGCAAAGTCATTTTCAAACTATTGTCACGTGTGGGAATCTAAGTAATTTTCATCTTATCTTCCCTTATCTGAGTTGACATCTGTGTGACTTGGTTCCTCCTCCTTGGCATATCATAGAAGCACTGGAGGGTACAAAAAACCCACAAGATTTTATCCTCTGGAACCTTTGCTTTGTCAACGTAGATTTTTTTGAAAAAGAAATGAATAAAACTGTCTTTATGATACAGGAGACATAAAACATGGCTGTACATAGCAAATCCAAAGGAATATTAAAAAACAAAACAAAACATAAAACCCTACTAGAACTAATAAGTGAGATTAGAAAGGTTACAGAAAACAAGGTTCATATACACAAGTCAACTGTATTTTTTCAATTAAAGTTGTTTAGGTACTTATTTTTTAAAAATATATTTTATTGATTTTTTACAGAGAGGAAGGGGGAGGGATAGAGAGTTAGAAACATCGATGAGAGAGAAACATCCATCAGCTGCCTCCTGAACTCTCCCCACTGGGTATGTACCTGCAACCAAGGTACATGCCCTTGGCCAAAATCGAACCCGGGACCCTGGAGCCAACGCTCTATCCACTGACCCAAACTGGTTAGGGCTGTTTTTTAAAATTGTGGTAAAATATACATAACATAAAAGGGACCATTTAAAACACTTTGAGTGTACAGTTCTGTGATGTTAAGTGCATTTATATTGTTGTGCAATCATCAAGATGTCTTCTTAACAGCCAAAACCGGTTTGGCTCAGTGGATAGAGCGTCAGTCTGTGAACTGAAAGGTCCCAGGTTCAATTCCGGTCAAGGGCATGTACCTTGGTTGCAGGCACATCCCCAGTGGGGGTTGTGTAGGAGGCGGCTGATCGATGTTTCTAGCTCTCTGTCCCTCTCCCTTCCTCTCTGTGAAAAATCAATAAAACATATATTTTTAAAAAAAGAAAAGAACCTTGATTAAAAAAAAACTTGCCTTCTTAACACATAACATTTTTATTGCTATACACACACACACACACACACACACACACACACACACACCCCGTATTTTCCGGCGTATAAGACGACCCCCTAATTTTACAGTTAAAACATAGGTTTAGGCCTATATTCGCTGTATAAGACTACCCCCCACTTCAAAGAAAAGACTTACTTTGTCGTCAAGATCTGCAGGTAATTTTTTTTTTTTTAATCAATCTTTATTGTTCATATTATTACAAAGGTTCCTCATTTCTTCCCCCCTCCACCAGGTTCCCACCCCACCCTCTGCCCCCTCCCCATCCCCCATTGTCCTCATCCATAGGTGCACAGTTTATGTTCAGTCTCTTCCTCCCTCCCTTTCCCCGATAGTAAATCCCTTTTCAGATAGTAAATCTGTTACTTAGCATTTTCTCATATCAATAATACCTCCACATGCCCAATGATACACTTCACACAAAAGACATTTCCAAATAGGTCAACCAGCCTCATCCAGGCCCCACCCAAGGCACTCACAGATCAACACCCCAGCGCTATACTAACTTAACACATCCAGATCTAAGCCTTCATCACTTGATTCAGCAGACCCTTAAGTTCCCGCAAAAGTTTCCAGCCATGTCTGAGAGGCAGCCGTGGGCAGGGACAGGCGAGGAGCGAGCTGTTTCGGGCCTGGCTGCTCCGGGCCTGGCCTCCAGCTGCTCCGGGTCTGGTCACTGCCGCTCCCGACCTAGTTGCTCTGGACTTGGCTGTTGCTGCTACAGGCCTGGCCGCACCCGACCCGGCTGCTCTGGGCCCGGTTGCTCCGGTCCTGGCTGCTCCGGGCCTGGCCACTCCCAGCCTGTCAGTGCTGCTCCGGGCCTGGCCGCACCAGACCCGGCTGCTCCGGGCCTGGCCGCTCCCAGCCTGGCAGCTGCTGCTCCGGGCCTGGCCGCTCCCAGCCTGGTAGCTGCTGCTCCGGGCCTGGCTGCACCAGACCCAGCTGCTCCGGGCCTGGCCGCTCCCAGCCTGGCAGCTGCTGCTCCGGGCCTGGCCACTCCCAGCCTGGCAGCCACTGCTCCTGGCCTGGCCGCACAAGACCCGGCTGCTCTGGGCCTGGCCGCTCCCAGCCTGGCAGCCGCTGCTCCGGGCCTGGCCGCACCAGACCTGGCTGCTCCGGGCCTGGCCGCTTGCAGGTAATTTTTGTGCAATTTTAGTCTTTTGCCCCCGATTTTCGGTTGACTTTTTTTTCATTTCAAAAGTCATCTTATACGCCAGAAAATACAGTGTGTGTGTGTGTGTGTGTGTGTGTGTGTGTATATATATATATATATATATATATATATATATATATATGAAGAATTGAAAATGGAATGGGGAAGGTTGCATATTACCTGCACTTCTACTTCAAGATAGAAAAAGGTCTAAGCACTGAGTTATTCTATATATAACTGACTTACCAGCCAGTCTGAATGTGGCAGCATCAGATTCCTCACACTTCCTTGGGAAGGCAGTGATAAATTACAGAGGTAAAAAAAGTAATTCCTACAAGAAATGGGCTTAGGAAATGAGTTATGGAGGTAAAGTTATGGAGCTTGGGACTGAGGAAGCCAATGATAAAGTGCTTGAGGGGCAGGGAGGGAAAGGAAAAGACATTAAATATTATAATGGTTGATGACAGTTTATTTTATATAATAAAAAATGATATGCAAATTGACCGAATGGTGGAATGACAGGTTGCTATGATGCTCACTGACCACCAGGGGACAAACACTCAATGCAGGAGCTGCCCCCTGGCGGTCAGTGCTCTCCCATAGGGGGAGCGCCATTCAGTCAGAAGCCGGGCTCATGACTGGTGAGCACAGCAGCGGTGGCAGGAGCTTTTCCCACTTCCATGGCAGCGCTAAGGGAACGGGCCTAAGCCAGCAGGCGGACATCTTCAGAAGGCTCCTGGACTATGAGAGGGTGCAGGCTAGGCTGAGGGACACCCCGCAGTGCAAGAATTTCGTGCACCAGGCTTCTAGTATAAAATAATAACATATACCAGGTTTTAAACATTACAACATCAAAACATATTTATTGTAGTAAATATAGTTAAGCAGAAATATAGTTAAGTAGAAAAAGATCCCTAATCAGTTTGGCTCAGTGGATAGAGCATCGGCTGGCGGACTCAAGGGTCCCAGGTTCGATTCCGGTCAAGGGCATGTACCTTGGTTGCAGACAAATCCCCAGTAGGGGGTGTGCAGGAAGCAGCTGATCGATGTTTCTCTCTCATCAATATTTCTAACTTTCTATCCCTCTCCCTTCTCTATAAAAAAATCAATAAAATATATTTAAAAATATATCTTAAAAAAAAAAAAAAAGAACTTAGAAGGATACTGACCTTTTGGGAGTTCATAACTGCCCCTTTCAGTATTTAAGGATTTAGATAGTATTACAATAGTTAATGTGCAAGTTAATTGTAAGCCCCAGTTAGCAACTATAGTTCAATGGCATCTCATGGTTAACACCGAGTTCCCGGCAATAACACATCAACAGGTTTTATTTCTGCTTGTGCTTGAAAGAAAACCTTACAGTGGATTTATTTCATGTTTGTCTGGGTTTCTTTTTTCCTCCTCCTAAGTGAAGTTTGCGTCAGTTGGTTAAGTATATCTATGTATGTAGGCCACAGTATAGGAATGTGCTTTCTGACCTTTGAATTGGAAGAGACTTGATTTCACCAAGTGTCATTTACATTCCTAGCTGATCATTAGCACTGGATACCACAGAAGTCTGATAATGAGAATCTGGCTTCCATTCCATTTGAAAGAGAGGTATCAGTGCCAGATGGTGAACTGCCAATGGTAAACTCCTGCACTGGTCGAGAGCTGTACTGCACACATTTTCCTGGAATGGGATATCCAAATGGCTTCTGTGTCCTGTTGCAATTCATCACCATCTTGGAAGAAACAGACTCTTGGAGCTAGAAGCCTAACCCCTTATCAGGCACAGGGGTGCTCCCCTCCCAGTTTTCCTCCTGCAGTCATGTGACACGTTATTTACGTTAGCACTTGAACCACAGAGCGAGCAATTATTCAGCCAGGAGATATCTTGCTCATCTTTGTTGTCTTCAGCACTTAACACAGGGCCTGGATCTGACTAGCTTCTCCATAAATATTTGTTGAGTGAATGAATGATGAAACCAAAGCCCAGGGACAGGAAGTGACCTGCCTAAGATCACAAATCTAGTTAGTAACTGATAAGTAGGTTATGATAACATTTTAATTACATTGCATTGCTTGAAAGCACATGGTGAGAGGCCAGAATTTGGCTAAATCTTGGAACAAAGCTCTGGTAACAGTCAGCCCTGGCCGGGTAGCTCAGTTGGTTAGAGCAGTGGTCGGCAAACTCATTAGTCAACAGAGCCAAATATCAACAGTATAACGATTGAAATTTCTTTTGAGAGTCAAATTTTAAAACTTAAACTTCTTCTAATGCCACTTCTTCAAAATAGACTCACCCAAGCCGTGGTATTTTGTGGAAGAGCCACACTCAAGGGGCCAAAGAGCCGCATGTGGCTCAAGAGCCGCCATTTGCCGACCACTAGGTTAGGGCATTGTCCCACTAAACCAAGGTTGTGGGTTCGATTTCTGGTCAGGGTACATACAAGAAGCAACCAATGAGTGCATAAATAAGTGGAACAACAAATCGATATTTCTCTCTTTCTCATTCCCTCTTCTCTCTAAAATCAATTTTTAAAAAGCACACAACAACTCTGATAATAGGTTATTCACAATTAGAAATTTATGTAATAGTTCATAGCATTAAGAGTTGACTCTGATTCGGATCCCAGCGGTGACTTTTTGGTCCCTGGAAGTTTAGTTTTTTTGCTAATGCTCTGCTAGTCTGAAAGATGGGTCCATGTTTATGGGGCGGGGGGGGGGGGGGGGGGGGGGAGTCACCTTGGTTAGGAAAGGCTAGAATGTGGGAAGCCCCTGACCTGTGGAATGGCAGTGAGAAGTCTCCCCATCCCTGGGGTCCACTGACCCTCAATTATGTTCATCATCAGTCTTTGTTGGAAATACGTAATCATTTTTGGCACAGGTTGGGCAGGAAGGCTTGGTGGCAGCTGTGTGTGTGTGTGTGTGTGTGTGTGTGTGTGTGTGATGAGCACTTTCCTGTGCCAAGATCCAGACTGGTTTTTTAGAGGCAGAGACGGTTGGAGTAGGGTACTAGCATGAGAACATCAGCTCAGTGATAGCTGCTGTTTTTCAGGAGATCAGAGTAACCGAGGGAATCTAATCTGGCCAAAGGCCAGGCGGCAGGCATCGCTGAGCTCAGCAGAGTTCTACCTACAGATGTGCCCCAGGAAGGTCTGGCCCGACACACCTGGTGGAAGTCCTTTTCACCCACTATTTCAAGGCGACAGGTGAGCACCAGACTCACCAGCTTACCCGGATGGCAGCATGGAAAGGAAAGGTGTAATGTCTGGGCTAGACCATACATAGCGGTGTATTGGTGTGGGCAGGGGGAGGGCCCATGGCCTGCCTCCCTTGGTCATTATAAGCCTGCTGCCCAGCCAGCTGGACTTCAGGGATGAGGTTGACCAGCTTCCTTCCCAAACCCTCTGCAGGCTTTTATGCATCTGGAGAACAAGTAGGGAAGGATTAAGCTTAAGCTCTCACTCTTATGACTGTCTGTTTCTTTAGAAGTACCACCATTTCTTTCTTATATATATATATATATATATATATATATATATATATATATATATATATGTTTTTTTTTTAATTTATTTTTTACAGAGAGGAAGGGAGAGAGATAGAGAGCTAGAAACGCTGATGAGAGAGAAACATCGACCAGCTACCTCTCGCATACCCTCTACCGGGGATGTGCCCGCAACCAAGGTACATGCCCTTGACCAGAATCGAACCCGGGACCTTTCAGTCCATAGACCGATGCTCTACCACTGAGCCAAACCGGTTTCTTTCTTTTTAAATGGGTGGGTTTTTTTAAATCCTTACCTGAGGATATTTTTTCCATTGATTTTCAGACAGAGTGAAGGAAGAGAGGAGGCGGGTGGAGAGAGAAAGAAACATCATCGATATGACAGAGACATATCAGTTGGTTGCCTTCCACATGCACCCTGACCAGGTATACAAACCCGCAACTGAGGTACAAGCCCTTGACCGGGAATCATAGCTGATCCTTTGGTCTGCAAGCTGACCCTCTAACCACTGAGCCAAACCAGCCAGGGCTTAAATGTTTCTTACTTTTCAATTACAGTTAACATTCAATTAAACATTCATTTAAAAAATACAGTCCTGTTTTCTTTCTTTCTTTTTTTTTTAAAAATACATTTTTTATTGATTTCAGAGAGGAAGGGAGAGTGAGAGAGAGAAAGATCAATAAAGAGAGAGTAATTGATCAGCTGCCTCTTGCACGCCCCTTACTGGGGGTCAAGCCTGCAACTCTGGCATATGCCCTTGACCAGGAATCAAACCAACCATGACCTCCTGGTTCATAGGTCAATGCTCAACCACTGGGCCATGCCGGCTGGGCGGCTCTCTCACCCTTCACCGCCTCCTCCCAGCATCTCTTGACCGTGGCTATGCTCCTTGAGCAGGGCCAGGCACTGGAACTGTTTCAGAGGAACACATCCAGCTGGCAGCTTTGTTTTCCCCTGTGGGAGCTCTTCCAGCCGAGCCAGTTCTGACCGCCCCCTTTTCCCAACTTACTTTACAGGTTCGGCCTTGGAACTACTCTACCCTCCACTGACTGATACCCCACTTTGGTGCAGTTGTCCACAGATCCAGACATGAGTCCTGACTATTATTTGATCTTGTAGGAAGTAAGCTGCGCAGGGTTTGTTTCCATCCAGGTGCTAATGGCACCTTGTATAAGGTATCCATGGAGGGCATTTCCAAAGGATCAGATATCAGAAATTCAGCTACCTCAGGCCATTTGTTTCCCGGCTACCATAAACGATTCAGTATAAGAATTTTTGGTGCCCTGGCTGGCTTGGCTCAGTGGATAGAGCATCGGCCTGTGGACTGAGGGGTCCCAGGTTCAATTCAGTCAAGGACACATGCTCAGGTTTCGGGCTCAATCCCCAGTGGGGGATGTGCAGGAGGCAGCAGATCAATGATTCTCTCTCATTATTGATGTTTCTCTCTCTTTTTCTCTTTCCCTTCAATAAAAATATATTTAAGAGAGAGAGAGAGAGAGAGAGAGAGAGAGAGAGAGAGAGAGAGACTGACTGACTCTTGGGCTATCTTTTCTTATGTCATGCATAAAAGGAATTTTTAAAATTTCATTTCTAAACTTGCAGCAATTACATGTCTTCTCCACTTTGAAAAACAGTCTAGAATTAAATTACAATATTCCTAATCTGTAGGCCAATAGTGAACATGCAAACTTATCCTGGGATAGACTTATCTGATTGTGCCGTATGTCCTTTAACATCTTGTTAAAGGAAAGGCCGGGAGCAGAAGCTGTGGCCTTGACATTATTCTTTTCCTTTGTTCACCAATGTTGGTCTAGCGGCTACATTGTGCTGGGACCTGGGGCAGATATCAGGGACACGGAGATAAAAGACACTGACCCAGGGGTGGAAATGCATAGGCCAGCGGGGAACACAGGGAAATTAATCATTAATTGAAACAAAATGGGATCATTGTCAGTGGATCAGGAACAGAGTGCAAGTTACCCTGAGGAAGGTCACGGCTTCTTTCAGTGGAAAGGGAGAAGCTGTTCATTGGATCCCCAGATTCCCAGTGGATCTTAAGCTTTTTTTTTTTTCATAGTGAAGATTAAATGAATTAATAGATATAAAGCAGTTGAGTGGATCTTAAGTCTTATTTGTCTAAGTACTGTATGCTTTGGGGGGGGGTATGGGATAAGGCTTTGGGGAACACATTGACAAAACCAGTTGTATAGCGTACTGATTCTGCTTTATAGTGAAAGAAACGTATCTATTAAGAATTTAAAAACATATCAATTTTTATATTTTCCATATTTGCAGAAATTAGTTCTGAGGCACAAGTTGGTTGAATATATAATCTTTAGGAATAAGACTTTTCACAATTACTGGTTTTAGAAGAAATCTTTTTCTAAAATAAAGAGCTAAATTATCTTTGGGAGCCCTAGCCGAGTGGCTCAGTGGATAGAGCGTCGGCCTGTGGACTCAAGGGTCCCGGGTTCGATTCCAGTCAAGGGCATGTACCTTGGTTGTGGGCACGTGCCTGGTGGGAGGTGTGTAGGAGGTAGTTGATCGATGCTTCTCTCTCATCGATGTTCCCCTTCCTCTCTGTAAAAAATCAATAAAATATATTTAAAATAAATAAATAAATAAATCTTTGGGGGATAAGAAAAGAAATTTTCTTATCTATATGATTTCTATATATGAAAATAGATTTATGAAGTTTTAGGCCAAGATTATAAAAATGAATGTAACATCTAATTGATTATACAACTATATTACTTAACTCACTTTATAGAGCACCAATTCTTTTTTAAAGTTTTTCACACAAAAAAATTATGAAACTTGATTTAGGTACATGTTTGAGTCATGATATACATTTAAAAATTTTATTTCAGCCAAGACCGGTTTGGCTCAGTGGATAGAACGTTGGCCTGCAGACTGAAAGGTCCCGGGTTCGATTCCGGTCAAGGGCATGTGCCTTGGTTGAGGCACATCCCCAATAGGGGGTGTGCAAGAGGCAGCTGATCGGTGATTCTCTCTCATCGGTGTTTCTAGCTCTCTATTGCTCTCTGTAAAAAATCAACAAAAATATATATTTAAAAAAATTATTTCAGAGAGGGAGAGAGAGTGAGAAACATCAATGAGGAGAGGGAATCATTGATTAGTTGTCTCCTGCACGCCCCTCACTGGGGATCCAGCCCCCAATCCAGGTATGTGCTCTAACTGGGAATTGATCTGTGACTCCTGGTTCATGGGTCAATGTTCAATCACTGAGCCACACCCAGGGAAGGAGAGAGAGAGAGAGAGAGAGAGAGAGAGAGAGAGAGAGAGAGAGAGAAACATCAAAGTAAAAGAGACACATCCATTGGTTGCCTCCTGCACATACCCTGATGGGGCCAGGGAACCTGCAACCCAGGTACCTGCCTTGATAGGAATCAACTCAGCGCCCCTTTGGTGTATGAGTTGACACTCTAACCACTGAGAACACCAACCAGGGCCGTGATCTCTATTTTTAACAAATGATTGCTTAATTCATGAACAAACAAATGTCAGCCAGGCCCAGTTCAGCTCTGATTATTCATACATACGGTTTCAATATTTTTCTGGTCATTCTCTGTGAAGTTCTTTATTTTTTGCTTTTTTTCACTTTAAATGATTTTTAAATTTATTTTTAAACTTTTTAAAATTTTTTGTTGTTGAATGCATTGGGGTGACATGGGTTAATAAACCTAAATAAGTCTCAGGTATGCAATTCTACAATACATCATCTGTATATTTCTGTGGAGTTTTTTAATTTAGGGTGATCAATTGTCCCGGTTTGCCCAGGACTGAGGGGATGTGGGTATATTAATTTTAAAACCGAATCCAAGGAATTCTTGGGTCTCAGGTCTTTTAATGTTAAAACCAGGATGAGTTAGTCACTCTATTAATAATTCAATGACGATGCCGAAACCAGTTTGGCTCAGTGGATAGAGCGTCGGTCTGCGGACTGAAAGGTCTCAGGTTCGATTCCGGCCAAGGGCAATCGATTGGTTATAGACACATCTCCAGTGGGAGGTGTGCAGGAGGCAGCTGGTTTATGATTCTCTCTCATCGATGTTTTAAGCTATCTATCCCTCTCCCTTACTCTCTGTGAAAAATCAATAAAAATATATTTTAAAAAAATTAATTCAATGATGGGGCCTGGCTGGTTTGGCTCAGTGGATAGAGCATGGGCCTGGGGACTGAAGGGACCTGGATTCAATTCCAGTCAAGGGCACATGCACAGGTTGTGGGTTCGGTCCCCAGTAGGGGGCGTGCAGGAGGCAGCCCATCTTTGCTTCTCTCTCATCATGGTTGTTTCTATCTCTCTCTCCCTCTCCCTTCCTCTCTGAAATCAATAAAAATATATTTAAAAAAATAATTCAGTGATGGATTTGAGGACTGGAGGAAAGACTTGCCCCCCTCTGGGCTCCACAGCCAGGGTCACTCACAGAGCACTCTACCAGAAACCTGAGGGGGTGCTTCTGTCTGGGTGGCATAGGGTGTTAGACCCCAACAGACAGGGCCTGCCACTTTGCAAAAAACTCAATTTTACCAACCCCTGCCTGTGAGCTGGCCCTTGGGATTTAATGAAAACTTATACATGATGGGTTAGTACACCAGAATGTCAGTTTAAACTGTTTCTGCTCATTTCCTAGGGTAGCCCCTTCCCTGCTTAAGACACCCGAGAGGGAATGAAAAGTGAGCCAGTCGCAGTTGGCATTACTGGAGGGGGTACTGTATATTGAATTTTAATCAGCTTTCCACTGCGGAGTGCCTGCCCGGGTCTAGGGAGCCCTAGAATGCTTGTGGCTGGTGGAGACCATGGGTATGGCTTTCTGGACTGATCCCCGGCTCTGTCCAGTGCCTGTGCTTACCCTCATCACCCCTTCACCTCGTCTCAATCCCCTTTCCAAAGTCTCAGTCCCCAAGTTTCAGATTCTTCGTTTACACCACTCTGTTTTGGATCATGTGCTTCCTGCTACTAGGTCTTTGTCTCATGCATGTTGGAGGGCCCCTCGGGTCACATCACGTGGAATGTTCTGTGAACATTACCTTTAATTGGCTCATTTTCTTTCCTTTGTTTAGTGAGGCCCCATCCCAGGTGTGAGCATTTCGCCTTCTCTCCGGGATTCCCATCGGCTGAGTCTCTTGAGTCCCTCGCTGGGGCTGTTGCTGTTGCAGTCTGCAGTCTCTCAGACACCACAGGGATTTCTCACCACCAGCACCACCTGCTGCCCTGGTTCCCGGAGGCCGCGCTCCCTCTCCACCTGGCCTCCTCACTGCCCTCTAGTTGACACACGTTGGGGTTTGCTGCTGGCCAAGAGCGGGGAGGGGCGGCGCTGGTGTGGGGTGATCGGCTGGCCGTCTGGAAATAGCCCTGGGGGAGGGGCCTGGCTCCGAGGCTGGCACGGAGGTATCAGACTGTGCTTATAGTGCCTGGCGCTCAGCCGGCAGAAAACAGCTCTGCGGGAGGCATTTCTGCAGATCCCATCGGTTCTCCCTCCCCGGGAGGCCCCCTGGCGTAGGGCGTTCATAGGGTTGGAGACCATAGAACTAACCGCACCAAACTTTTGACTCTGGACTAGCTGGGTGTTTCCTCTGCCCGGGCTCCTGCAAAGGAGGGCCCTGGAGGTGGGCCAGCTGGCCACGCACATGTAGTAGCCTCACCACAGCTGCCACCTCATGATCCCCACTCAGGCAGACGCCTCCGAGTGATGAAATGCTGGTTATCAGGGGCAGGAGCAGTAAGGGGAGAGGAGCGAGGCCAGGCACAGAGTGGTGCAGGGGTCAGAGGCGGAGCCAAAGAGGGACCAGGTGCAGGCTGGTTTTCCCTGAAGTCCATCTTCCTGCCTGCCTGCCTGGGAGGCTCTCCCTGAGTCAGCCTTGGTGATCCATGGTGACAGGCTCGTGCTTCGACTGTTGTAGGGACAGGCTTGTGGCCTCCCTGCCCAGGGCATGGCTTCCGACTGCCTGTGCTCTGCCCAGGAACCTGGCAAGGGTTCCCTTTGTTCACAAGGGTCTGGCCTGTATGCTGCTGTGTGTTTACAGAGCTTCATGAAGGACAATAGGTTCGTGAGAGGAAGTGTGTCCCAGGCCAACAGTAAGTCCCAGCCCAACGTTCCTGGGTGCTCGTCAGCCTCCGCAGGGAGCTGCGGGCCCCTTTTAGGGCTGCGTGCTGAGCGCTGCCAGCCCCAGGCCCTCACCGACTGGGTCCGGTCCTCCAGCTTTGACCGCAGACAGCGTGGGGTGGTGAGGGTAAGAAGGCAGACACGGGTCCCCGGCTACTCTGACCTGGGTGGTAATGGGGACACGTTGTAGGTGGACCTGTAGTCCGCTGAGGCTGACACGGCCTCCCTGGATTGCACCTGCCCTGTCTGCACAGGTGTTCAAAGTCCCCGCATCCTCTGACCACTGTGGGCCCATCCAAAGGCTCTAAAAAAACTTCAGAAACGGGAGGGTTCTGTGCCAGCCCTGTAAGTTATCACAAAAAGCAGGCTGATGTGCAATGTTTAGTAACATCGAGGCCCGTCAGGCAAGCCAGGGTTTGACTCCAACCCTGCCATCTACTATTGTAGCTCGGTAACTTGATAAATCAACTCACTCTTGGGACTAATTTATAAAATGGGACTAATAAAAATATCTACCACTTCAGAGGATTGTCATGAGGATTAAACGAAATGGTTAGTACTTAACCCAGTGCTGCACATGTTACTGCTACTGCAACCCTTACTTTTGGGGTGCATAAAGGCCTAAAAGGGGCTCGACAACCCACCACAGCCTAGGGACAACCTGCTTTGCCCTTTTGATCCTGAAGATCTATTTATTAATTTGTTATTTATTAAGATTTATTTATTTTTAAGAGAGACATTGATGTGATGATGTGAGAGAAATACAGATCACTGCCTCCTGTATGCACCCCAACTATTCCTGGGTATGTGCTCGGAACGGGAATCTAACCCACAATCCTGGTGTATGGGACGACAATGCAACTGAGCCACCCAACCGGGGTGTTCTGGATACTTTCGATAGCTATGTATTTACTGCTTTCCTGCAATCTTCCACCAGAAGTAGAAGGCACTGGCCCTTTCAATAACCAGACCATCCGAGGACAGAATCATAGCACCTACGCTATGGGCCCATTTTTGGCCCTGCTTAGTCTAGGCCTCAGGTTTGGTTTCCTGACCTAACTGCGCTAGACTCCAGCTGCCTGAGCAGTGACTCTGCTGGCCTGGCTCGCAGGCACTGCCCCACTTGCTAGATGAAAGCCACTGGGCGGACTCAGTAGTCTGGTGGTGGGGGCGGCGGCTGGAGGCCTGCTGCCCTGACAATCCACACGACACTCTGGTGTGGGAATGTGAAACGGGTGAGACAGTCACCTGATACAGGGAGGGGTGGGAAGGAACTGGGAGCCAGGGGGTCACACGGAGAGCACAGTAGTATCTGTAGGCCTTTTTACCCTGGAAACAAGTTTCTCAAGTGGGCTAACCCCATCCCTGTTCTCCAAAACTAGGCAGGAGAAGGGAAAACGAGGGGACACTATTTGCTCAGGGCGGAAGGTGCTAGAAACGGGGGAGGACCCTGCCAGTGACGGGGAGAGAACAGGCGTTCCTCCTCCCCAGTTTTCCAAGCCTTCAAAGAGACCAGTGATTTGATTTCTATCCAGTGCTTTATTAAACATAGTCTCATCAGAGGAGAAAGACATGTGTCCCCACATCAACAGAGAGTGTACGTATGTGTGTTTATGAGAAAGGAAAGTGTGAGGTCCCTGATCTGTGCTCTGAGGGGTGGTCAGTGAGGCGGGGCCTGGGCCAACCAGTAAGGCAGACGAGGGTCTCTGTTCCGGGGGACTCACTGCTCCTGGGTGCCCCAGGAGATGTAGTCGGGCCGCGTGGCTGCGTGGTACTCATCGATGAGCTGCTGCACGATCTCCCTGGAGGTGTCCAGCTCGTCGAAGTTCTCCTTGAAGATGTCCTCCTTCCGGAACTGCTCCAGGAAGGCCTCCCGCTTCCGCAGCTTGTCGTACTGGCGACAGGTCCTCTCAAAGAGCTTGAGGCATGCAGAAGGCAGGGGTCAAAAAGGACTTAGAAAAACAACATGGCCCCAACAGACATCCCGGGAACCAGGGCTGGGCTATCTTCCCAGGAAAAGAGCCAGAAGCAGAGCAGCAGGGATGGAGAGAGGTGAGCACAACCAGGAAAATTATCATGAGGAAATAGGGGCAAGCTGTGAAACTCACCGAGGAGATGCTGGTGTGGTTGGCCATCATGAGCCCGCTGACCCGGTGGGCGGAGGGCAGGTAGGGAGACTTCCTGGACAGGGCCACCTGGATGCTGGCTGGGCCCCAGGGGATGAAGTTGGCCAGCTTCCGCTCCCGGATCCTCTGCAGGCTCTTGTGCACCTGGGGTGGGCACAGGGTGGTGGTGGTCGCCTCTCCTCTACCCCCGCAGGTCCCAGGGTGGAACGAAGGGGCCTCACCTACCTGAGTGGGATCCACCTCGCCCTGGATGATGTTGAGGATGGCGATGTAGCAGTGGTTGGTCTGCCGGTCCCGGCCGGTGGACACCATCACGTTCTTGGGCTGCAGCAGCCGCCTCATCACGTCCAGGACCGTGGTCTTCCTCACGCTGGCCACCTGAGGGGACAGTGGGCCACGGGGACCAGGCCAGCACTCAGGGCACAGTCCACAGATGCACGGACAGAGAAGAGGAGGCAACACATGTCCCGCACCAGACTCGGGGCAGTGTGGCCTCTTAGGGGACTGTCTTTAGGTTCAGGCTTCTGCTGAGCCTCTGCTGTGGGATCAGGAATCTTAGCCATCCTCAGTCAGCAAACTCATGCTCCTGTGCAGGAGCATAAGGAGACCCCATACAGCCAGACCCTGCAGGGAGCCAAAGGCAAGGGAGGGAGGAGAGCAAGTCAGCAAGGAAGTCTAGTCTGTGCCAGCCCCTGCGCACAGCGCCTCCTGGGCAGCAGGGAAGGAGGAAGGCTGGTTAGAGGTTTCTGGGCCCAGGGCCAGTTGGGCCTGAGACACTGAGGGCTGTTCTTACCGACTGGTCTGTGGTGAGGGGGGTGTAACCCGTCATGAGGAAGTGGAGCCGTGGTGTGGGAATGAGGGAGGCGATGAGGCCGATGAGGTCGTTGTTCATGTAGCCCGGGTAGCGCAGGGTGGTGGTGCTGGCTGACATGATGGTGGACACCTGGGGACAGGGATGCCAGGTCAGGGGTCTGGGCCTGGTTGGGGGGTGCTCCCTTCCCCAGACAAGGGTTCCAGGAGGAAGGAGTTCCAGTCCAAAGGAATCCAGGAGCAGCGGCTCACCAGCTGGTTGATCTGGGAGAAGGATGGGTTCTGGATGTGCAGGCGGTCTGTGGCAATCCGGTTCAGGGCGGTGTTGTCCAGCACCACCTGGGGGGGACAGAAGAGAGTGGCAGAATTGGGGGATTAGAAAGAACAGCAGCTCTGCCTGAACCTGGGCTCTGAAGCTTAATTTCTCTTGAGTTTCAAAGTCAGAAAGACTAATTGAAAAGGGACTTGCATAGGACTAGAGTCCAGGAGGCCTGAAAACGGAATCTTTATTTTATTTTATTTTTTAAAATATATTTTATTGATTTTTTTACAGAGAGGAAGAGAGAGGGATAGAGAGTTAGAAACATTGATCAGCTGCCTCCTGCACACCCCCTACTTGGCATGTGCCCGTACCGAAGGTACATGCCCTTGACCGGAATCGAACCTGGGACCCTTCAGTCCGCCGGCCGAAGCTCTATCCACTGAGCCAAACCGGTTTTGGCTAAAACGGAATTTTTAAATGCATGAAAACGATGACACAGACAACGGGGTTGGGAGTAGGGAAAGGCAGAAGCCAGGGCTCACCACGCAGTCGGCGTTCTGGGTCAGCCTCTTGAGGGTGAGCAGCGAGTTGTAGGGCTGGACCACCACGTCACTCATCTCGTCCTGGTTGGGAAACACGGAGTAGGTCTGCACCAGCTTCTTGGGGTACCTGGTGGGGGTTGAGAGAAGAGGGTCAGGCCAACAGACTGTAGGCTGGGTCAACGCGGGACTTCCAACAACTGTCTGGAAGAAGCTAACTCTGAATGGGGAAAACAGTCGGGGCTACAGAACCAGGAGAGAAGGGAGACTTGACTTTGGAAGTCTGTAGCCTTCCCAAGTGGCAGAGACACGTTAGGACCTTGGGTGCCAACTCCAACCTGTCCAAACTTCCTAAACCTTCATCTCTTCATCGAGGGTCTGAATTCTAGGCTCTGGTTCCAAGCCCTGGGAAAGGATCGGTTCTCAGTCATTGTACCTTAGCTTTCCTCACTACAGGAGGAACTAGAAGGCCCCTTTCCTGCTACAGTGAATAGGAAGGTGTATTTGAAGGGACTCCCAGTTATTTGGAAAACCAAGTCCTCCCAGCCGCTCAAAACACAGACGTACCTGTCATTCAGCCGTTCTAAGAGGTAGGAGCCCAGGCCAGAGCCTGTCCCCCCAGCGATGGAGTGACACAGCACAAAGCCCTACACGGGACAGGGGTGAGTCAGTGTCCAGGATTCTGGCAGAATTTCAAACTGAACCCATCCCACAATTTCCGACTCCTATTTTTCTGAGCCCTCCCCTCCACTTCCCTCCCCCACACATAGAGCTTAGGAGACTCTGCCTTATTTCCCGGGGGGTCTGGAGGCTTCTGTCCAGTGCAAAGGGCCTTGTACCTGCAGGTGGCTTCTACCGGGTGTTACTAAGCTTTCTCTCTGTCACTTCCCACCAGCATTCCCGAGACACTTACCTCTAGACTGTCACTGCCATCTGCCTCCCGGTCTATGATGTCAAAAATGTCCTCGTGGATTTTCTCTCCCTGTACAGACATGGGGAGGGTCAGAGTGGCAGGACCATGAGATAAGACTCTGACATCAGAATTGCCTCCCTTAATTCCCCTTATTGCACCAAACGTCCTGTTTTGGAGCACAGTGGCCCTGCTTTTTTATTTTTAAATATTTTTTTATTGATTTTTCACAGAGAGGAAGAGAGAGGGATAGAGTTAGAAACATTGATGAGACAGAATCATCGATCAGCTGCCTCTTGCACACCCCCCACTGGGGATGTGCCCGCAACCAAGGTACATGCCCTTGCCCGGAATCGAACCCGGGACCTTTCAGTCCGCAGACGGACGCTCTATCACTGAGCCAAACAGGTCCTGGCTGGCCCCGCTTTTTTATTTGCATGGAGAGGTTAGGAGCAGGCACTCTATATCCAGACTACCTATATTAGCTCTAGTTCTATGTAGCTGAGTGACTCTGTGAAGGTTACCTAATCTTCCTATACCTGTTTCATCTGTATAATGAAGGTAATAATACAGGTCCAGCCCTAGTCAGCTTGGCTCAGTGGATAGAGCATCAGCCTGCAGACTGAAGGGTCCCAGGTTCGATTCCAGCCAAGGGCACATGCCTGGGTTGCGGGCTTGATCCCCAGTAAGGGGTGTGCAGGAGGCAGCCCATCAATGATTCTCTCTCATCATTGATGTTTCTAGCTCTCTCTCCTTCTCCTTTCCTCTCTGAAATCAATAAAGAAATACATTAAAAAATAATAATACAGGCCCATAAAGCCTTATCTAGAATCTTGGGGGCCTATGTTTTGGGATTCAAATGCTTCAGGTTCTAGAAAGGTAATATGGTACACATACTGTAGGCTCAGTAAAGTGCCAGTGGGGGTCTGAGATGCGCTAGTCAAATGCATGAACATTTCTGCAAAGAAAGGTCTGAGTAATGACAATAAATGGGATACTCTCCATTGAGTTTTGCTGCTAAATAAATTATAAATCACCTTTTGCTTTCAGAGGTTTTTGGGATCCTGGGAAGGCAGATGAATGTCTGTGGGTTGTTGGGAGGCTTAAATACTACATGTAAAGCACTTACTATGGCCTGGAAACCAACACTAGTATACTCTGTTAATAATATTACATAGTTGAACCGAAACTGGTTTGGCTCAGCGGTAGAGCGTCGGTCTGCGGACTGAAAGGTCCCAGGTTCGATTCTGGTCAAGGGCATGTACGTTGGTTGCGGGCACATCCCCAGTAGGGGGTGTGCAGGAGGCAGCTGGTCGATGTTTCTCTCTCATCGACGTTTCTAGCTCTCTATCTCTCTCCCTTCCTCTCTGTAAGAAATCAATAAAATATAGTATTAAAAAATAATATTACATAGTTGACTTAGAGAAAAGAATTCCCCTCAGTAATGTCTCTCCCTCTCTCCTTTTTGGGGAAGTCACAGGGCCTGTCCCCACACAGGAAGGATATTTTGGGTCTTGCCAGGGACAAGTAAATGACCTGGGAGAATCCACTGGCCCAGTTGTTGCCGGCTCCTCCTCCGTGCTCTGACAGGTAGATGTTCTCTGGGTTGTAGAGCTTGGCGTAGGGGGAGTTGAGGATGGAGTGGATCACCCGGGGCTCCAGGTCCAGCAGCACAGCCCTGGGGATGTAGTGCTCATCGTCGGCCTGTCAAAGGGAGTCCAGGAGGGGGCCCACTCAGCAAAGGCCTGCGCAGTCCTCCGTCCTCCGAACTCTGACTCCACCCTGCCCTCCCTCCGCAAGCCAGCCGCCCTGGCCCCTGTGCCCAGAGGATTTCTCAGTACCAAGCCTCTGCCCTGCCCTTCAGGACCCCTGGGCAACTGCAGGCTCTGGCCAAGTAGGTGGAAGCACCTGGTAGAAAAAGACGTCCTTGCGGTCAGTGCCCTCGGTGGCGAATTCCTCCACGATGCCCTCGGGGCTGATCCCATGCTCTGCGCACAGCTGTTTCCAGAACTCAAACCCAACTGGAGGGGGGAGAGTGGACGGGGGAGAAAGAGGATATCTGGGTCAGGGCAGGTTCCAGCTAGGAGCTGGGGTCCAGAAATAGGAAGTCAAACTTCAGGAGTCTCCCATGAGGAAAGGGCTGTATGCCAGAGACTGGGCAGGGGAAGGCCCCTCGGGGCTGGGTAACTGGACCCTGGGGGAGCCATGTCCGCCCTTACAATTCTGGGAAGGGCAGCTGGGAGTCTAGGATTCCACCCTGATACCCCACTTAATCTAGGGAGCCTGGCTAGTGGAGGGGCCGGAGGTCCGCTCACTCTGATTGCCGCACTGGCCCAACTGTAGGGTGATGATTTCCCGCGGCATCTCTCTCTTCCAGCACCGGCGCTGCAGCCGCTCCCGCTGCTCGCCAAGCCCGCTCACTGCACGGCGCAGGCGCCAGACAACCCGCCCCGCCCACAAACTTTCTCCGCTCCAATGAGAAGTGAGAGTTCCGGCGGTGGCACTTCCTTGTTCATTCGGCTTCAGTCACGCGCGCTGCGCGTGCGCGGCTCCTGGACGGAACGCACTTTGACGCAGCGTCCTCTCCTCTGGGTGGTTGCGAGCCAGAGCCCTTGCGCAGGCGCAGTGTCAAGGGACACCACCTCCCCCCGCGCCGAATCCTGCGTCTGCGCAGTTGGTGTTATTGTGATTCTCTAGCCGCGCGGCCCCGGATGTGGTGGTGGCTGCCGGGGGCAGATGGCGGAGGCAGAAGGGGCGGCCACGGCCCCAGGCTCAGCTCCGAGGCCGGCTTTCCGGGGCCGCGGCGCTATGTCAGGCTCCTTGGAGAGGGACCAGCAGGTTGAGGCGGCGCAGCGGGCCCTGGTGGAGGTGCTGGGGCCTTACGAGCCGCTGCTGAGCCGGGTGCAGGCAGCCCTTGTGTGGGAGAGGCCAGCCAGGAGCGCCCTGTGGTGCCTGGGGCTGAACGCGGCGTTCTGGTGAGAAACTGGACCCTCGGAACCCCTCCAAGGCGGGAGTTGGTCAGGTTTTTCTAGGGCTCCACCTCTCGCCTCACCTGTTTCCTTCGCTGCATTGGCCCCTTCGTGATCTTCCTTCACTTCCTCCCACTCACTCCATCCCGCCTGCGACCTTTGGCTCCGCCGTTCTCCGCGGGGCCTCCCAGTTGTCGGTCTGGTTTCGCCCACTCCCGCACCCTCGCCCCGCACCTCGGGCCGGGTCTCCGGCCATGCCTGGCGCCTCCCGCTGTGAGCGAGGCCGCCTCCTGTGAGCCAGGGAAAGCTGGGTCCCGGCTAAGGCCACCGCCTCCTTTCTCTGGGCTGCTCAGATGTGGTTTGAAGACTTGTCTCCAGAGATGTTAGCAGGCATCCTTGGGGGAGGTGCGTGGGGCGTGCGGCCTTGAGAAGGTACCCAGAGGTGTGCTGAGAAAGCAGGCTGGAGCGCTGCGCGTTAGGTTTGGCATATTTGGATCGACTTGCGCCCACTCAGGGAAGTGTGTGAAGTCTGAGCGACCTTAAGAGTCTCCGAAAACGGCAACTTTTAAAGAACTTGTATGAAAGAGTGATGGTGAGCTCCCACCCTTTGGGAAGCCACTTAGGATTGGGATGGGGGTACAGAAAGCCTCCGCGTTCCCAGGATGAGAACGTGGTGCAGAGGCCAGGAAACGGAGGGTGTCTCAGAGTGGGTGCGTTTTCCTGAACGGGGAAAGCAGGACTGTACACATACTGTAAGAATCTGCCCTGTGAAAATGGGGGGACTGCTGCTTCTCTCAGTTGTCACCTAAAGGGTCTTAGGTTTTCACAGGATCAGCCAAGGATCTAGGGAAGTATTATTGATCGAGTTCTCTGGGAACTGAGGGGTGTGTGTGTGTGTGTGTGTGTGTGTGTGTGTGTAAGGAGGGTCCTACAGTTGAATGAAATAAGACTTCTGGATAAACCTAAAACCAAACAAGGTATGTGTTTCCAATTCCCCCCCCCCCCTCAAAATAGCTAAAATAGCTTTTCTCTTAAAATTCTTGGTTTTAAAACCAAAACATTATCCTTTCTCTGAAAGAAGTTTTTCACTCAGCTGTAGCGAAACATTTCCCAGTTCGTGGGCAGGAAGACACAATGTTTAGCTATTAGATCAGTCCTCTCTCAGTGCGAAGGAGACTCCCGTTAAATTGTCACTGTAGCCTCTGCCATTTGTTGCTTCCAGAGTCTAGCAAACTTGATGTTAAACTTTTTTATTTTTTAAACAGCAGCCTTCGTTATTGGGGTGGGGTGGGGTGGGGGATAGTGCTTCTTCCTTGATCCCCAGGTACCTGCTTCTCTCCTGTTGTTCTCTGCCAGAAACCCGTAACATCGTTCAGAAGCATTTACCAAAGCGACCTTTTCTTTCTTTCTGTACCCCCATCCCAATCCCAAACCCCAGACTATCCGGTCAAAACTTCATTTCCTACATTGGGATTATACTCATAGAAAAAAAAAAAAATAGCCCTCAATAAACCAGCTTCGTATCAAAGTATGATTGGCTGGTAGATAAAAGAATCCTGATACACCAAGGATTTATTAATGCACATGGGTCGGTAGCATGGAAGTTATTTTTGGAGGGGACTTTCTACATGCCCCTTGCCTGAGAGATTTTTGAAGTAGAATGCAGGTAGAGGTCTGCATATAAAGAGTTGCTCTGAGCCGAAACCGGTTTGGCTCAGTGGTAGAGCGTCGGTCTGCGGACTGAAAGGTCCCAGGTTTGATTTCGGTCAGGGGCACGTACGTTGGTTGTGGGCACATTTCCATTGGGGGCTGTACAGGGGGCGGCTGGTCGATGTTTCTCTCTCATTGATGTTTCTGGCTCTCTATTTCTCTCCCTTCCTCTCTGTAAAAAATCAATAAAATATATTAAAAAAAAAAAGTTGCTTTGAGACACATCTTTCAATGTTAACAGTGTTAGCCTTAATTTGTTCACCCCAACCTTGTTACTTAATTTTATTATTATGCTATCTTTAGAATTTCACCCAGATCCCCCCTTTTCCTACTCCTAGTCTCTGTTTTTTAAAAGAAGAAGAAATATATATATATATATATATATATATATATATATATATATATATATACTTTTATTGATTTCAGAAAGGAAGGGAGAGGGAGAGAAACATCAATGATGAGAGAATCATCTATTGGCTGCCTCCTGCACGCCTCGAATCGGGGATCAAGCCTGCAAACCTTGATCAGAATCGAACCTGAGACCCTTCAGTCCACAGGTGGATGCTCTCTTCACTGAGCCAAACCCGTTGGGGCCCTACTAGTCTCTTAAAGCATTGCTGTGATTGGTCTTTGTCCTCGGTAGCTTGCCTGCTGTGTATCCAGAACAGTTCCTCTTGTTACAGTCCCATCACACTCTGCCTAGATGGGAGAGAGAGCGAGCAAAAAGAGGGTATGACTCTTGATGCTGAAAACAAATGGGTATGCCATTTATGGAGAGTACAGAATGGCTGGTAAGAGTTAAGGGTACAGAATAGCTGGGAGTATTACGGCCCCAGAAGCTAAGGTAGATTGGCATTAGAGTTCTTAGGAGTCTTTGTTTTAGTAAATGTGCTTCCTGGAAGGCAGTTTGAGGTTTATTTATTATTATTATTATTATTATTTTTTTAAATATATATTTTATTGATTTTGTACAGAGAGGAAGGGAGAGAGATAGAGAGTTAGAAACATCGATGAGAGAGAGTCATCGATCAGCTGCCTCTTGCACACCCCCTACTGGGGATATGCCCGCAACCAAGGTACATGCCCTTGACCGGAATCGAACCCGGGACCTTTCAGTCCCCAAGCCGACGCTCTATCCATTGAGCCAAACCGGTTTCGGCAGGTAGTTTGAGGTTTAAAATGAAAGTTAGACTTCACATTCCAGTAGCGTCATCTTGAATGTGGATGCAGACATTTCACTTTAGAATGTTGAAGAGTGGCTGTTTAATTTTGGACATTTTATTTAATTTAAACATTCAAAAAAAATTGATTTCAGAGAGAGGAAGGGAGAGGGACAGTGGGATTGAAACATCAGTAATGAGAGAATCTTCGATTGGCTGCCTTTTGCTTGTCCCTTCCTGGCGATCGAGCCTGTAACCTGGGCACACAACCTGACTGGGAATTGAACCATAGGTCAATGCTCAATCACTGAACCATGCCAGCCGGGCATTAGACATTTAAAATGTTTAGGAACCACGAGGATCATTGGCTCAGGATAGAGAAAAATCAAGTCTGAAATATTTTTCTTTTTTTTTTTTTTCTTTATTCTTGCCTGAGGATTTCTTCTTTTTCTCCACTGATTTCTAGAGAGAATGGTAGGGAGGGAGGAGGAGTGAGAGAAAGAGGGAGAGAGACAAACATGGATGTGAGTGAGACACATCGCTTGGTTGTCGCCTGGCATGTCCCTGCTGGGGCTGGAAAATCCGCAACCAAGCTATACGACCTTGGCTGGGAACTGAACCCTCAACCCTTTGGTTCAAGGGCTGGCACTCTAACCACTGAGCGACTGGTCTGAGTGATTGTTTTGAACAATGAATGATATATCGCTAACAAGGGTGTTGTTTTTTAAATACATTTTGAGGCAAAAAGATTGGGTAGGAGTACGAAAAATCAATTCAGGAAGGTGTTTTAGCTTTTAAAGTTCTCTATGCTCAATGAAGGTTTTTCCTGTACCTGTGAGTGTGTCCTCTTATATCTTAATAAAGGAAAAAACAACATTAAAGATAGAGGTGTAGATGGCTTGCCACTACAATATTCCACTACAATAAAAGCCACAAGAATAAGGCTTTTATTCTTAAAAAAAATTTCTCTCCCCTCAGGTTTCAGGGAAATTATGGCGATCACATCAGATCTTCCAGCCCGTTTTCCTTCTGGTCACTGATACATTATTATCACTAGGATAATAACAGTCACGTCAGGCCTTCTTTCCAATTGCTAATCTTTTTTTTCTTTTCTTTCTTTCTTCCCCAATTGCGTGTATTTTCATTATCCTCAACATCACCCATAAATTAAATGAGTGATTGGGAGAAGAATGTGAGTCAGCAAGAGTGTATCCTAAAAAAAAAAGTGTGTCCTGACAGAATCAGAAAAGAACATGTTTGAGTAACTTTTTAGTTTGATTCAAACCTAGTAGATAGGGGGAGGACAAAGGAGCCCTGGAAATGTGTGAACACGTGGTGCCAGGAGGACTAGATGTCTCTGAACTCCTTTCCGGTTTTCAGCATTCTGTGATTCTCGGTGATCTTTATTATGTTTAAAAAATATTTTTTTTATTGATTTTTTCAGAGAGAGAGAAAAACATCAACGATAAGAATCGATTGCCTCTTCTAGGCCCCTTACCTGGGATCGAGCCCACAACCCAGGCATGTGCCCAGACTGGGAATTGAACTGTGACCTGGTTCATGAGTCAGTGCTCAACTCCTGGGCCACACAGGCCAGTTCTAGGTCAAGCATGTCCAAGTCAAAGGCTAACACAGGCCAAATAAGGCATTTGGCCCACAGCCCTCGAGTTTGACATGCTTGCTCTAGGTGGTCTTTAAATTGCAGCTACTGGTTTAGAGCAATCCACAAGCTGATTCCCTGTTGGGATCTGTTTTTACAGTCATTAGTCTGAGTTAGCCATACATCATATTCTAGGGGATATTTTCATAATAGAAAAAAAAAATAACAAGGAGTTCCCCTCCTAAAAAAAAATTACCCAAAGATAAAAATGGCCCAAAAAGTGACTAAAGGTATATAGCAATTCTGATTTAAAAGGTTAGAATTTGGGTAAAAAACAATGAGGAACGGGAAGTGGAAGGGAGGGCCCAGTTCAGTAGAGACATTTGTGAAGAAAATTTACACATCAAATTTCAGATGAAACCTATTGAGCAGATGTTTCTGATGATAGTCTTCGGAGGGTTTTTGTGGCTTTTGGTTGCCAAGAAGACTCCCAAGGATGCTTTGGCTTATTTATTTATTTTTTTTGGCCTCTCTTTTGCCATCAGTTTATTTTTATTTTTAGAAAGAGGGAAAGATCGAGAGAAACATGTCAATTGGTTGCCTACTGCTGGTGCCCTGACCAGGGCCTGGTGGGGAGGAGCTTGCAACCGAGGTACATGCCCTTGACTGGAATGGAACCTGGGACCTTTTGATCCGTAGGCCGAAGCTCTATCCACTGAGCCAAACTGGCTAGGGCTTGCCATCAGTTTTTACCTGTCCGTCCTAATGATAAGGTTGGGTGCTTTTCTGTCCATTAACATAAAGTAGGGCAGAGCAACTAGTTGATTTCATTTCTGGTTTTGTGCAACCAATACCTATCACTACATGACATAGATTGGGTTAATTTTTTTCATTCTAATTTATATGTCTGGCTCATTAACTAGACAGCCAGAGTCCTGTACAATAATGGGCTTTTTGTCTCTGTAGGATGATAATGGTTCTAAAGAGCCACTGAGATAAGCTTCTCTAATAACAAAGGAACCCAGCAATAGTGTCTTCTTTGATTGAAAATAGAAATGTGATCTGTATTTTGTTCGATTATAGCATAAGCTTTATGATTATAGCAAACTCCAATATATGTGTACTAAAATGAGGATCCATGGTATAGTTAACCTGAAAAAATTGTTTAGTTTTGGAATTCTCATGATTTTCGGGGGGGGGGGGGGGAGAATAAATAAATAAATAAAAATAAAAATCTCCCTTTCTCTCTGAAATCAATAAAAACGTATTAAAAATGCTTACTGTCATTGGTAATAAAAATTCTAAAGTAAATAAAGGATAATGAGTTATTAATTTCTGCTTATTAGGTTTTTAAATTTTATTTTAGAGAGGGAGGAAGAGAAAGAGAAACATCCATTTGTTGTTCCACTTATTTATGCATTCATTGGTTGATTCTTGTATGTGTCTTCATGGGAAATGGAGCCTGCAACCTTGGCGAATCAGGATGCTGTTTGAGAGACTGAGATACTGGGCCAGGGCCTGAAGCTTTCTTTTGAAACTTTAAAACATATACATGATCTCAGTCAGTGTTCAAGTTTCGAATTTTCTCATGAGTGTCTTTCCCCCCCCCCCCCCTTAAAGCAGTTTGTTTGCGTTAGCCACCTAATAAAGTCCACATACTGTGACTGCTGTTTTTTACATCTCTTCCTTTGTTGGCGCCCTTTCCATCTCCTTTCCTCTTTGCAGTGAATTTGTTGACGAAACCAGTTTGTCCTGTAAAATGTCCTACAGACTAGATTTCCTCATCTGTGGCTTAACATGTTCTCCTGTGCTCTGTATTTCCTGAAATTAATAATTGGATCTAGAGCAGGGGTCTTCAAACTACGGCCCGCGGGCCACATGCGGCCCGCAGAGGAGTCTGATCCTGCCCGCCAGGTTTTTTGGGCAGTGAGCGCAGCCGAGGTGTTACAGTAGGAATTAGTAGTTCATATAGTCCGGCCCTCCAGCTCTCTGAGGGACCGTGATCTGGCCCCCACTTTAAAAAGTTTGAGGACCCCTGATAGAGGCTTGATCAGATTCCTGTTCAAAAAAAATTTCTTTTGTAAGAATGTTTCATAGATGATGTATTAATTTCATTTTTATTTTGTTGGTTACTTATATTTTCTAAGCTTTCTCTAATCAACATGCTTGGCTTTAGAAATAAGAAAAACAAATATCATAAGGAAAAAGTGCCCTGGCCAGGTAGCTCTGTTGATTAGAGCGTCATCCTCATATGCCAAGGCTGTGGTTTGGTCGCAGTCAGGGCACATGGAAAGATCAGTCAGTGAATACACATGTGAATGGAATAAGTTGAATTCTCTCTCAGATCAATTAAAAAATACACACATAAGGAAAAATTGATTGTGAACCCACAATGGGTGGGAGTAATGGCCTATGGGCCCCACATTGAATAATTCACTTGTTGACTACATTTGCAGTTGTTTTTGTTAAGTTGGGAAGTTCTCATGCTGATTAGAGTTGCTGAAAAATGTTTTGCATGCTGTTTTATTAAACTCACACACTGTTAAAGCTGCATGTAAATTTTTCCTGTGTGAATGGATGTTACAGGATTAAGCTAATCCGGAGGAATCTTCTCTTATCTTTCTTCCATCACTTCCCTATACCAGTTTCAAAAGTACTTTATCTTCACTTTTGTCTTGTCCTCGAACACAGTGGCAGTGGTTTTTACAGGGAGGCTTTCATGGTACCCTCAGTATTTCAAAAACACACCTGTCCAAGGGCGAGCTTCCCTTTCTGTGTAGGGAGTTAGTGTTGAAGGCTGGTAGAAAGGAGCACACACTTAACGGTATAGACCCTGGAGGAAACATTGGTGTTTTCTAGTTACTTGGAGGGATCAACTCTAGTGGTTTGAGGTGCTCTTTCTGTTAAGTTTTTATCTACATGGAGGAAAGTATTTTCCCAAGAAATGTCATTTTACTCCACACAAAATCTTCTTCCTCTGAAGTTCCTGCATTGGTTTGTTCAAGAAAAGGATACATCTGGTCCTAAAATGGACTTATGGACCAGAATTAATCTCGCTCAAAAAGATGTTAGCCTTCATGACCCAGAAAATACACTCTTTGTAAAACTGTATACTAATTTACCTTCAAAATCCAATACCTTTTGTCATAAAAGGCCCATGAAATAACTCCCACCTCCACCTCTCTCCTTGTACTCATTCCCTCTCTCTGTTCTTTTTTTCTTTTTTCTTTTTTAAAAAATATATTTTATTGATTTTTTTACAGAGAGGAAAGGAGAGGGATAGAGAGCTAGAAACATCGATGAGAAAGAAACATCGACCAGCCGCCTCCTGCACACCCCCCACTGAGGATGTGCCCACAACCAGTGTACATGACCTTGACCAGAATCGAACCCAGGACCCTTCAGTCTGCAGACCGACGCTCTATCCACTGAGCCAAACCGATTTCGGCTCTTTTTTCTTTTTATTATTTTTAAAATATATATTTTTTATTGATTTCAGAGGAAGGGAGAGGGAGGGAGAAATAGAAACATCAATGATGAGAGAGAATCATTGATTGGCTGCCTCCTGAAGGCCCCACATTGGCATTGGGGATCCAGCCTGCAGCCCAGGCATATGCCCTGACTGGGAATCAAACTGTGACCTCCTGGTTCATAGGTCAAAGTTCAACCACGGAGCCACACCAGCTGGGTTTCCTCCGTTCTGTCAAACTACTTGTCTTAAATATGTCATGTGACCTGATTGTTCTCCCTATCTGTCATCTCCTTCCCTACATCCTTTGGCCAAGATTTCTTTTCTTTTTCTTTTTTAAAAAATATATTTTATTGATTTTTTACAGAAAGGAAGAGAAGGGATAGAGAGTTAGAAACATCGGTGAGAGAGAGACATCAATCAGCTGCCTCTTGCACAACCCCTACTGGGGATGTGCCCGCAACCAAGGCACATGCCCTTGACTGGAATTGAACCCGGGACCTTTCAGTCCGCAGGCCAATGCTCTTTCCACTGAGCCAAACCGGTTTCGGCTGGCCATGTTTTCTTACCATTTGTCTTTCAAAGCCCACTTAGATGTCCACTTCTTTGTTATTACCATATCATGTTATGTTGCAAACACACATAGACTCATAAACACACTTGAGAGTAAGGTCCACGCCTTATTCTTTTCCATAACTGGGCTGCTTACTGGGCATTGGCATGTAATAGGCACTCCAATGTTTACGGAATTAAGTTGAAGCATAGGTTGGGGGCTGCAACAGACAACTAAAATACTAGTCCAGGTCTTGGAGAAGCAGTGTTTTCATTGCCATCGTCTTTGGAAAACTGACCTTTCTTAAGAGAGCTTAATATCCTTCCCTACTTCGGTTTTTATTTGTGTTAGCAATTTATTTGTGTTAGCAATTATGATCTGGGAAGTGGAGATGGCAGACAGTCTGGATGGCTTCCCGAGATCCCTCAAGTGCTCGGGAGAAACCGCAGTCACGCCACTCTTGCTCCTGGGACACGGAAGCAGCAGCACTGGGAAGCTCTAAAGCCCTTATCCTTGGCCTTGTTAAGTTTGCTTGTTTGTTGGGATGATGAACTGGCTTTGGAGAGAACATTAATGGTCTGGGGCAGCTCTAGAGGCTCATTTCAGTTAAGCTGCCCTTGTTGTTTAATTTCATATATAATTACAGTATCCTTTCAGTGGTGGGGAGGAAAAATTGGAATAGGTTGTCACTTGTGACTGGGTTTCTAAATTCTTGTTTCATTCCATCCCTTATTCTTTGTGTCGATTTAAAAGTTATATAACATGGATTCATGCTTATTGAAAACAAAGTACAAAAATGTCTAGTGGGGGTTTGAGAACAAATATGTGATACCTTAATCAATAAAGAAATTTTTAAAAATGTCTAGAGACAAAAATTAAAGTTCCTCTGCCAAGCCCTATGTTTTTGTGTGTTATATACACACAGATAAAGCTTTTTTAAAAATATGGTAAGGATTGCACTCTTGGTATTGTTCTGTGATTATGTGAAGTCATTAGGTCATGTTGAGTTGAGAAGTGGTCATTTATAACCAACCCTTGGTAATCCTTATCCATGTTTGATCAATTGCTGTAATAATACCTAATAACACTTCAATAGTTCTATTCAATTTTGCAGCGTATTAGATGACTTGTATTTTCTTCTTTTAACAGGATAAGTATGATATTTTTCTTGATGATTCAGTATGTTGTTTCTAATACCTGCAAACAATCCTGTAAGATTTACTAGTATTAAGTCACATATAGATTAAGAAACTGAGGCTTAGTGAAGTTAAGCTAATTTACTAGTATTCAAGGTCACACAATTAAGAGTGGCTGGCTGTTCAGAGAATCAAATTCAAGGCAATCTAACTTTATTTTTTTTTTAAAAACTTTCTTGAGAGTACGTTTATTAAAGCTTAAAGGAAGGGCTTAAGATAGAACAGACAAGACAGTAACAGCAGTGAGCATAAGTGGAGCTGCCTTGGCACTTTATTTTTTTATTTTTATTTTTTTAAATATATATATTTTATTGATTTTTCACAGAGAGGAAGGGAGAGGGATAAGAGAGCTAGAAACATCGATGAGAGAGATACATCGACCAGCTGCCTCCTGCACACCCCCTACCGGGGACGTGCCCACAACCAAGGTACATGCCCTTGACCGGAATCGAACCTGGGACCCTTCAGTCCGTAGGCCGATGCTCTATCCACTGAGCCAAACCGGCTTTGCCTTGGCACTTTAGAAAGAAAGTCACAGAGGCAAAGTGAGTCATCTGGACTGTGTGGGCACAGGAAACAAGTTACTGAGGCAAAAGAAGGGTCCTTGGAGAAAGAAAACAAAGATCGTGCCTTAGGAAATAAGGAGGGGCGAGGTATGTAGGAAATAGCCAATCAATGATTCTCTCTCATCATTGATGTTTCTGTCTCTCTCCCTTTCCCTTATCTCTCTAAAAATCAATAAAAACATCTATTTTTAAAAAATATATTTTATTGATTTTCTTACAGAGAGGAAGGGAGAGAGATAGAGAGCTAGAAACATCGATGAGAGAGAAACATCGACCAGCTGCCTCTTGCACACCCCCTACTGGGGATGTGCCCGCAACCAATGTACATGCCCTTGACCGGAATCGAACCTGGGACCTTTGAGTCTGCAGACCGATGTTCTGTCGCTGAGCCAAACCAGTTTCAGCTATTTTTTTTTTTAAGCAATGTCCCACCCTAGCTTGTTTTGCTCAGTGGATAGAGCATTGGCCTGTGGACTGAAGGGTCCTGGATTCTATTCCGGTCAAGGGCACATGCCAAATTGCAGGCTCTATCCCCAGTAGAGGGTGTACAGGAGTCAGCTGATTGATGTTTCTCATCTATGTTTCTAACTCTGTCCCTCTCCCTTCCTCTTTGTAAAAAAATCAATAATATATATATATTTTTAAAAATGCCTAATCTGGTGATATATTTGGCTTCTCTCTCAATCTTAGAACAGTGTTTCTCAAATCATCTTCTGTGGTAAGGATGAGTGTTGTTTTTCCTGATCTGTTGCAAATCAATACTTTTGTAAAATACAAAATAAATGATTTACTAGACAAATGAAGTTTAAAAAGGCATAAGCAATACAAGCCAAATGTATTCTTAGATTCAAAATTACTAGGTCAAATTGCTCTACAAATTTCTAAGTGCTTACTTTCAATTTCTATGCTTATTTCCCCCACAGACTGGTGAAATCAGCCCTGAACTACATATACTCTTCAAGGCATTACCTTGGAGGTGTTAGGGTTTTTTATAAGTATTTTATTGTGAAGAATTTTTCATGTATGCAGGGGTAGAGATAATAGTGCAAAAAAAGAATCCCTTGTACTGTCACTCAGCTTCAGCAGTTATCAACTCGTAGTCAATCTTTTATCTTCTTTCACACCCTTGCCAAGCTATTGTTTTGACATAAAACCCAGGCATATCATTCCATTCATAAGTTTTTTAGTAAATATCTCTAAAATATAGGGACTCCAAAAATTATAACTTCCATAACATCACACCTAAAATAATTGACAATAATTCCTTAATATATTCAGATGTGCAGTGTTTAGATTTCTCAGATTGTTTATAAATATCTATAATTGATTCCTTCAAATAACTAGATATCCTTCATTCTGTTAATATGATAATTATATTAATTTTTGTATGTCGAACCACCCGTGTATTCCTGGAATAAATCATAAGAATTGTTCATGATGCATAATACTTCTATTATGCTGCTGAATTCAGTTTTTCAGTGTCTTACTATTTTGCATTTATATTCATAAAGGATATTGATCTGTAGTTTTCTTGTAATGTCGTCATTTGGCGTTGGTGTTAGAGCAATGGCTTAATAAAATGAATCAAAAAGTGTCTCCTCTTTAATTTTTGGATTTTCAGACAGATTGGTGTTAATTCTGAAGAACTGGCTTTTAGAAGTAGCTTCAGTGCTTTCTGTGTGACCTTGACAATTCAACCTCATTTCCCAAAGGATATGTAATTGAATAAAGTACTCTTTAATATATCTCTACCAGTTTTTTGTCCTATACTTGGGTCTAATTTGGTAGAAAGATGTTTGACAACTTGTTATCAAGGATGAATTAAGGTATATTGAGATAAGTAACTATGACCTAAGTCTATTTACTATAGAGCCTTTAGTGCACAAATGCTCTTTTCTAAAATTAGCTTAATTGGATAATGATCTTTTGTTTTTCCTTCTCTCTAGGTTCTTTGCACTGACATCCCTTCGTCTTGTATTTTTGCTTGCATTCAGCTCAATGATCATAGTGTGTATAGATCAATGGAAGAACAAAATCTGGCCTGAAATAAAAGGTACGTTTTTAGCATTTAGAACACCCTGAACTTCTTTTCTATAATTTTTACCTTTAGTTTTGGGGATTTATAAGGGAGTATGTGGAACTGGGAATATCTTTTGATGTTGGAATTATTTGCTTTAGGAGACCTTTCTCCATCTGTATGTAATTTCTTAGAATTGAGTTCTGCCCTTCTCATTGTTGAGCTCAGAAAATTGTATGTCGCCTGAGATATTCTTGCCCTCATAGCTGAGGAATAAGTAATCCTTAAATAGTCCTCAAGTTTTTAAAAAACAATTCACTTCATTGGATACTATGCCTTTACTAAGGCAGTGTTAATTTGCCTCTCAGGAATTTTAAAATTTATTTTAAAATATATTCTTATTGATTTCAGAGAGAAAGGGAGAGAGGTATAAAAACATTAAAGACTGAGAGTCATTGATCAGCTGCCTCCTGCACACCCCATACTGGGGATCGAGCCCGCAACCCTGTCATGTGCCCTGACCCAGAATTGAACCATGACCACATGGCTCATAGGTCAACACTGAGCCACCTCGGCCAGGCCAGAGTGTACAGCTTTTAAATACACTCCCTTTCTGTGTGCAGAGACTTCAAGGAATCATGTCAAAAGACTTTATATCATTCATTGTAGTTAAAGGGTCTCTTTTTTAAAAGAACAGGCAGATTTCTAGTGTTGGAGTAGTTAAAACGTGCTTTGTAACCATTGATGTGTTTCAACAAACCAGATACACTTGAGGGGTGGATGGACTATATGTTTATGTATACCTTGGCTTTCCGCTGCAGTAATGAGAAGGGGCCCTGAGGCTCCATTTGGATCCTCCTAACCTCACTCCCCGCACACACCACTCTGCTGGAGAAATGAACAAGCATTAGGCATTATTTCCTTGCTGGCAGCTTCCTAACTCTGGCAGTATAACATAGTGTCTCCTTTTATCTTTCCCCCCAAACCTATTAAAACTTGAGCAGTCAGACCAACAGCCTAACATTTTCGTGTTTAGTTTTCCCTACCAACTAATGCTGGTGTTTGTTTTAATATTGTAGTGTCAAGACCCGACGCATTAGACAATGAGAGGTATGGAATACTAATTGAATCCCTTTTTATTGCTCTGATTGATTCTCTTGTTGTAATATTCTGGTTATATGTTGTTGTTAACCCATGTTCTGGACAGCTGTAAGCTGAGAACCTAGGTTGTTCCAAGCAATCATTTTAACAGATCCTAAAGTTCAGGCAGAAGTTTGTTGAGATGGCTAGTGTCCTCTGATATTTACAAGAGAAGTTTCTGAAGAAGCAGCGTTACAGTTCCCCATAACTTGACATGCCAGGGAGTTATCGATAGCTGCATTATCCAGTCCTAGTGAGAAAACCCGGAGGCCACTTCATTTGTCTCCTGGTCTTATACCAGGTCATTTCTGTTTTCCGTGACCTCTAGCTGTTTAAAATTTCCTGGTCGGAAAACACATCGGTTCCTGGCATCAGCAAGTCAAAGATCCCTCTTGTGTCTTACGGCTCCTGCTTTCATTTTTCAGCTCACTCATCCCGTCCGTGTGATCTCAGTAATTTTCTCCGCTGTGGTTTACTTCTGGTTTTGCTTGTTTTCTCCCTGAGGGGAATGTCCACCATCGCCTCCCTCTCAGCAGCAGTGGTGTCAGAGCGCCTTACTTTTATCCCTGGATTGCAATCACAGTGAATTGCAATGGCTGAGGGCAGGGATGATGTTTCTAAGCACAAAGGGCCTCGGAACTGGTGGCAGGTTTACACATGAGCATGGGGCTGCCTGCTCATAGGGTGGAGTTGTCAGAACAGGTTTGCCCTTGTAGTCCCTAAATTCAAGTTTGAACCTGGTGAGCCGAGAAGAAAGTCACGCTTCACCTTCAAAGCACCTAGGACAGCCACTCCCTGGCCCCCGTTTAAACCCGGAAGCATTGGCTTCCTGCACAGCACGTGGGGGGAGTCCTCACCCCTCTCCTCTCACAGCCCCCTTCTCTCTCCGTAGCTGGGGCTTTGTGCACCCTCGGCTACTCAGCGTGCCTGAGCTCTGTCACCACGTAGCCGAATTCTGGGTCAGTGGGACCGTTTTCATAAGGAATCTTTTGCTTTTCAAAAAGCAAAACCCAGGCAAGGTAAGATGCTTCCCTTTTTCACTTCTGTGTCTAGCTACTCAGTTCAGTTCATGCTAAACTGAAAAAAGCAAAACAAAATTCTTTACTACATATTCTCATTCAAGAAAGAAAAGATCAAGAGTTTTATAGCGACAAAGGGGAGTTACAGGAAAGGGCTTCTGACCAGCCACTAAGACTAAAGCAGAGCTTGACTCCTCCTCTGGGTGCTTGCCACTTAGATTAGGCCACCTTTCTCTTCTAAGATGAGAAAGAAAGCTTGCTTGTATGTATTCTGTGTCATATTAAACATGTGACAGGTTGTTGTTTTTTATTTTATTTTTAATTTGACTTAAAAAAAAAAACAACACAACACTGACACTTGCTTCAGAGAGAATATTTGGCTAAATCCTATTCAAACCGGCTTCTCAGCATGAAAGGTGCAGCTCAATGGGGCCACCTACATCAAAGGAGTTTGAATAGAAGTGGACATCCTCTTTTCCTCCCAAAGAGAATCAAATTGGATGCAAAGTGGCTGGGTACATGTGTCATTCCGATGTGTCCATGCTTTACTCATAGGCCATAAAGAATTATTTCAGTCACATCTCTACCTTACCTCCCATTCTCACCTAGTCCCCTGCCATGTAGCAGAAACCTAACACTGTTTTCTGACCCCCCCTCCCCCAGTTCTGCTTGCTGAGCTGTGGGATACTGACCTTCTTGGCTGTCTTGGGCCGCTACGTCCCTGGGCTCCTGCTGTCCTATTTAATGCGTAAGTATGGCCTATCCCTACCCCTGTGAGTGTACTCTACTCAGAGCTTTTCCAGCCACAGCTGACTCTGGGAGGCCTTTTATATTTTGATTCTCTAGGAAATTATCTTTTTCCATGATTTGTTTAGTTCCTGAAAGGGTCTTCTTGCCCTTTTAGCAGGCTCCCCACATACAAAGACCTTATCTTACCAACTCTGCTTTAGAAATTGACGAGTGTTTACTATCATATATTGTATTAACAACTATAAAGGACTGTCCCTATTTAAGGAGAGAATTTTAACAGTGAATTATGTAACAGCAGAACTTAACTCCTAGGGAATCCTCTACTAGGTTCTGTTCACCCTAGGTCACTTTTCCCCCCCATAGCACAAATTTTATAAATTTAGTTACTTCTGTTGGCATGAATGCTGCTGTTTGTGGCCATTATCAGAAGCTCACGTGATTTGTTATGTAGCTTCTGAGGCATTGTTACCCTTTGGCCTTATTTACGGCCCAGTGATAACCATATGCAAGCGACCACACACCTCATTCTGCCCTCAATATATCAGCTCTGTAGATGGCTGTAAATGTGTCTGCTTTCCAACAGAACCCCCTCCGTACTGGGGAGACTAGTGAAGATGGCCACAGAATTAAGCATAACTGTTTTATACTAAGTGTCTAAACCCCTTAGGACACAATAGCAGAGGGACAGGTAGGACTGTTTTGTGCACCCCTTCTCCATTTTACCACCATTTCCCATTCCTCTCAGTTGTCATTATGATGATGTGGCCCCTTGCCGTGTACCACCGACTGTGGGATCGGGCCTGTGTACGGCTGAAGCCAGCTCTGCAGCGGCTGGACTTCAGTGTCCGAGGCTATATGATGTCCAAGCAGAGAGAGAGACAACGTGAGTGTAAGGGGGAGGCCTCCTTCCACGTGGGCGGTTTGGGGGAGAGAAGGAAAGCCCACAGATGGTCCTCGAAAGTGGGAAAAGCGGGATGCGGTTGGTGTGTGGGGGGTGGCAGGTAAAAGTGATATTCTATTCCAGGGAAATCTATGCAGGCTTACCAATTTTTTCCACTTGGAATTCAAGATACTCTCTTTTAAACAAATCTGAGGAAAGCTCTCCTGTGTTGAATAAAAGACAGTGAAGATAATCCCTAGTGTTGGCTGCTTTTTATGAAGCTTTTTTCTTGTGCCCAAGCATTGTGCTGGCTGCTCTCATACATTATTTTATTTAACCTTTACAGCCGTGAGCAGAGGGGGGTATTAGCTTCCTTTTCCAGTTGAGGAAACTGAAGCTCGCAGTTAGTAAAGGGCAGAGAAGTTCTTTTAAACCCTCAAGTCGTGCCTTTTTTCGCTGTTGAGAGCTGCCTTCCAGAGATGTTTAGAACGACTGTCTCAGCAGCCAGAGATTTCCAGCCTGAGGTTCTCCAGCTCAGTGACAGCGGCTGTGTGAACTTTTCCTCCTGGGGCCGCATAGGTTAGGGGTTCAGTAAGCCTGGCCTCAACTAGCCCTGCATTCGGTCACCAAGGCCCTGCTCCCGCTGGGCAGCCAGGGGAATAGTATCAGTCCCCAAAGGCCTGGCTGAACCAAGCTGGCCATCTCCCTTTGCCCTCCGTGTCTGCTTTCCACCCGGACAGCCAGTCAGTTCCCCGCTGGTCCTGAGAGCTGTTGACAAGCCTGGTAGTTGATCCCCTGAAGAGTGGCTAATGGATAGCTGTTGGAAGAAAGATCTTTTTCTTCTGTGCTATCAACTTACCTTTCTGTCCACTTAGGCTCTGCAGCTCACCCCCAGGCATTGTTGGGTAGGCTTCAGGCCATATTCAGGGAGGTTGGGTTCTCTCTCTTTTTAAAAAAAATTCTTTATTATTTAAAGTATTACATATAGTATTACATATGTCTCCTTTCCGCCATTGATCTCTCCCCGGCTACACCCATCCCCCCAGCACATGCCCTCACCCCCCTCGTGTCTGTGCCCATTGGTTATGCTTATATGCATGGATTATCTTATGTTCTCATTTTATGCCTTCGAAGCTCAAAGAGGGTAGGGGTTTCCCCTTCAAGGGAAGGTGCCCAGGCCTTCTGCTCTTTCCACCTAGTGCGCCGCAGAGCTCTGCACCCAGACCGTGCCCTGGACCAGAGTGACAGTGAAGAAGAGCTTGCTGCCTTCTGTCCTCAGGTACTTTGGATGTGGGAGCTGTACCACTGGCCAGATTTCTTTTTCTTTTTTTTTTTTAAAGAATTTTCTTTTTGCTGAAACCAGTTTGGCTCAGTGGATAGACCGTCGGTCTGTGGACTGAAAGGTCCCAGGTTTGATTCCGGTCAAGGGCGTGTACGTTGGTTGTGGGCACATCCCCGGTAGGGGGTGTGCAGGAGGCAGCTGGTCGATGTTTCTCTCTCATCGACATTTCTAGCTCTCTATCCCTCTCCCTTCCTCTCTGAGGAAAATCAATAAAATAAAATAAAAATTAAAAAAAATAATTTTCTTTTTATTACTTATTTGTTTATATATTTTTAATTGATTTTACAGAGGAAGGGAGAAGGAAAGATAGAAACATCATGATAAGAATCATTGATCGGCTGCTTCCTGCACGCCCTCTACTGGGGAGCGAGCCCGCAACGGCAACTGAGGCCTTTGCCCCGACCAGGAATCGAACCACCAACCTTCCAGTACATGGGATGATGCCCAGCCAACTGAGCCAGGGCTGGCCAGTCTTCTTTAGCTCCCTTTTAACCATCTGGCACCTACATGTAGGTAGTGAGCTCACAGGCTCAGGCACTCCCTCCTCACCCTTGTGAGAGCCCAGACATGAGTATAACTGCCCTCCTGTGAGGAGAGAAGCTAGTGCTAGTTTGGGACTTTGTTAATCAGCTTAACAATAACCCACAACCTTCGGACCAACTTAGTTTGTGACTTTGTAAATGGATCTCAGTTTGAGCCTGGTGACCAGCACACCCTCTTTCATGTCTCCCTTTAACCCCTACCATCATGGCAGAACTTCTGGAACTGGTGTGACCATCTTTTAAAGAGCCCTGCTCATCTTGGGTTGGGCAGTGTGTGATTCCTCCAGGTCACCTGTGAAAAGTGTTTTCTGGATCAGATTGCTTAAGAGTAAGTGGCTGGTTGACTCCTAAGACTGCTTTCCTTCCTGTGCTCTGGATGGATGAATAAGGGTGTTTTCCTTGGGGAGCAGCCTAAAAATGGTCAAGATTTTGACAGAAGTCCCCATCCACACCTGGTATCTGGCCTTAGGGTAGTCTTCAGGGCCAGTAATTAGTGAAGCTGTTACTGGGCAACTGCATCTCTGCATCTGTTCTCTCTCTCTCTCTTTTTTTTTTTTAAACTTAAAAAAATTTTAATTTATTGCCTCTGTCCTTGCTGGCATCACCTCTTCAGGCTTGTCTGTCTTTTCTTTCCTCAGCTGGATGATTCTATTGTTGCCAGGGAACTGGCCATCACAGACTCTGAGCACTCGGATGCTGAGGTCTCCTGCACAGACAATGGCACGTTCAATCTTTCACGGGGCCAAACACCTCTAACAGAAGGCTCTGAAGGTGAGGCGCCTGACTGGATAATGGTTCTGACTTACCACCTTTCAGCTTCCCTGGACAGAAGGGACACTGCCCTCTCCTCTCCTGTTCTCTGAGGAGTGGATCAGGTGGCAGAGCAGCCTTAGGGGTATGGTACATCTAGGATGGCACAGCTGCTCTCCATGGAATCCTCAGTTCCTTCGTTTCCTCAGGTTGTGGGCTCATGGGGAGCACAGTGGGAGAAGAGTGTGGGGGGTTCCCTGGCCAGGAGCGGACTCGGCAGTCTAAGTAGCAGGGGAAAGCTGACCAGGGCCATGGGTTTTGCTTCACCCTTTGATACCCAGGGTGGAAAAATGGGGTTACATGGGGCTGACTTGGTGGGGTGGGGCCAGGGAGTTGCTGTGTCTCAGACTCCCTTCTGTGCTCTCAGACCTAGATGGTCACAGTGATCCAGAGGAATCCTTTGCCAGAGACCTTCCAGACTTCCCTTCCATTGTGGATCCCGCTGGCCTGGACGATGAGGACGATACCAGCATTGGAATGCCCAGCTTGGTGTACCATTCCCCACCAGGGGCTGAGCCCCAGGCCTCCCCAGCCAGCCGTGACGAGAGTACACTGCCGGAGCTCCTGCTTGGTGCCCTGCCCGCAGGGTCCAACCTCACCAGCAACTTTGCCAGCCTGGTCTCCCAGGGCATGATCCAGCTGGCCCTGTCAGGGGCCTCCCAGCCTGGCCCTTCTGGCCAACCTCCCCGGAGAGCAACCAGAGGCATCCTCCGGGCCCCCAGCTCAGACCTGGACACTGATGCTGAGGGCGATGACTTTGAACTTCTGGACCAATCAGAGCTGAGTCAGCTGGACCCTGCCAGTTCCAGAAGCCACTGAAGCAGAGACTCCTTTTCGGGGGGGGGGGGGGGTGTGTCACTGTGGCTTAGGGTTTTTTTCTCCTCATCCCACTAAAGGTGAAGGGGCAAGGGAAGAACCCGGGTCCCATCCCCTGACTTGTCCTTGTATGCCTGGTGGCCTTGCGGATGCTCAGAGGCCTGTTGAGAGAGGATACTCACTTCCCCGCTCCAGCTGGACACATTTCTGAGCTCAGCCACTGGCGTGAGGATGCTTCCTGAGGGCGGCTTCTCCCCGTCAGGTGGCACTTCCGGGGAACAGAGTAGTCAGGGGTATTGGTTCCCCTGGAGGGGGTGCTGCTGTTCGCTTCTAGACATGGGTGCTCCGGAGTCCTCCTTGGTAGAAGCGCCCCTCCTCTCCCTCCTCCTCCATCACCCCCTAGAGGCCCGAGTCAGGCGGCAGCTGGAGGAGTGACGCTGTCCTCCTCTTTGCTAAGCCATGATTTGTCTGTTTCTAAGCAAGCTTCTCCTTTGGTTCTGCAGAGCAGGCCTGTTCCCTCTGCCACCGCCCATCCTCATTTCTGAGGCCTCACCCCAGTGCTCCACAACAGTGCTTGTGAAATGTAAGCAATGTGAACGTGGTGTGGAGGTGGGCCTCGTCTGCTTTACCGCGGGCCGTGGGGTCGGCTGGCTGGCAGGGTGAGTGCCTCTGTGTCTTATGGTCTCACTGGAGCTGCTGGAGCTGCCGGGTAGTCTTTGGTGCTGCTAACCCCTGGCTCTGTTTGACCGTCAGCCTGAGCAACAAGCAAAGCAATACCAGACCATCCCCATTTCCATGCTCCTGTTCCTTCCCTTGCTGCTCCTCTGGAGAAGCAGTATTCCACGGGGGATGCCAGAGTAGCACTTTACAAATGGCTCAGTGGCATTCATCCCAGAAGCCACCAGCTCTTCCTTCACCAGCTATTCTTACTCTGCTCAGCCCCTTTAAAACTTTTTCTATGGAACTGCTTCCCAACTTGGTGGACCTCTTTTAAGGATGAGCCCAATTAGCAAGAATGTGTCTGGAATGAACAGCGACCCCTCTAAGGGGTATCTGTTAGACCAGTGGTTGGCAAACCGCGGCTCGAGAGCCACGGCTCTTTGGCCCCTTGAGTGTTCTAAAGCCACTTTCTCAAAATAGACTCGCCCAGGCCAAAAACTGACTTCTGCGCATGGGCCACGAAGGTTCGCCCCCGCACGTGGTATTTTGTGGAAGAGCCACACTCGGGGCCAAAAAGCCGCATGTGGCTTGAGAGCTGCGGTTTGCCAACCAAACTGTGTTAGACTGTCCCTCGTAAAATCATGTGAAACAAAAACTGATTAGTTCTAAACCTGTGTCAGCTTACACCCTCTCTCTGCTTCTCCAGAGCTCAAGCCAAACTCTCCCATCCTCTTTCCCTCTGCATCAACCCTTTGCTGATCCTCAGGGACCACTCCCCCAACACCTCCGCACCTGGGAGAGGCATGCCGGACAGAGCCCATTGTCATGTGCTGCAGGTGGGAGTGTGCTGACACGTGTGCTCTTGGTTGGTGAAAGGTAGAGGCCAGGACGCGAAAATCATTACCGGTGAGAAGGGAGAAGAACTGGGTACCTGTTTGTGTGAATGTTAGGGGTAACGGCATTTCTCCACTTGGGGTTCTCAGATTTTTTGGGCACCTGATCTCCTCTCAGAGCCCAGGTGTCTTATAGGTGATCTCTGGTGTGGAAAGAAATGGGAGGTGTGAGGAAGGAGTGGGATTTTGTGTGTTTGCATGAGTGTGTGTAGCTCCAGGCTTGGGAGTTAGCAAGGAGGGAAGGAAGGAGAGCAAAATCTTTGGAAGGTGTTTCTTGTACCTGGGGATCCTGCTCTGAATCTCCTTAATCCTCCACTGTGAATTGGGGTGGGGGTAGGGGCAGGAGGGGTGCTGGGGAATAAATCTTCTATGAGAACAATATTTAAGAGACTAATGAATGGTGTCCTACCCTTGATAGGCCTCTTGTTAATCTGGTGTGTGATTAGAGAGGGGAGAGCCTCAGAAGAGGAAGTCCAGGTGTGAGCAACCCATTTGCCTATTGGGCTTTCCTCTGTGATGGTCAGAAAATCACATGGTGTGAGGCCACGGTCCCCTCTCCAGGAGAGCCCGGACATGAGCTCTGACACTCTTGATCACCATCTAGCCTGCAGTTCCATCATTTTAAATTCTTTTTTGATTTTTAATCCTCACCTGAAGATGCTTTTACTGATTTCAGAGAGAGGGAAAGAAAAACATCAATGTATGAGAGAAACATTGGTTGCCTCCTGTACAGACTCCCACCAGCCATCAAACCCACAATCTATGTGCCCTGATTGGAACAGAACCAGCAACCTTTCGGTGCCCAGTGACGCTCCAACCAACCGAGCCACACTGGCCCGGGCATCCAATCCTTGATACTTCTCCCTAAACGTGTGAAGTCGAGTGTATTTCAAAGGCTAATGAGAGTTTAGGTAACAGAAGGCTTTAAAAAGTAACACCACGTCCCCCATCTGGATTGAGCTGCAGGGACAGCTGCTCTTTCGGCCTTCACCTGACCTCAGAAACTAGAAATACTTATTTTTAAGCTTTGTCCCGTTCGCCACTGTGGGCAGGAGTGGAAAGTACCTGCCAGGTGTTGCCATAAAATTGACTCGGCCAACAGGAAACTTCTAAAAGCTTTTCGGTTTAATAGCCCCCTCGCAGCCCTCCCTGTCTTTCCTTGGCGTTCAAACCACAGCAGGAACTGAGCGCCCCCTATGTGCGGGGCTCGGTAACCAGCAAACAAAGGTCACTTTCTAAGTCTACGATCGCCCTTCTGCAAGTAGCCCTGGTTCCTACTCTACAACTGGTAAGCCTAACGGCAGAGGGCCTCGGGCCGTGGGGCAGGACGTGGCCCTGACCGTAACGGCGCAGTGACCTTGAGCGAGCCCATGGCCCAGTGGGAGTTGACCCTGAGGATTCCCGCTGGAACCTTCGGCCCTGCTCAGCCGCCGTGGGGGCTGGGTCCCAAACAAGGCGTGATTTACTGCGGCTTCCGTCCCGAGGGGGAGTGAGAGGAGATGGGAGCGCGTGCCCCGCCGCCTCCGCGGAGACCGGCGCGCGGCATCCCGGCTCCGGGCAGACATCGCCTAGGCCGCTCCGCTCCTCGCGAGAAGGCGTCCTCTTCCGCCAATCACCGCACGAGGCCCGCCCCTCCCGCCGCCGGAAGAAGCCGTTGCCCGGAGCAACTGTAACGTCCGGCTTTCGGAGTTTGGCGGCGGGAAAGGCCATGAGTAAAGGCAGGGCTGAAGCGGCGACTGGAGGTACGCGGGCCTCGGGAGCCGGGGAGAGCGGAGGGGAGCGGGTCAGGGGTCGGTGAGTGACCCTCCCCTGTGTGTGCTCCCCCCGCAGCCCCCGGGATCCTCCTGAAGTACCTGCAGGAGCAGAACCGGCCCTACAGCGCCCAGGATGTGTTTGGGAACCTGCAGCGGGAGCACGGGCTGGGCAAAGCGGTGAGGACCCTCCCGGATTCCCCCTCTGGGCGCCCCTCACGCCGGCCTGGGGTCCTGCCGCCTGACGCTGCCACTCTAGCCCTGGGCTTCCTAAGGCCGCCCGCCCGGCCGAAGCCACTGATTGCTCCGCTCTCGCCTCTGCCAGGCCGTGGTGAAGGCGCTGGAGCAGCTGGCCCAACAAGGCAAGATCAAAGAGAAGATGTACGGCAAGCAGAAGATTTATTTCGCGGACCAGGTGAGGGAAGACCCCGCAAATTGCCGCCTCCCACCCCTCCCCCCCGCGCCTGCCCCGTGCAAGCCTAATTTAGAGGAATCAGCCCGAAGTATGAACTCTCTTTGGGAGAATTGAGGCAATCCATGAAACTCAGCTGTCTTACGCCATTAAAAGGGCCCCATCCATCCTTTAAACCCTTGCTATGATCCAAACGTCATAAAATATGACAGGAAATCCAAGATCCATTTATGCTTGGAAGTTCTTACTCCCAATCATCTAGATTAGACCCACCTTCTTTATTTTCCTTCTGTCTCCACCTGCCTTCCTAAACACATTAATTTTGTATCTCCAGCCCAGACCTCCAAATGGATGTCTTTCAGAATCATTATGGCTACAGTAGGATGCGACAGCTCTCCCCTACTGGCTTTTTTTCTTTTTTCTTTTCTTGATTTCAGGGAAGAAGGCAGAGAGAGAGAAAAAAACAAAACAAAACCCAGATGATCAATGATGAGAATCATTAATCGGCTGGCTGCCTTCTGCATGCCCCCTTCTGAGGATCGAGTCTGCAACTTGGGCATGTGCCCTTGACCGGAATCAAACCTGTGACCTTTAGTCCAAGGCTGAGGCTTTATCCACTGAGCCATATCAGCTAGGGCACATTCTTCTTTTTTAATGGAATCAGTCTTCCCCCAAGCCAGAGAGGAGGGGCTCCTTCTTAACCTCCCTTATCTCACGTGGCTCCCAGCCATCAAGTCCAGCTGATTTCCCCTTCTTGAATCCACTTGCCATCACTGCTCTAGTTCAGATGCTCCTCATCTATTGCAATATCCTAACATCTCCTGGTCTCAAACACTGCAGCCAGGGCTCATGGCCTCTTGAGGTGCTTGCCTCTTGAGGCATACTGTAGTATAATTGTCTTTTCACTTGTCTCCCCACTAAACTGCCCTCAGACAGACCCCATTTCTCATTTATCTTCCTTTACTTAGCACCCCACAGGTTTCATTGTTACTACTCTGTTGAAGGTCCCCTAAGGAAGATGAAAGGTTTTTTTGTTTGTTTTTTGTTTTTTCTGTAAAGGGCCAGACAGTTGTTATGCTCTGCAGGCCAGGTGGCCTCTTGCCACAGCTACTCAGCTGTGACTACTCAGTGTAGAGCAAAAGCATCATCCATAGGCAATAGTAATGAGTGGCTGTTTCAATATATTTTCATTTTTTAAAAAACATGCAGGATTTGGCTTACAGGCTGTAGTTTGCTGCCTCTTGTAAAGGTTTAACACTGCCTTAGAGAGTCCAGGCTGCCCAGGCTGGATTCACATCCTTTCTAACCCGCTCCCCTCACCAACTGACGAGACCCCCACCGAGCCCCAACACAGCCCTTTTTCTAGCAGCTTGTGTCTCATGGGAGGGGCTCCTCAGACTTTACTACTAGTCCCTTAGCCAAATCCCTCCCACCATGCCTCTGCCTGTCCACTCTTCCTGTTGTGGAAGCCCTTATCTAGTCGTCATCACTTTGGGAAGAATGTTCCTTTCCTCCTTCAGCCGAGTGAGATTTGACCACTAAACCGAAAGGTATTTGTCCTGTTCAGTCTCCTGCCAACCTAGCAGCCCCTCGAGGACAGGCATTAGGTTTCAACTTCGATATGTTGTTGTTGGACCCGGCACTAACCTGAATGATCTCTCAAAGTGCACTCCTGCTATTGGGGAAGATCCTTTGGAAGGTTCTGTGGAGCCGGCATGGCCATGGCACACTCAGCCCTGGGGCGCCTTACTGTGCCTCGCCAGCTCAGCCAGGTTCAGTGGCCCCGAGTGGGGGGGTGAAGAATTAGGAAAGACAGACGAGAGAATGAAAGCTGGGACTCTCTTTCCCTGATGGGGACCCAGCAGTGCCAATGCCCACAAGCTGTCTTTATTTTACAGCCGATGCCACGAGGCAAAGGAAGGGCCTGGTCAAGATGTTTACAACATTCTCGTGGGCCTCAATCCTACTCCATTACATGCACCTGACCAAGCTTTGTTTACTTGCAGCCTGTTTCACTCAGGCACGTGGGGCCTCGTGCTCAGACACAGGTTGAAGCTCACACCTACAGCCGTTGGCCATCATCGTGCGGGGAGGGCTCTGCCCTCCACGCTGGGACTTGCACGTGGCCACGAGAGGGCTGTGCCCTCTCATCGGTCCAAGGCTTGAACCTGTGCAAACACTGTAGCCGCGCCCCACAGGTTCTTGTGTGTGTGTGAATGTTGCCAGGTAGACGTGGGTTCCCAGCCTGTGTGACACACCAGGCCACCTTTGTCTTTGGCAGGACCAGTTTGACACGGTGAATGATGCTGACCTCCAAAGCTTGGATGCCAAAATCGTGACCCTCACTGCCAAGGTGCAGAGCTTGCAGCAGAGCTGCCGCCAAATGGAAGCTGGTAGGAATGGGCTGTTCCGGAGGGTGCCCCTAGCCAGATCAGGGTCTGCCCAGAGGTCAGGAGTTGCTCAGGAAATGGGTGCTGACTGCATTATTCTCACTGCAGCGAGGATCCCTTGGCTGGGCTGCCATAGCATTCCCATTAAGAGAAATAATGGCAGCTAAAGGCTTTTGAAATACAAATGGGCAGGGCACGCATCTGCTTTCCTTACTATGATTTTCAGTATACTGTTCCCACACTTCCCTTTATTGCTGCTGCTCTAACTGGCTACAGCTCCCTGGACATTTCTAGAATAAGGGGTCCTTACTAGACCCTGCGTATAAAACCCAGAGCAAGTGGAGGCCTGGCCTACTACCTCAGGGAGTACCCACTGGAAGAGAACCCCTCTGTGGGGGACAGCAAGTGATCTCAGGGAGATGTGGTTTCAGAGCTGAAGGAGTTATCCAGTGCCCTGACCACGCCGGAAATGCAGAAAGAGATCCAGGAGTTAAAGAAGGAATGTGCTGGCTACACAGAGAGACTGAAGAACATCAAAGCAGCCACCAACCATGTGACTCCGGAAGAAAAAGAACAGGTGAGCTGGGAGGGAGGGCAGCCTGTGCAGAGAAGCCAGCACAAGAGTTGACCCAGTGGCTGCCCTGCCGTGGGGCTAAGGGCTTAGACCTGTTCCCCCTGCTTAGGTGTACAGAGAGAAGCAGAAGTACTGCAAGGAGTGGAGGAAGCGCAAGAGGATGGTAAGTGCAGAATTCCAAGGCAGGCCCTGGAAAGTAGCACCCCCAGAAACTGCTGCCCCCGTCATGGATCCGCCAAGGGGGGCTTTTGTTTCTTGCCAGGCAACAGAGCTGTGTGATGCGATCCTTGAAGGATACCCCAAGAGTAAGAAGCAGTTCTTTGTAAGTGGTTCTCTTTCTCTTCCCTGCTCCCCTGGGGTTCCACCCAGAGGTCTCACTCCTGTCTCATTGCCCCACAGGAGGAGGTTGGGATAGAAACTGATGAAGATTACAACGTCAAGCTCCCAGACCCCTGAGAGCCCCTGTGGTAGGACTGTTATGGGTCAGAGCCCCAGACTGGCTGCCAGCTTTGTTATTGTTACTGCTGACCTCAACCTTGGAGCGGGGCAGTTGGGAGAGGGGCATAAACCAGAGGATTAGAGCAGGAGGGGGAGGAGGAGTGCTGGTCACCCAGAGTGGGTGGGTACACTCATTACATGGCCTAGAATGTAATTTCAAGTGCTTGCGCTTAACACTTAGACTTGGCACAAAACTAAAGCATTTGGCAATATTTATTGTAATATAATTAGATATAAAAATATTTAATTTCCTCTGGATAATCAAACTCCCCAGATATTAAATCTGGGGGAGAGGTTGGGGAACTTAGATAGAGGCTATTATACACAGCATTCAAGGAGTCCAGGGCTGTACCCTCGACTCTCTTGGCTTCCATATACCTCAGCCTTCACCACCTCTGTCCTGGGAGAAATGTCGGCAGCACATGAGAGAGGGCAGAGCCCCAGACACACCTCACAGAAAGCTGCGGTGGTTTGAGGCCCAGCTAATTTTTTAAAATTGTAACTTTAGCAAAACTGTTTTGTTGGTATTTATAAAAATAAAAACTTTGGTCACATTTGACTCTGCTGTGCAGCGCCAATGCCTGTGGGGACAGAGGCAGGAGTAGGTGGGGGGCTGCTTCCCTCTGCTGCCGAGCGGGGAGGAGGCGATGGGGTAAGCAGCAGGAGCAGGACCCGGGCAGCCGAGCCTGAGCCGGCCAGAAAGCCATGGCTCTACCTTAGGCCGACAGGCAGCTCTAGCCTGGGTGTGAGCCACCTCTCACCCCTGTAGCTGTGGAAGTTACGGAATGCCTTGTGGCATTTTCTCCTGCTTTCCTCCCGAGCGACTACTGCCAAAATGGCCAAATGTGGGCCAGTTGTCACCCAGCATACCGAAACAGGCAAACGGAAAGTATATGTAGATCATGTGCTGAAATCTGAGGCTTCAGAAAGGGGGGGTGTCCAGACAGACCCCCATTCTGAGGACTTTTACGGAGGGAACCTTATATTACAAGGTTCGAGCTCTATAGTCAATATAATAAATTAATGAGAAGCTTTCACAAACACCCCAGTCCCTCTGAGGACGAGGGGCCTGGGGATGGAACATGAGAGACAGCCCAGCTAACTGGTGCACGGTGTCGCAGTCCAATCTCACAAGCCAGTGGTTGTGACCAAGTAGGAGACTGGAGACCTCCCGCTGGCTGTCTGCAGGTCAGTAAAGCTGGTTCTTCAGTTGTTGCAGGACGCCGATCACGATCTCCCGTAGGGTCTGTGAGGGCAGCAGAGCAAGAGAGATGATGCCCAGGTGAGGGCAGAGCGTCTGGGACACCTGACCAGGTGTGCGCTTCTAGTGGGGGAAAAGAAAGCCCCTGGGAACACTGATGTCTGCAGTTCACTTTGCAATGCCCCCAATGTGACAGCTATGTGATAATACGGAAAATGTTAATAGAATTTGAGTGACGTAGAATATTCCATGTAAATTCTCTTGATGTTTCAAGTGTCTCATAATAAAAAAGCAAGAATGTGAGAAACAAGCTTAAGCCCCAGCAAAAGCAACTAGGCCTCAAAAGCAAAAGACTCAGTTTAATACCATTAACACACCACACCATTACAAATAGTAAACTCCAGGAAAAGCTACCTTAGTAGGGCTGGGGTTGGGGCTAGAAATCTTTCCAAAAACCCCACGTAATTCTGCTTCAAGAGACAACTTACATGCTGGGCAGCCGAGTGACCAAGGTGACAACATGGAGTAAACCAAGGCAGAGCTTGGCCTCACAAGGATAAGTGCTCAGATCATATTTGATCAATGACACTATAACACAACTTTAGAAAGCAAAGAAGGCGGGACGTACTGAAAGTTGCAGAAACACCCTGAAGAAACCGAAAATCTAGCTGCTTTTCGAAAATGGCGTGGGTCACTGTGCCTAAAGGTGGGAGAAGACCCCAGGCCCTGTGACCGCTGCTGCCCATACCTGAGGCTTACAGTGCTCCTCAATCCAGCTGAAGACACAGGCCGACAGCTCCTGGAAGCTGGCCATGGAGATGGAAGCATTGAAGGACTGGAACAGCGAGTCCATGATGCCTTGAAACACATTGAACTTGACCTGGTCAGAAACCTGATCTTCCCCCTCGTGGGGGTTGTCCTGGTGTGCCTTCACAATCTGCTCGTAGTTCCTAAAAGCAAGCAGCCAGGGCTAAGGTGCTACAGCAGCTCCACCAGGCCAGGAGGAATAGGGTGACCCCAATACCTCCCCATCCAAGAAGATTCCTAGAGAGCTTTGGGGATGTATTCATAGGCTAGACACTGCTTTTATGTTAAAAACAGACCTGCACTGAGTAGCCATATTATTATGATCTCTGAATAATCTACCTCTCAGTGTCTATTTTATATCAGGCAAACTCATTAGTCAACAGAGCCAAATATCAACAGTACAACGGAGTGAAATTTCTTTTGAAAGCCAAATTTTTAAAAATTAAACTATATAGGTAGGTACATCGTTATTAATTAGGATATTCCTAAACTGGCCTTTGCTAAAAACTCAAGGGGCCAAAGAGCCTCATGTGGTTCGCAAGTCGCAGTTTGCAGATCACTGTCCTATATAATAAAAGGCTAATATACAAATTGTCCCCTTGACCAGGAGTTTGACCAGCAGGCAGGCCGGCCAACCGCCCATGTCCCTTCTCCCTGGCCAGGCTGGCCGGACTCCACCCATGCATGAATTCACACACACACACATTGAGTAGCCAGATTATGATGCTTTCAGAGATGATGATAATCTGGCACCTCTAAGTGGCCACCGGAGGGAGTGAGAATATTATCTGATGTGGCCTTTGAACAAAAGATAAGAGTGTGAACTGAAGTTGGCCCCAGTCCCCTCAGAAGCCCTGGTTCCCACAGTTGGGCACCCTTACACTTTCATGATCTTTAGGGCCATGACGTCCTTGCGTAGTGTGGACACCTCCTCCTCCTGCTTTTTCTTCTCCTTGTGCAAAAACTGGATGTAGTCAATAGCTGGGGGTGGAGGTGGAAAGAGGTGGTGGGCACAGAGGAAATCTCAGCCAGAGGACAAGGCTGATCTCGTTTCCCTTCTCCCCATCCCCCAAGTCACCCGTCACAACCACCAGAGGGCCAGGCCACGGTGGGTATGAGGCGAGCCTGCCCAGAGCCCCTTTGCTCCAACCCTCCAGTGCCCTCCCTGCCATACTCTTCTGCAGGACGATGGCTTTGCTGAGCTTCTGGGAGCCGATGGAGAAGTCCTGCTGCTGGCAGGTGGGGACGATGGTCTGGAGGTCGTCATAACCTCTCTGTGGAGAGAGCGAGGGAAAATAGATTCCTTAACTCCGAGGGGCTAGACAAACTGGCACAAAATTCTTCTTCCATGGCACTAAGTCCCGTACTCACAACCTAAAAGGGGTAAGGGGCTGGAAGGAGGGAGTGTTCCCGTCCAGGAACTAGATTAGCTGCCCGCAGGTCGCTTGGGCCTGTCAAATGGGGTCAGGGCACAATGAACCTGAAATGCAGGACCTCCCTGTGCTGGCCGAGGCCTCCCCAATCACCTTGATAGCATCCCTCCTCTTCTGCTCAGCTTGTGTGTGTGCTCGCCGGCGCCGGTCCTTGTAGGACTCCTTGTAGGACTCCTGGTGGTAATCACTGTCCTCATCATCTGCACTCAGAATTGGGGGCAGAGAGAGATCATTCTGAGGCCCAGTGAGACCCAGCGAATCCATCTTTCCCTAACTGGGAAAAAGAACGTAGTGCCCAGATGGACACGGGAACTTAATATTCTGGATGAGATAAAAGATGGGGAGACCCTGTGCCTAGCACTAGGGCTCTAGCACCCCACGTGGACGGCGGGAGCGTCCTGAGAGAGATACTAAAACGCTGGCGTATCTGGGCCCTGCGACGTGGGGGGTGTGGCTGCCTACCTGTGTTGGGGACGGAAGAGGCACTGGTAGAACCGATGCTATTAGCTCTGGACACTACGCTCCCCTTGCGGGAGCTTTCTATAAGCAGCCCTGGAAAAGAAAGGCCCCAATCACTAAGGGGTAAGGTGGAGGGTGAGGGGAACACTGCTAGGCCCTCAGACACCTGTGGGCACAATGGCTCCCTGATCCTTAAATGCTGACCTCTCCCCTTAAACCAAAAGCTAGCCATACTGGGCCAGCCACGCTGTGATGCTCCTGTCCCCGGGGTCTGAACTGCTCCCCTGGCTGCAATGGTACCGCTGGCTCACAAAGTCACACCTGGGCCCGATGAGGGGGAGGGACCAGCTGTCACTGTTCCAGAGCAGAGGGAACTAGGATCGCCCTCCCATGCCTCCTGCCCTTGTCCTCCCGCTCCTCCCTCACTGTTTCAGGCTCAGAGACAGCGGACTGTGGTCAGCGGTGGCTGCCAAGGCCAAGCGAATCTACAGGCTGAAGTGGGAGTGTCACTCCGGAGCTGAAGCCGGTGGGGAGGCACTCACCGGGGTCCAGGCTGTTGTCGCTGTAGGCATACTCCACCTGCGGCACCCAGCAAGGGAGGAAAGCTCATCAGACCTCCGTCCCCGGAGGAAGCCTCTTCCATTCACTCTGCGCATCCAATCGTAGGCACTCAGGCAGGTGCGCAGGCAACGGAGGGACCCGCACGCACGTGAGCAGGCAATTGAAGGACCGACACACACGTGAGCAGGCAATTGAAGGACCGACACACACGTGAGCAGGCAATTGAAGGACCGACACACACGTGAGCAGGCAATTGAAGGACCGACACACACGTGAGCAGGCAATTGAAGGACCGACACACACGTGAGCAGGCAATTGAAGGACGGACGGACGGACACAAACGGGCGCGCAAGAAACGGAAGGATTTCCCCGAGAGCCAAGACTGGCTAGGTCGTGGGGGCGCCGCCCCTCGGCGTGACCCCGCCTGCCCAACAGCCTCAAACCCGTCCCAACCCCACAGCCTCAAACCCGTCCCCGCACACTCCGCACACACGCCTCAGTCACCTCCCGCCTTAGCACGCGCGGGGGTGGGCTGTCTTCCCTGGGCCCCGGCCCGGAGGGCGGAAGCAGGGGTGGTCTGGGCACCGGAGTGACTGCCCTCATCTTCCGGACTCCCTCCGTGCACGCGCCCGCCCCGCCCTCCCCTCCACTCCACGGCGTGCTCGCCCGCGGGGCTTGCCTTGACCCAGGGGTCCTCCAGAGAAGCGCCGGGTTCCGTCATCTCCGACCCACCGCACCGGAAACCAGCCAGCGGGAGGCCAGTCGCCCGGAAAAGCGGGCATGCCCACGTGACCCAAACCAGCCAATCCGCGGCCAAGGAGAAGGGGGCGGGGCGAGGGTGACGTGCGTGCGCAGCCAGGGAACGCCAGCCCGCGGAGTGGGCTGAGCTGGCTGTTGGGCTGATACAGGTTGCTTTGGGGAGGTCACCCTGTTGGTCTCCCTCCCTTGGGGCAGGCGGCTGGGAGCACATTCTGTGAAATGGGGTCCCTTCCAAAGGCTGTTGCAGTAATGTCTGCAGACAGCTGTGCACACACAGGCACACTGCCAGGCCCAGGCGTCCCTGGTCCACCAATCAGTCTAGCCACCTCGTCCAACTCCACCAGGCTTCCGGCTTTGTCAAGGCAGAGGCCCGCCTGGCGTGTTGAAGAATGCTCCTCCAACATCAACCCTAGGATCCAGCTGGGTACTGTGGAATCAATACTTCCAAAGAGCCTATTGGCCAAGTTATGCTACTTCACAGATAAGGAAACTGAGGAACCTAGAAAGTTCGTAACTTGTCCAAATGCACACAGCTACTCAGTGACAGGGCCAAGGCTGGCTTCAGTCTGGTTAGCTCCAAAGGCCATGCTCTTAGCCACTGTACTCCTGGCTTCCAGCTCAGGCCTGAGTCCTGTCCCTGTGGCTCAAGGATCCCAAAGTTACCTAGAGGCATTGGAGCAGGAAGCAGACACCATACAGACAGCACCTGGAAACATCAACCTTTAATTCTGTTACAAGTTTCATTGTTTGCCTTTTCCCCCCTTTCTCCCCTACTAGCCTTGGGTGTCAGACACCTGTAGGCAAGAATGGGGCTGGAATGCCAGAGGGGCCTGTTGCCCCATGGGCCACATCCTCCGTGTTGGTCCAACACCTGCAAGCTGGATAGGCTTCCTTTGTCCACCAGGCCCTGCCCCACCCAGCTTAGCTCAGAGCCCTCTAGGCCAAAGCTAGGGTGAGCATGGAGGCCCCCATCCCTCCTCACCACTGGATGATCTCCTGTCAGCTCCAGAGGCCAATCTGGCCCCACAGAAAACTCATTATCAGAATGGCTGGATGGCATCTATGCGCTTCTGCAGGAGGGCCCAGGCTTTCTCCACCTTTGGGCAACCAGAATGTTGTGAGGAAAAGACAGTCAGGTGGGCATTCACTGTAGAGTCCCTCCCAACAACCCGGCTTTTCCCTGGGCATCAACCTGGAGCTGGGTGACGTGCGGCTCCCATAAGGTGCTTAGCACCACGTGGCTCTGGTCCACAAGCTGCTGTCCACTCATCTGGCTCTGAAGCCGGCTCTGAGCTGCAGCCTCACTCAGGCCATCCCTCTCCATAATTCGCCGTACAGCCTAGGTACAGACATGACATTTGTCACCCAACTGGCTCAAAGCAGTCTGCAGTGGAGATGGGGTGGCAGGTGGGCTCCAGATACCTCAGTCTCAGGGACGACAATGGTCCACACCTCATGCACCATGCTCTGCCAGCCGGCTTCAAGAAGCACGGCAGCTTCAATCACGCACACCTGCTTTCCTGTAGGGAGACTCCAGTCACGACCAGCAGTACCCTGTCACTTGCTACCAGACAGACAACGAAACATGGTCCCCAGAGAACGTGGGCGGTCTAGCTTGGAGTAGGAAACTCCCGGGGAAAGGATCTGCTTCACTGTGCCCCTCAGCCGCTCCCAGCATCCCTCTGACTCACCCGCAGCCACAGCCCGATCCATCTCCTCTCGGGCCAGCTTTGCGATAACCGGCCACATAATGTCCGTGAGCTTCTTCAGGTGCTTCTGAGAAGCAGGAGTGGGCAGTGGTTACTCCCCTTGAAGATGGAGCCAGTCCAGAGAAGTCCATTGGGTCCCAACCCCCGGATCTATTGCAGCTGAGGACCTTTGGAGAGGCATGTATTTACCTTGTTTCCAAAAACCCGGCTGCCCAGGACCTTCCTGTTGATAAAGCCATCTTTGTGGAGAATATCTGGATGACAGAGACAGAGGGTTGGGCAAAGAGACCAGGCCACCTCCTCACTTCAGGCCTCCTCCCGCCCTCGGCAGTCACTACCTGTCCCGAAGGCCTGCACCACGGGCTGGTAGGCAGGACCAGCCGGCGTGTAGGCCCGATGGCCCAGCTGGTCACAATCGATGACATACGCTCCCAGGCCCTTTAGCCGCTGGGCTACTGCGCTCTTCCCAGAGCCGCTTATGCCTGTCAGCCCGATCACGTAGAGACCAGCAGGGAGCCCTGACCTCACCTGGGGGTAGATAAAAGGAACCCCAGTTACTAGGGTCCTCAGGCTCATGTTTGGGTTGAATCCTTCAGTCTCCACCTTCTAGCATTTCCAGCCTATCCAAGAAGGTGGGAGGAAGGAAAGACAGGCTTACATATGGAGGCCGAAGCAGGTTTCCCAGCATTCGCTGGCGGGAGCTGGAGGAGCTGATTTTGTCCTCTTCATTCTCCCTGTGGCCTGGGTCATGCAATAGCTGGATCTGGTACAAGGTAAGCTCCTTCAGGTCCTGAAGTAAAGGAGGAGGGGTGAGGAGAGGGAAAGAGGGGTGAGAGGAGGGGCAAACACTGACACCAATGCCCCCTTACCCTCCCCTACTTACTCCAGAGGCAGAGCTTGTCCCAGAAGACACCTGGGAACCAGTTCCTCCTTGCCTCTTTTTACCACCTTGGGCCCTCTCTTCCCTCCTCTGGGGTGATGGTACTTTCCATAGCACCCTCCCCACCCTGAACCCCTCCCTCTGCCAGTCTCCCTCACAGGTTACCTTCTCATGGCGGAAGCGGTTGACGGCCATCCCCCCACGATAGGTCTCCTCGCTGACCACCAGGAACTCCAGGGAGGGGTCAGAGCCAGCAGGCCCATAGGGGTCCAGCAGGGGGACGATATCAAAAGACAAGGAGGGCTTGATGTCCACCAGGAACTCACTCAGATGTTCTACACGCTCTGCGTAGGATTGGAGCAGCTCGGGGAGTAGCTTGCCTGAGGAAGGAGCCCAGAACAGTGAGATCTTTCTATTGGGGAGGAAGAGTGTGGGCCAGTTTGGGGAAAAGTGTCCCTAAGCATCCTGTCTCCAGAGGTGGGTGGCAGGAAGAAGGGCTAAACTCGGACGTGGTCTGTGATGGGAAAACTATGAGGGGCAAGGCGTCAGGCAAGCACAACAATCAGTGCTGGGCTGGCATGTGTCCAGAGAACTAGCAGTGCCAGTGGGCATTAGAACCAGCAGAGGCACTCAAGGATTTTTTAAAATTGCAGACTCCTTGGTTCCATGTTTTGGGGGACTCTGAATGAGTGGTGATCAGACTACACATTGAGAAGGCTGCTTTTATTCGTTTAACAAAGTTTCCTTAGCACTAACTGAGTGCCCGGCACTGTGTGTGACATTTGGGAGGGGTAGAAAGTAACGGATGGCCCTACCTTTCTCAACCTTGGCACTGGCACATTACAAGGAGTTTTGGGGCCCTGGCCGGTTTGGCTCAGTGGATAGAGCATCGGCTTCCAAAATGAAAGGCCCCAGGTTCAACTCCGGTCAAGGGCACATGCCCAGATTGTGGGCTCCATCCCCAGTGCAGGACTTGCAGGAGGCAGCCAATCCATGAATCTCTCTCATCATGGGTGTTTCTCTCTCTCTCCCTCTTCCTTCCTCTCTGAAATCAATAAAACAAACAAAAAATATATATATATTTTGTTTGTTTTGTTTTTGCATTTTGGGGGTCCTCCACCACCCTATTCCAGTGTTTTCCCCACTCACCCTTCAAAAGGTCTTTGTCTGCTACTCCCACCACAAGCTGCTCCTGGGCCAGGATGCAGGAGACACTGAGCAGCACCTTGTGGGCATTGTGCAGGCGGTCAAACGTGCCACCCACAGCCCCGCGGTGGTAGCCACGCACCGGCTGCTTTGGAGATCTGGCCACAGGGGAGGATGGCCTGATGGTGGAGGGTAAGGTGAACCCCACAGGCAGTTCTGCAGACTCATAATCGGGGTACAGCAGCACCGAAGTAAGTGTTGGACAACAACTGTAACAGCTGGTGGCATACCGCTCTAGCTGTTGCTTAACCGGATTGTACTGGCTTCCATCCAGGGTCTGGAAGTCGGTCAGCACCACCTCCGGCGGGTGGGCCAGGTTCTGAACGGAGCTGGCCAGGGGAGGGAGAAAGGCGCTCTTGCTTTGGATATTGGTTAGCAGAATTCTGATGTCCAGGTGCGGGTGCACGTTGGCGCCGGCGTAGAAGTACGAGATGAAATCCAGAACCTCAAATGTGGCCTGCACGGGGGTGGACAGGGGCTGAGCTGGGCCCTCCAGGCTCATGCCCGGCTGCAGGTGTACATAGAGCGTGTCGTTCACGAACCGGGCCGCAGAGGTCAGGATAGGGGCCAGGCGAGGGGCCAGGGCGGCCAGCGGCGTCGTCAGCACCAGGAGGCCCGACCGGAATAAAGTCATGCTGCCCAGGCCTGCAGACAGTCAGGGAGACCAGTAGAGGGTGACTGAGGGGGATGTGCCTGAGGCCAGTGTCTGTACGGGACCTTGGACCCAAGACAGGGGACAGAGAGGGTCTGTGCCACCCGAGAGGAGCCCGGGGGAGGGGACGGGGCCTGGCAAACCGCGCCTCGGGGCTGTGTGTGTTCTAAGACTCGGTCTCCTCACCCCTCAGACCGGGAGGTGAGCTCGCTGAACTGAACCAAAATCCTGGGAGAGGAGACCAGACATGAGCCCCTGAGTCATAGCGCTGCGGACCCGGGAATTCTGGGCCCTCCTGCTGAGCTGTACCAGGGCCTTCAAGGAATCAAAGGAGGGGGCTAACGGCAGGCGCTCAGGCTCGGTTCGGTCTCCTACTTACTGATACCGCCGGGGTTTGGTTCCACTGGCAACACCACTGAAGCGTTCCCGGGATGCAACCCGGAAGCACTTAGCTAAGAACTGCGACTCTGAGCTACGGCATCCGGGAAAGGCCAAAAGTCTCCACGTCTGTCCGGAGCGGGATTCTCGCGAGACTTCCCATAGGGAGGGGCGGGGCCGAGATCTGAGGCGCCGAGGGACTGTGTGATGGAGCCTTGAGAAAGCAATGTGTGGTGGAGACCATCGGATGGCTGAAGCTCGTTAAAGCTCCAGACAGACCTAGGATGCTGGTGGGTGGATGCAGAGGTCGACTTGTCCTGTGTCTGCCCCGGACAAGCCTTGTAAGTTTTCTCCTTGCTTATTAAACCTGCCACCTAACCGCCCCTCTGTACACCTGAAACTGATACAAAATAATATGGAGTGTAAATTGCAATTGAAAAACAAAATTAAAAAACAAAACCCTGCTTCCTAGGAAGCTGGCGTGGCCTCCCTCTTTCTTCACCCTCTCAGATGCCACCCGGGAACGCCCCAGGTTGTAAACCAAAACTTGGCAAGCCAGCTAGGAGACCGAGGAAATGGGCCTTGGGAAAGAGGCATCCGCTGGGGACATTCAGGTGGGCCATTGACCTCCGCTAGGGGAAGGGTGGTCTATCCGGTAGATGCTTGTGGGCCATCACGTGACACTCCAAAGGCCAGCAGGTCTGAGGTGCTTGTTTGAGGAACTGTGCACGGTGCCCTGCAGCCAAGGAGGGGGCCCGATGGCTGCTGCAGTGGGCTGGCCTCCACTGTGAGCACTTTGGCCACCCATGTCCATCTGGAGGCTGGAGCTTGAATTAGACAGTTGGAAGAAGACTGAGGTTAGAAAGCACGTGCAGTGGTTCACAGCTCGGCTCGCTTCCGGCAGGTAGACAGGTGGCAGGGCAGGATAATAGGCTGGATCCTGTGGCATGCTGCTTTGCGGAGCTAGGAGGGCACAAGCTGCCTCGGATGAAGGCCTGAGTGAACGGGATGCTAAGGGGTGGGATCCCTGGGAAAGTGAAGGGAGGGAGGAGAGGATACTGTGGTGATTAACCGTGAAATGGGCAGAGCGCCCCATGCCATCCAACCCCTGGTACAAAGACAAGTGAAAACGCAGCGATGGTAACCCCAGCTGGTGGGCAGTTCCCACCTCAAGAAAATTTCCTGATGAGAGAATGTACTCTCAACGAGCTTATTGATATAGTTGCTAAGTTCCAGCAAAAAGGCAGGGGAGGTATCCGGGCGTCGCTAGGGCAGCTGTGGGATGGGAGGAAGCAGTAGCACTCCTCACCAGGCAGGAAATGGAGAAAATGAGCTACGTCACCACACACCCGCCTCCAGCAGCGCCTACATAGCGCTTGGGGGGGGGGGGGGGGGTTTCAAGGTACTCACTCCCGTGTGGATTGGGTTATTCTAGTCTGCAGGGGGCTTGGCCCAATGAGGTCCTGGGAATAGGGGCCCCTGGAAATCTATAGAGAAGGTACAGCAACTTCTTAGGGAATCGGGAACTTCAGGCCATCTGCACACCCGTGTGTGAAGCCACATTTACTGCAGAAATGAGAGCCCCGTGTGCCCACGTCCATGCTGAGTCATCGTGGGACAGGTGTCTTGGATTCCTGTGTCTTGGGATGGGTTTATGTGAGGGCTATAAATAACTCTACAGTCAATAAGACATACGTTTATAATACATCTACAGGTGACAATTGCTACGTAGGAAAATAGAACAGGGCAAGCGGACTGGAGCGGAGGGAGGAAAGGCTCTTTAAGACAGGTAGGGCCCTCCACAAAAGCAGCAAAACCTGAAAGCAAGTAAACCACCCCGAGGGAGCAGGCAGTTCCAAGGCCCTGGGGCAGAGGGCCCCGTGGAGCGAGTTCAGATGAGGGAGGGCAGTAAGAAAGTAAAAAAAGAGGGAGGCCTTGGGGGGAAACCGGAGGTTCTACTGAGAAAGGAAGCCTCAGATGGTGTTTTGAATGGAGACATGAAATGACTAGACTCTCTTTTCTAAAAATCTGGCGGCACTGGGGAAACTTTACTGTTGGCAGGCAAGGGTGGGATTAGAGAAACCAGTTAAGAATTGATTGCAAAATCCAGGAGAGATCATAGTACATGGACTAAGGTGATTTCCAAATATGCCTTACAGATCAAAGGTAGAGGTGTCAGTGTTTTCTGGATTAGTTGAGGGATGAGAGGGAGGGGGGAGAGAGAGAGAGACACTGGAGTCAAGGAGTATCTAAGGTTTTTGGACTGAGCAACTGGAAGCATGGAATGGGCTATACGGAAGGGAGACTTGGAGGGCTGGAAATCAGAAATAGGGCTTTGCAACACATTCAGTTCATTAGGCATCAAGAAGTTGAGCAGACAGTTGGAGATACATGAGCCTGGAGTTTTGGGGAGACAGTGGAGTTGCAGATGTGTGGAGTTTTTTGTTAAGGGGGATCATCAGCGTGTAAATGGTATTTGAAGTCATGGGACTGTTACTGAGTCAACTCCCCCAAATTCAGGTTCATGTATCTTCGATCTTTAAAAAAATTTATTGATTTCAGAAAGGAAGGGAGATAGAAACATCAATGATCACAATCATTGATTGGCTGCCTCGTGCACGCCCCCTACTGGGTATGGAGACCACAACCCAGCATGTGCTCTTGACTGGAATCAAACCCGGGACCCTTCAGTCCACAGGCTGACACTCTATCCAATGAGCCAAACCAGCGAGGGCCATGTGCCTTCAATCTTTAAGGCATATTTGGAAATTACCTTAGTCCATGCACTAGTAGACCAAAACATTGAGACATTGGTGCTTGGAGACGGAAGAAGGTTTATTTGATTTGACAAAATTGAGAGGATGGAAGAACACGATCTCTCACATCCATCTCTCCCCAAAAGCAAAAAAGCAGGGATTTTCTGTGTGCTGGGGCTTAGGGAGGGGGAGTTTCAGGGGACGCAGAGGGAGGCCTGTGTTTCTTTAGTCACAGATAACTTTTCCCTGCATCAGACTCCTGGCCGCCAGCAGCTGGCCATGGCTACCTTGAAGATATTCTTTCCTTCTGCAAAACAGACTCATAAATTATCTTTCTGCCTCTGAAGTTATCTCTTCCTGCACGGCAAAGCGATACCACATCAGCAACTTATCACTGCATTCCTGAGAACAAAGGGGGTTGACCAATAAGAATGGCTAACATTTGAACAAAGACCTAATTAAGAATTAAATTATTCAATTCTAGCCACCAAAAATACTATGAGCATTAAGAAGGGCTCAGTTACAGGACCTCTGAGGATTATGAAGCGTATGGATGTACGGGGAAGGGTGGTCCCCTTAGGCCTTCCTCATCATCCCAGCCCCGCACGGTGACCTTGTGCATATACACACACATACACACACACTTACATATACACACATACACACTCCCTCCCCCACATACACACTCACATACACACACACTCCCACACACACACACACACACTCCCCACACATACACACACACACTCTTTCACACACACACATATATACACACACACACTCTCTCACACACATACTCACCCACACACACACTCACACAACACACACACACATACACTCTCTCACGCACACACACACACAAAGAGAACAGGTCCCTCGCCTCAGAGCTGTGTACCACCTCAGCCCTGGCCCATTTGGGCCAGCAGGGCAGGGAGAGGGGTAGGGACTGGGTGGCTCAGGGCCATCTGGAACCTTCTCCCAGGAGTAGAAGCAGCAGGCAGTCCAAAGGCCCAGAGCAGATCATTACCTGGAGGCAGGGCAGGCCAGTCCCATACAAGCTCCAAGCACCCCGGTAGGTGGTAGGGGCCTCCCTCTTCCCTCTTCCAGGCTCTCTGCAGCCAAGCCCTGCTCGTCCCTCCCGCTCTCCTGGTCTGTCCCCCACCATCCCTCCAGCGCACCCCTGCCCCTTGCCTCTGCCTGCAGCCTCACCCAGTTTGTCTGCCCACCCCTCCTCCAGCACCCAACCTGGAGGAGTTAGGAGCCGGCTCCCCCGCCCTGCAGGCCCTTCACTGGCTCCTGCCCTCTGCTGCCGCCGCTGGCTTCAGGGGGACAGACCCTGGACAGAACGGCCGGGCCTGGCGCCTCAGCTAAACTCCTGGGGAGAGGCAGCGCAGCGGGGGGCCCTCTCCTGCTGCGTTTTGTCTAGGGCTGGGGGCAGGGACGGTGAGTGGGGGCTGTCTCCTTCAGTTCCCTTGGCCTTGTTTCTCACACATCTGCTTTCCAAGTGGAAATACAAGTGCAAGACCTGCTGTGGAGCCTCTATACCGGCACTCTCAGGCATTATCTCACTGAATTCTCACTATGACCCAGGACAGGAATCACACCCATTTTACAGATAAGAAAACGCTCAGATTAGGTAAAAACCTGCTGAGGTCCCCTGACTGGTGGCGACCAAGTCACAACCCTGCTCTCGCCCCATCCACGCCTGCCTCCCTCCTGCCGCCGCAGACAGGGGCCGGGGACGTGCGACGTGGCCCTGGCCAGCTCCGTCCCCATCTGAGAGGTTTCGGGGTCGGGGTTGGGGGAACTGGGCTAACAATCCGCCCGCGCCGCCTGCAGCACCAGCCGCTGCAGGGCAGTCCCGCCCGCTCCCCGAGCCCCACCCCCCTGGTTCGCAAAGGAGAGCGCGGGAGACCGCGGGGACCGGGCCTTTATTTGGGGGCGGCTGGGGGCGCGCCGGACTCGGGGCCCCCTGGCTGTCCCGCTCCAGGCTTCGCCGGAGCGCCCTCAGGGCCCTGGGCGGGCTGGTCCCCGAACACGGTGCGGTGCATGGCGGCCACGTAGCTGCAGCCGCTGGGGTCGGCCAGGCGCAGCCGCGCCAGGGGCAGGATGCGCTCCGAGGCGAAGTAGCGCAGCGCGGGCTGCGGGGCGCGCAGGGCGGTGAGGAAGACCTGCGGGCCGGGGAGGAGGCTGCTGGGCGGGGGGCGAGGACTCGGGGCCGCCCCGCTGCCCCCGGAGCCCTGCCTGCACCCACCTCCTCCCGGAGCCCTGCCTGCACCCACCTCCGCCACCTCCTCGGGGTCCTGCGCCGCCTCGCGGAAGACCTGCTCGAAGTGGCGCTGGTACCGGGAGAAAAGGTCCCGGGTCTGGGCATCTGCGCCGGCCAGCACCGCGGCCAGGCCGTCCTGCACTTTGGCCTGGAAGGCGGTGCGCACCGGGCCGCACTCGATGAGGCTCACGCTGGCGGCCGAGAGCGGCGAGTGGGTTGGGAGCCAGTGAGATCGGGGCCCAACCGGCCCCCAAAACCCCCCCCCCCTCGCCCCCATGCTCCGCACCGCCAGGAGGGAGGGTAGGTGAGGGTCTGCGCACTGGCAGGTGACTGGGCACACGGGCACATAACGCTAACCGGAGTGCTTGAAAGGGCTCCCATTTCCACGGGAGGGTCTGAGCCACTCTGGCCTCAGGATTCCAACTTGGCTGGGCCTCAGACCGTGTGACCCTGGGGCAGTCAGCTAATCTCTCTGGGCCTGCGCTTCCCAATAATAACGGGCACCTCAGCAGGTGGGTGGCACACGCATGCCCAGTGCAGTGCCTGGCACACAGCAGACATGGGCAGGGAGAATGCCTAGTGTGGCCCCACCTAGCAGGGTATGGGGGTCCCCAAAGCCAGGCTCAGAGGGCGGGCGGGGACTCACTGGATCCCGAAGGGCGGCAGCAGCACCGCCAGACTCTCGCATAGACCTTCGATGGCGAACTTGCTGGCACAGTAGACGGCGTTGAAGGGCAGCCCTTCGGGGGGAGACGGGGGAGGGAGGCGTTGAGACTGAGATGGGAGCTCGCCCAGCGGAAGCCCGGCCCGCTCCCTCGGCTCGCCCCGCTCACCCATCAGGCCTCCCATGCTCCCCGTCACCAGGATGCGCCCGGAGCGGCGGCGCTTCATGTCCGGCAGGAAGGCCTGGAGCATCTGCACCATCCCCACCAAGTTCACGTCCAGCACAGAGCCCACGGCCTCCGCCGAGAGCACCTCGATGGGCCCGTGCAGGCCCCGGCCCGCGTTGCATACTGCAGGGAGAGGCGCACGTGGACCCCTGTGCCTCCTGCGCGGCCCCCGTCCCGGCCGGTCCCGTGGTCCCTGAGCCTCGGGCCCCCTCGGTTTGGACGCGGGAAAGGGCAGCTCACCCAGCACGTCCACTCGGCCCTCCGTCACACGGGCCCTGGCGGCAGCCACGGAGTCCGCGTCCTGCACGTCCAGCTGCAGTGTCTTCAGGGAGCCGGGCGGGCACCCTTGGGAGCCGGCTGCCTCCCACAGCGGGCCCTGCGTGCTCAGGTCCCGCAGAGTGGCGTACACTGGAGGTTGGGGACCAGACGAGGGCCTGAATGTCCTGCTTTACTCACCGAGGTGCCCGGGGACCGGGGCTGCTCCCACCCCCATCCCCTCGTGTACCTGTGAAGCTCCGGGAAGGGTCTGCCGCCAGCCGCAGGGCCAGGTGCAGGCCGATGCCCGAGGAGCAGCCGGTGATGAGCACCACCGTGCGGTCCATGGGGAGGGTGTGTGGGGGAGGCCCTGGGCTCGGGCCTAGATAGCACCTGCTTCGCTCCGCCCCCGCCCCTGCCCCCGGAGGGCCTCACCCCTTGTTGTGTCTCCAGCGCCACCTCAAGGCCGAACCCTCCAGAGGTCCCTGGCCTGCTCTGCCCACTCTGTGCTAGGTCAGGGCGGAGACGAGGCCCCTGCTGGGAAGGACCTGCCTCAGTTGCTGGCCAGAGGTCGGGCGAAGCAGGTGTGGGCTCCCCGTGGGCACCCCGGGCGGGTCTCTCCCCGGGCGGGTCTCTCCCCGGGGATGCCTCTGTCCCACGGGGACAATCACAGTTTCCAAAGTTTGCTGCTGAGGGTAGGAAAGCAAATGCTTTGGGAAGGCATTCTTAGCTCAAAGGTCAGGGGTCGGTATTAAAAACGGGGAGACAAAAGCAAGGGGACAGGGAGAGCGGGCCTCACACCGGTGTCCGTGCTGTAACTCCGAGTCCTCCCCGCAGGGAGCAGGGACATTCAGACAGACAGGCCCAGGGGGTTCACCGTTTATTAAGTTGTATGAAAACAGTGCTTTGGGGTGGAGGGAAGGGCAGCTCACTTCCCTCCGAACCTCCTAATCTCGATCCGACTGGCAGGTCTTGAGTCTCTTCGCCTGGGGTGGGGTGGGGGGACCTCCTTGCCCAGCCCCAGGCCCCAGGAATCTGCCCGGCTTGGAGTTTGGGGAGAACAGCCCAGGGGTGGTTCGTCTGTCACAAGGAGCCGGCCACCCAGCGAGGGTAATATTTGAGGAAGAGCTTCTTGGCCAGGTCCACCGTGTCGCCCTGGGGCTGGCTGGGGTACCGCCGAGTGCTGAGGGCAAAGGTCTGCCCCAGCTGGAGGGCGAGCTTCTCAAACTGGTGCTGCTGGAAGGGGTGCCTTGCACCAGGCTGTCCACCAGCGTCTCCAGGAAGAGTCGCCAGCGGGGGGCGTAGTAGTCGGCCACCAGTCCCGCCAGCTGCTTGTTGGCGTAGTCCAGGATGTTGCCCTCGGGCCCCAGAGGGTGAGCTGGTAGCGGCTGTTCTGCTCGTAGAAACGGGCCTCGGCCTCGCTGGCGGCGGCGGCCCGGGCCTGCTCCAGCCAGCGGCCCAGCAGGAAGTGGCTGTCGCTGGCCAGGATGCTGTCCAGGGAGGGCAGGAGCTCGTAGGCCAGGACGCCCGCCGCCCTCAGCAGGGGGACCAGCTCCTTGCTCAGGTAAGCGCTCCTCACCTCCTCGTAGTACAAGCTGACCAGCTCCTGGACCGCCTGGCGAGTGAGGTCCGCCAGGTCGTAGCGGAAGGACGGGCTGGTGGCCAGCGCGGGGGAGGCGGCCAGCAGCAGCCGCCAGGCCTCAAACACATCCGACCGGTTGTACCAGACGGCGGTTGCCATCTGGAGGGACGGCCGCCTGACCAGGGGGCTGCGATTGTGGCCGCTGCAGGCCTCGCCGGAGCAGTTGTAGACGCTCCTGAGGAGCAGCCTCCATGCTGCCTCGGAGCCTTCGTGGGAGGCCCCGTACCGCCGGGCGGCAAAGCCGGCCACCCAGGCCCCCAGGTCTGCCACTGGGCCCTTGCGCCAGCCCAGCTCGGCCATGAGGGCGTAGACCACTTCGTTCTGGCCGATGCCCTCGGGGGCCATGCCCGTGCCCACCATGGTGGAGTTGGGGAAGAGGCGGGCGGCGGCGGGGCCCCGGTTCACGGCCTCCAGGGCCCCGAACAGGCCGTGGTTGCCCCCGAAGTTGTGCAGCATGCACCAGATGAAGGGCTGGCCCTGGAAGGAGGCGGTGCGCACGTACACGGGCTGGCTCTCGGCAAACAGGTCCAGGACCAGGAGGTGGCCCCGGGGCACGGCCCGGAGCACGGCCTCCACCTGGGCCGGGCCCCAGAACTCGGGCTGGTGCTGGAAGAGCCAGCCTTGGAGGAGCCACACGGCGTCAGGGTCCACTGCGGGGGGGGGGGGGGGGGGGGGGGGGGGAGGCAGAGAAGAGAGGCGATGAGAAGGGCGGGGGCAGAGGAACATTCATCCCCCCTCTACAGAGAGGAAACGGGGGCCCAAAGAGGTCAGCTGACTGTCACAGGACACTTCCTTCTCTGAACCCCCCAGCCAGCAGGGCTACTTCATCACACACACCCCTTCCCCATCGGAATTCCCCAGAGGCTGGTCACACACACATTCACAGGCTCCAGCCCTGCTCACTCTGACTCAGGAGGGGAAGGGGAGGGAAGGAGGCTGGATCTGCAGACCCGGCAGACTCTGGGCTGAATGAGACTTGAAGCGGCTGAGCCGCTCCGCTCCTTTCCCGCGGACAGAGGCCTCCCGCCCCCACTCCTGCCCTGGCTCCTCTCCACCCTCCCCGGGAGGGGCAGGAAGGAGCACTAGGTTCACATCTGGCACATTCCCTAACCTCTGGCCTGTGTCACGCACCTCCGCGTGGAGGCAAAGACCAATAAAATACGGGGCGGGCAAACGTAGGTTTATGGTTGTAACAAATAATAAGCAAATACATAAATAAATACAAGAACAAACTGTGTTTCAATACTCACATCTGTAGACCTACTTTTGCCCATCCCTGTCTTGAATACCCAGCACTTGATGACACGTTACTCTGGGCCAGGCGTCATCCTACTTACAGGGGCCCCATTTTATAGATGAAGAAACGGAGGCCCTGGGAGGGAGGTAACTTATTGCCGTCACACGGGCAGGAAGCAGCAGGGCCAGAGTTAGAGCAGGCTGCCTGCTTCCGGAGCTCACCTCTCACCAGTGTGGTAAAATGAGATGATGTATGTGTACAAGCGCGCCCACTGAAGAGCGCCGTTGTCAGTCAGGTGTTACTATGCCCAGTCCCTCCTCCCCTTCCCCGCCTCCCCCGGCACCAACCTGCGACCATGGCCCGGTAGACGGCGGCAGTGGCTGCGGCGAGGTAGGAGGGCTCCGAGGACGGGGGCTGCATCTCATTGAACGTGTCGGCCCCGTAGATGTGGTCTGTGCCGAACTCTCGGGTCAGCTCCCGCAGGAAGAGGCTCCCCACCACGGGGAATAGGGGTCCTCAGGAGCCAGGAGGAAGGAGCAGGAGTAGGAGCAGTTAAAGTGTCCCCAGCTGCCCATCTGGGTGACGTTGACCTGAGGGAACACCCTAGTTGGGGGTGGGGACAGTCCGGACGTTGAGTGGAGGCCGGCACAGTCACTGCCAGGTTCATTAACTTATCTGCGACTCCTGGGCCTCATCCTGGTCTCTCCTGCCCCAGTGCCTTTGCACATGCTGTGCCCCGGGCCTGGCGTCCTTTCCTCCTCTCCCCCTGCTCCTGCAGCTGGTTACTCCTGGACTCCTTTTGCGTTTCACCTAGTTTGGAAAACTCTCGCTATCTTCCCTCCCACTGATTGAAACAAACAACACTCGTTTTTCAAGGTCTGGCCCCGTACTGCCTCTCTCTGAGTCCTGCAGCTCCTCCTACCCAGGCAGAAGTGACCTTGACAGAGAAGTGGGCCCTATCGCTGTGTTATAACCTCCTGCCAGCCTAGCTCCCACCAGGGAAGGGAGCGAGGAACTCGGTGCCCTGTCATCGCTGCCTCCCGGGCCCAGCAGAGCCTGGTCTGGCGATCCCAGGCCCCGACAACCGCTCCCTGCATGTATGCACGAGGCTCCTGCCACCCGGCAGGAGAGACGGAGGGGTGGCCAGCGGGGCCATCGGCGTGCACGAAGCACCGTGAGAGTGGGCACCAGGGGCTCACGGGCCTGAAGGAGGTGGTGACTGGGGCTGGGAACCCAGCAAGGCCTCCTGAGGGAGGGGAGGTCCCAGCTGGCCTGGGAGGATTTTCCCAGCCACAGGAGAGGATGGGTGGCACCACAGAGGAGCAGGGAGGACAGAGGCCAGTGCACCCCTGCTACCACACACAAGAGCTGCCTTTTGCTAAGTCTCAGTGCCAGGCCATGTATCCATGTATATTTTATACGTGAGGCAACTGAGGCACGCAGCAGTCACGTCACCTGCCTGAAGCCACATGGCTAGTGGGCAGCAGAGCCAGGAATCAAGCCTACAGCTCTTTCCATCGTGCCTTGCAGGGGAAATAAACCCCATCTCTGAGCTGAGTGGAGGGGAGGGCAGGGGGCCTCACCTGGTGATGGCCTTGGGGACGTGCCCCGCGAACGCCGGCAGCACGGGAGTCCATGCCGAAGGAGCGCATCCGGTCCAGGATCCGGTGCTGGAAGAATCGGGGGCAGGGGGAGCTGGCGAGCATGGCCCGAGATGGGAGGCCCTCGGTCCCCCGGGCACACCAAGCCCCCGGATCCAATCAGGAGCCTGGAGCCTGGCCAAGCAGCACCCTCCCTAGCCTGTGACTGCCAGGGCCACCGCTGCCCCGCCCCTCCTTCCCCTGTGGTTTACCTGCAGGTAAAGCTGCTTGAGGTGCCAGGAGCGGGGCAGGGGGCCGCCCCAGGTGTGCAGGTTGCCCATGCGCTCCCAGGCCAGGAAGGCGGGGCCGGCGAAGTACTCGTCGATCTCCGAGGGGGTCAGGCCCAGGGCCAGGTACACCTGAGGAGAAAGGCACCCCCCACACACATAAACACATCCATCTCCTTTCACCGATTCCCGGCGTTCACTCACCTCTCCTCTGCGCTGGGCCCTACGGTGACTAAGACCAAAGGCAGCCTCCGCCTGCAGGGAGCCCTCAGTCCAGGAGAAACGGGTGTGTGAACAGGTGAGTTTACCGATGTCACCCTTGTTGCACAGGTGAGCTGAGGCACAAGGGGCCTCTCCCCAAACCAGGAAGGGGCCTTAGGCAGCTTCATGGAGCAAGGCTGGCTAGAGATCAGCTCCGCAGGGAGCTCAAACAGCCGCAGGTGCAGCCAGCTGGCCAGGCCGGAGGCAATGCTGCCCTCCTGGGTGTTCAGTAAGGCGGCCAGGCGGCCCTTTTTAACAATTTGTCCTGCGGCGTTTTTAAAAAAAGGTCCCGATTTTTGGGAAAAAAATCGGGACCTTTTTAAAAATGCCGCGGGATAAATTGTTAAAAATTGGGACTGTCCCCCAAAAGCAGGACGTCTGGTCACCTTCGTGTTAGGGGGCGGGCTTGCCCAGATCTGCGTTTCAGAAAGGGCTCTCGGCTAGCAGAGCCTGCGAAGCCAGGAGTCCAGTGCAGAGGCTCCTGTGGGGGAGCAGGGAGAGGGCGTGAGAGCCTGAATTAGGGCCATGACTAAGGATGGAGAGAACAGGGAGGCCCAAGGCGGCTAATGACACAGAATCTGTAGACGCAGCAGACTGACTGGACTTAAGCGTGTCCGGTGGGGTGCTGGGGTCGAGCCTAGTGTCTGTCTCGGCCGCAGAAGCCCGTTTCCCGAGGCCTGGGGCCATTGTGCCCACCACAAATGCCTCTGGAGCCCGTTCTCCGTGGGCCAGACACTCTGCTGATGCGGAGCGGGGGACAGGGACACCTGGAGTGGTCCGAGGGGTGGGCACGTACCCGCTGCCAGATGGCCTCCTGGCCGCTCCAGGCCAGCGCCAGGTTGATGCCATTCAGTGCCATCCAGTCAATCTCCTGTTCCCAGCGGGCCCAGTCCCACCACACGAAGGAGTAGCTGTGGGTGCACACGTTCTGGTAATAGCGGTACCTGTGGGCGGGGGCGTGAGCTGGGGTGTGTCCTTCAGCGCAAAAAGGATGTTCCTCACCCTGACACCCATCGTCCTGGAAGAGCTCAGAAGGCCGCCGGACTCCAGATCTAGCCCCGAGGGAGGGGTTCCAAATGTGGTCTCTCTACTGCTTCTCTTGGGGATCCACCCCAGGCAGAGCTGAGAGGTCAAGAATGCACGGTGAGCCCTGACCGGTGTGGCTCAGTGGATAGAGTGTCGGCCTGCGGACTCAAGGGTCCCATGTTCGATTCCTGTCAAGGGCTTGTACCTTGGTTGCGGGCACATCCCCAGTAGGGAGTGTGCAGGAGGCAGTTGATTGATGTTTCTTTCTCATCAATGTTTCTAGCTCTCTCCCGCTCTCCCTTCCTCTCTGTAAAAACATCCATAAAATAAAATAAATAAATAAAAAAGAATGCAAGGTGGGCCCAGCTGGTGGGGCTTGGTGGCTGAGCTTCTATAGATGAACCAGGAGGCCTACAGTTTGACTCCTGGTCAGGGCACATGCCCGGACTGACCAGTGATTCTTTCTCATCACTGATGTTTCTCTCTCTCTCTCCCCCCCCCCCCCCTTCCTCTCTGAAATCAGTAAAAATGTTTAAACCATTTTTAAAGAAGAATGCAAGCTGATTCTTTTCAAGAATGTACCTACTTTCACGTCTAGGGCCATCTTGCCCGATCTCGTCTGATCTCGTCAGAATGTACTTTTTACTATAAGAACTCGGTTTTTCTTCTTCTCCGGAACATTCTGACTATTGCCTAGTTGTGTTTCCGGTTCTAAGACCCTTGCATAAATCCTTGTCATGTCTTTCCAGCCAAAGCCTCTAGGTTTTTGTTTTGTTTTTTGTCAGTTGGACAAGGCAGACCAAAGGGGATCTGAAACCAGAGTTGTGCAACCAACCCCAGGGCTGGCGCTTCCCACCAGCGTAGTGCTGGGGCGGGCGGGACTCAGCCCGGTGAGCGGAGGCAGCTGCAGGGGAGCCGGGCGGTCCCGCCGGTACCTGTTGGGCGTGGCCTCGGTCAGCTCCGCGGGCACGGCGGGCAGCGGCTGCGGCAGGTGCAGCTGGGAGCCCGACCAGGCTACGTGGCAGCCGCAGAAGTCGCGCAGGTAGCGGTGCAGGCCGGCGGCGGCGGCCACGCCCGTGGAGCCCACCACCCGCACGGGCGCCCCGGCGCCGCCGCCGCTCAGGCGGTAGGTGTCCAGGCCGGACTCGGCCGCCAGGGCGCGCTCCACCGACACCGAGAAGGCGGCCGCGGGCCCGGAGCCCAGCAGCCGGGCCAGCAGCGCCCGCACGGCCTCCGCCTCTCGGGCCTCGTCCCCGGCCGCGGCCCCGGCCAGGGCCACGAGCAGGAGCCCCAGCGCCGCCGCCGCCCGCATGGTCCCGGGTCTCACCCCGGCCGCCGCCGCCCGCGGGGAGCCTATAGGGGACGCGGGCCCAGGGGGCGGGGCGTCCCGGGCCCAATCAGCGACGAGCATTAGGTCACGTGGAACCGAAGGCAAAACACCGCGGGCAGCCGGGAGACTGGCTTCCGGGTCCGGACAGCCGCCCGGGGGTGTCTTCTGGGCGCACGCGGGGCCGGAGCGCGTGACCCGGTAACCTCAGCGGCCCGGGGCCCGGGAGAGGTGGGGGGAGAGGCGGGCCTGGGGGTCCCGCTATCCTGTTCCGGCGTCTTCAGGTCCCACGCGCTTTCACACGCGAATCTCTCTCCTCCCATTCATCCTAACACCCAATAAACACTTGGAGTTCATTTAGGAGCAGGCACTGCCACCCCTCTCCGGGGAGACCTAGAAACCATATACAGTACTTAGGGGAAGATTTACATTAGAGCTGTGATAGTGTGAAGAAATAGAAGGGCGCCCAGCCTAAGGCTTCCAAAAGGAAGTGATATTTAATCTGAGTTAATTGGGATTGACTAGGAGAAGAAATAGGGAAGCACCCAGGGCAGAGAAAATGTTTACATGAAGATCCCCGAAGGATAGTGAAAGAGCTGGGCAGATTTGAGGAATTAAAAGAGCAAGCACAAAGCTGGAGGGGCCATAGGCCATGGAGCGTGGCCTAGCGATGGGGCAGGGCCTGGCGGACATGTTGAGGTCTCCTCGGGGATCCTTAAGGCAGCAGCAGCAGAGTGGAGTTACCTTCATTTTACATATTGGGGAACTGAGGGCCAGAGAAAGGAAATGACTCAGACAAGATCAGTACTGGTAGGAGAGCGGGTCTGGGACTAGAAGCGGACCCCTAAGACCAGCCTTCTTGCCACTATTGCCCAAGGGCCTCTACTGTTCAGGCTGCCTCTCTGGCAGGGAGGGGTGAGTGGGGGCTTTGTGGTGGGCCCTTTAGAAAAACGTTTCTAACAGGAGCCTTTGGAGACAGGGGTAGATTTTTCCAGGTTGTCAGGCCTGAGGGAAGCCGTTGAGGGACAGGAAAGGGATCAGAGGAGGACTGCCAGTCCAAAGAATCTGGAGTCTGGACTGAAAAAGAACAAGGGAGTCCAGTGAATTTGCCGGGCTCCCCAGCTCCCTGCCCCCAGACACAGCAGCAGGCCCTGCCTTGCTCCTGGCTCTGAGCAGCTTTCAGGAGGTGTAGCCCCTGCTCTCACCCAGTTTCTAGTATCAGAAGGTTCTCGGCCTTTCTCAGGGAGCGCTCCAAGTCCGGCCCAGAGAGATGCACTCTCAAGGGCCACAGCCTGCAGCACCTCTCCCCACGCCCTTCTCTGCTCCTCTCCAGCATGCCTCACTCGCACCCAATTTTCCCTCCGAACACCCCTGTCTTCAGGTGAGCCTTGTCAGAGTCTCCTCCTGCCTGGGCCTGTTTTACTGGCATTTCTGGATCTCAGGGAACGTGTGGGTGGGAGTTGGGGCTCTCTGTGGGGTCTGGGTTCACCCAGAGTGTGTGTTGGGGGGGGGGCAGTAGGTTGGGGACACCATCCAGGGGGTTAGTAGTACATTTGAAGCCTGAGTTCGTAGATGGTAGGCAGGAGCTTCAGGGATGAGTCCAAACCATCACACTCTTTTCTCATCTTCCCCATCAGGCTGGGAGCTCTGACAACAGGAGTGGGTGACGGAAAAAATTAAAGCGTGAACTATTCGGCATTTACTGAAAAATGAGGAAGTTGTGTTGTGAATGATTTGGAATGTTCTGCAAATGGTCAAACCAGTAGGTATAGTACACTTGCATTTGTGTGGGTATTTTTTATTTGTTGTTGTTAATCCTCACCCAAGGGTCTATTTTCCAATAATTTTTTTTTTTTTTTTTTTTTTAGAGACAGTGGAAGGGTGGGGGAGAGACAGAGAGAGAGAAACATTGATATGGAAATGAGAGAGACAGATTGGTTGCTTCTTGCACATCCCCTACTGGGGCCAAGGAACAAGCCTGAAACCAAGGTGTATGCCCTTAACTGGAATCGAACCCGCACCCCTTCAGTTTGTGGGCTGATGCTCTAACCACTAAGCAAACCGGCTAGGGCTGTGTGCATCTTTTTTAAAGGCTATGAAAACAGTGGTGGCCTCCCATGGAGTACTAGGATGCTGGGAGCGGGAGGACTTGACTTTTTCCATTAATGTGTGTGAAACAAGTAGGCCTGGCTCTCCTCTCTCCATCTCATCATGTTCTCTTCCGTTCCTGGCCCCTCGGCCTATGTACCCCAGAACACTGCCCTGCCAATCCGGTTGCCTGCCTGTCACAGCCCAACTAGGATCGCATGGCACTCACCTTGCCTGTGAGGAGGAATGAGTCCTTCCCTGTCTGGCCGCCAGGGGGCAGCCCATGCCTAGGACACGCCTTGGGCAGGCCAGGGAGCGGGGAAGGCAGCCAGGACTCTTGGATCTGAGAGGAGCTCCACTGATGCCCCTTCTACCCATGGCTCCCGGGACAGAAAGAGGCACAGTCTACCCAGGTCCCTGGTGAATAGGACAGAGTGGGTCCTGAAGGTGGTGACAATTTAAAAATTGTCTCATCTTTAAAGTACTGAGCAGGCCCAAAGCCACCCTTTTCATGCTGGTTCTAGGACTGTAAGAGAAGGGGCATTCACTGGATAGAGAGCACAGAACCACTCAGCAGATGTCTGGGGTCCTGGGATTTCACGAGAAGGGGATCTCCTATTTTAATCCTGCCCCCAAATGCATCCAGCAGCCACTCTTAGGCATTACCCATCTACTTTCTGTCTACTTCACCGAAATGGAATCATGTTATGTGGTCTTGTGTCCTGTTTCTTAGCATAGTGTTTTTGAGGTCCATTCATAGTGTTGCAAGCAGCAGTACTTTATTCCTTTTTATTGTAGATGAATACCTATTGATATTATATGGATAGACTGCCTTTTGTTATCCAACTGGTGGGCATTTGGGTTGTTTCCATTGGGGGACTATTATGAATAATGCTACTATGAACACTGTGCACAAGTCTGCGTGCGCATCTTTTCATTTTTCTTCAGCGGATACCTAGACGCCAACTTGCTGGGTCTTGTATTACTCCTGTTTAACGTTTTGAGGAACTGTCAGGCTGCTTTCCGAAGCACCATTTTGCATTCCTACCAGCAGTGACTAGGGGTTCCAATCACTCCACATCCTTGCTGGCCCTTGTAATTAGCTTTTTTATAAACCTTTTTAGTGGATGTGAGGTGGTATCTCCTCATGGTTTTGATTTGCATTTCTCTAATGACTAATTACGTTGAGCATTTTTTCATGGGCTTACTGGCCATTCAGCCTGTGGACATAGAGGGCTGACTGCAAATTTATTGAAAAAATAAAATCCAAGTATAAATGGACCCAGTATTCAAGGGTCAACTGTATGATTTGCAGATATTGTCTCCTGGGGTGAATGTCTTTATTTTTCCTTTGAACCAAAACATTTTTTAATTTTCCTAAAGCCCAGCTTATCTTCACCACTTGTTATTTTTGCTGTCATATCTAAAAATCATTGCCTCGCCCAAGGTCAGCATGAAGACTTGTGATTTCCTCTTAAGAGCTTTAGTTTTAACGCTTACATTTAGGTCCGTGATTCATTCTGAGTTAACTTTTGTACATAGTGTGGGGCCCCGGACCATATTTGTTTTTTACCTGTGGATTGATTCCCAGTTGTATTAATACCATTTGTTGAAGACTGTCCTTTCCCCCATTGGGTTTTCTTGGCCCCTTTGTTGAAAAACCAATGGACGCCCTACCTGGTTTGGCTCGGTGGATAGAGGGTCAGCCTGCAGACTGAAGAGTTCCGGGTTTAATTCTGGTCAAGGGAACTCACAACCTTAGTGCATCAGGACGATGCTCTAACCAATTGAGCTGCCCGGCCAGCGCCCAAATACCCATTCCGATTAGGCCTCCCTTTTGGAGTCAGTAACAGAGCAGAGGCTAAAAGAGCTCCTTTACCTGAGTTTCCACTCTGGACTTTTGGCGGAGAAGGTGGAGGTGCTGCGCCAGGCCTATTCCAGGGCAGCTGGCCTGTTGGGGAGGAGAGGGCTTGAGGCTGGGGGGGACAGGAACATGAAATGAACAGGGGTTTCCTGCCCCTCCTGGAGCCGCAGTTGTCAGCCTGCTGCTGGAATTCCTGCGCAGCCGGGCGCTGGGGAAGAATGTGGATGCCTTACATGGCAGTGAGGAGGCAGAAGTGCCCTCCCTGCCCACCCCGCCTGCCTGGACAGTCGGCAGGCTGTTCAGCCACCTGCCTACCTCAGCACCTCCCATTCTCCAGCTGCCCCAGACCACATGCTGGGCCTCCATCTACACCGCGGCCAAGGGCATCAGGGCTCAGAACAGCCAGGCTGCTGAGCCCCAAGAGCACCGTTGGAAGAGCCTCTGCTGTTTGGGTGGGGAGTGTGAAGGGGAGGCGAAGCCGGGTCCCTAAGTCCCCGCCCACCATGGGTAGTGCCTGTAAAGCTGCTTTGGCTCCAGCCAGGGGGAAGGCGCCTGTGAAACTTGAGATAAGGCGAGAATTTCACAAACGTACTGCCTGGTCAGGGCCTTAGTGGCCGTGGCCTTTGATCAGAGAAGCAGAAATGTAGAGGAGGCGGGGGAGAGGGTGCGAAGCAGGGGCTGTGGGTACAGACAGCCAGCCTCCCTCTGTAGACTCAAACACACTTTATTCAGCACAGGAATGTCTGAACAGCGGGGCCTTGGGCAGGGTTCCTCACACAGAGAATTCTCCTTCCAGCCCCGCTGTCAACAGAACCAAGATCATCACATCATGTAAACCATGGGGCCACGGGGGAGGGCTCTGCACAAGGTCTGGGGCAGGTCACACTGGCCAGCACGTGGGGGGCTGGGGCAGCTGGGCGGATGGCCCACACCCAGGGCCAGCCGCGCCTGGGAGGGCTGAGTGAGCAGCTCTGAGTAGCTCGCTCAGGAAAGTCAGGTGGAAGAGGACAAGGGCCTGGCCATCAGGGGATTATCTCGGCCACTGAAAGTGACTGGATCAATTTAGCTGAAGCAGCCAGGGCTGCTGCGTCAACACATGCTTAAAAGGCCCTAAGATCACAGCTGGTGTGGGGTGACCGCGGAGCCGGCCCCGTGGGGGTGCTCGTCACCAGCTCACTGGCAGGCTGTGCAGCTCTCACAACCTCATGCCCGGCAGTCCAGCCAGTCGCCTCCAATCAGCAAATGGTAAGGGACAGTGACCCTCCCTGCCAGGACCTCATGCCCCCCACCTTGGGCTCACTGTGGAAGGGGAAGGGGCACTCGTGGCAGAGCAAGGCTGGCCTGCCAGAGGACCAGCCTTGACGGTCACTGTCCTTCACTCAAGATTCATGATTTGGGGGTGGGGAAGGGTCCCGGTCTGCACCGGGAGGAGCATCAATTTAAACCCTCTGCCCAGGGGACGAGTTCGTGCCAGGGCCCTCGAATGCCTGAGCAGCAGCTAGCCAGGACCTCTGTTTTGGGCCTCTCTCAGCTGTGCTATCAGGATGCAAATGAGGGAGCGGAAGAAGGGAATTCTGGGAGGGAGGAGGAGAGGTCTGAGTAGAGAGTGGAGGTTAGGGAGATGGTGTTGGGTGCCCTGGGGCCCTTGGGGGTGACAAGAAGCCGTGCACGATGGCACAGTGTGGTCCAGCTGGAGTCCTGATAACAAGGGCAATGAAGGCTAGAGGTGGGGGGCAGAGGACATAAGTACCATCTTCCTGGATCTGCTCCTACTGACCGCGGGAAGGGTGCCAAGAGCACCCCCCGAAAACCAGTGACTGGAGTGGCAGCAGCAGAAACAGAATCTGGGTGTGGATGGGGAAGGTGCTCCTTCCCTGGGCGGCGGGCTCACATGGAAACACAGTCACCACCAGGCGACAGGGGGGAGCGGGCTGGCCCGGAGGGGACGGAGGGCAGGGCTGGTGCCAGCAGTGTGAGTGACAGCAGAGCCCAGCTTCTCAGGGTCACTACACCACAATCTGCACAGCTGAGGAGGCAGGAGACCCACGGGAGGGCCGGATCTCACATGCAGCTGGGGGAAGGTGGCAAGGATGACATAAATGCCCCCAAATCCAGGGATCACACCAACACACGAGGAGCACAGCTGTCACCATGGAGTGCGGGGAGGACAGTGGGCACGTCCCCGTGCGGGCTCACTCGTCTAACTTCCCTTCCAGGATGTGCTCGAAGGAGAAGGGTAGGAACTTGAAACCGGTCCCGCTGTAGAATTTGTTCTGGAACTCGACCCTGGGGAAAAGGAAGAGGGCAGTCGTCATCCCACAGAAACGTTTTGGGATTTCACAGCGGGCCAGAAAGATGCCGACCCCACGCTCCCCGAAGCTTTACTCTCCGAGGTGCGCATGGGAAAGCCGCTCTGCCTCCTGCTGCCTGTGCCAGCCCAAGCCCAGAACTCGGCCTCCCAGCGCGCACAGCTCTGCCTCTGCAGCCCGGGGCCTGCCCTCAGCCAGCCGGCAAGTTTCTAACAGCAAAGAGGAGCCCCCCAAACACCTGGCAGGGCTCACAGCGGACCCCGAGGGAAGCCCCTGAGCGGCTGTGAATTCAGCCCCGGGAACCTTGGGGGCAGGAAGGAGAGCGGAGGTTTGGGAGTGAACATTCAAGGCTTTCGAGTTAGGGGAGGAAATTCTCAGGAAATGGGGGGAAGTCAGGAGGGGAAGTCTCCTCAAAGCCATGGCGAAAACATGCTCCAACTACAAAAACATCTGAGGAAGAATTCTCCTCTTGGGGACTGAAAGGAAAAACAGAGCTTCAGCTCCCTTCCCAGGCTGCTCGGCGGCCATCGCGCGGCCTCCCGGGGCCCTATGGGACTCGAGGGAAGAAGAGCTCGCTCCTGTGAGCACTTGGCAAACGCGCCCTGGATGGCTGCCCAGCAACCAAATCAGCACCAAATATGGGCAGAAAACGCATGATTCAGAGTCTAGAAAAGCGAGGAGAGCTGCCCTGAGGAATAGTTTCCACTGGGGCTGAGTGACCCTGGGGCACCAGGGCCCTGCAGGAACCGGTGGGGGAGGCGGGCGGCAGGCAGTGGCGTACACACAGGCTTCCTCCCCAAACCCCGAGGGGAGCGGCTAGCAGGAAGGAAAGCGTGGGGAGCGGCCTGGGCAGGCGAACCAGGACCGCCTGCAGGTGGCACTGCGAGGCCCTCAGAAGCCCCTGCAGCCTCGGGTGCTGGCTGGGGGCACTGCCTGCAGAGCGTTCAGCTCCACACCTGGGGAGACAGGTGAGCATGGTCAGTCCCCGGGGTAAAACAGGATCCAGGAGGGGGAGTTTTAAACTCAAGCCAGTGATACCAGGCCCGGATCTGCCCCGCATCCGAACACTCCTGAGAAGTCCTGCCGGCTGCAGCTACTGGGGGCAGCTGGGGAGGGAGGGGCAGGTTCCTGCTGGGCGCCCACTGCTGTCAGCTCTGAAGTCTTCGTGTTAGGGGGCTGTGTTTGCATTATGGCAAGAGATTGCTGAACAACTGACAATAGACGGACTCGTCCCGTTTTCATTCGGGAATCTGTAGCCAGAGAGTGGGCAAGCCACCTTCAGGTCCGGGAGGTATCAGAGTTCCGACCTCCTGGCTGGCTAATCACACAAACAATTCCAACTCCAGACAGGGTGAAGGGGAGAAGTTCTCAGAGACCCATGGGGCCACCACCCTTCTCTTGCCATCCCTCTGTGTGACTCAGGACGCCCTGGGCACCTCTGGGTTAGCCTGACGTCACCCTCCTCCTCAGCTGTGCTCACACAGCCCCCTGGCACGGAGCTGGGAAGCAGGTCCCCTGTCGGCCTCCCCACCCTCCTCTCCCTGTAAACCAGGGAAACGTGTGCTTCCTGCCAAAGTACAAACATGAAGTTCTCTGTGTGAGGGTGCACGGGGCCCCCGGGGCCGCCCTGCGAGCTTTTCCTTCCTCGGGGGCTCTGCCGGGGGAGCCTCCAGGCCCAGCCCTGCTCCAAGCCACTGAGACACACCTCAGAACCCCACGGCTGTGAGAAGCGTCTCTAGCACCCCTCCCGGCCCCAGCACCTGGCAGAGGCCACCTGTGTGTGACCCAGAGGATCCCAGTCCAGAGAGATGGCTCCTGCTGTGTAACAGGAAACCGGTTTCCTGGAGCGAGTGAAGGGGACCGGTTCCGGGGCCTCCCCCCTCTCCTGGCAGGGTGTGAGCGAGGGGAGGCAGTTTTAGAAATATGATTCGAGGCCCAGCTGCTTCTCTGGCCCTTTCTGCCACTCTGAGAATTCAGGGCCAGGAGCACATGCGTGCCTGATGGTCCCAGTGTCCGGACGGTGATGGCAGCCGGGGACACATTTCAGGCCTCTTACTTCTGGGGCAGCCAGTCGTTCACGCCGCCCTCCCAGGGCGTCCTGCGGTGGCACCACTGCATCCCTTACAGCTAACCGGTCCCAGTCCCGTCCCTTCAGCCGTCAAGCCGTCAGTGAGTGTGCGAGTGTGCACACCTCCACACGGGTGGGTGCTGCCAGAGAAGAAGGTGGGCCATGGGCCACAGTCTTCCTGCTAAAAGCAGTTAGGTGGCCACAGTTATACCGACAAATCATATCCCCGCCTCTGCCTTTCCTGAGGAAGAAAAGACATTGAATTTGGGTGACAGGAAGGCCCACCCACTTTACAGGGTTGGGGGGAAAGAGAGGGACAGACAACTCAGGAGACGGAACTGGCAGGCTGGCACACGAACCTGCTCTCTGCTGTTTTCAAATGTCACCCACCTCCTTCTGACCCTGCACGGACCCCACACTAGTGGTTTACATTTGTTATCGAGTCATGTGTTTTTCTTCTTGTCCCCACAGAAGAGACCCAGAGCTTGTATTACGGGGCAGACCGCGCATCAGAATCAGGAACCCAGCTGCATACCAGGCTGGAGACCAGAAAAAACAGCAACCACGTTCCTGCTCCATTCTCAGCAGGACCAGCTGTTGCCCCTCAGGAGATGGCCACAACTCGCAACGGCTGCCCAGGCATCCCTGAAGCACATCCACATTCGGCCAGGAGGGGACGCACTAGCGCCAATTCCATTCCCTTGGCAGGGATGAGCTCCAAACAGGCCCTTCAGTAAGATGGGATTTGAAATGCTGCTGCACTAGAGTTTTCGCTGTTTTTTCTCTTTTGCCCCAAATGTTCACTACCAAACCCCACAAGTGCAATGTGGTGGACCAGCCTATTCCTTGCAAACTACATCAGAGAGGCATTCAGATGGTATCACCTATCTTCCCACCCATTGGTCTCCCTTCTCTCTAACAGACTAAAAGCAGTTTCTTTACAAACTACCACAAGGAGGTGCCCTCTCCACAGGGCACCCCAGTTTTAAGCAGGGCAGCCATGACCTGCACCTGAACAATGGGTTAGCTGTGCCAGGGCTCCGTGAGTCCCTTGGTATGTACATTGCTTCACGTTTAATCATGGCAGCCTATCCTCTCTCTTCCCATGAGAGACAAGGAGGTGCAGAGGCAAATGCTCCCCTCGGGGTTGGCCAGCAGGGTGGGCAGAGCGTGATTCTGAAGACTGCTCTCCTGTCATCTGTCACTTCCTCGGGCTCATTTATGTGGACGAGGGGAGACAGCCACTCGGAGGCCACAGGGAGCCTGAGGAGGAGGAAGTAACCCTCTGGCGATAACACATAACCTCACCGACTGAGGGCTCACTCCGGAGACAGGCCCAAGCCCAGGCGACTGTCCTCGACCGAGAGTCCCGGAGCGCCTGTGCCTGCCCGCGGCCCTCACAGTGCTGGCCCAGCACCGCGGCGCCCCCTCCTGCTCGCCCGGGGGAGGCAGCCGGCCCCCCACTTGGGAATCACGGTGGGGTGGTAACTGTTCCCTCAAGTCCAGGGCTCTGGAGACAGAGTTACTAGGAAAGGAAGGAAGCCAAGAGCGCAAGAAAAAGTGAGTCACCGCAGGCCGGCTGCACAGACGTTCCCTCACACCGCGAGGCTGAGGAAGTGTGCTGGGAGGGGACGCTGATAAGCCAGGAACAGGGGAGCGGCCAGTGTCTGAATCATGGGGAGCTCCTGACCTCCTGGCTTGCAGTAAACAACAGCTGGGCGGGAGGAGGAGCAGGAGGGAAGCCCTGAGACTGAGAAAGCATGTCTCCACCCGCAGGACAGACTCCCCTACGTGCCTCAGCTTTCTCCTCCGCAACTTAGAACAACAACAGTGGCTCCCTGAGGAGGCTCAACTGGGAGAGTCAGCGATAAGGGTGGGACGAGAGGAGGGTTCAGGTTCAGGTTCTGGGTTTTCTTCAGGTTTGGATTAGTGATGGGAAGAGACATTCCAAGCAGCCCCCTTCTGACCTTGAGGTCAGGAACACCACCGATGATGTCATCTAGGGCTTCCTAAGGTCGGGTCCGTGACCCTGTGACCCCTAAGCTGGTAAAACTGTGTGCTCACATGGTGGGAGGTGTTGCTGAGGAGAGAGGGTCCAGAGCTTCCAGAGCCACTGGGGTTTGAGACCCAGAAAGGAAGAATCGCCTCATATGGAGGGAATGGAGACTCCAAGGGGCAGGGTGGCCAGAGTAGCACAGGATACAGTTTTAGTGTAAGTATGTCCCAGGCATATTTGGAAAATACTTACACTATAAGAAAAAAATCCCCCAAACTCTTCATTGTTGACCTGACATTCACATTTAACAGGTGTTCTGTAATGGTGTTTGCTGAATCTGGCAGCCCTACTCTGAGGTCGCAGAGTCACAGTCCAGGCCAGCCTCTAGCTCTCCCACTCTAGGCTGAGCTCCCTCCCCATGCAGGGCCATGAAGAGCCACCAACTACATCAAAGAAAACAAACCTGCCCTCTTGAAGCTGCTTCGGTCACTGACATACACACTAGGGAAGCAGTCCCCCCATCCACACGAGCTGCCACGGGTCCTCCTCAAAGTCCCTGACCCAGGCCAGAACCAGGGGACAAAACTGGGGTACCCTGTGCTCCAGCATTTCCCGGGCTTAGGACCTATTCCAGAGCTGTTCCCATTGCTCTGACGACAGGAGAAAGTTCTATGCCAGAGCAAAAACACCCCAAACAAACAAAAAGTAAAACCTCGGCAGATCTTTTAAGCTACTACCATCAGGATCACTGCCGAATGAGAGGCGGGGGAGGGAGCCTGACACACGCACCGAGAATTCTCCCTGGCGGCTCTGAAAGTGAGCCGTGCTGATCGGCAGGCGCTTCCGGAAGCGCACTCCTAAGATAGGTCCTTGGGTGCAATGATGTGAAAGCAGACACTTCCTAGTGCTCTGGATTCTGGACAGGAGCAAAGCTGCCCTCAGTGCAGCCAAGGACACGTCCCCGCCTCGGCCCCCGCCGCCCCGCCGCCCTGCCCCTCACCAGTGTAACCGCAGTGCGTGGAGGAAGGCCGAGAGGCCCTCCATGATCAGGAGGATGGCCACGGTCAGGGTGGCGAAGGCGGTGAAGATGAAGAACAGCGCCAGACTCCCTGCCAAGCTCTTCACCTTCAGGCCCATGTGGATCACCATGGTCCAAAGCACCTCCGACAGCTCTGGGGACAGGGGAGAGACAGGCACCCGGTTTATTTGGGGAGCAGCGCTGTGGGCTTTGCACTGCTCTGCCACACCGCCCCTGGAGTGTCCCTGCCTTCTGGCTTCCCACGACCCGAGTGGGACCACTGTGCATCGCCAACCTGAACATCATTCTCTCTTGGGACTTTGGAGTCTGAATAACCCCAGAAACTTTCTGTAATTTTCACTCTCTCTAAGGCCCCGCCTGAGAGAGTGCCCAGAGAAGGGGAAGGCCATGGTTCCCGACCAGAGAGAAACACACTCACGTGCGTGGGCGAGGCTGAGGGCCCAGAGCCGCAGGTACGAGGCCGTGTTGGAGATGCAGCCCAGGCAGTACTCGATGGTGTGGATGGCCTGGTGCACCATTGTGTCTCCAAAGTCAAACTGCGGTGGGGAGACCAGAGAGAGCACATGAAGCTGGGGGGAGAGGGGCGCGCATGTATGAAGTCTGGGCTGTGCCGCATGGCCCTGTGCGCTTCTCCAGGGGCCAGGAGCCCCCAGGCTTGAACTCCAGTGGTGACTTCAGCTATGCCGACCCCTAAGATCCTGCCTGGCTTAGTACCCACCTGGGACACCCCCATTTCCCTCAATACACTACATTTTAATGAACAACATCTCCATGAGGTTCTTCTCAACACATCCGTTTTTCTCTCCTGGCTAGTCTGTGAGCTTAAGTGGAGTGTATGTGAAGTTGAGAACGCTCGGAGAAAATGGCATTCCGGACTTGAAGGACCTTCTCTAGCCACTCGTACCCACTGGTGTGTGAAGTCCCCCAGGGGAACACCTGCTGTGAAAGAGCCAAAGAAGCAGGAAGCCCCTCCCTCCCTCTGGCACCCAGCTGTCAGGCCCTAAACCTCAAATCACTTCACTTAATTAGCTTAACAAACTGCTGCACTCAAGGTAACCAACCTCCTTTTTTGGCGTAACTTCTGAAAAAGATGACAGAAATTTTAGCAAAAATTTTACCAATTCTGCCCAGCTGGTGTGGTTCAGCGACTGAGTGTTGTTGACCCATGAACTAGGAGGTCATGATTTGATTCCTGGTCAGGGCACATGCCCTTGTGGGCTTGATCCTCAGTAGGGGGGCTGCAGGAGGCAGCCAATGGATGATTCTCTCCCATTATTAATGTTTCTCTCTCTCCCTCTCCCTTCCTCTCTCTGAAATCAATAAAGACATTAAAAAAAAAAAAGTTTTACCAATTCCTACTTGGCCAGTTGATTAAGACCAGGTAGAATATCATTTGGTTTTTGTTTCTGTTTTCCTTACACTCCCTTTCTCCGTTTTCCTTTCAACATACAAAATTATTTCCAGAGTAAAGAGGTGGGGCTGGAACAAGCTCTCAGGAGTTCACGTTTAGGACTGTTGAGCAAGCACAGCTGGGAAGGACACAGATGCTCTGGAAGCACCAGGTGCATTTCGTGGCCTCCCACTCTCCCAGGTGGAGAAAACAACAGTTACTCTAGAACAGGAGGTCGTTCCATTCTGGGGGCCTCTCCCCACAGCCCAGCCCAGAACCCTAGGAGCAGAGGGACTCCCCAGCCTGCCGTGCCCTTGGGTCAGAGTCTATTTTTCACTATTTCTTTCAGGACGCAAATGACTCCGCACCTAGAGTATACCAGAACTGCCCTGGAAACACATGAGGGCAGGGAGAGAAGGGGCTGACCCCGCCAAGATGTACTTCCAGTCCATGTCTCACGTCTAACGGCGTCACTACTCGTCCCCCAGGAACCCACGCCTGCCAGTCAATCTTGAATGCCCATCTTCGCTAAGGGACTGGGGCCTGTAGCTTTTACATTCTTAGTCTCATATTGGTCCCTTCCTTTCTAACTCCCTCTGAAAAGGCTTGCTTCTCCCAGGCCTCCCAAGTTTTCCCTGACTCATAGCAGACTAGCTGGTCCCCATGCCTCCAGACTGTGCCGCCTCCCCAATCCAGGATGTCCTCTCACATCTCCACTTCAGCAATGCACGTTTGTTGTGTCACTTTCAGCTTCACCACCCTCTGATGGCTCCTCGCTGTCCAAACAATCTGTGGCTCATTTCTGCCAACCTCTGGTCTTACCTCTCACGAGTCCCCCAGCTCCTGACTCTGAGCTTCAGCTAAGCTGAATACCCGTTTAATCCCAAGCGTGATGGGCTTGCAGGCCTCTGCGCCTTTATAACTGTTCATACTGGTGGTTCTGCATCTCCCTCTCCCTCCACAGAGACTAAGCCTAGCAATCCTTTCCTCAGGGAGCCCTTTCCTGGCCTCTGCTTCCCCACCCCTCTCAGTGTTTTCCTGGTGCCCCTTTCTGTTCCCACAGCATCCTGGGCACACTGTGATCACACCACTACCGCCCGGACTGTTTCCTCAGTTTGTTTGGGAGTCCTTGAAATCAAGGACTGTGTTTTCCTCCTTTCAGTTTCTGTAGCATTAAACAGAGGCTTGACACGTGGAGGGTGAATGAATGGATGGATGGGTTGGATGAGCACGCTTGATGAGATGACACAGTAGGGAGAGATGCCACTGATCCTTGCTGATTGGCTAGTCTTTGAAGGTTTCCTAGACAATCACATGACCTGGCCCCGGTCTGCAACTGGGTGCCCCCCCAGGAAGAGGAGGCACTGGGCTGAGCAATGACCTGTATGCGGCAATCAGGTTTTTACAGCCAAACAATACGGGGAAGTTCTGGGAGAAGTAGGCTGGATTTTTTAAGAATTCTGTTTTGTTTGAAATCTTTAGATAACTGTGACAGTTATCCAAATTTGTCTTAAGCTGTGTATATGTCTGATAAAGTGTTATGACTGCTTAGGAAGCTATGAAAAACAGGACCCTCGGGGATCTGGGCGGCCAGAGACTAGGGCAGCTGAATTACAGTCCATCTTGTTTTGATGTTCACCTCCCCTGGGACATGGCTGCAAATAGGGCTGTTCTGGCAATGACCATGGCCTTTGGGTGCTCAGTTAGTACGACATTTAGAAAGAGCAGTGCTGTTGGAGGCCATGTTACTGGGAGGGGGCTGGGCTCCTCACTAATATGGAGCACACTCCCACATCCCTTCCAGGCGGCCCAGCCAGAGACTGCACAGATGAGCGGTCCAGAGGAGCCTCTCAGCCTTTAGGAAGACTGAGCACTGTCTGTTTTGACACAAAACAGCAAAGACTTTTTCCCATTCCTATCACTCTGCCCCCTTACAGAGAACAGGAGAGCCAGGGAAGGGAAGGTTTATGGGTCTAAGCATTTCAGAGAGGAATTTTGGGGAAGATGCAAACAGTGCAGCATGGCCTTTTAAAAACCCGATTCCAAACTTGTATGTTGCTAAGAGAATTCTTGCTGAGCTGGAAGGCCTACTCCAGATGCAGCCTGATCATTTCGCCAACTGTCTTCCTATTCCGTTATTATGCTCCGTGTGTGGCTGATATCACAGACAGACTGTTTTTTTGTTTTGTTTTTTACTGGGATACATCTAAGAGGCAAAGCCTCCTTTTGAACGCTGTCTACTTCCCACCTGGGTCACACAGAGGTAGAGCTGACCCTAAGGCAAGGGTCCAGCAACTGTCACTTCAAGCATCATCAAGCTGATGAGGGCAGCAGGAAGAGGCTGGCTGCATCTCAGACAGGGAGGAAGGGGGAGCTTTACTCATAAGCACTCAGAGGCCCAGGGAGGAGACAGCCACTCCCAGTGGCAGAGCGACCATACATAGCATCACAGGAGAGGCAGGCAGAGGCCACTGGGACTTAACCCCCAAGGGGAGTCACTTCAAGAATGCCAATGCAGACATTGCTTGTAGCTCCTTACAAAGCCATTCTCAGAGGTATTAGATCAGCGAAGTCAATGAAACAAAGACAGAGGCGACCAACGTGAGATGCAGTTAATGGAGATGAGCTTTTTCAGAACACAGATTCACGAACTGGTTAGAAATGGCCAGTGAGATGCAGGAGACGCGGGTGTCATGGGTGGCCCCCGGATGCAGCAGGCTCAGCAAAGTGATCACAAGGACGGGAAGACAAGCCCCAGATAGACATGAAGGCAAAGCAGCTTGTTTCTTACCGCTTCATCCTCGGTAGGCTTGAAAACACAAAGTCACACTTAGTGGGAAGCCGTGGCACACACAAGGTCAAGTCACGAGACTACCATTGCTTCGTGGGGAGGACGGTTAGTGTTAAGTGGGTCTAACATGGTGAAGGCAGCCCCTCAGCATACAGGAAAGCGAAATCAGCAGGATTTAGCGCAGGCAGAACTATTTTTAAAAGGCACCCCAACCCCTGCAATTTCTTTTTTTTAAATATAGTGAAAGTGATCAGTCAGACTAAAAAGTCCAGTCACCTGGGGTCCTCAACTCCTATCCCTTTTGCTTTAAAAAGAATACAATGAACAGATGAGATCCAAAAGTTCAGAGGCTGTGTGCTACGAGTGGTTAGGCAAAGACTGTGAGTTTTAAAAAACTGAGCTTGGAGGTGGGGTGTAGGAAAAGTCTAGCTTAGCCTTCCTAGTGTTTTTCACTCTCCCTATAAAAAGCAGGCATTTTAAAAAGGCTCAAATGAAATATCTGCAACAAGAGCACATCGGTGGGACCGGACTTCCAAAGCATCAGTGGTTCCAGCGCCAGCTGCAAGGGATGTGGATGCTGCCCACGTGGCTGTGTTCCTCGTATTAAGAGCCGGAAGCTGGGCCTATTCTGCCTCAGTGTCCTGGAGAGCAGGTAGTAACTGATATCTGCATGCAACTCAAAATTTAAGAAGTGGAACAATAGAAAAAAACTGCTGCGGGCTCTGCCAGCAACACCTGGAGTTTACGGGGCCCCTGGGAAGAGGCTGCGGTGCCCTGAGCGGTGCAGAAGGCAGGCTGACCATTAGGATTCGTATTTTCATTTTTTCAAGGAGAAGACCGGAGTGAAGCCACTGAGGTGCACACGCCAGGGCTGACCCGGAGTGGAAGGAGAGGAAGCCCGCACCACTGGATCTTACCTCTTCCGCATCCTCTGAATGGGTGGAGAGCTGGTCATGCTGAATAATCTCAGCATCCTCCTCTGTCGGTCCGTTGCCCACCCTGATCCCACCAAAGGTGACAGTTCCCTACACACAGAAAGAGTAGAATTTGCCTGGGCTTTAATATGACATTTTGTGAGGTGGGGAAGGGCGATGGTTAGTACATACAAACCTCAGAAAAGTATATATTCTAACAACAAAAGCAAAACCAGCTGCTCCAACAGCAGTAAAGACAAACCACTGTTCCCACCCCAACCACCACCGCCCAGCCCCAGCCCCAACTACATTTACCAACTCGTCCTGAGGGGAGGAAATAGGCAGTTCTGCCTGCTGCACTCAGAGACACATACCTTGCCTTGGTCAATGCTAATTAAGAACCCTGCTTGAATGGAAAGGCTTAGCACAAACAGACTCTCATAGCACGTGTAGCTCTATCCTCAAAGCTTCCAATGGCCTACATTTTTCTGAAACTGAATTAAAGAGGAGACTTCCTAAGAGGGAGGGGCACCGAATGACATGGTGATTGTAACCTGGTCTGTCTGAGAAACTTTCAACAGGAGCCCCAAGAGTTCCAGCCACCTCTCCCAGAAACGTACTGGGCCTCTGCTCAGAAACAAAGGAAGGAAAAAGGCTTAATGTACTTGAACTTGTTGCTAGAGAATACTGCGTTAAAAAAAGAAAAAAATGGAAAAGAAGCTCCCTTCCTCCAATGGGGGATTCTGGAGTGTGAAAACAACTCTCTCTGGGCATGTGGGCAGACGCTGATGGGTGTTTGCTTCCCAGGCAGAGTTTTCAGTAGGGTCTCCAGAACAAGAATTTCTACGTAAACCTCATTTGGGATGAAGTCTGACTGATATTAATTAGTGCTAACCTGCCACAGAGGGAAAGGAGCTGAAGAAACAGCCCCTGGCCCTGGCCAGTGTTGCTCAGTTGGTTGAGCCTAGTACCTTACTCCAAAAGGTTGCTCATTCGATTCCCAATCTGGGCACACGCCCGAATTGCCAGCTCAATCCCCAGTAGGGGGCATGCTGGAGGCAGCTGATCAATGTTTCTCTTTCCCCTCCCCATTCCTCCTTCTCTAAAGCCAATAAAAACATATTTTAAAAAAAGAAACAGCCCCTAGGCCTACTTCCTATGGTTTCTGTCTGCAGAACCAAACAAGACAAGTCGGAAGATGGCTCTCTGGCAAAACAGCCTTCCGGGCAAGCAGCTCAAACACTGTGTAAGCAGGTTTGGACAACGGCCTGGAGGACCCCACGCACACCTTCACCTGCTCTCAGTTACTGACCACCAGATCCCATTGGACAAATGCTCCCTCTTCCAGCAGCGATTCTCACGTGCTGGGCAGAGAACCATTGCATCAGAGTCACATTGAAAGCTGCATTTCAGTACACAGACTCTCAAATACTTCTCCCAGAAAGTGCAAATTCAGCAGGCCTGGTGTGGAGCCTAGGAAATCTATATTAAAAATATATACCCTCAAGTACAAACTGTATAATCATTTTGATTGTGTATCAAAACTGAAAATGCATGCATCATTTGAGACTCAGCAATCCAATTCCATCCACTATTGGGAACTTGCTTGTGAAATTTTATCAAAGATGTACCCTAAAATTGCTACTTGTAATAGCAAAGAACTGGGAACAATGAACACATCCATTAGTAAGAAAGTGTTCACATAATTTTAGCATATCCAACAGAATGGTCTATGGAACGCTAGGAGAATAACTATGAAACAATCTCCAAGATACACTAAATTTTTAATAACTTAATAAATCAAGGGACAAAATAGTGCTACAGTTTAAACACAATTCTAGATGTGTCTTAAAAAATATATGTCTTAAAAATATATCAGAAGATGATAGATATATGCTGACGTACACACACAAAAAATTGGAGGTAAAATGCTGTTAATAATATCCTTAAGGAGGAGAAGGGTTCTGGGGACAGGGAAGCTTTTGCTTTCAGTATTATTTGCATTTTCTTTTCCCCCCAGAATTTTTATTGGAGCCAAACTGACAACACATGCTGGAGAGCAAGATCTCAAATGTTCCCTTATTTGCATTTTCTAATCAAGGTAACCTATTGCTTTAATTGTACTTTTTAATATCAGTGGGGGATTCTCTGGGTCATAGAATTATAGACCATTTTTATTTTTTCTTCCACTTATCTGTTTTAATACCCCAAGAAACAGATGTTAACTTCACCAGGTGATTCTGATATGAAGTCAGATTCAGGAACCACTGAAGCCCTGGGCACCGCCAGGTCACACAAATATTAACCTGACAACCCTCAGAAGATGGACTGAAAGGGCAACAAAGGGCATGGACTCCTGGGATGGGTTCGAGGGCACAGGAGGCTGGCTTCAAGGCACCTAACGCAGAAGGCCAGTTCTGAAGCTTCCCTCACTAGAGGACAGAGCGGGGCAAAGTCCCAGCTAGACACTAATGACTGTCCTTTCAGAACCCAGGGAATGAGAGTCATAGGAAGGGGGATGAGACACACACACCAGCAAAAAAAAACAAAAAAAAAAAAAAGAAAGAAAGAAAAAAAAAGAAAAAAAAAACTAAACTGTGACACAGGCTTACAGGCAACCAAGAGGATACAGAACAGAACAAAATCAGATCCATGTTCATATCCTCAGCCCTTGGGGTCAAGAATCCAGAGTCCTTGTTATAGAGTTATCCTGATGCCATTAGGCTGCTCTCCAGATGTTTGGCAAAAAAAACAAAAACAAAAACCTGTGGGCTAAGAAGACCCTATGTATGTGGGGGTTTCTAGATTGGGGACTTTTAACTTGGATAGTATGAAAGAAGAGGATGCTAGATTTAAAAGCATCAAGATTGATGCATCAGAAGCACACCTTAAAAACATTAAGACTAGCAGAAAGAGAGCCCATAGAAAGAATATAAATACGTGGATAGTTTGTGCTTTAAGGGTTTTTAATATTTTTTTCTTATAGGAAAAGAGAAAGTTCCTACTTGAAAATCATTTAAGCAGCAATATTAAGATATCTTCTTATTCAAAATACCAGCCCTCTTAGACTAGTTCTAGAGGGATGATCATAGTCTTCAAAGTTTAAAGGGATCAGAAACACCTAATGAAGGAAATGGATATCCATCTAAATATTCATTTTCTTTTCAAGGAGTATGATGCTACTAGAACCCAATAGTACATGAGTGATCACTACTGGTGAGACTTAAAAATCCTATAGATTCATCACTTAGAATAGACTGTACTAGTTTGATATTAGGGCATTGAAAGATTTTGGTTAAGAGATGTTTTTAAGGACAGATATTGACATGCTTAACATTCAAATTGCTGATTCTGAATAATAAGCTAGTACTGGAAGAAGGAAAGAAAACAGAGATGACTCTGGTCATTACCCCAGATGTACAAGACACACGGCAGAGCCGAGTTCTCACTGGAGCAGCTGAGGATGTGAGGGCTTCTGAGTCTCTCACAAAAAGTAGACATGTATAAGCTTCCAATGGAAGGAGACTTAAGTCACAGCTAAAATGGACCAAATGTCAAGCATTTTCTGAAGCAGAACTTTAAGTGTCAGGAAACCAATTCAAGAATCACAGAGATGTTCTTGCTCCGTGCTGAAAATCATCCGATACGTGGTCACAAAACACAGACATGCAAGTGGGTGGGCCCAAGAGCTGCCATCTTGGATTAAGATGATGGGACCCAGAGAGAGTACAACAGCCACTCTGCTTCCATAACCACGACTGTACTTACATATCGGAATAGAGACTTGTAGACCAAGGGTAAAGATGATATCAGAATCTACTCATAAGAGGTGGAACTCTTTTCTGGCGTCTCAGTGAGTAACAAGGACATACTTCCCAAGAGCACACATGTCCCACGCTCTCAATATAGTTAAAAAGAATGCTGCTGCACTGTTTGCCACCTCTTTACACAAAATGTGATGGTTTGTTGGTTTAAATTCACTCACTGTTGCAGCCGCTGCTGCCTCTAGTCCCTGTTGGCTCGGGGTTGGGCTGACTGGGGCCTCCACAGGTTGCCCTTCCTGATAGTGAAGGGAAGAAAAGAGGAAGGGAGAAGAGAACAAAAGAGGGAGGGAGTGAAGGGGGAGACGAATGCAGGGGACATGGAAGGGTGAAGATGGTCAGAGAAGGGAGAAGGAGGGTCTTGTAACTTAGCTGCTCTCCAACAGGAATAATAATCTAACAGCCATATGAGAGTCATGCAAAAAGATCTTTTGGATTTTACCACAGTGTAATAAGTAAGCATTACTGCATAGCTAGAAGTGAACATTTGGCAACTTAAGCATGTGTGTGTGTGTGTGTGTGTGTGTGTGTGTGTGTAGAATTCACATGCACACATACATTAAGTAAACACAAGTATGTATGCTGTTTTTAAAAAATAAAAAAAACATGCTTCAAGCCAAAATTTCCCCCGAATGTTTTGGTTGGTTGGAGTATCACAGTCTTATTTCAAAAGAAAACGTCTCAGTGTCAGCCCTGTGGCTGCCCAGACAAACCACATGAGTGGGTTCACACGGCTGCAGCTCTCGCTGCCTTGTTGTGTCTGATGCTGCATCTAGACAGGCCCAGGCCTGGATTTTGCTGAGCACGGCATGAGCAAAATGTGACCAGGAAAGATAAACACTTATGACTTATTCTCTATACCCGAGCTACTCAAAGCTGCATCCAGATGTCCAGGCAGCAAAAACACTTTTTGATTTCAGCAGGTCCAGTGCTCATGCTGGGATATGACACAAATGCATTTTGAGAGTATATAGACTTATGCACAATTCATTAGATCCAATGAGGAATTGTCTTGATCTTAAAAATATATAGAGTAACTTTCAGCAACAGAAATACACCCACCATATGCTTCCTCCTCAAATACTGATGGCGAAGGACCAGTGGTTTAAACAGTAGCATCCACGGTACACACAGCAATGCGACCACAACCAGGAAACACTGAACTCCTTTCTGCAAAGAAGGACATGACACATCACATTAATCAAACATGCAGTTTCCAATTCCAGCATAAATTACCCCCAAAACAGTACTTTCTTATGGACTTGTGAATAATGCTAACCAGACTCTCAAAACAATTAGCAGATGTGGCGAAGCCCAGGAATTGTCCCATAGGATGAGAGTTATTAGTCTACCCTTTCTGCGTAGAACCTCCCAAGTAAGGAGGACAGGCTGACTTTAGGTCTGGATGCATGAACTGAAAACCAAATCCTACAGAAAGGGATTTAAGGTTTTTTTGTGTGTGTGTGTTTTTTTTAAAATATATTTTATTGATTTTTTTTTACAGAGAGGAAGGGAGAGAGATAGAGAGCTAGAAACATCAATGAGAGAGAAACATCGACCAGCTGCCTCTTGCACACCCTCTACCGGGGATGTGCCCGCAACCAATGTACATGCCCTTGACCAGAATCGAACCTAGGACCTTTCAGTCTGCAGACCGACGCTCTACCACTGAGCCAAACCGGCTTCGGCTAAGTTTTTTTTAGGGTAACAGGAACATCTAACTTCCTGACCTAGGATAACTGCCTAAGACAGTCCACCTCCAGGCTGACGCACCTGTCCAGAATATAGCATTGAATTGTGAATGTCCTCGTAGTTAAAGACGAACATGTTTATGAAATGGATCAGAAGGCTTGGTGCTCTCTCAGATGTAAAGACGTCATAAGCCGTCCACTTGTAAAAAATAAGGATAACCAAGTAGCCAAACAAAGAGGTCATGAAGATTATTTCAGGAATAAACCCAAAGTAGATATTCAGGGGCTTCTTGAAATAGCTAAAAAGGAAGAGAGAAAAAAAATGTGAGAAGTGAACAGACCCAGGGCCACCCCTACCTCAAGTGGAGCCCTCACTAAATTTTCCCCTGTGACTCCCTCACTTCTGTCTTTATTACTTTATGAAGCAAGAGCCAGAAGCACTGGAGACAACAGAGACAAACGGGATTAATGATGACTTCCAAACTTTTGGACCTGGAACAGTTCCAGTACCATCCCCTCCATTCTCCCATGAGAGAGAGATTGGAAAATTTAGTACATTCCAAGACACAGTTCAAAATTGCATGTGAGTTACACATCAAGGAAAAAATAACTCATTCATTTTGATAAAAATTACACAAGGTTCTTTCAAAGTTCTTGACTGCAATTGTAAATTTTTAAGGGACTAATATTAAGTAAGCACTTAATTTTTTAAAAGCACCTTTTTTTTTTTAACACAGAACAGGGTTCTGAGTTACTAAACCCTCCCCCAAAATGCCATGAATTCCTTAGGCAAAAGCATTACCTAAACTATGCACATTCTTATGACAGGAACAGAGCGACTCACATATGGTTGAAAAGGCTCAGACCGACTCCGAACATCATGTGGATGATACCAAGGATAACGGACATCTTCATCTTAAAGGAGTTGAGGAAGGTCAGCTTATTAGTAGCGATGTTCCAAATCTGTCACAACCCAAGGAAACAGAAGGGTATTACAAAGAGTGCTCAAAAGGGAAAATAGTCACCCATTTAAAAAATAGGGTTTTTTTTAATTATGGAAAATTCTAACCACATTCCTAGGTAGAGAGAATAGTATAACAGACTACTCCCACATGGACATCACCTAGTTTCAACAATTAGTATCCACCTATGCACTCTCGGTCAATCTGGCTCCATCATGGCCCCAGCCCACTCCCCACCTCCATATTATTCTGAAACAAAATTCAGGAACCATATAATTTTACTGTAAATATTTCAGTGCAGATCTTTAAAAAGAAGGATTTGCTGAAACCGGTTTGGCTCAGTGGATAGAGCGTCGGCCTGCAGACTGAAGGGTCCCAGGTTTGATTCCGGTCAGGGGCACGTGCCTTGGTTGCGGGCACATCCCCAGCGGGAGGTGTGCAGGAGACAGCTGATCGGTGTTTCTCTCTCACCGATGTTTCTGACTATCTCTTTCCCTTCCTCTCTGTAAAAAAATCAATAAAATATATTTTAAAAATAATAATAAAATAAAATAAAAAAGGATTCATTTTAAAAACATGACCACAATGCTATTATTACACCCAAAAACAATAACAATGATTTCTTAATATCATGGAATATGTAGTCAACATTTGAACTTCTCTGGATTGTGTCCAAATGCTTTTTAATAACTCATTTATTCAAAGTAAGGTCCAGACAAGGTCTGTACACCGGGATTGTTGACATAGCTTTTAAGTCTTAATCTACAGTGTTTCCCTCCAGCTCTCATTTCTTATTTCTTACAAAGTATTTGTTGAAGAAATTGGGTCAGTTACCCAGTTATCTGTAGATGTTTCCACAATCTTGTGTTTTGCTGATCATGTCCCTGTGGTGCTGTCAATCTATCTACTTTTCTATTTTTAAGAAGCTTTATTTGTTTATTTTAAAATATATTTTTATTGATTTCAGAGAAGAAGAGGGAGAGGAAGAGAGAGAAACATCAATATTGAGAGAGAATCATTGATTAGCCTGCACTCCCTCTACTGGGGATTAAGCCCACAACCCAGGCATGTGCCCTTGACTGGAATCGAACCGGGACCCTTTAGTCCACAGGCCAACACTCTATCCACTGAGTCAAACTGGCTAGGGCAGTCCATCTACTTTTTAAATATTAATTGCCTTAAGCTTTGTCCCCTAAGGCCTGGATGGCTGTAATACTTCCCGGACAGTTCTGCTGCCAGATAACATGGCCATCAGATAACGTTTTCTAAATGGCGACTCTGACGCAGTCATTTCCCAAAACCTCCCCCTGAAGCCCCACCACCATCTCTAGGCCAAAGTGCAAAATCTGTAGCCTGACAAGCAGGATCTTCTACCATCTAGCCTGGCTTCTTTTTTTCCTGAACCGGCTTCTTCGTGAAGAGCTGATCCTCGGTGACCTCTAACCTGAAAAGTTGTGACTGGTTCTCTCTCCCGCCCCAATCTCACCTGAAACTCAGCTCTACAACTCCAACTGCCTGACAGACATTTTCCAGGGTGTCCCCCACAGTCACTTCAAACTCAGTATCTACCCTGTAAGTATCCAAAGAAATGTCTGCAAGAAAATGTTTTAACAATAGAACACTATATAAACGTGAAGAAATATTATTAGACTAAGCTACTTGAGGGCAGGAATTATGTTTTGAAAGTTCTGTGTTCTCCCCAGAAGGTACTATGCCTTGCAGATAATAGGGATTCATAAACATTTGTTAAATGCATATGTAACACGTTATTAAACTTCTCCAAGCCTATTTCTTATCTGTGTAACACGGATATCATCATCTACTCAATAAATTAAGGACAAATCAGATATGCTGAGGTCTCAGTGCATATTTTTGGCCCATAGTAAGCATTTCAGTAACATGAACTTCTCTAATAATTAAAATAATCAACTCTGTATCTCCCCACCTCTATGTTTTTGCAAACACTTCTCCTCACCTATAACAATCTGAAGTATTTTTAAAAAAATATATTTTATTGATATTTACAGAGAGGAAGGGAGAGGAATAGAGAGCTAGAAACATCGATGAGAGAGAAACATGCCCGCAAACAATGTACATGCCCTTGACCAGAATCGAACCTGGGACCTTTCAGTCCACAGACCGACGCTGTATCCACTGAGCCAAATCAGCCAGGGAGAGTAGAAGAGAGAGGGAAAGACAGAGAGAAACATCAATGTGAGAGAAACACATCAATTGGTTGCCTCCTGCAGGAGCCCTGACCAGGGCCCCGGCCGGGGGAGGAACCTGCAACTAAGATATGTGCCCTTTATTGGAACTGAAACCGGGACCCTTTGGTCTGCAGGCCAATGCTCTATTCACTGAGCCAAACAAGCCAGGGACAATTTATTTCCCATTTTAATAAGAAACCTTAATCTCTCTGGGCCATAATGATGTCTCCCACCTGAAATTCTACAATCGTTACTGTCTATCACTTATTCTTCAGTTCCTCCTACCCCCTTTCTTAGGCACACAATACAAAAGAGTTAACCACACTTATTTGCCTAAGTACTTGAAAAAAATAATTAAATTCTCGGATAAGTTCTTATAGTATGTAAAGATAAGACTGGAAGTTGAAACCCAGAGGAGCTATTTCTGTTCCGTGAAAAAGACAAACAAATGAAGTTAAATAAATTAAACTGGGAAGGAGTCTTGAAAATCCATCTTCTCAGAGTAAATATTACTAACCTCCTCGGAAATAAGCAGTGCGGGAAAAATTATTTTGCCTTCCCAAGGCACTTGGTCTTTTATGGCTTTGAAGTACACTGAATAGATAAACCAAGGTTTTTAAAAATATATACATGTCAACTAAAAACCAAATAACTATTTATCTTCACTTTATTCTCCCACTTTAGGGTTACAGTTTGACATTTTCGTGTTAGACATCTAGGAAAGACGTGCTCTTACTGGATCGATGCCAAAAGGGTATGGTCCACCAAAAACTCCAGGGACAGCTGGGTCCAGCTGGAGCACAGGGTTCCCCCGAACCGTCTCCTCCCTAAATTAGGAGAAACGTAGCATTTATTTTTTTATCAACAGAAACTGACCCCAAAAGAAACTACTAGAGCTATCTCAGCTCTTCAATCAAAAGAATAGGGACTTTAACATCTGAGATGAGAAGGGATCAGAGATAACAACAACAAAAACAAACTTAAACACATACATACAACCGAGTAGGGAATTTGGAGAATCTGCTTTTAATTCATAAAAAGAACCAATGTGCCTATTTTAGCCTCAGCTCCTTGAGTCTGCTGAGCAAACCACAAAGTTTGTGGAGGATAAATAACACTGCATTTTTCTGAAACAGAGATGTCGCCAACCAGCTCCTAAAGAAGCATTAGTTTCCCACTTGTTTGGAGAATCAGAGGTGAATATGAAAGGAATGAGCTTTTAGCTTCTTTTGCAACTTACGTCCAATTAGATATGAACATTGGCCGTACGCTCCAGGATGATCCGAAGATATTGAGAGACTTGGAAAAGCAGTCGTTGTAGATGAGGCCAGTGTAGATGGAGAACACACCCATCAACAGAATAATGTACCGTCCGCTGAACACGGTGCTAAACATCTGGGAACCAGAAGGAAGAAGTCAATGCAATGTACTTGCTGTAGTTCACATTGGGACAATGTGGTTTAGAAAACACCAGACCCTTCCTCTGATACCACTTAACCCAATCCTTGGGTCAGAGAGCTTGAAGTAAAGACCAAAATACAATGCAGCAAGAAATTCACTTTCACAGCATGTGGCCTCTTTAAGTGTTAAAATGAACATAACTTCTCTATAAGTTAATGACAGAAGACTTCCAGATCATAATTTTCATAATGAATGCTTGAGGAATTATAAAATTTCCGTCTACCACAAAATGTAACTTACACATTACCTCATTCTCATTCTTTTGGGAGAGGATCCGGCTCTCTCTTAACACCATCCACACAGCAAACAGGGTCATCAAAATGCCGTGGCCAAAGTCCCCAAACATCACAGCAAACAGGAAAGGGAAAGTGATGATGGTATATGGAGCTAGAAAAGAACCAAAGCATGTCAGGTGGGTACCAGACTCACTGGATGATCACTCTGTAAGGTGTATAAATGTCTAATCACTATGTTATGCACTTGAAACTAATAGTGATGCATGTCAATTGTAATAAAAAAATGAATTAATAAAAAAAAAACAAGGGGGAGAGAATGGGAGATAGCTATAATACTACAATATAAAAAATTAAAATAAAACAAAGAGGGGCAGAATAGGGACTACCTGTAATAATGTCAACAAAAAATTTAAAAATTTAATAAAAAAAAAAAACAAAGGAGAAAAAAGACAAAGCACAGAAAACCGTAACAACTCCCAACTCATCACATTGCTCTCCATAAGCTAAGGTCGAGAAAATGTCCCTCGGCACTGTGCACCTCACAAGGAGCTCTGATGGCATCTGAGCTGCGGCTAGAATTTTAAACAAAGAAAAGCACAGGAAGTGAAAGCTTTGCCTCTAGCAGTGGCAGCAATGTGGTTTGTTCTCCGATTCCTTTTCTCTAATCCCTGGGACACTGCTCCTGCATGGGCGGGCAGCTTTCCTCCCTGTGCAGCAATGTCAGGAGAAAGCCCAGCACCCGGAGCAAAGCAGGGCCTGAAGAAGGCTCCCGCTGAAAATGAATTCTCAGACTCTTGACTTAATGATTAACTCTCCAAACAGGAGAAATCTGCTCTGTGACTAGCATGGTCAATAATTGCTATATTTTCTCTAATCTGGAACAGGAAGCCATTTTAAAATGTCAGATATCTTGGGGGGAGGGAGAACTTTTGCTTAAAGCAGTTCCTGCAGATGGTGTGCTGGAGAAAGCCAGGTGTTTTATAGCTGAAAAACATATACATGGAAGAATCCAATCAACAGAGCTCATGCCTATAAAACCACCTCTTTTCTTTTTTTTTTTTTAATATATAAGATTTTTCTCCTTTTGATGGGAACTTGAATGAGATAATTTCTATAATTCTTTCAAATTTTAATAATAAAAATTTTATACAGTCAAATTTTGCTTAATCGTCAAGGAAGTTCTCCAAATAACCTGTTCTGTAAAAAACAGAACAGGAGTGAAATGGGCACCTCTCCACAGGAGTTACACTAGTGCTGAGGTCTTGACGTCTTTAGCTTTAAGCCAGTTGTTAACAGCATTTAAAGTGAGGCATTAAAAGATAAAACAAACAGCCGGGCCGCCGTGGCTCCATGGCTGAGCGTAGACCTATGAACCAGGAAGTCATGGTTTGATTCCTGGTCAGGGCACATGCCCATGAGCTGTGGGCTTGATCCCCAGTATGGGGTGTGCAGGAGGCAGCCAATCAATGATTCTCTCTCATCACTGATGTTTCTCTCTCTCTCTCTCTCCCTCTCTGAAATAAAAAATATATGTATATTTAAAAGTATATATGTAACAAGCAAAAAATAAAACCTCTAGAGGGAAATGATTCAAACTTTATTTTTTTTTACCTGGATTTATCTCTCGGTAAGTTCCAATTCCATAAGCATCTACTATGTTCTGAAAGCCATATGTGAACTTGTTCGTTTTGTTATAGGTTGGGGGAGTCTGGTTTGTCTGCATCCTGTTCAAAATGGAGGGCACGGTGGACCCGCTGTGCTCCTGGCAAACATTAAGCACACGTGGCAAATTAGGTCATGCTCCTCAATGTGGTGACGGTTACATAGGTATTCATGTTTATCAAAACCCATCCAACTGTATGTATAAAATGTGCGTGTTTTATTTCATATAAATTCTATCTCAATCTTCCCCAGTCTTTGGGGAAACTGAAACTAGGCATAAAGTTTACAATGAAAGATTTAAATTAAGTCTTGGGAAGAAAATACTTATTATAAAAAAAAACATTTAATTCTAAAATGTGTAACCAAAGTAACCATTGTCCTCTCCTCTGTTTATGGAGAAAGCAAAGTACATTCTCTGACTTTCCTCCCTCACCACCTGCTCTAAATTCCCGAATCCTTGCAGTCTAGCTGAGCACGCTTATTCAAAGTGGCTGCTGGTCACCAGATCCAAAGGTCTTCTCTCCCATCTGCAAGCCCCTGACTCTCTTTGGGAGAAAACCTTGATTCCATAGAATCCCCTCCTGCTCACTAGCCATGCTTGTTGTCTTTGCTGGTTTTTCCTCCTCTGACCACCTCAAAACAGTAAAGGGCCCCCAACATCCTATCTTTAGCTTCCTTTTTTTTTTTTTTTTTTTTTTTTTTTTAGAGGTCTCATTCCCTTCCACTCTCATAAATCCCACATCTTTCATTTTGCCCTTTCTATCAAGAACCAGTCCTAATATCTGCTTGACATTTCCATGTGGATTTCAATCCAGCCTCTCGATGTGACTGAAACTGAACTTACCATCTTTCCCCGAAGTTTCTGTTGCTGAACTTTTACTTCCATTAACTGAACCATTATCCTACCAGGCACCCAGCTCTGATGCCTCAGAAACAGTTATGTTTATTTCTTCTTGTACTTCTCCCACGCGTTGCTAGAAACCAAGTTTACCTAATTGATTCTTCCTTCAGAATGTCTCACAAATTCATCTTTATTTTCTCTTTCTATTGTCAGTTCTTACCCCAGGGTCCCTTACAGTTTACTGCTCTGTGTTTAAAATAACTTCCTAATTGATCCCCACCTATAGACTCCCTCTACTCCCTAATCCAACTAAGATACTATTAACAGATTACTTCTTTAAAACAGATTTGGTCATGTCTTTTCACTGCTAAATAACTTCTACAGCCTCTCCATTCCTTCTGGAAGAGAATTTAAAAAGTAGCCTGGTATTTTAAAACCTTCCTCAATTAGGTTCCACCTAATCAAATTCACATCCGAGTATTTCAGTTTGCCCATTATAATTCCGTTTTTGCCCAACCATGAATGTTGTACTGTACTTCCTGCCTTTGTCCATATTTATTTCTCATCATTGTAAATCAGCATCTCACCCATTCTTCAAAGCCCCAATGCCACCTTCTTGAAGCTTTTGTTCAATCATCTTAGTTGGGAAAGCTAACACCCTCTCTCCACACACATATAACACTCTGAGTACAGACTGGCTTCTGTACAGTCTGACTGTAAGATTGCATGTCAGCCTCTCCAAGGAAACTGTAAAGTAGTTGAGGGCTTATTCTGTACACCTCTACCTAGATCAATGCTTTGAATAGAGCAGTACTTCTAACTACTAAGTGAGTCTCCCAGGGGCATACCACAGTTTATACTAATGGGCCGAGAATGTGGATTAGGAAAGTGACATTCTCGTCATAAGCTACCCTGAAGAATCACAGATACATGATTAAGTTATTTAATCTTTTTCTTTTAAGTACAATTTCCACATTTGGAAAAAAAGGACACATATGAAAAATGCATTGTCAGGACACACGATGTGTATATTGGAGAACTCTGAAAGTAAAATGCTATAAAAAATGTGTTGATGGGAACCTCTTCTGAGCTATAGGCCGCACTGCTTGCTGTGGGGGACTCACCGTGCCCCTTCTGAGTGCAAACTGGATGGAATCCAGTTCAGTGACAGGACACCAGACCTCTGCGATCAGACACTTCTGGGTCACGTCTATGTTGCACAGGTTCAGGGTGTGGTAGATGGCTTTCATCTTCCGCACTTTGATGAACCAGACCCGGATGTTCTTAGCAGCTGCCTGCAGAACCCTCTGGCGGTGATCCTCCGTTTGATTCAAAACCTTTGAGAGAGAAAGGAACATGGGAGGATCTTCCTAACACCAGTCTTAAGTCTCAGGATATGAATGGCAAAAGGCACAGCTTTCTGAGAAGGGTTGATGGGAATCTGTGTTGTTTTTTCTTCCTTCGACTAGAATGACTTTTTAGGGGTCAAATGATAAGAAATTAGAGTTCTATTTACTAACATTCATTTTTATTTAGCTTCAAGCTCAAAAGAAGCCCGATAAAATGGTTTTTGCCTTTATACCATTACCTTTAATCTTACCGCCAAATCTATGGCACAACAATGTAGTTCATTGGCTTTTACTTGGCCCATTAAAGAGTGGTGACTTTCCAGGTGGAGCCTGTAACTCACACTCAGAGAGTCAGCATCACAAGTCCAGATGCTGACAAAGCAACAAATCCACACTGAAGAACAGCAAGCTGCAGAATCAATCCCCTGAAGGCAAGCCAGCAGCAGGGAACCATGGGAAAGAGGCAATGCTGAACAACACTGTCTGCCTATGCCGAGAGAGACCCCATAACCGGAGACAGGAGACACTGGGGCCAGGAGGATCCGGAACCTTTAGAGGAAATTTAGACTGCCACATACCACTGTCATCATGGGCCGATAGGGCTCTGTTCCTGTCAGGCTGGGAGGGGGTCTTGCGGGGGGATGTTTCAGTGCTGATCCTCTGGAAACCAGTAAAGAGTTCCTCAGAGGAATCACAGGAAACTATCTTGAGCGGTAGAATGTGACTTACATAGAAAGGTTAAAAAAAAGCTGGTTGCATGCCCTGGCTGGTTGCTCAGTGATTAGAACATAGGCCCTGGTACCAAAGGGTCTTGGGTTCGATTCTCAGTCAAGGGCATGTACCTGGGTTGCAGACTTGATTCCCAGCCCCAGTTGATGTGTCTCTCTCATAGTTCTCTCCCCCTCCCCTCTCTCTTTCTCTTCCACTCTCTAAAAATTAATGGGGGAAAATATCCTTGGTAAACTCTTAAATCACTTGAGAATAAAGGAATAAAACTACCTTTTCTCCTTCTGGCTGTTGACAATTCCACAATTACTAGCACAACTTCTGGGAAGCAATGTCCTATTTGCTTTTTCTCTTTCCCTATCTCCCACCCCCTGGTATTCAATCCCTTTTTAAAGTTTCAGGTCAGTTCATGTGGGTTGCACATACTCTTTCAAACCTACCCATAAGCCTGGGAGGGGATAAAACAGTCCTAGAACCCTGAACATACTATTATAATATGGCCAAGTTCAGTGACAGGGCACCAGGCTTGTGCAATCAGACACGTCCACCAGTAGTCTGGGTTAAACAGATAAGTATGTCTCAAAGGAACTGGAAGTAGGCCAAGTTGGTGGGTCACATACAATGGGGGTCGGAAGGAAAGATGAAGTTGAAATGGGAATTACAACATATCTCTGACAATTTTGCCACTAGAAAGAAATGCCTTGGGGATTGGTATGTCTATTAATCTTTTAAGGGGCACTCTTCACATTCTTTCAACAGGAAACAACACTCCAACTGGCCACCCTTTTCCTTCCATGTACCCATAAACCATGACTCCTTTCTTAGAACCCTGTGACAACCACAGTGTGTGTAAGCCACACACACTGTGATTTTGGGAAAATCTAATGCAGTCTCTTCCTGGGTACAAGAGTTACACCAGAAACCTTTGGCTAGGCTGTGTGGTTGATATTCACAGTGACCAGAGGGATACACAACAAGCAGTTGAGAGTGGCTGCCTCTGGAGGTAGAGTGTGTGTGTGTGTGTGTGTGTGTGTGTGTGTGTGGAACTGACTTTGAACACACTTCTGTACTGTTTGATTTTTTTTTTTTAACTAAGCATAGTTTTGACTCATGATGAGAACTGAATACTCTAAGCAACGATTGCAGGGGCACAGCATTCCTGTCTCTTTTGAGGATGATTAATGCTTTATTTAAGCAGTTATTCCATGAAACTTTTCCCCAGCCCCCAAGGAGCCATTTCCTTTTTTGGCACCCTGAGCTACTGCAGGTGCCTAACAAACTGTGTTTCAAGGCAGGAGACTGGTCTTCTATTTTAGTATTACACAAAAACAAATTCCCATCAGCCCTCTACGTACCATTTGGAGATCCTCAATCCTGGTATTAACTCCAGAAGCCATTTCCTTCCTCTCCTGGGGTGTCTCAGGACAGGGATAGAGTGAGGCCCGGAACCTGAAATATACAGACACAGCCTGAGGAACACGGATATTTTTTAGCCTATCCAATTTTAATAATCTCAGAAAGTAATCCTAATTTACTAGAAGGACCAAAATAGGATTAGTTCAGACTGGTATAATAATCAATAATAGTTATTTATGGCAAATAGCCTACAGATAGAGCAGTAACATTTGAACTATCTTGGTATTCTCTGTAGCTATTAAATTTCCTTAGATTAAAAACAAAACAAAAACTAGCCCAGCGGTGTGACTCAGTGATTGCACATCTACCAATGAACCAGGAAGTCACAGTTTGATTCCAATTGGGGCAAATGCCCAGGTTGCGGGCTAGATCCCCAGTAGGGGGCATGTAGGAGGCAGCCAATTAATGACTCTCATCATTGATGTTTCTATCTCTCTCCCCCCCTCTTCCTTCCTCTCTGAAATCAATCAAGATATTTAAAACAAACAAAAAAACAGTAATACAATTTACATTAGAAAAATGGCACTGAAGAAAGATCTTACGGGCAGAATTTCTGCTGGGTATGCAGAACCACTGTCCCAGAACAATGGAGCATTTATAAATCATGAATCCTAATTACTTTTTTCCAAGAAAAGGAAATTGTGTCATGTGTTTTTAAAAAATACATGTATTGATTTCAGAGAGAGAGAGAGAGAGAGAGAGAGAGAGAGAGAGAGGAAGAGAGAGGAAGAGGAAGAGGAAGAGGAAGAGAGAGAACAACACCGATGTAAGAGAGAAACATCCATTGGTTGTGATCAAACTCGCAACCTGGATATGTGCCCTAATTGGGAATTGAAACTATGACCTTTTAATGCACAAGATGACGTTCAAACAACTGAGCCACAGTGGCCTGGGTGGATATTGTGGTTTTGACAGCTCTTCAAAAACTGAACTTGGGCCACTCCTAGTTGTTTAAAATAACCCAACCTTATTAAAAGATGTTTTCACCACGTGAAACTATAATAAGGTTTGTGTTTCACCGTTCTATAGTCTATAAGACTTAGAAGAATTAGCCTGCACCCTTAGGGGAGGCATTTCTCTCTTACCCTTCGCAGATTTTCTTGACTCTGTTTTTCAGCTGATCCCCTTGGAAGAAAATGATGAACACAGACTTGTGCACGTAGTCGCCCTAGGCCCCAAACCAAAAACCGAGACTTCAGACTTGTAACCCAGAAAAAATGCTCTTAAATAACTTACTTTCCTGGTGATACAGGAACAACAAAAATCCGTTGAGGATAAGCTCCACTACAAGAACATTTGCCCTGTAACTACTAAGTCACAAAAAACTTCCTGTATTTGTTTTTAAACTCAACCAGGGGCTTGACACAGATTCTAAGATGATTCTTCCCTTAGTATATAACTTCACCCTATTTACCAATTCCACTTTAAATCTTCTATCGCCTGAAAGCCATAAGTACAGAGAAAGAGAAGAAAGACATTCCTGTCTGCTCCCATGCTTAGAAATTCCCAGATAAAGAGACCTGGATAACTATAAGGAACGGAGTAGTTGGGGAGAGTGTTGATGTAGGATTTCATGATCCATTCCAATTTAGACTTTAGGGACTTTAGGGGGCAAGGCGAAATGCAACCCATTCCAAATACCAAAGTTTACACTTGAAAGTCTGGAAGGAAAGATGAGAAAAACCAGCTATACTTGGTGTTAACCAAGATTGTCTCTATTTTCTCATATTCCTATGGAGCTTGTAGAGTAAGAAAACGAAACGTTATAAGATAAAAGGGGATGACAAGTGAAGGAGATAAGGCTTAAGACTTAAATTCCTAAATCCTCTAGAAATACCGTAAACTGGTGCACATTCTTGGTGCAGCTGCTCTGCTGTAGCTACGAGATCCCGGGCACCCTTTCCTCAATTTGTTGATAAAATGGTTTCTGCTGCACATTCCTGAGAACGGGTCCACTCATACCACAGTGTCTTCACAGCCCAAGGCCAGCCTTCAGTAAGACTGTAAGATGCTCCTCTGGGTGCGGGACTCACCGTAACCTCAGGGGCACCATGCTCCCACTCAATGCTGAGGACAGAAGTCATCTACTGTCGCTGGATTATTTTTAGCTGCAGGACCCACCCACCCTGAGAAGTCTCACAACTCAACCTCTCTTCTTAGGTAGGGCAAAGAATACTGATTTAAGAAATCCAAAAGACAATTTAGAACAACAACAAAAAACAACTTCAGGCTTCTAAATAATACTAATACAAAAGTGGGAAAAATTTTTTTTTTTTTTTTTTTGCAGAACATTAAATCTTCTTTGCTTGTGATCCCTGAAGTCAGAACTCACCATACTTAATATAGGTTTATGTTAAGAGCTCTGTCCCATTATGTCAAATGCTAAGACGTTAAGCTATTCCCACTTTCCAGAGTACTGGATGGGAAGATCATCCTACCTTGCACAATATGTAGTTGTTTTTTGTTTTGTTTTGTTTTGTTTTGTTTTGTTTTGTTTTGTTTTTGTGTGTGTGTGTGTGTGTGTGTGTGTGTGTTTTGTTTCTGTTTTTTTTTACAATATGTGTAATAGTTTTAAACTAAGTTTCTAAGTCTCCCAACAAACAGGTAGACAACAAAAACCTTACCAACTACATTTCATCAACTTACAGAGGTCACAACCTAGGAACTCTCCTTTTTATATATTGATATTACCAAACTTGGAACCAGATGTCTTACTTTAACTACACAGAAAGTTACTTTTTTGTTGGTCCCAGATAAGTAACACAAAACATATAAAGGTAAAGGTTAAAATAACTGGGGGGAAAACATGTTTACATTCAAAATAATGCACAAGCATAGCTTTAAAATGTACATGTATATGTCATATATGCATCATATGTACACAAATGATGGAAGTTAAGAGGAAAAGAGCCGTCTTTCAAATTCCCAGATCAAAGCAGGGATAAACATAAGGGCTCCTTTGTAGGAGGTTCAGAGTCAGGTGGCACCAGGCTATGCTACTGCCCTGAACTCCCTTTACAAGACCTAGTCCATGGGCCATAATTCCCTCGTCTTACAGTCACAGGATCCTCCAGAGGGTTCTCGATTTCAGCCTGTCGCAGGAACACATTCCCCCGGCACACCCGCCAAAGCATGCGCTCAAAAGTAGGGATGCGCTCCCGGTTAATCACACCAGCCACGAAGCTGCGGGAAGAAGAGCCAGATTGGGAAATCTATTCCACGCCATGGGATGGAAGGCTCTAAGACAAAGAAGGAAGTGAGGAGCGGTACGAGGATGACAAACACGATTGCACACTGTTATGTCAAAAAGACTGAAGTTTTACGTGGGGTCCCGGAAGAGAGTTGGGAGAACCCAACCCAAATCAACTGAGGAACACCTCTCAACAGGCTCAGGGGAGAGTGCATTCTGGAAGCAAGTAAAGGCCAACCTTTTGCTCTTCTGAACAGTAAAAATGAACTTGACCCCACTGCGTATGGAGGGTTGAAGTGGTACTTACCCAAGTCTTAAAGGCGTGCCTCTTCCTATCTCATTTGGCTCCAAGAGGGATGAGGACTCTTCCAACAGGTCTGGATCCGCCATCTGCTGATGATGCAATTCAGCCTGAATTCACAAATCAATTAATATCTAATGAAAATAGTTAGTGGCATGCAGGGAACGAGGAACCAGGAGATAAGTTCAGAAAATAAAGATGAGAAACAAACCACCAAAAGAGAAGATGTACCCACAAAAAGAAGAAGAAGGAAAGAAAACAAAGAAAAGAAACAAGAGGTAAAGAAAGCATAATTGCCCCAGTAAATCATCTGGGGAAATGGTTTAAGAAATAAGGAATAAAAAACAAAACAAAAGAAAACATTAAATGATGGTGGCATGTATAAATCTTACTTGGTGGAAGCCATTTTTTCTCTTATGTTTTCCTAAATGAGCCATGAAAGTACCAGGAAATACCTTTTCATGTGGATAGAAGCTGAAGTGTTTCTTACTTTTGAGCAAAAAGGAGGCAGCTCAGCAGAAACTCTCAACATCCAATTTCCAGGCAGTTACAAACTAGAATTTTCCCTGTGTGAGAATGTGAAAGATGGAGACTCTCTTTCCAAGAAAGAAAGCAAGGCATCGTCACTGTCTTACACAGTGTGTGATCTGGAGAAAGGCAGAAGAGGCATCTCCAGGTACCTAGGTTTTCTGTGCTCTTAAAAATGCAGAATATAAGGACTTTCAGCCACTGTAGACAGTACTCCATGGGATATAGAGTACTTCTTTCTCCAAAAGGATAAGCACAATAGCTGGACAGGCCTTTCCTTTCCTTCCCTCCACCGCATCCATAAAGAGGGGAAAAAGTGAAAACATATCAGAATGTCCTAGCTTTTGAACAGGAATCTAGGAATATTAAAATGTTCATGTATGCCGAATCTGGTTTGGCTCAGTGGATAGAGCGTCGGCCTGCGGACTGAAGGGTCCTGGGTTCGATTCCAGTCAAGGGCATGTACATTGGTTGCGGGCACATCCCCAGTGGGGGGCGTGCAAGAGGCAGCTGATTGATGACTCTCTCTCATCAATGTTTCTAGCTCTCTATTCCTCTCCCTTTCTCTCTGTAAAAAATCAATAAAATATATTTTAAAAATAAATTAAAAAAAAAAATAAATAAATAAGTAAAATGTTCATGTAGGCTTTACAGTTGCAGGATTCTTGAGAACATAGCTAATCTGATAATCTGAACAAGTGAAGAGAGCAGCAATATACAGTGTTAAGCCAATATACAGTGTGTGGGCTAGTATAATTTAGATTTAAAATGATTTCCACCATGACAGTTTATACAATGAAATGCAGGAGGAAAGGGACCTTTTCAGATGTGCTAAGTCTATATTTCCTAGCCTCTCTTTACACAACACGTCTTATCTACCACCTTTTACTCCCATCAGGAAGGGGAAGCTGCCCTAAAAATAAAGGCCAGTTGATTTCTCCATGGCCTGACCTCTCCATCTTTAATATCCATGCACTTCTTGTGTGACCAAGCAAACAAAAAATCAGCAAAAATTTTCTCCATCATTTTCATTCCAAATTTCAAGATTCTACTCCTGTCAACCCATTATAAAAAAAAACAACAACCTCATGAGAACTTCAAATGTAAGTCTGAAAGCATTAATATGTGAAGGCAATTGCTTTGGAAAGTAAATTTTAAAAACAGGATCAACTTTGATTTTTTTTTTTTTTTAAAAGGGAAGGGCAGTTCTAGAAATATTGTCATGAGATTTGGAAAAGCTTCAGATAAGATAATGGGCCACAGGTTACCACCTGCTGTCAAAGGGAAGTTTAGAGGTTCTTCTTGTTTCTACGAAAGGTCAAACCAGCTCACTCCAAGCTACAGGCCATTTATTTTGAGGATCCAGATGACTTCATTTCAACGTGCTCTTGGGATATCCCTTGGCAAAAACCAGTGAAACTTACTGCTACTCACAAGATTCCTGCCCACTTCCCTGTGCAGTTCATGAGACTTGGTTTAAATAAACCCTAAAGATCAGACTCAAAGCAAGCATGTGCTCTAAGGGGACAAAGATGAAACAGCAATTAAACTACTCCAAAGACTGTATCTGGGACTCTCCTGGTATAAAAAAAAACCCAGAATTAAAATTAAACAGAAACTTGCAATAATCTTCTAATTCATAATTACTACTTCACACTTACGAATCCCAAGTCTCGCCCTGTCCACGTGGCTCCGTTGGTTGGAGCATCGTCCCATGCACCAAAAGGCTGCGGGTGCAACTCCCAGTCAGGGCATATACCTAGATTGTGGGTTTGGTCCCTGGTCAGGGTGCACACAGGAGGCAACAAATCAATGCTTCTCTCTCTAAAATAATAATAAAAAAAAATAATAATAATAAACACACATATCCTCAGGTGATGGTTAAAAAAATGGAAAAAAAGTCCTAAGTCTTAGAAAGTAAAAGGTTTTTAAATAAAATAATCGTGCCTCATGAGAAAATAGGATGACCAGAAACACTAACTGAAGGCCTTTAAGCAATCTCTAAAACCATGTCGCCGAGCAGCAAAATCCTAACTGGGTTCTCTAGTAACAATAACGACACTGCCAACGTTCCTCTAAGTTACTTGCTATGCCCTCTGGTTTACCCCCTGCCCCAGTCAGAACACTGAACCCATGCCTTGAAAAAGGAAGTAGCAGAGCTTCAGTAGGTCTATTTCTATTCTTAAGTATAAGCAGCACAAGTCCAGTTCAAGCTGCGTTAGTTACTAAGAGCAAACACTTTACTTCCATCTAAGTTAAGAAAGGAATTATACTTCCTTCTTCTCTCTAAAAATCAGTTTTAAAAATCTTTAAAAAGAGAGATGGACAGAGAGAAAAAGAGAGAGAGAGAGATAGAGAGACAGAGAGAAAGAGAGAGAGAGAGAGAGATTACACCTCATCACCTAAGGTATTCACCCAGACCCCAAAGGAGATGGCAGATGGGAAAGAAAAGTAAAGAAAGCAGATGAATGGAAAACTCAGAAGGGAAAGAAGGCAGGGATCTGCATGCCATTAACCATTACTTTTCCAGTCTTCTTTACGCTCTCATATGTTATGGTGCTTATGGTAAAGATGCAGAGAAATCTCTCCAGCTCTTACAGTTCTTCATAAGCAAGAAGACTGAGAAAAGGATAATCATTAACAAGTCATTTTAAATGCTCTGGATAAGAAATGGCTAAGTCAAATTTGTAATCATCTTAAATCATAAGAATACTCAATGTGTTCACCTTTCCCCTTCCACACCCCTCACCAATCAGAACCCCTATACCAAAAGATGGAAAGAGTCATTCTCTGATTTAGCCATTTTCTGCTAACTCATTATTATAAATTATTAATCTTATTCACCAAAAAGAAGGCTTTGAAATTGGTAGTGTTTTAGGCCATTTGCAAACCTTAGGCATGGAAGAAAATCTCATGAAAAAAATCTATGTTTTCAAGATTTGAGGGTCTCAAGTTTCCTTATCTTTTGCATTCTTTAAAGTGTGCCCTCCCACGTGCGCATGCACTTACTCTGTGAGGTCTGGTTTCCTGTCAGGGCCTGGACGCCTGAGGTTGCTGTTTAGTGACAGCAGGGCAAGGGCTATTGAAAGGGACCTGGCTGAGGTTACGAGCTGGTGGCAAGAGCAGGCAGGGCACTGACTGTGCAGTTGGAGAGAAAAGGCAGAGTGGTTCTCGCTGGGTTTCCTGCACGGTGGTGAGGGTGCTAAGAGTGGGAGGGACTGATAGCAAAAGCAGTGGAAGAACCTCTCATAGTCAAGGCCTCGTGTTCAAAAGTGAACAACCCACCATAGATTGGGCATGAAGCTTTGCACCTGCTTTGTCAGCATGGGCATGTCATGTTTAGACTTATTAAGCACAAAGAAATTCCAAAATCCATAACTTATGATTTTTAAATCTTATGTCATTTTTCTAAGTGGTTCCTTTTTATATTTTTACTATTTTTAAAAATTATAACAGTAAAGTTTAAATAACTATTTCCCTTAGGGGAGTCCATTTGTCAATCTTTATTCAGAATTTCTCCCAGAATGCACGAGACTTAGAAGTCCATTTCAATTCTTAAATTAGGGAGGTTATGAAAGACATTTTCATACTTCTCAGCAACATCTGAGTGGTAAACAAAAGACTATATCAAAAGGAAAAAAGAGAAGGGGGGGGGAGAAATTAAGTCCTAAATGATGCTCCAAGTAGCTGAGCTTTGATCCTGAGACCAGGTTTACATGGCCTCTGTGGGCTGCAGCTTGAGCACATGTAGAAAAGCACACATCTGGGAGCACTGGAACACTGTGCTCGGGATGTTTCCTCATACCTGCAGACACACTCCTTGAGCAAGTCTTACGCATCTTATGCCTCCCACAGCGTGGGTGGTTTATCAAACGTTCAGTGAATTAATGAAGATAAATACAATGTGTGGGCAGTGAGCATCCTGGAATTCCAGATTACTTGTTCATTAAAACCATATGCCTAAATGATCATGCCTGTTGCAAAAGCCCTGAAACACTTGTAAAGAGTTAATCACACTGCCCCACACCCTCTGAGGTGACGATAATTGCGGACTAGTGAAAGAAGTTATCAGTGGTCTCAAATTCTCAGCTCAGTGAGCAAGCTGAATATTCACACTAACCCTCTCTTGGTAAATACTGCCAGATTCTAATCCTGAGGGGGACCAGGCAGTTAAGCTCCTAAGGCCTTCCCCACTTCCCCTCGCCCCAGCAGACCTTTTTAATTAGCATGGCTTCTCTAAGTCACAGCCTTAGCTTTTGAGGAATGTATCACATCTTCAGCTGACTTTCTCTAGCCCAGTGGTTCTCAAACTAGCCTGCCTCCTGATGATCTTATGACAGCAGATGGCTCCGCCCACTCTCAGACGGGTCATTTGCATTCTGACAAGTTCCCAGGCAAGGCTGCTGCTGCTGGTTGGAGAACTCCTACTCTAGTGTAAGAACAGTGGGAAGTTGTTCTTTCACCAAAACACAGAAATTAAAAGTGGAAGTAAGAACAAGGCCTTCTATTTTTTAAAAGTTTTGCCACATAAAAAATTTGTTTTGAGCAAAGGAAATAAAGAACTTTATGGGAAGGCACAATGAACGGTGACTAGAACAAGCTCTGAAGTGTCGTATGCTGCTAAGCAGGTGGCAAAAACACCTGTAAAAAAAGAGACTTATCCAGCCTGGCCAGTGTGGCTCAGTTGGTTGGGCATTGTCCCAGTGCCAGTCTGATTTCTGTGAGGGCACATGCCCAGATTCAGGCTTGATCCCTGGTCGGGGGCCTGCAGGAGGCAGCCAATGGCAGCCAATGAATGTTTCGCTCTCACATTAATTTTTCTCTTTCTCTCTCTCTCCCTCCCTCTCTCTCTAAAAATTAATAAAAATATTAAATTAAAAGAGAGAGAATTACCCACATTTTAAGCCAACAGAAAAATCATGTCCAGGGTGAAAGCTAAGACTCCTTCCCAGTTTTAATAAGGAGAAGGAAGCTTTTTGAAAGCCTCGCTCCAAATCCTTTCCATGGGGTCACCTCAGCAAGCTGTTGGCAACTTAGTTTTTAATCCAGGAACTTATTAACATTTCTCCCTGTCTGGTAATGCAGTTGAGTTTATATGAGAATCCAGGGATTCCAAACAAGCATCCTACCAATATTTCCATATAGTATTAAAAAAAAAAAACACTTAAAAATTAAAGTGTGATATGTGCTATCTAAAGTAGGTAAAAGTGTGTTTAAAGATTGATGGGCAAACATAGAAATAAAATTAAAATTTGATGACAAAAGGTTTGGAGATTAAACCTTCGTTATAATTTCACATGTAACCAAATGTTTCTTGTTGCTTAGACTTTAACCTTGAACATTTACTTACCTTAAAATATAATGTGAAAATTTTAACTAACTATGTTAATACAACTACTTTAGGGTTCCTTTCCCCATCTTGAGATGAAAAATTACAGAAAATGCAAAAATACACAAAAGTATGTCTGGCTATGCACTGCATGAAAAATGGAACATAATCTGACATTTCTTCAACTAAAATGTGAAAATGGTATTGCTTTCAAACTAGCAAATTAAAATAATTACTGGAATAAAAATATGGCCCATTTGTGCAGGTGTAGCATCATCAGCTGCTCAAATACTAAAAGAAATAATAGTCTGACCTCATCGAAAAACTGCTGAGTTTTGCGAAGTATAAATTTTAATTCAGTCAGTTCCAGGAAGTTTCTCTTCAGAGCTTCCTGGTTGGTGTTGATTTCCTTCAGTTCATTTTCAATCTTCTCAAAATTAGCCTACAGAAAAAGAAAAAAATCAAACTATTAACTCAAACAAAGCTCAATGAGCTTGCTCTGAAAGACAGGAATTCATCATTCAACAGAACTCTAGCTACTATGACAGATATCTTATATCTACCCTGCAAATATGTGATTTTACCAGGGCAATTTCCTTCATTAACATTTTATTTAAAATCACCTTTGTTTATATTATCTATTATACCCTTGGTTAAGTTCTCAGGAGACTTCAGATGGATAAAATAAATATTGAAATCCACTGCTATTCATTTATTTAGTAAATGAGATTAATAAATTACTAGGTAAATTGGCATTAATCCAACATGGTTTCAATAAACCAAAAAGCATTTATTTAGAGGCACATGATACTGTTCAACATGCTGTCCTATACCATAAAAAGGAAACTTCATTTTAATTCCAGCTATAAGAAACTTATAATCAATAAATAATGCTGACAAAGACAGCTAGAATTACTCTACTCTTTATCCATTCAGAAATGTCTACCTTTAAACAGCAAGACACTTATCTGGCATCCTCAGAATTGTTTACCTCTAAGTCAATCATGTCCCGGGGGAAGGGCACCTCTGGATTTTCGCCAGTGTCCATAATTGGGATGTTAGCTTTTCTTATCTCTTTCTCAACAAATCCTAAAACGACAGAATCAAAACATTCGTGTAGAGCATATGCCTGGTTCAGGGGGAGAATAGATGCTGGCTAAAAAGAAAGATACTTTTACACAAAAGAAGCAGAACATGTAAATCCCTTTTCTCTCTGTTCCTCATCCCCCTACCCCACAATTGGGGTAGGGGGATGAGCACAGCTACCCCAAAGAGGGTTATCATCCCCCTATTGTCCTCATTTCCTCTTCTGGTCTTCAAACTAGGCCAATCTGCTTCAGCTCTGCAACCCCTGTGACTGCTGCCCCAGAGTATGATGGCCTCATCACAAGTACTGCGGGCAGAGCAGAGCTACGGAGGAGCCAATTCAATAGACTGTTTGACAACTGACACACTAGTAAGACAACTCCAGATCAAAGGATATCATTACATTTAAATGAAACAAAATAAATAAGAAGCAAGAGGCAGAAGAAGGCTCCAAGACACTAGAAGAGAGAAGTGTTTCAGGTGATAACTACTGACTTTTTTTAGGATGGGGACCAAATTCACCTATCAGCTAACTGAGAGCTGGCAGAGTATAATACCAAGACCTTGGGTTTTAGAGCCGGACAGAACCACCTGAATTCAAATACTGATTCCATCATGGCCACTTACATTCTTGGTCCATGTCACTGAACCTCTCTGATCTTTGGTTTCCTCGCTTATTAAATGAGGTGAATGCCCATTTTGAAGGGATGTTGTAGGAAATGAATGAAAGAAAGCATATGAACATCCTAACTCTCAATAGAGCCTTAACTGTTAATTTCTTCCCTCGTACATAAATAGCATAGATTAAAAGGTGGCTATGATGACATCTAAAATTAATGGTGGTCTGGGTTCCATCTTTCGGAATTCTGTTATGTAATTCTGCTATAAAACCCTTCTCACACATACACTCAAAAAGCCGTGTTTTCAGTTTATAGCCTTGTCATCTCACATAAGGTTTCCATTAAGCACCACCTGGTCCAAACACCACAAAATCTACTTGTATACTAGAAATTCATCTTAACATCAGGATCACAAGATTTTTTCTCCTTTCTTTTTCTCCTGTAGGATTTCCTCCCTTTATTAAGAGCACTGGTGTCTCTAAGTTAAAATAAATGACTCATTACAGGAACATTATCAAGACCAAAATGCACATACGAAGCTTTCGATCCATTTCTTCACATCTTCTAACTTCATTCACAAATTTCCGCTGGAAGACATTCACATCTGGATTTAACTGCAAAATAAGAACACAGTACCAAATATTCAAACACTGCATCTACTTCCTCTGTTTCACAAGCAGCACATCCTGCAACGTGAAAGCCTGGTTTTGTGTCAGTGCATGATGCAACACTAATAAAACTGTCTGCTGACCCACTTTGGAGCCAGATGCACCAACTAAAGATAAAAAACGCTTCCTTGCTCTGCAACATATTGAAATGGAAGCAAATTACACAGAGTACAAAATGTTCTTCCTAGCCCAAAAGTCTCAATGAACCCCCTCCTCCACCACCACCAAATATCGGGCCACTAATGTAATAGCCGCTCTGCCGGTTTTCCCTCCTTCTTCACAATCAGAAGAAACAGAAGGCAAACTTCCCTGGTTCTTCTTTTCCAGGTTCTTCACCTTTCAAGTGGCAGGCATTTATTCAAGTAATTACATTCGTTCAAGTAATTTTCAAAGCAATGTGAAACAGAAACAAGAATAAAACAAGTTCCTACTCATTAAGAAACTTGCAATATAGTAGAGAGAAAACATGAACATAACTAATAAGGTAGCATGTGATAAATTCCATAAAAGTAATACAAATAAAGAAATGTTACAGTGACGTTTTCAATGTTTATGGAGCAAGCACCAAATATATGCCATACACTGTATCGGCACTTGTGTAAATATAAAGAATAAAAAATGTCCTAACTTTTAGGAGCTCTGTTTCATGCACAATTAATACACTTGGTTGTGACAAATGCTATTAAAAAGTAAGTAAAATATTGTTGGTAGTTTCTTATACAATTAAACATACCTACCCACCACATGTCTGAGCATCTACTACTAGGTATTTGTGTAAGAAAATGAAAACACATTGACAGAGACTGTACAAGAATGTTCATAGCAGTTTTATTCATAATAGTTCAAACTAGCAATGATCCTAACATCCATCAATAGAAGAATGGATAAAAACATTGTGGAATATTCATACAATGGAATATTACTCAGCAGTAAAAAAGAATCACTTATAGTTACCCACAAAACCAGATAAATCTAAAAAACATTAGGCTGAGAAAAAAAAAGTAAGACCTAAGAGTTTGAAAGTATGACTCCATTTACATTAAGTTCAAGAGTAGGTGAAACTAATCGATGATGCTCTGAGGGAGGGTGGGGTTGACTAGGAATGAGCAGAAGGTCACTTTCTAGGCTGCTGCAAATATTCTGTCTTGCCGGGGGTGGTACTTACAAAGTGTATAAATTTACCAACATCATCAACCTGTACTCTTAAGGTCTTTGCATTTCACTGAATACAAATATTACCTCCATAAAAAAGATGTGTGTGTGTAGGGAAGAACACTAGTTCTACTTGGAGATAAAGGAAAAAAATGTGCAAAGGTAACCCCCTGAGCTGGGACGATGGCGGATGAAGCAAAGTTCACCAAGCAGAAATATACAGGATGGAAAGAGGAAGACCATGACATGTCCAGCTGTTGTGGCTCAGTGGTTGAACCAAGAGGTCATGGGTTTGACACATGCCCAGGTTGTGGGCTCGATCCCCAATAGGGGGCATGAAGGAAGCATGATTGATGTTTCTCTCCCATCAATGTTTCTATTTCTCTATCCCTTTCCCTTCCTCTCTCCATAAAATCAATAAATATGTAAGAATACATATATATATGACAGACCAAATGATCTGACTTTTTAAATATACTTTTAAAAAATTTACTGTTTTGAAGAATAATATTGTATGTGAAGAATAAGTGTAAAGACAGAGAAACTAGTAAGGAAATTATTGGTATTATTATATTAATATTAGAAGGAATCTATAGCAAAAAGCATTACTAGAGATTAAGAGAAATGCTACATATGATAATAAGAATAATCCCATGAAGACGCACAATTCTAAACTTGTAGGTCCCTAATGAATTGTTTGTTTTTCACCGAGCAGGCAGTACTTCGGCTTCTCATTCAGAAATTTCCACTTCAATAAACATGAAGTGAACTACTGGTTTCATAATCAAAGGCAAAGTTCAACTACGGCCACCCACAACCTGTTTCGGACAAGGCATCCTAAAAATATTTCAAACAAAAATGAACAGAAGTGCAAGGAGAAACTGACAGGCCTGTCTATGTAGTGGGAAATTTTAGTGTAGCTTTTATACTACTGATACCTCAAATCTACTAAATAAGGATGGAGAAAATTTGAACAATATAATTAGCTTAATCTAATACATACACACAGAGACATTGTATACATCTACTCCCTTCATCCAACAGTTTTCTCTTCAATAATTCATTTGTAAAACTGACCACAAAATAGGTCATACAGCAAGTCTCAGTAAAAAACTATCACTATACAGACAATGTTAATTGATTACAATGCAATTTAATTAGAAATTCACATAATACAATTTACCATATTAGGAAATTCTAAATAGTTCTAAAGTAATTCATGACTCAAAAAAGAGATCAAAATGATATTTTGTTTGTTTCTACATTGCTGGTTTTAATGGTGATATGACTAATTCCAAATGCTCACATTTGAAAGAGTAAAACAGCAATCATGTTTGCCATGAAACAGTGTTATATTTATTTTTTATTTAATATAATGAGAAGTGATTTTCATTTTTCTAAGCAACTGAAAAAGTCCAGTTCAATTGATGAAGGGAAAACAAACTACACATTGTATAATTCCATTATATCCAGGGTGGGACAAAAGTCGGTTTACAGTTGTGAGTACATGAAACACAGTTTATTCTTATATTATTATTTATTAATTATTGTATTATTTTCCACTCGAACAACTGTAAACCTACTTTTGTCACACCCTATATAATGTCCAGAATAGGGAAATTCACAGAAAAAGGCAGATTAAGTGGTTGCCCAGGGCTCGGGGGAAAAGGAGTGACTTCTAATGGGTACAAGGTTTCTTTTGGGGGTAATGAAATATTCTGGAATTAGACAGTGATGATGGTTTTGTGAATACACTAAAAACCATTGAATCATATAGTGTAAAAAGGTGACTTTATTGGTATATCTCAATTAAAAAGAACACAGGCGGAGGAATCAGACAATCCTGGGCACTAATCTGTATGTCCTTCAGGTATTTATTTTCATCTATGCCTCAGGTTCCTATTCTGTAAAATGAGAATGATAGGATTCACAAACCAAAGGCAGGTTCTACTTTGCAGAGTTGTTGTGAGAAATTCATGCAATAATAATACAAAATGCTCAACATGGTATCTATTAAAAATGTAAATTAACATTATGATTGTGTTAGACAGGAAGGGACTGAAGAATAGGAAAGAGTATGAAAAAGAGAAGGAATAGAAGAGAGGACATACAAAATTTTGAACAAGTTGAGTGAGGGAACATGTCTTGCTCAGTTGGCTCTCTAAGACCCAGAGTGGCATCTTTTACAGAATAGACAGAATATATCAACTACTTCTTATATTGAAACCACTCATTTTAATATGTTGCATATTTTCATATCAAAGAAAAAAACCCAGAAAATACAGATACATGTTACAACACAGATGGACCTTGAAAACATTTGCTACTGAAAGAAGCCAGTCCTAAAAGATATGTTGTATAATTTTATTCATATGAAATATCCAGATAGGCAAATCCACAGAAACAGAAAGTAGATTAGTGGTTGCCAGGGGCTGTGGAGGGCAGAGTTGGGGAGTGACTGCTAATGCGTGCAAGGTTTCTTGTTAAAGTAATGAAAATGTTCTAAGATTCATTGTGGTGATAGTTGTACAATTCTGTGGATATACTAAAAATCACTGGATTATACACTTTAAATGAACAAGTAATATGGTATGTGAATTATATCTCAGTAAAGCTGTTTAAAAATATTAAGACAATAAGCTGGGCATGCAATTCATCAAATTAATAGATTGAAGAGGAAAAAAAAACAAACCAGTAACACCAATAGATAAAAAGGCATTCGATAAAATTCCACAACCATTTGTAACAATAATTTTAGAAAATCAGAATTTGAAAGAATATGCATAATCTAATTAATAGAATTTTCCAAAAATGTAAGAGTAAACATCTTATTTAAATTGTGAAACATTAGCCCTGGCTGGGGTGGCTCAGTTGGTCGGGTTTGATTCCTCGTCAGGACACATACCCAGGTTGTGGGTTCGATCCTTGGTGGGGGCGCATGCAGAGGCAACTGATTGATGTTTCATTCTCACATCAATGTTTCTCTCTCTAAAATCAATAAAAGCATGCCCACAGGAAAGGATTTTAAAAAATTGTGAAACAGCTGAAACCGGTTTGGCTCAGTGGTAGAGAATCGGTCTGAGGACTGAAAGGTCCCAGGTTCGATTCCGGTCAAGGGCATGTACATTGGTTGCGGGCACATCCCTGGTAGGGGGTGTGCAAGAGGCAGCTGGTTGGTGTTTCTCTCTCATCAACGTTTCTAGCTCTCTCTCTCTCTTTCCTTTCCTCTCTGTAAAAAAATCAATAAAAATATATTTAAAAAATAAATAAATAAAATAAAATAAAAAAATAAAAAATAAAAAATTGTGAAACATTAAAAAGATTCCCCTTCAAGTCAGGAGCAAGACAAGAATGCCATTTAATGGATACTTAGCATTTTGCCCTCTTTCCTTAGAAACAAAAATTCTAATTATCTTCAGGGCAGCAAATGCTCAGTTAAAAAAAAACAAACACATTTCCCAGACTCCCTTGCAGCTAGTGTATGCCATAATCCTGACACCAATAATAAAATTTAAAATTCTGCTGAGAATTTCTGGGAAAGAAATATGTACTTCCCCTTGCACTTCTCCCAATGCCATGCCTGGAGCTATGGGGGTTATCTGTAAGTACAAAAGCCAAATGTTCAAGGATGGTCCAACAGATACAGAATGATGACAGCGTGGAGTTGGGCTTCATGTTACATGAGAAAAGTACACCCCTATCATCTGGGCTTTTTGTTACACTCAGCTAAGCACAATCCTAACCAGTATTAGCTTGCTGTTTCTCTTCTTCAGCATGTTACTCAAGGTCCCCATGTACATGGTGAAATGAGAAAAAGAAACAAAAGGATAAGGATTTAAAAAGAAAAAAGAGCTTACTCTCTAATGGTACAGTGAAAAAGATTAAATCAAATGTGACAAAATGTTAACAACTGGTGAATAAACATAGGAGTATTCAGGCTTGAAATTTTCCAAAGAAATTTAGAAAAAAAAACACCAATAAGCAAAAAAAAGAAAAAGAAACTTTTTGTATGACAAAATATACCATAAACGAAGGGAAAAGATAAGCGGCAGCCTAGAAGAATTTATCAGTAAAGGAGTAGAAAAAGATTAGATTCCAGAAGACATGAAGAACTTTTACAGATCCCACAAGTTAACAAGCAAAAGGCCAGCAACCCCAATAGTAAACAGGCAGGTGATATGGACAGACAGACGCTCATGGAAAATGAAACCTATTATGTCCAATAAACAGATAAAAAGATATTAAATGTACTAATATAGAAAATGCAAAAGAAAACAACCATAAGATTCCACTTCTTTGGATTGGTAAATTTCTTTGAGCACAGAAGTGCTGACATTGTTCCTGACACTTGGCATGGCAGGAACTCTCAGCCAGCCACGGGAGCATGACCAGGCACATGCGCTGTGCAGTGCACTTTGACATCCTTCAGCGAGAGATGCACATGAACTCATTTAAAAATTATAAATCCACTACATTATAATAGCATATTCCTGAAAAATAGCTGCATTTAAAAAAAAAAGAAAAAAGAAAGAAAAAGAAAAAGAAAAGAAGAGAATGATATTGCTTTTACATTTAAAAAAATATTTTAGTGTTTGAATTAGTCGAATTCAATGCCCCTCAGCAATGCCCCTCCTACTTATAATCCCTGGAGGAGCAGCAGGTCCATGTGATCAGTACTGTTTTCGCAGTAACAGTAAGACATTATTTGCCTTTTTCATTCTCATTGTCTGATGAGTGTTTCAGTGAAGTTTTCCAGAGTCTCATGACATACATCACAGCATATCAACTGTAGAAGCAGATGAGAAGCCAGCTATCTTCGACTAATTCAAACACTAAAATATTTTTTTAAATGTAAAAGCAATATCATTCTCTTCTTTTCTTTTTCTTTTTCTTTTTTTTTTTAATGCAGCTATTTTTCAGGAATATGCTATTATAATGTAGTGGATTTATAATTTTTAAATGAGTTCATAAATATTCTCAGTTTTATAAGTATGAATAGTTGTAACACATACAGTGGTGCCTCACACAATGAACTTAATTCGTTCCAGGAGCAAGCTTGTTATGCGAAAAGTTCGTTATGTGAAACGCGTTTTCCCATAACAATACATGTTAAAAAAAAATAATTCGTTCTGTAGCATAAAATATGCTAAGATGACATAAAAAAAATATGCTAAGATGACATATTTTTATTTAGATACATCTAAAAACATAATTTTTTTTAAAAAAGCACACATTTTTTTAATTTTAAGACAGACTAAGTAGAGTCTACCGAATCTTGCACATCTTCATCCATTTTCTGCTTTTTGGCCAATGGTTTCATGAAAAACCTGTCCAAAGTTCGCTGTGCGAGGCGTTCGTAAAAGCTTGTTAGGGTTCTCAATTTTATTTTATTTAAGAGTGTAAAGAAGTCTTTAGATCAAAATGTTTGAGAACCACTGCCCTGGAGAAACTATATAAGATGCAAACCAGGAGACATAGGTAAGACTCTTCAATGCAACTTGTAATAGCAAAGAACTGTAATCATTAGAAGAAAAAAATGATAAATTATATACTTATACAGTAATTACATAGCAATTTAAATAAATGAACCAGGGCCTCCTGTACCAACATGGTCAAATTTCATGAATATTGAATTTAAAAAGTATCTGCTGAAGGATACATACAATATGATAGAATGTACAGCATACAAAATTACTTATACCATATATTACTTAGTGATTCATACATACATAACAAAAGTAAAAAATAAAAACATAAGGGAATAATACTGTCAACAATAATAAAAACAAAGAAAAAAACACATGTAAGAGCAAAAGTCACTATACAAAGTCACCTCTAGGGAGGAGGGGAGAGAAATTAAACACAGGGAGGAAGGAGAGCAGGAACCTTCAATTATATGTGGAATGTTTATCCCTTTAGTAGATAATATAAATCACGTAGGTATTCATTATATTATTCCCCATAATTTTTTGTATGACTGAAATACATAATAAATAAAAGTTAAGAATGCCAAATTAACCCAAATGGGTATTAGAAAGGGAGATACTATATAGGACCAGATGAAGAATTGCAAATTAGGTTTGATTTAGGTTTCAAGTCTAAAAAACTGGAAGAATATCAATGCATTAGCTCAAGTTTAGGAAGTGAGGGTGAAGAAATAGTTTGTGAAAAGGAAAGGTGTTGGGATTTAAATACACATATTAGCTTGAGAAGCAGAGATGATAACAATCTTAGAAATTTGTATATTTAGGGAAGGTAATTTGAAAAGTCAAGGCCAGAGATACAGATTTGGGACTCACTGAACAAATATGAAAATTTTGAGAATGGATGAGGTCACTGAAAAAAGGTGATAAAAAGGAAGATGTGGGTGTGAACAGGCTTATCAAGAGAACAGAGAAGGGAGCTTGGGAAACACTGACACTGAGGGCAGAGGTGGAGGAGATAAAAGAGAGGCGGTGGAAGAGCCTCGGGAAGGTAAAAGAACACTCCAAAAGAGACGGTATAAAAAGGTTCAAAGAAAATGAGGAATATGACTATCACTGGGTTGTATTTGTGCAGTTTCAGCTCAGACTGAGAACTTCCTGAAAGCTTGCCAGTTCCAGGAGGTCAATATTGATGAATCCTATACCTTTCTGATTACTTCCTCTTCATCCATCCATTCCAACAAATATTATCTTCTACGTGGGCACTAAGGATAAGATAATCACTGCCTACGTCTTCACGGTACTTAGATCAGAATAGCAGATAGAGACTTTAATCAACTACTCACACTGATGACTATAAAATCACAATTATAATGAATGCTGTCAATGAGAGGTACATGGAGCTTTGAGGTTGCCTAATAGGGAATTTTTAACTCCTCCCTCCTTTCAGCAGCAAATATCAGACTGTAAGCTGGGCATACTTTTTATACGCTTAGACTGTTCATTTTGTTTTTATTGATTTTTTTTTTTTTTTCTTTTTAGAGAGGGAGGAAGGGAGAGGGAGAGGGAGAGAGAGACACTGATGTAAGAAAAACACATTGATTGGTGGTCTCCTGTATAAGGACTCACTAGAGATCGACCCTGCAATCTAGGTATGTGTCTTCTGATATCGAACTTGGGACTTTCTGAAACATGGGATGACACCCCAACCAACTGAGCCACACTGGCCAGGGCTATCCATTTTCTTTTCTTTTTTTTTAAAAAAAATATATTTTTATTGATATCAGAGGAAGGGAGAGGGAGAGAGAAATAGAAACATCATCCATCGGCTGCCTCCTGCATGGGCATGTGCCCTTGATCCAAATCGAACCCGGGACCCTTCAGTCCACAGGCGACGCTTTATCCACTGAGCTAAACCCGCTAGGGCTGTCCATTTTCTTTTGATATCTTCTCCAACTTCCCAGCATAATGCTTCAGCTTAATAGGTATTCCGTATGTTTACATATATTATATACCACTAACTGGATGCTTCAGATCTTATAATAAATAATGACCTGCTGTATGGAAAAGCTATGAACTTATTTTTAAGATCCTGCTATGGGTGTTAAGGAGCCCAAAAGGAAAGTGGAAGCCTTGAACAGGCTAGTTTGCTGTCCTCCGTTTGCATCCCAAGCAATCACCTGGAGCATGCTTAGGGTTTTCTCAAAGGGGAACAGTGAAAACACGAAAGGGTAGGCCCATGCCATTCTCACCTCGAGAAAGACAACTCCAAAAAGTGTACCAACAGTACGCGTGCTGTCATGTTATTTTTGCAAATAAAAAGCAAAACAGTTCAGTGGTCATCAAGCAGCAGCCCCACAACTACTTACATCACGAAACTGGACCTTTCCGAGTTCTCCTAACTCGCTGACACAACAATAAGCAGCTTCTGACTGGAGGAAAAGCTGGGCCAGCGTCATCTCCTCGCTCCGGAAAAGCTCCCCCATGGCGGCGGCAGAAGTACATCAACCGAGTACCGGGATTCCTCTCCGACCTGAGGCCAAAAGGAGAAAAGGGCATGACCTTGGAAAGAGGGCAAAGTGCAAACACGCTCAGTGAGGCTCTTCCGTGTGGCATGTCGTGTCTTTCACCGCCGCTGACAGGCCTTTAACAACTGTTTTGACATCCTCCTTAGGAAGAGGGAAAGGAGAGACTGCAAAAAACCCTCGCCCACAGAGGGCCTGATGAAAAATCTCTTCCTTTGCAGTCAACATCAGGATCGAATGACAATATTTTGGGACATCTCAATACATAAGAATGTATCCATATTAAAAATAGGAACTGGGGGTCCCAAGCAGCTTTTTAGTTCCCTGGGCACAATATTAGGAGGCAGTGACATCCACACAGCTCTACCCTGGTTTCCACTTGTGTCAGGAAACGGAAGAGACCTCACTCATTGTCTAACCTGTACTGCTCATTTCTTTTTCTTCCTTTCTTTTCTTTTTTTAATTCTCACCCCGGGGAACATGTTTTTCATTGATTTTAGAGAGAGGAAGGGAGAGGGAGAGAAAAACATTGATTAGTTGCCTCCCAGCCCCACTCACCCTGACCGGGGATCAAACCCTAAGCCTCTGTAAGTGTTCTGAGCGGGAATCAAACCCACAACCTTTTTGGTGTATAGATGATGTTTCAACCAACTGAGCCACCTCACCTGGCTAGAGCTACTGCGCATTTCCAACAGCCAAAGTCCCAGCCCTACCCTAACGTTACGACTACCTTAAGGGATTTAACCTTCCGAATTCCCCAGAAAGCACCATCTTCTCACTACAGAATCGAAATACATAATCGTTATCTTAAAAAAAAAGAAAAGAAAAGAAAAGAAAAGAAAAGAAAAGAAAAGAAAAGAAATGGAAAGAAAAAAAAAGAAAAGAAAAGAAAAGAAAAAAGGAACCAGCTTGCTTATTACCAAGTCAAGCATGGCAGGAATACACTGCTAATGACAAAGCAGTTTTCTCAGGCCACAGAGAATAAGCTTTCCATCTCGGGAAGCTTTCTGTTTCTCATCCCCCACCTTCAAGATTAACTACATCGTCCCCTCTGTGAAAGCTTCTCCTGCATGAGTCAATAAAGGGTTGATTTTAGGGCTGTTTTATCACTGCGGGGTCATAAAGACAAGTGGCGCTATCAGTGGTCCTGAAAATGCAATTATTTATTCTCCATCAGCTATTGTGAGGCAAAGATGGTAAGCATCTAAACTCGGAGAGAGAAAAAAAAACAACGAAAAAAAAAATCATACGGTTATTTTTAGTATCATGAGAGCATCCATGACAGGTGAGCCTGGCATCACAGGAGGAAGAGCTGCTCTCCGGGAAGGCTGGGAGACATCTTGAAAAATTTGCATGACAAACCTTTGTGCATCTGATGTTCAAAGCGGCAGAACAACACACTCAGATACCAGCAAGGCTTTCTCAGGAGACTACGTAGCTTCATAACAGCCCCCAACACACATCGCTGCTAATTATGGGGCAGAGTCCACCATCGCTAAACACATAATATTATGCCTGATCAGCATAGTTCAGGGGCTGCCAGTAATGACAGCCGCCAATGAGCTGCCTCCCTCCCGTTTTTTAATTTTTTTTAATTTTTTTAAACGATCACCGATCTCCCTAAATTAATCTCTCCGACGAACCAAACAGAAAACCAAATAGGCCAAGGCGATTAGGGGATGCGGGGGGAGTGGCGAGAGTGGGGGTGGAGCTGGTGGTGCTGGTGGTGGTGGTGGGTGTGGTGTGGGTGTCACAAAACAAAAATGTAAAGAAATAGGAATTCTGCACAAGATTAATCCAGGTGAGGCGTCCCCCGCGCACTGCCACTGTCATCCCGTCCTGGCCTCCTAGCAAGGTGTTTGGCTTCACCTGCTTCGTCCCTGTCACAGGCACACCTACCTCCTGGAACAGGGACTGGAAGGGAGACCTCAAACTGGGAGCCCAGTGAAGAAGTCGTCCCCCCCAAAGTCTTCGGACATTCCAATAACCTTCAGTTCCCCCGCCTGCCCCTTGAGTGGCGGAAGGGATCAGGGCCTCCGCAGGGGAGGGAACCTCGGTTCCCTGCCCACCGGCAGGGTGCCCAAAGGGAGGGAACCCCCTGTCCTTTCCGACACCTCAGCCCCTGCTCCCTCCTTGGGCCGGGGACGTGGGTGTGAGGAGGGCCCCCGGCGCCCCTCGGAGCCGCTCCCCGCCGCGCCGCCCCCGCTCACCTCCGGCCGCCGGCGGGGCCACTACCCGAGCAGTCGCGGCGGACCCAGCCGCAGCCTCCCGGCTCCCGGCTCCCGGCTCCGGGGGCAGCGCTCCGACGCGCCTGCGCCCGCCAGGCCCCGCCCCCGCGCCGCCGCCGCCTCCGCCCGGAGTGACCTCATCGCAGCCGGCCAATGGGGCGCGGCCGCGGGCGGCGGCCGCAGTGCGGAGCCGCCATCTTGTTCCCCGGCGCCGGCGGAGGACGGCCGGGGCGGGGCTGGCGGGCAGGTGCTGAGCCTCCAGGACCCCTTCTCTGCAGCCCTACTGTGAGCTGGAAGCAGGCTGTCTGCTTTCTCTGTGTGCACACCCAGAGGGTTCATCCACAGGCTTCTCCTCGAGGGAAGCAGCATGGAGGAAGGGGAGAAATCAATGGGAAATGACCTGAGAGCTGGAGGGGAGCTTGCAAGCGCTTCCGGCACTTTCACACACACACACTCAGATAGACACAGTCATTCCCACCACACACACACACACACACACACACACACACAGAGACACCACACAGACACACACACAGTCATACCCACCACACACAGACACACACACACACACACACAGTCATACCCACCACACACACACACACACACACACAGACACCACACAGACACACACAGTCATACCCACACACACACACACACACACCACAGACACACACACAGTCATACCCACCACACACACACACACAGACACTACACAGACACACACACAGTCATACCCACCACACACACACACACACACACACACACACAGACACCACACAGACACACACAGTCATACCCACCACACACACACACACACACACACACACCACACAGACACACACACAGTCATACCCACCACACACACACACACACACACACACAGACACCACACAGACACACACACAGTCATACCCACCACACACACACACACATACACACACACAGACACACACACAGTCATACCCACCACACACACACACACAGACACACACACAGACACCACACAGACACACACACACACACAGACACCACACAGACACACACACAGTCATATCCACCACACACACACAGATACACACACAGTCATACCCACCACACACACACACACAGACACACACACAGACACCACACAGACACACACACACACACAGACACCACACAGACACACACACAGTCATACCCACCACACACACACACCACTTTCCTCCTTAGTTTACAGAAAAGAACATCTGAGCCCTAGAGTGCCGAGTGGCCTGGGAAAGGTGCTAGATCCTGTAGAAGAGCCTTGAACAGGGAGGGGCTCAGCACTTAACTATGGGAAACTCGTCTTTATTTTTTTAAATATGGTTTTATTGATTTCAGAAAGGAAGAGAGAGGGACAAACCAGTGATGAGAGAGAATCACTGATGGGCTTCCTCCTCCACACCCCCTACTGGTGATCCAACCTGCAACCCAGGCATATGCCAGGATCGAACCTGAGACCTTCCAGTCTGCAGGCCGACCCTCTATCCACTGAGACAAACCGGCTAGGGAGGGATCCTCGTCTTTAAAAGGGTACTTGGGCCCGGCTGGCGTGGCTCAGTGATTGAGGCCACGGTTTGATTCCTGGTCAGGGGCACATGCCTGGTTTGTGGGCTTGATCCCCAGTGGGGAACGTACAGGAGGCAGCTGATGGATGATTCTCATCATCGATGTTTCTATCTCTCCCTCCCTCTCCCTTCCTCTTTGAAATCAATAAAAATGTATTTAAACAATAAAAAGGTACTTGGTTTAGTTCCTCAGACAACTGCACAGGGCCTATGTTTCTCCAGTAGGGAGGAGGGACCCTAAGGCTGTTTGTGAAAGCATATTTGTATCTTGTTTGGTGGATTCCTGTGGACCCATTTGACCATAGAAGGTCTTTCTATTTCTCAAAAATAGAATAAAATAAAATAAAATAAAAGAATAACTCGTTTTTTAAAATGCGTGTTGCCTGTGTTTATAAAAATGCCCTTCTCAAATATTGATGGGTAGGGATCCCAAGTTGTTTGTCATAACCAAAACTGTTTCAGGAAAAACTCGGAAAACCGGTTACTCAGTCTCCGTGGGTGGGAGAACACAATTGAGATTCAAGTGTAATGAAGGAGACACTTCAGGTGAAAACCTGCTGCTGATAATTGTGTCTACTTGCCAGTAACATCACCGAGCCTGCTCGGCCAGCCTAAACCAAATAACCAAGGGCAAAAACTACACGTTTTATTTGATTTTTCAAATTCATGTTGTGAGTGAAGATAGACCTCAACTGTATTAGATTTCGTGGAGAAGTAGCACCTTGGAGAGCCCTGACCCTCCTTTTCATTTGTGATCTTTTTTTTTTTTTAAATATATATTTTATTGATTTTTTTTTACAGAGAGGAAAGGAGAGGGATAGAGAGTTAGAAACATCGATGAGAGAGAATCACCAGTCAGCTGCCTCTTGCACACCTCCTACTGGGGATGTGCCCGCAACCCAGGTACATGCCCTTGACCGGAATCGAACCCGGGACCCTTCAGTCCACAGACCGACGCTCTACCACTGAGCCAAACCGGCTTCGGCCCGACCCTCCTTTTCGTTTGTGATCTTGAATGCTCCCTGCTCTCCCAACTTTCCAGGCAAGGTAGGCAGAGACCCACATTGGAAAGCCTGCCAAGTTTTAGAAAACTATTACGCAATGGCTGTCATTTCCTTCCTCCGAGTCTTAAACCACACATTTAAACTTCAGAGTCAGCTGCTTGCTAACCACAAATTTTCATACTTCACTTTTAAGACAGCCTTTCATCTGGACTCAGCGCAATTCCCTTGAACTCGTTTTTTTTCTTTTTCCTGACTTCCTTGAAAGTAAATCCTCCAGGGCTCTTTTTCTGTCTCATTTCCTGCCGTCAATCTTTCTCTGGTGTTCTATTTCTTTCCCCTCCATGACCTCTTCCTTAGCAGTCCTGCCTGTTGTCAGGTTTAAATGTCTACGAGTGGGACTCATACCTATTTTCCACTCACCTCTCTTCTCCATGGCTCAGAGATGGAATTTCAGGCTGCCTGAATAATACCATCCAGGCAACAAATGCTTGCTGAGGGCCTACTATGGGGCAGACGTGGCTCTAGGTGCTGGGGTAGGAGAATGAAACAGACACACTTCCTGTCCTAGAGGAAGTCACAGTTCATCGAGAAATAAAGTTCTAATAATTGAGAGAGACAAATATAGAGAAAACAGAGGTGTGAGTGCAATGATTAATATTTACTTTGTACTATGCCCTTTTGTAAATGCTTTATGAATATGAACTCATTTAAATCACCTCACAACAATACTGGGAGGCAATTGGTGATGGTGAAACTGAGGCACAATAATGTGCCCAACGCCACTCAGCTAGTAAATGGCAAAGCAGGATTCAAACCGAGCCAGTTTGGTGACATTTCTCGGACTCATGTATTGCACTGTCCTGCCTTTGGTAAGAGTGCTATCTCTGAATTTAATTCTTTTTAAAAATATATTTTTTATTGATCCATTGGCTGCCTCCTCCATGCTCTCTATTGGGGATCAAGTTCACAATCTGGGCATGTGACCTGACCAGGAACGGAACCGTGACCTCCTGATTCATGGGTAGACGATCAATCACCACACAGGCCAGGCCAAGTGTTTTTAAATACATATTTGCTCAAGTGATCCTCTTTTCCATATGCTTCTTGCATTAGTTTCCTAGGGCTGCTGCACAAATTGCCATAAACTGGGTCAATTAAAATAACAGGAATTTATTCTTTTACAGGTCTGGAAGCTAGAAGTCTGAAATCAAGGCAGTCATAGGGACATGATATTTCTAAAGAATATATAGGGAAGAATCCTTCATTCCCTCTTCCTAGCTTCTAGTGGTTGCCTGCAATCCTTAGTTTTCCTTGGCTTGTCACTCCAGTTACTGCCTCCTTCCCAAAACATTCCTTCCTCTGTGTGTCTGTATCTGTGTCCAAATGTCTCTTTTTATAAGGACACCAGTCATTGGATCAGGCCCACCTTAATACAGTTTGACTTCCTCTTAACTTGTTTACATATGCAAATATAACATTTCCAAATAAATTCATACGCATGGATTCCAGGTGGACATGAATTTTGTGGGAATACCATTCAACCCAGTGTCTGCCTTACCAATTTTGGGAAGGAAATTTTGCTCTGCATAATTTTCCAACTGTTCACTTGCAAATAGTTGTGAGCAAACAATAAACTTTGGTTTAAAATTTTACTTCCTTTTGTCTGAAATATTTGAGATGATAGCAGCTCAGTGTAATGATGGTCTGTCTAGTCAAATATTTCTTTTGGTTTTTCCCTTTTATACAAAAAGAAACTCTAATTCTTAAACTCTCTACCAAGGATCTGATTGAATGTTGGATGGGATAAAGTCTCTGGCCACAACCTGTAGGTTACCTGTAATCACTTTGGCCATCATTTGAAATGTCGATTTGCAGTTTGCAGTTTCAGTTTGAATTCCTCAAAATAACTCTCTGTTTCTACCTTCAAAGCCTGTCAATGTTTAACGGAAAGTATTTTGGTAATAAGTAAAATTCTTTTCATAATAGATTTTGAGGCTTCCTTTGGAGCTCGAGGAATGCCAGCTTCCTCTGTTAATCATTATATCCATAAGTAGATAAGAATGAGCTGAAGGCATGTGACATTTTATGCAACCCTCAAGGCTCTTGTGACCAACACATGAGGCAAAAGGCCTTTAACTCGTGGAAGTTAAGAAAGCCATGAAAGAGGCTACTTAAAGAAATAAAATTTTGGGGTGAGGAATGAAGGGAACCTAATATATGGTGACAGAAGATTATTTGATTTTGGGCGGTGAGCACATGGTGCAATATACAGATCTTGTATCAGAATTCTACACCTGAAACCTGTATGATCCTATTAACCAATGTCACCCCAATAAATTTAATGAAAACAAACAATTCTAAAAGAAATAAAATTTAGAAGACGTGAGAAAAGTTGAGATGGGAATAAAGGAAGGATTGATTGACACAGGGCAGAGGCCTATAATATTTGCCCAGGAAAACAAAAAACTAGTTCAAGGAGGTTTCTGAAAGTAGAGAATCTGGCAAGTGTTTCTGTATTGGGTTTCTAGTGAATTGGAGAAAGGAGGTGAGATCTGGAGTGAAGAAATACATTGGAAAATTCCAGTTGAAAGAATCTGGTTGATTCAATGGTCAAGAGATAGATTTAACTTGAACTGTTATATTTTCACTGCCTAGCTTAATGACTGGCATTCAAATATACTTAATAAATATTGTTGAAGGAAAGAAAACAAAACTGAAATGTAATCACAAGGGGATAGAACCCACCCACAACCTGAATCAAACCTGTGACCTTTCTTTCTTTTCTTTTCTTTTAAAAAAAAAAAAATATATATATATTTTATTAATTTTCCACAGAGGGGAAGGGAGAGAGATAGAGAGCTAGAAACGTCGATGAGAGAGAAACATCAACCAGTTGCCTCCTACACACCACCTACCAGGGATGTGCCCGCAACCAATGTACATGCCCTTGACTGGAATCGAACCTGGGACCTTTCAGTCCACAGACCGACACTCTATCCACTGAGCCAAACCGGTTTCAGCAAATCTGTGACCTTTCAGTTTACCAGATAACGTTCCAATCAGCTGAGCCACAGTAGACAGGGCACTTGTATTGTATTTTTAATTTCAGTTTCCATGTGTTTACTACAACTGTAGAGAAATACAATTGATTTTTGAGTGCTTATTGTATATCCTATAACTTTGCTGAACTCAGTATTCATTCTAGGAGTTTTTGTAAAAAAACAAAACAAAACACAAATTTTTGTAAATCTCATCCCTTTAGTTTTGTTTTTTTTACATAGACTATCATGCTATAGGCACAAGGGCAGAGTTTTATTTCTTTTTTTGTCCAATTTGTATGTTTGTGGTTGTTTTGTGTGTGTGTGTGTGTGTGTGTGTGTTTTCCTTATTGTGCTGGCTAGTTCTTCCAATACTATGATGAATAGGAGTGATACAAGCAGACATCCTTAACTTGTTTTCAATCTTAGGAAGAAAGAATTCAGTCTTTCATTATTTTAAAAATATATATATATATTATTGATTTTTTTACAGAGAGGAAGGGAGAGGGATAGAGAGCTAGAAACATTGATGAGAGAGAAACATCAATCAGCTGCTTCCTGCACAGCCCCTACCTGGGATGAGCCCACAACCAAGGTACATGCCCTTGACCAGAATTGAACCCTGGACCCTTCAGTCCACAGGCTGACGCTCTATCCACTGAGCCAAACTGGTTTTGGCCAGTCTTTCATTATTAAATATGATGCTAGCTGTAGGGTTTTTGGTAGATGTTTTTATCAAGTTGAGAAAATTCCCTTCTATTCCTAGTTTTCTGAGTTTTAAAAAAACATATTTTTTTATTGATTTCAGAGAAGGAAGAGGGAGAAAGAGAAACATCAATGATGAGAGAGAATTATTGATTGGCTGCCTCCTACATGCCCCCTAATGGAGATTGAGCCCAAAACTCAGGACCCTTCAATCTGCAGGCCAATGCTCTATCCATTGAGCCAAACCGGTTTCGGCCAGAGCTGGATTTTTTAAAATCATGAATAGGTGTTGGATTTTTGTCAAATGCACTTTTTGCATAAATTGATACGATCTATTTTTTTCTTCTTTACTTTGTTTTTTTTTTTTTTTTAATAAGTTTTTATTTTTCATATTATTACAAATGTTCCTCCCCCCCCCCCCCACCATTGCTCTCCTCCACCAGGTTCCCACCCCACCCTCTGCCCTTTCCCCTCTCCCCATTGTCCTCATCCATAGGTGCACAGTTTATGTTCAGTCTCTTCCCACGCCCCCCTCTCCCCTTTTCCCCAAGAATCGTCAGTTCACTCCCCTTCCATACCTCTGATTCTATTATACTCAACAGTTAATATTGTTCATCAGATTTTTTTTAATTTCCTTGGTTTTTAGATTCACTTGTTGATAATTACGTATTTGTTGTTCATAATTTTTATTTTTGTTTACTTTCTCTTCTGAAAGAACCCCCTTCAGCAATTCATATAATTCTGGTTTGGTGGTGATGAATTCCTTTAGCTTTTTTTTATTAGTGAAGCTCTTTATCTGACCTTCGATTCTGAGTGATAGCTTTGCTGGGTAGCTTATTTTTGGCTGTAGGTTCTTGCTATTCATCACCTTGAATATTTCTTGCCATTCCCTTCTGGCCTGCATGGTTTCTGTTGAGAAGTCAGCTGACAATCGTATAGGTGCTCCTTTATAAGTTACTACCTTCTTTGCTCTTGCTTCTTTTAATATTCTCTCTTTATCTTTTGCTCTTGGAATTTTAATAATGATGTGTCTCGGTGTGGTCCTCTTTGGATTCCTTTTGTTTGGAGTTCTGTGCACTTCCTGGACTTGTAAGTCAAATTCTTTCACCAGGTGGGGGAAGTTTTCTGTCACTATTTCTTTCAGTATGTTTTCGATATCTTGCTCTCTCTCATCTTCTGGAACCCCCATAATTCTGATGTTGGTTCGCTTGAAGTTGTCCCAGAGGTTTCTTACATTATCTTCAATTTTCTGGATTCTCTTGCCTTCTAGCTTCTGTGGAGGAGTGTCTTCTGGCTCTTTATGTTCCAAATCTTTGACTTGATTCTTGCGATCTTCCCTTCTGTTTTTAGGACTCTGTAGAATATTTTTTATTTCAGACAATGTATTCTTTATTTCTTGTTGATCCCTTATCATTTCTTGTTGACTCCTTATTAATTCTAGTTGATCTCTTTTCATATCCTCATAGGCCTTATCCATCTTTTCTAGGAAATTCTTGAAAAACCTTATAAGCGTAGATTTGAACTCTATATCCAGAAGCTTTTTGTCCTCCATTTCTTTCGTTTGTGATCTATTTTGTTGTCGCATTTCGCAGTTACAGATGGGACGGGGTTTCAGGGTGGAGCCTGCAGCTTTGGCTTCCGTCAGCCCCGCCCTATGCGGGTCCTTCTGTGCTCGCTGCTGGCGCCTCTGAGAGAAAGGTGCCCTCGATTTTCGCCTGCTGCCAAACAGTCTATGCTCTCCCCCAATGAGCCCGGTATTGGGGTTCAGTTCAGTTGGAAGTGGAGTTGGAGGTGGCGTTCAGAGCAGTCTGGAGCCCCAGTCTCCTTCCCGTCAGGGCAATCCTGCGGCACAGCCGACCGTCCCTTCTCTGGGGGCAGTGTGCGCGCCTCCGGGACCTCCTTTCTCCGCTACCCCGGGGTTCCGACTTACAGCCCAGCTCCCTATGGCTGAGCCTGAGTCCCCGGGGTCTGGCCCAGAACTGGGGTTCAGAGCAGTCAGGGGCCCAGCACAGTCGGAGTTTTATCTCCTTTCCGCTAGGGAACGCCCGCCAGGCACTCGGCCTCCCTCCTCTCCGGCTCCGTCCTCTCCGCGCGCAGCGTGTCTCCGTACCTTAGGCTTTTACAGCTCCTCCGCGCTTCCTTCTGGTTTTCTCCTTGCTTCTTGTTGTAGGATTTCCAGTCAGTCGACTTTCCTGTAGTTCTGGGTAATGTCCATTTTATATTTTAGTTGTATTTTATTAAAATTGTTGTGTGCGGCTGCGGCTAGTTGCCTACCCGAGCAGCCATCTTGGATTCTCCCTCTTCTTTACCTTGTTAATGATGGATTATACTGATTGAATTTTAAATGCTGAATCAACCTTACAACCCTAGAACAAATCCCACTTGGCCGTGTATATAATTCTTTTTTTACATGTTGTTGAATTCTATTTGCTAATGTTTTGTTAAGGATTTTCTTTTTAAATGTATTTCCATGAAGGACATTGGTCTGGGTCATTCTTTCTTCTTCCTTTTTTTTGTACTGTCTGTCTAGGTTTTGTTGTTGTTGTTTTGTTTGCCTGGCTTTGATATCAGGGTAATACTGGTCTTATAAAATGGGTTGGAAAAGGATCCCAACTCTTCTAAATTTTCTGAAAAAGATTGTGTAGAATTGGTTTTAAATTCTTTAAATGTTTGGTAGAGTTCTCCACTAAAACCATCTGGACCTGGAGATTTCTTTTACTTAGACTTTTAAATATATATTTTATTGATTTTTTATAGAGAGGAAGGGAGAGAGATAGAGAGCTAGAAACATCGATGAGAGAGAAACATCAACCAGCTGCCTCCTGCACACCCCCCACTGGGGATGTGCCCGCAACCAATGCACATGCCCCCGACCGGAATCGAACCTGGGACCTTTCAGTCCGCAGACCGACACTCTACCACTGAGCCAAACCAGTTTCGGCTCTTTTACTTAGACTTTTAAATTACAAATTAAACGTTCTTAACGGTAGTAGAGCTACGCAAACTATTTCTTTCATCTTGGGTGAGTATGATAGTTTGTGCTTTTCAAGGAATTGGAATTTGGAATATTTGCTTAGTCTCAAAATACCACCCTATAAAATAGTTATAAATGATAAGGAGGAAAAGTAACTTGACACTGGAAAATCTGATAGACACCACCTCAACCAATTGATCAAGGTTAACATCACTAATAATGGGCAAATCAAAATAATGTACCACCCGGTAGAATACAATGAGAAGAACATAGCATCCCTTTTGTGCTATTTCTGCCAAAGATAACTATCCTAAATCCAATCACAAGGAAATATCACACAAGCCCAAACTGAGCAACATTCTACATAACTGCCAGGGCCACTCTGGCAGTGAACCAGGCTGAGGTAGGGAGGTGGGAATTGAGAAAAGAAAGAGAGACAGGAAAGCGGGATTGGGAGGACTACAGGTAGCCATTGACGGACTGTAGCAAGTTTATTAACTGCACAATGCTCTTTATACACAAAACACTGAATAGGAGGTCTGTCAAGAGGAATGTGTTCTTTGTTCCTCTTAATCTCCAAGGGACAGAGCAGAAGGACAAATTCTTGGTATAGCAAATCTCAGTAAATAGTTACAGACCTCTTGGCAAGCCATGCAAGGTTGCTCTCATTCTACTGATAGTAGCCATCCAAACAGGTCTGGGAAAACTGCGTGGGTAGGGGGCCAGCCTTGCTAGCCCCCTCAAATGCAAGGACCTTGTCAGCTTACATCCTGTCACCAACACATAACTATTCTTTAATCTTCAACAATGTCAAACTTATACCCTGGCCCATGCAGCTCAGTTGGCTGAGCATTGTCTCATGCACCAAAAAGTTTCCAGTTTAATTTCCAGGGGTTAGTGCACATACCTGGGTTGTGGGCCTGATCCCCATTAGGAGGCATGTGGGAGGTGGCCTCTTGATGTCTCTCTCTCTCTAAAAATTAATTTAAAAATATATATATTTTAAACATCAAAGTTAAGGAAACAATGATTCCCCTGATGGAAGGAGACTAAAGAGAGGTAACAGCTACATTCAAGGCGGGATCCTATATTGAATCATTAAGCTATAAGGACACTTTTTGGACAAATGATAAAATTTGATGGGCTGAGGAGCAGATGTGGTATGCATCAATGTTAATTTTCTGATTTTGATGGTTGTACTAGGCTATATATCTGAACGTCCCTTTTTGTAGAAAACACATAATATTTGGGGGTGATGAGACATCAGATTATCAATTTATTCTCAGATGGTTCAGAAAAAAATATTTTTGACCTAAAAAAATATTTTCTATAAATTTTATTTTTTATTTATTTATTTTTAAAATATATTTTTATTGATTTTTTACAGAGGAAGAGAGAGGGATAGAGAGTTAGAAACATCGATGAGAGAGAGTCATCGATCAGCTGTCTCTTGCACACCCCCTACTGGGGATATGCCTGCAACCAAGGTACATGCCCTTGACCGGAATCAAACCCAGGACCTTTCAGTCCACAGGCCGATGCTCTATCCACTGAGCCAAACCGGTTTCGACATTTTCTTTCTTTTTTAAAAAATATATTTTATTGATTTTTTTACAGAGAGGAAGGGAGAGAGATAGAGAGCTAGAAACGTCGATGAGAGAGAAACATCGACCAGCTGCCTCTTGCATACCCCCTACTGGGGATGTGCCCGCAACCAATGTACATGCCCTTGACTGGAATCGAACCTGGGACCTTTCAGTCCGCAGACAGACGCTCTACCGCTGAGCCAAACCGGCTTCGGCTAGTTTCGACATTTTCTATAAATTTTAAATAATTAAACTATTTTATAAATGAAAATTTTTTCCCAGGTATCCTCTTCCCATTTTCATCACTCTATTATTCTAGTGCTCCTAAACATTGATTAATATATTTTGCATGTATTTGTATGAATATCATCTACTTATTTTGAAATCCTTCCACTTTTTGTGTATTTATTTCCTCAATGAGATTATTAAACACCCAAAGAATATAGATTATACTTCTATTTCCTTTGTAGTTCCTTATTAAAAAGCTATTCTTCATAATCACTTATAAACATGAAAGGTTTTGGAGAATGAATTATCTGAATAATTGGATTGCCTTTTTCAATTTAAGTCATGGAAAAACTTTAAATCATCTCTCTGAAGTCATATAATGGATTCAGGAACCACTACTGTGCTGATTGCTCATTCACACCAATCAGTAGCCCTGACGATTCATAGAAATACGTGTTTTGGTGGAAAAGTGAGTCATTCCACCAACACACAGCTGGACTGTCACACCCAGAGCACAATGGAAATGTGGAAATCTGAGTAGAACACAAAGAATCTATATCTAAGCAAGAGTTCACACTCTTCCTGTTCTGCTACATTGTGAAATGGAAACCGTTTCCTGGGAAAACGGCCAGCTTCCACAAAGCAAATAGTTTTGTTGCGATGTGTACAGCTGCTACACACTGTTTTGATTGAGAGCGTCTTGTTTTAAAGATCTGGTCTTGGTTCCAACTGGAAAGTTGAAAGGAGAGGGGGACTGGGAGAGGCATCGTCTTGTGAGCAACCAACGAGTTTAACAAAGTTTTCTCGAATACCAGTTCTTGACTGGTTCGAGTGCGAGGAAGGGAAAAGGGTTCTGCACATTTCTTGCCACTAATGGTGTGTCAACCAGGCTGACTTGTATGAACATATTTCATCCTCAAAATAACATTATTTTTTATTATGGACAAGTTAGGTGTAGAGAGAATAATATAATGATCCCTATGAGCCTATCGCTTTGCTTCAACAATGGCTAACACATGGCCAACCTCATTTTATCTCTATCTCATCCACTTTCCTTTGGATTATTTTGAATCATATCCTAGATATGATATCATTTCATCTGTAAATTCTTCAGTTTGTATCTCTTAAATATAAGGATTATTTTTAAAAGTATAGCCACAATGCAATTATCACACCTTAATAATTCCTTGATGACATTTTCTCTTGCTGGGACTTTTCAGTAGCTCCTAATAGAGTGATCCCCCCCTCCAACCCCTGCTTCTAGTCTCAGGCCCATTCCCTCAAATAAATTTTCTTTCTAAAATTCAAATCAGCCCTGACCTGTTTGGCTCAGTGGATAGAGCGTTGGCCTGTGAACTGAAAGGTCCCGGGTTCGATTTCGGTCAAGGGCATGTACCTTGGTGCAGGCACATCCCCAGTAGAATCGATGTTTCTCTCTCATCAATATTTCTAACTTTCTATCTCTCTCCCTTCCTCTCTGTAAAAAAATCAATAAAATATGTTTAAAAAAAAGAAGAAGAAAGAAAGAAAGAAGCACAGGATTAGTCAATGTGGCTTAGTGGTTGAGGGCCCACCCATGAACCAGGAAGGAGGAGCTCAAGGTCTGATTCCGTCAGGACATATGCCTGTGTTGTAGCTTGATCCCCAGCTGGGGGCGTGCAGGAAGTGATCAGTAATTCTCTTTCATCATTGATGTTTCCCTCTCTCCCTCTCTCTTCCTCTCCCTGAAATCAATTTTTTTTTTTTAAGTAGCAAGAAAAAGAAAAAGAAAAATAGCATGAATATTCATAGCAGGATTATTCATAAAAGCCCCAAAATGGAAAGGACCCAAATGTTCATCAACTGATGAATAAACAAACACCATGTGGCATATTTATACAATAGAATTTTATTCAGCCATGAAAAGGAATGAAGTACTGATAGATGCTACAACATGAATCAACCTTGAAAACATACCAAGTGAAAGAAGCTAGACACAAAAGGTCACATACGTGCGATTCCACTTATATGAAGTGTCCAGAAGAGGCAGTCTGTAGAGGGAAAGTAGGTCAGTGATTGTCAGGGGCTGGGAAAGGGGGAATGGGAAAGGACAGCTGATGGGCGTGGGGGTAACAACATTGAATTTCACCTCAGCTCTGTATTCCTGCAAAACATGGAAGTCTAGAGGCATCTCCCACCCTTTTATGTTCTGGAAAACAGCTTACTGCAAAGAACCACCTTCTCCCGGTGAGTCACAGATGCCACTCTTATTTACTTATGTCAAGGACAAACACAGACCCTCCATATTCTCATTCTTTACCTCATAAACGATCATTGAACTGCCCGTCTCCGATGACCACCTCGGAACAAAATGCTTCTTAACCGAACTTTGTTTAAGCTTCTCTTCTTCCTCCAGGCCCCTGATCTTTGGCCCACTCTCAGCCTCAGCCAGCACACAAGTCCTCCTGAGGATAGGCTGGCCTCAGGGAAAAGTATTCTCTTATCTACTCCCATGCCACCCCTTTACCCATTCCCTGCTCCGGGGCCTTTCTAGCTCTGTGTACCCCTCTCTGTAAAAGAAGCCCCCCCTTCTGTCCAGCCCGTGAGACACTTGCAGATCTTATGGTCACACACAGCATTCTGTGCATTACAACAGACCCCTCCCCTCATTGTACTAGTCCCTTTCCTCCCAGGCAATAATCCTTTCAAACAAAGTCTCCCTTTGCTAAGTCCGGGTCCGTTTTTTATTTGACAGGTGTTTATTTTGGGGATCATAACAATGTTCTAAAATCGATTGTAGTCGCCAACTCTGTGAATGTACTAAAACACCATTGAATTGAACATACTTTAGAGGTGAATTGTGAATTACATAAATTACGTCTCAATAAAGCTGGGGTCTTAAAATTTTTTTTAGTAGTTTTAAAAGCTGTTGTTTTTTTAAAAAAAAGGAAGAAAAAAAGTTAGCAAATGGGACTAGAAGTAAATAAAAATAATACAGCCCCCAAAAGACCACAAAGGAGAATCTCAATGACAGCAGTGCTAAATCCTGCAGAGTTCAAATAAACTTAGAAAAGGAGAGATCATTGGTAGAATGTGGAGTCTATTTGTGACTTTTAAATGCTCTTTTGGTAGAGAGAAAGCCAACTTTTTTGGATAAACTGCTAAAGTTTAAGGACTGAATTGGAGGCAAAAGCTCAGTAGCCACAGTTCTACAAAACAATCGAATTTGAACAGGAGAAAACAGATGGACCCCACCTTGAGGAGACAGGAAGGTAGAACCAATTAAGACGGCAGTTTTTGTTTCTGGTCTTTATTTGTAGGATAGGAGACCAGTGCATGTTGAAAGCAAAGGAGGAAGGGAGACTTTATGGCATTTTCATGAATATAGTTTCATGATGTTTTCTGTGTGTTAGCGTGAATTTAACACTCTCACCCAAACTTGCTGTATTCTGTGAATGGTTTCTAGCATAAATTAGCACTTAATACATTTTTTAAAAATTGTTTTCTGATTCAGGAAACCAGAAAATGTTTGAAGGAGAAAGGAAGGAATTTTTGAGGAAAAGAAATATACAAACATTCTAGGCCTTTCCACACGTATGTCAGAGGGACAAGAATAGGGCCTGTAAGTCTGGCGAGGAACACCTGTGGCAACTGTGAGCCAGCTGCTGGGGACTGGTTTTCTGTGCAGGATGGTTTGTTTCTCTGATGTGAGGACACGTAATTCATCCCGAATGTTTATTATTGTTATTATTATTTTATTGTTTAAAGTATTGCATATGTCTTTATTTTCCCCGATTAACACCCCCCACCACTTCCACCCCTGAGGACAAACCCCTACTATTAATTTTTTAAAATATATATATTTATTTATTTCAGAGAGGAACAGAGAGGGAGATATGAACATCGATGCTAAGAATCACTGATCGGTTATCTCCCACATGCCCCCTACTGTGAACTGAGCCTGCAACCTAGGCATGTGCCCTGACCAGGAATTGCGCCATGACCTTCTGGTTCCTAGGTTGACACTCAACCAATGAGCCACATGGGTCAGGCACAAATGTTTATTATTAACAAAACACACTGTCTCCCTAGAATCTCTCCCAGCATGGATCTCTCCCAGTTTGGAACAATGTAGTATGTTCCAAAACGGAATGGAACATACTACACGTGGCACCCCTTACACCTTGTTTTATCTTCCTAAATATAAACCAATAAGACTTAAGGCAGAACCACAGTAAGAGAGGAGCAATGCCTGACAACCCATCCCCTCAGCCCTGCACTTTCACACCTCTTCCTTCTCTCCTCCTTTATACCGAGAGGCCCTCCTTCTGTGCACCCTTCCCACTCTTCCAGAAAGTGATAGCCTTCCCCGAGCTGCTGGAGAACCCTCCACTTTGTATCTGAAGCTATGCATCTGCCTCTCCTGCTAAGCCATGAATTCCTCTATAGGAAGGACTGAGCCTTATTTCTCCTCCTTGAAGTCCCCAGCCCCATAGTTGGCTCAAGATAAGCAGTCACACTTTGTCGAACGCGGGGCGGGTGGAGGAATATGATAGAGTGCTATGAGACTCCAGCTGCTGACATGGCTGCATCCTGGGGTTCTTTTTCTGGGCCAAAGGGTTGTTGGTTTCCACCTCTTTATCCCTTTTACAGTCTCTGCCTCAGCCGCTGGAAGCACGCAATGGAACAGCGTGCCTTTCAGCAAATGAGAGTGAGCAATGGAAAATGCAGAGCGTCAACCCTTACTGCAAGCAATGGCATGCTGAGTGCAATTCCAAACGGAGGCAAACTGCTTATTTTCACTGAAATGAAGCACTCTGGGAAGGATTGCTTCCCTCCAGTTCTGGGAGACGGTGGTGATAAAGCTAATTCACCAAGGCCTAGCACGCCCCCTGTTGGATTTAACTGGCATTTAGTAAGAAGAGGACAGAAGAGAAACTTGTTGATACAGATCATTTCTTGGACATAGGTGTGTAGGGGTAGGGCCCTTTCTGCAAAATTCTCTGTTAACAAGGCATTACATGAGTCATGTACTTACTAGACTATCCCTGGAACATAATTTGACTAATCTCAAATATGTCACTCCTTTTTGAAGAGTAGAAATATTTTCCTGGTGGGAAAGCCAAAATGGCATGGACTTAACTCCTTTTAGCAAGCATGCAACCATAAAAATCAAGTCAACTATGAAAATCCCTCTTCAGATCCCCCCACGTGAGGTTTAAATTGCAATCTCTAAATGTCCACTGGTAGAGAACTTGTTGACTAAGTATAGTGCGTCCATACTTTGGAAAATAAGACAGTTCTACATATACTGATATGGAACAATCTCCAAGATATATTAATGACTGAAAAAAAATGCTAAAAAAATAAAAGAAAAATTGCTGAGCAATATATAAATTTGATCATATATGCAGAGACTTTCTATAGAAGATTCCACCAGAAAATAGTAACAATTGTCTCCTGGGAAAGAAATTAATTACCAAAGACAGTGATAGAAAGAAAACCTTTTCACTACATTTTTTGGTTGCTACTCACAATTTGTATCTTGGGTGCCACCTATGGAAACAATCTAACCAATTTTTTAAAATGTAAGAACCTTATGAAGGTCCAGTAAAATTCTACTGTCACTCTTCTTTTTTCTAGAAATCTTATCAATCCTCAATGGAAGCAACTTAAACTGCCAAAATACGTGTGTTTTTTTTTAATTCTAAATTAAATGAGTAATCTTTCAGGTCTAATATATATATATGGTTTGATATATTATGGATAATTTGATATACCAGCTATGATTTTATATACCAGTTATAATTTTATATACCAGCTCATTCTACTTGGATCACAAACAAGAAAGCCATTTGTTTCTAAGAAAACATCTACCGAAGTGTTCGGGGAAATATTCATCGAGACCATCCCAGACCATCCCAGACAGTGAGCTCTCCAACTGGGCTGATGGAGCCCTGGGTTTCCACCAAGCCGTTTTTCACTCTTCCTAACGATAATGCATGCCAGTCTAGCACAGATCTTTTGCCAAGACCATCACCCATCCAGCTGGGGAAACCCAAGCTTGGTTTCCTAACTAGGGAAAAGGTTTGCAGCTTTTCTGGGGGAAAGAGGGCTGGTGCTGCTCCAGCAAACTCACAGGGCTGTGCTAGAGAGCAAAATGGGGTGCATGGGCAGCCTCTCTTCCCCTGGACTTCTGAGCTAAGGGTCCTCCTTGGTCCTGCCCCTCGGTACTCATTATGGTTGAAAATAAGTCGGTAGTTACTTTTCAGGCCCACAGGCTCAAAGCCAGCATATGTGGGTGGCCACGTGTGCCCACCCTGCACTAATGAAAGGTACCGTGCTGAGGCACAAAGTGTGAGAGGAGGCCGGGGACCTGGTGTGCGTGCCAAGCCAATGCCAGCCTGCAGGCAACCTCAGGCAGGCCACTTGCCTTTCCCAGGCCCACCTGTTCCTTCTGTCAAATGAGAAGGTGGGAACGGAAGATCTCGGATTGCTAAGCACTAGAGTCTAGGATCTAGAAAGAAGGGGGCATTCCTAGATCCTGCTCTGAGATTAGCATCAGCTAGGTCTCTGGGGCCGGGATACACACAGGGAAAGCTGGTTTTTAGAGAAAGGTTAGAAGTGGGGAAAGGCTTTACTTTTTTTACTGGATGGCCTGTCGTAATTCCATAATGTTAGGACAATCCTAAGAGGGAACTGGAGAAGCTGGGCAGCCTCTCACCAGCACTGCGACCCTAACTTAAGTTCTCTCTCCGGTCCTTTCCTAAACACCCCCCTGGAGCTTGTAGAACCGCAGTGGGTGGCTTGAAGGGTGGGGTAGTTAAGAGGCTTCTTCTCAGAGATTATGGGTAACTTTCCCTTTCAAAAAGCTGGGCACAGACCAATACAACACTTCGCATGTAACTTCAGGGCCCCGTGTTCCACCTGACGTCCCGCTCTGGCACCTAAAAGGCCGGGGTGGGTTTGCAGGTGAGCAGAAAGAGAGGGCAACGCAGAGCGACATTCTAGGACCTGTTGCCTCTCCAGCTAACATTCCTCCGCCCCAGGCCCGCTCCTCCCGCCTCCGCTGCCAGCGGCCGCCTTAGTCTCCGCTCCAACTATTCCAACCATCCTGGGAAGGGTGGGGCACTAAGGCTCCTGGGTCCCCCTTGGTTTCCCCCCCTCCCGCCCGCCCCTCTCAATCCCATCACCGGTTTTCCCTTCTGCCCCGGTCCCTCCTCTTCTGGGCCGTGGCCAGCCAATGGGCGACGAGACTCCCGGGTTTGGCGTGGGAGCGGGGGAGCTCAGAGGTCCCCCGCCCCGCAGCTCTGGCCACAGTCCCGGGGCGCACGGACGTGGCTAGAGTTTCCTCCGCTCTCCGATCGCTCTGCCCCCTCCCGCTCTTCCTCCGCTCCCGGTCTCCAGCTCCAGCCGGCCGGCCCCGCACGGCTCCTCCGGGTAGCCAGCCATGGAGGACACCCAGCTCCATATCATCGAACAGCCGCTGTCCGGGTACCCGGACGCCGAAGACCCGGCGTCCTCGCTCCTGCGGGCGCCGGCGGCGGCGGCGGAGGAGCCGTCGGGGGCCGGCTCGGAGGAGCTGATCAAGCCGGACCAGGTGAACGGCGTGCTGGTGCTGAGCCTCCTGGACAAGATCATCGGCGCCGTCGACCAGATCCAGTTGACCCAGGCCCAGCTGGAGGAGCGGCAGGCGGAGATGGAGGGCGCCGTGCAGAGCATCCAGGGCGAGCTGAGCAAGCTGGGCAAGGCGCACGCCGCCACCAGCAGCACGGTGGGCAAGCTGCTGGAGAAGGTGCGCAAGGTCAGCGTCAACGTGAAGACGGTGCGCGGCAGCCTGGAGCGCCAGGCCGGCCAGATCAAGAAGCTGGAGGTCAACGAGGCCGAGCTGCTGCGGCGCCGCAACTTCAAAGTTATGATCTACCAGGTGAGCCGGCCAGCGGACCGCCCGCGACGCCGTGTGCCCGGCCCGCAGTGCCAGGCCGGGGCTCGGGCCCGGAGCGGGGGACCTCCCTGCCCGCGGCGCAGCGCGGCTCGCCCCCGCCAGCCCGCCCTGGCCCGGGCACCCACCCTCCTGCGGGCGGGCGCGGCTGGGGTGGGTGGGGTGGGTGGGTGGAGTGAGCAGCGGATTCCTGGAGCCCGAGGAGGGGCGCCCTCGGTACCCCGCATCTCCTCCCAAGCCCTCCCCCTGCCGTGTCAAACACACAGTGGGACCTTGTTAGGGGGCTGGATTCGGGGACCTGGCCCCCGGCAGACAGCTCCTAAGCGGGCTCTGTCAGAGTCTCTCCACTCCGCGGAGGCCTGGGGGGACAGCCGTGGGTAACTTCTTACAGGGGCCCCGCTGTAAACGGACACGGCCGTGCGGCCCGCGCTGGGGCCTCGGGCTCTGCCCGCCCGCCCGCCCGATATAGCGGGTGATTCAGGGCCCAGGCACGCACCGGCGGGCCGCGCCGGGCGAGGGCCGCCAGGGCCAGCGCGCCCCCGCGGACCCCGCACCCCGCACCCCGCACCCCGCCCGGCCCTCGCCACCTACCCCGTCCCCTCGGTGCCATGCGCCCCCGGCTTCCCCGCGCCTTCAGGTCCCTGGGGACACCCAGCAGCGGCGCGCCCGCCCCTGCGCACCCTCGGCCCGAAGGAAGCAGGCAGGTGGGGCCGGGGCGGGGGTGAGGAGGGCAGGGGGAACAGGGGGGGCCGGCGGAGGGGAGCGGACAGCCCCCGGGTCCGGCAGTCCGGGCGGTGAATCACCGCGCATACCTGCGGGGGCGGCGGGGAGCGGGCCGCGGGCTGGAGGAGGCTGGCGTGTCCCAGGCCCCGCCCCGGCCGCTGGCGGCTTCCAGCGCACCTCTCCCCATTCCTCCGGGCAGGATGAAATGTGGTTTTTGTGTCTTCACCCCAAATAAACTGCCCCTTCCACTCCCCCTCCCCAATCCCATTAAGGTGGGCCGCCGCTGAGGGCTGGGTGATCTTTGCTTGGGGGGGAATGTCACCTCCTCTCCGCTTCCGCAGGCCTGGTCCCCGTAACTACCCCAAGGAGGTGAGATCGGGGCGGGTGGGAGGGGGTAATCCTAAAAGAGGGAGTGGAAAGGAAAGGTGAGGAGACCGCTGTCAGGGAGCTTTGGTTTCACTGGTGACTCTGGGGCCTGGTCAAGCTGGCTTCTGAGTGACCATCTGGGATGCCGCGAGGTCCTTGGGTTGGTCTCGCTAGAAGGAGCTAAGAAAGATGCAGATTGGGACAAGCAGTTTGGAGACACTGTTTGGAGCAGCTGGGGAGGCGGTTTGTGAGCTGGCACTTACACCTGAGGAGGGGGTGATAGGACAGAGGCAGAAGTGGCACCACTACCCTCCTGCCCAGGGATTCCTCCCCATGGGCACTGGACTTTTAAAAAGCTTTGCTTCTCCCCAAACAGCGTTATCTGGTAGAAAATGCTTGCTTTGGGTTGTTCCCACTTGCTCTAACTGCTTGGAGGGAGCAGAATGGTGTGTGTGTGTGTGTGTGTGTGTGTGTGATTTTTAAAGAGATCTACCTAGCATGGAGAGGCATCAATGGAAGGAGAACAAGACAGGGGAGCCCGCCAGCTTTAGGTAGAGGTAGAGGGTCGCCATGGAGGGCTGAGTGGGTGACCTTCTCACTTTTAATAGCCTGGGCTGTCGAACCTGGGGAAAGTCTTGGTTGGGATAAGCCTTCCTACGTTAAAGATGGAGGTTCTGGGAGGATGGGTGTGGAGGGAGAAAGACTTCCTTGCAGAGGCCCATAGCATCCCGCTGTTGCCGCCCCTCAGCAGCTGGCAGGGAGCTGTGGCTGAACATTGTGTCTCAGGGTGGCTTTGACTGCATCTGTACTAACCCAGCGGGGAACAGAGGGAATAGCTCAAACTGAGGACCCTGAGCCCCCTAAATGTCAGGGCAAATAACTAAGAACTCAAGTGGTCCCAACTCGGAGAGGAGCTCAGAGCTAGGAAAGGATTCCAGCGATAGGGTGGGGCTCAGGGAAGCAGAACTTCCCTGAGCTGTAGAGCAGATGTTCTAGGTGGGGGGGGGGGGGGGGGGTGCGGGGGCGGGAGGAAGGCAGAGGCTACTCCTCCCAGAGGCCTGCAGGCCTGGGAAGAGAATGAGGTAAAAATAGCTCTGTGCCTTGGCAGACCTAATAGGGAAGACTGGGGGCGGCAACGTTTATGGTAAAACCAGGCTGTTGGGGTAGGATGCTTGGCTTGGAGAAAGGTCTCCTAGGATCCTGTGAGTTCTCCAGCGAGCTCTCCAGTGTGGGAACAGGAGGAGATTCAGTATTCCCCACTGCCGATGTGGGGAGGGGATGATATTGGCAAGGGGGCAGGAAGCCTGAAAGGGTGCGAAGGTCCCAGCTGTGGGATCAGGTCAGCTGACCTCTTACGCCTCCTTCCTGGGGGATCAAGGAGGGAATCCCTTGCCTGGCTCCACCCCAGATTCAGGGAACTGTTAAGTTCGATGATGACGTCACAGGTTAAGTTTGCATTTGTGTACACACGCGCACGCACGCACACACACACACACAATTCAGCCCCCCTGTCTCCACTGAAACAAAAAGTGGCAGTTTGTCATCCCATCCCAGCTAGGCAACAGTTAGTGAATGAAAGAAGTGAATTCTACTAGTAGTTTGGGGTCAGTGGACTGAGAACTGCTGGGAGGATCAGGCAGATTGTGGGCGCCGTGTAAACAGGAGGAGCTGTGATCCTTCAAGAGCCAATTCCCTGAGACAATAATTTAGAATCCAGAAAGGGAAGCTAAGATGGAAATAAATGTTTTTTGAAGCAGTTTTGATGAGGCAGTTGGTGACCTGCACACCAGTGCTTGCTCCAAGTGCTTGAGGTTGGGACAAGAAGGCACTTAAAGGGTCCCGCAGAGCATGGGCGTCAGAGGGGAGGACACCTAGGCTGGAGGGCTTGGTGACTTCTCCCCAAACCCTAACCCAACCTATAGCTTCTTCCTGGACCCAAGGCTAATCAAGGCTACTTTGTTCCAGAACTCCAAAACATTTTTAAAAAATGTTTTTATTGATTTTAGAGAGAGAGGGAGGAACATCAATGAGAGAGAAACATCAACATTGATTGGCTGCCTCTTGCCACCCCCAAACTGCTGGGGATTAAGCCTGCAACCCAGGCATGTGCTCTGAGCGGGAATCCAATTGGCGACCTCTTGGTGCCTGGGTCAATGCTCAACCACTGAGCCACATGGGCCGGTCCAGAACCACAAAACTTTGTAAAAAATATTTCCAACTTGAGGTTCTGGTCCTTCTCAGCCTAGTGGCCATGGAGAGGCTGCTTATCATACTTTTCCTCCAAAAAACCGAGTTTGGGTTGTTTTTCCTGGTCACTGGATCGAAAGCAGGGAGGGCACTTTTAGGGGTATTTCTAAGACTAAAGAAAATCATGCTCCTCGCTCTAATTTTTTTTTTTTAGTAAATGAAGTCTGACCATTGTAAAGGTCAGAGTCAAGAAGGGGAGGCAACTGGGAGGGCAAGGAGAAGGATTATTGTCGTTAAGCAGGCCGCCTCAGAGAGGTGGTTTGTTCTATTTTAAAAAATCATGCCATAGTGAGAGTTTCATCATCTTGTCGTGGTCGATTTTTTTGAGCTGGGCGATGCTTCAGAGATAATCAACTGCCGTCTCTTCCTTTTGTAGCGGAGGAAGCTGCGGCCCAGAAAGGGGAAGTCACTTGCCTATTGTCCCTTGAGTGATTGGGGGGGTCAGAGCTGAAATCAGAACCCAGGTGTACCCCACCCCTTCTGCTACACTTTCTGCTCCCCACCTCCTCCTTTCACCCTTGGCCTCAGAAACCGTAGGGGAGGTCAGCCCTAACGGAGGGTTATTCTGGCTCCTTCCTTCTCTGAGGGAGACAGCCTAACAGCCCCGGCCCTGGGGCTGCGTTGTGTGTCTGTGTGTGCAGTGGCGGCTCACAGTGGCGAAGGCTGGTGGCCGTTAGCTGCTCAGCCTCACAGTGCTGACGAAGAGGCAAGGTGTGACCACCTGACCAGTGATGGTGGGAGCGGGGACGGGGAGGGGAGCAGGTATAAGCACTGGAGCTCTCCGGCCAGCGGGGTGTCTCCTGGCATGGCCTCTGCATCTGGCCCGAAGGGACCACATTAGCCCCTGTCTCCTCAGTCTCCCTGCCACCCCAGCCTTCTCCCTGCACCCCACCCGGCAGGTTGGCACCTGCTGCCTTGTGTTTTTGTGGCTGCGGGCCATCACTCATCACTGCTGGCACCAGAGACTGGGAGTGACCCCAACTGTCCCCTCCCCCCAACTTCTGAGTGTGCAAAGCAAGAGTAGTGGCTCAGCCCCTCAGGAGGGAGAGTTGGGAGCTGTCGCTGGATACCCCAGAGTGTAGACCCACCTGTCATAAAAACAGCTTTTTAAAAAAATATTTTCTTGATTTTTTACAGAGAGAGAGTTAGAAACATAGATGAGAGAGAAACATCAATCAGCTGCCTCCTGCACACCCCCTACTGGGGATGTGCCCTTGACTGGAATCAAACCTGGGGACCCTTGAGTCCGCAGGCCGACGCTCCATCCACTGAGCCAACCCATTTAGAGCAAGCTTGTTTTTTTTTTTTTGTTTTTTTTTTAATCCTAATTTCTCTGTGCATCTTGGTACCCCATGCATGGGTGGAGGGAAGGGTGACAAGAGAGGCAGGAGGCAAGGACATGGCCAGAAGGAAATAGAGGCCATGCCTCTCCTTCTCCTATCCGGGGCGGCACTCTGTGCCCGCCCTGCCCAGGGGAGTAATGAGAACTGGGATCCGCAGTGTCTGGCTCTGAAGACAGTGAAGTTGTTCGCCTTCTCTTTTACTCACGGGAGCCTCCTCAGTTAGAATCCAACAACTGGCCTCTTAGAAAGCTCCTCCTCCCAGCAGCCTCTTCCCCCATCACTCCAACCTAGTAGGGACACAAGGTAGGAGGCCACGGACAGGGCTGGGGAAGATTCTAGAGGGAAGAAGGGAGGGGGTTCCGTTTAAATTGTGTTTATTAATTCATGGGTCTGGGTTTGTTCCGCCCCCATCAGCCCCAGGGCCCTCCTGATGAAGCGTTTAAAATGTGGTTTCTTTCCGTCCTAATGCATTGTGTCCTCCCTTCCCCACCCACCTCCCGCTTCCCGTCTCTGCATGCTCACCAAGGCCTTTCTCTCCGCCCTCCCCACACCCGTTCCAAACTCTGCTTAAACCCCTTTTCCTCACCTTAGCCCAAGAAGAAGCTGAGTGCACCCTCTGACCTGGTCACACCCAAGATCGTGCCTTTTGACCTTCTGCCTGAGACTGAGCCCTTTGACCTGAAGCCTGACACAGTACCTGAGCTCCCACCCTTTGACCAGACGCCTAGGCCGCTGCCCTATTACCCAGCTCCTGAGCCTCTGCCCACCCCAAAGGAGCCGACGGCCGGTGGGGGTGCTTAGGGCCTCCTGGGCCCCAGGGGGCGGTGGGCATGGGGTGTCACTACAGGCCACCATCCGCTCACCTCTTAGCAGTGGTCTGTGCGGGGCGGTCAGCCTCTTGCAAGCCGCTGCTCCATGGTGGGTGGGTGGTGGGATTAGGAAACACTCTTGCATGAGGCAGAGTCCAGGCAAATGTGGAGTGTGCAATAGGGTGGGAGGTGAAGGGCAGGGGCCCTCCTTTCTTCATAGTGACACTCCACGCACCATACTCCAGCACCCAATGCTGCCCTGCATGAAACTGCATGAAAACGTGGCTTCAGATTCTCCCTTCCCATACCCCTCAGGGCAGGCCAGTTTGGCTCAAAGAGAGCCCTCCCATGAGGCCCAGGCCCCGGGGTCTGTTCTGTGCCTTTCTCCACCCGCCCCCTCTCCCCACCCCCATGTAGCTGGGGAAAACATTTACACTTATTTTTTCCAGTTTAAAAAAAAAAAATGTTTTGCAAAGAGATCCCTTATGTTTGCCAGATCCTGCCTTGGGCGGGGCACTCAAAAAGCTGCCAACTCCGAGAGGCCAGAAGGGGTACATTTTAACTGGCTCTGGCTCCGATCTTCTGGCCTCCCTATAGCACAGTGTTTCTCAACTTCTTTTCTTTTTCACAATCGTCCCCCTGAGGAGTCCCTTTAGACATTTCCCCCCTGATTGTACCCTCCCCCACGACATTTTAATCTTCTAGTTATACTATATATCTGTTTATGTACGGGGGACTCTTCGGAGCACATCAAACAACGACACTATCTAAAATCTCCCCTCAATCGCCCAGAGTCAGTTTCCATCTTGTTGGGGACAATGTCACTCCTGTTGACAAGATCCCACTGAGGCAGAAGAGAAGGGCCCTCTGACTTGGGTTTCTCTCACTCCCTTGTCTTGGCAGACTAAAGCAGAGTGCCTGAATGTTCAAGACATGCCCTTTCCTTCACCTCTTCCCCAATCTGCACCTTCTTCTAACGCCCTCTCTGAGCAGATCCTAGGTCTCCGAAGTATCTTTCCAAAGTCTTTCTCTGGCCGTTCCCAAGCAGTAGTTGGGGACAGAGCTGGTTCACTTACGACATTATCCCTTCTCCCTGACAAATGTGAAGTGCCTGGCCAAGGACCAGGCACATAGTAGGTGCTCAATAAAACTATCATATTTTCTTCCTAAACCAGAGGATCTTAAGCCTATACAGCAGGGTTGGGGAGTGGTGTGGGAAGGCTGGAAGCTCTCTGGGGCTCCTCTAAATGCATCCTGGTCTGGTGCCTTCCTGGGTTGGGGAGTGTGTGTGTGCTTGGGGGTTGGGGGGTGGGGCAGAGGAAGCTGTGCATGCTTTTGTTCAGACCTGGTCATTAAAGGTAACTCTGGAAACCAAGCCTGTTGGGAGTGGTGGTTTTGTTTAATAAAAAAAACAAAACAAAAAAACACACACGTGAAAACAGAAAAAGTGGAACCTTCCCTCCTTGCCACCCCCTAAGGTCCCTCCTTTAGTTCAGGAGCTGTGCCAGGGAAGTAGGGGTGGGACAAAGTTGCCTGGCCTGAGTCCCCAGGGTGGGGGGGAGGGGCTTTTGGATCTTGTTTATGGTTGTTGTAGCAACAGGCAGATTGGGTGGGCCCAAGATAGCACTCCAAGGCTATGAGTCATAGAGGAAACCTGGCTTGGAAAGGGGAAGAAAAGAGAAAATCCGTTAATGGAGGGGAAAAGCTAAAGTCGTGGCGGTATACCCGCTCCAGAACCAAACGGCTGGTTGTTCAGGAATTTGGGTCACGTTGTTTCTTCCCCTATGTCCTGCCTTCTACCAAGAAGGGCAGCTCCTCCAGTGTAAGCCATCATTCTGGGGGAAACCTACAATGAATGCGCTTCTATTCCCAGGTACCTATCTGGGCTGGGAGAGAGGCCCCCAAATCCAGAAGTAAACCTCCCCTCCCTGGGATTGCTCCCTGACATTGTATTTGAGCCCTCCTATCAGGTACTAGAAAGACGGGATTGTTACAAGAAGTCTGCAGCTCTCTCCCCAGCCCAGTTCACTTCCAAGCTCAGTTGGCAAAGACCTTTATCTAGGAAGCCAGAGGCCAGGAAAACCAGCCAGCTCAGCCTTTAAGGGGGGGTAGGGTGAGGCTGGGGGGTGGCGGAGATCAGGAATGCTGGGAGTGGGGCAGGGAGACAATGTGGATTTGTTTTCCAGCAGCTGGGACTGTTTCCTGACTATTCCCCGCCCATCACTCTTAATCCTTCTGAGCCCATCCACATTGTCTGAGCTTACTGAAAGGAGTGTTTCTCCTCACCCTTTGGTGTCAAGTATGGTAAAGGAGAGATCAGAACTGAAATTTTTCATACAGGAGTGCAGGTAAATTTGGGGTGGAGATAGATGAAGAGGCAGTGGAGAGTTAGATCCTAGAGAGGTCTAGAATGGTGTGAAAGAGAGAAGACTCAGTAGTAGACAGAGAGAACTAATTGTAAAGGAGACCCAAGGACTACAACTGGAACTAAGGGAATGCTGAGAGGTTGGGTCCCTCCTATCCTCAGAACCTGGGAAACACCTCTTCAATGCCTCTGTAAGTGGGAAAAGGCAGGGGGATGAACAAAACGTAGATGCCCATAAAAGTACTAGGCCTGCTATGGCCAGTAGAGACTACAAGTCCCAGCATTCCCGGTGCCCAGGTCATCTTGCCTGCTGGGAGGTGTAGTCAAGTAATGAGAGCTTGCGGTAGCTTGGTGCCCAGAAGAGCTGGTGCCAATTTGGGGAGAAGGGGTGGAGCCAGCATTCCCTTTGTCCCTGCTAATGCTATTGACAGGGAGGGAAGGAAGTTGGGAGGGGTGTTCCTAGTTTTCAGTGTAAACCAGGAAGCGGGGGGATGCAGATGAGAGAGAAAAGGAAAGAGGTTGAGAGCTGGGAAAGGAATTTCTGCAGCAGGTAGTGCAGAGATACCAAGTGGCCAATGTGTGTGTGTGTGTGTGTGTGAGTGTGTGTTTCTGAGAGGGCTCCGCTCATGTTGCCTCATTTTTCTCAGTTGGGATTTTCTTACAATTCTGGGAAACAACCTTCAGAAAACCCTTTAGAAAAACTGCCTCTCATTCCTTTGTCTGAAGTCTCTAGACTAGAGTCTGCACCAAAGAGGAGATGCTGTTTATGTCCTGAGTTATGGCCCCTTTCCCTTTCTGCGCTTAGCCTCCCACACCTTCTGGTGTGATCCTGAGATTCTGAAACGCTGGCCCAGGGTCAGGATCTTGGAAAAATCTTCCCAGAATGGAAGACAGAGGTGATGCTAGGTCTTCCGAGAGGAAAAGGGAATAACTGGCTCTGAACTTCTGGGTCTCAGGGAATGTGGGACCACCATCCTACCTGAGCTCCAATTTGGGTGGGGGAAAGCAATAATGGAAAAGTAATCCCTTTCTTCCATTCCAAAGCAGAGAAGTCAGACCAGAAGAGATACCCGGGGGAAAAACATGCCCTTGGCCGCCAGCCAACTTTTTCCTCTTTCTTCCCTGAATTTCTACATGAGGGAAAAATGCACTGGTAGAGCCAAACAGTATGAGGAGGTCAAAGGGGTGGTGGAGGAGGGGTGGTTAGGACATGGGCCTTCTCCCCTAAGACTTGTTCTGAAATTATTTGAAATCTGGAAAACGCGCTCCCTTGACCTTGCCTTCAAGCTACCTTACTTGGGGGTCGCCTGATAGTGGCTGTGTGTTCATCTCCCCTCCCTGAACCTCAACCTGAGGAAACGGTTCTCAAACCCCTTTGCCTTTGGGCCTGGCTCGGGGCAGTGTGCGACGTAGTGCACCAGAGGGCGCTCTGCCCTTTTCCAAAGTTCAGCTGTGTTCACGCGGCCAGAAGCGGTTTATGGTAAGAAGGCTGGACATAGGTACAAGGACAGAGTTGGAGGGCCGCAGAGATTTTTAACCGGAAAAGCAATTACAATACACGCCAATCTCTGGCCCGGAGCTCTTCCCCCTCCTTGCCCTATCATTCCTTCGACACATTTATGGGGTGCCAGGCTCTGGGGGATCCAATGCCAAACCACACACGTCCAGGTCGATTTCACGGGTCCCACACACTCTCCAGGATCACCGCCCCTCCTGCCTCGGGTTCACCCAGCATCCCTCCCTCCCCAAGCTCATCACCCCACTCATCTCTTCCCCACCCCCTCTGCTCTCCCTCCATAGGACGAAGTGAAGCTGCCGGCCAAGCTGAGCATCAGCAAGTCGCTGAAGGAGGCGGAGACCCTGCCGGAGAAGGAGGGCGACGAGCTGGGCGAGCAGCCCGAGGAGGACGCGGCCATCGAGCTGTCCTCGGACGAGGCGGTGGAGGTGGAGGAGGTCATCGAGGAGTCGCGCGCGGAGCGCATCCGGCGCAGCGGCATGCGGCGCGTGGACGACTTCAAGAAGGCCTTCTCCAAGGAGAAGATGGAGAAGACCAAGGTGCGCACCCGCGAGAACCTGGAGAAGACCCGCCTCAAGACCAAGGAGAACCTGGAGAAGACGCGCCACACGCTGGAGAAGCGCATGAACAAGCTGGGCACGCGCCTGGTGCCCGTCGAGCGCCGCGAGAAGCTCAAGACGTCTCGCGAGAAGCTGCGCAAGTCCTTCACCCCGGACCACGTGGTCTACGCGCGCTCCAAGACCGCCGTGTACAAGGTGCCGCCCTTCACCTTCCACGTCAAGAAGATCCGCGGGGGCGAGGTGGAGGTGCTGCCGGCCACCGAGATGGTGGAGGTGGGCGACGGCGACGACGAGGGCGCCGAGCGGGGCGAGGCCCTCGACCTGCTGCGCGGCAGCAGCCCCGACGTGCGCGCGCTGCTGGAGATCACCGAGGAGTCGGACGCCGTGCTGGTGGACAAGAGCGACAGCGACTGAGGCTGGGGGGGTGCCTGGGGCTCCTCGGGGGGGCCCCGCCCCTCCCCATCTCTTCCTGCCGCACCCCCTCCTCACCGCCCCCCACCCCTGATGTCTTCTCCTCTCGAACTTTTTCTCTTTTTCGCATTCTTTCTCCGGCCCCAGCCACCGGGCTGACCTATGTCTAAATTGAGAACCCCTTCTCCCCCAAGAAGCACCCCTCCAAGCCTTACATCTGCTCCTGAGATGGGAGCGGGAGGCAGCGCCCACAAAGAGCAGCCACCATGGGGGCGCAGTCTGGGTGGAAATGGAAAGGGCCGCGATCCACGTTCTGCTGGTGCACGTTGGGGGTGCTATGGGGGGGGGGGAGATGTTATCATTTGCATAGTCGGACCCCATGGGGGCAAGGCTGCCTTCCCCCTCCCGCCCCCTCACACATCCAGCTGCTGTCATTCCGGCTCTCGGAGCTCTTCTTTCCCATCCAGATCCCTGGAGGCTTGGAAGCCAACATTAGCATAACAGAAAAGAGTGAATTCTGACGGAGGCCTTTGCCCACGTGGGAGGGCCCATCCCGGAAGGACTTGAAAGCAGCTTTTTGGGAGAATGTGGGCTGGAGAGAGGGCAGAGTGAGCCGTGAACCTGGGCGAGGGTCCAGCACAGTCTGCAAAGGGTCCCAACAAGAGGGGCTGGAGCCCGTGGGGAGCAGAGTGGAGGCCAGCACCCTTACATGTTGATGCATCTGCACACGGGAACTCCTGGCTATGGTTTTGAGAAGGAGAAGAGGAAATGGTGGTCGGTGGAAATGGCTGAAGAGAGGAGCATTTGCCTCATTGGCAGCATGAGAAACACGGGACAGGGATCCTATCTTACTGGGGTTCTCAGAAGACCGCAGGACCATTTCAGGTTAAGGAGGGATGGTTAGAAAGCGATGATCCAAATAGAAAAGAGAAGTAAGCCTCACCCCATTCCTCATCCGAGATCTGGGTGGTACCCCAGGAGCAGTCCATTTGTCAAAGCCCAGAAAATTAGGGTCCCAGAAGGACAGCATCAGGCTGTGGGGAGCTGGCAGTTATGGGGTGGGGAGTAGGGGGATGAGGCAGACTAGAAAGAGAACAGAGTGCTAGCGGCCAGGCCACCAAACAGAGCCGGAGGGGAAGTGAGAGCATCATGACTGTGTATGGAGCAACCCAGCCTTGCCTGATTCTTCCCAAGAACTTCCCTAGAACTAATATAAGAGCTGCAGGACTTTCCAAGACCTCCCTGCCCTTTGTGGTTCCTCTCCTGAGTCTTTGGGGCTGAGAGGGTGGTTGCTTCCAGGTTCTCCTCAGGATACTCAAGTCCCAGTAAAGGGGGTTGTCAGATGCAAAGACAACTTCCCTCCCCTGCAGGTCACATGGCTCCTTAAGAGGAGGCTGAAAGCCCTGGCCGGTTTGGCTCAGCGCATAGAGAGAGCATTGGCCTGCGGACTGAAGGGTCCCGGGTTCGATTTTGGTCAAGGGCATGTACCTCGGTTGCAGGTTCCTCCCCAGCCGGGTCCCTGGTCCGGCTTGTGCAGGAGGCAACCAATCAATGTGTTTCTCTCACTTGGATGTTCCCCTCTGTCCTTCCCTCGCCCTTCCACTCTCTCTAAAAATCAGTGGAAAAATATCCTCAGGTGAGGATTACAAAAGAAGAGGCTGAAGGATTTCTCTTCTTGGCCTTATCTTCCCTGCTCAGCTTTTAAGAATTGCAGCTAATTGCTTTAAGGGGTGGAGGGAGGGAGGGAGCCTGGGGACAAACCTTTTTTTACAATACAAAGCTTTGCTTCCTCCTCACCTTTCCTTGGACCCCTTCTCTCTCGGGAATGCTTGGAGCCAGGTCAGCTGAGGGAGGATGGGGATGGGGACACGGTCCCCAGGTGCTGATGGGCTGAAGGGGCCTGAGCTGTGGGCAGACGCAGTTTCCTGCTGGCTCTCGGAGTCTCTCATGTTGCTGTGTCCTGGTGAGCAGCCCGACCAATAAACCTGCTTTTCTAAAAGGATCTGTGTGGGACTGTATCCTCCAAAGGCAGTTCTATAGGAGTCACCCAGGACAGGAGGGAACCATGAATGAATGGAGTGATGGAGGGAGGGGAAAAGAGAAGACTGTTGGTTTAAACTTGCCTGAGGTGTGTGTGCGGGGCATTATCATCGCCCCCATTTTAGAGATGAAGTAACAGAGTGACTTGCCTAAGGTCACATAGCTGGTAAGTGGTGGAGCTGGAATTAGAAGCCAGGCATCCTGGCTCCGCAGTCTAACTGTGATAGTCTGTAACCCTTTGCAGCCTGGATCCACTTTCCAGCTGTCCAGCACTAGCCCTCCAGGCATGCCCAGTTAGCCTGAGCTTCCCTCAAATACACACTTCAGAATCATAGGCCTAGAGGAGGCAGTTTCAGTGAGGGGAGAAACAGAGGCCCCGAAGCAGAAGGCTGAATGAATGCCATAAAGAAAGAATCCCAGCCGAGTCGGTGCGGCGCGGCTCAGTGGTTGAGCATCAACCCATGAACCAGGGGGTTCCTGGTCAGAGCATTCCTGGGTTGCAGTCTCCATCCCCGGTGGTGGTGGTGGTGGTGGTGGTGGTGGTGAGGTGTGTGTGTGTGTGTGTGTGCAGGAGGCAGCTGACCAATTGATTCTCATCATTGATGTTTCTATCTCTTGCCCTCTTCCTTCCTCTCTGAAATCAACAAAAATATATTAAATATTCTATATAATAAAAGGATCATATGCAAATAGACCACACTACCAGGGGGCAGATACTCAATGCAGGAGCTGCCCCCTTGTGATCAGTGAGCTCCCACAGGGGAAGCACAGCTCAGCCAGAAGCCCTGAGCACCAACGCTAAGGATGCCTGACTGATGGCTCAGGCCCACTCCCCACTAAGCCGTTAGTTGGACATCCCCCCAAGGGCTCCTGGATTGCAAGATGGCACAGTCTGGGCTGGAGGACCTCCCACCCCCACCTGAGTGTGCTAATTTCGTGCACCCGGCCTCTAGAGTGAGTGTGTGTGTGTGTGTGTGTGTGTGTGTGTATTTCAAAAAAGGAAAAGAAGAAAAAGGATTCCAGTGCATGTTATATGCCAGTCATAGCCACACAGCATAGCTAATTCTTCCCATGACCCTGGAAGGAGCACCCATTTTGTTGTCTGCATCCTCTCTTCCCTGTGAGCAGCCTGCCCCACCTTCCCACAGGTTATGGGTTCAAATCATCATGTTGGTTCTGCTGGCATTAGAATCACTTGGGATGGAATATCCCTAATAAATGTTGTTTCTGAAGTTCTATCTCAGCTTCCTGCCACTACTTCAAACAAGCAGAATCATTCCTAATGAGACATTCTTTTTTTTTTTTAATTGTTTAAAGTATTACATATGTCTCCTTAACCCCCTTTGCTCCCTGCCACTCCCACCCCCGGGGGCAAGCCTCCACCCTCCCATCGTCTGTGTCCATTGGTTATGCTAATATGCATGCATACAAGTTCTTTGGTTGATCTCTAACTGCCTGCACCGCCCCACCCCAGCCATTCTTTCTCTTTCAAATCCAAGGCCCTCAGCCCCTGAGTCCAGAATTCTAATTCCCTCAGAAAGGTTGGTTTCCTACCAAGAGAAACAGAAACTGATACTGCACCATCAGGGTTGTGGGGGGATGCTGGAGGTTGACCAGCCAGGGAGAAACCACAGGAAGGCTCCAGGGTGTTTCCAGCCGGTCTCACTCAGTCCTCACTTGCTGGACCCCAGCAGCAAGCTAACCTACCATTGCACGTCATAATGAGCAGGTGAGTGGCTTTAGCGTATCATTAGCATATTACGCTTTGATTGGTTGAATGGACAACAAGACACTTAGCATATTAGGCTTTTATTATATAAGATACTCCAGTATATAAAACATGCTTTACAGTTTATATGCCTTCCTTTGACCAAAAGGTTAACTCCTTAGCATGGCTCACAAGTTCCCTTAATAGTCTTGTCCTTGATCTAGTTCTTACTGTTCTTAACATGCTCTTTAGGAGCCTGGTGGCCCAAAATGGGTCACAAACTTTAAGGCCTATGGGTCTTTGTTCAGGCTGTTCGCTTTCTCTGGAATTGCCTCCCCCTTTCCACCTCTCCTCTTAAACCAACCTCTTTCTCACCTCCACCCCACTCATCCTAATCACTTCCTTCTCAGGGCTCCCATAGAACTTTATGTCAATAAACATTTGTAAAATGAATGAATGAATGAATTACAAGACTTTCCATTGCAAGTGTCTTAAACTCATCTCAAACTGGCTTTATCAGAAACAAAACACAAAAAACACACAACCAAAACTGGAAACAAACAGACAGGGAATTAATATAAGTGAAAAAATTCCCAGCCCAGCTGGTGTGGCTCAGTTGGTTGATCATCGTCCCATGAACCAGGAAGTTGACAGTTTGATTCCCAGTCAGGGCACATGCCCAGGTTGCAAGCTTGATTCTCAGTAGGGTGTGTAAGAGGCAGCCAGTTGAGCCCAGTGCCAGTTGATGTTTCTTTCTCTCTCTCCTTCTCCCATCCTCTCTCTGAAACCAATAAAAACACATGTTCCCAATAAAAGGTCCAAGAGAGTCTGGATGCAAGTTCTAATGTAAAATCATTAGAAATTTATCTCTCTTCCTATCTTCTCTTTTCCACTGTGTTTGTTTCATTAATAATTATACTTTTCTTATGTGTTGGCAAAGATGACCATCAGTAGCTGCAGGCTTATGGTTTAACAGCTAAACAAACCCAGTTTAAGAGGGTTTCTTCCCAAATCTTTCCCACCAGAATCTCAGATATGATGCCCATTGACCCTGATAGGTCACATGTTCAAATCACCATGACTCTGACCAAACCTAGGTCATGTATTACTTTTAGAACCCATCTGAAGTAATGGATTGAGCATGAAGAAAGGCTGATTTTGCAAAGGAACACCAGGTTGCTGTTATCAATAGAAAGGGGAGAGGATGATGGACAGACAAAACAACAGATGCTCTTTCCAAATGGTCTGTTTGTGATACTGTGCTAGGAGCCAAGAGACTAAACAGTCAACAAATCTAGGTCTTGAGTTTAATGGGTTTGCAATTAGTGGGATAGACAGATGTTCAAAATAGCTCAAACAGGTGACTGTGAGAGAGTTAAAGCAAAATGCAATGGTAATGCACTGGAGAGGGATTAATCCCGCTTGGGGAATATGGGAAAACTTAATGGAGGAAGGGGGCTTTTAAGTTGTGATTCTAAATCTGGGTAGGATTTCAAATAGATTTCGCTGCAGGGCAGAGATAATATTTTAGTTGATTTTTGTGCCAGCAGAGCCTAACAGTATTTCAAACACTGGTTGTATTGGCAAATGTTATTTGGATGAAAGTATAAGAAAAGGACATTGGCCAAACGGGAAAAAAAAGGAACATATATTGGAAGGCTGCCAAGATATCCTATGGACTCCAAGGAATTGCTGAGCAGCCAGGCTGGAAAGAGTAGGAATCAGGGGATCTCCAGGGACTTCTGAGAGGGAGTTGATGGATGGCCCTCTCGAAAATGCTGACATTAATGGAACCCGGGCTCTGTGTCTCTCAGTTTCAAATTCCAAGTTCCTGGCAGAGAGAATGTGAGTAAGCCAGTTAACATCAGTGTTCATCCTGGATTGAATAATCTATGGCCAAGAAGGCAGGATCGTGTCATATAGACATGGCTGGAGGGACCCATTCCAGTTGGAGAGGGGAGTACTTGGCCCAAGAGCTATCTATTGAAACAGTGGATACTCAATACATGTTAATTAAATGAAAGCAGTGATATAGGATAGGGAAGGTTTTTCAGGCAAAGAAAACAGTATGAAGAAAGGCGAAGAATTGGGAAAACTGGAGGCATGACTGAGGAATAGTTAATAGGATTATAGAATACAAGAACTAAATTAAGGGGTCCTTTTTTAAAAATATGTTTTTATTGATTTCAGAGAGGAAAGGAGAAGGAGAGGGAGAAAGAAACATCAGTGATGAGAGAGAATCACTGATCAGTTCCCTCCTGCTTGCCCCATACTGGGGATTGAGCCAGCCACCTGGGCATGTGCCCTTGACCAGAACCGAACCTGGGACCCTTCAGTCCACAGGCTGATGCTCAATCCACTGAGCCAAACCGGCTAGGGCAGGGGCGATGAGGAAACAGTCATTTTACAGAGGAAGATGCTGTGGACCTTTCAGTCTGCAGGCTGATGCTCTATCCACTGAGCCAAACCGGTTTCGGCGAGACTGACCATTTTTATTAGCAGCCTCAGGTCAAGTAAGTCATGACAAGGAAAGAACAGAGCTTTAGTGGGACAAGCATTCCCTCTGGTGAGGTTGCTGCAGCTGTCCTTCCCCAGGTGGGGTTGTTTAACACTCTCTTCAAATTTGGGAGAGATCTGTTTCCTTCCAATAACTCCACCTCCCCACACATCTTGTTTTTCTGCATGAGATAACAGAAGCTAACATATATTAAAGAATGCAGTATGTCAGATGCTATATTGAATGCTTTGCAGGTGGTCTCATTTAATCTTTACGACAACCTTTGAGGTAGATTGTCTCATATTCTCTATTTCACAGAGAAGAAAACTGAAGCTTGGAGTGGTTAAGCCATTAGCCCAAGGTTATACTGCTGTGTGGGTGCTGAGCGGTGGACCCTGCCAGGACCTGGTTCTTATCTGCAATGCTGCAGTTAACTTGAAAGTATTTTCAATCAAAAACACTTAATGCTACCTCACCAAGGAAAAAATTAGAGTCTGTTTAAAAATGAGGGTACCGAGGCTCAGAGAGGTTAAAGAACTTGTTCAGGATTGCACAGCTGATAATGTGTCAGAGCCTGGATTCCTTTCAGCTCCCATCAGCTTTCTAGTTAATGCAGTTCGCTTCCATTGACCGCTGTGATGGTGAAGGAAGAAAAGAGTGTCTAGGAGAGAGGATGATCAACAGTATCAGATTCTACAGCAAAATTAAGTAACATGACTCAGAAGAGGATATCAGCTTTGAGGAGGAGTTCCCCAATAGTTTTCAAGAGCACTGTGCTATGGAGAGGAGAGGACAGAGCCTCTTTGGTGGAGCAATTGTGGGTGAGGACATGGGACTATGATAGGGAATGGGGTGGTGGTGGGGTAACTTGAGAGTCCAAGTAGGAAAAAAAAAGAATATTTTCAGAACCAGAAGGGAGAGAATAAGAGAATTATGTCAGGAGGGAGAGGAGAATTGAAAAGACTCAGAGAGGGAAGGGATGGAACCAAGAGCACTTCCCTTCATTCAATAAGTATTTATGAAGCACCTGTTCCCCAGGCCCTGGGGAGACAGGGAGAACCAAACAGACATGAATAATTTTCTTGAAACCGATAGTTATAACAAGGACGACAGATAAGAAACTGTAAAAAGATAAATAAAATGAGAATTATACGAGTTCCAAAGAAACAGCATATAAAGATTAAGGGGCTGAGAGTAACTACAGGTGGGGGGTAGTTAGACAAGGCCTCTCTGAGTAGATGAGACAAGAGGGTGAGGAGATACTAACTATGCCAAAGCTGATGCAGGACAAAGACTGGCATATGCAAAGGCTCTGAGTTGGGAAGTGGATGGTTGGAATTTAGTGGGCAGGAGGGAAGTTGGTAGGATAAGAGGCCCTTAAAGGGGATAAGAAAAAGGAGAACTCCGGCCGAAACCGGTTTGGCTCAATGGATAGAGCGTTGGCTTGGGGACTGAAGGGACCCAGGTTCGATTCCGGTCAAGGGCATGTACCTTGGTTGCGGGCATATCCCCAGTAGGGGGTGTGCAAGAGGCAGCTGATCGATGACTCTCTCATCAATGTTTCTAACTCTCTATCTCTCTCCCTTCCTCTCTGTACAAAATCAATAAAATATATATATTAAAAAAAAAGAACTGTTTAAAAAAAAAAAGAAAAGAAAAAGGAGAACTCCATTGTCCTAAGCCTCATGAAAGCCAAGGAAGGAACAGAATGACGTGAATGATATGAATGATGTTTTAAGCAGTATAGGAAAAGAACTTAGTCTTGAAAATTTTGAGAGTTCTGTTTTTCAGACAAGAGGAAAGGGAGCTTGCATGATGATGACTGGGAACCATTTTTGCAGAAGGAAAGTAGAGGTTCAAGGAGTTTGTGTTGCAGAGATCTTCTCGGTGACCTTAGTGAGAGGGGAGTCGGGCAGCCCCATGTGAATGAACCTTTCTGTTGTTGAGCCCAATGGGGGTCCCATCACCCATACAGGGGCCCCTTTTGGTCACTGCAGTGACTTGCTGCCCATTTACCATCTCTAATGTTCTTCTCAAATTTTCTCTTGATTTCCTTCTTCTTGATTTAGAGTTTTACTACTAATTCCCCCAGGGAAGAAGAAGTAAATAAAACATTGCCAAAATTTTACAAAGTCTGATAAGTTTCAATTCCTGATCTAGCCTATAGTTCCTCTGAGTCTCACTGAAGTGGTAAATGGAAACCTTTTCTGGTCACCTATTATTGTGTAACAAACCACCCCAAATTTGAGTGGTTTAAAGCAACTACAACATTTATTTTGCTCATGAATTTGTGATCTGGATAAGGCTCAGCAAACAGAGCTCTTCTCTGCTCCACTTGGTCTCTATTGGTATGACTTGAATGCTGGGGGCTGGAAACTTCTGGAGACTGGCTCACTCATAATTGATGTCTGCTGTCAGTTGGGCCTTAGCTGGACTATTGCCAAAACATCTTCGTGTGGCTCCTACATGAAGCTTGGGCTTCCTCACACCATGGTGGCTGAGGAACATTCCAAGGGTGAATGTCCCAGGAGAAAGAGCCCGGTAGAAGCTGTATTGCCTTTTATGACCTAACCTCAGAAACCATACAGCATCATTTCCACTATAGCCTATTTATTAGGAGTGAGTCACTGAGTTTTGGAATTAGACTTTACCTTGAGATGGGAGAAATGTCAAAGAGTTTGCGGACATGTTTATATACCACCATAAACTCACTGGCCTGCTGCATTCTACCTTTATTCATTTGATAGATGGAGAGTGGGGGCCTCACCTTTTCCCCAGCTCTAGGCTCCTCTTTGGGGATCTAAGAGGAAAGTCAGGCTTGGAGATATAGTCAAGGAAGAACAGTTATTCAGGCTCTTGAAATAGACACACTTGGATTTGAATCTTGGCTGTGCCATTTACCAGCTCTGTGTTCTTGGAGAAGTCACTTAACCTTGGGTAAACCTCATTTTCTTCATCTTTATCCTTCTGATGGGGTTATTATAAGGCTTGGGTTAGTAGAGGGATATATAATACATACTTATAACACTGGCTAGTACACAGAAAACACTCCCTAAATGTTAGCTATTTCCAATATGATTATTTAACACATGTTTATTAATAGTTCATTAAATCAGGCTTAGGCAGTTTCTGAGCTAGATGCTAGATGCTTTCAACCATGTGGGCAGAGACCAGACTTTGCAGTCAGCCAGACCTGATTCTCATTCTGAATTTACCTGTAGTTCCTAGCTGTGGGACCTTAGATCAGTCTTTCACTTTCTCACCTACAGTGTCTCCGTTGAAAATGAGAATTACAATAGTACCCTCCCTCCCTGGGTTCTGGTGAGGTTCCACTGAGATAATCTATGTAAAAGCCTTAGCTCAGTTCCCGGAACACAGTAATTACTTAATAGATGTTAATCATTATATTTATTTATCAGGAAGTTGGCTAATAAAGGGATACATCATAGTCTGAGGTAGAGCATGCTATACCAGATGGGCAAGCAACCTGCTAAGGGAGGCCAGCAGAGGAGATGAACTTGGCCAGGAAGAGTCTCAGAAAGGCCGGAGGAAGTGATATGGGAATTGGACTAAGAATGAGTGATGTGTTTCAGGTAGGAAATGAGGAAAGAGAAGGGATTCCAGATGGATGGGAGATCTGCAGTGGCATAAAGTTTCGGAGGTGTGGACGTGTTTGGAAGAAGGTGATAAACTCAGTGTGGAGCTTAAGGTGTGTGAGATGAAGGGGATGAGGCTGGAAGGCGTTGTTCAGGGCAAAGCATTGGCTCAAGGAGAAGAAGCTGCCATCTTTGAGTCGAGGGCGACTGGCAGAATGCGGAGAAAGCCCAGTGGCTGGGCTGGAGAGAGGTTTTGTAGGTGGAACAGAGAAGCTGAGGGGTAGATTTTCCATGTGGGTGCAAGAGAGGGCAGTGTGGGAATCAAAAGTCAGCTGCTAAGGAGTCAGGGGAGGAAGGCAGGGTTTGAGTGGATGGAAAAAGGTATGGGATGTGGAGTTCAAAAACCTGGCCCCTGCCCAGCTGATGTGGCTCAGTGGCTGAGCATCGACCTATGAACCAGGAGGTTATGGTTTGCCTTCCTGTCAGGCCACATGCCCAGGTAGCAAGCTAGATTCTTAGTGTGGAGCGTGCCGAAGGCAGCAGATCAATGATTCTCTCTAAACATTGATGTTTCTATCTCCCTCTCCCTCTCCCTTCCTCCCAGAAATCAATAACAACAACTCCCCCCACACACAAAACACACACACACACACACACACACACACACACACCCCAAAAACAAAAACAAAAAACACAAACACAAACACAAACAAAAAACACACCCACAAACCTGGCCCTGAACCCAGCTGGTATACTTCTGAGTATATCCATGATCTGAGATCGTCATACTATTTTGGCCTTAGTTTCCTAGCCATAAAAAAATATGATCTGCTGAAACCTGTTTGGCTCAGTGGATAGAGTGTCGGCCTGCGGACTGAAAGGTCCCAGGTTCGATTCCAGTCAAGGGAATGTACCTTGGTTGTGGGCACATCCCCAGTGAGGGGTATGCAGGAGGCAGCTGATCGATGTTTCTCTCTCATTGATGTTTCTAACTCTCTATCCCTCTCCCTTCCTCTCTGTGAAAAATCAATAAAATATATTTTTTAAAAAATGATCTTTTCTATCTGCTACACATAATTGTGGTGAGAAAGAAAAGCGGCAATGCACGTGTAAGTGCTTTGTAAGCTTTAAATAACTAAACAGATATTAGACCCCATGTTATTAGGGAGGCAGTCAATTGCCAGGGCTAGCATGGCTAAAGCAGAGTTTTTGTGAAGGTGGGGAATATCTGTTCTGGGTGAAAATAAAGATAGACACAGCAATCAACACACACACACACACACACACATACACACACACACACTACAGATATATACTGGGAAACTCTCAATTCTATCACCATTGACCCTACCATTTGCCCTATCCTGTCTCACCTCTCACTTGGATATAAATAAGATGGTCCAATGGTTCATATCTGAAGTCTAGCTAAGCTTCAGGTATCTGGGGAACCATGACAATCCTATATAATAAAAGCCTAATATGGGAAGTGACCAAATGACAGAATGACGGTTGCTATGATGTGCACTGACCACCAGGGGAGCAGGTGCTCAATGCAGGAGCTGCGCCCTGGTGGTCAGTGCACTCCCACAGGGGAAGCGCTGCTCAGCCAGTAGCTGGGCTCATGGCTGGCAAGTGCAAGGGCGGTGGTGGGGGCCTCTCCTGCCTCTGCGGCAGTGGGCCTAAGCTGACAGTTGGACATCCCTCAAGGGGTCCCGAACTGCCTTGCACAGGCCAGCTGAAGGACACACACACCTCCCCCAGTGCACAAGTCTTGTGCACCAGGCCTCTAGTGAATGAATAAAAGCTTGTGCTATGTATTTCTAGGGCTGGAATCCAGTCTCCAGCAAAGTTCAGTGACCTCTCTCCCCAAAGATTAAGAGCCATTGATTTCCTCACCAGAAATTAATAATAGCTATCCTTGCCGTGGTCGGGTGGCTCAGTGGATAGAGTGTAGGCCTGAGACCCGAAGGGTCTCCTGTCAAGGGCAGTACCTGCATTGCAGGTTGGATCCCCTGCATGAGGAGGCAACCAATCGATGTGTCTCTCTTATATAGATGTTTTTCTCTCTCTGTCTCCCTCCCTCCCTCTAAAAGGCAGTGGAAAAAAGTACCCTTGGTTGAGGATTAACAAAAAACAAACACACAAGATTGCTATCCTTGGGGAGAAGAACTGGTGGGTGGAGGGGAGAGATTTTCATGTTTAATTTTCAACTTTTCGGAACTGTTTGAATTTTCTAATCACAGCATATATTAATTTCATTAAAAAATGTCATCAATAGTTATCTGGGTGGTTTGAGATTTCATCTTTATACCCCTTTACTAAAACACAACAAACACAAACACTAATAGCTATTATTAAAAAAAACATGCCCTGATAATATCAGCACGGGCATACACTCACCACATAAATCATTCCATTATGCAAAGGACATCCTCCATTATGTAAGGTAAAAGTCTACATTTCCTATGAACTACTTGCTTCATTCAGTGCAATAAAACTTGCGATTTAAGTTAACCAGGAAAAAACAAAAAGGACAGGCGATTTCACGTATTTCAACTCAGAAGCATAAACATGTGTATATGATGTGTCAATCTTTACACATATACCGCCTTCTGCATTCTCGTGAATTGGCCAGTGTGCGAGCAGTTGACGTTTGATACTTGAAGCGAGGAAACAGAGAACAGGGTTAAATCCACTCCTCTCTCCCCACGCACTCTAGTAATTACTCTTTCTCCACGTCATATTTCCGGGTGTGTGTGTGTCTCATCTCACGCAGAAACTGGGGTTCAGAGCAGGCAGGAGACACCCATGTTTTTTTTTTTGCTGTCTCCAGAAACCCAATTGGGGGGATCTGGCGATACTTGGGGGACTAACCGGGCTGACTCCCACGTGGTAAGTGGCTCCCACCCTGGCCGCCACGTGGTGTGAAGAACCGGAAAAAGGGAGAGCAGGCAAAAGAGAGCCGCATCAGGGGCATTTAAAGTGTCTTGACGTCACACACTGCCAGGAACTCAGCTGAGTTTTTAGCAGGCCATTCCAGCCACCTCCTCTCCCTCCCTCCGGACGCCTGGGCCGGAGACAGCGGCAATTCCCCTGCTGTGGCGAAGGGAGGAGGACTCAGCCTTCGGAACAGCCCGCACGGGGCGTTCCCAGCCTCGCGTTGGCCCCGCCCTTTCCCCACCAGGCTCTTCTCATTGGCCGGCGGGTGTGCCGGACACGCTCCAGTGGAGGAGAAAACTGGCCGTCTCATGAATTATGCAGGACGGCGTGTCCCGGTCAGGACGGGGCTGGGCGGGGATTGGCTGGAGGGGCTGTAATTCAGAGGTTTCCGGAGCGGCGGCGGCGGCGGCGGCGGCGGAGACCGGGAGGGAGAGCCTGGGGTTCCGTCCTCGCAGCGGAGGCACTGAGCCCGAACCGAACCCTTGACGAGTGACCCCCCTCGGCTCTCCCTCTCCTCCCGCGTCTGCTAAGGAGAGACCCTGCGGCCCGAGGGAGCCCGCGGCCCGTGCCCCGGCGCAAGCGCACCCCGGCCTGCCGGGCCTCAGCCCGAGAAACAGGTGAAGGGAGTGAAGGGTGGGGTCGCGCCCCCCGCGCGCTCCGGGGCCTGAGGTCCGGGGTTGGAGGGGGTGGGGGTGGCGGGTGCCGGAGGGGGTGGAGGCTTTGGGTTGGATGCGGGGGAAGTTGTGGAAGGAAACTTCCGAGGGGCGTGCGGATAGAGGCGATCGGGAGGGTCGCTCTGAAGGGACGCCTCCGGGTTGACAGGAGCAGGCCTTCGGAAGGGAAGTTTCGTTCTTCGGAAAGGAAGGGAGAGCGGGCTGGGGAGGGAGGACCGCGGGGCGAGAGCACTCGGGTGGGGGTGGCAGGAGCGCGGGACAGTCCTCCCCCCCCCCCCCACTTCCTGCTCCCTGGGACGCGGGGACGTTCCGGCCGTAGGAGCGACTGCCTGTCCAGCCGGCGGAGACCGCGGCGAGGTGGGGCGGTGTGGGAAAGAGCCCCCCTTCCTCGGCCTGGCCCTGGTTCCGATCACCTTAGGAGCCGGCGGTGCCCCTCTGGAGGTAGAACGAGGTGTCTTCCTCCTACGGTCTCCTGGGCTCATTGGCTGTGGGTAGGGTTATTGCATAAGAATCGAGTTTCCTGTAGGGAAATTGACAGCTCACATACTCTTTCTAAATTCCCTCCGGTCTTTTTCTAGGTTAAGCCGGGTCTCTCTCTCTCCAAACCCTTTCAAAACAACAACAAAATACCACTTTTCTCTCCCCTCCAGCCCCCCAAATCAAGCCTGCCCTAGAGAGAAAGAAACCTCTTTTCTCCGTGTCATTGTTCTTTTATAAACACCTGGTAAACTCGGCCAGAAGATAAATAATTGAGCTCCTGCGTTTACTGGATTGTGGTGTTGCTTAATTGCATAGGGCAGCATGAACCAATCGAGAGGAGGAGTTTATTTTGTCCCAGAGCCAAGATCTTGGGTAAATGCAGAGGAGAGGGAAACAAAGACGGGCTGGCCTTGGGGGAGCCATGTGTGCAAACTTTACCTGTGCTTGGGTGCAAAATCCAAACTGCCAGCCAAGTTGCCTTTTCCACGTTTAGTAGACATCCCTCTGTCACATCAAGTGGGTGTATGGGGTTGACACCCTTTTCCTTATACAAAAATGCGTATGATATGAGTCTGTGCATCTTCTGGTTTTATATTTATTCTGTGTATAGGTTGTGACTTTGGTTAGCTGTGCTGATAGAGCATTGGTTTGAATAAATCAGAATAGTAAATCATCTCAGTCTCTTATATGTGGCTTTAGGCAGTTATAACCTGATTCTGCCAGCCTTCTATTTTATTGTATGTTAAATATATCTGTGTTCCTTGAGTCCACACATTTATCTTTATTACATGTGCCAGACGGGGAGGACTGGCAGAATTTATGCCCAGACATTTTTATAGTGGGATGGGGGAAGGAAGGCAGCAATATAAAAAAACAACAACAACAATAACAAAAAAACTGTTGTAGATGTTGGAGGGTTGATCTTAGTCTCTTTATTTGTTAGCACATCCATCACAAAAAAACAAAAACCACTAGCAAGTTTATGAATATTTTATTTTTGTATATAGTCCTGTTGGAAAGAATAACCATTTAGAAATATCCAGAGTTATGGCTGACCCAAAAGGGATAGATAGTTCATATCCTGTTTTGTAGGCTAGGAGACTGAAGCCAAAGGAACAAGACACTTAGGAAGCAGAGCGCCATATTGGTGGAACTCACACTCCTGCATATTTTGTGCTCTTTCGACTATCTTTGCTTAAGTATTTGGTCTTATTTTAGAGCGAGCGTGAACCCTATTGGGAAAACCCTCAGTGAAATTCTAACTTACACACGGATAGTGAAATACCACCCATAGGCTCTAGGACTCCATGGGAGATCGGTAATAAACAGGAGAAAAAAGTGCAAGTGGGTTGGCTTAGGTCATTTTTCTAACTGCTCTATCTAACTTGGGAAGTAACTGGCTTTTTAGTTGGCATAATTTATCATCAGAATTTAGGCATTTCCTAATGGAAAGAGAGATTTATGTAGGTAAGCTTGCAGGTGAAGGACAGTTGTGACCTAAATGTCACTTTGACCTGTGGCTGGGTCAGTGGCCATCTGTGTTTCCAGAGAGCTGCTTTCTCCTCCTTGGCTCTGCATGTTTTGACATTTAGATGTGAGATGGGGCAGAGATAATGAGCCTCATTTCAGACAAAGAGTTCAGCACCGTTTCACCTTATGGTTTTCTCAGAGATTTGTACAAATGAACAAATATTTACTTTCTGCAACTTAGTGAAAGTTGCTGTGAAGAATGAGATGACTTGTTTATAGAACTTGCAGTTTACTGAGGCAGCTTGAAAAATGCTTTACCCATACAATGCAGCATGTCTTCGAAGAGATGGTGGGACATTGTCTGATAGTCAATAAATTAGCTATTTTATAGAATATGCTAGAGGCCCGGTGCACGAAAATTCATGCAAGAGTAGGCCATCCTTCTCCCCGCTGCCGACACTGGCTTCCCTCCGGCACCCGGGACCTGAGCGGTTGCTCTGGCCCCGGCTTCATCCGGAAGGATGGCTGGCCTAATTAGCATATTACCCTTTTATTATTATAGATAGCACAGATAAAGAACGTTTCCATTATTGTGGAAAGTTCTACTGGACAGTGCTGTAGTAAGTGCTACAGGTCTTTAGAGGAAGGAGAGGCTTCGAGGCATGGAGTTGTGTAGGAATACTTCTTGCCAAAGGAGAGATCTGATCTGGGTCCCAAATAATGGTTGGAATTTGATAGGTATAAAGAATTTCGGGTGAGGAGTTATGGTGATATAGCACAAAATCCTGGTAGATCAGGCAGGTTAGTAGGGGAAAAGGAGTGCTTACTTATATGATGTCTTGACTATAAGACCAAGGAATTTCAGAACAATCCTTTTGTAGGGGAAGCTTTTAATGATGTGTGAGGCCAAGTACTGGTGTTTAATGATGGAGTGCCTACTATGTGTCAGCATGTGGCCGGTGTTGGTTAATTTGTACAAAGTATATCAGTACCCATAGTCTCTGCCCTAGTGGAGTTGTCATTGAGATTAACCTTATAAACCAGGCTAGCACCCAAAGAAAGGTGAACTGATTTATCGGATTTGTGTGGGTTAAGTGCAGATATTTTTTTTTAGGATTTGTAATTGGCTACAAATTGACTGCCCACCTTTTATGTCTTACATATTTTTAAAATTTTACTATAACTTTTGGGTCATTCATAAAAATGACCAAAGAACACTTGACGGACATCCCCAAATCCTGAAGGACCTCTGGTATCCTGCAGCAGCCTTGGTGAGGTCCAACAGGATGGCATTGCTGGGCTGTTTCAGTCTTTGTTGGTTATGGTGAAAAAATTAATGTTGTGGTTACATATTTGTTGCACTTTAATCAGGATGGCCAGATAGTACTTTGGTCGTGAATTGTTTGGAATGTCTTCAGTTTTTAAAGGGAATAGCATATGGATGAATGAATTTCTATTATGGTCAGTTCTCATTTACCATGTTAGGATTATCACAACTCTTAGTTCAGATAGGCAAACTTATACTAGAGGCTCAATGCACGGAATTCATGCAAGGGGCTTGGCCCTCACAGTCCCAGCTGCCTCAGCCTTCGCAGCCCCGGGTTCATCCAGAAAGTCATCCTGACAGTCATTCTGCTGTTGGGTCTAATTAGCATATTAGCTCTTTGTTATATAGGATTACATGGGATATTGAGAGCCAGTTATTGTATTAGGCAGGATCCAAAGATAATGAAACATGGTCCCTATTTTCATGGAACTGGGTGTGTTATTGTGGGGACAGAGGGTGTGCTGTGTTAGTACGGACTTCAGGCAAAATAGATGACAGAATAGTGGTTTAAGGTTCAATTCTGGAGTCAAACAGACCAGGGATTGGATCCTGGATCTGCCACCTCCTATAGATTCAGTGAAATAAAACAGGTAAAATGTTTAGCACAGTGCCTGGCGCACAGTAGGAACTCCATAAATCTAAGTTCTTATTAAATGTCTAGTTAAAGAGGTTGATTATTTCACAGGTGAGAAAAGACTTTGTCATACAGGAATTCTCCTTCAGAGTCTAGTGGTAAGCAGTTGCATTCAGGGCCAAAGGAATAGGAGTAAGAGGCTTAAAACAGCATAGTGCATTCAGGGAGCTCCAAGTGGAAGTTCTTAATTTAGGAGAACTAAACGGAGGGTAAAGGAAGCTACAGAGCTACAGCTCTTACCTTTCTCTTCTGTTAATAATTGGGTTCAAATGTCATTAAAATAAGTTGTTTTTCCTCTTTACAGAAGTATTATAATACATGCTTGGTAATTACCAGATGAGAAGGGAGTTGGGGGCAGGTAGAAAAGGGTAAAGGTGGGTAAATGGTGACTGAAGGAGACTTGACTTTGGGTGGTGAACACAATAATAAACAGATAATGTATTATAGAATTGTACACTTGAAACCTCTATAATTTTATACACTAGTGTCATCCCAACAAATTCAATAAAAAAAGAAGGGAAAAAAAGAAGTAATACATTCTATTGTAAAACATTTAAGTTTGTAAAAACACGTATTATATATTTTTCTATATAATAGGTTAATAGTTTGGTGTATATTTCTCCAGACTTCTTGCAGCTTTTTCCACTTATCAGTTTATCTTGGACATATTTATTGCAAATCCCTTTTTCACAGTCTAATAAAAGAACAGTAAGGAAGGCAAATCTGCCCCACTCCAAGATAAAATAAGGTTTGGATTATCTGGTTTTCCTTCCTGCTACCTCCATCCATTAGAGTAAATGACATTTCTAATCAGTGAACTTTTACCTGACCTTTGACTTTTTAACTACATGGGATGAGGAACTTATATTTTGAGCTTTCCTAACATAGCATTATTATAGTGTTGAAACGCTTGGGCGGTGTGTTTGAAGGTTTCATGGTTCACAGTTGCCAAAGGTAAAAGAATGGTCTGAATCCACCACCTCTTGGACCTTGGGGCCCGTTGTTTTAACTTCTCCGGGTTTCAGTTTATCCAGATGGTCCAACTGGAGAGGCGTTGTGAACATGAAGCAAGATACTGTATATGAACTATCGTACTTTGCTCAGCGCCTGGCAGATAGCTAACATCTGAGTGCTTATAATTGATATTATTAAAAACTGCACATCTATCTAACTAAAATCAGGGAAGTTATGATTCATGGTAGCCATTAATGACCCAAAATAAAGGAAAGAAGGAGTCATTGGGGGATTCTAACCGAATAGGGAAAAATGAAATGAAGAGGGACCTGTGGTGGAGGCGATGGAGGCCATGATGTAAAAGAAACAGGCAAGGCAAAATGAAAATTCCTGTTTACAGCAGTGTCCCCAGGGGAGTCTCTCTGTCTCTCCCAAAAGCTATGATTGAGTCTCGTTTATGTTAAGCAATATTCAATACATTTATTTTCACTTTTGAACAGTCCCCTGGAGTTCTTTATGACACAGAAGTGCAGATAATATTGAAAGTTTGAGGGGTGGAGGCGTCAGGCCAGGACAGCGTTCAGCTTGGGGGTGAGGTGAGGTAAGAGGCCGGGAGTGATTTGCTCCTTATGTTTGTGTGTGTGTGTTCATTGGAGGAGTAGAGCTGTTTGCCGGTCCTGTAAATTTTACTTGCAAATGAATTTGTATTTAAAATCGCCTTGCGGTAAAGAAGCAACACTCAGCTTCTCCGCAAAACAGGTTCTCACACACCAGCTCTCCGGTTTTGGATCGGAGAAGACCAGAAGGAAAGGCCTTCCACTTGTTTCTTGGCCGCACATGCGCTGGAGGAAGCCAGCAGAGCTTGAAAGAGAAAGTAAACCTTCTGGTAAATAAATGGCTTCCCCATTGTGGAGGAGGAGTACACATTATTAGGGGGATGTTTGGGTAGTTTTTGTAGAAGCTATTTCTGAAAACTGATTTAGATTATCGAAGGCAAACCCAATTTAGGAAAACCCTACCTTGTCTGGTATTAACCACCTGCTTTCCCACTCTGTTGATTGAATTTATTGGTTTGCGGTGTCCTGACCTATCACTTTTGTTACAAGAATTAGAGGATTTGAGTCTGAATGTGAGCACCTGCTGAGGTGAAAGCTTCCTAAAGTGCATGTTCTTCACATTTTTTCCCTAATGTTAATTTTGTTTTGCTGTTTAGCAAGCACTTTTTTTTTGACAGAATCTGAAAGCATTAGACTTTTACTTTGTTCTTCCCTGCTCTTCCACTTCAGTCCACCCAAATGTGATCCTCAAAACCTCAAAACCCAGATGTTAGCTGTGTAATTACCTCTCCTAGAAACCCAAGTGCAATATTGCATTGAGTTAGCATTAAAATAGTCGGCCTTTGAAACTTTTTTCTACTTGTGGTTTAGACATAATAAATATTTAATCTCAGACTGACTGCCTGACAAATCTGTTTTGTATTTGGGCCTTTTTAAAAAAATCAATATGTTTAGGGAAAGCAAATTTATTGAAACATTAACCAAACTAAAACATAATTAGGATGGTAACTGTCTAATTCATAGGGGCAGGTGGAATAATTGAAGCATTCTGAAGCTCAATGTCAATATTCTTTATTCCATGTGTTATTGTCTTTTTGCATTAGAGTGCATAAACAAGAGTGGGATGGACGTGGGAGGAAGCATGTGGGACACTTTACGATCCTAATTACTATGTTGAAGAATCCTGGGGCCATCCAAGTTTCCTGTTTCTCCAAAGCGCCACTGCAGTTCCATGTGTCTGTTGTGGGGGAGGTTGTGCCTATTGAGGAACAGAGGGTTTATGGGAACTCTCTGTGCTTTCCACTTAATTTTGCTTTGAACCTCAAACCGCTTTTAAAAGTAAAGTTTATTCATTAAAAAAGAAAAAGTTCCGTTTCTGCAGAAATATCCGAGGTGTCCAGGGTCAGAAGTGCCTTGTATGCAGCTATGTGATTCCATAGACTTCTACCTCAGTTTACCTAAGCTTTACAATGAGAGTACCATTCTTTTATACCCACTGAGAATATTTTCCAAATAATGGAGCATAAGATTGGAGGTGGGGGACAGAGAAGATCCCTACCACCTCTGGGTTAAATAGCTTCCCCTTTTCCTAGAAGAGATGAATGTGAGTATTTTTTAAAATATATATATTTTATTGATTTTTTACAGAGAGGAAGGGAGAGGGATAGAGTTAGAAACATCGATGAGAGAGAAAGATTGATCAGCTGCCTCCTGCATAACCCTTACTGGGGATGTGCCCACAACCAATGTATATGCCCTTGACCGGAATCGAACCTGGGACCCTTCAGTCTGCAGGTCGATGCTCTATCTACTGAGCCAGACTAGTTTTGTTTTTTCAGTTCCAGGCTCCAATTTTCCTTATTGTAAAAGTGATATTTTTGGAAAACATGTTTCAGTTAATCAGTCCAAAACGGTATATAGTAAGTGGAAAGTGTCTCTCCCTCAGGGACTGTTAGTTACCCATTTCTCACTCACCTTTGCAGAATGATTTATGTGTACACATGCAAACATTTCACTTCTTTTCTTCCAGCGGTAGGGGTGAATTATACACAATAAGTCTTTATCTTGCTCTTGTCACTTTATCTTAGGAAACACTCAATATGGATATGTTTATATCTGCCTCATGTTTTTAAGGTCTGTTTAGTAGTATTTTAAGCTATTATTCATTTAATTAATCTCCTAATGGTAGGCATAGATTGTAGAATCTAAAGATAGAAGTCACTGTTGTAAATATCCTTATGCTTGTGTTCAGATACATACAAATAAATCCATGCATATAGTATACTTTTAATGTTTTAATTGTAATATGCATACTGTTTAGAAATGTAGCTTTTCAGTTAACAGAGTGCACATTTCCCCCCCTTAGTTTTGGGGAGAAGCCTAAACCATACCACTCCTAAAACACAGCAAACTGTTTCGTTTAAGCCCCATTGCTCCTTTGGCAAGCGGGGCAGGGGTTGTTTTGGTGTTTTGTATTGTTCCATGGATGGGTTGTTCACTGATGCTTTTGTTTGAGTTGTCTATAGCAGCAATTCTCAGAGAACTGTCAGCAGACCACTGGGGTTCCTGAGATTCTTTTGATGTAAAAACTATTTTCATAATATTTTTTGTGTGTTTTTTACTTAGTGGCCTTTGCACTTATACTTGTAGTCATTGTAAAAAAACAACGGATTTCCCATAATGTCCATGATAAAACAGTAAAAAATATTAATTTCATTATGTCTCATTTCTTGAGGATGAGTCATTTTTTTTTTTTTTAAATTCAGTTTTTTAAAAAATATTTTATTGATTTTGTACAGAGAGGAAGGGAGAGAGATAGAGAGTTAGAAACATCGATGAGAGAGAGTCATTGATCAGCTGCCTCTTGCACACCCCCTACTGGGGATATGCCCGCAACCAAGGTACATGCCCTTGACTGGAATCGAACCCGGGACCCATCAGTCCCCAAGCCGATGCTCTATCCATTGAGCCAAACCGGTTTTGGCTGTTGTCTGTCTTTTTGATATATGGTAATACCTATGAACCTAAGACAGATGGTTTCTGACTGCTGGGATTACTATATAAAGACAATTTAACAATTGTTTTTAAATTATACAAGTAGTGTTCTATTTAGATATGTCTTTATAATGTTAGCTTTCATTTTTTTAAAGTATATTTTTATTGATTTCAGAGAAGAAGGTAGAGGGAGAGAGAAACATCAATGATGAGAATCATTGATTGGCTGCCTCCTGCACGCCCCCACACTGTCAACCACTGATCTTTTTTACTATCTCTATAGTTTTATCTTTTCCAGAATATCATATAGTTGGAATTATTTGGTATGCAGCATTTCAGATTGGCTTCTTTCACTTACCAACATTCACTTAGATTCTTCCATGACTTTTCTTGGCTTGATAGCTCATTTCTTCTTATTGCCTTATTAATATTCCATTGTCTATGTATACCACAATTTGTTTATATATTCACCTATTGAAGGACATCCTTATTGCTTCCAAGTTTTTGCTGTTATAATTAAAGCTGTTATAAATATTCATGTGCAGGTTTTTATGTAGACATAAGCTTTCAACTCATTTGGATAACTACCAAGGAGAATGATTGTCAGATTGTATGTTAAGAATTTGCTTAGTTTTGTAAGAAACTGCCAGACTCTTCCAAAGTGGTTGTACCATTTTGCATTCTCACCAGAAATGAATGGAATTTCTGTTGTTCCACATCCTCCCCAGCATTTGGTGTTGCCAGTATTTTGTATTTTGGACCTTCTAATTAATAGGTATTTAGTGGTATCTCATGATTTAATTTGCAATTTCCTGGTGGTATATGATGTCAAGCATCTTTTCTTTTCTTTTTTTTTTTTTTTTTTAAATATATTTTATTGATTTTGTACAGAGAGGAAGGGAGAGAGACAGAGAGTCAGAAACATCGATGAGAGAGAATCATCGATCAGCTGCCTCCTGCACACCCCCCACTGGGGATATGCCCGCAACCAAGGTACATGCCCTTGACCGGAATCGAACCTGGGACCCCTCAGTCCCCAAGCCGACGCTCCATCCATTGAGCCAAACCGGTCCCGGCTAGCATCTTTTCAATGCTTTTTTTTTTTTTCCATCTCTGTATATTCTCTTCAGATTATTTTTTAAATTGGATTGTTTGTTTTCTTATTTTTGAGAGTTTTAAGGATTTTTTGTATATTTTAGATAAATTAAAAATTTTCTTCTTTAAAACTTTAAAAAACTAGAATTCAAGCTCATGCAGAAACAAACGTTGGGATGCTTGTGGTTAATATATTAGGGACAAGGAAATGAAGTGCTTACCTTTTCTCCCCTAAATTTAATCCTCAAACTCTCCTGGGTCTAGACAGGGGTGGCCAGAGGATATAGTCCGTAGTGTATAGACTTAGATACTGGTTTTTATGTTTAATCTCTCTGCCCTTTCTTTTTTTTTTTTTTTTTTTTTTAATACTATATTTTATTGATTTTGTACAGAGAGGAAGGGAGAGAGATACAGAGTTAGAAACATTGATGAGAGAGAGTCATCGATCAGCTGCCTCTTGCACACCCCCCACTGGGGATGTGCCCGCAACCAAGGTCCATGCCCTTGACCGGAATCGAACCTGTGACCTTTCAGTCCGCAGACCGACGCTCTACCCACTGAGCCAAACCGGCTTCGGCTCTCTCTGCCCTTTCATATGATGTGTTAGATGGTATATTGATTCCTCCTTAAGCCCTGAACATTGCTGAGCCTAGGTGCATTGGAAGATTGGAGAAATACTGAAAATTTATAAATCTTTCTAGAGGTCATTCTTCTCGGGCCCTTTTAAATCACTTTTTTGGGGTCATGTTAAGAGGCAAAAGTGAGAAAACAATCTTCGAGGCGGTCCTGAGAGCCTTTAAGACAATGAATCCTGGGAGAAAAGTACAGGAGTGGCTTGAGTATCTTTGTGGGCTTCTTGGTGGCTGTATCTTGGGGTTCAGAAACATTAGCTTAATTAAAAATATATATATATTTTATTGATTTTTTTACAGAGAGGAAGGTAGAGGGATAGAGAGCTAGAAACATCGATGAGAGACATCGATCAGCTGCCTCCTACACACCCCCTACTGGGGATGTGCCTGCAACCAAGGTACATGCCCTTGACCGGAATCGAACCCGGCACCTTTCAGTCCGCAGGTCGATGCTCTATCCACTGAGCCAAACCGGTTTTGGCAACACTAGCCTAATTGAAAGGCATGACACAGTGATCTCTACATTACAAATTAAATAGTGCCACTACTCTCTCACCATTTTATTCACCCTTTTGGTGGTATTGGACAGAATTGAACATCTCTTTTTGTCTTAAGACACTCTATTCTTTATATATATGTATAGTTTTATTTATTTCAGAGGGGGGGGAGAGAGAGAGAGAAAGAGAGAGAGAGAGTGAGAGACAGAGAGAGAGAGAGAGAGAGAGAGAGAGAGAGAGAGAGAGAGAGAAGCATCAGGGATGCAGTGATGAAAATCATTGATTGGCTGTCTCCTGTATGCTCCACACTGCAGATCAAGCCCGCATCGTGGGCATGTGCCCTGACCAGGAACCGAACCGTGACCTCCTGGTTCATAGGGCAACGTTCAACCACTGAACTATCGCGGCCAGGCAAGACACTACTCTTTCAACTTCTGTGACTCCGGGTTTTTCTTCAGTCTTATTGGTCTTTCTATGGGATCTTTCCTGATTCATTCTCTACCTAAACACTAATGTTGAAGTGCCTTGGGCCTCTGTCTGGGCCTCTTTTTTCTTCTCTTTTTCAATTGCCCTCCCTACATTTACTTGTTACTTGGGTTTTAACCATCATCTGCATCCTGATGACCATCAAAGATGTGCCTCCAATTCAGGTGTCTCCCAATACTGTATCCTGCTGCTTACTTGACATTTCCCCTTGGACAGCCTGTAGTTGTTTCATGTGTCTTGTCTAAAACATAACTCCTAGACTTTCTCACCACAAGCTTGTGCCGTTGCCCCCAACTTTCCTCATCTAAGCGAATGGCATCACTCCATTGTGTAAGTAAACAGTCTAGGAATATCCTTAATTTCCTTGTTCTCTCGTAACCTCTGCTTCCTGTTGGTTCTGCCTCTAAAGTTTTCTTAAATTCCTTTGTCACATCCTGATTTGTGTTCCCACTCTGGTAGACTAGATACCCTAAAATTCCTCCTGTATAAAACACCAAAAAATGTTGGGTAAACTGAGTTATTAAGAAAATTAGGGCCAAAACCGGTTTGGCTCAGTGGTAGAGGGTCGGTCTGTGGACTGAAGGGTCCTGGGTTCGATTCCGAACAAGGGCATGTACATTGGTTGCGGGCATATCCCTGGTGGGGGGTGTGCAAAAGGCAGCTGGTTGATGTTTCTCTCTCATCGATGTTTCTAGCTCTCTATCTGTCTCTCCTCCTCTCTGTAAAAAATCAATAAAATATATTTAAAAAAAGAAAAAAAGAAAAAAGAAAAGAAAAAGAAAATTAGGGAACTCTTTAGAGGCAAAAATCAAATGGAACTTCACCAAAAAAGGGGAGAAGAAGCCAACTTATAATAGAGGGTGAAGGATGGGGGTGGTGGTGGTGGTGGGGAGACAGGTGACGGGGGTAGGGGTGGGGGAGTTGGGGTGGGGGTGGGTGGGGAGAAGCACAGGATTTAACTAGCTCTATTACTAAGGATTTCTAGTTAACAGCCACTCAGGGATGTACGTGGTCTAGGTCTTAGTAAGGAGTTGGAACTGCTAAATTGAAATTCTAAGCTGAGATTTTAACATAAAAAAGTCTGTTTTCCAAGAACAAATAGTTACTTCCTCTTAGATCCCTCACTGAGGTCAAGTACGTCAACCTGACTGACCTCAGTCACTCATTATCCAGTCATCTTTACTGATCTTATCACCAGTGTTAATTATCTTCCTTATTTACTTATCTGTATTTTCTCCATCTCTAGGAGTGCAGAGACCTATCTGTTCTGTTCACCACTCTGTATAACCTCCCCTTGGTTCCAAATAGTTTTTTTAAATAAATAAATGAACCAATGTCAAGTAAGTAGATTCCTTCTGAGGATATAACATGTCACCTAATTTAAAAAAAAAATTTTTGGTACTGAAAAGTAATATGTTATATTTTCACTTTAAAATATAATTTTAATTTTTACGCAAGTAATGCATACAAATAATTTAGAAGTTGAAGAATGCTAAAAGACAGATTGATATCTTTTATGTTATCCCTCCTTACTTTTTGCATATTACTTCCAGAGACAGCCACTTTCAAAGCATTTAGCTTTTTCTTCTGGCATTTATGTCCATGCTTCTAAGTAATAAGCTTATACTACTATTCTTTTTTTTCTTTATTGATTAAGGTATTACATATGTGTCCTTATCCTCCCATTGCCCTCAATCCCCCCGCAGCCTCCCACCCCGTACCTGTCTGTGTTCATTGGTTAGGCTTATATGCATCATACAAGTCCTTTGGTTGATCTCTTCCCCTTACCCCCGCCCTCCCCTACTTTCCCTCAGAGGTTTGATGGTCTGATCGATGCTTCTCTGGATCTGTTTTTTTTTCCATCAGTTTATGTTGTTCATTACTATTCTTGATATATCAAATTTTAGATACCTTTTAACTTCCTATCATCATTGGTGAAGATTTATTTTTTTTTTAACCACCACTATTCCTTCCCATATACCTCACAATATAATCATAATTTTTAAGCCACTTTTGTTAAACCACTAATCATACATTTTATTTCAACTAAATATTGTTCACTGATAAGCCATTTAGTGTACTCTGATTGTGTTTCCTTTCACATACAAATATTTGTTTTTTCCTGGTGTTAATATTTTTATTAAAAATGTTTTTTCCTTTATTCCTGTTGCTAACTTTCCAAAATTTCCAGCAGGTTTCTGAAATGCCTGGCAGTTTACATAAAAAAAAACTTAAATACATTGACAATCTGTTCATTACTTTCTAGGCAACCCCCATTCCCCTTGCCCAGTCCTGCTGCAATATGAGTCTCCTTTTACCACGGTCCTTTGTTGGAATTCCCTTTTTGTGGATCCCATGTCTTCCTCTTTCTGGTAAAGAGGCATGGGAAGGACATTTTTTGAGATGGCATGTATCTGAAATATCTTTATTCCCTTTGAATGATCATTTGGGTGGGCATTAAATAATTCATCATTTTGAAGGCATTTTTGGCTCATTTGGCTTAGAATCAATTAAAGTATGATGCCATTCTGATTTCTGATCCTCTCCAAGAGACCTGATTCTTTTCTCTGGAAGCTTATATAACTTCTTTATGCTCACTCCTCTGACATTTCATTGGATTGGCTACTAGATGTGCCCCCTTTAAGCTGGAAAGGGAAATTACTATTTCTTTGCTAATTCCCAGTTTACCATTTTCACTTCTCTTTTTGTGAATTCTCTTGCTCAGATATTGGATCTTCTGCACAGACCATCTGAGTTTTATTTTTTGTTTTTGCTTCCCCTCCTCTTCTATTTTTCATCTGTTTTGTTGTTGCTGTGGATTACATAGAGTCAGGTTTCCTTGACTCTATCTTTCAACCCATCTATTAATTTTTAATCTGGCCATCATTTTCAACTTCAGAAGCTCTTTTTTTAGTTGCTATTTTCATCCTTTATCTTCATTTTTCTCTATTTCTGTAAAGTGGGTATAATTTTTCTCCCTGAGGATATTATTTATAATTTTGTGAAATTTTTGGCATCTCCTAATACTCTGAATCCTGGGTTCATTCCTTTTTTCTTATGTTCACCTCTATTTCTTGTTGGAGGTTTTCTTCAAAAGCAAAAGCATAGCAGTTAGCTCTAGCTTGGTTGGTTGGTTGGAGCGTTGTCTGGTACACCAAAAGGTTGCGGGTTTGATTCCCGATTGGCACATTACCTAGGTTGCTGGTTGGATCCCCGGTCAGGCTCATAGGAGGCAACATGTGAATGTTTCTTTCTCTCTTTCTCTAAAAAAAAAAAAAAAAAAAAAAAAAAAAAGCACGCATAGTTCTTAGTTATTAAAGTTGAGTGGTCTTATATGCTTGTTGCATTTGCTATATGTTGGGCCTCTCTGTGGGTTTGGGAGGGGCCTGGCTGTCAGTGTTCTGGGAGCTTATGTATGTAGCTCTTTTGGCATCTTTTATTCACTGTTGTCTCATTTTCCATTCTTTGTCCTTGTGGGTTTGTACTTTGCCCCTGCTTTACTGTCACTTTAATAGATGTTGGGTCATGTTTAACCACCAGATCTATGTCACGTTCTCTTGAGCACTCTTATTTTTGCACACGCTGTTCCCTCCAGTTGGCCTGGTTACCCTTTCCTCTCTTACTATTATCATACCTCCTGTAGATTTAGACATATATGAAATTATTAAGAGATTTGCTAATGACTTTAGGTTGGGTCTTAGACCTTTCACTTTGAAAATATCTCAAAATAAACTTACTCATCCAAGTGATTTTGTTTTATAAGATGCCTCATTTCAGTGTTTACATGTCAATATTTAGTTATGGTATAACTTTTTAATTCTCAAATAACTACCCAGAGGCACATGTCATGAAATGTCCTCTTTAAAATGATAGCAGGGTGCTAAAGTCTCATTATTGCAATTTAAGGAGAAACAACTATACTATATAACTGTCTAGCTTTATGAGAAAAGCCATATATATTTTACGATATTTTTATTGGTTTGAGAGAGGAAGGGAGAGAGAGAGAGAGAAATATCTATGCTGAGAGAGAATCATTGATTGACTGCCTTCTGCATGCGTCTTATTGGGGATCGAGCCTGCAACCCGGGCATGTGCCCTGACCAGGAACCGAACTTTGATCTGACTTATATTTTGAAAAGATTTGTAATGTGGAGAATAGACTGTAGAGCAAGCATGCCAAACTCAAAGGCTAACACGGGCCAAATAAATGAGACATGTGGCCACAGACCACAAGTTTGACATGCTTGCTGTAGAGGGACAAGGGTAAGAGCATCAAAACCAGTTGGAAGTTGAAGGCAGTAATCCAAGGTAAGAGATGATGGTGACTTGGACTAAGATTGTATGAGTGGAGCCATGACCAATGTTGCACAGTGGTTAGAGTGTTGGTGCGACCACCAAAGGGTCTTGGGTTCATTTCCCTGTCAAGGATATGTTCCTGGGTTGCACTTTTAATCCTTGGCCGGGGTAGGGGCACATTCAGGAGGCAACCAATCAATGTTTCCCTCTCTTTCTTTCTCTCTCCCCTTTTCTCTCCCTCCCCCTCCCCCCCCCCCCGCCCCCTCACCTCTTCCACCCCCGTTTCAATCTCTCTAAAAAATGGAAAAAATATTCTCAGGTGAGGATTAACAACAACAAAAAGATTATAGCAGTAAAGTGGTGAGAAGTGCTCACATCTACAATAATAAAAGCATAATATGCTAATTAGACTGGACTTCCTTCCGAGGACCTGACCTTCCAGATGAAACCGGGGTTTGGAGGGAAGCCTGGGTCCCGGGTGCCAGAGAGAAGCCGGTGCTGGCAGCTGGGGGAGGGAAGGCCACTCTTCATGAATTTCGTGCATTGGGCCTCTGATTCTAGTTCTATTTTGAAGACAGAACCAACAGAATTTGTTAATGGATTGGCTGCTGTGGGGGGAGAAGAGGGAAAGGGGCAAGAGGAGAATAGAGATTGGAGTCAAGGCTTAATTTCAAGGTTTTTAGCCTGAGCACAAGTAAGAATAGAATTGTCATTTGCTAAAATGGGGAAGGTTGGAGGGGAATTAAGCTGGGAGAAGTTTTGATGAAGGGGTTAGTTTGGGGTACATTGAATTTGAGATGATTGTTAGACATCCAAGTGGAGGTATTGAGTACGCAGTTAGATAGATATTGGACTCTGGAGTCCATGAGGAAGGATAGGGCATTTATAAAGTGAAAGCACAGAGGGAAACAGAAGTTTACTATTAAAATACTTTTAACAACAAAACCTTTTCCTTTGAAGCTGCACATTCTTTTCACATGAATATTGGAGTCTCTATAAAAGTGGTATTCTGTGACTATGTTAGTAGAAATGTTGTCCGAGTCACACAAATGCAATAAACCACCTCAAATTTAGGGCATAAAACAGCAGCCATTTTATGATGCTCTCGGATTCCGGGGCTGGAATTTAGAGAGGCACAGCAGGGGTGTCTTGTCTTTGCTCCACAATGTCTGGGGCCTCAGCTGGGCAGACTTGGACTTCTGGAGGCACTCAATGCTGCTGCACTCACATATGGTGCCTGGGCTGGAATGAGTCAAAGGCTGATCGTAGCTGGGATGCAGACCAAGTGCCTCCATGTGGAAGAGCCTTTTGCCTGGGGCTTCTCACAAGATGTTGGCTGAGTTCTGGAGAAAGAGCCTTTCAAGAGAATCAGGTGGAAGCTGCATATAGATATGGAAGTTGCATGTAGATAGTTCAGCCATCCTCTGTTGCTGTAGCGGTCATGGATTTAGCCAGGTTCAGGAGAAGAGGGCAAAGATCCCTTGTTCAATGGGACAGAAATCAACGAATTGGAGCCATGTTTTCTAACCACCACAAATGCTCTTTGAGTTTGAGGTTCTGCCCCCAGTCCATAGTTACTTTAAAGGAAGAAGTTCTAACACAGGATCCCTGGGTATGGACTCTTAGCCCCCGTTATAAATTGCTTCATGTTAAGCAACCAGGACTATCTCAATGTCTCTTACAGGGAAAGTGACCAGAATAAATTTGGGAAAAGAGTCTTCCTTCTCTTCAAAAAGTATTGATCGATATTGTTGGTTGGTGATGTTGAGATTCAGAGATTTGTTTCCTTTCTCTGCTTTATTTCATTTGCCTGTCTTAAAAGAATATTAATAACTTACATTGCATTCTAGATCAGTGGTTGCTTTTATGACTCCTATCTTGGGCTTCAGCCAAAGATAACAGAACCCACGGGCTTTTCCAGCAACTTTCCCTTCTCCCTTCAGTTGCCTTCAAGCTTGGAAATTCTGACATGACGGTTTGCTTGCCCAACCGACCATCGTTTCTCAAAGGCTGTTCTCTTTCTGTTTCAAAAGGTTGGCAGCCTGCCTCTGATCCCTGTGAGGGTGAGTCCATCAGCATTCACAGCTCATTGGAAGGATGCTTGGCTTTTCTGTGGAAAAACTTCCAAATTCTAGGCAGCCAGTCATACAGGGTTGAGTTCATCTTGTTTTCCCAGATGCAGAAGTCTCTGGGTGTCATACTTTCCCGTACTGTGGCCATCGGGACTGTTCAGCAGAAACGTTTGCGGTGGAGGTGGTATTTATGTGTGTGTGCAAACATGAATAAAGGAAACTATAAATGAAATGTTTTTTGGTGTCTTAAATCTAACATCCCGTTGGAAGCTCTGAATAGGAATGATACATGAGGGTTGCCAGCAGAGAGCTTCTCAAATGGAGGAAGTAGAATTAAAACAAGAAAAAGCCTCAGCTACATACATCATATTAGGACCGTATTAGTAAGTACTGCAGGCATTCAGAGTTAAAGCAGTGATTGGATCAGAGGTGAGTTAGGGAGAGCCTCTAACACTGGCTGGAAAGGGACATATAATGCCCCCAAGGAGAAAAACAATTTAGGCAAGACTATCTGTGAGAAAGGAACAAAGCCTGGAGGGGTGGGGGTGGAGAAGGAGATAAGTTGACTTGATGGAAGAAAGGTCATTTTTGAAGTCATCTTGAGGCTGGAGAAAGGAGCTGGAGATGACCTAAGTTGGCTGAGGAGTTGGAGAGCCTTAGGCGGGGACAAAGGTTTTGTAATGGACAATGAGAAGTTAGTTATTTTTCTGAGCTGGAGGGTGGGCTGTGATTTTGCTCTTATTGAAAGGGTACTGCCAGGTAATTTTTCAAAAAGCAAAACTGAAAGAGTTGGTCTGCTTCTCAGAATACTTAGTGGATGCAGTGCCCTTGCTGGGAGAATCTGGCTTATCAATGTAGTTGTAATTCAGACCAGCTGTTTATTCATTCTGTTGGATAGTGGGGTCAGTCCAGTATATAGTGGTTACAAGTGCAAGTTATGGAGTCATAGTGCTTGGGTCTAAGTAGTAGTGATGGTGATTGGAGGGAGGCCTTGGTATCTTTGAGTAGCGAAAAGAAAAGCAGAGGGAGTGCCAGGAGCTCGGCCAGTAGGCTGGTGCCAGCTGACACAAGAAAGGCAGGGCTAGCCAGGCCATCAACACTTACCCACACTACATACTGTGTGCCAGCTGTGTCCTGAGCGCTTGTGTACATTAATCTTTAGTTCTAACAATGTCCCTGTGAGGTAAGTCCTGTTTTTCTCCCCCTTTTTACAGATAAGGAAACTGAGGCACAAAGAGGCGAAATAACTGGCACTCTATCACATACATTTAAGTGATGGAGCCAGGATTCAGGTCTGGGCACTGTAGCTCCAGGATCCATGCTCTAAGCACAACACTTTTCTGACATAATATTCCATATTTTGTTTCTCAACCTAAGAACATGCAAGGTCATCAGTGGGGTTTTAGTAGGGGAGTAGCAAGATCAAGTCTGTCTTGAAAATGTCTCTCTACCATGTGGAAAATGGACTGGAAGGAGGCATGCACATGTGAGGAGACAGCTCAAAGCTCTTGTGGCCCAGCTGCATTGTGGCTCCGAGATTTCTGTCCGATTTTCTTTGTTGCCTTTTCTTGGGGGAAGGTGTGTATTGCTGGGTTCTGATATTTTTGGTTAAATATCAATTTACTACTTATACTGCAGCATTTATTCTTGGATTGCAGTAACCTTATGTCTCGAGAGGATGGAACCTGATCATAATTTATAGACTGGAGAGTCTTTAGAGGCCATCCAGCCCAGTTGCTCTTCCAAGTGTCAGAATTACCGCTGTGACATTTCTCAGGGTGAGCATTTAACCTCCATTTGAACACCAAACGCAACAGGAATGCGGGAGTTTGTCCTCACTCCTTTCTCTGGTCACCTTTGCCCTTCAAACAGTCACCAAGTCCCATGCTGTCTTCCTCATTAATGCCTCTGGAAGATGTCTGCTTGGAAACATTTCTGAGGCTGCTACCAAATTTGAGCTGCCACTGCCTCTTACCTTGATCCTTTCGCCTTAAGGGATCTTTCTGAAACGTAAAACAAATGGTCATTTGTCTGCTTCAAGCTTTGCAGACCTCATCATTGCCCTATTTCTTCATGTGGCGTACATGAGAGCCTTCTCCAACCTCAGAGTCTCCTTATGCAGTTTTTGCAATGTTCTGCTTCATGACAGCTGCCTGGATCCCACCCTGAAGGTTATTATTATTAAGTCCAGCTAGTGTAAGGACCAACGTCTGGCTTCTCACAGTTGATTCTAATGTGCATCCAGAGTTGAGCTCTGACCTCTGCCATGTATTCCCAGGTTCTCAGTCTGGCCACACATTAACATTATCTGATGAGCTTTTAAATGTTGAAATCACCCTCAGCAATTCTGATTTCACATCTGGTTTGGTTGCCACGAATCTCTGTATTTATTTATTTTAAAAAGTATATACCCTTATAATTCTAATCTGCAGCCAGGGGTTGGAACCTCTGCATACAGAGGAAATCACTCCGAGGACAGAATTCGGAGTAGATATTATGGGGAAACAGATTCTAGTTTTGGAGTGATTTTTATATATATCAATTATATAATTGATTTTTACAGAGAGGAAAGGAGAGGGATAGAGAGTTAGAAACATCAATGAGAGAGAAACATCAATGAGAGAGAAACATCGATCAGCTGCCTCCTGCACACCCTCTACTGGAGATGTGCCCACAACCAAGGTACATGCCCTTGACTGGAATCGAACCTGGGACTCTTGAGTCCACAGGCCGACGCTCTATCCACTGAGCCAAACTGGCTAGGGCTGATTTACCCTTTTCATGTGGAGATCTCCAAGTATTTGAAGATCCACTCTTCCATAATGGAGTTTTTTTTCTGCTAACCCCACTTCCTGTTCCTCAAGCCTTTTTACTGGGCAAAACATTCAAGTTTTTGGACTCCTTATACCCTAGGAGTATGTATTTGTTTTTCAGTGTGCCACTTAAAATGTGATACAATTAGAATATCATTCTAGATATGGGCCAGTTTCAGCAGGACTAATCCTTTAGTTGTAACACTATATATGTCTGTTAACATACTATAAGGTTACATTGACTTGGTATCATAGTTGACTCATGAGTTTCTTAAATATTAATTAAAACTCCCACTGTAGCATAATGGGACCAGGGACTTTGAAAACAGACTACTGTATTTGGGTTAGGATTCCTACTCCATGCCTACTACCGGTACGACCTTGGGTGACTGGCTTAAAATCCTGTGCCGCAGTTTCCTCCTCTGTAAAATGGGGGTTAAAATAGCATCTATCTCACAGGATTGTGTGAGAAATAAATAAATAAATAAATAAATAAATAATAAATGTCAAGTGCTTAAAATAGTGGCTGACACATAGTAAGTACTATATAAATATTAGTCATAATTATTAGTTATTTGGATTGCTCTTAAACCAAGGTGATTTTTAAAAAATATATATTTTTACTGATTTCAGAGAGAAAGGGAGAGGGAGAGATAGAAGAAACATTAATGATGAGAATCATTGATGGGCTGCTTCCTGCACGCCCCCTGCTGGGGTTTGAGCCTGCAACCTGGGTATGTGCCCTGATTGAGAATCCGCCACCTTTTCTGTGTTCCATGGAACGATGCTCCAACCAACTGAGCCGCTCTTCTGGAGCATTTAATGTATTTCCCTTCGTTTTTTTGGGACCTGGAGCTGTCCTCAGTGAACCAGGTGGAGATATTGGATAAAGGCACCAGTTAACCCTCCTGTCCTCCCCTTGTCTCTTTACCTACACCAAATCACAGCCTTACTAACTTCCTCCCTTAGGATATGACATAAAGGCCCATTAAAATGCATGTGTTTTATTTAACAGGGAAAGCTGACTTTTATCATTTAACTTGACTAATCTGAGAAATTAATCTGTGTCCCAGGGCATTGAGGAAATTCATTTAGCATAAGATATGTTGATGAAAGGGATGCTGGGGGCAGGGGGGTTGGGGTGGGAAGGAACTACACAGGAGTAAGCTACACCTAGTCCCTTACTATATAGGAGGGATGCTGTATATTCATTATGGGGTGTGTGTGCACGTGTAACTCTTAAAACAATTCTTTAAAGAGGGGTAATTCTCCATTTTACTGAAGAAGAAGCCTGTTCAGTAATCAAGTAATGTTTTCCAAACAAATAGCTGATAAATGGCAATCAGGGTTTGCACCCCTGCCCAGCCAGTGTAAAGTCTCATTTCCTTGGCCTCATACCCCATTGCTTTGGAGCAGTGTGTCTGGGTGCAGGAGTGGAAGTGTCACAGTGGGGAGACTGTGTGACACACATTCTGTCTGTTTTGTGGTTTTCATGTAGAGTCAGACCAGTTTTCAGGCAGCCTTAACCATAAACTGTGCCCTTAGTAACTGATGAAGCATGTCCGTATTACTTTCAATTTGGAGACATTTATGTTTGTTACGTTCTTGCTCCTTTAATCTGAAGTATTTATGATCAGATATAGTACCTATCCCAAATGAAGTATGGAAAATATGTCAGTTTGTTTCTTTACATTTCTTACCATTATTAGCTTAGAAATAATAAGAGGTCTTGGTAATTCATAGTTCTCAGAATCTTTTTCCCACAGACAGCTGAGTATGCACTAGGTTTGGGGTAATTCTTTTGGTTTTGTTCTTAAAACCCTGGCTGTCCTTCAAGGATTACAGCAAAACCTTTCCTTTTGCTGTTCTCATTCCTGGTAGTCTCTGCCTCTTAAAGTTAACTATAAATCTGCTAATTTTTATTCTCTCTGTTTCTGAATATACACTAGATAACTTTGCAAAGGTAGCGCTAGTGATAAGATTTGGGATGGAGAAAATAATGTGCACAAGAGACTTTAACTCCTCCTGGAAGAATGAAAGTGAGGTAAGAAGAAGGAGGGAAATGGACTTTTCTGGGGTCCGCGTGCTCCAGAGTGTCATGAAAACTGTCCTTTTCCTTACTCCTCCCAGCTCTCCTCCCCAGGGATTTAGTACTTCTTCCATATATCCAATTTTGCCACATTAGTGGGGAACTCTAATTCAATTTTTCTTATATCCCAGTGTCCATTTTGCAAGGAAGAGTTGGTTTCTAACTTTAAAACAAATCCTATTATTTGTAATTGAGTGTTACAGTAAGTATAGTTCAGATTGAGCACTCAAGTGCTAACATTTTGCCTTTCTGGGAAATTAGAATTAGATTTAGATATAGACTCATTGTAAAGGCAAACATCTAGTCTTTAAACCTTATAAAGGTGCTATCGGGATTTGTAAGCAATGAAATTATATATTTATTGTACAAGGATACTTACTTTGAATGATCTATTTTTTAAATTTGAAATTTCTAAGTTACCATCTAGGGTAATTATGAATGGTTAAGTTAACAACGATTAAATAGTTGAAGCTTAAATATTTAAATGTGGACTCCTATCATTCATTACACCTTTCATCCTACAGTGAAAGTTTCATAAAGATCGAGTGTCTTTGTCTAGCATTAATTGCCTTTTACTTTTTCTCCTCTTCTTTTAAAAAAAACTTTCATTGATTGATTTGAGAGAGAAAAACATTGATTTGTTGTTTTACTTGTTTATGCATCCATTGGATGATTCTTGTATGTGTCCTGACTGGGGATCCAGCCCGCAACCTTGGTGTATCAGGATGATGTTGTAACCAACTGAGTTACTTGGCCATGGCTAAAAAATATATATGTTTTCTATTGATTTCAGAGTGGAAGAGAGAGATAGAAATATCAATGATGAAAGAGAATCATTGATCGGCTGCCTCCTGCATGTCCCCTACTTGGGATTGAGCAAGCTCCACAACCTAGGCATGTGCCCTGACCGGGAATCAAACTGTGACCTGGTAAATAGGTCGATGCTCAACCACTGAGCCACACTGGTTGGGCTAAAAATATATTCTCAAAAGGACTGGTTTCTCTAGAAATTAATGCAGGTATATTTCTTTATACTTTGATTGCCTTAGCCACTGAGCCTTTCCTGACAGCAAAGAGGAGCTTAGTACGATAAAATAGAAGTTTGCGCTGTTTAAGATGTAGGCATTTCTAATATAGACTACAGCCAACGCCCAAAGAAAATCCTGTGATACATTGCAAGATGAAACAGAAATTGTCTTTAGATCACTTCCTGTTCTGGATGGTTTTCTTCCCTCTCCTCACTTTGTACCCTCCCGCCTGGTCCCCTGTTGTAAACCCACTGGTGCGGGAATGTGAAATACAAGTCTTATTTTAGAAGAAGTTTTATGAAATGATGTAATGAAACCCTTTGGTAAGTGGTCCTGACTTGTGTTCTCAACTTGCCCTTGGTTACTTTAGATTGAAGTTTATAAATGAGAACTGTGATTTTGGACAAACTTTTCTAGTGATCTTTACAGTAATAAGTTCCCCATTAGACAATAGTTGTTTGTCTTATGACTTGTTGTTGGTAAAGCTATCCCCAAGGGGTTGAGAAATTCCTGTTTAGAAAAGTCCAGAAAGTCTTTGGTGACTTACTGTTTCATTTTCTTTTTCTTTCCTCTTCAGTTGTAGAAAATAGTATCACACTTTTCCTTTATAAGCTAACATTTGCTATCTTATAACCTAAATTTAGCAAATGCCTTGAGAGAATTAAGCCCTATATCATACCCTAAGACAGCCACTGTATGGAATGTATTGTTTTCTCTCCTATGCACCCAGAATGGTACTTGGCACTTAAATAGTTGTTCAGATCACTTCTGTGTTCTGGGGTTCAGTGAGAGTGGTTATTGACTCTCAGGCTTAGGATTATTCCGTAGATAAGAAATACTTTAGTTAGAATAGGGACTCTGGCCGGGTAGCTCAGTGGTTAGAGCACCATTCCCAATAAGCCAAGGATGAGGGTTTGTTACCAGGTCAGGGCACATACAGGAATCAACTAATGAATTTATAAATAAGTGGAATAACAAATTGATGTTTCTCTCTGTCTGTCTGCCTTTCTCTTTCTCCCCCACCCCCCAAAAAATGAATAAATTTAAAAAAATAATAAAGTGAGGTTCTTTAGATTGTAATTTGAAAAATCAAAATTTAGATTGTGAAATAAAGTTAGATCTTTTACATTTTTTTCCCAGTAAAACAATTACCGCAAAGCTACTTGGCAGTGGTTTTCCTAGACAATTTGGCTAGTGCTCTCTTAGAGATATTCTCTTGTTATGAAGAGCATTTGGTCTGATTGTTCTGTGGTCCCTGTTAGTTAAATATGGTTTGTAGCTAAGCAGACATTAAGGAAATCACTATCTGACTCTTCGCCCATCTCCTCCTCGAAATGCTGCCTACTCTTTGGCTTTAATTTATAACTATTAAAAAAATGTGTTTTTTTTATATAACTTTTTTATATTAGAGGCCTGGTGCATGAAATTTGTGCACCGGGGGTCACTCAATCCGGCCTGTGCCCTCTCACAGTCTGGGAGCCTTTGGGGGATGTCTGACTGATGGCCAAGGCCTGCTCCCCACAGAGCTGGCCTAAGCCAGCAGTCAGTCATCCTTTGTGCTGCTGCAGAGGCAGGAGAGCTCCTGCCACCTGCTGCACTCACCAGCTATGAGCCCGGCTCAGGGCTTCTGGCTGAATGGTGCTCCCCCTGTGGAAGTGCATTGACCACCAGGGGGCAACTCCTGTATTGAGCATCTGCCCCTGGTGGTCAGTGTATATCATAGCGACTGGTCATTCTGCCATTTGGTTGATTTGCATATTAGCCCTTTATTATATAGGATATATGATAGCTATTTTATATATATGATATTAGCATATATATATATATATATATATATATATATATATGATAGCTATTACAGTGATTAGACTGAGAAGTAGAACATAACATGAGTCACTTTTGGTGCTTTAATTTTATGGAAAAAACTATTAGCTAGTTTCTGATTTAAGAAATAGCACAATTACTGTTCCTTTTACTAAAACCCCAACTCAAATTAAAACAACAGCAAAAACCCTCTGAATTATGGACTAAAAATGAATTGGACTACTTTCAGTAACTTGTAATTTGTTAATAGTTCTAGTATATTAGTTTGAAAATGCAAATATTCATGCATGATTCCAATGTTAATCTAGAACTGATCAGATATTATGGGATGCTGCTTTGTGGTTTTACCTTAGAACTTCAGGAAGCAGACTGTGAGGGCTCTATGTTTGTATTAAGATAAGCAAATTTATAATAAGACTGGAGTATATTTTGAAAAGTAAGTGTCTATTTCTTTAAATCCTTTGTTAGAAGAACCACAGTTTTTTGGTTACATAAGAGCAGCAGTGTCCAACAGAAGTGGAATGCAAGCAACATATGTAATTCTGAAGTTGTTAATAGCTATATTAAGAGAAATAAAAAGAAATGGGTGAAATTCATTTTAATAACATACTTTAGTTTCCCCAATATATCCAAAATATTATCAATTCAATACCAATGAGATATTTTACTTTATTTAAAGTGTATTTTATACTTAAAGCACATCTCAGTTTGAACCAGCCATATTTCACATGTCCAATAGCCACATATGGGAAGTGGCTACCTTATTTCATTACATTCGAATTGCAAGTAAAATCTACATAAATTGGCGTGTTAGACAGATTTCTATGCAGATCAGATCCTTGGAAACATAAGGCAGATCCCTATGCTTTTAGCCTAGGAAGCATATTTTAACTTGGCTCTAATGTGAATGCTGAAAGAGAGTTCTAGTGACCTTTGATTTCTTGTTGAGGTAATACACACCATGGTTACAGTGCTTCAGCATGTAACATGTGGCCTGCTCTGAGAAATAAATAAATCAAGAAGTCGAGTTAAGTGTATGTGTTTGTATGTATTCAGTCTTTCCTTAAATGTCTTTACTATCCCAGAGAACCATCTCAATATACTTTCATCTGTACATTCCTTAGTCTTTGGCTATTACTTGCTGTTACTTTCACAATTTCTCAAGACTACTTAGTCAGCATTGCTATTCAGAAAGAGGACTAAAGGTGGTCAGCCAGACTAGTTTGCCATAACTGAACTTTTCCCTGGAGTATTCATTAACCTGAGGACAATGTATATGCCCAATATTTAGCTTCGCTTCTCTCTCATTTCAGACTGAGAAATTTATAAGACAAAATTACTTTTTGTTGAGTGGGAGAATCCCAGTTAGATCCTTGCTTATACTCTTATACTCTTGGAATTAGCTCTCTGTCCTCCCTCAACATCCATAACCTACATTTTGGTCTTAGTTCAGGTTTACTGTCTATACTTCCCAGTTCACTTAAGAGGAGTATAGGGTGGAAAGAAAGGAACTGACACAGGTTGAGCATCTGTTGTAAGCTAGGCACTGAGCTGGATGCTTAGAAATATCATTTCAATAGCCCTGAGGGGAGGGAATTAAGATATTTATTTTATAGATGAGGAAATGGAATTCTGGAAGTAATTTTTCAACTTTACATTCCTCAGGTGGATGATTATTGAACTTGGCACCATGCCCATATTATCCTCTTGTTTAGAAGAAGCTGTGATGTGGTTCCTTAAGTAGAGATTGTGAATGTGAATGTGTCGGTCTAAACTGGGAGAGACATGCCAGGATCCTTTCCAAAGTATCTTTTATCCCTAATCAGAGACCTGATCCTGTGTTGGGTACATAGGGTATTTCTAGATTGTTTGCTCTACTGGGGCTTGTAGTAACCACATGAACACTTTACTTCACAGTTGAGACCCCTGATTCCAGCAGGATGGCCCAATGGAATCAGCTACAGCAGCTCGACACACGGTACCTGGAGCAGCTTCACCAGCTGTACAGTGACAGCTTCCCAATGGAACTGCGGCAGTTCCTGGCCCCTTGGATTGAGAGTCAAGATTGGTAAGTCCTGCCCAGCAAGTCTGGCTCAGAGGTTGAGTGACAACCTGTGAACCTGAAGGACCCTGGTTCTATTCCTGGTCAGGGCATATGTCCAGGTTGTGGGCTCATTCTCCAGTAGGGAGTGTGTAAGAGGCAGCCAATCAATGATTCTCTCTCATTGATGTTTCTGTCTCTCTCTCTCTCCCTTCCTCTCTGAAATCAATAAAAATATATTTTAAAAAAAGATTGTTAAGTTCTTCTTGAGAAACTCCCAAATTGTTAGGTTTTGATTTGCATCAAGAAGTATGATTGTATCTCTGTTCTATTTCTTTGAAAAATGTATGAGTACAGGTGATGAGGTAAAAGAGATAAGGAGGTAAAGAGGTACTCTTAGTCTTGTATAAACATTTTCTCTATTAAAACACACACTAGCAACCGACTCTTGGCACATCAGCCTGCTTGCTGGTAAAAGTTTTTAGGACTGATTTGGACCTCACTGACTTGTTGAGATCCTCTATATGTTTTTTCGCTTCAGAGACACACTGCAAATATTTCTTTGCCTGAATGAGAATTCTGTCATGGGTAGAAGTTTGGGTCCTTGCTTCTCATTCTTCTTTCATTAAAGGAGAGAGACACAGAGTAAGAGAAGTAGACTTGTATATAGAGGAAATAATGGCACAGAATTCCAACAACTGTTTCACTTTAAGGTGTTTAGAGTCACCTGTTAATTTTGGTTTAATTCAGGCCTATGACCTAACTTTCCCAGAATTTGGCAAAGTGCCAGGGAGGTGATTTAGAGCTATTGGAGATAGGCTGTTCTACCCTACCCTGGGATTGCTTATTTGTTACTAATAATCTGACCACAGAGCTGACTGAGAATTTAAAGCAAAAAGCATATCAGTCCACTTCACTCAAATATTTTATAAGTATAGACTATGACATGGCTAATAGTATCCAGAATAATTACTTTTAATTATTAAATTGCTGATATTTATTGTTGCTGATCAAGATAAATCTAAAATGATGAGTGGGTTAAAGTATTGGTTTTGCCTTTTTTTTCCTCCTTTGCCTTTGTTTTTCCCCTCATTGATGGTGATGTGTGTGTATGTGTGTGTAGGTTTCAGAATCATTTCTTATTATTCCTTCTTTTCCTAGGGCTTATGCAGCCAGCAAAGAATCACATGCCACTTTGGTGTTTCATAACCTCCTGGGTGAGATTGACCAGCAGTACAGCCGCTTCCTACAAGAATCCAATGTTCTCTATCAGCACAATCTGCGAAGAATCAAGCAGTTCCTTCAGGTGTGATGAGAAACTGAACAGACAAGGGCTTTAGATTTCTTTCCTGCCGGTATCTTTTCTCAGTTGGCTAAATAATGAGAACCTATCTTGTACTTTAAGTATAAGGAGAAGTAATTCGCCCTTTCTCAAATCTCAGTATGCAAACCCATGACCATCATTCACTTCTTTAGTTAGTTGAAGTAATAACCTGATTGTTATGTTAATATGATATTAACATGTTAATAACGATTGTAACCAGGTCCCCTCATAGGAAGATGACTTACTCACTCATTCATTCCTTACCCCAGGACATGCTTAGAGATAGAAAGGGAGAGAGAGAGAAAGAGAAACATCCATAGTTTGCCTTCATACCTGCTCCCTTGCCCCGACTGGGGATTGAACCCGTAACCTAGGTATGTGCCCTGACTGAGAATCACACTGACAAAACCCTTCAATGCACAGAATGGTACTCAACCAACTGAGCTACTCTGGCCAGCCGGACAGCTCTTACTTTCAAATGTTAAAGGTTTGGCCATAATTGGATGCTCCTGGACAGAGTGCATCACTTCCCTATGAGACCAGATAACGGATTGTCCCAATAATCAGGTGTGCCTCCTCTCACAGTAGTACCGCTCATCATGACTGCCTCGCTTCTCTTCTCCCGTCATCTCTCGCTGACTGCAGCCAGGCCTTGAGGCCTTTGTGCCGTTTCATGTAGTAAATGTAACGCTCCCTTTATGAGGAGTTTAGCTTTAAGTCAGCAAGGTTTGGTCCACATCTCCTCAGTCTACTGCTGCTTTTCATTCTCCTTCTCTCCTACTTATAGAGCAGGTATCTTGAGAAGCCTATGGAGATCGCCCGAATTGTGGCCCGGTGCCTGTGGGAAGAGTCCCGCCTGCTCCAAACTGCAGCCACTGCAGCCCAGGTGAGACCTGGGGGAAACACAGCGCTAGTGAAGATGGCTTCCCCTGTGTACAAAGATGTGCTTGCTGTATGTGGTCATTAGGGTGTACACTGCCCTCTAGGGTACAAGTGGGTGTTAGTTAACTGGGTGTTTTGGGCTTGATCACCACAGCTTTTACGTGGTCTTTTTTTAATTTGTTTTTTAATCAGAAGATACCCTATTGTTTTGACAAAACTTGTAATTTTTAAGTTTCATGTACTATTTGACATTTTTAAGGTACCAATTTCCCCTTATACCCTCAAATACTATCTCTTGACATGGCATTTCATCCCTGGTTATTTATTGTCCCACAGAAAGGTTATTGTATGCTACATACATTTAAATAGGCATTCAAAACCTCCCATCATCAGTTGTGCTGAAATTTTTTACATGCTCACCTAGAATGAGCTTTAGAAGGTAGGGACCATGTCTTAGCTCAACATGTGGTCTCCTAGTGCAATACACAGAGTAGGTTTATAGGGTGACCTAGAGGTAAAAAGCCAAGGACAATGGTCAAACTATGCCAGAGCTTCCTGGACACCACCAGACAGCACCCGGAGAGTTCTGGCCTCTGCCTCTGTTTCCCTTTCTGTCACAATGGCTGTAGCATCTCAGGCCAAACAGGAAGGGTAGTGGAGGGGGATGAAGACTGGACAGAGGTATTTCTCTCCCCATATTTCCTGCATTCACATGTATGTTGACTCCCTTTTTTGGCAGCAAGGGGGCCAGGCCAACCACCCCACAGCTGCCGTGGTGACAGAGAAGCAGCAGATGCTGGAGCAGCACCTGCAGGATGTTCGGAAGCGAGTGCAGGTAAAGCAGGTCTGGGGAAAAGACCCCTTTCCTTAGGGATGCTGCCTATGGGTTCTGCCTATATCTCTCACTGGGATACTGGCTTTGTTTTTGTTCTTCTCAGAGACTTTCTTTTCCCTCTCCCCAAGGAAGTATTTCCTACCACTGTGTATTTGTTTGCTTGTTTTAACAGGATCTAGAACAGAAAATGAAAGTGGTAGAGAATCTCCAGGATGACTTTGATTTCAACTATAAAACCCTCAAGAGTCAAGGAGGCAAGTGAATATTTGAGACGTTATAAATCTCCTGTAGAAAGTGAGTTTGTGTTACCTGAGTTTCAGGACTTATTTGTATTGACTCTGTGTTCAGACTTTGGGGGTGGGTGTCCTTAAGGGAGCCTAGTTACTAAGGAAAGGAGTGTTCCCCCAGGTCAAGGAGTTTCTCCTTCCTCTACAGACATGCAAGATCTGAATGGAAACAACCAGTCGGTGACCAGGCAGAAGATGCAGCAGCTAGAACAGATGCTAACTGCCCTGGACCAGATGCGGCGAGTAAGAGCGTGGGACAACTCCCTCTGCATGTCTCACACCCTGTGGGATCCCCGGATCTCGTGGCAGCACCTGTCTGGTTTCTGAGTTCCTTCTCTAGAATTGACCACAGCACGTCGTTAGAGGTGGTCTGAGGAAATGTTTACTGACTTGTGTTTTGGTTTCCAACCAGAGCATCGTGAGTGAGCTGGCGGGGCTTTTGTCTGCCATGGAGTATGTGCAGAAAACTCTCACGGACGAGGAGCTGGCTGACTGGAAGAGGCGGCAACAGATTGCTTGCATTGGAGGCCCTCCCAACATCTGCTTAGATCGCCTAGAAAACTGGTAAAAGATGAAAGAGGAGTTTTTTCTTCCCTTCTGGAAAGCTGTGCTGAATTATGATCATAGCTGCAGCCCCAAAGCATTGGTACTGTATCTCAAAGGCGGGGACTTTTTGTCTAGAAAACTCGTAAAAGATGAAAGAGAAGTTTTTCCTTTCCCTCTAGAAAGCTGTGCTACATTATGATCATAGCTGCAGGCCCAAAGCTTTGGTATTACATCTCAAAGGTGGGGACTTTTGCATAGTCAAATTTAGCTCTAAGAGTTAAAGCTTTCACTTTATTTGGATAATTTTAAAAATGAAAATGTACTTATATTATTATATTTTAAATCTGTTCTATTTTATAATTTAAATAAAGTTTTAGGTTTCATTATATTTAACAGATTAAATTTTAAACAAGTTTTTTTTGTTTTTTAATTATTTTTGAGAGTGGAAGAAAGGGAGAGAAAGAGAGAGGGAGAGAAACATTGATCCATTGCCTCTTCCACACACTGTGACTGGGGATTAAATCCACAACGTGGCTATGTACCCTGACTGGGAGGGAATTGAACCCTCCACCTTTGATGTATGGGACGACACTCCAACCAACTGAGCCATACTGGCCAAGGCTGAGACTAAATTTTAAGTTTTAGTTAGTTAAATAATCTAAAATGGTACAAGCTCTTTATAAGGGGAAAAAGTTCAAATCCAGAAAATTGATAAAGAGAAGAAAGTATTTTAAAATTGAATTATTCAAAGTTACCACAGTTAAGATTTTGGTGACCATCAGTCTAGACAGCTGTTACTGTATATATACACACAAAAAGATAGAAATCCAAGCATTTTCACATTAGTGGGTTTGTTCTTTGTATACTTCTATAATCTGCTCTTTTACACATTCGTCTTACAGTGTTTCCCAAACTTCTCTCATGATGAGAATCACCTGGTGGAGTTGTTAAAATACAGATTCCTGAATCCCAACTAAGAAGTGCTAAACTAGAATTTTTGGGAACATATAGGTAAAATTGTATACTTAACTTAGTGCTCTGAGAGAAGTTTGGGAAACACTGATTTAGCACATCTTTATGAGCACCCTTGAAATGCAAGGCTCAATAATGAATGGGTTGCACCCGCTTCAATAAACTAGGAGAAACTTGACATGATTTGGAGCCCAAATACACAGAGCATAAAGTTGAAAATTCAGGGCAACTCTACATGAGAATATCTGTTCATATCCTCACTAACCCCGAGTTTTGTTAATTTACTGAAAGCAGTTTTAAATGCTTTCTGATCAGGGAACCAAATAGCTTAAGCTCTGGGGATGGGAGAACTTAAGTGCCAGAAGGGAATCAGGGACTCAGAAGTCCCACCTCTGCCCCATCTCCCCTGCATTTCACCTTCTCTCTTTGAGGTCTTTTAGTCTTTATTAAACTGGTGGTAGACCATCAAGGAGAGACACTAATATTTTCTATTTTTAGGGACAGATTTAATCAAACTTTGTCTCCCTATGTACTTTTTCTATGTGCATGTTATCAATATTTTGAAATATAAAGTCATATCCTTTGATCCGTTGAAAGTCAGTGTTGAGAGGGCTCATGGAGATCCTGCAGTTCAGCCCCTTCTCTTCTGCAAGGAGACTTTAGCCCCACAATAGGGAGTTGGCCAAGGTTACACAGATAGTGAAAGGCAGAGCTAACTTAAATCTATCTTCTTAGGTGATCTTACCTCTTATATTTCCCCAATCTTCACATTTTGGTACAAGGATAAGTTAGGATAAAAAAGTGGTTGCCAAATGTCATATTTCACATTATCCATATATGGGTTCTATTGCTTGTCCCTATCCAGTGATAACTCTGTTAAATACCCCCTACTAGCATAAGTTTTGACACTTCTTCCTCTGTGCCTCGCTCTCTTTGAAATGCAAAACTTTAGGAAGGGACTATTTTAAGAAGGCAAGATAAATTTCCCCTTTCCTTATTTAATGAAAAATAAATTTCCCCTTCTCACATTTAATGCCGGTGAATTGTACAAATACAGACGGTAAATTTCTTGTTATGTTTATTTTTCCACAAGAAAATTAGTCCCCCTTTCCAATTGTAGGGGATTGCATAGGAGTGTTTACCTATAGTACACCCTTCCCCCTCTCATTTACCCATGTACCCTCCCTTAGGTCACTGGTAACTTTCTTATTTTATTGGCAGGATAACCTCATTAGCAGAATCTCAACTTCAGACCCGCCAACAAATTAAGAAACTGGAGGAGTTGCAGCAGAAAGTTTCCTACAAAGGGGACCCCATTGTACAGCACCGGCCAATGCTGGAGGAGAGAATTGTGGAACTCTTTAGAAACTTAATGAAAAGGTAACTTAGAACCCTTGGCCCTTTCCCTCAGCACCCCCTCCCCAGTTACGTCCTCGCACAAGAGTCTGACTCACTTCACAGGCACAGGGTGAAGGCTGGCCCGCTGTGTATGTGTGACCTGCTGTCCTCTTGATCTTTCAGTGCCTTTGTGGTTGAGCGGCAGCCCTGCATGCCCATGCATCCCGACCGGCCACTAGTCATCAAGACCGGTGTCCAGTTCACTACCAAAGTCAGGTGGGCCGAGCGCTTCTCTCCTGCGTGGCTGTTTGACTGAGAGACAGTCTTAGACGAGAGCAGAGTTGGTATTCAGAGTTGTTCTTCGCAGGCAGCACAGACAGTACTGTGGAGGGTGTGGAATTTGTTGGCGCAACATTGACTTGCTCTTTGTTCCCTCTGTCAAAAGCTAGGGACTGGTCATCTTTTTTAGGTTACTGGGGCATATTTTTATGATTCTAATCCTACACTCTGAGACAACAGCGTCTCTGTTTGCCCTGAAAAAGGGACAAAATAATACCAGTTCTTCCTGTTTTTTGAGCCTTCTTTTCCCTGAGGATATTGAGGGAAAGAGTAAGGCTTAGTGGTATAGAAGCTAAGGGGGACCACAGGGCAGATGGGTGGTGGGCCTGCAGGCAAGTGTTAGTTTCACACTCAAGTCACACAGGTATGCTGGGGTTTGCCCTTCTACAGGGAAATTTCCCCTTAATAGATATTTGGTTTTGTGTTGCGTTTCATGTTTAACAGAAAAAAAACCAGCTGCAGAGCGTGTATTCCTGTAATATTTTTCATGAAATGGCTTTTATTATCATTTGGTGAATCTCTCACAACTTTGTCCAAATTCTTAGTTCTTAGGCTTTTTTTTTTTTTTTTTTCCGTAACTTTGGCCTAAAGGGGTGATGCTTAATTTAAGATCAAAGATGGTTCTAACAGGAAGAGGAATTTGGGATTGTCATTTACTCACTTCTTAAAACTTTTTATAAAAAAAACTGGATTGTTGTTGTTTTTTGCTCAGACACTTTTTCTCCTGTTTTGAAATAGATTGCTGGTCAAATTCCCCGAGTTAAATTATCAGCTTAAAATTAAAGTGTGCATTGACAAGTAAGTACTCCTTATCTTGGCTTTTTTTTCTCTTTTTCAAATGACAGAGAAATGAGCACTTTGACAGACAGAACTTAAGAGACTTTATCTCCATTCAGAGATCTTTGTTTTTTTGAACAAATGTTTTCATAAAACTTGCAGAGCATTGTCATTTACATGCGTGCACAAAACCACAGAGCTAGTGGTACAGATTTGAGTTGTGATTGCAATTGTGACCTCGGGTCCCTCTTTTTCTTTATGTTTTTACTTGTAAATGCAATTTATTCATATTATACAAAACTGAGAATATATAGGGGAAATGGATTTTCAAAAATTGTTCTATACTTCATTACGATGGAATAATCTTCAAAATTTGACAGTACCTTTCGAAATTAAAATGCACATGCCCCTTTAAGAGCTTAGAAAAGAGAAAAAAAATGTATTCTTAATTTTGGATGTAATAATTATTTATCTGAAAATTTCATCCAGAATGAACTGGAAAATAGTTACTTAATGAAATAAGGGGCTTGAGGAAGGTGCTTGGTTTAGTAAATAAATAAGCAAGCAAAAATTAATAACCTTAACCATATAGTAGCATTAACCAGTTAGAAATTATAATAGAAAAATAATCTCATAATAAGCAAAAAAAGTAAAATATATTGTGATTAGCTTAAACAAATGTTTAAGATCTATTTGAACAAAACTGGCATTTTAGTGAGGAAGGGATATTGTAAAAAGTGGTGTGACAAATCATATTCCTGGATTGTAGACTTCTAATCTTATTATAAAGATGTTGATTCTTTTTTTAAAATATATTTTTACCGACTTCAGAGAGGAAGGGAGAGGGAGGGGGAGAGATAGAAACATCATCGATGAGAGAGAATCATGGATTGGCTGCCCCCGCACGCCCCCCATGGGTCCAGGCATGTGCGTAATATGCTAATTAGACTGGACAACCAAAGGTTCGAAGCCAGGGCTGCAAGGGCTGAGGCAAGCGCCGCAGCTGCGAGGGCCGAGCCCCTTGCACGAATTTTGTGCACCAGGTCTTTAGTAAAATAAAAATAAAAAGAAAAGACCAGAAAATGTGCTATATAAAAAGGACTATATATTAAAAAACATAGAGTTAAAGGACAGTGGGCGCAGTGGGAATAGTATACCAAATGGGGATGCTCTGAGTTTCAGGTAACAGTAAACCAAACAGAAAATCCAGTGTGACTTAATAAGGAAGTTTGCAACCCAGTATAACTGGAAATGCAGAGTTAGGGCAAGTTCCTGATGGTGAGATCAATGACTCATTGATGGCATCAAGGACCCAGAATTGTTTGTCCCTTCTCTGTCATCATAATGATCACCTGCATTGCCAAGTTCCCTCTGGGTTGCAACATGGTTGCTTATAGCAAAGGCCATGTGCTTCCTTTCTCATGTTCACAAGCTATGGGATGTAAATCCAGCCTGGATTGTAATTCCTTCCCAGTCTGATTGAAACTGTGTAGGTCCTGTCCTCACCCCTCTGAACCACTGCTTTGTGGGCATGTTATGTTCTGATGGACTTAATGATCGGGATCCCCTGGAGGTGGGCATGGAAGGGCACTGAGAAGCAAAGTTCTGTTAGGAAGGGAGCAGATGATGTTGGGTATGCAGCAGCTTGTGTCGACTACGTAAGCATGTACAGGTTTGGTATATTTCACAGAACAAATGTAATTGAATGATAGAAATTCCCAGCAACACAGCAGTTTTTCTACCAGAGTAAATTACAGGTGTTTAAAGTAGATTTTTAAAAAAGAAACACAGACCCCTTTTATTAACACTTGTTTGTGTTCTTAACAGAGACTCCGGGGATGTAGCAGCTCTCCGAGGGTGAGTTCAGCCTGGAGGCTTACTTTTGTTCTGTTCAGTTTGACGTTGTCCCATGGCCGCTCAGTGACTTATATGGTTGGGTTTTCTCCTGTGATTCAGATCCAGGAAATTTAACATTCTGGGCACAAACACAAAAGTCATGAACATGGAAGAATCCAACAACGGCAGCCTCTCCGCAGAATTCAAACACTTGGTATGTGGGAGAAACCTGGTCCTTCTCCATGGGGCTCCGGCAGAGGGAGAGGGTAGGGGACGGCCTCACGTGACAGGTGCTCCTTGCTTTTCTTACAGACCCTGAGAGAGCAAAGATGTGGGAATGGGGGCCGAGCCAATTGTGACGTAAGTCTTTTGGGGGATAAGAGCCAGCTGGGAGGGTTTTCTTTGAGAGGGAAAGGAAAAGGGCCGTTTCAGTTGTAGTCATTCAGAAAAGTTGCCATGGGCCAAAAAGACCCGATCCGATCCGGGAAGTCTCATCTGCCACCAGTTTTCTGGCTGGAGCATTTCCTTGATTGTCCCAAGAGTTAGCACCCCATTAAGTAGGAGTGGAAAGTCCCTCCTGGGTTACCCACACCCAGTTAGTAGCAACGAAGCCTGCCACCTGGCCTGGGGCTTTCCAAATTCCTCTTCCAGCCTCTGCCAGCTGACTTGTTTTTCTGACTGAGGAGGGATAGAAGGCTGTAACAGATATGAGCTAGTTTTAAAAAGAAAAAGAACAAAAGAGCAAAACCTACTTGTTCTTTATCCCCCCCTTATTTCTTCCCTGCCACGCATTGATTCAGATTATTGGATTCTTAGTGTCAAGAATAAACTTTAGAAAAATATAGATAAATGTGACCAAAAAGTAGTTTTTAATCTTTAAAAAAAATTGACACCCTGTTCTTTTTCTGATATTTGTTCCGAGCAGTTTTTCTCTTTTCTCTAAAATGTAGCAGGCCTTAAAACACACACACACACACACACACACACACACACACACAACTACAACAAAAATGAATTGAATTTAAAATATTTGACAATAAGAGTGAAGTAGTTTATGTGCAATGTTATGGAAAAATGTATGTGGCACGTCTATTTAGATAAAAGCCAGATGCAAAATATTCTAAGTAGAATATTAGTATATTAATTTTAAAAACACACGACACTGTTTTATGTGTTCATGTATGCATTAAAAAATTCTAGAGGAATATACACTAAGCAGTACTTATTTATTTATGCTGCTATTTGTATCTGAGTCTACTAGATACTATTTCTGTAATAATTGCATTTTAAACTGAACACATACTACTTTTATAATCAGAAAAAAATAATATTTTAAAAATGAATTGAAATTCTGTTTTTTAGAAGTCATTAGTAACTCTTGCTCAAAATAAGGTTGCTGGTGGGAGTATAAATTGTTAGAGTGGCTTTGGAAAACAATTTGGCATTATAAAAGGAGCGTACTTTATAAACCAGCAATGCCGCTCCTGGGACTTAATAGAGAACCTTTGCACACATGTACCAGGAGGCATGTACAAATGTCCCAACAGCCTGGTGATAAGCCCTGAATACAACTCACATTAATACCCATCACCACCAGAACAGGTAAATGATTTGTGTTGTAATTATATGATTGAATATTACAAAACAGTGAAAATGAATAAATTGCTGATGCACGCAACCACAAGGATGCCAGAAGTGAGTCACCAAATACATAGGGTATGATTCCACATGTGTAAGGTTCACAAACATCTAAAATGAAACAATATATACACTGTTTAGAGATATAATTATGGTCAAACCATAAAGAGAAACTAGGAAATCATAAACCCCAAAGACAAAATAGCAGTTACAGAGGGACAGGGATGGGGTTGGGAAAAGACGCCCAGAGAATCTCAGTGGTAATGGTCTTTTCTTTAAACTGGGTGGTGAATACACAGGCGTTCATTGTTTTTATATTCTCTGTGCCTTACGCATTTTATAAATGACCTGTTTGTATCTCTATAATATTATAAAACTCAGTAAAAGATCAGGTTGAGGGTCTTAGCATTGGAGAGTCTTAGTGTTGAAGAGAGCATGTGCATGGAGTTGTGTACCTGACAGTTTGTGCGTGGCCACCTGGTGAATTACTCATCTTAGTGCAGCCTGGCTGTGGCATGTTCCCCTCCTTCACTGTGGCTGTTGGTACCGAATGTCCTCCTTGATATCGTAGGCCTCCCTGATTGTGACCGAGGAGCTGCACCTGATCACCTTTGAGACTGAGGTGTATCACCAAGGCCTCAAGATTGACCTAGAGGTGAGTTCTGCCACAGAATGGGGACAGCGCTACGTGCAGGGGTGGTTCTGGACAAGGACTCCTAGATGGGATTTTTCCTACAGAAGGTGGAGTGATGATGACTCTTTGTAAGGCACTGCATTCAGTTCTGCTTATTTTTCTCCAAAAAAAAAAAAAAAAATCTTTAATATTCCATCTGAGAGTATAGTCTTGCTTGAATGCTTAGAATGTACCTGTATACTCATCTTTAAGCAAACTTTATATAAGGTCTGTATGTAGAAATTGATGATAGCTAATTTCTCAAGTTTGGGCAAGAAGTCTTTAAAAAGCCAATTATTTTAGTATACAGAAAATCATGGCCTCTGCCTTCTCTTTTCTGAACTTTCTTGATCTATAAATTAAAGACATACCAGAAAAGACAGGAATCCTAGTCTTTGATTTCCGGGACCTCTCTGTTTAATGGGCAGATACAGCTTCTATTCTTAAGAATCTATGGATTGTAAGTCCAGCTTTGAGCAAGTCAGGTTTTACAAGTTCTTAGTAATGTTCAGACAACAAGCTGAGTCCTGCGGCCTGTGTTCGGCATTCTTCCTTCTGGTGCAGTTTATGGGTGTGGTTTACGGCATGGCCTTTTATTCTGAACCCGGAGAGACACTGGTGAAGAGATTTTTGAAGCCATGAAGGCCTTCTACCTCCACACCCAACCAACTCATCTCCCACTTACTCCACAGACCCACTCCCTGCCAGTGGTGGTGATTTCCAACATCTGTCAGATGCCAAATGCCTGGGCGTCCATTCTGTGGTATAACATGCTGACCAACAACCCCAAGGTTAGTGCCTTCTGACTCCTCACTGCCCAGAAGTGGTGGTGGCACCTCATGCAGGTCCTCAAGCACTGTCCTCATCTAAGTGAGCCAATGTGTTCTTCTCAATAGAACGTGAACTTTTTCACGAAGCCCCCGATTGGAACCTGGGATCAGGTGGCAGAGGTGCTAAGCTGGCAGTTCTCTTCCACCACGAAGCGAGGGTTGAGCATCGAGCAGTTGACTACGCTGGCAGAGAAACTCCTAGGTCAGCATTTTACCTCTTCTCCCTCCTGTGCTCCTCAGAAAAGGAACTGGCCTTCATTGAGGAAAGTTTCCTGAGCAAGGCTCTGTGCCAGGGCCAGAAACCTGGGGAGTTAGGTGCAGAGGAGATTGGCCTCCTGGTGATCTTTCTTATGAGGCAGGAGGCAGATTTCTTTTCCCGTGGTGGCACCTCCCTCGCCTCCCAGTGCATGTTAGAAGGTGGAGCTATTGGCTTGATATCCCTGTCCATTTCTTCTATAAACGTAGATAGAAAATTTTTATTTTATTTTATTTTTTTTATTGATTTTGTACAGAGAGGAAGGGAGAGAGATAGAGAGTTAGAAACATTGATGAGAGAGAGTCATCGATCAGCTGCCTCTTGCACACCCCCCACTGGGGATATGCCCGCAACCAAGGTACATGCCCTTGACCGGAATCGAACCCGGGACCTTTCAGTCCCCAAGCCGACGCTCTATCCATTGAGCCAAACCGGTTTTGGCTATAGATAGAAAATTTTTATTGAAATTTTGTGTGCTACCTGGACTGTCTTGGTCTGTGTTGCCATTAAATGTGGCCCTATAACCCCAGGTGTCAGCTCATCTGGGTAAGAGCAGGGGGAGGACTTGGTACGTCACCTACCGCCTCTGCTGGATTAAACAACTCAGGGCGGAGGGGCTCAAATGATGGGGTTGGGTGTGTGCTTGCTTGCGGAAGCACATGCATGTCTGCACTTGGTGGCAACCTTCAAATACATGAAAATCAATGGTTTCATGGCCCATTGTAGGACGAGTGTATATGAGTGTGTGTTCTGTTTTAAGAATTAGATTTTGTCCTGGCTGGGTGGCTCAGTTGATTGGTTGGAGCGTTGTCCCAATACACTGGGGTTGCGGGTTCAATCTCTGGTCAAGGCATGCACTGGAGTCAACCAATAGATGCATGAATGGGTGGGACAATGGGTGGATGTTTCTCTTCTCTCTCTCTCTAAAATCAATAGGTAAAAAATTTAAAAAGAAATAAAGAAAGAAGATCTTCATTTAAAGCTGGAAATTACATTACTTTACTCTTTTTTCCTTCAGGACCTGGTGTGAACTATTCAGGGTGTCAGATCACATGGGCTAAATTTTGCAAAGTAAGCAATCTTGTTAACTCCTTGCCGTCATGTCTTGGGAATAGTTGTGGGAGGTGATGCTCACTTGTGAGGTCATGTGGAGGGTGCTGGGCCTGAAGGCCCTAGACTCTTAGTCCAGCGGCCAGTAGGACCTGCCTGAGGGTAGATAGGCCTGAGGATGTTGGTGGCGTTGAACCCCTAGGAAGGAAAGAGCTGGGATGGTGGTAGACTTAGCCTTCCCGTTATTCTTTTCTCCAGGAAAACATGGCTGGCAAGGGCTTCTCCTTCTGGGTCTGGCTGGACAATATCATTGACCTTGTGAAAAAGTACATTCTGGCCCTTTGGAATGAAGGGTAGGTTAACATTCTTGTGTCTGGCAGAGTACACAGGCATAACAAGTCACCTGCTGTCTCAGCAGGCCAATGGCTGGGCCCCTTCCACCCTAACCTTGTTCCTCTTTGGCTCCAGGTACATAATGGGCTTTATCAGCAAGGAAAGAGAGAGGGCCATCTTGAGCACCAAGCCCCCAGGTACCTTCCTGCTGAGATTCAGTGAAAGCAGCAAAGAAGGAGGTGTCACCTTCACTTGGGTGGAGAAGGACATCAGTGGTAAGCTTGGCTGCTCCCTCCCACTCCATTGCTGCCACCATGGCTGCCGCTAGTTTCAAGCACCCACTGCCCCCTAGTGGGAAGAGATGGCCTTGCACCCCTGCCTGAGACTTGCGAAACACTTGGTTGATTTCTTTTCTCTAAATTTTTCCAGGTGAAGGATTAGTTTGCCAATTTTGTTTTGCTTGCTTCAGGGGTTAATAATTTCCTAGAAATTTTCAATTTAAGTTTTATTCTTTATCTCCTTTCTTTCCTACCCTGTTAATATAATGTTCATATAATGTATTCAAATGTATTACCTGTGGCCCATCTTCGTAGCCTCTCCAGAAGCCTGCTGAAGATATCCTCTGTGCCCGGAGACTGGGCAGGGTTCAGGGTCTTGAGTGCTAGGTTGGCCTAAGTCTTTCGCTCTCAAGGGAAAATAAGTGAGGTTGTTTTCCTGAGGTTACCTAGCCATAGGTTCCATTATCTTCCTTTCCCACATCTCATGACAGGTAAGACCCAGATCCAGTCGGTGGAACCATATACTAAGCAGCAGCTGAACAACATGTCATTCGCGGAAATCATCATGGGCTATAAGATCATGGATGCTACCAATATCCTGGTGTCTCCACTGGTCTATCTCTACCCCGACATTCCTAAGGAGGAGGCGTTTGGAAAGTATTGTCGGCCAGAGAGCCAGGAGCATCCTGAGTCTGACCCAGGTAGTTGTTGATTTTCCATGTCAGACATTTAATTCTGGGGAAAAGTGGGCACTTGTAGGGGTGAACAGGCAGGGGGGTGCCTAAGGAACCAGTGATCTTTATTTCTCTTGATGGGAAAGGACTTTGTAGTGAGCCACTGGGGTGGCTAATGGGTTAGCGAGAGGAGAGGACTCAGAGTCCCTAGCGTCTGCCCCCAGGGAGCGCTCCCCACCCCACACACACACATTCATTCCCAAAATGCTGCCAAGAGAAAGCAAGGACAGAATTCTTGAGTAACAGGATGCCCAGCAGGCAGAGTGCTTCTCACATAGTAGATGCTAGAAGGTTTGTGACCCAGACTTCAGTCTGGCGTGTTTCCTTTTCCCCGTCACTGAACAATGCAAGCAGTGTCGAGTGGGACGAAGAAAGGCTTTCTGCAGGAAATGAGTGTCAGCAGCATCGGAACATGGGTTGAAAGCAGAGTCGGGGAGAGCGGTGATTGAAAGGCAAGATGGTAACTGGTGGGAGGGGTGTGGAGTTGGTGTTTCGAATGTGTAGCTATTGGAAAGGAGATGTTTTTTAATGTGTTCATGTAAATTACACGCAACTTATTTTACATGAAACCTGTAACCTCCAGCGCTGACATCGGCGTGGAGGCAGAGCCTTCTAGTCTGTTCCCATCAGTGTTTGCTGCATTCAGCTCTCTAGGTTCTCTGTCTGGATCCTGATGAGGAAGCTATGATTTGCCATGCTTGTTTTTATTTTGCTTTTCTTCATCATGGAAACCAACAGTGGCTTAAAGTGATCCTCTGAGGTTAGCTGCCCTGCCCCAGTTGACTTTGCAGAGATGGTTTTTGTTCAGCCAGCTAACACACAAACCCACCCGCTTCCCTCCCGCTTTTTCATAGGAATTCCCTCCGAAGAATTTCTTGGGGCTGAAATTTAAGCTACTTGACAATTGACTTTCCTTTTCCCCTCGTTCTGGTTTTGAGTTTTGTTCATACTCTAGAAGAGTTTAACTCTCACTTCCTGTCTGCTACTTATCTCTCTTTCCACGTTGAGCTTCAGTTGGGAGATCTCTTTATCGGGCCCTGTCACACTGCTCTTTGTTCCTCTGCCGAGGACAATTAGGCCCGTGTGCCGGTATTTCGACTAATTATACTTTCAGGATCCAAGTTCCCACTCTGAGGCCTGCCCTCCATAACCACCCACCCCTCCTGTGTGCCAGGGAGGCAAGGTCCTGTTCTGCTTGGAGACAATGGTGTTGCCTCAGGGGCAAGATGCCAATCACAAAAAAGGAACTAATGACTTGAGTGTTTTGTCTGCCTCCTGTGAGGCAAGTGTAAGCCCTGTGCAGGGAGGGGCTTGGTGTGGTGTGAGCCTGGAGACGGGGTCCAGGGGGCAGGCAGGGGTGGACAGGAGGTGTGTGCAGCCCTTGTATTAAAATGGCGTCCCCAGGGAGATGAGTCTGTGGCCATTTCCTTTCTGCTCCAGTCAGGAAGGTGTTATTATCTCCCAGGGACCTGGGCGTTCCAGGGACTCGTCCCTTCTCCTTACTTCTCTGTAAGCCCACACAGTATTTCCTTACGGCTTTGGGAGGAGGCCCTCTTAGAAATGACAAATCCCTTACCTTACAAATTGGATAAAGTACATTTACAACCTTGTATGGAGCCACAAATTGGCTTTTAGTCTTAGCTCTCCTGCACTTCTGCTGTTCCATTTCAGCCCAGCTAACCCAGATCATTGGTGAATTAAGATCCTTTCCTGTCTGGGGTGTCTGCTCCCCTCAGATCTGAGTAAAATGGATTTCTAAGACCCCAGAACCCTGCCTCAGTAGCTTCTTTGGATTCTGCACTGTATAAATCTATTTCTTGGCCAAAAAATAACTTAGGTGGCAGGGATATAAGGACCCCTTGGCAATGCTTTCTGTCAGATTGTCATTATACTTTCGGATTCCTCAGTTTCTATAAAAGTCCCTAGATTTATAAATGTGCTGCTCTCAACCCACCCCACCCTACTCCATGCCTCTTACGTGACCTGTTCACCTGACACCCCCCCCCCCAAATTTCATGCCAGTGTCTCCAAGGTTCCTTGACCTCTTTGTGTAAGTATTTAGTACCTAATATGCATTTTCCCCAATTCTCACATGTCTAACTATAGAAAAAGAATCAGCAGGAGACCAGAGATGGGTACCTCCCTCACCCCCCTCCCATTTATTTTACACATAAGAAATGAAGGGACCTGCCCCAGGTGCTTTGTTATTGAATACACCCGGCCTCCTGTTTTCCAATCCAGAGTCCATTGTACTGCACCACAAACTCCTTCCCTCTATAGAGACTGCTTTTTCTGTGAGGTAGTTCTCCAACTGGAGAGTTACTAATACCATCACCTAAGAGTGTAATAGAGGCAGATTAGTGCCGATAGGAAGGAAGGTGTGACCCTCAGCTTTGGAACCACAAGCATCAGAGGCTTCACGTTCTCTTAGAGATTCAGGGACAGTGGTGACTGAGCAGGACACCCACATGCATCCACTCTGCTTCTGCATGTAGAGAAGTCATCCGAGTGACACGACCGGCCAGCATACTATCCTCAGACCACATCCAGGCAGTTACACGTTTACACAATCCAGGGAAAGCATGGACACAAGGCTGGCATTTATCTGCCTCAGGTGGGACAGGATGTGCTGAAAAATCTCTGTAGTTAAGGAAAACGTCATGGAACTTCTGAGCTGCAAGTGCCTAGAACATCAGATCGTGTACAGAGAGGGAGGGCAGCCCTGAGGGAGATGGCGGTTCAGAACAGTCTCTGCTCGAGGATGGAGTGAGTTTCAGGTCAGCCCAGCCGAGGCAGCCGCGCCCTCCTGCCCTGCACAGAGAGGGCACACTCAGTAAGGCCCGTTTTCCCTTCCCAGGTGCTGCCCCCTACCTGAAGACCAAGTTTATCTGTGTGACACCGTAAGTGGCCTCCTGTCCCAATTTTGCCTCCATTTCTAATGTCCTCAGTCCCCCCTGGGAATGGGACACTGGGTGAGAGTTACTCTGCGAGGGTTGGAAGGCCCTGGGCTGTGTTTAGTACCCACGGTGACCTTGTGCGTTTAAAAAGCTTGAGCTTTTATTTTTCTGTTGGAGACCAGAGTTTGATGGCTTGTGTGTGTGTGTTTTGTTCTTTTTTTTTTTTTTTTTTTTTTTATCCATTGTGTCTTGTCAACCCGGCCCTTTCCCCTCCCGCTGCTCCCCATTTCCTACAGAACGACCTGCAGCAATACCATTGACCTGCCGATGTCCCCCCGCACTTTAGATTCATTGATGCAGTTTGGAAATAATGGTGAAGGTGCTGAATCCTCAGCAGGAGGGCAGTTTGGTGAGTGTTTGGAGGGCAGCCCGTCCCCCTTGTGTGATGGCCCGTGTGCGGAGCCAGGAGCTGGTCACGGGGATTGTAGACGGGGCTCGAGAGCGGAGATGCACCGCGCCACGCGTGTAAGTGTAAATCTCCCGGGAGCCACATTAAAAACAGTGAAAGGAAACAGGTGAGGCCAATTTCAATATTTTCTGTGTAGCCCGATAAATCCAATATGCTATGGTCTCAACGTGTAAGGAAAACACGAGTGAGGTTTTTGCACTCCCTTTGAAACCTGCTGGGTGTTTTGCAGTCACAGCCCCTCTCCCTTTGGACTAGCCATTGTGACTCCAGGCTGCCGCCTTCCGCAGAGCAGCCCTGGGCAATCTTTAAGCACACGGAGTTGGGAATGAGTTAAGGTAGGAGGGACTGTGCCCTTCCAGGGCAAGATCCCGAAGGGAGGAGAGTGAATCTGGGTTATCCAACCCTGTCTTGGCCACAAGGGGCAGGAGCCTGGGTGGCAGAGGTGGCCTGAGCCTTGCTCCCCCGAAGGGCTAGGGTGTGTGCCTCGCCAGCTGCAGGGCCCAGGCAACTGACCAGCTCTCCCTGTCTGTCCCTCCAGAGTCCCTCACATTCGACATGGAGCTGACCTCAGAGTGCGCCACCTCCCCCATGTGAGGCGCCAAGGACCGAAGCTGCAGCGAGAGATGACGGAGGCACCTCTCTGTGTTCCACCCCTTAGCCAGCCGAGCCCCAGAGCACCTGAACGCCTCACTCTGTGGTTCCAGATTTGTTTTAATCTCCTACTTCTGCTATCTCTGAGCAATCTGGGCACTGTTTTCAAATAGAGAAATGAATGAATGTGGGTGATATGCTTTTATCTAAATGCAAATAAGAAAGCGCTCTCTGAGACTGTGATCAGGGGATGTGGAAGGGGTGGCAAGAGGGAGGAAAGGAAACGCGTTTTGGTCCCCCTGCCCTCCTTTCTCAGCAGCTTGTTGTTGTTCGACAAGTGCCTCCTGGTGCCCGCGGCATCCCTCTGCCTGTTTCTGTCAGCCACGCCACAGGCTGCCTCCGGCTGCATCCCCCGGCACTGCACTTTTAACCTTGCTAACATCCAAATAATAGATAGGACTTTCAGAGCCCCTAGGTTTCTTTTTAAATTTGAAATAATAATAATAATTAAAAGGCAACAACACTGTATCAGCATAGCCTTTTTTGTGTATTTACGGAAACTCAGTTAATAGCCTCCTTGGTGCTTCAGGCATTCAGCTTTCTTCAGGCTGACACTTTATACAAACCCTGAAACGGGCCTCAGGTCCAGCCCTTAAAGGACCTCGGGAGCCGTGGCGTAGCCTTTGGTTTTGAAATAAGAAGGTTGAAGGAGAACCTAAACATTCTAGCCTTTTTTAAATAAACAGAGTTTTTATTTTCCTTTTATGTGTTGGTCTGTTAGTAGGTGAGGCTGGCAGAGGGGTACTTAGAGCCTTTCCTCCCTTCCTTCTCGTACACGCGCTCCTGTTCAGAGCCCGGGGGTTCTGTGGGTGCCTTATAAGGAATGGGGTGACTCTCTTTCCTCCCCCCAACCCCCACCTCTCTTATGGCATGGCCCCTTGCAGTGTCCAAAGGTCCCTTGTCCTATTTGCTTTAGGAATCTGGTCTCGGGACCTCCTGGAGTAAGAGGGAGAGAGTTACGGGTTGAACATGACTCAGACAATGGGGCCCCACCCGAGGGTCTGGTAGCGCTCAGGGAATGTGGATCTCACCCCGTTTCTTGGTGATTGCCCACAGCACCTGTAATTACTGCACTTGGTTAACCCCGGGGCAAAGGCTGGCTGATAAACTCAGTCTGTCCCTGTGTGAGGGAGCGTGCTCCCAGCTTCCCCCGACACTGGTGACTCTCCCTGTGGAGGCCCCAAGCTGAGGCAGCACAGGCCGAGTTTACTGTGTCCTTGGGGACCCTCGGGAGCGGGGGAGGTGGTCTTTGCTATTGGGGCCCGCTCTGGCCCAAAGGCATGGTCACAGTGGGTGGTCCCAAACCACCTGGGCCTGTGCTGGGAGTGTCTACCCCCATTGGCCGGTTTCTGAGTGAAGGCGATGAAGACTCTCACACAGGGGCTGCCCTTGGCCGTCCCGTCTTCCCACCCGGAAACGGTTGACAGGTTGCACAGAGCTCTCCCTTCTCCGGCCGCTCTCTTGTTCATAATAAGCTTGACTCATAACATGACAGATCTAGATCCGAGGGACCTGGAGCCAGGATCCGGCTTCTCTGGAGCAGGTGTTGTACAGTTCAGGGCTTCGAGTAGCTTTTGTATCTGGGTTTAACTCTGGTTGTGGCAAAGTTCTGAGAGAAGCTGAGACTTGGTCAGCCGCTCCCTTAAAGAACCAAGTCCTCCAGGACCTGCCCGCGCTCTCTCCTCTGTCTGCTCCCGCCCGACCCCAGCCCAGCCGAGGGGGCCCACTGATCGCTTAACCTACTTACACAGTGGTTTTAAGCTGTTGTCCTGGCCACTGCACCAAATTCCAATGTATACTTCATAGTGTAAAAATTTATATTATTGTGTGTGTGTTTTGTATATTGCTGTATCTACTTTAACTTCTAAAAATAAAAATATATAGGACCTGTCTGGCAGCTCTGTCTCTGGCTGGTGGAGATTCTGCGGGAGCCTGACCCACTGTCGGGCCTGTGTCTGGAGAGGAGGGGGCAGTCCTGTTCTCGGTCACCTTCGCCTCTCATTCCTGAGTTGACTCAGGGCCACTTTTGGGGCAACTGAGCAATCCTCCCCAACTTGTGTTAGTCACCAGCCCCCAGGTAAGGGTCAGTGGAAGAGCCACGGGTCAAACTCCTTCACACAAAGGTGTCAGAATGGAGGCCTCCCTGCTCTCTCCGCCCCTCCCCCTCCCTGCAGGGGCCTTGCATGCTGGGCCTCCTGTCCGGGGTCTGATAAGCTACCTAGGGGGGGTTGGGATGGAGATCTCCCACCCCACCCCCAAGGCCTCCCCTTCCACAGTTGCTCCATTATCACTTTCTCTTCAGTCACTCAGTGGGGATGAACCAAGCTAACCGGCTGCTGCTCTGGCCCGCAGTCAGCGGTGATAATTCACAGACATGGGCACCCACTCGGCTCTCCCACCCCCTCCCCTTGTGCCGAGTCCCACGAGCAGATCTGAGCAGGAGTGAGAGATATGAGCCGCCTCCCCCTGCAGAGATGGAAGCGAGATTAGTTCGTTCGGGCGGGGCTGGCGGCTGCTTCCCTCCCCACCCGCCCCCAGTACCCTGCTCTGGGCCCCTGCGCCTCCCGGGGCGGCTGCCAGCCCCTTCCCTCCTTTGAGCTCTGAAGAAATCTCGTCAGCAGGCCTTTGCTCCCTCCTTCCCCGAGGGGCCCCAGCGACAGCCCCTGGACCTCGGAGGCTCCCCTTCTGCTCTGACCAGCCTCCTCCTGGTCTCAGGCCGACCATTGGAGACACGGGGGCAGCGGGATGGTGCCATCTGCTGGTGTCTGGGAAGAGGGACGGCTGGGAGGCTGCCCTGTGACCCTGGCCCCAGAAGGGCTGAGAGTCACCGTGGCCCTGGCCCTCAGCTGCCAGCTTCAGGATTGCTCTCAGCGGCAGCCACACGTCTTCCCGCTCCTCGCGTCCCTCCCCCCAGTAATTCCTGCCCCATCCTTTCCCAAGACCTCGTGGCCTAGCTCTGTAGTCTGGTGAGAAGCACTGATAGTGTTCCGGGGGGGGGGGGGGGGTCGGCACCCTAAAAACACAAGCTAAGGAGCGAACCACCACCAGCTCCCAGGGCTCCTCAGTCAGGAGCAACACCAGCCGTTTTATGAAAAAAAAAAAATACTTTATTTCAAAACACTTCACAAGTGTGTGGCCTATGTACAAGGTACAAAAGACTCCCTCTTCTCACCCCCCTGTGCCTTCAGAGAGGTTCCAACCCGGGGCTCCCGCGATCCCACTGTCAGCTGCCCTTGGCTGCAGGCCAGGCAGCCTCGGCGGGCAGGGGCAGAGCCAGGGAGGCTGCGAGCCAGGCCTTCTCCCACCACAGCGGGTTATGCAACCGAGGGGAGGCCTCTGCCAGGCCCCGCCTCCCAGCAGCTTGCAAGCAGGGATCGGCTTTCACCCCTCACTCCAGATCCCAGCTGCTTTGCTGCTGTCTCTCCAGGCAGGTTATTCCCAGGATCAGAGGGGATCAGCCCTGCAACCCCAGGTCCTACACCTGTCTTCTCCTCCCCTCCCTCTCCTGTAAGCCACAGAGGCAAGGACAGGAGGCGGGGCCAGACGGAGGGGAGGGGGTGCTGGGTGAGAAGGAGCGGGAGCCTTGGCCGGGGCACCATGCTCCGGATGAGGGAGGCCAAGAAATGACACACTCAGAGCAGCTTTGGTGGGCCTGACTCAAATGACCCATTTCTGCTGCTGGGGACTTGGCCACGACCTACATAACAAGCTCTAGGCTTCACAGAACGTCTGGAGTCCATGTACATCCGATAAAGTAGAAAACACTGAACCCAACCTCCCAAGGGAAGAAGCGACAGACCCACACGGGTGCGTGAGAGCAGATGCACACACTTGGGAGGCAAAGCTTCTAAGTCAGGAGTAAAGTTTAGAGATGCTGCCTGTCTCTAGTCCCCTCCGTACACAGTTTCATACAAACAGCTGCTGAGCGGACAAGCCCCGGCGGGGGCTTTCTGTGCGATGGACACGGCTCCGTCTCTCCCACCGCAGAGACGGGCCCGGGGCTCCTGGGATACCTAGGACTGCGAAGGCGAGGTGGGCGCAGATATACACACACGTATGCACGCGTACATGTGCTGCCTGCAAGGGCACCAATATGCACAGCAACACGAAAATCACAAATGAACAGGAACCCTTCGCGTGGGTATTGTTTCCGAGAAGTGTGGGATTCACACGCTCAGGACAGCGAGCCCCGGGCAGAGCTGAAGAGCCCGGTCGGTGGGGACAGGCGGGGGTCCAGGCTCTCGATCGGCCGGCGTAGGAGTTCCTCCACATGCCGGGCCACGTCCATGGTCTCGTCCAGGTCAAAGTCTCCGTCCTGGTCAAGGACGGGGTCAGGACTGGCGGAGAGAGGTGGGGGCGGGGGGATGTCAGAGGGAGCTGGCTGGTCTCACCGCCTCAAGCTCTCGGGGGCAGTCCCCAGCCTGCTCCCCACTCAGACCAGCTCTGGCTAGACCCCTGCACCCCGAGAGGTAGTCACTGGCTCTCTGGGTGGCGCCCAGTCTCATCTCGCACTGCCTCCCTGAGGGAGAGCAGAGGACTCCTTTTCCTCGCCCCGTCCTCGGCTGTCGAGGGAGGCGGTTGACGCGGTGAACTCTGTCCAGCTGCGCCGCGATCCCATTAAATCCCAGGACCACCCCTGAGCGCCAACGAGCACCTGGGCCCTGTGACCACGTTACTCCAGTCCTCCCAGCCACCTGGACGGTGGGCGTTACTGAGCGTTACCGAGGGGGAAGGGAGGCTTGGCCATGTCCAGGACCTTGCTCAGGGCCACCTGGTTGGCGCCCCCCGCCCCCCACGCCTGTGGGGGTCCCCCTACAGCTTGAGCCTCCCAGGCAACCAGACATCCAGCCCAGACCACCCACCACTTCCCTCCCGTGGGAACCCCAGAGAGGAGCAATGAGGCCCTGCTCCCACCCGGTTCTCAGGGCCGACCACCTCACTCATAGCTTGGGAGGCAATCGATATGAGAGAGACTCCTGTGTGAGGTCTCACCTGTGCTAAATGCTTTTCTTTCTCTCTCTCTCTCTCTCTCTCTCTCTCTCTCTCTCTCTCTCTCTCTCGTTATTCCCGACCCCAACCCCCCGAGGCAGGTATTCCTGCTTCCATTTTACATAGGAGAAAACTTAGCGTCAGAGAGGCTCCGTCATTTCCCCAAGGTCCCACAGCTGGCCAGCACCAGAGCAAGGACCCTGCTATGTGTAGTCCCAAGACGCGCTGTGCTTTTCACTGGCCGAGCTCACCCTCCCTGCACCTGGGCACATGCCAGAGCCTGGCCTGGGCTGGGTGGTCTCAGCCCCAGAGAAGCTTTGGATTCCTTGGCACCAGCCCTCCAGCGCTCCAGTCCAAGGCCAAGTGCCCAGGCCCTGCCCCCCTCCCTTACACTCCCCCCCGGCCCCCCCCCTCCCCCCCGCCGTGAAGCCCTGTAAGAACACAACCTACTTCTGTTGGTACATGTTATAATGAGCCTGGGGACCCACAGCCGGGGAGGGGGCCTGTTCCATGTAGATGGCACTGCCCCCGGCAGAGTCCGCAGATGTCACAAACCTGGAGGAGGAAGCAGAGCAGAGCCTCTGAGGCCGCTGACACGGGGAGGGGGGCACCCTGGGCACTGGCCCATGGTGAGACCAAGGCCGGTTCCCTCCCCAGGGCTGAGCCCTTGGACGGGAGGGGTGGCGGGGAGGGGTGAGGACAGCAGGGAGGGGGTGGCGGGGGAGGGAACAGAGGCAGCAGGAGACCAGAGCTGGGCCCCGGGCACTTACTCAGGGACCACTTGCTTGATCTGTGGCTTCACGTACCCGTCCACCGCTTTAGCTGCCGAGGGGGGAACTGTGATGAGAACCAAAGTTTCCGGGAGCTTGCCGGAGGGCGGAAGCCCCACTCCTCACCCCTGGAGTCCGCCTCTGATCCCGGTTGCTGGGGGCCTCAGCCAGGATGAGATGGCCACGGACCCCGAATGGACACGGGCTGGCGGGCCAGCCAGAGGGCCACCCAGAGTCGGGCTTCCGTCTCATCCCTGCTTGGGCCTCCTTTGCTGGCCCTTTGCTCTCTCTCTCCCACCCCTGCCCCTGCCAAGGACACAGAGCCAACACCAAGGAGCACACGCAGCCAATGGGCTGGGGACAAGCCGAAGAGGAAAAACCTGTCCCCTGCGCTCCTGCCCTGACGCCCCGGGGGCAGCACGGAGGGCGGGGCGCAGGGCCGGCAGGGGGAGAGGTGCCTTCTCCGTGGGTTTGACTCATCCCGGCTCCTCCCCAGCACTGCAGCCTCCTCTCCCAAGGGCAGGAGGGAGAGTCTACCGGCTTCTCCCTCCGCAGAGAAGAGAGTCCGCTTCGTGGTCTCGCCTCCCCTCGCCAGCCCTGACATCCCCTGCCCTGACATAACCCTCTGCGCCATCCCGGGACCAGAGCCCCCGGGGCCTGCTGGGGGAGCCCCCGCCGCCCAGCCGGAGGTGTGCCCGCGGGCCGCGGGGGGCGGGGAGGACCGCGGGGGGCGGGGAGGACCGCGGACGCACCGAGCACGGGCGTGTAGTACTTGGAGAAGACCTCGTCCTTGGGCCGGTCGGGGAACACGTAGATGAGATAGTTCAGGTCGCCCAGCCGGTCGGCCAGGGACCGGATGGAGAAATCCCGCGTGGTGAACGGCTTCAGGTTCCACAGGTTGCGGTCGGCTGTGAAGGGGACGAGCTCGTTCCCACAACCCGCAACCCACCGCCGCCAGGAGGAGGCCTGGGGCTGTGGGGTTCAGGGCAGGCTGGTGGGGACACCTGGTCTCTCTCTTTTTAAAAAATATATTTTATTGATTTTTTTACAGAGAGGAAGGGTGAGGGATAGAGAATCAGAAACATCAATGAGAGCTGACACCGGTTTGGCTCAGTGAATAGAGCGTCAGCCTTCGGACTGAAGGGTCCCAGGTTCGATTCCGGTCAAGGGCATGTACCTTGGTTGCGGGCACATCCCCAGTAGGGGACGTGCAAGAGGCAGCTGATCGATGATTCTCTCTCATCAATGTTTCTAACTCTCTATCCCTCTCTCTTCCTCTCTATAAAAAAATCAATAAAATATATTTTAAAAAAAAGAAAGAAACATCAATGAGAGAGAAACATCGATCAGCTGCCTCCTGCACAACCTCCCCTGGGGAGGTGCCGCATCCAAGGTACATCCCTTGACCGGAATCGAACCAGAGACCCTTCAGTCTGCAGACCAACGCTCTATCCACTGAGCCAAACCAGCCAGGGCGACACCCGGTCTCTTACTAGTCCCCACTGCAGCCCCATCCCTGAGCTCCCTGGCCCAGGGCGAGGAAACGGCCGTGGGAACATCTACCCAGGCTGGGTCAGGGCAGGGAAGGGAGGGCATGCCTCTGCTGAAGGCCTCAGCCGGCGGGTTTGAGGCTCTCCGAATGGGAAACGATGCAAAGGGGATGTGTTTCCTCCCGGACTCTGAGCTCCGCTCCCCTCTTTCCCACCAGGCGCCGTCTGAGGACGCGGGCCCCGCGGAGAAGGGGGGGCGGGGAGCGTGGGGCTGGCGCGTGGACAGAGAGGGCACTCACGCGAGTCAAACTTCCAGGCGATGGTGATGCCCCCGATCTCCGAGTCGCTGAAGCGCAGCAGGAAGGTCCCGTCGGGCTTGTTGATGAGCAGGTCGTGGGCCTGCTGCTTGTTCACAAAACCTAGGATGGCCCTGGGCGCACGGAGCATACGGTGTCACCGCTGGGCCTGCGGCCGCTGTCCCGCGCCCGCGCCCTCCCAGCCCCCTGCCCGCCCGCCATTCCTCACCCGTCGTTCCAGTGCGGCTTGTGATGCTTCTTCAGCACCTCCATGACGCCGTCAAACCACTGCCAGAAGGTGTAGTTCCAGCCCGGCAGGTTCTCCTGTGAACCCCCGACACCCCACGTCAGCGCTTGTCCTCATCCGCACCCTCTCCCACTTCCCCGCCCTACGGTCCCACTCCCCGGCCGTCCATCAACGGGCACGCTCCCAGCCCCTCTGCCAGGGAACTGGAGTCAATGCACCTCTGGTCTGAGACCCAGAGGCCCAGACAGCCCCATGGGGCGGGGGATGGACGTACAACAGCCGTTCCTGCCCAGCCCCCTCATTCACAGAGGGGGAAACCGAGGCCCAGAGCAGGGGAGGGGCTTAGCCAAACAGTTAACAAGGCGGGTCCAGAGCCCAGGGATCCTGGCTCTCAGTTCCGGCTCCTTTCTATGGTCCTGCCTGGCTGTCCCAGCGGACTGCATTCCCTTGGGGTACCAGCCCCCTCCCTCTCTCCTGCTTGGGACGGAGGGTGGGGCACTGGCCTCGGCCAGAACCCTGTCCCTGAGGGGGGGAGGGGTGGCAGGGCCCAGGGGGGCCAGGCTGGCGGGCAGCGGGCGGCGGGCCCTCACCCTGTTGAACTGGGACCAGGACACGGACATGCTGTTGTAGTCCTCCAGGTGGCTGCTGCTGCCGTTGAACAGCTTCTGCGCCAGGAACACGAGGTTCTCCTTGGTCAGGCCCCGGTTGCTCTGCACCTCGGCCTTGAACTTCATGTTGAGCGCCTCGCACAGCTGCGGCCACAGCACTTTGTCTGGCACGGCGAAGGGCACCCTGCCCTGAGGGGGAGAGGAGAAGGGGCGGGTGCGATTGAGGGAGCAGGACATATTCTCACGCTAACACAGACACACAGACACAGAGATAGACACACAGATACCGAGGGACAGAGGGGACTGAGGACAGAGATCAGGGACCCAAACCCCAAGCCTAAGGAAGATCTGGGGCCAGATCCCCAAGGCCACGCTCATGGACCTGGGAGACCCTAATCCTAAGCCCGGAGCCAGGGGCATGCCGAGGGCAGGGCTCTCCCAACAGCTGCCCCTCTCCGCTCTCCTCGCTCAGGCTGGGCCAGGGGTGGGGGAGGACCGACCGCTCGGCAGGGCCCCGAGGGGTTGGGAGTGACCCCGGGAGGTCCCAGGCTCCGGAGACGGGCCCCGGGGGACTCACCGGCTCGGCGAAGGCGTTGTCCCACAGCACGGTGGCCGTGGCGTTGTGGTCCTGGCTGCCGTGAACAATGACAACCACGGGGAGGGACAGGGTCTAGGGGAGTCCAAAGGATGGGAGTTGAGGGCACACGACCACCCTCTTGCCCTCGGCTTTGGGCCAGACTCCCCACCCTCACTGCTTCCCCACAGGCCCCTCCCGTCAAAACCAAAGCAAAACACACACACAAAGCACAGAGTCTTTCCTCTCGGCCCGCCGCCTGAGTTCCATGGGCTGGTGCCGGGTTATAACACCGCCGCCTGAGTTCTGTGGGCTGGTGCCGGGTTATAACACCGCCGCCTGAGTTCTGTGGGCTGGTGCCGGGTTATAACACCGCCGCCTGAGTTCTGTGGGCTGGTGCCGGGTTATAACACCGCCGCCCGAGTTCCGTGGGCTGGTGCCGGGTTATAATACCGCCGCCCGAGTTCCGTGGGCTGGTGCCGGGTTATAACACCGCCGCCCGAGTTCCGTGGGCTGGTGCCGGGTTATAATACCGCCGCCTGAGTTCTGTGGGCTGGTGCTGGGCTAGCACACCGCCTGGCACACGGGCACCAGCAGAGAGAACGCAGGCTTTCTGAGGGCATCACAGGGCATCGGCGTCGGAGCTCTCTGTCTTTCCTGAACCGGCCCGGCAGCCCGGGCAGACCCCTTCACTTTCCGGGGTGGCCCGGGGCGAGGGGGCGCGTGCCTCACCTTCACCTGGAACACGAGCTCGTTGCTGCCCACGCTGAACTGGGACTCGAACAGGACCGTGAACTTCTCCTCCGTCACCGACTCCGCGCCCCGCCGGTCCGCACGCTTGATCCTCTTCAGCGACTGCATGGGGGCCGGGGCGGGGCGGGGGGACAGGCGCTGGTTACGGGGACCGAGCTCCGGGCACACCGCCCCTCCCAGGGCCGGGCCAGCCTCACCATGTTCCTGAAGTGGGCGCTGAGGGTGCCGGTGGCCTGGTGGTACTCCATGACGCAGCAGTTGTTCAGGATGTCGCCGCTGCTCTCGCTGTGGGAGAGAGGGGCGCCCTGTGTCCACACCGGCCCCGGCCAGGAGCACAGACCCACCCCGGCCCCCGAGAACATCCTTCGGTGGGTCTGGGCCTCACTTCCTCATCAGCCTGACAGCACCCAACGGCCTTCAAGGGTGGGGTCCGGGTCTCTCTCATGGGGTTCAATGACCTTGGGCATCAAGACTGACGTGAGGCCCGTCCGCTTCTAGTGAGCTTAAGATCGTGACCACAGCCTGCAAGTATCCCCATGACCACCCCTGCCTCCTCCCGGGCCTCCCTGGGGTCCTCTTCCCGTATCCACAATAAGCCGGCCCTGCTGCCTCATCAGGTGCTGAACAGGCAAGTGGGCCACCCTCCGGCTCCTGCACTCACTCTTCCTGTTGCCCCAGACATTCTTTTTTATTTTCTTTATTGTTTAAAGTATTACATATAGTAGTACCTATATCTCCCTCCCCCCCCCCCCCCATTTACCTTCCCCCAGCCTCCCCTACCCTCTGTCGCATGCCCTCACCACCCCCCTCCCTGCCCCCCGTGTCTTGTGCCCATGGGTGTGCTTACAGGCATGCATACAAGTCTTTTGGTTGATCTGTTTCCCTCCCTCCCCCACACGCCCCAGCCTTCCCGCGGTAATCTGACAGTCTGTTTGGTGCTTTACTGCCTCTGTAGGCTGGACCTCCTCCTTCAGGTCTCCATTCGAATACCGTCTCAGAAAGGCCTTCCTCGCCCACCCACGTGGTGTGGATACGTCCGTCCAGACGCCAGGACGGACCCTGTCTTAATTTCCTTTCTGCGGCGTGTCGCTTTCTGACACCGCCTGGTTTTCAAACGCCCAGGACCGCCTCCCGCCCCAGCCAGAACGTGAGGCTGAGAAATGAGACCCCCGTGGCCGTCTTCCCCACCCGATGCCCAGACCACAGGGCGGCACTCCGTCCACATGGCCCGTCTCCCACGTCTCACATCCATCCGCTCCTCATCCCCTCAGGCTCCGCACCCTCTGTGAGCGGCCAGCCCTGGGCACCCTGCCGCACACACACCCTCCGGACAAGGCCCAGATCCTCTGCCCGCCCCGGGCTCCTGCACTAGCTGCCTCCCCTTCACCCTGCGGCCCGAGACCCAGTGTCACGGCTCCGCCTCCATCATGACCCACTCCCACACGCCTCCCCCATCGCTCCCCGGTCGTCCATCATGCCTGCTGCCTGCTCTTCTAACCAAGCACAACCACGTTCTGTCTGGATTATACCGTGTCCCGGTGCTTAGCACAGGTCCTGGAACACCCCCGCAGGGCATCCTTGTTGACCTACTGTGTGCTGAGCACAGTAGGGCGGGGGAAGGCCTCTGTTCAGGAGGAGCAGAGTGAACACCGGACAGACAGAATGAACAGGAGAGACATGGACAGTGTTTGACGGAATGCTGTCCTGTCACCAGGCCTCCCTCCACGTGCAGGACCGCGGAGGCCCCGGACGAAGCACCGAGTCAGGCCCCGGAGAGGAGGGGCGCACGTACTTGCGGGTGTTCTCGTTCTTGAGCAGCGACTTGGCCTGCTGCTCGCTGATGATGGTGGCCTTCACCTGGGGCGGGTTCATGTGCACGTTCAGCTTCCCCCCCACCAGCAGGCGCACGGTGGCTGCGAACTTGGTCTGGGTCTTCAGCACCTGCGGGGGCTGCTTCTCGATGATGAACGTGCTGCGGGACCCAAGGGCGAGACGCTGCCTCAGGGGCCGGGCGCTGGCCCCCGTGGGGAGGGGGGCCCCACAGGGCTCGGCGGGCAGAGGGAGGGCACGGGCCTGGGAGACCCCGCGCCCGGGGAGGCCGCCGAGAGCGGAGGGGAAGGCGGGAGGGGAGGCGGGGAAAGGGACTGGGCAGCGGGCACGGGGGCAGGAAGCAAGGGCAGCCCGGGGAGCGCTCACAGAGACACGGGACAGAGGGAAAGGGTGTGAGCAGACAGACAGGATTCCAGTGAAGCCCCCCCATCTGCAAAGCACCCCCTGCCTCCCGCAGCCAACTCCATGCGGAGCCGGGTGGGGCCGAGAGGCGGCAGTCACCTGGTCACCAGGGCCGAGATGATGTCTGTGATGGTGGCATTGACCTCCGCCAGCATCTCCTCCACGGGGCCGGGGATGGGCAGCTGCTGGCACAGGTGCTCGGCTCTGCGGATCTGCTGCCGGTTCTGCCAGATGATCTCGGCCAACTTCTCACACCTGCACGCCCGCCGCGGGGCCAGAGGAGAGGACAGGCCTTCACCCTTCCCCAGGCCACAGGGGAGAGGCGCCCGGCTGGGGGCAGCCCCAGGACCCAGCCCACCTCCCCCAGGGAGGCTTGGCACCTCAGCGCCCACTCCTGTCCACTGGGCAGAGCAGGACAGGGGCTGCCCTGACTTCCAGAAACACAGACGCCCAGGAGGCGGGACCCTGATGTGTACCCAGCCCAGAGCACCTGGCCCTGCCCCACCCCCAGCACAGGGACCCCCTCCCAGGGAGGGCATGGCTGCAGGCTCCCAGGTCTGTGTCGGGAGCCAGACCACGGGTGAAGCAAGACCTGCCACGGGACATAGCGAGCGGCTGCACATGGAAACACGGGGCAGCATGAGCAGCTGGTAGACCACCCCGAGCCCCTGCCCCCCTCCCTGCCGGCCCCGGCCCCCACCCCCATTACCAGGACTGCAGCACGTCCAGGCTGCCCTCAGGGGGCCCCCCATTCCCGGCCAGCTGCTGCCGCCGCTTCCACTGGATCAGCTCGTCGTCCAGGATGATGGTCTGCTGCTTCCGCAGCAGCTGCAGGGTCCGCTGGTGCTTCTCGGCCAGCTCCTGAGGGGGGGGGGGCTCGCTCAGGAGGCCGGTCCCCCCAACCCCCGCCTGCTCTGCCTCACGGGCCCCACAGGCCCCCCGCCCCCCACCCGGGGTCCTGGCCCCCCACCCGGGTCCTGGCCTCCCCACCCGGGGTCCTGGCCCCCCACCCGGGTCCTGGCCCCCCACCCGGGTCCTGGCCCCCCCACCCGGGTCCTGGCCCTCCCACCCAGGGTCCTGGCCCCCCACCCGGGTCCTGGCCTCCCCACCCGGGTCCTGGCCCCCCACCCGGGTCCTGGCCCCCCCACCCGGGTCCTGGCCCTCCCACCCAGGGTCCTGGCCCCCCACCCGGGTCCTGGCCCCCCCACCCGGGGTCCTGGCCCCCCACCCGGGTCCTGGCCCCCCCACCCGGGGTCCTGGCCTCCCACCCGGGGTCCTGGCCCCCCACCCGGGTCCTGGCCCCCCCACCCGGGGTCCTGGCCCCCCACCCGGGTCCTGGCCTCCCACCCGGGTCCTGGCCGGCCCCTCTCTCGGTCCCGGCAGCTCAGGACGCGGCCCCCTCGCCCGGAGGACGGCCGCCCACTCACCACGCGGTACTGCTGCAGCGTCTGCGCCTCGCGCTGCAGCCAGGCCTCCAGGGACGCCTGCTTCTGCTGCAGGGCCGTCTCCCGGCTCAGGCGCTCCTGCGGGGTCAGCTGGGCCAGCTGGGCGAACTGGGCTGCGGGGGACAGCACACCCGTGGCCACGGTGCCCGCTCCCAGCAGGAACCCAGAGAAGCCACGTCCCTCGCTCCGCAGACAAGACCCTCCGGGGACGTGTCTGACGACGGCAGTCAGGGCTCTGGCAGCCCAGGGCCCCGAGGAGCCGGCCTCACACCCGGCCCCCCAACGCGGAGCTTTCCTCCGGAGACCGGGAGGCAGAGGCTGTGGGTGCAGCTGAGGAGGACCCCCCGCCCTCGCCCGCACGGCCGGGCCCAGCCCTCCTCTGCCGCCTCGGGGCCCAGCGTGGAGCCAGCTGCCTCGTCTGCCTCGGCCTGGCCATCGCTGGCTGGGTGGACTCGGGGACCCCTCTCTCTCCTGTGCCTCAGTCTCCCCTGTGCACACGGGGAAGCCCGCTCCCTGCCTCAGGGGCTGCGTGGGGACAGAAGGCTGACGTGGAGAGCGCTCAGGAAGCCGCCGGCCGGGGAAGCTCCTGGGGAGAGCTGGTCCGTGCAGCTCCCTGGGCTGCAGGACAGGCCTGAGGGGGAGGGACCCGCAGCTCCCGGCCCCCCTCCCCCGCAGGCTGGCCTCCCGGGGGCTCTGCTCCCGCCCGGCCGCCGCCTCCGGGCACAGCTCCTCTCCTGGGGGAGGAGGGTCTGCCCAGGAAGGCGCCCAGCACGGGTGTCCAGGTTGGGGCACGGTGAGCTCAGCGGCCACCAGGACGGGGAGAGAGAGAAGATGGAGAAGAAAGAGGAGGGGGGGAGGGGCCTACGCAAGGGCAGCGAGACTGGCGCCTCCTGCAGTGGCTCAGCTGCCTGAGCATCCTCTGGTGCCCCCAACAGCCAGGGCACCCACAGAGGGCAAACGCTCAACGCTCTCCCTCTCTGTCCTCAGGTGGGGATTTAAAATAAATAAGAAGAAAAAAAAGTAGGAATATTCTCTGAGGAAAAGGAGGCAGCTCGCTTCGTATCAGCGTGAGGAAGCTCAGCAATGGCAGGAATGGGGAGTGAGGGAGGCACAGTTACCCTCGTAAAAACATCAGCTATGAAATACGTACGACACAGGGGAGGCAGAAAGAATCACATAGAAACACCTGTGACTTCATGACCAGCTTAAGAAATCCAGCATTTCCCAACCAAAGCCACCGCCCACCCCCACAGCCTGCCACCCACCCCCGCCAGGGGAGCCGCTCTCCTCCGTTCTGGGGTGATCATGCGCAGCCAATGGCCATGGGGAGCTCCCAGGGCCCTTCCTCGGGCTGAGTCAAGGCGAGGTGAGCATCAGCACGTCTTGGTCCAGCTCCTGGCAGGCCTCTGAGGGCCATGTCACCCTGACCGAGGCCCCGCCCCAAGGTCACTCAGGCTGGGACGGACCAGAGCAGCTCCGGCCCCCAGGAAGAGCCCGGCCGGAGGAGGGGAGGCGGAGACCTGGCTCCCCTCTCCCCACAGGGGCCCGTCCCCGGGGGAGCAGCAGGGGCCCTGGTGCCGCCTCGGGAGTCCCGCCTCCACAGGGCGGGGGGCGGGGGCGTCCCCAACACCTGGTCCGGCCTCCCTATGGGAGAGACCGGTTACTCTCTCCTGGCGATGGGCAGGCGTTCCTGGGAAGGACGCCAGGGGAGGTGGGGCAATTGTCTGCTCCGCTGGAGGGAACGGAGCCTTCCCTGCACAACAGATCGATAGTCTGTGTTTCTGACGGGGAACCTGATAAGTGAGACCGAACTGACACTGCGTGAGGGGTACGAACCCAAACCAGAACCCAAACCCAAACCCACACACAGGAAACGGAGAACCAGGAACAGGATCATCGACGTGGTCACCGGTGCCCGGCCTGGGACAGAACTGATAGCGTGGCTGCCCTGTTCCCTCACCTAGGAAGTGGGCCTTCTTTTCTGTGGGGCCGGTCAGGTGTGGAAGCCGATGGGAAGAAGACAGGCTAGAATCATCCCACCGGCATCTATGCCACACCTGCTGTGACTCCGGCCATGTGCTGGCCACGGAAAACACTGACAGGGCAGGGTTAGGCGGAAAGCTAACAAGGCAAATGAAAAGAGAATCCTACGAAAAGTTAAATAATAATAAAAGGAAAAATAGAGAAACGAAAACCGGATAAGAACGAAACTGAAAATAAGTACTGAAATACAGACCTCAATACCACTGTATTAAATGTTACATTAAATATCATTGGACTAAACACCTTGACTAAAAGCAGTGGTTGCCAGAATAAATACAAATGCAAGACAGTTATATGCTGTCTACGTTTAAAAATTTTTTAAAGCATGGAAAAGATATGCTGTGCCAATAGAGAACTGGAAGGCTTGAGAAGTTATGTTAATTTCTGATAAAGTAGACTTCAAGACAAAGAGTATTACCAGAGACCGAGAAAGATACTTCATAATTATTAAAGTGTCAATCAATAGACAATTGTCATAAATGTATGTGCATCTACTAACAAAGCCTCAAAAATACATGAAGGAAATATTTACAGAAATAATTGGAGAAGTATACAATTCCACAATATAACAGGAGAGTTTGATACCTCTCTTCCAGCATCTAATAGAACTTTTAGGCAAAAAATAAATAACGACATAGATCCATGGTTCTCTAAGAGGAACACGGATGCCTGGAGGGTTCCCAAGACCCTTACAGAAGTTCCACAAAGCCAAAACTGTTTTCAAAAGTCATAAGACTTTGCCTTTTTCTTTTTTAGTTTCATAATTATACAGTGGCATTTTCAAGAGGCTGCAAGATATATGATATTACAACAGATTGAAAGCAAGATCCAGCTATCTCCCTAACACTGAAGAGATGTGTAAAAATGTATAGCAATGCCACCCTACTTACTATATTTTGTTCTGGAAAATATAGATTTATTTTACTTTATTTCTTTATACAATTTTATTATGTTAACATAATAAACATATGTACTGAATATATTTTAAATATTTATAGTGATTATAATATATATGTTACATAAATATAGCTATATTATATACAATGTGCAAAATATATATTATATAAATATTTATTACATACATTTAAATATTTTTTATAATAAGAATTGTTATATTTGTTAACATTACGGAATTTATTATTTGCTGCTTTTTGATGAAACACAGCAGAAAATACATTCTTTTCAAGTCCACCAGATACACTCACCAAGACTGAACATATGCTGGGCCATAAAACAAGTCTCAATAAATTTAAAAGAATGGAGATCATACAGAGTACGTTCTCTGACAACGATGAAATTCAATAATGAAATGGAAAATGAAATCAATAATGGTATGACATCTAGAAAAAATATCTGGACATTAAACAATACCCTTCTAAACGCATGTGCAAAAGAATGAGAAGAGAAATTAGAAAATACTCCAGACGGAATGATAATGAATAGACAGCATATTCAAAATCAGGAGCGGCAGCTAAAACACTGCTAAGAGGGAAGTTTATGGCTCTGAATCCATGTACTAGGAAAGAAGAAAGGTCTAAAATCAATTACCTGAAGAAGCAGGAAAAAGAAGAGCAAAGGAGAAGATAGCCCGACACCTCCTGTTCTCACTAGGATGGGGGGGACAGCCCTGCGAGACAGGAGAGCTGTCCACTGTCCCCTCCTCCTTCCAGCCCCAGCTCCTGTAAGGAGGACTAAAGAAGGGGCGTGCCTGGAGTCCCACCTCTCCCAGCCTGGGCCAGTCTGGGAACTCTCAACCCAAATGCTCCCTCTGACTGGGGAACACTCTGCCCTTATTCATTTCTTCATTGAGATAGTCACTGAATACCTACAATTAGGGAGACAATACTGGTTAATAAAGTACAGTGATTTATAAGCAACTCAGGCCACGTAACTTGCTTTCTTTGAACCTCAGTTTTACCATCTGCAAAAGAGAGATAATGCAACTCCCTACATCCTACAACTGCTTGTTGTGAAGGCTGAGTGGAGTCATGCATGCAAAAGGCTTAGCCCGGAGCCTGGCCCGCAGCGAGGGCCCCATCCCCAGGAGCCACAACTCCTCCCGGGCTCTGGGGAAGGCTCCCAGGACACAGACACGACCTCGTCCCCCCCTGCAGGAGCTCACAAAGTGGTCCTCGCTCCCATCCTCACAACGCACACCACCCCCGCTGCCGCGGCCTCACCTTGGATCCGCAGGCTCTCCTGGTACTGGATGATGAAGTACTCCTGCGTCTGCTGCAGCTTCTTCAGCTCGTTCTCCGTGTCCTGCGTGACCAGACGCAGCTCCTCGAAGGTCTGGTTGATCTGAAGGTGCTTCTGGGACATGGCGTCCACCAGCATCCCAACGGGAGAGGCGCCCTGGGGACATATCAGACACGCAGGCCGCAGTGAGCTGGGCGGGGAGGAAGTGAGAAAACCTCGGGCTTGGGGGAATGCCAATACTACAGACCCCAAACTCTGACTCTAGGGTCAAAAGGAAGGGCGAGTTGAGCCAGAAGGATCGTCATTGGTCAGAACGAGGGTGGAAGGGACCAAGCAGGAGGAGAGACATGTGAGCTGGCAGACTGTGGAATCTTCCTACGGAATCTTCACAGCAGAAGCTTCGATTGCCGTTCTGGCCTCCACTGGAGTATCCCAAACACAGTCTCTTCTAAATTCTCTTAGAAGAGACTAGAACCCAACACCTCCCAAGAGTTAACTGGGTTTTCCTACTAATGATGAGGACCCCTCCTTCCACATTCTTTCACTGACCCGATGCCATGGGCTGTGCTAGGTGCTGGGGACAGCGTGGGGAACAGGCTAGGTCAGTGGTCAGTAAACCGAGGCTTGCAAGCTGTGGTTTGCTGCTCTGTTGACTAATGAGTTTGCCGACCACTAGGAGATGGGCTTAATCACCAGGAATAGCAACAGCCTGCAATTACTGGAATCGAGAGTCTAGGTCAGTGGTCGGCAAACTCATTAGTCAACAGAGCGGCAAAGCCAGCGTCTGCTCCCACAACAGCTACTTTCTGTCCCTTAAACACACAGCACGTCGCTGCCTCGGGGCCTTTGCACTTCTTGTTCCATCCCTCTGGAACATTCTGGCACCAGATGTTCCCAAGGCTGGCACTTCAACTGGTACCTTTTCAGAGTGACCTTCTCTGAAGGGCCAATTCCAAACAGCACCACCCTTATCTGAGAGTGTCTAGCTCTTGGGTTTTTCTTCTTCCTTTTCTTTTTAAATATTTTCATTGATTTCAGAGAGGAAAGGAGAGAGAGACATGAAAACATCAACAGTGAGAGAGAATCATTGATGGGCTGCCTCCTGCACATCCCTCCTGGGGATCAAGCCCACAACCCTGGGCGTGTGCCCTGACTGGGAATCGAACTGTGACCTCCTGGTACATAGGTTGATGCTCAGCCATCTTTCTTGTCTGCCTCCCTGCCCTAGGATGTGAGCCTTCTAAGTGCCAAGACCTCGTCTGTCTTGTGCATCACCAAATCCCCAAGGCCTAGATCATCAAAGGTGTCCAAGAACAGCCTCTCGGCTAGGAGAAAGGATGATTCCCATCCCCTGAGCTCCCCTCCCCCAACCATGACAACACCTGCTCGAGGACACGTAGTTCCTAACTGGCGCCTAATTCATTTGTATGTTTACAGCCAAGGGACTCCAGGGCTGTCCTGAAAGACCCTCTGGCTTCTGCTTCCTCTCTGGCTTTCCCCATCAGGACTCTCCACGGGGCTCCCCTCTCCCCAGGTGCACTATTTGCAAGTCTTCAAATATGATAAGATGGCTCTTGCCTTCCTGCCCTCACAAATACTGTTGTAATTTTCACTATAATCTCTTCCCACCTCCTCCCTCCTGCTTTCTCCACTGTAGTTCAGACCTCTCCTTCCTCAGGACACGCCCGCTGCCGCCTGCCCCAATTTGAGCTGGGTGCTTTTCCCCACATATGCCTCCTTAGGCCTCCGTTCACCGCTAGACAATCAGTCATCACCCAGACTCCCCGGGGACAGGTCTTTATCTGTAAGGCTAGCCCAGGGCCAGACGCACCGCAGGACCTCAGTACAGGTTTGTGGAATGAACTGCCCAATTCCCGAGATCAGTGTTCACAACAAATAGATAACACATGACCTGTGCTCCCGGCACTATTCGGCGGTCTTTCCCTGTGTGATGTCATTTTATGAAATTCATTTTGCTTTATCGCAGGTAGCATAACATTGGTACCATTGTCCGAGCAGATGTTCGATGCCTTTATGATTCCAGAACCTGGAGAATGAGTCCCTATTCTGCCTCTCTGGGCCTCACTTCTCTGAGCTTGACTGTGTTAATTTTCTGACACAGACCTTGGCTCCAATTCTCCTCACAGACCGTCCCGGAGAAGATTTCTTATGTGGCCCTGGCCCATTTATTGAATGACAAATCTTTTCCCTGGTGATTTGTAATGCCATTTCTGACATAGACTGAGATTCCAGCTGTGTGTGTGAGTGCGTGGGTGTGTGTGTATGTGTGTGTTGTGTGTGTGTGTGTGTTTAGTTAGGGCTTCCTCTTCTGTGTCATCGGTCTGTTTGTCTGTCCCTGGCCCACATAGCATCTCATTTAATGCTCACAGTAATCCTGCAAGGTAGGTACGATCACCATCCCTGCTTATAATAGGCTCAGAGAGGTTAACTTGTTCAAGTTACACAGCTAGAAAGTGGTGGAGCCAGGGACTGAAGCCAGGGGGTCACTCCACACCTGCAAACAACACTGTTCCTCACACTTGCTCGTGTCTCTTATTTCCCTGGGGTTCTCTCGTGCCCGTATGTATAAGGCGCGGTTGTGTCCGGAGAGAAAAGACTTCCCAGCTCCTCTCCCCACGCCCAGGGGGCACTCACGTTGTTGGCTTCTCGCACCAGCCTCTGCTCGTTGTACAGAATGTGCCGGATGCAGCGGACCAGCTCCAGGGGGCAGCGGTCATACGTGTTCTGAAAGAATCCAAGAGCAGCTACCAGTAGCCATCCTCTGTGCCTACCATGCATGCCCACACCTTCCTCTCCTCCAGTCCTGCCTCAGCTTCTCCCCCACCACCACCCAGAAGTCTCTGGAACTGTCACCACATACCTCTGTCTCTCCTTGACTTGATTTCCCCCTCCCAGATCTCCGTTTGGTTGGCAGTGCATTAGAAACCCACTTTCAACCTATCATCCCCTGTGACTTTCCTATCAACGAAACCCTATGACATGGCAGAAATGACTGTCCCCATTTCGAAGATGAGAAGACCGATGCTTGGCGAGGTTCAGTGCTTATACAGAGTGAAGCAGATGAGTGAGCAGATGACTCAGACCTCAGAGCCCCTCATGTTGAGGTGAAGGAACTTTCCACCGTGCTCCAGCTCTGGGTTCCTATTCTGCTTCCCTCTTTGCCCCAGGTTTCTCCTGCTTCCTCCCTCTGGTGGGATGGGCTTTTTATTTCCCTGGCACCCAGCTGCTTATGTCTAAAAGTGGTTCTCTGAGAAATACGAGTGACTTCCAATAAATGCCTGACTATGATTACTACCCACACCCCTTTCCTGCTCCCACTAAAACTTCCTCTCTCCCCCCTCCTCCCCCCACTCCCCTCAAGGGAAGGAGAAGCTACATCTTCCATCTCAACCCTCATTCAAGGCTCTTTCAGCTGACAACTCTGTGCCTCTCCTGTCCCCCTTCCAGAGCCCACTCCCCCCCATCCCTCCACCTGAGAGGGTGTCTGGAGGCCTCACTCCCTCACTTCTAGAATCTGTCCCTCCTCCTTTCTCCTATAAAGGAATCCTGCTTGATCTGTCCAGAAGGCGGTTTCACCCATCCTCCTCCTCTTGGGGACAAGCACCCCCCCCCCCACACACACACACACACTTCTGGCTTTGTAATATGCTAAAGGGACCCACCAGGTCTGGTTCAGAAAGAGGGGGTGGGGGAAATCGAAGGGCAGAAAAGTTGCCCGTAAGGTCGAGGTCACACGGTGAGTCAGGGAGTGTCCAGGCCAGGAAAAACCCAGGGGCTCTGATGCTGGAACCAGCAGGCGGACACTGCCTCCCTGCCCACGACCCCCGCGGGGCTCGCACCCACCTGGAGCTGCTTGGCGTAGTGCCCCAGCTTGATCTTCAGCAAGAACCCGTCTTCCCCCACCTGGTGCTCCGCCTTCTTCTGCAGCTCCTGCACCAGGCCCTGCAGGAGCTGGGAGGCCTTGTCTTGGTCCTGGTGATTTTCTGGGTCGATGGCATCCCTTGGGGCGGGGCAGGGTAGAGAAGAAGCCTTCTGTGGTGCAAGGAAGCCAGGCAGGCAGCGGGACTCACTCGGAAACCCCAGGCTCCTGACTAAGAGGGCTCCGGCGCCCACAGGCCTTGTTCCTGGCAGCGCCAGGGGCATCGGAGTCCAGAAACACCCCCTCTCCCTTCCCGGGCTCCCCTTTCCCCGTCCCCCTATCCCACGACCATGGAGCCTGGCCCCTTCCTCCCAGAAAGGAGCAGACAGGACCAGAATAACACCCACCCGCACGGAGGAGGAGACCTAACGGCCCCGGGGCCTGGATGGCAGGGTCCGGGGGACCAGGAGGGAGGAAGCCAGCCAGGGGGGCACCTACCAGGGCTGGCTCTCGATCCACTGGGCCAGGTAGTGGCGCACCTCGATGGGGAAGTGCTGGCCGTACAGCACCTGCATCTGGCGCAGCGCATCCCCCTGCAGCTGCTGGGCCTGGATCCAGCCCGCCATGGCCGTTCACCTGGGGGGGCGGGGGGCGGGAGAGGGGGTCGAGCAGATGGCTGAGGAGGCGCCTTGGCCGGGCAGGAGCGAGGAATGGCTGGGCCTGCCCCCGGCTCTGCCATGCCCACCCGTGCCCGGGCCGCCGGGAGGCCCCTCCCTCCCGCAGACACGCTTTCCTGTGCGGGAAGAGAGATGGTGAGGAGGGGAAGGCCGCCCTGCCCTCCAACGAGGAACCCGCGGCGGCCTGGGGAGGGGCCCCCCCGAGAGTCAGGTGCCCTCCTCCTCTTCCTCTCCCCTCGCCCCACCGGGGCTTCCCCGGACGGGGTGGGGTGGGGGGACAGCTAAAAACTGAAAGAGAAACTTGCCCGCCGTGGCCCTCGCTGGGACCTCTCTCTGCAAGAACCCCCCGAGGGCCCTGCCGAGGACCCTGGGTACCAGTTTCTGGGGAGGAGGGGCATCCCAGCCCAGCGCCGCGCTCCCCACGGCGCCCCCTGGACGGCGGGGTCCCCCGGGCACGTGGCCGGAGCGGCTCGGAGAGGGCTGGGGAGACCGGCGCTCCCTCCCTCCCTTCGGCGGTGGCGCCCGAGCCGCTGCGCCCCGCGATCCCGCTCCCCCGGCCCGGAGCCCGACAGCGCCCCCTGCGCCCCGCGCGCGGGGACGACGCCCCCCCGCGGCGCCTCCCTCGGTCCGCGCCCCCCGGCGGAGCGGCGCCCCAACTCCCTCCGGGGCGCGGGGACGGGTCCCCGCTCCCCGCTCCCCCCCGGCCGGCCGTCGGGCTCGGGGCTCGGGGCTCGGGGCTCCGGGCGCGGGGCTCCGGGCGCGGGGCCAGCACGGGAGCCCGTGTCCCCTCGGCGCGCACCCCGCCCAGGACGCGCGGCGCGGCCACCCACCTGGCGGCACTGGCCGTCCGGGCGGCGGGCGGCTCTGGGCCGCGGCTCTGCTCCGGCCCGGCTCCCGGCGGCGGCGGCGGCGGCGGCTGTTACTACAGGAAGGAGCAGAGAGCAGCGATTTCCTCCTCAAAGGTCAGCTGCCTCCGATAGACCATACACAGCGCGCGAGCGCTCGCCAGCACCCCTCCCCGCGGGCTCCCTCCCGCCCCCGCCCCGCCCCGCCCCCGCCCTCGGTCCCGGCTCCCCCGCGGGCCAGTGCGCAGCGGCGGCCGCGGCCGGGCCCCGCGCGGCCGGCTGGGCGGGGGCTGCCCCGACGGCGGGGTCCCCCTCGGAGCCAGGCGCGCGGGAAAGGGGGTGTTTTGGGGCCAGGAAATCCCGGGCGCTTGGAAATCCCAAACCCACGGGCCTCAGTTTCCTCATCCGTAAGAAAGGGAGGGAGAGAGGGCTGGACCGGCTGGAGAGGCGGCATTCGTCATCGCTCGGGGTCTCTAGGTTGAAAATGGAAATGTGTGTGTGTGTGTGTGTGTGTGTGTGTGTGTGTGTGTGTGTGTGTGTGTGGTGTGCGTGCGCGCGTGTGGGCTGGGGACGCGGCTTCGGTGTCTTCAGACGCAAAGCCCTCGGGAGGGGGAAAGACTGGGGATTCCAGAGAAGCCTGCTCACGCCAGCCCCACCGCCCCTCCTTCCACGACTCCTGTGGCCTCGCACTCACCCTCTGCAGCTGAAAAAGAACCTTGGCGGTCATCTGTGGACCCCCCCCCTCCCAGATTTTGCAGACAAGAAATGGAAGTCCAGAGAGGGGAAGGGGCTTGCCCAGCGTGACACAGTGTGCACACAGCCTAGTTGGCAAACTATGGTCCATAAATGACCCTGCCCCTCCCCTCACCCGAGCCCAGTCCCATCGGAAGCTGGTCCTACCTTCAGGCAGGCCCAGGGAGGGCTCCCTTGGATCCTAAAGGCTCGGGATGGCCTGCAGGCCCCGCCAGAGCAGGGAACACCCTTCCCAGGCCTTGCCTGGCGCAGCCCCTCCCTGAGAGCCCCCGGAGGGGCCTGCAGAGTTGGGCAAGGCTGGACTGGAAGCCTTCCATCCCCTTTGCCCAGTTTCCCTCTCCTCTAGGCCTCCTCTGCCTGGCAGCTGGTATTGGCAGCACCAAGCTAGGGGCCAGGCTGGCTGCCCTCTCAGGGCCAAGCCGAGCCAAGACTTCTGGGGGGAGGGGGGCTGGGATTATTCTCTCCCACCCCCTTTTCCTTTCTCTTCCCCCTGGGAGGCCTGCCCTTTTCCATTCTCTTCCCCTTTCCTCTTCTCCACCTTCGTTCCCCTCGCCTCCTCCCCTCCCTCCTCCTTTTTACGTCAGAGAAAACCCCGGAGTTAAAAGCTGCAGGAGGAGCTGGAATGCCTGGGACCCACACACACACTTCCATGTGTGGTCGCAGTCTGAGCTGGCAGGTCCGCGAGGAAAGGAATTGAAAACTGTGGAGGGGGGTTCCCAGAGGATCGAGGGAACCTTGCTCTTTAGATGCTCCGTCGGGGAGCCCCTGGGAGGAGGAAGCCCGCCCCCCCACCTCCCGCTGCCCCCCCACTCCGTGCAATGCATCTGGCAGAGGAGGTTCAGAGGCACAGAGCTGGGGGCACCTGCAATAAGGTCAAGTGCCAGAGCTGGAAACAACCGTAAATATTTACAAATGGGGAAACAGAGGCTGGAGAGGGAAGTGACTTGGCCAGGGCCACGCAGCCTGTCAGCCGCAGATCCAAACCCCACGTGGCACCTGCGCCCGCCAGCCTCTCACGAGGAGCAGGTGGGCAAGTCCCTCGGTGGGAGCAGGTTCCTGGATTTCCGCGTCCTCTGAGTCGTATCTGGAGAGGCACCCACATCTGGGCATCTGGAGAGGAGGATACGGGGGTGCGGGCTCCCTGCCTGCCCACTTCCAGGCAGCCACCTCTCCCGCCTCCTCCCCAGGGCCTACAGGGGCCTACTAGCTGGCAGCCCCACCCACCCACAAAACATCTGGCTGGCTGGGGCCGGGCTTGGCTAGGGGTTGGGCAGTCCCGAGTCCTAAAAAGGTAGCATGGAAGTCCCAGTGAACAAACCTGGAGGGGCGAGCCTACAAGGACATGCTGCAGTGCCCTCAGAGCCCCCCTGTGCTCCTCCCCACGTGTGTCCCGTGATGCATTCTGGCTCCCCCAGACTGTGAGGCTCTGCTTCTTTATTCTTCTCCTGTTCTCTCTCTCTCTGGGCCTCTCTCACTCCCCGGTTGACTCAGTCTGGGTTTCTCTGGTCTCTTGGTGCCTCTGTTCTCCCGTAGAGATGCAGTGGGGAGGGGAGGAGCTTTGGAGCTTTCCCAGGATGAGCAAAGGCCGCCCAAAGGAGTGGACGAGGAAAGGGTGTCAGAGTTGGGTTGGGGGGCAGAGGTGACTGTGGTCATGGCTCCGGATAACACAGCTACCCAGAAATGACAAACTTGGGGTTTCTTTTTGCTTTCAGTCCCCTGGTTTGGTCTCTGCTATTTCTTACCACAAAGCACCCCGGTGGTTTTAGAGGCCCAGACGATAGAGGAGAAAGACTGAGGCCCAGGGGATGGGGTTCAGGAAGGTCAGAGACTGCGTAGGGTGCGGACTGAGCCGGGGGTCCCAGGATGGCCCCCCCTAACTCCCCCCTCAGCCCCAATTCCAAGTCACACCAGTACACGGGGAGTGAGGAAGGATGAAAATATGTGTTACATGTAAAAATAACATGATTGAAGAAACATCTTACGGGTGTCCTTCAAAGAAGATGACCATATTTTATTAGGAACAGTCACGATCCCTGGCCTAGTCTGTAGTTAGCACAGTGTGCACACATCCTGGAATGAATCATGGTACCGTTGTGTGCAAACATGTTTACACACCTCAACTCAACTCATCCTTGCAGTAACCTTGAGGGTAGGCACAGCCAGAAGCAGCCCCCCCCCCCCTTTTTTTTTTTAAATATATTTTATTAATTTTTTACAGAGCGGAAGAGAGAGGGATAGTTAGAAACATCAATGAGAGAGAATCATTGATCAGCTGCCTCTTGCACACCCCCTCCTGGGGATGTGCCCGCAACCAAGGATCATTCTCTTGACCGGAATCGAACCTAAGACCTTTCAGTCCGCAGGCCGACGCTCTATCCACTGAGCCAAACCAGTTTCGGCAAGAAGCAGCCCCTTTGATGAGTTCAGGAGAGAGGCCAGGGAATGCACGTTGCCTGGCCCCGCGGGAAGGGTCTCTGCCGTAGAACCTTTCTCGACCTCCCCCGTCCCCAGCACACACCCACGGAGTGACGATGTCCCCTGGGACTGGGCCAGCCCACGACTGTCCCGTGGCGCTTCCCGTGGCATGCCCACCTCCAAGTCAGCCCGGGCCCCTGCTGTGTGGAACGAGGCCGATGACTGTATGTTGGTGTGAGTTGATGAAGGAAGGAAAGAACTTTCTCACGTCCCCTTGCTGCCCTGTCCTTGGAGACCAGGTTAGCAGAGAAGGCGCTGCGGATGCCCCTACCCTGGGGAGGACAGACAGAGGTCACCTTGACCTAGCCGTCCCTGGGAGGGGGCGAGGGGGGGGGCACAGCACAGAGATGCCTTTGTTTCCTCTGCTGCAGGTCCCTTCTTCAAGGAGAGTTCCTGTTGTGCAAGAGCCAGGGGGAGGTGGTGGGGGGGGGGAGGTGAGGAGCCTTCCCCAGCAGGCTGGAGGTGGTCCAGGGAGGATCTCTGCTCAGTGGAGAAGGGAGAGCTGAAGCCCTTAGGCTCCTAAAGGTCCTGTCTCACCCCCAGCACGCCTCCCCCACAAGGTCTCCCTCCACGCCAGCTCCCACCCCAAGGTGGCTGGAAGGCGGCCGTAGGCCCATCCTCAGCGTGTATATATGGATACCCCCCCAGATCAATGTCCCTGCCTCTCCGCACCCTGGCACCTCCCTGTGGGAACCTGCCCCCATGCTGCTTCATTAGTTCGGGAAACAGCTGCCTGGCCCCGGAATGCAGGCCTGGCTCCAGGATCCAGCTGCCTGGCCCAGTGGGAAGGGTCTCGACCGTAGAACCTTCCCTGACGTCCCCCATCCCCAGCACACGCCCACACGGAGTGAGGGTGTCCCCTGTGGCTGGGTGAGGAGTTTTGTGAGAACTTGGGGGCGGGGGAAGGAACTGCTGGGTCCGGGGAGAAGCTGTTCGCCCTTCCTGCCCCTGTCCCCTTTCCTCCACCGCGCTTCATGGAAGCCCATTTACAGCGAAGCCACGGAGGGAACACAAGGCCATCCCGCCCCGAGGCACAGCGACTGTCCTCCGTTTCTGGGAATAGAGGGAGAGGAGGGGTACGGGGCTGACGGCGTGGGAGGGAGAGGAGGTGCCCGCCAGCCCTGACCACCTGCCTGGGGAGAGATGTGGCAGGACCTGGGGTGGGGTGGGGGGCAGTGTGCAGCACCTGGCCAGTCAGGAGGGCAGGGAGGAGCCCACCCTTCGCAGGGATTGGCTCTGGAGCCTGGCGAGCGAGGAGAGGTGGGTCCTGGGCCCGGAGCTGGGCAGCTGGGCGGGGACTGGTCACTGTCCTGAGTGGGCTGCGTCTGAGCGTACTCCCTCATCCTCATGCACAAGGACTACCCGCCCCCTCTTCCCGCCGAGCTAGTTTCTCCTTCCAGCCTCACAGGAAAGCTTCTGTGGCTCCGCCAGCCCAGGATCCGACCTCACGCCCTCTGGGGTTGGTGTGGGAGAGGGGAGGGCCGCGCCTTTCCTGCCATCCCCCACCGCGCCGCCACTTTCCTTTGTTATGCCCGGAGGGGACTCCTTTCCTTCCGCCTCTGCTTTCCTTCGTTCCCTGGTTTCTTACCGCACAAACCCAGCCACGTCTTCCCTGCCCTCTCCCAGCCTCCAAAGCAGGCTCCCCGGGCCCAGGAGCAAACGGGGAACGTGAAGCCCACATGGAGAACCGGCCAAGGCCCGGCCCCTCCTCGCCGGCTGCTGCCCCGTCTGCATCGGCTGCTGTGATCGCCCTCAGGCACGGGCCTTCCTGTCACTCTGGGCTTCAGCCTGCAGTTCCCCCGATGCCCTGGCTTCTCTCAACGCCACACCTTTGCCCCCTCCATCCCACCTGCCTGCAGTGCCATTCCTCCCTGCACCTCCTCACCTGTCATAGGGTCGGGAGGAAGACACAGAGGCTCTGGCGCCCTAACGACCCGGTGCAAATCCTGATGTGTGACTCCGGGCACATAAGCGCACATAAGCCCGCCTCTCTGAGCTCAGCAAGCTCCTTTGCAAAAGGAGGACAAAGCAAGACCAGCCCAATCCCGCGATGGCTGTGTGGTATCCCTCCAGTGCCTCGCACATGGCAGGTGCTCGGAGGCCTTGCCAGTCCCTGCATTCCTGTAGCCGCTCAGTTCTCCCTGTATTGCAGGTCTCACTAGCAGCCTAAAGGGGGAGGGGAGGTCCTATTGCTTGATGCAGAGTAGGGGTTGGATGAATGAAGGTCCCTAACACAGCACAGGGCCACCTCCGGCTCTGCCAGCTCAGAGATGCCCTTGCACCAGTGCAGGCCTCCGCCTCCCCTCGTACATCCTGATCCACAGCCCCCAGAAGGTTCTCTCCTCTGCCGCCCTGGCCTCTGCCTGCTCTAGTCCCACTGACCTGCTTTTCTGTCCACGGCAGTGGCAACAGCAGCCTCGTCTCTGCCTGGTGCTGGGCGGACTTTGGCGTTCTCAAACCGCCAGGCGAGCCAGCGAGATAGTGGCCGGGTGACACTCTGCTGCCTCCCCCGTGCCCACCCTGCACCCTGGAACAGGCAGCATGGCCCCGGACTCTGTGAGGGGAGGGCACAGTGGCCCTGTCCCCCGAGGTGGGGGGGGGGGCTTTCCAGAGAGCCACCCCCTGACCTCAGGCTGGAAGGGAGCCCCGAGGGGTGAAGCATCGGGGGACGAGAGGGAGAGCAGCGTGGGAGAATCTCCAGGTGGCACGGGCCTGCACGCCTGTCACTCACATCCCATCCCCCAGCTCCACCCTCCGGTCCACTCCCTCCTGGCCCTGCAAACGGGCTGGGGTTGGGCTGAGGTTAAAAAGAGGGGGGGGGAAAGTTCCTTTATCAAACACATTCTGCAAGCCACACATGATGTTTAGATACTTCCATAATCACTCTCTCTATTTTTTTTTTTTAAAGTTCATTTTTCCTATGTTTTAATAGATAGTACAGCATATGGGACAAAAGTCAAGAGTAAAAGGATACATAGTGTGAAGTTAGTGTCTCCATTTTCCTGTCCCCCAGACTCCCCTCTGCAGGGGCAGGCACAGGTACCAGGGCCTTACATACACACCCAGGAAGATTATAGGCCTTTACAAACACATCTAGGCTTTAGCACCTGTGACTTACCCATGAGGGAGACTGAGGCGCGGGATCTATTCTCTGTAGCAGCCACATGATGGTCCAAGTCAACCCCTGGTGAGGAATAAATCAGAGTGCCCCAGCTGGTTTAGCTCAGTGGATAGAGCGTCAGCCTGTGGACTGAAGGGTCCTGGGTTTGATTCCAGCCAAGGGCACATGCCCAGGCTGTGGGCTTGGTCCCTGGTTTTGGAAGGGCCAGGGGGGTAGGGGGGTTGCAGGAGACAGCCGGCCCATGATTCTCTCTCATCATGGGTGTTTCTATCTCTCCCTCTCCCTTCCTCTCTGAAATAAATAAATATTTTTAAAAAGACAGTGTTACAAAAGGAATGCATCAGAGTTATAGACAAGGCTGCCCACCAGACTTCCCGGCTCTCCCTCAAGCCTCTCTCCCGGGCCAGGCGGGCGTGGGCAGAGATGACAGGAGCTCTCCCCCGTGGACATTGCTGCACGTGCAGGTGTGCCTCCAGGCCCTTTCTGTGCGGGCTGTCTGCTGGGTCTTTCTGGATCCTAGCTTCCTGTCCCATGTCTCCCTTTCTAGGACTCTGTATGTGTTCTGTCTCAGTCTGGTGTCCCCTCAGCTTAGGGGATTAGATTCCCCCCAGGCCCGGGAGAAGGGGGTCTCACCTCATCTGCATTGGCAAGCCGTGAGAGGCTGGCATTGGACCTTCCTTCCTGTCTCAAGTCGACAACATTCTTGTTTTGCTGAGGGAGCGACCCAGAACATTCTGTTCTTCGCGTCTGTGCACACAAGCCAGCCAGCTCCAGCTTGGTACCTAGTGGTCAGTCAGAGATGTGCTGGGAGATGAGCAATAGAGAACCTTCCCTGCCCCACCCTCCACAGCATTCAAACTAGCACCCGGAGGCACGGGCAGCTGGACGGACCAGTCCTGGCAAGAGGGATGCAAATGTTAGCTGCTACTAAAATCATTTATAATAGTTAACCTCTCTGGAGTGCCCGGCAGCAGCTGGAAGCACTTCATATGCATTGACTCACTTCTCACCAGCATGAGACAAGGTAGGTCCTATGACTATCCCCGTGTGACAGTGAGGAAACTGAGGCAGGAAGCTTAAGGCTACGTGGCTGAAGGAGTTGACAGTGAGCCTGATTTTCAAGTCCGGGCTCTTAGCTGGGACACAGTCCTTCCGGTTTTCCATTTCTATTCCTAGTGTAACGATCTCGGTCCTCCCATATTGAGTGGATGTCTGCTCTGGGCTGGGCATGGGGCAGTGGGGGGTTCTAGGGGGGAATGGAATACCGCGCCAGCCGTTTGGGGGTGAGAGAAACACGTAAACAAATTGTCCTTTAACACCAGAGGAGCGGTGATAGATAGAGGCATGAACGTGTGGTGGGGAACAGGAAGGGCGAGGTTTGTACTGCCTGGAACAGGTGTCACCCGAGGGCAGACATCAAGAGGGCAGGGGGACATTCCAGTCAGAGGGAACAGAACGTGTGCAGGTGGGAGAGCTTACAAGACAGAGAAGCGTGGTGTGCCCTGGAGTCGAAAGACGACGGGCAGTGACTGTCACAGGTGCTGCCAGCCAGAGAGTTCAGGGCTGGTGCTCCCGTCCAGCTTCCTGCTCAGGCCTGTCCTCCTGCTCCGGCCTCCCAGCTCCCTGCGCCTCCTCGGTGCGAAGCTCCGTGCCAGGTGTTGGCCCGGAGTGTGGGAGAGAAGCAGGAGCCCGGGTCAGGGAGAAGGACTTTGTGACCAGCTGCAGACACAAGGATCTTTGTGGCCGGCGTTCTTCGGGGGGGGGGGGGGGGGGGGGGGGGGGGGGAGAGGAGGCTGCTGGGAAGAGCTGCCAAAGGAGGATCATGGGAGAACTTGGGGCCTTGCCCATCTTGGTCATCCCTGGACATGCTAGATTTTCGGGCCGCAGGGAAGGGATCTCTGTGTGTATGCGTTGGGTCCTTCTCCTCCTTCTGCCCCTGCAGCTGGGGCTCTGGAGATCTGACATGCCTTGCTTTGGTGCCGGCCCTTGGAGGGTTGCCAGGGAAACCGTGGGCCAGCTCCGGAGGAGATGTACCCAGAAGAGAGGAGAGTGGGTGACTCAGGCTGCCTTCTCAGACGCCGCACCCCCTCCCCGTTACGTGGAAAAGGATCTCAGAGACCTCTTTCTCCCTACAGCAGGGATCCTGCTTTATCATTTCTTTTTTGGAGAGAGCAGTCAGCCCCCTCCCACAGCCCTGGCTGCGAGCCACATTCCCCTGGGAGCGAAATGGTTTCAGCCGCCCAAGTCCCCCACAAATACCCTCCGGAGTAGCGGACGGGTCCAGTTGGCCAAGGTGACTGCACACTGCTGTGGCCATCCATCCGGGCTCCCCACCGTCTGGGTGGTAAGCAGCCGGAGCCCTGGCTGAACCGCCCGCCCTCGTGGGAGCAAACCCGGGATAATTATTGATGGGCCGGCGGCGGACTTCTGACCTTGGCCTGGGAGGGACAGGACCCAGAATGCGGGCCGAGGGGGGGAGGGAGGTGGGAGGGCCGCAGAGGGGGGCCCATCCACCAGACCACACAGTCTGGCCCGAGCCCGGCCGGCGGGGGTGGACACGAAGCCAAGCAGCATGCATGTGCCCATTGCGCGCGGGGCCCGGCTGGGGACGCGCGTGGGGAGGCCACGCCGCCTTGGCCAAGGGGGGCAGCGCGCGGCGCCGGTCCGGCCCCCCCCACCGGAGCGTGCGGCCCCCCGGGTGTGCGGGGGGCACCCGGCCCCTCCCGGCGGGCGCGCGGGGCTGGCGGGCGCGCTCCGGGCGGAACCAGGAAGCGGCGCGCGGCGCGGGGCGCGCTCAGGGCGGCGGGCGGCGCGCGCGGCCGGTGTCCGGGAGCGAGCGGCGCGCGCCCCCGCGGCCCGGGCGCTGGAGCGTCGGCGGCCGGAGCCGTCACCGGGCGGGGGCCCAGCGCAGGCGACTCGGCGCGGCGGCCGCAGGCGGGAGGGAGCGAGCGCGAGGCGGGCGGACGGCGGCTGCGGGCGCCCGCGGGGCCGGGCGAGGTAGGAGCCGAGGGGCCAGCCCGACGCGTCCTCCCGGGCGGGGCCCCGCGCCCCCGCCGCCGAGCCGCCCGGCCGGGCCGAGCGCCGCCATCGCTCCCGGGCGGGGAGGCGGCCGCGGGGGCGCGGGGGCGCCGGGCGCGGGGCGGCGGGGTGTCTGGGGGGCGGGGTTGCGGAGCCGAGGCGGGGGGTGCGCGCCCGTTTCCGGGGAGCGGGCGTGAGGGTCCCCGGCGCCCACCTCCGGGAACCGAGGGGGCCACGCACACTTCGGCGGTGCAGCTCCGAACAGCCCCGCCGCCCCCTGTCCCCCTCCCGCTTCCCACAGGGGTGTCCGCGGGGGTGCCCGGTGGGCAGGGGCGTTAGCGGAGCTCCAGGGAGCAGAGCCTTATAAGGAGTCCAGGCAGCAAACGCGAACGTGTCGATAAGGCTGTGGGTGCGGGGTCCCCCAGATGGACCCGCCAGGCCCGGCTCCTGCATGAGGCAGGGGGATGCAGCGTGTTCTTTTTATTATTATTATTATTATTATTATTATTATTATTATTTCCTAGCCCAGGATAAAGAGTTAAAAAAAAAAAAGTGCCCCTGGTGTGGGGGTAGATAGAGTCGGAGGAAGGGGAGCCCTGGGTTCCCAAAACTGGTCTGAGGCCGAAGGAGTCTGGCAAGATGGTCAGGAGGGACGGTGTGAGGAGCCAGAGGCGGTGGCAGACACCTGTGGCCGGCAGGGATGGGAACGCAGAGGAGGAAAGCAGGTGCCAGCTCCCAGGAAGAGGAGGTGCATGGAAACCCCTGGCCCCGGAGAGTCAGAGAGAGACAGCAACCCCGTCTTTCCCAAAGAGCCAGGCCAGGAGCCTCCCCGCCCCGTCCCCTGTCCCGCCGTCACAGCTGATCCCAGCCAGCCGCGCTCAGGGCGGCCGCGGGAGGGCCCGGGCTGGGAAGGGCCCTGGCGAGGATGCCACGCTCTTGGATGGTGCCCACGAGGAAACTGAGGCCCAGATCGGTGGAGCCCGTGGCCCGCCCAGGTCACACCAGCTGTGAGGCGGTGCAGGGTCTGAGATGTGGGCCAGGGAGCTCTCAGCTCCGTGCTCCTGGCCCCAAGGCGCCGTGAGGTAGCGGATCTTTGCCTCCAGAGGATTTCCCAAGTTGTCTCGGGCGTGCTTTGGGGGAATGAGTGCCCTTTGAAAGGACTAGCGTGTCATCGAATGATTAAACCGATCTGTGTCGTTTTCCCCCCAGTCTTCCAACGGGGTTCCCCCTCCGCCTGTATCTTAGGTTTCCAACGCGGCTGGAGAGCCGCCTGGGCCATAATAAGCTGTCAGCTGTTGCGCAGATCACCTCGAGTTGATTTTGTTGCGGTCCCACGAAGATAACAGAACTTTGCCTCTTCTCTACGCAGTCCTTCCGTTTCTTGCACCTTTGTTTACAGTCCTTGTTGTATGGCGTGTGCCTTTCCTCGCCTTTTCACAAGACGATCTATTGTATGTCGTGGCCTCTCGTGGGTTTTCTAACTTAATTTTGTGATACTCTGGACACTGGGTCTGCTCTGAGCATTCCCAGTGGCCTCCACGTCGGAAGGTCTCTTTTAAGGCGGCGGTGTTGTTGTCTGTTTTGGTACCAGTTTCCATCTCGTGGCAGGTGACAGCCGTTAGAATGGATAGCACAAATGGGGAAGGGGCTGCTGAGGGCAGAACAAATGTACCGTGTGACCCCTTGTGATGTCCGTCGTGTTGCCTGAAAAGTACCCTCCCCCCCCCCCCCCTTTGGACAGGTGAGAGTCCGCTCACAGAGGACCGTTTCCTGAGGCCTCTGGGAGAAGAGCGCTCGGAGCACCTGGTTGAGACATAGAGGAAGGAATGAAGAGGTCTTTCTTTCAAAACACAGCACATCAGAAAGAAAGGAGGAAAAAAAAAAAAAGAGTTGATTTCTATCACCAGCAGTTTGGGTATTGCATAACTTGGAGCTAAACTCTGCACAAAATCATGGCTGTCTCCCCAGCGACATAAATTATGCCACCTTCTCGCCAGACCTCGCCTTTTCAGGGCTCGTATTTTCGTCAACAGGATATTCATGTGGATTTTGTGTTAAGAAATGGAAGGTGGGTGTGTTTCTGAGGTGGGTACTTCACGATAGATGTGACGGGAGGGGAGAACAGTGCTATCATTATGTGGAGTGTTACAACATAAATGTTTTGGTCAGCACTTCCTATGGTGCCCCAACTTCTCATTTCATCTTCATTTCCTTGCTCTCAATTGATTTTTAAAAAATGTCTCTATATCAAAAAACAAAACAAAACAAAAAAAACACATCGAGACTAGTAAAAGGTGCAATTTATTGCTCTTTTGGTATTTATGTCAATTTTTGAAGTTATAGTAAAATTCTTTCAAGTTACATTCAAGTTATTTGTGACTTGTGTTAGGTTTATATGTATGAGTGTCCTTGTGGCGGTTCCTCTGACTTATTTTTGTGTAGGTAGGTAATATAGGTAGTCTTATAAAAGGAAGATGTTATAAGTAGGTAAATGATATGCTCAAGATGCAATTGCAGGTTGAAGGTAGAATTAAAAAAAAGCTTCAATAGTCTAGTGCCCTACAAACATCACGAATTTCTGAATGTTCTTATGTCCTCCCATTTTTATTCGTGTGTTTTGAGCATTTGAAACGTATTCTTTTAAAAATATGTTTATCTGATAATTCCTAGTTACCCTTCAGAAAAATATCCTTTCACTGCATAAGAAAGTATCAAAATAGTTTGACTCGGGAACTTCTTAATAAAAATAACGTTTAGACGTTAGTTCGAAACTATCACTGTCCCCAATTTTGTGTGGTGTTTAAAGGAAAAACACTTTTCTTTAAATCTGAGCTTTGTTAATAGAACTGTTCTAAAACAGGAAGTGTTTCTCCCCCCCCCCCCCCCCCCCGCAGTGTTAGAAACACAAGTTTTATGCTTCTTTCTGGGAATAGGGAGTCAAATATAACAATCTACTTTCCATTGATTAGACAGGTTTTTTTTGTTTTGTTTCGTTTTTTGGCACATTTAAATTGTGACCATCAGGGTGATAAAATATATATTTTTTTAAATTGTATTCACTCTTAATGAGCACGTCCTTATTTTAAGTAGAGTATTGACATTAGACTTTTAAAAATTATTAATGATGATTCTTTACCATTGAAAAACCTAAGCCAGTCTGGAGAAGATTTTACATATCTAAGTCTGTGCTGCTTTCTCTGATCAAAGAGAGGAGTGATTTCAGGTGTTAGATTTTTAGTCGGTTGAACGAGACCCTCACTTTTGGTGGTTTCAGGGTTTTAGATGACGTTTTATTACTGTTGTTAGTTTTGGTCACACCCATGACTTCCTTGGAAGGTAGCTTTGAGGTTTGGTTTCCTTTTTTTAATTTTTTTTTTATGGTAATATTGGGGTGGGGGTGCTTCCTGTTTGTATTTTCAGAATTAGGTCCACATGTAACCTTCTCTAGCGTCAAAATTCACTTTTAAACAAAGACAAGCATCAGGCGCCTTGTGGTTTGTGTTGGACCTGTTGCAGTATTTCATGACAGTTTTACTGAGCTCAGCCTGAATACCCAACTGGGAGGGCAAGACATTCCTGAATCTTTCCCCAACTCTCTTCAAGATTTAGCAGCCGTGGAAGAAATCTTAACACAACAACAAATGTGCAATTTTAAAAAAAAGGGGGGGGGGCGGCTGCTGCCATCTGTTTCCTCCCAGGTACCTAGAAACTGCACAGCGCTAGACGGAGCTGAATTGGGTTCTGTGAAACCTTGGATATCAGCCTTCAGAAAAGGGCTGCCCCAGCCCAGCCGCTATGGCTCAGTGGTTGAGCATCCACCCATGAACCAGGAGGTCACGGTTCAATACCCGGTCAGGGCACACGCCCCGGTTTCGGGCTCGATCCCCAGTGTGGGGCGTGCAGGAGGCAGCCAATCAATGATTCTTTCCCATCATTGATGTTTCTCTCTCCCTCTCTCTCTCCCCTCCCCCCCCCTGCTTTATACAATATAGAACCCCATGTATTATACAGTGAATATGGCAGTTTTTTTCTGACTTCATCTGAGCCATACAGAATGTCATGGAGGAGTTAAATAAGAACAAGGAGCCGAAACCGGTTTCGCTCAGCGGATAGAGCGTCAGCCTGCGGACTGAAAAGTCCCTGGTTTGATTCTGGTCAAGGGCATGTACCTTGGTTGCGGGCACATCCCCAGTTGGGGATGTGCAAGAGGCAGCTGATGGATGATTCTCTCTCATCGATGTTTCTAACTCTATCCCTCTTTCTTCTCTGTAAAAAAAAATCAATAAAATATATTTTAAAAAAAAAAGAACAAGGAAACATTTAGGGGATGGTGGTAGAACTTTGGAAGAGCCACCCTGAGCCATAAACTCTCCCTTGACCCTCACCAGTAATTCCCATGTGGTAGGTTACTGTGTGTGTATGTGCTGGCGTGTTCCTGAGAGGAGCATGTGATCATGTTGTTTCAGACACTGAAGCGAGTGGTCTTTTCTGGGCCTTCCGCTGACGGGATTCTAAGAAGTGTAATGACTGAATAGACTCTTAACTTAATTGGCATTCAAATACGTTCGCCGTGGAGGGGCGCTTCTCTCTCCTGTGTTTTCTTCTCATCCTGTACCCCACATTGCTAAAGGCAGTCCTGCGTTAGCGTGTTGGGCAGGTACGCATCATGTGATTTGCAAGTGCATAATGAATGGTTAATACCCATAGTATCGTCACTTCCCTTACCCCCCTCCAGTACTCAAAAAGGAGAAGTTATAATTTGTCATGTACTGGGTATTTCTCCTTTGAGTTTATTCATATTAGTTGCATCCATTCTCATGTGTTATAATACTATTAAGATGAAAAATACACGTATTGATTGATAAAGAACATTTATTTGTCTTCTGGAAGCTCGCTTCCAAAATCTGGCTCAACACTCAACTGTCCATTTAGTCTTCCCTTGCCTTGGACACTCTGACTCTTATTATTTCCCCAGATTTCTGTTATGAAGAGAAATATCTCCATAGTCTGGTGCACTGCTAGGTATCTGAAGTGCTTGTGCTGACTCATTTTTTAATTATACTGAGATACAGACGATGGTTTGAGAGCAGTAATAAGATTCTCAGAAAATATGAGAACTTTCCTTTCTGACTCGTTAGAGAAAGGTTGGGGAAGACAAGGGGAAATACATCAGCGAGCCAGTCAACTGTTGTTATTTGTTGGGATCAGTGTGGTGACTAAGATCGCCAGTGCCCATCAGGCCAGTGAAAGTGAGTTTGGCTTTACTCTGTAATGCTCGCAGGACAAACCCAAGGGTTTCCTAATACTGCTTGTTTTCCCCTGGCGGGGGATTTTTTTGGGCATATGGGAAATCAAGCTGAAGTTGCCAGTAACAGCCGCATCCATGATTGGTACCAAAAATAATGGTTTACGACTCTAGGCTATGGCTTTGCTTACCGTGGGCTCCTCTGGGAAGATACACTCATGATCTGTACACTCATGATGATGCCATCGTTCAAAAACCGGTCAGAAACATTTATTAAAAAATAACTCCGATGATGTCCAAAGCCTAAAAGTACAAAGATAATAAAAATAACACCTAACACTGTCCATTTCCAGTGCCAAGCAGACACTGTGACAGCTCTTGCCATGTTTTACCGCACATGATCCTCGGGGGGTGGGGAGGGGAGAGGAATATTATCTTCAGTCAAAGATGAAGAAATGACCACAGAGAAGTTAAGTAACTTGTCCAAGGTCACATTGCTAGCAGTGACGGCGCTGGATCCCGATCCAGGCCACGCTGATTTCAGAGGCTGCATTCCTAACCCTTGTACCGCAAAGGAGTGTGGGCAGCTGCAACCTCGCCGTGAGACAGCCGCTTCTTTAAGGCTCCTATATTTTTATTTGTGTTCCAAAATGGACTCTTTTTTTTTTTTAATAGAAAAAAAAAAGTAATGTATTTGGAATTATTTGAAAGTTATGAACATGGTAAGCATTTTCCCAGCTAATGTATATTTTCCTAGTGGGAATTAATACATGAAAAGAGAGAGAGTCTTCTTTTTAACGCTGAGTTGTCCTGTGTTGTTCTTTCACGAGCATCATCCTGCACACCACAGGAGAAGTGCCGTCAGCTGTCTCCTTGGCCTTTGTTTACAAACAAAAGGAACTTTCTGTGCCAGTGTGGCGAGTGACACAAGTGTTGGATGGCTCGAGGACTCAAGTATCCAGCTCATCTTCTTGACAGCTTTATTTTGAAGGGATTTATGGTCCTCTTCTTGTTTTATTAAAGCCACTCATTGTGATTTCTGAGATAGGAGGACTTAAGAGCTTTAATTTGGGGGCGGGGTAAAAGGCAGCTGAACAAATTACTGTGTGTTTAGGGCTATGCAAATGGTCACTAGAAACTAGTGGAAGAAACATATTCCTTTTCGTATCCGATGCTTCTTTTCTCTGAGCGCTTTTCCTTGGAGGTGGATTGTAAAGTTAAATCTTGAGGATACCATTCACAAGCCCCAAAGGGTAGTGATCTGAATTGGAAAGATCAAGCCAGGGATGAGAAAAACTTGAATTCCCTGAGCAGAGAGTATAAACTAGTGCAAATAAACAGAGGATGTCAGCTTCCAGGATTGTCAAACTGTCACCTTTGACCAGGGTTGAATTTTCTTTGAATGTTGACAAAAGTTACAGTGTCAGTGGAAAAAGCTTCATGTGAAGTATCTATAACTCAGAATTTCCTTATGTTTGTGTCAGTGAGATCCTACAATTAACGCTTTTTAAAATGTCTGTTGGTTTTAAGAAGCCTTCAGTGGGGTTTTCCAGCCTGTAGGTGAGAGTAAATTAGAAAGTTTATGACAAAAACTATTTTATGTTGTCTGACTTTCAGAGCTTGTAGCTGGTGGCAAATCACCACTGTTTTTGTAAATAATGGGATTTGAAAACCTAACCTGGGGGAAATGTCTTAACTAAGCTACCTTCACAAATGCCATTGTAGTGTTTATAAAAAGAAACTGCTCAGCACTTCATCTGTGGAAGTACTAAAAATTGGAATTTTTCAGCTTTATCATAGAGCATTCTTCAAGATATAGTCATCCATAGTTTAGGTAAAATTATCTCTCAGAAATAAAGGTAATTCTATTTTTTGTTTTGTTTCCTGTTTCTGAAAATCTCTTGGTCATCTTTGAGGCTTGAAGAAAGTAGCCAACTGGAGATTTACAGAAATATGCAGCTTATTTACAAAATAAACCGTCAGTTTACCCTGTGGGTTTATGTCTTTAGGATTTGTGATCTGTTTCTGGTAGAAAATGAGAGAGAATTATAGTGAGAATTGGACATTGGAGAGCCTCATTCCAGAAGGTATGGGAGTCTAACGTAGAGAGATGCAATGCAAATGTTCCCTCTTTTTATGTTGTTATTGTTTCAATTATGGAGTGATAAGTGGGAACCCTGAAGCTTATCCTAAGACAAGTTTATCTTGTAACGAGTTTAAGTAGCAAGTGAAAACAATTAAATTCATTGTGATGTGAATAGAGGTCGGCCTTCCTCTTTGACTGTTGAAGGTATTAAAACAACATGGAAAACATTTGGCTTCTTGAGTGACATGGCTGCAGTCAACTGAGGTGGGGATGAAGCATGAGCTCTTGATTTTGCAACCCCAGAGCAAAGCACGGCAGTTTAAAGGGATGGGTCCTTAAGTAAGGTAGCTTGTTATCCTAAGCACACATTTTTAAATTTTGTCCTAGAAGTGTGACATCGTCCAAATGTATGGATTTGAATTTTTATTACCCAAATGTGAAGTCTGGTTTGGACAAAACTTAGCATTATATTCCAATTAATGGGTACATTTGAACAGGACAAACTTAAAACAGTGGCTTTTATGGAACAACTCATAAAAGGATATGTTGAGATAGACATACATATACATATACATATACATATACATATACATATACATATACAATATGCATACATATTAAAAACTTCTTTATGCTCATAATGCCAGGAACCAAAGGTAAATGGCAAAATAAGGGGAAAATTATTTTTACTCTCACCGGAGGATATGTTTCAATTGGTTTTTAGAGAGAGTTGGAAGAGAGAGGTAAAGACAGAGAGACATTTCAACGTGAGAGAAACACATCGATTGGTTGCCTCCTGCACGTGCCCTGACCAGGGAGGGGCCTGCAACCGAAGTACCTGCCCTGGACCGGAATTGAACCTGGGATCCACTGAGCCAAACCAGCTAGGGCAGAAAAATATTTTTAAATATATATGTTTTATTGATTTCAGAGAGGAAGGGAGAAGGAGAAAGAGATAGAAACATCAATGATGAGAGAGAATCACTGATCGACTGCCTCCTGCACACCCCCAGTTGAGGACCAAGCCTGCAACCCAGGCATGTTCCCTGACAAGGAATTGAACTGTGACCTCCTAGTTCATAGGTTGATGCTCAGCCTATGAAGCTACCCGCCAGGCAGACTAACAGCATTGGAAAGATAAATACTGTTGCTTAGGAATATGAGGGAAACTGACACCTTCATGACTCATTGGTTGAAATGTAAATGAGTGCTTTTTTGAAGTTTGATATGTGTATTGAGAGCCTTAAAAGTGTCCCTACACTTTTACCTAACAGTTCCACTTAGATGACAGAATCTCGAACGTGTTCAAAGATTTGTTGTATAAGGCTATTCCTCGTAGTGTTATTTAAAATAGCAATAGCCGCCAAGACCAGTTTGGCTCAATGGATAGAGCATCGGCTTGGGGACTGAAGGTTCCCAAGCAATAAATTTTCCCTGAGCGGTTTGGCTCAGTGGATGGAGCATCAGCCTGCGGACTCAGGGGTCCCAGGTTTGGTTCCGGTCAAGGGCATATACCTTGGTTGTGGGCACATCCCCAGTAGGGGGTGTACGGGAGGCAGCTGATCGATGACTCTCTCTCATCAATGTTTCTCACTCTCTGTACCTCTCCCTTCCTCTCTGTAAAAAATCAATTATATATATATTTTTTTAAAAATTAAAAATCAGTAAAATAGCAATAAATTGGAAACAACTTCATGTTCAGCATTACAAGATTAATGAATTACATTTAGGAATTTCTATACAGTGGAATACTCAGCCATTTCAAATCATGTTATGAAATATACTTACTTAGGTAAAGTTTATAATATATTACTAAATGAAAAAGCAAATTATAGCCCTGCTGGTGTGGCTCAGTGGTTGAACATAGACCTATGAACCAGGAGGTCACGGTTCGATTCCCAGTCAGGACATCTACCCAGGTTTCGGGCTCCATCCCTAGGGTTGGGTGTGCAGGAGGCAGCTGATCGATGATTCTCTCTCATCATTGATATTTCTATCTCCCTCTCCCTCTCCCTTCCTCTCTGAAATCAATAAAAAAAAAATTTTTTTAAAAGCAAATTATTTTTAAAGAACCCCATACAGTTGGGTTTGAAAAAAAAAAGAATAAGCATTAAATAAGAATAATAAGCAAATTTAATAAGCAAAAAAAAAAAGAATAAGATTAAAAAAAGATTTCTTCTGGACTGAGATTCCCGATATGTGTGTGCGTACTTCCCAGCATTTCCTGTTCATCATTACTTGTTTAATGAACAGGAAATACTTTATAATCAAGAAAAAAGTTACTTTAATGAATTGATAAAGAAAATGTGATGTTAATGCCCTTCCTTTATATGTAATGGATTTGTTATTTAGCCATAAAAATAAGGAAATCCTGCCATTTAGGACAACACTGATGAACCTTGAGGTCATTATGCTAAATGAAATGGCAGACAGGGAAAGACAAAGATTGTATGACCTCACTGAAGTGCAGATCTAATAATAAAGAACAACAGCTCATAGACACGCAGGTTGGTGGCAGCCAGGGGCTAGTGGTGGGGGAATGGCTGAAGGTGGTCAAAGAGTAAACTCGGGATGTCATATACAGCATAGGGACTGTAGCTAACAATGTATTGTGTGTTTTAAAGTTGCTAAGAGAGATATTCAAAGTCCTCACCACACACACACACACACACACACACACACACACACACTGAAACTATGTGGTGGATGTGTTTACTAACCTTATTGTGGTAACCATTTTGCAGTATATACGTACATCAAATCATGTACACCTACACTTTAAACTCCCACAATGTTATATGTTAATTATATCTTAATAAAGCTGGGGGGGAAGTAATTTTTTTAAACTTTCTTTATTGATTAAGGTATCTCATATTTACCCTCATCCCCCCATTCCCATCCTCTCCCCCTCCCCATTCATGCCCTCACCCGCCTGTCGTCCTTGACCACCGGTTAGGCTCATATGTGTGCACACACATCCTTCGGTTGATTTCTCCCTTTTATCCCCACCCTCCATCTGAGGTAATTTTTTAAATGACATTTGTATATTGATTTATCTTAGAATAAACAATCTGTTTTTGTTTTCAGTTAATGTTTCCTTTTTAGGAACAAAAAAAATGAATCATTTGCGTTTGTGTTAACTACTTGACATGGTATACTTATTTAGATGACGTATTTTGTTGAAGAGCTATAATTAAAATCATTACCATTGTAGTCAACATTTTTAGTTAAAGTAATTTGAACTTGAGCACTGAGTTATTTCCTATACTTGGTGGAATGCTTCATAAGCTGATAAAAAAAATTATATTGTTTTCTAAATATGATAAAGAAATTATAATGTTACCCCAACCTGTTTGGCTCAGTGGATAGAGCGTCGGCCTTTGAACTGAAGGGTCCCAGGGTTTGATTCTAATCAAGGGCATGTACCTTGGTTGTGGGTACATCCCCAGTAGGGGGTGTGCAGGAGGCACTGGTCAATGTTTCTCTCTCATCGATTTTTCTCTCTATACCTCTCTATCCCTCTCCCTCCCTCTCTATAAAAAAAATCAATAAAATATATTAAAAAAAAAGAAATTATAATGTCTTATATACTTGCATATGTGCTCTGCTAAGCTACTATTCTTTTCATCTACAAAGGTTGCTAGGTTTCTTTTCCGTGTAATTCCATTAGTCATGCTTAATGACTTCTCTAAGTGTTTATTAGGGTATTCATTTGGGACTATCTGGTGAAGGAAATGTCTAGCGAAAGATACTTCCTCTTGGGTATACGTCGTTAGTAATACAAAAGACGTGTTCTGACCTAATTAAATTTACATTAAGTAGTTTATTTGTAACTAGATTTAGTATTTTAACATTTTAAGGAGTTCAAAGAAGAAAAATGAAAACAAATTATAAGTTGATGTTTTAGGAGAATTCTGGAGCCACCACTATTTAGGTCTTACTTACTTTGCAGCAAATAAAATTAAATCTTAAAAAGAAAAAGAAATATGTATTTTTGAGCCCAACAGAAGACCTATTTATTTTATGTAAAAGTCATCTCAGTAAACTTAGATTATGCCTTATAACTTATTGTAATGAAATTTGCTATAAAATAATTTTATTTTAAGTCAGTTTTGAGACTACTAAACTATAAAAGAAACCAGGTAGTATCTTTTAATGTTTTTTAAACCTAAGCGCATAAATAGTTAACTCAAATTCATGAAGATGAATATTTTTACATATTGAAAATAAAATTATATCCCTAGCCGGGTTTGCTCAGTGGATAGAGCATCAATCAGCCTGTAAACCCGAAGGGTTGTGGGTTCGATTCTGGTCAAGGGCATGTACCTCGGTTGCAGGCTCGACCTCCAGCCCTGTCTGGTGTGTGTGGGAGACAACACATCTATGTGTCTCTCTCACATGGATGTTTCTCTCTCTGTTTCTCCCCCTCCCTTCCACTCTCTCTGAAAATCAATGGAAAAATGTCCTCGGGTGAGGATTAAAAACAACAACAAAAATGGCCAACAGTTGGATTCCATAAAAAAAGGAAAGAAAAGAAAAGAAAGAAAACTATAAACATATTGCCCAATATGCCTTTATTAATAAATCTGTTAATTTTATGGTTCTTTTTGCTTATAACTTCTTACCTCTGATGACTCCTGAAAATTTGATGATCTCATTTAATCCAAAATTATGTTTTCCTTTGGTTTCAGTTTATTTGTAGTTGCTGATTTTCCCTGTAATCGGTTTTATCACTGTGATGTTACTGTGACCAGTTAAACAAGTTTCTTCCCTTATGTATCTTAGACATTTTCACCAAACCATGAGATATTTTATAAATCATTTAAATTTGGGGGCCTCACATTTAGCATCATATATTTTATAATATGGCATCAATTAATTATACAACATATTTTAAAAGTTATATATAAAATGATTTATTGCTGTCTTCATGGAAACTAGTTACTTGTTTGTGTTACTTTATCCGATTTTGAGAACTTGGCTATCCTCACAAAGATAAGTCTTTTTCAATCTGTAGATCTGAAGGTTCTCTTCTTAAAGGAGTTCAATGCAGGTAACATTCAAAAGACTGCAAAATAAACACAAAGAAACACACACACAAACACCTTCTTTCAGAAGTAACGTAATTTTGTTGGAAACTCTTTAATTTGCTTTTTGTCTCTTAGTTGCTAGAGGACTTTTTGAAGTTTATGTGTGGGAGGGTGGTGTTTAAAATACCTCCACGGTGCCCAGCCCGTGTGGTTCAGTGGTCCAGCCAGGAACCAGGAACTTCCGGTTGGATTCATGGTCAAGGCACATGCCTGGGTTGCAGGCTCGATCCCCAGTAGGGGGCGTGCAGGAGGCAGCTGATCGATGATTCTCTCTCATCACTGATGTGTCTATTTCTCTCTCCCTCTCCCTTCCTCTCTCTGAAATAAAATAAATAAAATAAAAAATAAAATACCTCCAAAGCAAGTAAAGAAATGTATTACAAAGTTTTATAGTAATTTGGCTATTAAGGTAAGACTTAGTAAGTACTAAGTAAATATTTGTTGACGAGTGAATGAATGGGCTGTCCGCTCACATCTGCTTTTTAAGGCACAGTGAGACAACACCTTGACCCATTAATCTAGATATGCCAGTGGCTCTTCACCATTTGGGGATTAGAGGACGTTTTGAGACTTCAGTAAAACCATTGGCTCTCTTCCCAGTAAAATACACACACACATGAAATGCTGCTTACACTTCGAGAGGTCCATAGACTCTAGTTGCAAGCCCCTAATATAAACAACCAGCTCCCTATAACACAGGTAGTGGAATTAGAAAATACGGAGAAGAGAAAAATAATGCAAATATACGGTTAAAGCAAACCTCTAGTCTGATTGTGTTATTTGGGGGCTCAGGAGGGACTTATTTTCTCAGAAACTTAATAAATATCAATCTACTTGACCATTTAAGGCATTCCATTATATAGCCCTACTATCATTTAGTTAATCTATTAATGGGATAGTTAGGTTGTTTCTAGTTTTGCACTTTAAAAAAAAAATAATTTCAGAGAGGAAGGGAGAGGGAGAGACAGAAATATCAGTGATGAGAGAGAATCACTGATTGGCTGCTTCCTGCACTCCCCCCACCGGGGATCGAGCCTGCAAACCTGGCATATGCCCCCGACTGGAATCGAACCCGGGACACCACCCCCCCCTCCCCCCCCGCCTCCCCACCAGCCCACAGGCCAGCCAACGCTCTATCCACTGAGCCAAACTGGCTAGGGCTAGTTTTGCACTTTTTTTTTTTTTAATACATCTTTTTTTTTTTAATTAATTTTTTACAGAGAGGAAGGGAGAGAGATAGAGAGCTAGAAACGCCGATGAGAGAGAAACATCTACCAGCTGCCTCTTGCACACCCCCTACCCGGGGATGTGCCCACAACCAACGTACATGCCCTTGACCGGAATCGAACCTGGGACCTTTCAGTCCGCAGACCAACGCTCTACCACTGAGCCAAACCGGCTTTGGCAAGTTTTGCACGTTTAAAGGCAACTTCATGGCGGGGATTCTTAGACTGAGTAGATTTTTTTTTTCAGTATTTACCAGACTACCTCCTTAATGTAAGTTCTAGAAGTGGAGTTGCCGAGTTGTTTGCATAGATAGTGCCAACTGCCCTCCAAAAAGACTCTCCCGCTGGTGTGCCCCCAGGAAGCAGTGCGTGAAGGGGACGGCCCTTTCCCCGCCTCCTCAGAGCTCAGTGCTGACGGCCTCTATATCTCTGCCGGCCTCTCTCTGTTTGCACTTCTTTGATTTCTAGCAAAGTTGGACAGTGTTTCACATGTTTATTGCCAATTGTATTTCTTCTTTCTGATTTGCCCTTTTATATATTTGCCTGTTTTTCTAACATAGGTGTTTCTGTTTTCCCAAAGATCTTTCTGTCTTACATATGACCTCCTAGTTCCTTCTTCTTTTATTCTTTTTTGGCTTTCAACTTTGTGTAGTATTTTTTGCAGTGCGTAAATGTAGTCTAATTTAGTAGTTTTTTTTCCCTCTGATCATGCTATTAAGACATGCCTAGAAAACCCATCCATACCCAAAGATTATTAAATTTTCATTTAGAATATTTTATACTTCTATTATTTTTTATTTTTTGCAATTGTCTCTCTAGTCATTGGGAATCTATTTCTGTGTAAGAAGTGAGGTGGGCTCTAGCTGGTTTGGCTCAGTGGGGTGGTGGGCTGGATCCCCAGTAGGAGGTGTGCAGGAGGCAGCTGATCAATGATTCTCTTTCATCATTGATGTTTCTATCTCTCCCTCTTCCTTCATCTCTGAAATCAATAAAAATATATTTTAATAAAAGAAGTGAGGTGGGAATGTCACTTTGTTTTCCTAAAAATGACAGTAATCCATATTTATTGACCACTCACTGTGTGCCAAGCACTGAGTTAAATATTTCATATGTATCAATAATTTTAACCTAAATCAATCACAAATGGCTAGCCAATTATTTTTTAAAAAATCCACATTTTCCCATCATCTCCCTTTTCCCCCTCCCCATATGAAAATCCATCTTTATCATATACTAAGCCCTCATATATGTTCAGATCTGATGCTTTTCTTTTCTTTTTTAAACTAGAGGCCCAGTGCATGAACTTTGTGCACAGGGGTGTGTGTCCCTCAGCCTAGCCTGTACCCTCTCTAATCTGGGACTCCTCAAGGGATGTCTGACTGCCAGTAGGATCGGGCCTAAATGGGCAGTCGAACATCCTTCTCACAATCCAGGACTGCTGGCTCCTAACTGCTCAATTGCCTGCCTTCCTGATTGCCCCCAACTGCTTCTGCCTGCCAGCCTGATCACCCCCTAACCACTCCCCTGCCAGCCTGATTGATGCCTAACTGCTCCTCTGCCAGCCTGTTTGCCCCTAATTACCCTCCCCTGCAGACCTGGTCACCCCTAACTGCCCTCCCCTGAAGGTTTGGTCCACCCCCAACTGCTCTCCCATGCAGGCCTGGGTTTCCCCCAACTGCCCCTCCTTGCACGCTTGATCACCCCCAACTGCCCTTCCTTGCAGGCCTGGTCCCTCCCAACTGCCCTCCCCTCCTGGCCATCTTGTGGTGGCCATCTTATGTCCACATGGGGGCAGCCATCTTTGATCACATGGGGTCAGACATCTTATGTGTTGGAGTGATGGTCAATTTGCATATTACTCTTTTATTAAGTAGCATAGAGGCCTAGTGCATGGGTGAGGGCCAGCTGGTTTGCCCTGAAGGGTGTCCCGGATCAGAGTGGGGGTTCCCTTGGGGTATGGGGCAGCCTGGGTGAGAGGCCTGTAGGGTTTCCAGGCCAGCCACACCCCCCAGCAACCCAAGCGGAAGCCCTGGGATCTGGGGTTTATGTATCTTCTATAATTGAAACTTTGTAGCCTTGAGTGGAGGCCTGGGCTCACCAGGGTGTGTGGAAAGCTTTGGCTTCCTCCATTGCTGGGGAAACCCAAGCCCTCTGGTTGCTCAGTGCCTGCAGTCATCTTGGTTGGGTTAATTTGCATACTCCTGATTGGCTGGTGGGCATGGCTGGTGGGTGTAGTGGAGTGATGGTTGATTTGCATATTACTCTTTTATTAGATAGGATATATTTAATAAACTAAAAACTATTAATGAGATATTTTACTTTTTTTTATGCTACTTCTTTTTTTTATGCTACTTTAATTTATTTCAGAGAGGAAGAGAGAGAGAAAGAAACATCAATGATGAGAGAGAATCATTGATTGGCTGCCTCCTGCACACCCCCCACTGGGGATCGATCCCACAATCCGGGCATGTGCCCTTGACTGCAATCGAACTTTGGACCCTTCAGTCCACAGGTCGATGCTCTATCCACTGAGCCAAACCAGCTAAGGCAGATCTGCTTCTTTTCTATTTGTTCCATAGATCAGCGTTTCTGAATATACCATATGACCTTATTAGGCATTTTATTTGGATCATTACATTTTTTCAGAGACTAAATCAAAGAGGGAAGTAAGAATTTGCATGAACTTCCTTTGAAATATGCAGTAGGATAGATTTTTAATATGATTCAAAATGAATTTAACATTTTTTTTTAACAGATGGCAGATAATCACCAGTAGTTCCCTTAAAGAATCACTAGACCTAGTCTTTTTAAACATGTTTTTCTATGGAGATTTTGTAATAGAATAGGAATTTTAAAAAACAATATTCTGTACACTTTCATTCAAAATAGTGTAATTCCATACTAACATTTCAGTAAGTACAGTGACTACTTAATTTATATATATTTATTAAAAAAATAATATATATATATATATATATATATATACACACACACACACACACACACACACACACACACACACATACATATATCTAATCCTCCCTGAGGATGTTTTTTCCCCATCTGCAACATAGGTATGTGCTCTTGACCTGGAATCAAACCCATGACCCTTTGGTGCGTTAGTGGGTGCTCTAACCACTGAGACACTGGCTAGGGCCTTACAATTTTTTAAATCTATTTTTTATTGGTTATTAGTGAGAGGGGAGGAAAAAGGGAGAGAGAGAAACATCGATGTGAGAGTGGAACATCGATATGCTGCCTCCCGCACTCAATCACTACGGGTGCCCAGCGACTGAGCCTGCAACCCAGGCAGGTGCCCTGACCGGGAATCAGACTGCAGCCTTTCAGTGCACAGGGGGGTGTCACCCATCTGCATCACACCGGCCAGGGCAAAACCACGTGCATTTCTGAGTTTTAATCTAAAAGCTTAGGATTGCTTTCAGAAATTTTTCTTCTAAGCAAAATGTAGAAGGAAAGTTATAAATGTTACAAATAAGACATATATGAACTAGAAAATTGTAAACAAGAGTTTTATAGGAAATATGTAAAATATTATAGATGAGCATTGTCCAGTACAATATAAATGTAATTTTATAATAGCCACCTCTTAAATAAAAGATGTAAAAAGATATAGGAGGAATAAATTTTAATATTTTTCTTTAACCCAGTGTATCAAAAATATTTCAACATGCAATCAATATAAAAACTATTAATGAGATATTTTACTTTTTTTTTATGCTACTTCTTCAAAATCTAGTGTATACTTTACCCTTATAGCATATCTCAATTTGGATGTAAAATGTTCACCAGAAATACATGAATTGTGTTCAGATTTCATAAAAATCTCTATCAATAGATTCACATAACCAACTTGTTCCAAGCATACATGTAAGTTTGCCAGTAACTAAATTGAGCATCAGTTTTTTGGTTTACATTTAAGTTCATCAAAATGAAACAAAATTTGCCGAAACCGGTTTGGCTCAATGGATAGAGCGTAGGCCTGTGGACTGAAGGGTCACGGGTTCGATTCCGGTCAAGGGCATGTACCTTGGTTCCCTGTGGGGAGTGTGCAGGAGGCGGCTGATTGATGTTTCTGGCTCTCTATCCTTCTCCCTTCCTCTCTGTAAAGAATCAATAAAATATATATATTTTTAAAATAAAATGAAATAAAATATTTAAAAATTCAGTTTCTCGGTGACACTAGCTACAATTCAAAGTGCCCAATAGCCCATGTAGCTAGTGGCTGTCATATCGGATAGCGCCGTTACAGGCTTTCTAAAGAAATAAAATAAAATATGGGCTGTCTCCTACTTTTAACATCTGGCTTACAAATAACTCAGATTCAAATAGGGTGTCTTGCCCTCTGGGAACTCTTTAAGGGAACAGAAGCTACTCTTACCTGAGGAAGATGACGCCCCTACATTCCCCCCAAACACCCACCTCCACACACACAGGCGTACAGGGACACACTCCGTTTGGAGAGGCTGCACCAAGGCAGGGTCGAAGCATCATCCAGATCCGGGGAGGCCCTTCTCTCCCCTGCGGGGAAGGTCTTCTCCAGTCTGGGCGGCGTGGGCGGTGGGGTGGGGAGCAGGCAGGGTGAGGGGATTATCTTATTACTAACGTCACCCCTGACCAGAAATGCTAACACCGTTTCTTCAGAAACAAAATTATAAAGGGTAATTGGGTTTCGTAAGATTGTGGCTCAACTGAGGTTTTTGGGTTTACCTGGGGATTTTTTAAAAAATATGTATATTTTTATAACTCTGAGAAAATCGTTTATGTTCCAAACAACAAGCATCAGATGGGTTTTGGAATATGAGTTCGTTTGTAAGGTGACCAGGAAGAGGGTACGGGGCAGAGGTTGGGAGTTACCTGTTGTTTGATTACAGAGGGTGCAGGGGCCTGAGTATTGAATTTGGATGCAACAGCCTAACTGGTCTCTTATCCCCTATATGAGCTTGCTTACAACTCTGAAACTAAGCCTGTTCTGTTTTAGGTATTATTCAACTATCAAATCACTTTTAGACAGAGTTCTTGTTATTTTGTTTTGCTTTGGGGTGTGTGTGTGTGTGTGTGTGTGAAACAGTTTGCCTAGAAAATAATCGTTTTCTTTTAGTCTTAGCTACTATTCATTTTTATGGTATACTTAAAGTTGATGTTTGAAATGTGGCATCTTGTAGTTACAGATGAAATTTTCCCTTTCGAAAGAGATTCTCCCCGCCCCCCTCCCTCAATGTTAGTTTAGTCCTAGGAGGCACCGAAGGGAGGGGGAGGTTTTGAGTTCTGGATGGTGGAGGTGATGGTCACTCCAGCTGCGGGTGGCAGACTGAACAGTTTGAGAGGTCCATCTTGGCAGAGAGGTTGTGGAACCTCCGGGAATGCCTAAGCCCTTGGCTCTTCAGGCCTTCCTATGTAGTTGATCTGGATGTTCTTCCTAGATCTCTGCTTCTAGAAGGAACCTCTGAGATGTATAGAACTCCTGTGTTGTTTTGCATATTGGCTGACATCTGAGCCAAATTAATTGGCTTTTTAATGTTAAATAAAACATCCGCCGGGACCGGTTTGGCTCAGTGGATAGAGCGTCGGCCTGAGGACTGAAAGGTCCCGGGTTCGATTCTGGGCAAGGGCATGTACCTTGGTTGCGGGCACATCCCCAGTGGAGGGTGTGCAGGAGGCAGCTGATCGATGATTCTCTCTCATCGATGTTTCTAACTCTCTATCCCTCTCTCTTCCTCTCTGTGAAAAATCAATAAAATATATTAAAAACAAAACAAAAACAAAAACAAAACACCATTAGCTTTTAATACCTCAGATTCAAATGGGGTGTGCTTCAGGAACACCTTTATTTTAGTACGGTGCCAAAAGTAGCTTAATTAGAACACTTAAAACATTCTGATATACCTTATTGAATGTCATTGATTCCTCGATAAAATTGAGGATTTATCTCCATAAAGGAAAATGACCCAATATAATATCATAAGCTATTTTAGCATATTTAAAATATTTTCTTAGGTGAAAATTTAAGAGCATATACCAAAGTTGTTGTGCTCTAAGGTGTCTGATTCTTTTGTTCTTAACATTCATTATATTCATTATATCGAATAAAAGGTTGTGTTGACTTCAGAAATAGGTTTTTAAAAATATTTTCAGGTTTTTAAAAATATTTTTATTATACCTAAAGTTTTCACTGTGATGTATCTGTTGTTTTAGTAGAATTGGACCTACATTTTATTCCATGGGGGAAAAGATAAACTAAATGTGTGCTAGCCACCTACCATCTTGTGCTATTATGCGTCGGGGAGGCGGGGTAGAAACTGGAGTCTAACTGTGAATTTTTACTCCATGCTCTATATTTTTAGAGCCTTGTAGAGATCAAATCTGCAAACCAACTTCGAAAGATAAATGATTTGATTGTGGCACGCACGAAAGTTATCCTCTGCATAAAACCGTGTCTGCTGGGATAAAGCCGCACTAATACCACAGGACATGATCTTAACTGTGAGATCCTTGATTAGACCCGATTGTCCTATAGCTCCATAAAGATGACCTTCTCCCAACAGGGATGAACAGATATCCTGGTTCCATAAGAAATTGCTTTCACATTGTCAAGCCTTTCACAAAAGCCAGTCATCACCCTTGTTGTTCTGATTTTGTTGAGACCCTTTGAAAACTTTCCCCCAAATAATTGGTTTGAATGCACAGACCTCGCTGTTTACCTGTAAGATTCTAAATAGTCAAGTGGTCCCCTCCCCAACAGAAATAAAAAGAAGAAAACTAAACACAAAAATGAGAAAATATAGTATTAGGTTGTATTCATTGAAACTGTCAAGTATTTTTAATAGTAGATCCTAGAGCTGGTTGAGCTCAGTGGATAGAGCATCAGCTTATGGACTGAAGGTCCTCAGTTCGGTTTGGTCAAGGGCACATACCTTGGGGTTACACTTGATTCCCGGCCCTAGTCATGGCACATGCGAGAGGCAACCAATCTATGTGTCTCTCTCACATCATTGTTTCTCTCTATATATATTTCCCACCCTCCTTTCCACTCTCTAAAAATCAATGGAAAAATATCTTGAGTCAGGATTAATCCCCCCCAAATATATTAGTGTCTAAGTTTAATAAAACATATCTGTTTTGTTCCCTGCTGTATCTCCAGTACCTGGAATGGAGCCTGGCGTGTAACAGATGCTCAGTTAAGTATTTGTTAGACTAATATTTATTGTTTCTATGAGAGAGTTAATCACATACGTTTGCTTATAGTAGGCAGATACTTATCTATATATATATATATATATATATATATATATATATATATATATATATATATATATATATATATAAAAGGCTAATATGCAAAGTGTCCCCTCAGGAGTTTGGGAGACTGGGAGTTAGTTTGCATGCTATGACGTGCACTGACCACCAGGGGGCGGCATGAAACGAAGGAAGGTCCCAGCCAGCAGCTGGAAGGCCCTGATCGGCCCTGATCATCATCCAGGCCTAGGGACACTACCCGTGCACGAATTTTGTGCACCACGCCTTTAGTCTCTTATAATAAGCATTGGTTGGTGTTGGAGTTACCTACCTTAATTCTACTTATTCCCCGTTAATCTCAATGGAGAGGGTATATTCAAAGACTGCTTCAACCCTCAGTAGGGCTGAACGCATGCCTTTTACTGTGGGAGAAAGAATAAAGAAGGGAAAGCCAGTTCTCTGTTCCCTTTGAATTTCAGAGTTACGGGTGGAAGAAACGTTAGTTCACTAGGCATGAGCTGGCTTTTCCCCCCGTTAGAAAAAAACTTTTTTTAACCATTGGAATCATGTGTAAGTGGCATTAAGTCTATTGACGTTGTCATGCAGCTATCACCATCCTCCATCATCACTCCCAAACTGAAACTGTACTTATTAAATGGTAACTCCCACCCCTGCCCCCCAGCCCCTGGCAACCACTGTTCTACTTATTTCTATAGAAAGTTGACTATTCTAGGTACCTCATATAAGTGGAATCATATAATATTAGTCCCTTTGTGTCCGGATTTATTTTTTATTTTATTTATTTATTTATTTATTTATTTAGTATGACTCTTTGGTTGGAGACTTGACAATTTTTCTTTTGTTAAAAAAAAAAAATATTTGTATTGACTTCAGAGAGGAAGGGAGAAGGAGGGAAAGGTAGAAACATCAAGGATGAGAGAGAATCATTGATATGCTGGCTTCTACACGCCCCCTACTGGGGATTGAGCTGGCAACCTGGGCCTGTGTTCTTGACCGGAATCGAACCCGGGACCCTTTAGTCCGCAGGCCGACGGTCTGTCCACTTAGCCAAACCAGCTAGGGCTTGACAGTTTTTCTTACCCCTGCATTTTTAGTTTTTTTTGCTTTGTACCTAGACCTCGCCAGTGATTCATACACAATAAGCATCCAAAGACACGTGAGTTCAACAGCTTGTTGGATCCCGCCAGGGCAGTGGTTCTCAACCTTCCTAATGCCCCGTCCCTTTAACACAGTTCCTCATGTTGTGGTGACCCCCAACCACAACATTATTTTCGTTGCTACTTTATAACTGGAATTTTGCTGCTGTTAGTGCGTTGTAATATAAATATCTCTTTTCCGATGGTCTTAGGCTCTACAGCAGCGGTTCTCAACCTGTGGGTCGCCTGAGACCATCGGAAAACAGATTATTTACATTATGATTCATAGCAGTAGCAACATTACAGTTATGAAGTAGCAAGGAAAATAATATTATGGTTGGGGATCACCAGGACACGAGGAACTGTATTAAAGGGCTGTGGTATTAGGAAGGTTGAGAACTGCTGCGCCAGAGGGTATTAAAGCTTTGAAAACGTGATTCCTAATCGGCATGTCGGCAGGCTCATCTCCTCCAAGCCTCGTGGATAATATCGAAGACTAGGCTTTCTCTGTGTGTCATAAAGCACATTGTTCTCATGGTGATAGACGGATTAGGAACTGGAAAATTACCAACCCATTGTTGCAATTGTTTATACAGACATTAAGACAAGCCCTGTATAAAGGACAGCATCTACAAAAAGAGGTTTGATTGCAGCCTGATGAAGAGATTGTATGCTCATACTCATCCCCCCTCCATTGTCCTGTCTTCATTGCATTTTCCCCTCCTCCCTCCCTCCTTCTTTCCCTTTTTCTCTCCCCCCCCCCTCTCCTTTCCCTTGCCTTCCCTTCCATCTGTCCCTTCCTCGCTGCCTTCCTTCCTTCCTTTTATCTTCCTTTATCATTCTCATTTTTCTGAGTAGTTGCTACAGAGACAACCTGACCCTATTATCCAAATATAAATGACATAGTGGTGGCTGCCTCTCAGCCTGCCTGGAGGGAGAGGGGGAAAGAAAGTAGGAAAACTAAAACTAAAGAGGAAATACCCTTCATTTGTTTTTAATGATAGAAACTAGCTTGTTGAGGAAAAAAAAGAAATGTAGCGGGAGATCTGGTTGGTAAAGAGACAAAAGAGAAAGAGAGAGGGAGAGCCCTGGAGGACGACTTGGAAAGGATCCTGTGTGATTCACATGTTCAGGTTACGGAGAGCAGGGCTCCTGACACTGTTTCCTTAACCCCATTCTCGGCCTGTGGAGTGGGGGGTCAACAGCTGGACTCAGCCTTAAGAGTTTGGGCCGGCCGAAACCGGTGTGGCCCAGTGGATAGAGCCTCGGCCTGCGGACTGAAAGGTCCCAGGTTCGATTCCGGTCAAGGGCATGTACCTTGGTTGCGGGCACATCCCCAGTAGAGGTTGTTCAAGAGGCAGCTGATCGATGACTCTCTCTCATCGATGTTTCTAACTCTCTATCCCTCTCTCTTCCTCTCTGTAAAAAAAATCAATAAAATATATTAAAAAAAAAAAAAATGAGTTTGGGCCAAAGCCATGAGGATAGGACAGGTAATTTTTTAAATTCAACTTTGATGATGTCTACAACTGCAGGTGTTAGCACGCCAGAAGACGGACTTCCATTTAGTAAAGTAAATTTAGCAAAGGGAATCGACATCAATTGACAGAATTGACGACAAAACACCACACACACACACACACACACACACACACACACGCCCCGCCGCCAGGTCTGACCCCTCTTGAAGCGGCGTGGAGGCGTGGAAACGGCTGTGGCGGCATTCCCTGACGGCAGCACCCTGGGCTTTCTCTTTTTTTTATTATTGATTTATTGATTATGGTATCACATTAATTGTCCTCATCCCCCCATTCCCATTCCAAACCCCTCCCCACGTATGCCCCCCCTCCCCCATTGTCCATGCCCCTGGGCTCTCTGTGCTGGGAGTCTCCCCTGGTCCTTCCTGTTTAAATCCGAATGGAGCCGAAACCAGTGTTGCTCAGTGGATAGAGCGTCGGCCTGCAGACTGAAAGGTCCCAGGTTCGATTCCGGTCAGGGGCATGTACCTTGGTTGCGGGCACATCCCCGGTAGGGGGTGTGCAGGAGGCAGCTGATCGATGTTCCTCCTCATCGATGTTTCTAACTCTCTATACCTCTCTCTTCCTCTCTGTAAAAAAAAAAAAAAATCGATAAAATATATTTTAAAATAAATAAATAAATTCGAATGGACCTTGGTTGCCCTGCTTGCCCCCCCTCCCCCAGGGCTCCTGCGTTTCCGTCACCAGCGTTTGGGGAGTGTGCGGGTCACCAAGAGATGCCAGCTCCCCCCCAGTCACAGGCCCGCTCTCAGCTTCCATTGGCCCCGGGCTGGGCTTGTTTCACAGCAGCAGCTGCTGACGGGGGACAACTTTGGAGTGTTCTTGGCAGGGGTAGGGGACATCCGTAACCACCCAAGACTCTGCTTTTCCTCCGCTAAATTTACTTTACTACACGGAAGTACGTCTCCTGTAAAAAATAGTCTGCGGTCACACACGGCGGTGCTGGCCGAGACACCTTCCCGCGCCGGCATTGGATCCTTTTGCCCCGGAGGACTCGGGGGGCCAGGAACAGGCCCCCAGCCCATCAGACCGCGTCGCCCTCCCAGCGGGGATCTGCCTTCCGGGTGCAGATCATTCTCATTTTTCTGAGTAGTTGCTACAGAGACAACCTGACCCTATTATCCAAATCGATAAATGACATAGTGGCGGCTGCCTCTCAGCCTGCCTGGAGGGAGAGGGGGAAAGAAAGTAGGAAAACTAAGACTAAAGAGTGTTAGTGCAGGGCTCGCCCCTCTTGTTTCGGCCCCGGAATCGGTCTCCTCGGATCGCGTTTGGGAGCTCGCCTGGGAGCCGTGGGAGTGGGCTGTCCATCAACACGGTGCCTCACGCGTCCGCTCAGCCGCTCTTGTGAGGCGTATAATTAAAAGCCGCGGCTTCGTTTGCATCCCGGAGGAGAAGCCGTCTTTGGGATTCCTGCTCGAATGGGCACCGTCCGTTTCATGCCGTCCTCCTCTGTGGCGTCGCCACCAGGAGCCTGTTTCAGGGACCGTCCCGGCGTCTGTGGATGCTTCGCCGTGATGAGCACCGCCGGTGCGTCAGAGCCTCCGCCGCATTTTCTACAAAGTGTGACTCAGTCCCATTGTTCCTGTAACCGGGGCCCGTGCTAATGGCCTCCTCCGCGCCGGTAAAAATAACATCTGGAAGGAAATAGCTGACCTGCCAGCCGTCTCAGCTATTTCCCCCAATTTGGGCTCTTTTTCGTAACTCGGAGGTCTCCCGGCGTCGTGTCTAACACGCGGTTCTTGAACACCTGCCGCGCGCTCAGTGTTGTGTGGCGGGAATCACAGTGAGTGAATTGTAGCTTACCCTGCCCCGGGGTGAGTTACAATGCAGTTAAGCGACAGGTCCCTCAAAATTGCGTTAGTTCTGATGCCCAGAGTGTAGCACGTTCTCACTCCAGAGCGGTAAAGCAATCCATCTGTCAGTTATTTATTCGTTTATTTAAAATATTTTTTTTTATAGACTTCAGAGAGGAAGGGAGAGGGAGAGACAGAAACATCAATGATGAGAGAGAATCTTTGATCGGCTGCCTCCTGCACGCCCCACCCTGGGGATCCAGCCCACAACCCAGGCATGATCCCTGACCGGGAAAACTGGAACAGTCAATCTTGGCTGGTGCGGCTCGGTTGCCTGGCGCTGTCCCATGCACCGAAAGGTCGCCGGTTTGATTCCCAGTCGGTGCACATGCCCAGGTTACAGGGGAAGTGCAGGAGGCAGCCAATCCATGTTTCTGACTCTAAAAATTAATTAACTATAATTAAAAAAAAAAATTAAAACCAGGGTGATCAAAATGATAAAAGGCATAGGATCCGAGCATGGGTTGATTCCTTTTTTTAGCTAACGGTGTTCAAGATTGTAAGGGACACCTTTCCTGGAAGTATAAAACTCCTAGGTCCCTTGTTCCCAGGGCCCCTGTTAAATTCAGAAGAGTAAATACTTCTTAGGGACATGGTTTGGTGGACCCCGATGCTCTACCATTCAGCCAGTCATATAACGTACACGGCAAACAGTAATGTGGTGACTTACACGTTTGTCACATTAATATTCGCTGTCACAGGAACTTATTCACATCTGGTCTGCAGATCAGCATTTAAGTAAGTGGACGTTTAATTGTTGGTATAAGGGTGAACAGTTGCCAGATGACAGCTGATTTCAGTATCCTTTCCTGTCCTATCTCACCTGCCAGGGTATTTCCCAAGCTGCTTTCTCCCTTTTGTGAGTGATTACTGTCGCTGTAATGAGAAAACGGGAGAGTACAGTGCTCCCTCTTAATTCTTGGTGGCGGATTATAACATATCTAATGGAAAACCAGTAAGGGATTTGGGAACAAATGTAACAAGTATAACCAACCACCCTGCCCTTTTTTTTTTTTTTTAAATATATTTTATTTAATTTTTTACAGAGAGGAAGGGAGAGGGAGAGAGCCAGAAACATCGAGAGAGAAACATCAGCTGCCTCCTGCACACCCCCCACTGGGGATGTGCCCGCAACCAAGGTCCATGCCCTTGACTGGAATCGAACCTGGGACCCTTGAGTCCGCAGGTCGACGCTCTATCCACGGAGCCAAACCGGCTAGGGCCCATCCTGCTTCTTGTAGGAAGTGTCACAGGGTTCATTCTGACCACAGGCGGTCGGGGCCTCGGTTTTGACCTCATTGGGAAGGTACCCACCCCCAGCACCGTTCTCCCTGTTCTCCTCTCACCCCCTGTAACAATCTGACACGCGTAGCGGACTCCGGCTAGACTCAGGGGAGTGAAGGAGAGCCACCCCGCCCCCCCCTCACAGGGCCCCCTTTGGTTGTCCGAAGGTTTGTCATCCAGACGTTCTCACCATCCCAGACAACGCATGTTTGGAATGTATCTCTCTGCGAGTTGTACTTGATGTTAATTCACTTTGTAGCTTTTGTCTCAAGCCACAGGCATCCTTGCGAGGAAAAACTCGTGTGGGTGGGCGAGAGGTTTCAATAAGTGCGGGGTTTGAGAGGAGGCGCCCTGCCGGTGGGCAGCCTTGATCCCAGTTTCTGCACTTCCTTTTATTTTATTTTTTTTACTTTTAAAAAATATATATATTTTATTGATTTTTTTACAGAGAGGAAGAGAGAGGGATAGAGAGTTAGAAACATCGATGAGAGAGAAACATCGATCAGCTGCCTCCTGCACACCCCTTATTGGGGATGTGCCCGCAACCAAGGTATATGCCCTTGACCGTACTCGAACCCAGGACTTTTCAGTCCGCAGGCCGACACTCTGTCCACTGAGCCAAACCGGTTTCGGGTCCTGTGCTTTCTTGCTGCAGGACTCGGGGCAGGTTTCCTCCCTCTTGGGCCTGTGTCCGTGTCTGTGGAATGAGAGCAATCACCGCGCTGCCGTCCCGGTTTCTCCCAGGGGCCGTGTAACGGGCACAGGGCAGTGCGTGAGCCCATGGCAGTCAGGCTCCTTGGATGTGCGCCCCCTGTTGCTACGTATTACAATCACCACGCATCCCTCTCCTCTCCCGCTGGCGCCCCTGCTGCTGTTAGGCTGGGTGACAGAGTGCAGGGAAGGCTTGGCGGGGTCCCAGTTTGTTTCGTTTCCAGCACGAAGCCCGCGTCGCGCGGTGGTGGCAGGCGTTCACTCAGCACGTGTCACAGGGAGCAGGTTTCTCCCGGAGCCCAGACGGCGCTCCTTTTGAAGGCCTCGGAGGGGGGTGCATACCCTCCGCCATCAAAGCCCGGAGTCTTCGAACACAGCGTGTCTCACAGAAAGCCCGGCGTCTCTGTGGCCACCACAGCCTGAAGCCCGCGGGTTAGAAGCCTCGGGGAGCCCACGAGGCGCTGAGGGGCCCGGAGGGCCGCCACGGGGCTTCTCGTAAGCGGCCCGTCGCCCGCTACGCCAGGAGCCAGTCTGGCTGAGAAAACGCAGAAAGTCGTCTTTTTTTCCTTCCGCTCCGTCTCTCTGTTCGAGAGGAGCTCATTGGCCGAAGCCGGTTTGGCTCAGTGGTAGAGCGTCGGCCTGGAGACTGAAAGGTCCCGGGTTCGATTCCGGTCAAGGGCATGTACCTTGGTTGTGGGCACGTCCCCAGTGGGGGGGTGTGCAGGAGGCAGCTGGTCGATGTTTCTCTCTCATCGACGTTTCTAACTCTCTATCCCTCTCAATTCTTCTCTGTGTAAAATCAATAAAATATATTTAAAAAAAAAAAAAAAAGAGGAGCTCATTGGCTGCCTCGGGGAAGGTGGAATGCATCGATGAGCTCTTCGCTGAAAAGAAGTTCACACAGGCACGTGCTGTTTTCTGTGGGGGTGAGCGGGCGTTCGATATTATTTTCTTAGTATATATTTTTAATTGACTTCAGAGAGGGAGAGAGAGAGAGAGAGAGAGAGAGAGAGAGAGAGGGGGAGAAACATCAGTGATGAGAGAGAACCATGTCGCCCGCCTCCTGGACACTTGCTTCTGGGGACCGAGCCCACAACCCGGGCCTGTGCCCTGACCAGGAACCAAATCTGACCTCCTCGTTCCGTGGTCGGCAAGCCGCGGCTCTCGAGAGCCACATGCGGCTCTTGGGCCCCTCAAGTGTGGCTCTTCCACAAGATACCACGGCCTGGGCGAGCCTATTTTGGAAGAAGTGGCGTTAGAAGAAGTTTAAGTTTCAAAAATTTGGCTCTCGAAAGACATTTGGATCGTTGTACCGTCAGTATGTGGCTCTGTGGACGAAGGAGTTTGCCGACCACTGTCCTAGTTCCTAAGCGGATGCTCAACCACTGAGCCACCCGGCCGGGTTCCGTATGGCTTCATCACTATTCGGGGTTACTATCTACAGAGCATTTAAAATCATATTTTCTGTCTTCTTCCCCTTTTTGTCCATAGCTGTCCGGTCTTTTCTCCGTGTCTGATCTAGGAAATGATACAGTCATTGTGTATATGTGCTTGTCAGCATTGAGCCCGGCCTGTGCCTTACTGTGTTGGACAACGATTGGACTTTAGTTCGAGAAGAGGAAAAGCTAAATATTTCTTTTCTTTTTTTTTTTTTTTTTTTTTTTAATATATTTTGTCGATTTTTTACAGAGAGGAAGGGAGAGATATAGAGAGCTAGAAACGCCGATGAGAGAGAAACATCGACCAGCTGCCTCTTGCACACCCCCTACCGGGGATGTGCCCGCAGCCCAGGGACTTGCCCTTCACCGGAATCGAACCCGGGACCTTTCAGTCTGCAGACTGACGCTCTATCCACTGAGCCACCCGGTTTCGGCTAAACATTTATTTTCATATCCATCCACTAGGGACCTTGCACGTGGTCACATTTGTCACAGCCCCCAACCCGTCTTTATTTTTCGGTGGGGACTTTGGGGACCTCCGTGGACATCTATCCCGTCCTTTTCCTCGTGTGGATAAGCCCACGTGCCACCTGGGGGCCCTGGACCGTCCGGCCGCCGTTTGAAAAGCTCAGCTCCCTGTGGTCGCGCTGTCTCTGCCTTCGTCCGGTGAGACACCTTACCGCGGCCCCGGCTCTCACCTTCGGTTTGTTTTTCTCTGGAGCTTTACTGGAAACCAAACGCGGTGCGCACGAGCTGCGAAGGGGAAGTTGGCGAGAGTGAGCCGCGCTCTGTTTGGTCTGTCGGAGGCAGCTGACCTTCGGGAAGGAAATCGCTGCTCTGCTTCTTCCTGTCGCAGCGCAGCCCGAGAGAGAGCGGAGGCCGGGAGCCGCTCTCCTGGCTCTGCCTGTGCCCGCGGGGCTTCTGGGGCACCAGCCGTGTGTGGCTGTCCCCGCAGACACGGAGCCAGAGGGAATCTCTCTGGAAATAGTAGTCTGTCTCAGCAAAAGCAATTGTTATATTTTCTTGCAAAGTGAACTCCGCGGTGAGAGTTACTTTGTGCGCGGGTTTCATTCTTCTTCATGTTGAAGGTTCTGCTATGGTGATTGTGTCTCATCCTAGGCAAGCTGTTTGTCAGCAAGAGGCCGAACGTGTTGACTTCTAAGACACGGGGGAGCCCTGATGTCAGTGTCATTTCGCCTCAGACTTAGGATGAGCCGCCGGCCACCTGCTGCCCCCTGGCTGGGCCCGCGTCCCGGCAGGACGGACGCGCTGGAGGTAAACACAGCGAGCGGCGCCCTGCGCGCGTGGGCCCGGTCCTCGGGAAGCTGCCGCCCGGCCGCCTCCCCAGCGAGCGCCGTCCACTGAGCACACAGGACCTCGCTGAGGAGGCATTTCTCTCCCCACAGAGACGGTTTCAGTGATCCATTTCTTTTAACCTAAACATGGTTAGGTTCACTTTCTGTGTGTGTGTGTGTGTGTGTGTGTGTGTGTGTGTGTTTAAAGGATTTACATTCAAATAACGGTCTGTTGGCAAGAGTAAAGTAGATTCCGATTATGGTAAATACAGAGAATGAAGCTACCGGTCAGGGAGGGAGGGAGGGAGGGGGAGGGGGGGGCACAGGAAATGCTATCTTCCCCTGGGCCCAGTTCGGGCTCGGTGGGCCCGGGCTCTGTTTCCTTCAGTCTCTCTCCCAGGTTTGCTGCTGCTGATGGCTGGGTGAGCGCCGGTGTGGATGCACACCAAAGTGCAAAGCATAACCCAGGGGGGCATGACCTCAGGGCTGCCTCTCTGTCCTCAGAAACAGGCCTGACGGAGACAGGGAAGGGTCCGAGAGGGAAGGCAGATCTCGCCGAGGCTGTGAGTGCAGGTTCTGGGCACAAACTAAGTCCACAAGACAGGATGGAGCTCCCCAGTTCCGTCGGCCTCTATGTAGGCGCCAGTTTGGGAACCACCGGCTAAAGGCCTTCTGGGATCTGGTCTCGTAGCTCTAGCCCTCTGGAGGCCTCGAAGTGTCACCCTTAGACTGCCAAGGGCCTTCTCGTACGCCAGGGGTGTTCCGGTGTGTCATCACGGGGAAGGGGAATATCGTTTTGAAAAAGGAGTTTTTAGAGAGAGTGGAAGGGAGGGGAAGAGACAGAGAGAGAAACGTGGATGTGAGAGAGACACATCTATTGGTTGGCTCCCCCATGTGCCCTGACGGAGCGGGGCGGGGGGCGGGGGGGGGGAGGAAGTGCCCGCAGGGGGAGATCAAGCCTGCCTCCGAGGTAGGTGCCCTTGATCGGAATCAAACCCAAGACCCTTCAGTCTTCCGGCCAATGCTCTAACCACTGAGCAAACCCAGCCAGGGCCCAGCAGATGTTTGTAGTTACCTGGGAAGCGGTAGTGATGCAGTTCCTTCCCAAATGGGTTTTCAAGTTGCTAAATGGGTTTCAGCACAGAGAGAAGGTCAACGCCTCGAGCTGCGGGCCCTGTGGCAGGAGGGGGCCCGGCTTGTAGGACAGCATCTTCCCGCCCGCAGCGCCGAGTCTGAGACGTCCTGATGTTCAGGTGCCGCCAGGGGTCATTTCCAGGCGAGAGCGGGCCTCTACTCTCATTGCTTTTATTTTTCTCCCTTTGATTTTGAAAAAAAAATTAAAATTACTGAAAAGTTGAAAGAATGGAACAACGAACACTCACATACACTTTGCCTGGATTGACCAGCTGTTCACAGTTGTTACATTTAGGTAGCCCCGCTCTCTCCCTCTCCCCTTTGAAAGTAAGTCAGACATCATGGCTTTGCCCTTATATACTTGTGTACGTATCAACCAACAACAAGGTTATCCCTTTGCACTCCGCTGTCCCCTCTCAGGGGACATCGGAATTCTAGCATATCACTCGGATGTCCCCTCTCAGGGGGGACATTGCAGTTTATTAGTGATTACGGGGAATTGAGTTATTTCAACGCACGTTTCCGCCGCAAAGTAGCGTCGAGTAGCTGGTAGCCAATGTCCAGAATGGTTCGGAGTGCAAAGGGTCATTCTGTATAAACTCGATGCCATTGTCACTCTCAAGAACTGTAACACTGATACAATAATATCCAATAGATAGGCCATGTTAACAATGTAATTAAGCCCGACTGGTATGGGTCAGTGGTTGCGTGTTGATCTGTGAAGCAGGAGGTCACAGTTCAATTCCTGGTTCCCAGTGAGGTTCGATTCCCTGTCAGGGCACATGCCCAGGTTGTGGCTCAATCCCCAGTAGGGGGCGTGCAGGAGGCAGCTGATCAATGATTCTCTCTCATCATTGATGTTTCTATCTTACTCTTCCTCTCCCTTCCTCTCTAAAATAAAAAATATATATATATATTTTAAAATGTAATTAAATTTTTTAATTATCCCAGTAATGTCCTTTAGAACTGTGATGTGTTGGTTTTTTTTTTTAAACTATGTTCTAGGCAGTTATGTTTTTTTAGTCTCCTTTAATCTAGAACAGTTCCACATTTTTCTTTCATACGAGTCCCACCATTTGTATTTGTCTGATTGTTTATTCGTGAGTAGAGGTGAGACGTTTAGTTTGTGTGTTCCTTTCCGTGCATCGCATCTGGAGGCATGAGATGTCCGTTCGCCCCGTGATCGGGGATGTCTGATTACTTGGCTAAGGTGTTGTCCACCAGCGTTTTCCATGGAATACATGCCTTTCCCCCTCTGTGAGTCATAAGTAACATGTGAGGCAATACTCCGACCCAGTGTGGCCATCCTGTTCTCCAACAAGGATCACCTAATCGTTTGAGCAGCTATGATGATCCTTGTCTGAGTCCACTCTCTTTATTTATGGGGTTGCGTGTGCTGGGCCAGGTTATATTTAGGTGACAGTTTTAAATATATGCGAACCCACTGATACAGACTTGATCTTTATATTTAGCAAATAGCTGCCCTCCCTCCTCTTCCCAACCCCCCTCCCCCATTCTACCTCCTCCCCTTTTTCTCTTCTTCCCAAAATAATATGTGATCATTTGGCCGTGACGTAAAGATTTATGACTGATTGTCTTCCCAGAATATTATCATCATCTCTATGTTGCCTGGGCACATTTTTCCTTGTTTATGTTTTTTACCAGCCAAATACTTTTATTCTTTCTGCTCTTGTCCCATCTGTTTAATAATCTGATTTTGTTAGAGAACTGCCTTCCTGATTGCTTATAAAGTAGTGTTTAGAAAGAAAAAAAAAATTTAAAGAGCAGATGGCTCTGGTATTGACCTACTTCTGCACGGGGAAGTTTTACTATAACCTTCTTACTTGATGGTAGGCCAGTTTTAATATGCACGAGGCCTTAATCCTTGATTGCTACTATTCAGTGTTTTTCTGTCCCTCCGAGTTCCTGCTACTGGGTAACCATCACCACGGCACACATGTCATCATTGATATTGACACAACCAGGGAACTTGCTGTTTATAATCTTTCCAAAGCCCTTCTGTCTTTAAACGGCGCCGATCTGATGAACAGTTTTGAGTCCTGGTTCCTTGCCTCCCACTTTTCAGATTAGAATCAGATTAGAAGCAACGTTTACACACCTCCTGTTTCACCTGCCATCGAGCTCACGCCTTGGCCCAAATCAGAGCTTCACGGTTAGGTTTCTTATTCTAACCTCTTACTCTTTTTCTTTCTTTGAATTGTGAAATGTAGCAACAGACAGGAAAGTACGTGAAATAACACGGCCAACCACCGCCAGTCCTCTGGACAGAGGGAGCGTGGGAGAGGGGGCGGAGGACCGCCTCGCGGGCCAGGCGGCCCCTCGGTCAGAGCCCCTGGGAAGTATGGGATCTGGAGCCAATACCTCAGGACCAAGAGAAACCCGTCCCTCCCTGCCACCCCAGCCCTTGGCAGCCACCGATCTATTGTGCCCCCGTGGGGTTCCCTATTCGGGACATTTCATATGCATGGAATTTATAGGATGTGGCCTTTTATGTCCGGCTTCTTTCGCTTAGCGTCGTGTTCTCAAAGTTCATCTCTGTTGTAGGACGTGTCCGTACTTTATTCCTTCTTGTGTCTGAATAAGATTCCATTTTATCCGTTTTATGTTTCCATTCCTATTCATGTTACTCCTTCTTCTGTCGATGGACCTGTGGGTTATTTCTGCTCTGTGGCTATTATGAATGATGCTGCTCTGAACGTTTGTGCACACGTTTTTGCAGACATGTTTTCCGTTCTCCCAGGCACGTGACCGGGAGTGGAGCTGCTGGGTCCTCTGGAAATCCCATGTTTTCACTTTTCAGAGAATTCCCAGCTTGCTTTCCAAAGCTGCACCATTTTACAATCCTGTCTAATTTGCCGACTCGGTTCTCTCATCTGTAAAGTGGGAATTATAACTGTGCTGACCTCCCAGGGTTTTGTGAGGATTAAATGAGGAGGTCCCGAGAAGCATTTACTTTAAATAACATAGTGGGTGTTCTGTAAGGGGTAAATCTGATGGCGGATAATAACACTAATAAATGTTAGTTTAATTCAGTTTTCCATCTTATTTCTAAAGTTATGCTTACTTATTGGATGAATCAAAAAATGTGTTGCTAATAATTCATACTTTAATTCATAGGATTCAGATTGTCTTTGAAAAGAACAGGACTTTTAAATTATTTTTCTGGAGTTTAGCAGGTCATTTCATTCAACCTGGTTCCATTCTAACACGGAGGTGAGCTCCCCTAGGAACGGAACTCTTGTTTACATCATTAGCCGGTGGGGAAATTGGTTTCATTGTCCATCGTTTTTCACTTAAAGTCGCAGGACCTGTCGGTGACATTGAGTGAGGACTCCCTGTGCTCAGGCAGCCTTGCTCTCGGGACAGCACCCGTCACAACCCTCTCTCTCATTCAGTCCTCCCAGTGCCTTTCCCTACTGAGGGGACAGCCATTATGTCTGAACTTGAACCCTATGTGAGAGGCCGGGATGGGATGGATGGGATGGGATGGGGTGGTGGTTGTGGTGGGATGGAGGATAGGAATTATAAAATGCTTTATTTATTCATTATTTTATCCTCACCTGAGGCTATTTCCCCCCAGCCCCCATTGCTTTTCAGAAAGAGTGGGAGGAAGGGAGACAGAGGTAGAGAGATAAATCAACCCTTCGCCTCCTGCTGGCACCCACACAACAGGGATGGGGTGAGGTGGGGGTGGTGGCAGGGAGCAAACCAATGCCCGCCCTGGCATGGTAACCACTGAGAAACACTGGCCAGGGATAAAGATGCTTTAAATTATACCCCTAGCCCTGGCCGGTACGGCTCCATTCCTTGGGCCTTGTCCTGTTCATCAAACCGTCTCCTGTTTGATTTCTAGTCAAGGACATGCCCAAGTTTATGGGTTCGATCCCTGGCTGGGGTGTGTGGGAAGGCAGCCAATCAACCTCTCTCTCTAACTCTCTAATTAATTTTTTAAAACATATTAAGGACATAAATTAGACACATAAGTCCAGCAGACCAAATCCCCGCACACATTTATGCCTCCCTCTCTTCTCCCACGCTGGAATTCAGCCACTCCGCTGGTCCATCTGCATCGGGACCTGCTGCTGTCCTGACCCCCCAACTCTCTCAGCCCAGAGCTCAGCCACGGGCGTGACTTCGGCCACAGTGTTCCGGAAGGATTCAGAGACCGTGATGTTTTTCTTTACAAAGTTTTATGCTTTCTTTTTAAAAGGAAAAGCATCTCATAAAAAGGTACTTATTATTGAGACAAAATTATCCCAAATTCCCAGGCACTCGTATAATTTATTTGTTAGTGGGCGTTTATTTTTATGGCTTTCAATAAGCCTGTATCATTAGGAGCTATTAAACTCCGAGGCCTTTTTTAACAGCTGCCCGAGGGTCCGCGTTCTCTGGCCTGGCACGCCCGAGCCGCGTCCAGAAGGACAGAGTGGGTGCAGGTGGCTCACGCGCTCAGAAAGCACGCCGGCCTGCGTCCAGCGCTCTGCTGGGCCGCGGGAACGCTCTTGAACACCGAGTGCACCTAAGCAGCCCTCACACAGTTCTCATCTTCGGCTAAAAATAAGATTGTGAATCCATTTCCCAGTCTTTCGAGAAGCCCCTGTGATGATTTACCGAAGACACAAACCACTTCCCTTGTCAGAACCTCACGCATTGACGAGGGAGCTGCCCGTAAATAAGCAGAAGAGAGAGTGCACGGAGGCCAGGGCGGGGCGGGGGGGGGGGCGGTCAGGCACCGCCCGTGGGGAGCAGCCAGGCCGTGGGGAGAGCCAGGCTGGCGAGAAAGGGCAGAGGATAAGCTTGTGCAGGTGTAGTTGTCACCCGGTCATGGGCGTGGCGAGTGGCGGCCTGCATGCAGAAAAGCTCTGGTGCTTAGTTTAGGTTTTATGGATACGATTGGGGAAAGTGGTGGCGTTTTTTTCTCCCTCAACCACATATTTTATTTTTATTTTTTTAAACTTAATGAATCTTTATTGTTCAGATTATTACAATTGTTCCTCTTCCCCCCCTCCCCCACCCCATAGCTCCCCTCCACCTGGTTCCCACCCACCCTCTGCCCTTATCCCCCCCTTCCCCCCCACCCCCCGCCGTCCTCATCTGTACGATTTTTGTCCAGGCTCTTCCCACACCCTTTTCCCCCTGAGAATTGTCAGTCCACTCCCTTTCTATGCCCCTGATTCTATTATATTCCATTATACTCTAAATCTGTTCATCAGATTTTTAATTCCTTAATATTTAGATTCACTTTCAACCACATATTTTAAATTGTTACATAATAATCTCAGTGAAGTCACCCCATTTTCCATGCATATGTAATTTTTAGTTAAAAAGTGAAAATGATTCTGCATTATTTTGTGTATTTTTATTTTACTTTTTTTTTTTTTTTTACTTCTCATAGGCAAAACCTACTTTATCAAAGAATGCTCGTGAAGTGGAATTAAAGTACACTGTATTTATCGAAATAAGTTGGTTGCCACCTTATATTTTCCAGCTGTTATTCTTCAAGTGGCATTTTAGGAAGTAACTGTTATATTTGGAGCCATAAAAATACTCTGACAAATGCTAACAGCTCAGCATCCCACTATTTGATGAAAACTAAGAACTAATATAAAACACAAGACAAGCTCTAGTTGTGTTGCTAAGTGGTTAGAACACCGGACTGAAGGGTGGCGGTTTGATTCCATCAAGGCATGTACCTCAGTTGCAGGCTCGATCCCCAGTCCCGGGTCACAGTGCGTACAGGAGGCAACCAATCGATGTGTCTCTCTCACATCGATATTTCACTCTCTCTGTCTCTCACCCTCCCTTCCACTCTCTCTAAAAAGCAATGGAAAAAATATTGTTGGGTGAGGATTAACAACAACAAAACCCACACACACACAAAAAAAAAAACCAACCCACGAGACAAAATGAATGTATGATGTCTATATAGTACCCCTACATGTTTGGCATATCACTGTGGTCTTTCTTAAAATAATAATAGGCCCTGGCCAGTGTGCTCAGTGGTTAGAGCATCAACTGAAGGGCACCTATCTCAGTTGCAGGCTGGATTCCCTGCCCCGGTTGGGCATGTGCAGGAGGCAACCAATGGATGTATCTCTCTTACATCGACATTTATCTGTTATTTCTCTCTCTCTCTCTCTTCCTCCCTCCCTTCCACTCTCTCAAGAAAAAAAAAATCAATGGAAAAAATATCCTCAGGTAAGGATTAACAAAACCAAACAAACAAACAAAAACAATAATAGGCCGAAACCAGTTTGGCTCAGTAGTAGAGTGTCAGTCTGCAGACTGAAAGGTCCCAGGTTCGATTCCGGTCAAGGGCATGTACCTTGGTTGCGGGCACATCCCCAGTAGGGGGTGTGAAAGAGGCAGCTGGTCGATGTTTCTAACTCTCTATCCCTCTCTCTTCCTCTCTGTAAAACATCAATAAAATACAATATATTTAAAAAAAACAAAACAAAACAATAATAGACTCCTGGCATATGCTCCGACAGCAGGACATGTGAAACATTGGCCAAATATTTGGTGTGTGTGTAACCACTCAGCAAGTGTTTATCGACTGCTTGCCGTGTCAGGCCACCGTGCTAGGCTCTGCACTGGGGACACGGAAGCGAATAACTGTGTTCTTGTCACGTACCATCCTTCGGAGTTCAGAGGGGAAGATAGACAAAAAACAGATGAACGGAAACGAAAAGGAAAAATGACAAATGGTGGCAAGCATTACTAAGGAACAGATAGGCCATTGTAAGTATAGACTCGTCCACATTATAAAGTCATCTCCGTTTTAAGATGTGTTCCAGTTTCTTGCTGGGCATTTCATACTGATCATCTCGTTCCAGAGTGACTTTGAAAAGAGCTTATGGATTTGACCAAGTGGTGTGTAGACCTTTATTTATGCAACAGAAAAATGGACTGACTGCTGATGTGCCAGGCACTGTTCTAGGCCCAAGAGAAGAAGCGGTGGACAAAACAAAGGCCTGGTGTTTGGGCGACTTCTCCCCAGTGGGGAGACCGCAGACAAATACGGGATAAAAGTCAGGAAGTGATCGGTGACGGGAAGAAAATAGACGGAAGATAGCCACCAGACGGTGACGTTACTCGGGTGGACTGAGAAGGAGGCTCTGAGGAGAGAGACGTTTTTCCTTCTTGTGTCTCTTGGGTCAGTTCAGTTAACGAACGCAGGATGCAAGATTGCTTTTCTGTCTGCTGGAACCTTTCTTTTTTTATATATTTTTCTTTTTTAATATATTTTATTGATTTTTTTACTTAGAGGAAGAGAGAGGGATAGAGAGTTAGTAACATCGATGAGAGAGAATCATCGATCAGCTGCCTCTTGCACACCCCTACTGGGGATGTGCCCGCAACTAAGGTACATGCCCTTGACCGGAATCGAACCCGGGACCTTTCAGTCCGCAGGCGACGCTCTATCCACTGAGCCAAACCGGTCCTGGCAGTCCGCTGGTATCTTTCACGAGTCGCTACAAGAACCGTGGTGAGGCCTTCTCTCCAGTTCCCTTCACAAAAGGAGACTAAAACCCGCATTCTTTTCTCCATCCTTTTTTCATCCCATACGTGTAAATGCCTAAGCGCCTCCGTCCGTCCGTCCACCCTTCCGTCCCTTTACCTTTCATCCAAAAAACATGCTTTGGTGTCTCTTCCAAGTTTCCAAAATCTTGGGACATGATTTATTTGATTAAATTCAATGTCTTCCAGATGTTTGATTGTAATGCGGAGGGAGCTCCTCCATCCAAGAGTCTCTCTCCTGGTAAACGCTCGGCCATCGAAATGCGACGTCTTGGGTGACGGTCGTGATCTCAGCCTTCACCCCCCCCCCCCAAAGCTCTAAATAAACTTGCACACCGCTCACGTGTCCTATAGCATTGCGCAAGGCTAAAATAGGTAGCTGGCGCCCTCCCCACGCCCGCTGCTGGCTAACTGACGAGTCCCATAAATAGCTCCGGGTTATGCTATTGGATAACGATAACTAACCGAGATGGGGTTTTTATTTCCTAACCCAGTCCTGTCGTCTCTGGTATTCCAACAAGAGCGAGCTCTCATCGACCGGACCCCAGCCGTAACGGCTCTGGGGAGAACTGTGCCAATCAATAGCCACATTTTTTAGGATGGGATCAGAGATAGCCCTGCCTTATATCAGAGTTAGAGCAAGGTTCCGTGTTCGACCCTTCTGTGGATATGAAAGTCATGCTACCACTGCAGTCAGGTTAAGCCCAGAGTGTTCCTGCCAGATGAATTTAGAATTCTCAGGTGGGTCTGAGAAGGCACCTCGGTAGTTTTATAAGACTTTTGTTTGTTTTTTTCCTGAAATCAAGAGCATATTTTAAAAACCTGCCCACGATTGGAATATAATGGTTCTTGTTTCTGACTCTCCGCCGGAATGTATTGTTTTTACGTCGGGAAGGTTTCTAAAGGCCCTCATTTAACAGGACATTGCTTCATAAATTCCTTAGCCATGGCTCAGAAGGGGAACCTCGGGGTGTTTTCCCATAAAGTTGTGCCCTTCGTGTGCAGAGCGTTGTTGCTTAGGTAACTAGTCATCGTACATAGGGTTCTTTTTTTTTTTTTTTTTTTTTTTTAAATAAATTTTTATTGTTCATATTATTACAAGTGTTCCTTTCCCCCCCCCTTCCCACCCCACCCTCTGCCCTTTCCCCACTCCCCATTGTCCTCATCCATAGGTGCACAGTTTATGTTCAGTCTCTTCCCACATTCCCCTCTTCCCTTTTCCCCAAGAATCATCAGTTCACTCCCCTTCCATACCTCTGATTCTATTATATTCAACAGTTAATATTGTTCATCAGATTTTTTTTTTAATTTCCTTGGTTTTTAGATTCACTTGTTGATAGTTACGTATTTGTTGTTCATAATTTTTATCTTTATTTACTTTCTCTTCTGAAAGAACCCCCTTCAGCAATTCATATAATTCTGGTTTGGTGGTGATGAACTCCTTTAGCTTTTTTTTATTAGTGAAGCTCTTTATCTGACCTTCGATTCTGAGTGATAGCTTTGCTGGGTAGAGTATTTTTGGCTGAAGGTTCTCGCTATTCATCACCTTGAATATTTCTTGCCATTCCCGTCTGGCCTGCATGGTTTCTGTTGAGAAATCAGCTGACAATCGTATAGGTGCTCCTTTATAGGTAACCACCTGCTTAGCTCTTGCTGCTTTTAATATTCTCTCTTTGTCCTTTGCTCTTGGAATCTTAATTATGATTTGTCTTGGTGTGGTCCTCTTTGGATTCCTCTTATTTGGAGTTCTGTGTGCTTCCTGGACTTGTAAGTCCAATTCTTTCCCCAGGTGGGGGAAGTTTTCTGTCACTATTTCTTTCAGTATGTTTTCGATATCTTGCTCTCTCTCATCTTCTGGGACCCCCATGATTCTGATGTTGGATCGTTTGAAGTTGTCCCAGAGGTTTCTTACATTATCTTCAATTTTCTGGATTCTCTTGCCTTCTAGCTTCTGCAGAGGAGTGTCTTCTGGCTCTTTATGTTCCAAATCTTTGACTTGATTCTTGCGATCTTCTATTCTGTTTTTAGGACTCTGTAGAATATTTTTTATTTCAGACAATGTATTCTTTATTTCTTGTTGATCCCTTAGCATTTCTTGTTGATCCCTTTTCATATCCTCATAGGTCTCATTTATTTTATCGGCCTTTTCTAGGAGTCTCTTGAAAAACCCTATAAGTGTGGTTTTGAACTCTATATCCAGTCGCTTTTTGTCCTCCATTTCTTTCGTTTGTGATCTACTTGGTTTAGGCATTTTCGCAGGCAGCTTTCCTGATGGGGGCGGAGTTTCAGGGTGGAGCCTACAGCCTTGGCTTCCGTCAGCCCCGCCCTATGCGACTCCTGAGACTCAGGGTCCTTCAGTACTTGTTGCAAGCGCCTCTGAGAGAAAGGTGCCCTCGATTTTCGCCTGCTACCAAACAGTGTAAGCTCTCCCGCAATGGGCCCGAAACTGGGGTTCAGTTCAGTTGGAAGTGGAGTTGGAGGTGGCGTTCAGAGCAGTCTGGAGCCTGTCTCCTTCCCGCCAGGGCAGTCCTACGGCACAGCAGGCCGGCCCTTCTCTGCGCGCTGTGTGCGCCTCCGGGACCTCCTTTCGCTGCTTCCCCGAGTACCGCCTTACAGCCCAGCTCCCTCTGGATGAGCCTGGGTCCCCGGGGTCTGGCCTAGAACGGGGGTTCAGAGCAGTTGGGGGCCCAGCACAGTCCGAGTGTTTATCTCCTTCCCGCTAGGGAACGCCAGCCAGGCACTCGGCCTCCCTCCTCTCCGGCTCCGTCCTCTCCACGCGCGCGCCGGGTGTCTCCGTACCTTGGGCTTTTCCAGCTCCTCCGCGCTTCCTTCTGGTTTTCTCCTTGCTTCTCGTTGTAGAATTTCCAGTCAGTTGACTTTCCTGTAGTTCTGGGTAATGTCCATTTTATATTTTAGTTGTATTTTATTGAAATTGTTGAGTGCGGCTGCGGCTAGGTGCCTACCCGAGCAGCCATCTTGGATTCTCCCCGAATGATCGTACATAGGGTTCTATCCTTGCTTTAGGCATCTTCACTTTCCTCTTACAGGATCTTCTTCAAAAATGGCAGTATGTTTGCTGCAATTCTTAGAAGTCAAAATAAGAATATGAAACAAGTGATTTTTTTAAAAATCCCCATGCTAATTATGTGTCATTACTATCCGGATGCTGCTTACGGTTGCTTCAAGTTCTGAACGAAAGTAAAGAAAATGAGCCTAACTAGTGGTCAAGGACAATAGGGGGGTGGGGATTGAAATGGGAGGTTGAGGACAAATATGTGATACCCTCATCAATAAAGAAATTTTAAAAAAGTAAAGAAAATGTCTATGATATCAACGCTATAGGCAGTTCTCCCCCTAAGGCTGCCTTGCACTTCTGCTTCTAGGACTTCGGTGTATGGACCAGTCAGAGCTTTATGGGCCCACTTAGGTACCTTCCCATGGCCACCCGGTACACCTACATCCTAAAAACCTTGTAATGCTAAGATTCAGTTCAAGAACCCTGATCCTGTCTACCAGAAAGGGCTTAAAAAGCAATTATCTCCAGCTTTTATAACTACATTAATATATACTCTCGTGGACTTAAAAGGGGAAGAAAAACACCACCCAAACCCCCGGTTGTTTGTTCAGCAGGTTGTGAACATGGCCGTGTGGATCCAGGCCCAGCAGCTGCAGGGGGATGCCCTGCACCAGATGCAGGCCCTGTACGGCCAGCACTTCCCCATCGAGGTGCGCCACTACCTGTCCCAGTGGATCGAGAGCCAGCCCTGGTGAGTGAGCGGCTTTTCTCCGTCACACTTCATGAAGCACAAGCATATTCACATTTGGAAAGATAACACGATGGGGACTCCAAAACTTACACCTTAAAAAAAAAAAAATCCTGACCCATGAAGAGGTATTTGGCGCCATCTGAAATTTTAGAAAGATAGAATGACTCTTAGGGTTTTTTTTTTTTTTAAAGGGTATCTTCCACCCGGCTGGCATGACTCAGAGGTTGAGCATTGACCTATGAGGTCACAGGTTGTGGGCTCGATCCCCAGAATGGGGCATGCAGGAGGAAGCTGATCAATGATTCTTTCTCATCATTGATGCTTCTGTCTCTCTCTCCCTTTCCCTTCCTCTCTGAAATCAATTAAAAAATTAAAAAAAAATAGGATATCTTAAAAAAAAAAAAAAAAAAGGATATCTTCTCTTTAATAGTATATTCTGGCTAAAAACATTTGAGCATTGCAGCTAGTAAAACCCAATGAACCAATGTTTTGAGTGCCTGTAGGGTGCCTAGCAGAGTCCTAGGTAACAGAGTTCATATGAAAAAATTAAAACCTTTGTCCACATAGAATTTAGTGCTGAATGGGACAGATAAGGTATGTCTATTCACATAATAATAATAATAATAATAATAATAAAGTATTGTTAACAAATTTAACAATGGAGAGACATTGGTGTTTTTACGTTTATATGTAAATTTTATAGACACATAAAGACTAAATCTTGATGGCAGATGTAATAAGCATGTTTATTTTTCTTGTTTTCAAATTACTCTTTATTATATGTTGGGGGGGGGTTGTTTTTAAACTCCTTTAGAATGAGTGCAATGCAGCCAGCTGATAAGGAGTATTTGTCATTGACACTGTCGCACCCAGGCAGCAGGATGCCTGCTGCTCTGCTCAGGGCCTGACGCAGGTTGGTTTGTCACCAGCCTGCCAATCTGATCTGACAGACTCAGCCTCTGCTTCAGGCCTGCATCACTGCGGGTGGCGGGTGGCGGGTGGCGGGTGGCGGGTGCGGGTGGCGTGGCCTCTCTGACAGACCCGGAGTGGGGAGGGGGGTTCGGGGAGGGGGGGAAGCGGGGAGACAGCCTTCACGCTGTTCAGGAGGGCTGCATCCCTGGCAGTAGCACTGCCAGGCAGAGCCGCAGTTGTGAAATTAGTGGCAAATTTCTCTCCAGAAACTAGAGAGCACCAGGAAGGCAATTTTCTAGGCAATTAAAAAAAAAAAAAAAAAAATCAGCCTCGTGTAATTAAGTGAGAAAAAAAAGAGCTAAATATGAGCATGCCAGCTAACTGCACCTTGCTTCGTGCTTTTCCATTTCCTTTCCTTTTTAATGATCTCGAAGAGTTCAGGAAGACGTGAATAGGAAGTTTCTGTTTATTCAAAATTTCATTTGATAGAGTTTCCACGTCGTCTTCCTACTGAGCAAACGTTAAAAGACTTGTGTTGATAGTAAAGGAAATCTGAATTTTATTTAGTTAAAAAAAATGTTTTCCCCCCATGACAGTGACATACAATGTTACATTCATTTCAGGTATACAACATGGTTATCAGACATTTATTTAACTTATGAAGTTCTCTCCCGGTAACTCCAGAATTTTCCCTCGTTTGGGTTTTCTCAAGAATGTAAAGATTTTAGCCTGGCCGGCGCGGCTCAGTGGCTAAGCGTTGACCGATGAACCAGGAGACCACAATTCGATCAGGGCACAGGCCCAGGTGGTGGGCTCAGTCCCCAGTGGGCGACGTACAGGAGGCAGCCAATCCATGTTTCTCTCTCATCATTGATGTTTCTCTCTCTCCCTCTCCCTTCATGTCTGAAATCAATAAAAAAAAAAAATATTTTAAAAAGGAATTTAAAAATTTTAATAAAAATGTCCAGTCCTTCATGTATACAGTAAGAAAATATTTTTTTGGCGGCGGGGAGGAGGTGACTGAGCGGGAAGGAACAGAGAATTAACTGCAAGCACCAGGCTTGTTTTCCATGAGTTTTGCTCTGAGGCTGGATCTTCTCAAGGATGGCTTCCTGGGACGAGGGGCCTTGTTGCCAGTTGACACCGGGGTGCATGCTGGGCCGCCATCCCTTCCTCCCAGGCTTTTATTGAATGTCTGTTTTATTTGGTCCGTGGAACATGCACATTGCACATCTGACTTTCTCTGCTGCCTTCTCCAAGTGCATATTTCAGCATATCGTTTGATGAGGTCCGCTATCAGTGTGTGGTACCCCTGCTGGGCCTCCGTTTGAAATTAGTCGCTAGCTGCACCAAATCTCTTGTTTGGCTCTAGACCTGAGCAGCAGGAATTGAGTATTATTTCAGCCTGATAGCTGTTGGGTTTCTGCCTTAAATTGTTTAAAACATGAGAGCTTCCGGGAGGGAGGCCACCCAAACCCTGTCACCGGTTGCCTGGCTCTGTGTGAATGCAGCGTCTCCGGCTCCCCGGGGAGTTAGTGCGGCTGCAGGTCCCAAGCCTGCGACCTGTGCGAATACGCAGGGGAGGCGTCTGTCTGAAGAAGTCATTTCCGAGGCTCCTTGGAAACAGCAGGGAGTGCTGTTTCACCTGTCTTCGGAAAATGCTCTCTGTGACATTAGCAACATATAGAACCAACAGTCAAGAGTGGGAGAAAAAAAAAAAAAAAGTAGACCATTCTGGACATTGTGTCACTTACACCATGAAGGGGTGACTATAAATAGGAAATTATCGGAGCCCTATTTCCTTCAGGGCACACACCGCCCTTTCCTCTCCCTCCATTCCCGGCAGAGACCATAAGCACCAAGCACGTGTAGGAGGAAGGAGGAAGGGCAGTACACTGTAAAAAAAAAAAAAAAGAAAGAAAGAAAGAAAGGAAGGAAGGAAGGAAGGAAGAAAGAGAGAATGAATGAGAAAGAAAGAAAGGAAGGAAGGAAGGGAGAATGAATGAGAAAGAAAGGAAGGAAGGAAGGAAGAAAGGAAGGAAGGAAGGAAGGAAAGAAGGAAGGAAGGAAGAGAGAAAGAACAAGAGAAAGAAAGAGAAAAGAAAATAGGGTCCTATACAGTCCACTCAGGCAGTCGGTGGGTTAGGATTGGACTCATGGAGGCATCTTGCCAGTCTGAACGGAACTCCCCTCAAGTTTGCCGAGAGCTTTATGCCGAGATCTCTGTAGCCAAAGACGAGGCGCGGCGTGTTGAGGCTGCATTTGTATAGGCTCGTGTGCATGTATGTATACATATGTATGTAATTTTTTTCCCCTAGGGACTCAATAGATCTTGATAATCCACAGGAGAACATTAAGGCCACCCAGCTCCTGGAGGGCCTGGTGCAGGAGCTGCAGAAGAAGGCGGAGCACCAGGTGGGGGAAGACGGGTTCTTGCTGAAGATCAAGCTGGGGCACTACGCCACGCAGCTCCAGGTGGGTGCGAGCCGGGTCACCGCCCCCCCCCCGGCGGGACCCCTCCTTCGTGTAGCCCTGCCTCTCCAGCCCGGCGCGGGCGGCCGAGTTGCCTGCATAAAGCTCCTGTTGTTTATTGTCACGGCTGTCGCTCTCTTTAGACGTTGTATCTGAAAATGACTTCAAGTTTATAAAAAGTTGCAAGGTTGATACAAAGACCCCGGTTGTTAACATTGGCTTTATGGTAGGATCTCCACATACACGCATTGTTTTGGTCCCTAGAGAGTAAGTTGTGCACACCGTGTCCCTTTCCCTCTGCCCTAAGCACCTCCGCGTCCATTCCCCTTACACCGTTGTTGTCCTGTTAGCGCCGTCGGTGAACAGTGCGCGGACAGAACACCCGCAGGTCACGTTACGCCCGTCTTCCCGTCTTGTCCAATGACCCGATGCCCTTTCGGGCACTTTTCCCCCTCCCGTCCAGGATCCAGTCCCAGGTCACGTCTTGCATCTAGTCATCTCGTCTCTTTAATTGCCTTCCATCTGGAACTGTTTTCTCGGCCTTTCTTTGTCTTTTGCTACACGGACACTCTGCAGTAACGTAGCGCCTCTGCTTTTTAAGATAAAACGTATCTCACGTCGGGTCTGTGTGGCGTTTCCTCATGATTAGACTCAGGTTACACAACCCTGATCCGCACTCTAAGTGTTGTCACATCCTTCTCACGGAATCACATCTGAGACGTGAAAATATATATATATATATTTTATTGATTTTTTTTTTACAGAGAGGAAGAGAGAGGGATAGAGAGTTAGAAACATCAATGAGAGAGAATCATCGATCAGCTGCCTCTTGCACGCCCCCTACTGGGGATATGCCCACAACTAAGATACATGCCCCTGACCGGAATCGAACCCGGGACCTTTCAGTCCGCAGGCCGACGCTCTATCCACTGAGCCAAACCGGTTTCAGCTGGTGGAGTAGTTTTGATTGCCCAGCAACGTGGTGTCCAGGTTCTCCTCTGATGTGGCCTTTTTTTGGGTTTATTTATCCTGTGTCCAAGAAGGATGCCCTAGTACTCTGGGCAAATTAGGGTGCAAGAAGTACTAGTAAAATACTCTTCTTACTTAGGCCTTTGACAATGTGCTTTCCTTGTCCCCCATTGATATGGGGGAGCGACACACCTCGTGGTTACCCCGTCGTGTCTCTAGGCGTCTCCTCCAAGGCGGGGGAGGCCCCGAGCTCGGAGTGGGACCCAGCGACTGTCTGCTCTTGGATTCTTTCAGAACACGTATGACCGCTGCCCCCTGGAGCTGGTCCGCTGCATCCGGCACATTCTGTACAACGAGCAGCGGCTGGTCCGAGAGGCCAACAGCGTGAGTGCCCCCTGGGCGTGGGGAGAGGAGCTGGGGACCCCCATCTCGCCCACTTCCCTCCGGACCCCGTTTGTCATGGTGACCATGGTGTCTCTGTAAACAGAGTCCGTCCCAAAGGAAACAGAAGACCGTACTCTGGTCTTCACTGGTTTATAGCCTGGATGAGCTCGCAGCCACAAAACAATTAGTAATTCAACCCCAAACGGGTCGTTTTTCAGTAAAGTCATGTCTATACTCAGGTGCGACCTCTGCCCGCCTCCTCTCGGCCGGCGGCGGGGGAAAGAAGGGATCAGACCGGGCCACGTACATGCCTGGGTCCACAAAGCCCCTGTGGATGCCGCCCCTGTACCTTCCCTTCGGGGTCTGCAGGATGACCCCTGGGAGAGGGGCCCCCGACTCCCTCTCCCCTCAGTCACAAGTAGGTCTTGAGTGAGAACAAAGACCATGTGTGTTCACCTGCCTGCTCCCCGCTCTGTCCCCGGGGGTCACCACCCTTAGTGGGAAAACCCAGGTGACTTAGAAGGGCATCAGATGGGCCGTGAGAGGGACCCCCCGGCGGAGGCCAGAGCTGCCCTAGGCGTTCCTCCTGTGTTTGAGGAGGACACCAGGATCCGCCAGCTCCCCCTTTCCTCCTCCTTCCCCGCTCTACGCCAGTTCTCACACGTGACGTCAGCAATGCCGGGGACTCAAAAGGAAGCTTTTGGGGTTCCACCCCTGATGGGTGCCGGCTGATCCCTTGCGTTCGGGCCTGAGGCGGGCGGTCTCCGGTCCTCACTGCCCAGCTCACGGCCGCCCGCGCTCTGCCCCCGTCTGTGTCCAGGGCGCCTCGCCGGCGGGAAGCCTGGCCGACATCATGTCCCAGAAGCACCTTCAGATCAACCAGACCTTCGAGGAGCTGCGGCTGGTCACGCAGGACACGGAGAACGAGCTGAAGAAGCTGCAGCAGACGCAGGAGTACTTCATCATCCAGTACCAGGAGAGCCTGCGGATCCAGGGTGAGGCGGGAGCGGGGCTGGAGGAAGCTCGGGTCCAGTCGGGAGAGAACCGGCTGCCTCTCTCTGGAGTATCGGGGCATCGTTAGGGTTGGGAAGGTGAGGCCTGGGGAGCGGAGAGGGCAGCGTCTTGCCTTCGGAGAGGATGGAGCTCACTCAAGCTTCCCATACCCAGCCGGCTCTGGTCTTGCAGGAAGGTACTCCCGGTCCAGTCAGCAGCACCCGGGCGGTGGTTTTGTGTGTGATCGGTGTTGCTTACGCTCTGAGCCGGGCCGGTATAAGGGCTGAGGACCTTGTTTCTGGTGACAAACTTCTCACGTTCTGCACAGCTGTTCAGAGAGGCCATCCTGGGGCACATCAGTGCCTGCAGACAAAGGCCCCCCTCCTGGTGTGAATGCAGCCTGGTTCTCTGGACACAGAGAATGGCAGGGTCAGTCCGGAGGCTGTGGAGCCTCCACAGCACCCTCTGTTGGCCTTGTGGGCGCCTGGCAATGTGGTTTCCTCCCCACTTGTGTGCCCCGCTCAGTCTCAGAGAAGCTTGGCCACGGGTGTTCCACCGACCAGCCATCCAGAAACACACACATGCACATGCAGTGTGCTCGTCTATCACCATGCGTGTGGGCACCGTCCGATAGTCATGTCGATATTATTTATTAGCCGTGTCTCCCCCACTAGCATGTAAATTCTTTGAGAAGGGACTGCGTCTTGCATCTCTGCACCCTGCGGCCAGCACATGGCCTGAGTCACAGCAGGTGTGGCATAGATGTCGGTGGGATGATTCTAGCATGTCTTCTTCCACACTTGACTGGCCCCAGGAGGGTGGGGGAAAGCCCACTTCTTAGGTGAGGGAACAGGGCAGCCACGCTATCAGTTCTGTCCCAGGCCGGGCACCGGTGACCACGTCGATGATCCTGTTCCTGGTTCTCCATTTCCTGTGTGTGGGTTTGGGTTTGGGTTCTGGTTTGGGTTTGTACCCCTCACGCAGTGTCAGTTCGGTCTCACTTACCAGGTTCCCCGTCAGAAACACAGACTATCGATCTGTTGTGCAGGGAAGGCTCTGTTCCCTCCAGCGGAGCAGACAATTGCCCCACCTCCGCTGGCGTCCTTCCCAGGAACGCCTGCCCGTCGCCAGGAGAGAGTAACCGGTCTCTCCCATAGGGAGGCCGGACCAGGTGTTGGGGACGCCCCCGCCCCCCGCCCTGTGGAGGCGGGACTCCCGAGGCGGCACCAGGGCCCCTGCTGCTCCCCCGGGGACGGGCCCCTGTGGGGAGAGGGGAGCCAGGTCTCCGCCTCCCCTCCTCCGGCCGGGCTCTTCCTGGGGGCCGGAGCTGCTCTGGTCCGTCCCAGCCTGAGTGACCTTGGGGCGGGGCCTCGGTCAGGGTGACATGGCCCTCAGAGGCCTGCCAGGAGCTGGACCAAGACGTGCTGATGCTCACCTCGCCTTGACTCAGCCCGAGGAAGGGCCCTGGGAGCTCCCCATGGCCATTGGCTGCGCATGATCACCCCAGAACGGAGGAGAGCGGCTCCCCTGGCGGGGGTGGGTGGCAGGCTGTGGGGGTGGGCGGTGGCTTTGGTTGGGAAATGCTGGATTTCTTAAGCTGGTCATGAAGTCACAGTGTTTCTATGTGATTCTTTCTGCCTCCCCTGTGTCGTACGTATTTCATAGCTGATGTTTTTACGAGGGTAACTGTGCCTCCCTCACTCCCCATTCCTGCCATTGCTGAGCTTCCTCACGCTGATACGAAGCGAGCTGCCTCCTTTTCCTCAGAGAATATTCCTACTTTTTTTTTCTTCTTATTTGATTTATTTTAAATCCCCACCTGAGGACAGAGAGGGAGAGCGTTGAGCGTTTGCCCTCTGTGGGTGCCCTGGCTGTTGGGGGCACCAGAGGATGCTCAGGCAGCTGAGCCACTGCAGGAGGCGCCAGTCTCGCTGCCCTTGCGTAGGCCCCTCCCCCCCTCCTCTTTCTTCTCCATCTTCTCTCTCTCCCCCCGTCCTGGTGGCCGGCTGAGCTCACCGTGCCCCAACCTGGACACCCATGCTGGGCGCCTTCCTGGGCAGACCCTCCTCCCCCAGGAGAGGAGCTGTGCCCGGAGGCGGCGGCCGGGCGGGAGCAGAGCCCCCGGGAGGCCAGCCTGCGGGGGAGGGGGGCCGGGAGCTGCGGGTCCCTCCCCCTCAGGCCTGTCCTGCAGCCCAGGGAGCTGCACGGACCAGCTCTCCCCAGGAGCTTCCCCGGCCGGCGGCTTCCTGAGCGCTCTCCACGTCAGCCTTCTGTCCCCACGCAGCCCCTGAGGCAGGGAGCGGGCTTCCCCGTGTGCACAGGGGAGACTGAGGCACAGGAGAGAGAGGTCCCCGAGTCCACCCAGCCAGCGATGGCCAGGCCGAGGCAGACGAGGCAGCTGGCTCCACGCTGGGCCCCGAGGCGGCAGAGGAGGGCTGGGCCCGGCCGTGCGGGCGAGGGCGGGGGGTCCTCCTCAGCTGCACCCACAGCCTCTGCCTCCCGGTCCCCGGAGGAAAGCTCCGCGTTGGGGGGCCGGGTGTGAGGCCGGCTCCTCGGGGCCCTGGGCTGCCAGAGCCCTGACTGCCGTCGTCAGACACGTCCCCGGAGGGTCTTGTCTGCGGAGCGAGGGACGTGGCTTCTCTGGGTTCCTGCTGGGAGCGGGCACCGTGGCCACGGGTGTGCTGTCCCCCGCAGCCCAGTTCGCCCAGCTGGCCCAGCTGACCCCGCAGGAGCGCCTGAGCCGGGAGACGGCCCTGCAGCAGAAGCAGGCGTCCCTGGAGGCCTGGCTGCAGCGCGAGGCGCAGACGCTGCAGCAGTACCGCGTGGTGAGTGGGCGGCCGTCCTCCGGGCGAGGGGGCCGCGTCCTGAGCTGCCGGGACCGAGAGAGGGGCCGGCCAGGACCCGGGTGGGGGGCCAGGACCCGGGTGGGGGGCCAGGACCCCGGGTGGGGGGCCAGGACCCGGGTGGGGGGGCAGGACCCGGGTGGGGGGGCAGGACCCCGGGTGGGGGGCCAGGACCCGGGTGGGGGGCCAGGACCCGGGTGGGGGGCCAGGACCCCGGGTGGGGGGCCAGGACCCGGGTGGGGGGCCAGGACCCCGGGTGGGGGGGCCAGGACCCGGGTGGGGGGCCAGGACCCCGGGTGGGGGGCCAGGACCCGGGTGGGGGGCCAGGACCCCGGGTGGGGGGGCCAGGACCCGGGTGGGGGGCCAGGACCCCGGGTGGGGGGCCAGGACCCCGGGTGGGGGGGCCAGGACCCCGGGTGGGGGGCGGGGGGCCTGTGGGGCCCGTGAGGCAGAGCAGGCGGGGGTTGGGGGGACCGGCCTCCTGAGGAGCCTGCCCCCCCTCAGGAGCTGGCCGAGAAGCACCAGCGGACCCTGCAGCTGCTGCGGAAGCAGCAGACCATCATCCTGGACGACGAGCTGATCCAGTGGAAGCGGCGGCAGCAGCTGGCCGGGAATGGGGGGCCCCCTGAGGGCAGCCTGGACGTGCTGCAGTCCTGGTAATGGGGGTGGGGGCCGGGACCGGCGGGGGGGGGGCAGGGGCTCGGGGTGGTCTACCAGCTGCTCATGCTGCCCCGTGTTTCCATGTGCAGCCGCTCGCTCTGTCCCGTGGTGGGTCTTGCTTCACCCGTGGTCTGGCTCCCGACACAGACCTGGGAGCCTGCAGCCATGCCTTCCCTGGGAGGGGGTCCCTGTGCTGGGGGTGGGGCAGGGCCAGGTGCTCTGGGCTGGGTACACATCAGGGTCCCGCCTCCTGGGCGTCTGTGTTTCTGGAAGTCAGGGCAGCCCCTGTCCTGCTCTGCCCAGTGGACAGGAGTGGGCGCTGAGGTGCCAAGCCTCCCTGGGGGAGGTGGGCTGGGTCCTGGGGCTGCCCCCAGCCGGGCGCCTCTCCCCTGTGGCCTGGGGGAGGGGGGTGAAGGCCTGTCCTCTCCTCTGGCCCCGCGGCGGGCGTGTAGGTGTGAGAAGTTGGCCGAGATCATCTGGCAGAACCGGCAGCAGATCCGCAGAGCCCAGCACCTGTGCCAGCAGCTGCCCATCCCCGGCCCCGTGGAGGAGATGCTGGCGGAGGTCAATGCCACCATCACAGACATCATCTCGGCCCTGGTGACCAGGTGACTGCCGCCTCTCGGCCCCGCCCGGCTCCGCATGGAGTTGGCTGGGGGAGGCAGGGGGTGCTTTGCAGATGGGGCAGGAGGGCTCTCCCTGGAATCCTGTCTGTCTGCTCACACCCTTTCCCTCTGTCCCGTGTCTCTGTGAGCGCTCCCCGGGCTGCCCTTGCTTCCTGCCCCCGTGCCTGCTGCCCAGTCCCTTTCCCCGCCTCCCCTCCCGCCTTCCCCTCCGCTCTCGGCGGCCTCCCCGGGCGCGGGGTCTCCCAGGCCCCGTGCCCTCCCTCTGCCCGCCGAGCCCTGCGGGGGGCCCTCCCCCCACGGGGGCCAGCGCCCGGCCCCTGAGGCAGCGTCTCGCCCTTGGGTCCCGCAGCACGTTCATCATCGAGAAGCAGCCCCCGCAGGTGCTGAAGACCCAGACCAAGTTCGCAGCCACCGTGCGCCTGCTGGTGGGGGGGAAGCTGAACGTGCACATGAACCCGCCCCAGGTGAAGGCCACCATCATCAGCGAGCAGCAGGCCAAGTCGCTGCTCAAGAACGAGAACACCCGCAAGTACGTGCTACCCTCCCTGTGTCTGGGCCGCGTTCCCGGAGGCCTGGCCGTGGGAAGGAGGGCTCCCCCCGGACGCTCTCCGTGGGGAGCCGGCACGGCCCGGCACGCTCAGTCCCCAGGCGCCGGATGTGCCACGCCAGGCCAGCCAGGTTCGGTGGCCCTGAGCGGGGGCGGTGAAGGATGGAGAAAAGACAGACAAGGGAGAGAAAGCTGGGTCTGGGTGGGATGCTGCCCTCTCTGATGGAGACCTAGCGACCGCGCCACGGACTGCACGCCGTGTCTTTATTTTATAGCCGATGCCACAAGGCAAAGTATGGGCCCGGTTTGGCTCGGTGGATAGAGCGTCGGTCTGCGGACTGAAGGGTCCCAGGTTGGATTCCGGTCAAGGGCATGTGCATTGGTTGCGGGCACATCCCCAGTGGGGGGTGTGCAGGAGGCAGCTGGTCGATGTTTCTAACTCTCTATCCTTCTCTCTTCCTTTCTGTAAAAAAATCAGTGAAATAGCCGAAACCGGTTTGGCTCAGTGGTAGAGCGTCGGTCTGCGGACTGAAGGGTCCCGGGTTCGATTCCGGTCAAGGGCATGTACCTGGGTTGCGGGCACATCCCCAGTAGAGGGTGTGCAGGAGGCAGCTGGTCGATGTTTCTCTCTCATCGACGTTTCTAGCTCTCTATATCTCTCCCTTCCTCTCTGTAAAAAAATCAATAAAATATATTTTAAAAAAAAGAAAAAGAAAAAGAAATATATTAAAAAAAAAAAAAAAGTAAGGGCCTGGTCAAGATGTCGACAACCTTCTGGTGGGTTTCGATCCTACTCAGTTACATGCACCTGAACTCTGTCAAACCCACATCACTCGGGTACCTGGGGCCACGTGTTCGGACCATAGGTTCAAGCTTTCGACCACAGCTGTTGGCTCTGCCCTCCACGCTGGGACTTGCACGTGGCCCCGAGAGGAGGTGCCCTCTCATCGGTCCGAGGCCTGAACCTGTGCAGACACGGTGGCCGCTCTCCACAGCTTTCTGGGCTCAGCCGTCCTATGTAGGAGCCCAGCGGCCCCGCTGGCCTCTCTGGCTCTCAGAAAGAACAGAAGGGGTTCTTCTGTGAAGGTAGTGTGATAGGGCTTCACCTAGTGGGAGTTCACTTAAGGAAACGTGTATATTTTATGTATATTTGTTTCTTGTATCTTTTATGGAGCTAACCTTGCTTCTAAATGACAGATTTTTATTTTTTTATGTTTTAAATGTATTTTTATTGATTTCAGAGAGGAAGGGAGTGGGAGAGAGAGAGAGAGAGAGAGAGAGAGAGAGAGAGAGAGAGAGAGAGGGAGAGAGAGAGAGAGGGAAAGAAAGAAAGAAAGAAAGATCAATGATGAAAGAGAATCATTGATCGGCTGCCTCCAAACGCCCCCGACTGGGGATCGAGCCCGCAACCCAGGAGCCCATGCCCCTGACCGGAATCGAACCTGGGACCCTTCAGTCCTCAGTCTGACTCTGTCCACTGAGCCAAACCAGTCATAGCGGGACATACGTTTTTAAATACCTTCCGTGGTTCCTCCGACCCCGGGCGTATCTCTGCCCGCTGTGAGCTGAGACCCTGCGTGGGTTTGAGCGGTGTCTCTCTCTGGTTTGCAGTGACTACAGTGGCGAGATCCTGAACAACTGCTGTGTGATGGAGTACCACCAGGCCACAGGCACGCTCAGCGCCCACTTCAGGAACATGGTGAGGGTGGCGGGCGGGGACGAGCAGATCCGCCCTGCGTATCCGAGGACTGTGTCACCTTAGCTTTCTCCTCGGCAGTCCCTGAAACGCATCAAGAGGTCTGACCGTCGTGGGGCAGAGTCGGTGACGGAAGAGAAGTTTACGATCCTGTTCGAATCACAGTTCAGTGTTGGTGGAAACGAGCTGGTTTTTCAAGTCAAGGTAAAGCCCTCCCTCAGCCGGTGTCTGTGAGCACTTATATCCCACGAGAATGGTTTGGGTCACACAGTCCCTCTTTAAACATTTTTTATTGATGAAAGTGAGGATGGATGTTTGTTACTTGCTTCACCCTCCTCCTCCCCCCACTCCGCACCCCCCCCCAAAAAAAGTCTCCATACTCTCTCTTTTTTTTTTTTACTTTTTTTTTTTAAATTGATTATGGTCTCACATAATTGTCCTTATTCCCCCATTTCCATCCCAAATCCCTCCCTAGATATGCCCTCCCCCCCCCCCCCCCGCAACCCCCGTTGTCCATGGCCACTGGCCAGGCCCATATGTATGCACACAAGTCCTTTGGTTGATCTCTTCCCCTTAACCCCATCCTCCCTTACTTTCCCTCTGAGGTTTGAGAGTCTGGTCGCTGCTTCTCTTTCTCTGGGTCTGTTTTTGTTCATCAGTTTACGTTGTTCATTATTTCCTCTAGATGTGTGAGATCATGTGATCCAAGAAATACCCTTGTAAGAACCTAAGCTGCAACAAGCCATAATGGTTATGCTGAGAGGTCTCTCTCTTTTTTAAGAAAAATGTTTTTATTGATTTTAGAGAGAGGAAGGGAGAGAGAGAAGCATCAATGATGGAATAAAAGCATTGACCAGTTGCCTCCTGTACGCCCCCTACTGGGGATCAAGCCCACAGCCCAAGCATGTGCCCTGACCTGGAAAGGAACTGTGATCTCCTGGTTTGTGGGTCAACGCTCAACCACTGATCCACACCGGCCGGGCCACACCTTCTCTTCTCTCTCTTGTTCTCTGTGTCACTTAGAGAACTTAGCCCATCCTTCAGAAATACCTAATAAAATCTATTTTACCAGATCTAAACTGTCTTAAGATTTTGCCAGTGTGGATGGAAAAGTCATGTCATTATCGGAGCCGTTTCCATGCTGTGTCCCAGGGGACACGTGCGGGAACTTGCAGAAGAATGAAATACTGTGATTGAAGAAAAGAAGAGAAGAGGGAAAAGGCGTGGCTGGTGGGCGCTCAGCCCTCTGTGTCTTCGCAGACCCTGTCCCTCCCGGTGGTGGTGATCGTCCACGGCAGCCAGGACAACAACGCGACGGCCACGGTGCTCTGGGACAACGCGTTCGCGGAGTCTGTGAGTCTGCCCCGCGGACCCCGGTCCCCCGCTCTGGGTGCTGGTGTTGTGAATCTCTCTCGCGTGCTCTCCCCACGAGAGCGCAGACGAAGGGGAACGCTGTTTCTGTTGGTGGGAGACAGAAGGGAGTGTGTGTGGAAAATGGAAAGGGCCCCAACCGGTTTGGCTCAGTGGCTAGAGCACATGTGTCAAACACACGGCCCGCGGGCCAAATCCAGCCCGCCAGGCCTTGCAATGTGGCCCGCACCGCGCTGTCATCACTGCACTCCGCTGTCAGTTTATGACATTGTCAGTTTATGACTGTTCAGTAAACCATTCGGCCCGCGATTTAGGCTGGATTTTAGATTTTGGCCCCTTCTCTGATTGAGTTCAACACCCCTAAAGCATCAGCCTGCGGACTCAAGGGTCCCAGGTTCAATTCCGGTCAAGGGCATGTGCCTTGGCTATGGGCACATCTCTACTAGGAGGCGGGCAAGAGGCAGCTGGTCGGTGTTTCTCTCTCATTGATGTTTCTAGCTCTCTATCCCTCTCTCTTCCTCTCTGTACAAAATCAATAAAATATATTTTTAAAAAAGAAAATGGAAAGAGGATGGGTGTGAAGCCAGGCCAAGGTTTCAGGGCACGCCGCACCGTGTCCTCACTCTGTGGCTGTGGGAAAGCCACTCTCCCTTTCTGGGCTTAAGGCCCCTCGGTGCCTGCCACCCGGAAACATAATGCTCCATGAGGTTGTTGGGAAGATAAACCGCATGACATATAAATGCTCGTCTCAGACGCCGTGCTCAGGAAGCTTTGTTTTGGCTCCTTGGTGAAGCCATACGTGGACGTTGGGACTGCCAGGCTCCTTCTAGAGAGACCTCTCAGGAGGTCCCTTTGGCTCAGAAGTTGCTTCCTGTCATCCTCCCTCCAGTGAATGAAGGTGACATTTAGTTTCCAAATGTTAGGTTCTGTGATTCATCCCAGGTCTCTCATGAAGAATGAGATGCTTTGCCTAAGCCAGTGGACGGCAAACTCATTAGTCAACAGAGCCAAATATCAATTGCACAAAGATTGAAATTTCTTTTGAGAGCCACATTTTTTTTTTAAACTTCTTCTAATGCCACTTCTTCAACATAGACTCGCCCAGGCCGTGGTATTTTGTGGAAGAGCCACACTCAAGGGGCCAAAGAGCTGCATGTGGCTCGGGAGCTGCAGTTTTGCCAACCATGAGACTAAGGGTAAAAACACGATGTCAGGGGTTTATGCTCTCTGAACACTCTCTGAACACCCCTGGCGTGCTGCCTGCTGGGCATTTTCACACCATGTCAGGAGGCCCCGTTCTACGTGTGTTTCCAGGAGAGGTTAGCCTGTAAAAGCATGACTGAAGGGGTCTAGTTGTTATTTGAGACATAAACATATGTTCTTCTCTGACGGGAGCAGTCTTACATTCTCAACAGTTGTCTTTACAGACCAATGTATTTGCTTCCGAGGTGAGATTCTTATCAGAAATTCTGCTGTGCTGTGCTACACACCCTGAGTGTGAGGCTCTTTTTGAAAGTGATCTGCCTCTATCTTGTCCTGATAAGCCTGCTGGATAGGATTGCCACATCTCTCCTCCCTTCTCTGCCTGTCCACAGACCTCACACACACCCCACCCCCGGCCACTGCGGCTCCCCCCGCAACATGTCATTGCTAACGTATCTTGTCTCAATAAATAAGCATTTTTTAAAACATTTTTAGAATGTTAGGGTGCATTTATTTTTACGCTGTTTTGAGATACATGGGAATTTATAGATACATTTGTATATATGCCATGATATAAGCGTATTGCAGCATTGCTTAACTGAAGGTTGAAGGCTGACACATAGATGTCCATCTATGGGGGTCTGGTTGAATATGTTATTCTTCTTCCATTAACGTTAACTGCTTTTGTTGCAAGATCACGTTAGCATACACTTTAGTGAGTACTCACTATTTGCTGAGGCCAAGACTAATTATGGGAAGCACAACTGTACACCATGACAAAGCAGCAGATGATACCAGAGCCTGTGTAAAATCTTATTACGGGAAACACAAGGACTAATTTTGAGAAACACAGATGTATAACCCTGATGTAGCTACTTGTAATAGTATCCTGTCCATATCTATCTATATAAAAGCAATATGCAAAGTGTCCCCTCGGGAGTTTGACCGATCGGCAGTTCGATCACTCGCTATGATGTGTGCTGTCCACCAGGGGTGGCATGGACTGAAGGGAGGCCCCAGCCAGTGGCTGGCAGCCGCTAGAGACCCTATCTGAGCACAGATTTCATGTACCGGGCCTCTAATTGTAGAATATTTAGCAGCCACAAACGAAAATGAGGAATTTCTTTACATGCTGATGTGAGGTCTCCTGGAATAGTATTCTGTGAAAAAAGGGAGATGCAGGACATGTGGATTTTATGCTTCCATTTGGATTTTTTAATATTTTTATTATTTTTTAAAAATATATTTTATTGACTTTTTACAGAGAGGAAGGGAGAGGGATAGAGAGCTAGAAATATCGATGAGATATAAACATTAATTAGCTGCCTCCTGCACACCCCCTACCGAGGATATGCCCACAACCAAGGTACATGCCCTTGACTGGAATCGAACCTTGGGACCTTTCAGTCCACAGGCAGATGCTCTATCTACTGAGCCAAACCGGTTTTGGCTCCATTGGTATTTTTTAAAAGGAAAAAAAATTTCCCTTTGTATGTATTTGCAGGCCAGCATAGAATGCCTTCGGAGGTGTAAACAAGAAACTATGCCGCATGCCTTTGGGAAGAGGAGTTGGGCTGCTAGGGGACAGGATAGGAAAGAGACCTCACTGTCTAACTTGCTGCACTTTAAAAAGTTTTACTTTTTGTGAAGGAATTGCCGATTCAAAAATATTTTTGTGACCATTAAAATGAAGTACTATGGCTGAATGGAAGGAAGAGCAGTTTGTTACAAATTCATATTCTCACCTGTTTTTAATAAAGCTAACTCATAGTTACTATTCTTCCTTAAGCTGTTTCACTTTGAGCCAGAGTTCTTTCTTGGCAGAAGTTGTCAAAGGCAAGGATTTTACTTGTGCACACACATGTATGAGTACACACACACACAATCACACACACACACACACACACACAGTCTCTCTCTGTCGCTCTGTACCTAGAGCACATGTGTCAAACACAAGGCCCTCGGGCCAAATCCAGCCCGCCAGGCCTTGCAATGTGGCCCGCACCGCGCTGTCATCACTGCACTCCGCTGTCAGTTTATGACATTGTCAGTTTATGACTGTTCAGTAAACCATTCGGCCCGCGATTTAGGCTGGATTTTAGATTTTGGCCCCTTCTCTGATTGAGTTCGACACCCCTAACCTAGAGAGTCAGTGTTTTAGATTTCTGGTCCCGTGGAGCTTACAGCCAGACCTCGGGCACGGTTTGCTTTAGTGGCTGTGACAGTGCCGGGTTGGACCACTTACAGATCTCTGTCGGCAGCACGAGGCTGCCCTCTCTATCGTGTGCAAAGAAGGCGACATGAACCCGAGTTTCCTTCCAGAACCGCACACCCCACGAGAGTTTGAACTTATCCTCAGACCCAGTCAGACAAACGTTTGCCCCGCCAGCCCGCCACCAGGGTTCTCCTTTCTTGGGTTGAGGAAACAAATCACGCAACTGTCCTCTCATACGCTCCTGGCCTCTCTCCCCCTCAGGGCAGGGTGCCCTTCGCCGTGCCAGACAAAGTGCTGTGGCCGCAGCTGTGCGAGGCGCTCAACATGAAGTTCAAGGCCGAGGTGCAGAGCAACCGGGGCCTGACCAAGGAGAACCTCGTGTTCCTGGCGCAGAAGCTGTTCAACGGCAGCAGCAGCCACCTGGAGGACTACAACAGCATGTCCGTGTCCTGGTCCCAGTTCAACAGGGTGAGGGCCCGCCGCCCGCCGGCCGCCCCCAGATCAGTCCCTCCCAAGCGGAAACCTCCCTTCCCGGGCCCTCGGGCTTCCCGTCTGATACAATGCGCCTGAAATGATGGGAAGCTCCTGAATGGACAGACAACGACATACTTTTCATGCAGAAAATGACATCTTCGAATTTTAAGTAAATCGGGCTTTGTGTGTAGCTATTGCGTTTTATAAGGGAAGCAGAGCCGAGGAAACGTTCTCGGAACTCGGGAGAAGTGCAGCTTGGGCGGTGATCAGAACACCACGGCTCTGTCCCGTTGACTCCGATGTGCCCTGATGTGAGATGCAAAGCCAGGCTCCCGTGGACCCAGCCCACCCACTGATGGGGGACTGGGGGACACGATGCTGATGGGGGACACGTTTCTCTAGCATCTGCTCATTCGGATGTCATCCCTGTCACATCTTCGATTGGAAATTTAACTTTCGTTTTCCTTTCGACACCATCACCCCCCCACCTCCACCCCAGTGTTTTAAGCACCCTCATGCCGAGATCTCACAGTCTCTGAGTCTACATGTTTTAAGTGGTTGTGTGTGAACCAGTTGGCCAACGTGTTGGCTGGTGGTCAAATGTGTTTTGATAGGGGAATTTCACTGGAATCCAGGAACTGCATGTTGCTGATGATTATTGGTGACTGCTGTGGGATGGAGCCATCTCTGTGGCCTTGGGATCTAACCCAGTTCCAATGTGCAAGCCCCCTGGGCATCTTGCTAAGATGCCGGCTCTGATTCAGAGGGTCTGGGGTGAGGCCTGAAATATTGCGTTTCTCAGACGCTCTTGGTCCCAGAGTCCACATCACAGACAGCCAAGGCCCAGGCAGCCCGGTGGAAGTGTTCGCAGCGGGGGCTGTTTGCCCCGTTTGCTTCTTTCCTCCTCTATCCTGTTTTGTTGTTGTTGGAGGACCATTCATTTGGGGAAACTCAGGCAGGCCTTCCTATTTGTATGGTTCTGACAGTGTAGGTGTCTGTTTTCCATTTGGTTTCTCCAGTGAACGTAGACACAGACACTATCCCGAGTGTTCCTTCTGCCTTCTTGTGTTCATCGTTGTGTCTCCCATCAGGAGAACTTACCAGGACGGAATTACACTTTCTGGCAGTGGTTTGATGGTGTGATGGAGGTGTTGAAAAAGCATCTCAAGCCTCATTGGAACGATGGGTGAGCATCGTCCTTCCTTGCGTCTGCCATAAAGTGAGAATGGACCCAGCTCTACGGTTTAAAAAATAAAATAAAATAACTCACACTCTGCTTCTGCTCCTTTGACCTCTGTGATCCAGGGCCATTCTGGGTTTCGTGAACAAGCAACAGGCCCACGATCTGCTCATTAACAAGCCCGACGGGACCTTCCTGCTGAGATTCAGCGACTCTGAAATTGGCGGGATCACCATCGCGTGGAAGTTTGATTCTCGTGAGTGCCCCTCCCTTTTTAAGAGCAGAGGCCAGAGGGCCCCAGGGAGCTGCTTTTGTTTCGAGGTCACTTTAGCATGCACTTTCCGTGTGCTTTGCTGGGGCCTGCACTGATTGTGGGAAGCACACATGTACACCCAGCACACAGAGGCAGGTGATACCAGAGCCTGTGTGCCATCTTATCATGGGAAACACAAGTCCTCATTTTGAGGAACGCAAATGGATAAATAACCCTGATGTAGCTGCTCGCCACACAGTGTCCTGGGCACGCTCCCCGCTGCTTCCCTTTTGAGATGTCCACCTTCTCATGACTCAACCTTGAGCGTGGTTCAGTGGAAACTTACTGGAATAAGTTGGAGCCGTTCACATAGAAATAAAGTTACCTTCTTGATTCCTGTATTCTGACGGACCCGAGGACATTGTCCCTGCTCATTTTCTTCTTTTTTTTTTTTTAAATATACATTTCATTGATTTTGTAGAGAGAGGAAGGGAGAGAGATAGAGAGTTAGAAACATCGATGAGAGAGAGTCATCGATCAGCTGCCTCTTGCACACCCCCTACTGGGGATGTCCCCGCAACCAAGGTACATGCCCTTGACCAGAATCAAACCCGGGACCCTTCAGTCCCCAAGCCGACGCTCTATCCATTGAGCCAAACTGGTTTCGGCTGTCCCTGCTCATTTTCACCCAAGAGCGCTAGTCCTTCCCTCTGACCCTCCCACATAAGGCGCCAGCAGCTTCCACGTTCGCTTTGTGTGGCTTGAAGACTTCAGCGGTTTTGAGTAGTGCTCACGTGTCCTCTGGCCGTGGACCTGCTTCCTAGCTTCCTTACACGCTTTCGTACAGGGTATCAGGGAGTCAAGAAGTGTCTTCTAGAAAGGGACAGAGTGACGTTTAACTTGGAGCCACCTGAGGGAGATCATTGGGTCTCTAGGAAAGGGGTGAAGGCATTACCAGCTAGCTCCCGTGGCTTTTAAAAACAGCCACTCCAGCCGAAACCGGTTTGGCTCAGAGGAAGAGCATCGGCCTGGAGACTGAAGGGTCCCAGGTTCGATTCCGGTCAAGGGCATGTACATTGGTTGCGGGCACATCCCCGGTGGGGGTTGTGCAGGAGGCAGCTGATCGATGTTTCTCTCTCAGCGACGTTTCTGGCTCTCTGTCCCTCTCCCTTCCTCTCTGTAAAAAATCAATAAAACATTTAAAAATTAATTTTTTAAAACAGCTATTTGATCTATAATCTGTTTTAAAAATCTATAATTTTTAAATGGAGATTTTTTTGGAGGGGGTACAGTTTTAATTTGTAGAATATGTGGGTGTTAAGATTTCTTGTTCAGAAACCATGTTTAGAACATCACTATTCTGTTTATTGATCTAGAGGAAAGAATGTTTTGGAATCTGATGCCTTTTACCACCAGAGACTTCTCCATCCGGTCCCTGGCCGACCGCCTGGGGGACCTGGATTACCTTATCTACGTGTTCCCCGACCGGCCGAAAGACGAAGTGTACTCCAAATACTACACGCCAGTCCCCTGCGAGCCTGCCACTGGTAACAATGTTCGCATTCCGACTTGGTTTTGCTGTGCTTTGGTTGTGTGTGTGTGTGTGTGTGTGTGTGTGTGTGTGTATGTGTCTGTCTGTCTGTCTGGCATGAAAATCTACGCAGTTAGCCTGCAATTACTTGAGCATTTTCCAGGGCAGATGTAAATCCTGGGCTGTATTCTGCAGTCACACAGAAAGCACGCCTGCTGCTAACCCCAGGTGCCAAATTGAAGGGAACAACTTGCTTTTAACACAAGCTTAAGTCAAACAAAATTAGGAAGGCAAAATTTTGTTTTTCACATCAGAGATGGCTTTGTTTCCTGAGCCTAAAAGTGTTATGCATTTATTGTAAAATGTCCGGAAAAGTATAGAAAAAAAAAAAAGAAAAAAGAATTCGTTCATCCTCTTGCCAGTCATAAAACCTGTTCCTCAGTTTCAGGTGTGGCTCTGATTGGCATAAAAATGACATCTCAGGTTTTATTTTCATTTATTTGACTCCAGGTAAGGTCAAAGCACCTTTTCATATAATGATAATGGCAGCAATAATAAGTACAATTCTAGTAATGGCTGGCATTTGTTGAATGCTTATTGAGTACCAGGTCCGCTTTTGGGCACTTTTAATTTTATTTTATTGATTTTCCACAGAGAGGAAAGGAGAGAGAGAGAGAGAGAGAGCTAGAAACGTCAATGAGAGAAACATCGACCAGCTGCCTCTTGCACACCCCTTACTGGGGATGTGCCCGCAACCAAGGTCCATGCCCTTGACCGGAATCGAACCTGGGACCTTTCAGTCCGCAGACTGACGCTCTACCACTGAGCCAAACCGGTTCGGCTTGGGCACGTTTTGATGGAGCGTCTCATTTAGTCCTCAGAAGGGGTCTGTGAAGCAGTTACTGTGACTGTCCCCCTTTCACCTCCGAGGAACGGAGGCCCCGAGAAGCCAGTGATTTGCCAGAGGCCACACAGCTAGGAAGAGGCCGCGCAGGGTCGGAGCTCAGGGAGCCTAGCGCCAGAGCCTGTGTTTCTTAACGTCTACACGTTGGCCGTTTGTATTTTTTCCTGTGAAGTGCGTTCATGTTCCTCGCTTATCTTTCTTTGGGAGTCGCTTTTTCCTTGATGATGTGTAAACAGTTTTCTGGAGTAGATAAGCCCTGGGTTATACATAGCCGTTATCCTGACGACTGCATACCTTCCTCGTGAAAGCCTCCCGTGACAAGGAGACCAGCTCTCCCCACGACATTCCCATTTCTTTGGGGGCCGTCCCATGTGTGACAGCATGCGTCCGTATCTGACGGAGACTGGGCCCTCCTCTGACCTCCTCCTGTTGGTCCTAAAGGGTTTCCCCTTTCCCCGTTAGTGGGCAGTTAGTGCTGGCTTTCGGCCTGTGTGGAAGTGTGCTTTCTGTGGCCTGAAGGCGGCGTAAGCACATGCGAGCCACCTTGGGAGATCTCTCCACGGGCAGTATTAGGGCCAAGGCGTCCCTGTGCCAGGCCGTCCTGCCAGACGGAAGTGTTAGGTGCTGGTGTCAGATCCTAAGCTAAAGCAGGTGGCTGTGCTGCCCTCTACTAAGAAAAGATGTGATTCATAAGAGAGATTTCACTTGAGAACTTTGGTTCTCATCCCCGTTCCCCTCTCGGCAGCTAAAGCGGTGGACGGATACGTGAAGCCACAGATCAAGCAAGTGGTCCCTGAGTAAGTGCCCTGGGCCCAGCTCTGGTCTCCTGCTGCCTCTGTTCCCTCCCCCGCCACCCCCTCCCCGCTGTCCTCACCTCTCCCCGCCACCCCTCCCGTCCAAGGGCTCAGCCCTGGGGAGGGAACCGGCCTTGGTCTCACCATGGGCCAGTGCCCAGGGTGCCCCCCTCCCCGTGTCAGCGGCCTCAGAGGCTCTGCTCTGCTTCCTCCTCCAGGTTTGTGACATCTGCAGACTCTGCCGGGGGCAGTGCCACCTACATGGACCAGGCCCCCTCCCCGGCTGTGGGTCCCCAGGCTCATTATAACATGTACCCACAGAAGTAGGTTGTGTTCTCACAGGGCTTCACGGCGGGGGGGAGGGGGGGAGGGAAGGGACTGGGCACTTGGCCTAGGGCTGTTCCCTGGCCGGGGGTGAGGGCCTGGGGTGGTCTCTGCTCCTCATTGTGGGTCTCTGACAGCCGCTCCCTCCCCCTTCCTCTCTTCTCCTTCCCTCCCAAGCCCTGACCCCGTCCTCGACCCCGACGGGGACTTCGACCTGGACGACACGATGGACGTGGCGCGCCGCGTGGAGGAGCTGCTGGGCCGGCCCATGGACACGCAGTGGATCCCCCACGCGCAGTCCTGACCTCCCCCGTCGCCGCCGCCGCCGCCGCCGCCCGGGTCTCCGCCGTCCTCGCCAGAGGCGTCGCTCTTGTGGATGTTTTAATTCCATGAATCGCTTCTCAATACTCATAATGTGAAGTGTTAATAGTAGTTGTGACGTTAGTGTCTCTGTGCACGGTGGCACCAGTGAAGGGCGAGTGTGTGTGTGTATGTGTGTGAGAGCTTGTCCGTGGTGTGTTTCTCCCCCTGCTGTCCGGAGCCCAGCGGCAGCACCGGGCCGCAGACAGAGGCTGTGGCTGCCTGAACCTTGTGCACTAAGGCCGCGTGCCCGGAGGGTGGACTTCGGCCGTGGCCTGTGGAGTGAGGGAAGGACACGGGGAGGAGAAAGGCCCCCGCCCCGGTGAGTCTGTCACCGTGTCTGCCACGCCGCCGTGCTGTAACCACGGCCGTCTCTGCTTTCCTTCTGCAACGTGGAAACCGCCTCTGGACGAAGACGCCGGCCCCCGCCCCTGTGCCTCTCCCCGCGCTCCCGGGCAGGGATGGGAGAGGGGCGCCTCAGGAGGACTGTGGACGCGAGGGGAGCCGGAGGGCTTCGGATGGGAAGAGGCCTTTATAAATAACGTCTTCATGTTTCCCCCGCCGCTCCTCCCCTCCCTGGCTGCGCCCCTCTCCCCGCCCTTCTCTCCGAGAAGAGGGGAGGGTCCTGTCCCCGGAGCCCGCCGCGCTGGTGTCCTTCGTGTCTCGGCCAGAGTGGAACGCCTCGTCGTCGTCGCCCCGGGAAGCCACTGTCCCACCTGCCCGGCCCCCCTCCGCGCCGGAAGGCTGATGGATGCCAGCTTTTCTGCAGACGTCAGATGGTGTTTTTGTTTCTCACTTGGGACTTCTTGTTTCCTCCTCCGCCCCCTCGTCTGACATCAGAAATTTCTTTTTTTTCCTGTGTCGGGTCCCGTGCCATTCCCACCCAGGTCACCTCATTCCCCTTCGCTGTTCATGTGCACGCGAGGTCTCGGGGAGGGGGTGGCAGGAGTGCGGTCCGGGCCCAGGGCCGGCGTGTCCGGCAGGCGTTGTTGCCCACCTGGGGCGGGGTGCTGGGCGTCAGGCGTTGGGAATGTGGGTTTGCTGGAAGTTTGGTAAACTGCAAAAAAAAAAAAAAAAAGCCTGAAGCATCACTTCGTCCATACTTTCTTCCTCGGCTCCCTGCCGGGAGGAAGGGATGGGCTGTGGCAGGCAGGTGGGAAGAGAGGGGAGCGGGTATCATGTTCAGGTTAGGCCGACGGGGTCACTCCTAGCCCCCTCTCCAAAAAGGACGTGACTAGGCCCAGGAGAGAATGGCCCTAAAAACCTTATTTTTATATGTGTGAGTAAATCTATTTTTTTTACAAAAAAAAAAATAAATAAACTTCTGAACTTACCAGTGTTTTGATGTTAAAGGAAAATATTTCTCTGTCGTAAATTATTTATTGGGAGATGACTCTAAAAGCTGCTGTTTGCCCCGGCGTGGTTTCGTACACTGATTTATTTTTCTATGCCAGGAAGTAGACTCTCCCTGCCTCCCAGGAGCAGGCCGAGCCCTCCATGGAGGCCAGCGTTGGTGCAGGATGCTGCTAAGCCCCTTGCGTGCCCCTCAGGGTTCAATTAAAGCCCCGCCTGTGAGGACGGGCGTGTTGGGGAGAGGCGAAAGGACATAAGAGAGCCCTCACCTGCCTGTCACTCAGGCGTCACCAACACCTGCCTCCTTGTCCCAGTTGGGGGCCGGGGGCAGGGCCGGGGATTGACCCATTGGGAAGTGGGCCCAGCCCTGGGCATGCTGAGGTCCAGCTCCCGCTTTGCAGCTGGCAGTAGGGCTGTGGGGACGGGTGCCTGGGGTGGGGTTTCTGCCCATGCTTGTACAGTGGCTGAACTGTGTCCTCGATTTTCCTGAGAACTGTGCCTGTCGGTGGGAGAGATGTCGGTGGGAAAGGTGCGCTCGCTGTCTGCATTGTACTTTCTCTCTCCTCCCCGTCCCTGCAAACCGGGGGAGGCCGCGGGAGCCCGGACTGCCTCCGCCTCCGCCTCCGCCTCCGCCTCCGCCTCCCGCTCGCTCCCAGGCACACAGTCGCCCACGTCCCGGCTCCCCGTGTGCGGCCTGCAGGGTTCGGTGGGGGTGGTGGGGAGACAGAGTGGATATAACTTAAGACGGAAGTATACTTTTTATAACTTTTCTTTTTAAAACTTTGTGAAATTACTTCAGATACATATTTTAGTGTGGAGGCTCATTAGCATATAGGCAGCAAAAAAAAAAAAAAAGGCGCATGGTGTACAATTCTACTTGGGCCAATCACAGAATAGTGTATTTTATGTTACAATAAAGCCTTGCTCTGAAGGGGCCTTGTTGAGTCCTGTTTTGTTTCTCCAATCCGAGGGCGAGGGAGGGTGGTCTGAAGGGGGGTGCTGGCCGTCCTGTGTGACTGAAAGGGTTTGGGAGTTGGCTCCTCTGAGAGCAGGCCGCCAGGTCTGATGGCGGATGGGGGCGTTTATTTTTATTTCACTTTTTTTCTTTAATCCTCACCCTAAGGTATTTTCCCATTGATTGTAGAGAGAGTGGAAGAGAGAGGGAAAGAGAGAGAGAAACATTGATGTGAGGTAAACACACCGATGGGTTGCCGCCTGCACGCACTCTGACCAGGGGCCCGGGCTGGGGAGAAGCCTGCAACAGAGGTGCATGCCCTCGACCAGAATCGAACCTGGGATCCTTCGGTCTGCAGGCCGTGACGCTCTATCCCCTGAGCCAAACTGGCCAGAGCTGATGGGGGCATTTCTTACCTTCCTGCTCACGTGATGTTTTGAAAATTGCCCCTGTGCCACCTGAAAGGAATGTTCTTGCGAGGAGAAATGGTTTGGTGCTTGGGAATATTCAGCTCTTACCAAGCCTGGGCCCCTTGGCTGAGAGCCACCGGTGTCCCCGAAGGCTGTGTATTTCCAGCTCTCGTCCCTCCTGTGGTGTGGACACCCAGCGTCCGGATGCTGCCCGAGAGGGACAGCTGCTGCCCGTCCGTTCTCTTAACAAGCGCTTCACTTAATTCTCTGTCCTTCTCTCTTCTCGGTCTCCGCCCTGTCCTCCTGGGGAAGCCAGTTTTGGTCCGCCCCAGGAAATTTTCCCACACAAAGGACACTATCAAGAAAATAAAAAGACAACCCACAGGAGAAGACACTTGCGGATTATAGGGTACTAGTTTGTGAATATATAAAGAGCTCTTATCACCTAATAGTGAAAAGCCAACCCAGTTAAAATGGGCAAGGGATCTGAAAAGACATGTCTGCAAAGGAGACTCACACGTGGCCACTAAGCACATAAAATAGGCTCAGCGTCATTAGTCATCAGGAAAATTAAAATTAAAATAGACTCAGGTCACTTCATACCCCACTAGAATGGCCAGATCAAAAGGCCAGGTAATAAATTAGCAAAGATGTAGGGAAATCAGGACCCTCATGGACTAGTGGTGGGGATGTAATATGATGCGGGCACTTGGGAAGCCAGTTTAGCCGTTCCTTAAACAGCTAAAAAGAAAAAAGAGTTATTATACAACCCAGCTATTCTTGACACAAGAAAAACTATATGTCCACAGAAAAGCATGTACACTGCCCTGGCCAGTTTGGCTTAGTGGATGGAGCATCGGCCTGTGGACTGAAGGGTTCCCCAGGTTCGATTCCGGTCAAAGGCACATGCCCGGGGTGCGGGCTTGATCCCCGGTGTGGGGCGTGCAGGCGGCAGCCCATCAATGATTCTCTCTCATCATTGATGCTTCTATCTCTCCCTCTCGCTGCTTCTCTGAAATCAATAAAGATATTTTTTTTAAAAAAAAGAAAAAAAACACGCACGTAAATGTTCATTCTACATAACAGTCGAGCGGAAATGAACCAAGCGTCCATCCATCGGTGGAGGGTAAACAAACGTGATGGTGTTCACACAGCACATTTGGAGGGGGTCCGCTCCGATGGGAGACGGTTTGGCAATAAGGATAAATGAGCTGGTGGTCCCCAGCCACACAGGGAAGAACCTCGTAAACATTATGCTAAGTGAAGGAAGCCAGATGCAAAAGACCATGTGCTGTGTGATTCCACTGACGTGAAACGTCCAGAACAGGCGCGCCCACACGGAAAGCAGGCTTGTGTTTGCTTAGGGCCGTGGTGGAGGAAGCTGGGGAGGGCCTGAGGGGTATCGCTTGAGGGTACAGGGTTACTCTTGAGGTTACAGAAATAGTTGGTGTCACACGGATCTGTGAATATACCAAAAACCATTGCATTGTACGCTTTCAATGGGTGGCTTGCGTGAATGACATATAATAACGCTGTTGTGTTTTAAAAAGCAAAGCGCAATAGCTCAGCAAGAAATAAAGGAGTGAACACAGGGGAGGGGGGTAGACTGAGAGCAGACCTGTGCACAGGAGCCGTGAAGAGCAGGGAGAGATGCTGCGAGGCTTAGAGCCAGGGAGGGGCCGAGGGAGGTGTCCACGAGCCTGGTCCGGAGCACAGGTGGAGGAAGAGGGGTGAGCCATGGGCAGAAGAAGAGCTGCACACAGCTCCCCGGGCTCCACCGCAGGAGCGTCTCCGTGGCCTCTGGAAGCGTGTGTTTCCTTGGGATGAAGCCGGGAAGCGAACGCAGGTTGTGACCCCAAACCGGAGGGAGCGGGGCCGTCGGGTTCTCTGGCTGGAGGACTAGCTGTCACTTCTCTGGAGAACACTGTGTGGTGGGTTCTCTCTGCTTGGCTACGGACGGGGGTGAGATTCTTTCCCGCCTTTGCAGTCTCTCAGCCTGGGGTGCCCATCACCTTCCAACGGAATGTTTCTTCAACGAAAGTGTCTTTCGCCCAAACCGGTTTGGCTCGGTGGATAGAGCGTCAGCCTGTGGACTGAAGGGTCCTGGGTTCAATCCCGGTCAAGGGCATGTATCTGGGTTGTGGGCTCATCCCCAGTAGGGGGTGTGTAAGAGGCAGCTGATTGATGATTCTCTCTCATCCATGTTTCTAACTCTCTATCCCTCTCCTTTCCTCTCTGTAAAAAAATCATATATATATATATATATATATATATATATATATATATATATATATATATAATTATTTTAAGTGTCTTTCTTTCTCTCCTATCTTGGTGGGGTGGCTTTCTGGGTTGGGAGAAAACGTTGCTTTTTAACAGTTCTCAAGCTCGAATCTGCTCCAGGACTGGTGTGCCCCACCCCCAGCCGATGCTGCTTCCTGGCGCTCTTCCCCACACAGTCAACTTTCTCTTCCTTCGCCTGCATGAATTTGAGCCCTCGCTTCCCACGCTTCCCATGCCTGCCAGCATGGGCCAGCACCCAGCACGCCCTCCTTGGGCAACCTGCTCCTTTAAGAGCACCCCCTCCCCCACCCCAGCTCCTCCCTCAGGCCCAGTGACCGGATTTCCCTGTTGTGAGGCCCAGCGCTTTAAACCATGGCCCTTTCTGGGTCAGCTGTCTGCTGAGCTGGGCGTGCTGAGGGGCCCTGGGTGCTGGGAGTAGGGTGTGACAGGTACATGTGGGACACGAACCACTGCCCAGGGCTCAGGAGGGACCGGAGCTGGGACAGGATGTGACCTGGGGGGGGAGGGGGGGAGAAGGGAAACAGAGCCACTCCTTCGTCAAGCAGCCGCTGGGCGCTGGGCACCGTGCCAAGCCCTCTCTGCACCTTCTGAGGCGGGGCTTGTGTTCCCATTGGACAGACATGGGGACGGAGCTCAGAGCAGCCCCCTGAACCGAGTGGGGCCAGACAGGTAGCCAGTGGCAGAGCCAGGATCCGAACTCAGGTCAGTGCGACGCTAAAGCCTGATGCTGTCCTCCTGGATGCCTGACGGGGGATCCTGGCTTCCACCTACACCGGCTCTGTCCTCGGTTCTCCTGCGGGAGGCAGAAGGGGAGTAAGAAACCGGGGATCCCCTGCAGCCGCAGCACCAGCTCTCCCGGGCCCTTCCTCCCCCAGGAGCTGCCTGGAGATGCTCCTGCTCCTGCTGCCGCTGCTCCTGCTGCTGCTGCTGCCCCTGGCCGTGCTCTGGCGCCAGCGGGCCCCGGGGCCCGGGCCGTCCTGGCTGGCCAGCCTGCAGCACCGGGTGGCCTGCGGGGCCCTGTGCTGGGCAGCCGCCTGGCAGCAGTGGAGGCTGGAGCAGAGCACCCTGCACGCGGACCTGTGCCAGCAGCAGGCCCTGAGCCGGTGCCTGAAGCGAGCCCGGGGTCCCCCCTCTCCTCTCAGGGGGAGCACAGGTGTGTTTCCCAGGGTCCGAGGCGGTGGCCCACCGAGGAGGAAACCCCACAGAACAGTCAGATTCCAGAACCTGGAGACCTCCCTCCCCCGCTCCCCCGCTCCTGCTCCCAACACAGACAGGCTGACCCAGAGACCCTCCCAGGATCCTCCGAGAGCACTTTCCCCACCCTGGGCCCGCAGCCCCGCCCCCACCCGGGCCTGGTCCGAGTCCCCTCCCCAAGGGTCTCAGCGGCCGGTCCCAAACGCTTGGGAAACTCCGTGTGGCTTCGTGGGCAGTTGATGATGTCTCTGCGGCTGCAGATATGACCACCTTCCGGAATCACCTCCCTTTGACCGAGGCCAGCCAGGCCCCAGAAGAAGAAAGTGGGGAGCAGCTCCTGCCCCCTGCCTCCAAACAGCACCCTGGGGAGGCCTCTCTGCAGGTAAACGCAGACGGCTGGAGCCCGGCCCCACCGCAGACCCCGGTGTGCGGGCACACCCTCCCCTCCGGGTGGGCGAAGAAGGACCCCCAAACGGGGGGCTCGGGTCTGGCTCCTGCTACGCCCTCTCTTGTCTCCCTCCAGGCCACCTTGCTGGGCCTGGCAGCCCTCAACCAGGCCTACCCAGCAGCGCTGGCCCCCGGGAGCAGGGCCTGTGTGACCCCCACATCCCCCTGGCCCCGCCCTCTGCCCTGGCCGTGGCGCGCCCTCCGCGGGGCTGGCCCCCCGGGAGCCAAGGACCCCCGGGCCCTGCTGCTGGAGGCGCTGAGGTCCCCGGGGCTGCGGGCGCTGGAGGCCGGGACGGCGGCCGAACTCCTGGACGTTTTCTCGGGCCTGGAGGCCGACGGCGAGGAGCTGGCGGAGGCGATGGCTGCCGGGAACCCAGGGGCACCTCTCCCCGCGCGGGCGGCGGAGCTGCGGGAAGCCCTGGAGCAGGGACCCCGGGGCCTGGCCCTGCGGCTCTGGCCGGAGCTGCAGGTGGTGGTGACTCTGGATGCGGGAGGCCAGGGCGAGGCCGTGGCTGCCCTGGAGGCCCTGTGGTGCCACGGGCTGGCCTTCTTCTCGCCGGCGTACGCCGCCTCCGGAGGTCAGCGGGACTCAGGGGCGGGGAGCTGGGGCCAGGGGGGCACACCGCTGGCTGCCATAGAGGGAGCCCTACATCACCATCTCGGGTGATCCTCTGACACCCGTAGATCCCACCAACACCCGCAGCTCCATTTTACAGATGGAGAAACTGAGGCTCATAGAGGTTGCACAAATGCACACACAGCCCCAGCATTCACCCCCAGGTCTGCCACACCCAGACCCACTGCCTCCTCCCAATTAGGGCCCCAGAAGCAGAGTGCCGAGCCCAGGGGAGCCACAAAGGAGGGGGTGGGAGGGCAGCAGGAGAGTCAGATGCTCAGAGGGTGGAGGCCCAGGGGAGAGGGCCCAGCAGAAAGCCACAGCACCACCAGACGAGGCCACTTGCTCCCCGCAGGCGTGGTGGGCCTGAGCCTGTGGCCAGACCAGCCCCCTGGGCACTACCTCCTCCCGCCGGGGGCTCCCGTGATCGAGCTGCTCCCAGTCCCGGGGGGAGGCCAGGAGGAGGCTGCCACCACCGTCCTGCTGGCCGAGGCCCAGCAGGGCCAGGAATACGAGCTGGTGGTGACGGACCAGGCCAGCCTTACCAGGTGATCATCTGCACCCCACCCCCTACCCCCGGTGCCTCGAGCCCTCTGGGACCTGCTGGGGGCCAGGGGCATGAGCCGATGGGTCCTTGGGCCTGACCTCCCCTCCCTCCACCCCGCCAGATGCCGCCTGGGTGACGTGGTTCGGGTAGCTGGTGCCTACAATCAGTGCCCCGTGGTCAGGTTCATCGGCAGGTGGGTGACGTCCTGGGGAGCCGAGGGGCCGTCCTTCAACCCTGGGCCCCTCCTCTGCCTCCCGCTCCTTCCTTCCTCCCCAGGCGGGGCCAGGCCCTGAGCGTGCGCGGGGAGGACATCGGCGAGGACCTGTTCTCCGAGGCCCTGGGCCGGGCGGTGGGGCAGTGGCCAGGGGCCAAGCTGTTGGACCATGTCTGTGTGGAGAGCAGCATTCTGGGTAAGCGTCTCCGTGGGCTCCTGAGCCCCCATTCTTGGGTCAGCTCCCCCACAACCCACGCCCCTCCTGCTGACAGCGCCCGGGGAAGGAGGTACGACCCAGCCTCCTTGGTTGCTCCTGATGAGAGACCTTCCCCCCAGGTCTCCCTCCCATCCCTCCGGCGGCAGCCGCTCCCTGGTCACTTCCTGACTGGTTTCATACTTAGAACGAGGCTGTGGGTTCCTCTTCATTTACCCCCCCCTCCCTTCACACACACATACACACTCACAGCAAGAAACCCCTGTTTTCCCACACCCTCAGAGCAGGGAAGAACGGGGTGGGGCGGTGGGCACTGGTTTTGGAAGTGGCCCCGTTGCCAGGAGGGCGTGTGCGTGGGGTTTGCCTGCAGATTCCTCCGGGGGCTCCGCTGCTCCGCACTATGAGGTGTTTGTGGCCCTGAGGGGGCTGAGGAACCTGTCGGAGGAAAATCGAGACAAGGCAAGTGAGACGGGGACCGGGCCTGCCTGCATGTCCCCTTCCCTCTGCCCCTCCTTCCCCCGCTCCACCCCCCGGCCAGGTGCAGTGGGCACAGCGGAGTGAAGGGGAGGTGGGGGCAGGGAGGAGGACCTCCCCGAGGCTCCAAGAAGGGAGGGGTGAGTCCCAGACACACGCTGGGCACCGTCCAGCGCACCCCACCCACAAGCCCCGTGGCCACGCGGCAGCCTCACGCCGCCTCTCTGTCCTCAGCTGGACCGCTGCCTCCAGGAGGCCTCTCCCGGCTACAAGGCCCTGCGCTTCCGCGGCAGCGTGGGCCCGGCCAGGGTGCACCTGGTGGGGCCGGGGGCCTTCGGAGCCCTCCGGGAGGCCCTGGCCGCCTCCCCCGCGGCCCCCTTCCCCCCGGAGATGCCCCGGGTCCTCCGGCACAGGCGCCTGGCCGGGCTCCTGCAGGGGAGAGTGCTGTCCTGAGCGGAGGCTGCCCGCTGGCCCGCCCCCCCACAAGCGGCCTCTCTCTCTCCTCCGGGCCAGGCTCTGTGACTCTGTGTCACCTCGCAGTGGCTCATCTGAGCTGCTGGGCCTGAGGGAGGTGCAGCCTCACCAGCCAGCACCGAGGAGGTGGCCTCAGGGGGGTAGCAGACCCCGCAGGGCGCTGCGGGGAGCCCCGTGACCCCCTCTGGAGGACCCTGCTAGAGAGTTCCCACACAGGCGGGGGGATAGGGGGGTTCGCCGTGTGTTGGGAGTTGGTGCTCCCAGAAGCAGCCCTCAGTCAGCAAGGAACAGGAGTGGTGAACCCCGACCTCAGCGTCACTGTCCCTCAGGGCGACCATTCTGAAGTGTGTCCCCGCCCGCTGCCCGCAGGGGGAGCCCTCTCGTCAGCACGGTTCTCCAGGCATCCCTCCCGCCTCCGCTCCCCGAGGTGTTTTCTACGATCACCTCCCAAATAAACCTCTTGCACCCAGATTCCTGGCTCAGGGTCTACGTGTGGGGAGACTGCAAACACTGCAGAGCCCCGTGCAGAGCCACACACGGAGTCCCCTTGGCTCTGATCCCTCCCTTCAGCTCTGATCACAGGGCTCCCCCCTCTCCGCTGGGGAGGCCCCACGTGTGTGCGTGCATTCAGGAGACCCCGGGGACTCCTGCCGTGACCTAGGTCAGCCCAGGAGTCTCAGAGCCCCCTCCTCCCACCTCTCCCCATCCCAAGCTTCACCTAAATGTGAAGGGGCTACTCCCCAACTTCTCTGGCCCTGGCTCAGCAGGGGTCCCTTTCCTGGCCGGACACCCAGAAATCACTGCCACAGGCAGCGGCTCTGCTGCACATCATCACAGCAGGAAGCGACCGCAGGGATTCCTGGGTTCACCGCCCCTCTTCCTGGCGGGACACATGGAGGCTTCCTGAGCTTTCGAGACTTGCTCTGGGCCCAGATGCTCCTCCTAAGCCGTGGTCAGCAAACTGCGGCTCTCGAGCCACATGCGGCTCTTTGGCCCCTTGAGTGTGGCTCTTCCACAAAAATACCACAGCCTGGGCGAAGAAGTGGCGTTAGAAGTTTAAGTTTTAAAAAATGTGGCTCTCAAAAGAAATTTCAATCGTTGTCCTGTGGGTATTTGGCTCTGTGGACTCATGAGTTTGCGGCCTGAGTGACGCAGCGCCTGTGTGTAAGGCTCTGCTTCTGTCCCCGAATGACTCCTGAACTCCATGCCCTACATGCAGGCCCCAATGCCCACCCACCCGGTCCCTGTATCAGCCCATGACTCCTTCCCACGAAAACCCCCAGGGCGCCCCAGTGCCCACAGGGCCAAGGCTGATCAGCTTAGCCCGAAAGGCCCGTGGACCCATCCCCGGCCTTGCTCTCCTGTCCAGGCACCTCCCTCCTCTGAGGAAAGCCACGGCCGCCAGGAGCACACCCCGCTACCCCACGTGCGTCAGGCACTGTCCCCGCCGGCCTTCACTTAAGTTGTCCTTCAGGAGAGAGCCTCTCCCCGGGCCTCGCCTGGTAGAAATCCCCTTCTCCTGAGAGGCCTTTTCAGAGTCCTTTCTCCCACGGAGCTACCGTCCTGTGCCGGCCACACTCCCACCTGTGGAGCCCCGTGGAAACTGGGCCTGCCCCATGCATAGGTCCCTCCAGAGCCCCGGCAGGGCCTCACACAGGGCAGCTGCTCGGTAGTCAGTGCCCTGGCCCTAGCTGGTTTGGCTCAGTGGCTCAGTGGGCCTGCCGACGGAAGGATCCAGGTTCGATTCCAGATGCCCGGGTTTTGGGCTCAATCCCCAGTAGGGGGCGTGCAGGAGGCAGCCCATCAATGATTCTCTCTCATCATTGATGTTTCTATCTCTCCCTCTCCCATCCTCTCTGAAATCAATAAAGAAATATATATATTTTTAGCCGAAACCGGTTTGGCTCAATGGATAGAGCATCGGCTTGGGGACTGAAGGGTCCTGGGTTCGATTCCGGTCAAGGGCATGTACCTTGGTTGCGGGCATATCCCCAGTGCGGGGTGTGCAAGAGGCAGCTGATCGATGACTCTCTCATAGATGTTTCTAACTCTCTATCTCTCTTCCTTCCTCTCTGTACAAAATCAATAAAATATATTATATATATATATATATATATATATATATATATATATATATATATTTTTTTTTTTTTTTTTTTTTCTTAAACACAAAAAACAATAGACAGTGTCCTGACAAGAGGGACTTCAGCATAGGGGCTCACTCGCTGCTGATGGTGGGATAGGACCCCGTCTCTGCCCTCCAGAAAGGAAGCTGGGGAGGTCAAAGGGTAACACCAGGCACTCTTTTCCCTGCTGCCCAGGTTTGATTTTCAAAGTTTTCCATCTGGGAGGTTAGTGGAAAGGGCGGAGGGAATGGGCCTGGGGGAGGGAGAGCCAGCTCAAAGCCTTTTTCCCATGGGGGAGAAGGCCCTGGAGCCTGACAGACGCCCGGGCAGAGGGGAGGCACGCGGACGCACACACACACATACCCCGCGGAGGATGGGTCTCCCGCCTGCCTCCTCTCCTGCCCTAATTAGCAGCCGCCTTTCCCCACATTGTCCCAGACCTGCGCCCGGCCCGGCCAAGGCCTCTTTTGTGCGCCCAGATGCCTGGGTGCAAGGTGGCCTCATTAGTGCCGGGAGACGGCCCCATCTCCAAGGAGCAGGCAGACAGGGGAGCGGGGGAGCCAGGGGCACCGTGATCCACCCCCAGCCTCGGCGTGTCCTGGCGGCCATTCCTGGGGCCCAGCCTGGAGACGGCCCCCCTGTGCGAGGCTAATCTTAGATGTGCCTTTGTCTGGCCCCAGAGTGGACGCAAGTGCCCCCCAACCCAGAGCGTTATAAACCCCAGGCCCCGGAGCAGGTCACCGTGCACCGACGGCCTTCCAGCTCCTCGCTGCCTGGACCCCTGAGACGGCGCCTTCCCCTGCGGCTCCACTGAGCTCCGGACGCCATGAGCCCTACAAAGGTACGGACCCAGGGGTGGAGGGTACAGACCTCCCAGGGGCGGGAAGAAAGGCTGGGAGAGTCTCCCCTCTTCTTCTCCTCCCATGCCGGCTCTGAGGCAGGCAGGGGGCTGGGTGGACCCTTGGCTGAGGACCTGTCTTGCTTGGTTAACGGTCAGTCGTGCCCAGCTCTCCTAAGAGCTCACGTTTATTGAGCACGTACTTCTCACCAGGTGCTGCTGGTACCTGTCCCCTCCTTTCCTCCTCCGGGCAGCCCTGCCCGGTAGGAATTATGTAACACCCAGTTCCCAAGGGAGGAGGCTGTGGCCCCTAAGAGGGTGGGAAACTGGGCTGAAGCCCAGTTCAGTGTCCCCATGCGAAGGAGCAGGCAAGCAAGACAACGATTTGGATCCTGCTGGTCCTTGATGTGCACGGGTTTGCCGCTGTGGTTAGGGGGGAGTTGGGACTAAAAAGTGCACAAACTTCTGGTGCAGACAGACGCTCACACACGTGTTTTCAGGCGGAGTGGTAAGCACTCTGATGGGGTAACGACGAAGTAAGGATACTCAGAGGAGACAGGGATTCATTCTCCCATGACCCCTTCTCCCATCCCTCCCACAGCATAGCGAAGAGGCAGGAAAACCACGGGGCAGGGAGGAGGGGGCGCGCAGCCCTCGGGGCAGGGCCGGGGTGCAGGGCTGGAGGGGTTCTTGCGGCGTTAGGAACCCCAGCGCCCCGTCTCCTCCTCCCTAGGTCCCCTGGACCGCCGTGACGCTGCTGCTGCTGCTGCTGCTGCCGCCCGCGCTGCTGTCGCCCGGCGCGGCCGCCCAGCCCCTGCCCGACTGCTGCCGCCAGAAGACGTGCTCCTGCCGCCTCTACGAGCTGCTGCACGGCGCGGGCAACCACGCGGCCGGCATCCTCACGCTGGGCAAGCGGCGGCCCGGGCCCCCGGGCCTGCAGGGCCGGCTGCAGCGCCTCCTGCAGGCCAACGGCAACCACGCGGCCGGCATCCTGACCATGGGCCGCCGCGCAGGCGCAGAGCCCACGCCGCGCCCTTGCCCGGGACGCCGCTGTCCCGCGGCGGCGGCCGCCTCCTCCTCCGTCGCTCCTGGGGGTCGGGCCGTGGTCTGAGCCCGTGCTCAGCCTAGGTCCGGGCACTGCCCTCTCCCCTCTGCCCGCCCGCCCGCTCTCAGCCCCCAGAAAACTGCGCAATAAAGAGGCGTCTCCGTTAACGCGGCCGGTCTCGGTTCCTGTGTGGTAGCGTCCTGCCCTCCAGGGGGCGTCAGAGTCTTGCGAACTGGAAAGAGCCCGAGGGCCTGGGAGCCCGGCTCCGGGACAGCCCCCTCCCCCGCTCACCCCAGCTTGGGCGGCCTTGGACCTGAAACACTTTGGGATGGGGAGCTCCCCAGGACAGGCGCGGTGCAAGGCCGTGGGGCGCGGGAAGAGTCGCAGATGTGCGTGCTTGGAGGGGAGGGTGCAAGGAACATCCAGAGTGGCTGCAGCGTGGGGTGGAGGGTGTGTGTGGGGAGAGGGGAGGCCCTGGAGGGGAAGCGGTCAGGTGGTGCAGCCCAGATTGCGAAGGCCGTCACGAGAGTCACTTTATCCTATGGGTGGCTGGGAGTCGCGAGTTCCGATGCGGGGGTGGAGCAAGATTTTTCCTGCAACTTTATTGGAACACACCTGTTATAGATTGACTTGTGAACTCCTCCCCAAATTCATATGTTGAAGTTCTAACGAGGCCCCAGCACTTCAGAATGTGAATCTTATTTGGGGGGTCGTTGCAGACATGAGTTAAGATGAGGTTCTGTTGGAGTGGAATGGATGGGTCTCCACTCCAAGGTGACTGACTGGAGTCCTTACAAAAAAGGGGGGTGGGATTTGGACACAGAAATGTACACAGAAAGAACCCGGGTGCACAGGAAGGCAGAGGTGGGTGGGGCATCTGTAAGCCAAAGATTGCCAGCAGCCCATCAGAAGCTCGCAGCTTTCAAAAGGAACCAGTCCTCCATCGTCTTGAGCTTGGATTCCTAGCCTCCAAAATTGTGAGAAAATAAATGCCTGTTGTTTAAGTGCCCTGTTTGTGGTACAGGGGTCCCAGGGAACTAATATAACATCCAAGAGTAGTGACACAAAAAGATGTGGCAACTTAATCCTGGGTTCAGGCCCCGGGAGGAAGGGGTTGAGGAGGCAGCTGGCTTGCCCTCTCGGGAGACCACCATTCCATCTTCTCTGGCTTTAGCAGGGAAGCAGTCACCTAAGCCTCCACGCTCAGCTGCCCCGGTAACTGTCTGCTTCCGCGGTGAAAAAAGTCCCGTGTCTGGTCTCACCTGGGTCCTTCTTGCTGCTGGTTAAGTCTTGAAAAAGATGGAGTTCAAAGTCCACCAGCTCACCTTTGGAGATTTGAAAACTGACTCTGTCCCCCTTGAAACTACCTTTCTCGGCCCCAAACTTGCTTCCAGTCTCTCCTGCACTTGAATGGCAGCAGAGAGGAGGGTTTAAGTCAAGACGATAGAAAAAGGGAGAAAATTGCTCTCCAACACACTTATTTTGTGTCAACATATATGCATTAGGCTATTACCTTCTCACAACCGCATGAGGTAAAAAAATTTATTAACTCCATTTTACAGATAAGAAAAGTGAGGCTCAGAGAGGCCAAGTCACACTCTTAGTAAGTGGAGGAGCCAGGACTCTGCCCGATGGTCTCCAAAGCTCTTTTTCATCCGTCCTGCCGGGCTGAGAGGCAGCATTTGCCAGCGGGCCCTGCGCCAACGGAGGCGCAGCCTCGTTAGCCCCTGCTGCCTCGTGTTGCGGAGCGGGACCTGGGAGCGCTGCCGAGCAGCCCGGCTCCAGCAGGCAGCACTGCGGCCGCTGCCTTTCCCGGCTGGGGCGGCGCCTGGGGAAGCCCGTGGGCGGAGCCGGGAACACGCGCGGGGGCGTGGCCACGGGAGGAGGCGTGTCTGCAGCTCCGGCTCCGAACCCTCTCGGCGCCTCTGCTCCCCGGAGGCGTGTCTCCAATTCCCTCCGAGAGAGAGAGACTCGCGTGGGCCGCCCCGCTCCCGGAGGAGGGCCGCGGAGAGAGGTGCGGTGTCACCGGAGCCCCTCCCCGCGCGGGGCCCCGTGGCGGACGCGGCCGAGCCCCGGGGGAAAGAGCCTGGGCCCCGGGGAGAAGAGCCACCGAGGCGGCGCCCCGCCGAGCCGAAAGCCGACAGCTTCGGAGCAGAGGCTGTGGCGGCGGCGGCTGGAGGGAGGGCAGGAGGCAGGCCCGCGCATGGGGCGCCCCGGCCCCGCCGGCAGCGCGCCCCCCGGGGCCCGGCCGAGCTGACCGCCCCCGGCGCCGCCGCGCCTCGAACTCGCGCCCCGAGCCATGCCGGTCATGAAGGGGTTGCTGGCCCCGCAGAACACCTTCCTGGACACTATCGCCACCCGCTTCGACGGCACTCGTGAGTGGGGCGGAGGCTGGGGCTGGGGGCTGCTGCTTGGTCTTCTGGACCCGGGGCGAGAAGGGCGAATGGGGCCGGGGGTCTGGGAGCTCCGGACGCCGCGGTGAAGGAGCGGGACTGAGGGGTGCGCTGCGGGGGGAAGCGGCGAGAGGGCCCAGAGTGCGGGGACCCGGGGCAGGGGTTGTGGCTGGAGGCACGAAGGGCTGAGTGTGTGGCGAAGCGGAGGGGAGGCCAGGGGAGCCGCCCCGGCCGGGGCAGAGCTCCGCTGGCGGGGGGCGCGTGTGGCGGAGCCTGAGACTCGGGAGGCTGGAGAAGCGGTCAGTTCCAGCACGCCCTTCCCCCAGGAAAAAGAGAGGGAAGGAGGGAAAGAGAGAAGATCAGGCTTAGGCAGGACCTAGTTTAGACTAAGGTCACGCACCCCCAAATCGTGGCGTGTCTGCGTTTGAGGAAGGTGAGGCAGGAGGAGGGGGTGGTCCGGGCGAGGAAGGGAACTCCCTGCTCGCCCACCACCCCAGCTGGGTGTCCCGGTTCAGGACCTTGGACAGCCACACGCCTCCTTCCCCGCTCCTGCTCCCACCTTTCCCTCTTCCTACTCTGCAGCCTAGAGGTCCCTGCCTGCCCCTCTGGGCACCTTTGCTACCCCTGGAAGATGTGGGGAGCGGTACCCAAGAGCGGAAACTGATCTGCGGGGGGCCCAGGCGGGGGAGACTCCCCGCCTCTCCACCCTTCCTCCACACACGCCTCCCTTGTTTCCATAGTGCCCATCACCCGGAGCAACGAGCTCTGGGATGGGAGAAGGAGGCGGCTGCCCTGGGCCCAGCACCCTCAGGGTCCCCGTCAGCCCAGCCCATGCCCAGGCACACACCCTTCCTAGCAGCCCCGGGACTGGTGGTGTCTCAGGTGCCTTCCCTCGCTGAGACTCTGTCCCTGGGTGGCCCGTACAGCCCCTCTGCGGCCTCCTGTCCATTGGAACCGGAGGGAGCCAGCTCAGGTCCTGCGGCTCGGGTTGCTGGTGCCCCAACTTCATTGCCCAATCCTGTCGGACGTTGAGCACCGGGGACAGGCCCGGGAGTAGATAAGGGATGCTAAAAAGAGGGCCTTTCTCGGAAGGCAGGGGATGCGGACACTAGTCGTGACTCTCCCTCCTCCCACGAAGGAGATCTGTGAGTGTAGGTAATCTCCGCCTTTTCGTTTCCTATCAATAAAACGGTGTCACATCACCAGAATCGCTGTCCTCTCCACTCTCCGGTGGGGTGACTGGGTAGTGGCTATGGGTGTGCTTTGAAAGCTGTGGAGGAGTGGACACTGTGGCACAGACTGCTGCCGAAGGTTTTCCCCTGGGAACTCACGTGACCCTCACAACAGCCATGGGAGGAAGGTATATTAGCCCCCAGTTTGCAGACGGGGAAGCTGACACGCAGAGGAGTTCGTTAACGTGCCCAAGGTCACGCAATCAGCCGTCAGGTGGGGTGGTGCAGCCCATTCCCTCGCTCGCCACGCTGTATGCCTCCCCACAGTGAGAGCGTACTCCCCTGAAGGCAGGGGGATGAGCTCTTGGGGTTCCTTCTCCAATCCCCTAGGCCAGTGGTCGGCAAACTCATTAGTCAACAGAGCCAAATACCAACAGTACAACGATTTAAATGTCTTTCGAGAGCCAGATTTTTTTAAACGTAAACGTCTTCTAACGCCACTCCTTCAAAATGGACTCGCCCAGGCCATGGTATTTTGTGGAAGAGCCACACTCAAGGGGCCCAAGAGCTGCATGTGGCCCTCGAGCCCCAGTTTGCCGACCACGGCCCTAGCAGTTCCTATCCAAGTTCCAGGTCACCCTTAAGTCCTTGACCTTTGTCTCTATCTCTTCTCACTCTTATTTCAGAATATCCCAACGCAGGATCCAGGAATCGCGTGGAAGCCTGGGGCGCTGCTGGCCCTGACCACATCGTGGGGGAGGTGCTGCCCCCCGGGAAGCTGAGTTCCCCTCCTGCCCTTGGCCTGATCTTGACCTCTTCTCCCCACAGACAGTAACTTCCTTCTGGCCAACGCACAGGGCCCACGGGGCTTTCCCATCGTCTACTGCTCTGACGGCTTCTGCGAGCTCACGGGTTACGGCCGCACCGAGGTCATGCAGAAAACCTGCAGCTGCCGCTTCCTCTACGGTCCCGAGACCAGCGAGCCAGCCCTGCAGAGGCTCCACAAGGCCCTGGAGGGCCACGAGGAGCACCGGACTGAGATTTGCTTCTACCGGAAGGATGGTGAGGGCCTGGCCTGCCCTGCCGCCCTGCCAAGACCCCAGGCTTTACCCAGAATCCACTTGGCCCAGTGAAAGCTTGGGTGCTGGTCCCCCCCACACACACTGCCACCACTGTGTAACCCTAAGTACGTCTCTGACCCTTTCTGGGCCTTGGTCCCCCCGCCCCCCCCATCTGGAAGGGGAAGGAGTCAGCTTTGGACTTCTCCAGTTCCGAACGTTTACCAAACCCTTCGACTATGTCCAGGAGCCCAGGGGGTTAGGGATGCCATGGGCTGCTCACCTCCTCCCTCCGTCTTCCCACACCTGCAGGCTCAGCCTTTCGGTGCCTCCTGGACATGATGCCCATCAAGAACGGGATGGGGGAGGTGGTGCTTTTCCTCTTTTCCTTCAAGGACATCACTCCGAGCGGAGGCCCGGGGCCTGGCCCCTCAGGAAGCCATGGGGACAGCAGTCACGGTAACAGCGAGTCTGGGGAGAAGGCATGAATGGTCAGAGGTGTATGCCCAAGGTCACACAGACCTCTCCCTCCCCAGCCTCATGGGATGCGCCCCCATTTATCCCCGTACCCTTCTTCCCAATAGAAAACTCCCTTGGCAGGAGGGGAGCCAGCTCAAGACTTCGATTCGCCCGGAGACAGAACCGCACTGTCCTGCGCAGACTGACTGGCCGCTTTGGCCGCCGGGGCCAGGGAGGCACGAAAACCAATCATGTGAGTCCTGTCTCCACCCCAAGGCCTCCCAGCCGGGATGCCGAGGCCCTGTTCCTGCCTCCCTGCTTCCCTGTCTGTCTGGTCTCCCTCCAGCGACCTGTGCCTCTGCCTGCCCATTTCTCATGTCCAGCTCTGCTCCAACTCATGCCTCCCCTCATCTCCTTCCATCCCCACCGCCCTTGCTTCCTTGTGACTGAGATGACTCTGCTCAGAAGTTGTCACAAGGCTGGGCTCTAGTATAAGGTGACCAGACGTCCTGCTTTTGGCGGGACAGTCCCGATTTTTAACAATTTGTCCCACGGCCCGTAGCAAAATGGTAAAAAAAATCGGGACTGTCCCGCCAAAAGAGGGACGTCTGGTCACCTTACTCTAGCAGCAATTATATCACCCAACTCTGGCTGATAAAGTTACCTAGGTGTGTGTGTGGGGGGGGGGGGGGGGCGGGATCACAAGCTGTGGTCCTAGCGAGAAAGCCCCATTGGGGGCCTCGCATCAGCCTTCCTCTAGGACCCCAATGAAGCCACGGATCGGGTCTCCAGTCCTCTGTGTAGTCTCTTAGATCTATAAGGAACAGGGTGTTGTGCCAGTCTCCCCTCAGTCCTGGATACACCGACCTCCCACGGGGCCCCCAGAACCCAAGAGGAACCCGAGGGAGGAGTTAGTGACCCCTCAAGGTAGGGCTTGTGCCTGATTTGTCATGACATCCTTACGCAGGGGGAAGGTCACTCCTTAAACTCCCCACAACACATGGCCGATTCACAAGGGGCCCCGGGCAGCAGCTTGGCCAAGGAAGGGTCAGGTGCCACCCCCGAGCCTCTCTCCTGCACCCTCTGTCTCTGCCTGGCTGTGTTTGCAGCGTCCGCTCCCTCTCTTCCCCACCCCTGCCTCTCCCTCCCCCGGCCCTGGCTCCTCTGTCCCCCACGTGTCCCCAACCACCACCCCTCTCCCCTTAGAGCGTGTTTGAGCCAAAGCCATCCGTGCCCGAGTACAAGGTGGCCTCCGTGGGGGGGTCCCGCTGCCTCCTCCTCCACTACAGCGTCCCCAAGGCCGTGTGGGACGGCCTCATCCTCCTGGCCACCTTCTACGTCGCCGTCACCGTCCCCTACAACGTCTGCTTCTTGGGCGACGACGACACCCCCGCCGCTTCCCGACACACCCTGGTCAGCGACGTCGCCGTGGAGATGCTCTTCATCCTGGGTTAGACCCTCTGCCCCGCACACCCCGGCGGGGGGGGGGGGGGGGGGGGCTGGAGGGACCCGCTCCTCCTGGCCTCACTCTGTCCTGGGCTGCAGAACCCAGTCACTCGGAGCCTCTCTCCTGCCCCCTCTGTCTCTTCCTGGTTGTGTTTGCAGCGTCCACTCCCTCTCTTCCCCATCCCCTGCCTCGCCCTCCCCCGGCCTTGGCTCCTCTTTCCCCCACGTGTCCCCAACCACCACCCCTCTCCCCTTGGAACATGTTTCAGCTCAAGCTCGGTTCTAGTTTCTGGGTCTTGAAGCCCTAACGGTCCATGTGCCCTGACCCCTGACCCCTGCCTGCAGCCTTCTGCCTCGAGACCTTTCCTCCTAAAGATCAGCGGAAAGCCCAATCTACCTCTCACTCCACCCGGGGTCTCTAAGGCTGGTTCCCAGCCTGGCCGGCTTCTGGGCCCTTTGGCCTGAGTTCCTGGGCCAAGACGCCCTCGTAACAGCCTCTTGCACCCCCAGATATCATTCTGAACTTCCGCACCACCTACGTGTCCCAGTCCGGCCAGGTGGTCTCCGCTCCTCGTTCCATCGGTCTCCACTACCTGGCCACCTGGTTCTTTGTCGACCTGATTGCTGCTCTGCCTTTCGACCTGCTTTACATCTTCAACATCACCGTGGTGAGTGGCCCCCGGCCCAGCACGCAGCTAACCTCCCAGCTTCCACATGGCACCTGCCACTAAGGGACTGACTCCTAACTCAGACGCAGTCCTTCCCGTAAACCCATCGGTGGCTCCCGGTCAGGCATCCGCTAGGGGCAGAGCCCTGTGCTAGGAGCCGAGAAGGACCTGAGGGGGTGGGTGCGTGGGGAGCTCAGCGCACAGTCTCCGAGGGAAGCTGAGACACATGAAAAGCTGAGTCGAGCTACCAAGGCAGCGTTGGCCTGATACCAAATGAGTGGTGCTTTTCTCCTTCTTATTGAGCAAACAACTGATGAGCATTTAGCTGTCTGTGAAGCGCTGTGTGGGGCACGGCCACTGTGGGGAAAAGGGACAAGGATTCGGCCTCCAGGCAGCCAGGCTGGGGAGAGGGCAGGACTGGGGCCAGCAGGAACAGAAGAGGTGGATGAAGTGGAACATGGGGCCCTGGTGCTGTGAGTGGAGGCTGGCACGGAGTTAGCTGACCTCAGAGCTCCACACTGGGACGTGGGCATGGGTAAAAAGGATCTAAAATCTAGCCTGTGCTGGGGAGGTCAAAGCACCCCAGTGGGACAGAGGCGAGGGTGGCCTGGGCAGGGTTCCTGAGGGAGCTGAGAGCAAAGCGAGGCCCTAGACAAAGGGTAGGGCTTGGCCGGCAGGAGATGAAGAGAGAGAGCATGTGGGGGGAGCAGAGCAAGCCCAGACAAGGAGGGAGAGGTTGTGGGGAGAGTTTGGAGACAGAGAGCTAAGACCTGTGTCCGCCCAGCTCCCTAGGGGCTGCAGGGAATGCCCTCGAGTGGTCAGCTCTGCACCCAGCCGGTAGGTAGCAGGTCCAGGGGGAGGGAGTCCCCCTCTGTCCCCAGGCCCCTGGGCTTGGGCGGGGAAGTGGAAAGCGGTTTCCCTGTGTGCTCCTCTCTCTGCCACACTCCGCTATAGTGGGAAACCACCTACATGCAGCCGGATTTAACTAGCTGCCAACAAGCTGTGGGCCTCTTCTCCCGGCGGTGTGCACGTGTATGCACGCTCCCACACACGTGCGTGTGTGTGTCTGCCCTGAGGCTCGGGCCATTCCAGGAAGTGCTCCCAGCCCCTCCCCGTCCCCTGTACCCACTGGACTGTGCCAGCTGGGCAGACAGCTGCCCCTGGGGAAAGAGAGAGCTTCAGAGAGCCCTTGTCCCTCCTGCCGGGCAGCTCCCCCTCCTCCGGTAGCTTTAGGAGCACTTTACAGTTTACTGAGTGCTTTCACACACCGGGGTCCCATAGGAGCCTCACAATAACCCTTCAGGGCAGCTTCTCTTAGCCCTCTTTTTCAGAGATGGACGCAGAGGCTCAGAGAGGTTAAGTGGCTTGCTGAGGGTCACACAGCTGGCAGTAACAGGCAGGAGATTGGAGCTAGGTCTCCAGACTCCTAGCCTAGGGTTCTTCCCAACATAGCACCCTGCTTCCCAGGAAACCAGGGTCCCCAAGTGGATGGTCTGGGATACAGGCGGGTGAGGAGCAGTGCTGGGACTGGAGGGAGGAGGGAGAGGATGAGGAGGCACCGGCAGAGCGGTGGAATTGAAGGAGCCAGGTCCTAGGAGAGGGAGAGGAGGGTCCCAAGGGAGTGGGCCCAGGGACAGTGACTGGGGGAAAGTCCTGAAGGACTAAAATCAGGAGCTCTGGGAGGGGAGGGGAGGCATTAAGCCCTGGAGAGGGCCCATATGGGGCGCTCAGGGCCACCTCCGTCAGCTGAGATGAGAGAGAATGGATGAGGTTGTTCAGGAGCCTGTGGGGCCAGGGCTACAGGGATGCTGCCGGAGGCCCCTGGAGGACAGTGAGGGCCTTCAGACCAGGCTGCCCACGCCCTGTCCCAGAGCCCCACCTTGGTGGTGAGAAGATAAGCCTCCACCTGCTCCTCATCTCCAAGGTTGGGAGAGCAACTGAGGCATTAACAGCCAAATGGAAACAGTGGCGCTGATGATATGAGCCAACACTCACAGGAGCCTGAGTAGGGGCCACTGGCTCTACAGCCCCCCACCAAGCCCCACGAGGGTGGAAATCTCGAAGCCCAGGCCCCCTCAGTCCCTGATCTTCTTCCCTCAACATTTCATTGGCAGCCGAGCCATAAGAGGAAAGCGCCCTACACCTAAACCTTGCCTGGTCCTACCTAGCCCGTTCCCACTCTGCCATGCAGCCCTCTGTCCCACCACAACTGCCGTCATCACTAGCAACCACTCCTGTCCACAGCTCATTGTGCTCGGACGCTAGGGGCTTGGTGCAGGCCCAGAGGTCATTCTGTCTGTCCCCCTGCCTTTGCCAGGACTTATTCTTTCCCAGCCCACCGTGCAGAGGCAGCATGACCCCAAATGGACTTTGGTGGGAGCCCAGATCTGAGTCCCAGCTCTGTCCTTTCCTTGGTCTGTGACCTTGAGCAAGTCACTCACCTCTCCGGGCCTTAGTTTATCTGCAAATTGGGAACCATGATGATAACGGGACTGAAAGCTTAACTTTTTAAACGAGGATTACAAAACGTAGCGCAGTCCTGACACATGGTAAGTACTTCCGAAATGTTGGCCATTATTCGTCTTGGTACTGTTCTCCCATCCCCTGCATTTCCTGGCCATCCCTCCAACCGGGAAGAGGTGTTCTTCCTGCCGCCGCTTCCCCTGGCCCCCGGGCCTCTGCTGGGGCGGGACCGGGGAGGGGGGCCCTGGAGGCTCTGAGGGGTTGTGCCTCTGACAGCCTCCCCCACACCCTCCCGCAGACGTCGCTGGTGCACCTGCTGAAGACGGTGCGGCTGCTGCGGCTGCTGCGGCTGCTGCAGAAGGTGGAGCGGTACTCGCAGTGCAGCGCTGTGGTGCTCACGCTGCTCATGTCCGCCTTTGCGCTCCTCGCCCACTGGATGGCCTGCGTCTGGTATGTCGTCGGGCGCCGGGAGATGGAGGCCAACGACCCACTGCTCTGGGACATCGGTGAGCCACTCCCCCCCCCCCCCCCGCTCTCACGGACCCCCACCCATGCCCTGTGCGCTAGGCCCGCAGGCCCCCACGCGACCGACGCCTTCACCTGTACCGCCACCCACCACCCACCACCCACATTTCTCTATTCACCCCACCAACACGCACTGAGCTCCTTCTGGATCAAGCGTGGGAATACTGATTTGTAGACAAGGGCTTTGCCTGGGGGGGACCTCACAGCCTAGCAGGGGAGCAAGACGGGTGATAGGCAATCAGAATACGGTATGTAGGGAACCAGGTAGCGTGCGGGGGCTCCTGGTCTTTGCCGGGTGACACGCTCCAGTAGTAGGGGGGTGTTCGGGGCAGAGGGAGCAGTGCTCCTCCTGGCTCCTCCTGGTGGCTCCCTACTGCCACCAATTCCACACTCAGAGCCCGCCCTCTCTGTCCCTACCTGGCCCCTCTTTACCCACCCCCACCCCACCCCATCCCTACCCATCCGCCCTGTGCCACAGCCACACTGGCCTCCTCCGGCCCCCACGTTGGACTGCTCTCTCCCTCGGGGCCTTGACCCAGTTTTCCTCTCTGGGATCCTTTTCCTTCTGTCTTCCCTCCCTTCACCTAGGTCCGTGGTCAGCAAACTGAGGCTCGTGAGCCACAGGCGGCTCTTTGGCCCCTGGAGTGTGGCTCTTCCACAAAATACCACGGCCTTGGCCGAGTCTATTTTGAAGAAGTGGTGTTAGAAGAAGTTTACGTTTAAAAAAACTTGGCTCTCCAAAGAAATTTCCATCATTGCACTGTTGGTAGTTGGCTCTGTGGACTGATGAGTTTGCCGACCACTGCCCTAGGAGACCTGTCTGTTCCTTACAAACTCAGCTAAAATGCTCTGCCCTAAGGGAGTTTTCAGGGTCCAAACTCTCCCCTACCCATTGTACTGGCTTTCCCTAACCCAATATGACGCCTAAGATATTGTTGTTCCCTTTTATTTATTTTTATTTGAAATACATTTTTATTGTTGATAGTATTACAGATTATCTCCCATTTCTTCTTATAGTTCCTTTCTTAGTAGCTCATTCCCTCCAGGGCAGGGAGAATGTCTGGCTGGGTCAGGTTCCAGCACCCTGTGCGCAGGAGGCACCCCATAAACTCAGAGAGAAGCAGAGGCCCCGAACAGTAGTCAGCAGGGTAGAGAGTCGGTAGCCTTGAGCTGCAACCGTAACCAATTCCCGGTGGGTGGGGAGGCTCAGGCCAAGGCTGCTCATGCAGACCTCCCCTCCCCGTTGCCCACACTTGACTGAAGCGGAGTGCAGGCAGCTCAGGGGAGCCCAGTTCCCCACCACCCGCACCCTCCCACCCTCCAGGCTGGCTGCATGAGCTGGGCAAGCGGCTGGAGGTGCCCTATGTCAACAGCTCGGCGGGTGGCCCGTCCCGGCGGAGTGCCTACATCGCCGCGCTCTACTTCACGCTCAGCAGCCTCACCAGCGTGGGCTTCGGCAACGTGTGCGCCAACACCGACGTCGAGAAGATCTTCTCCATCTGCACCATGCTCATCGGCGGTGAGGCCGGGGCCGCCAGGCCAAGCATGAGGACAGGGAGACCGGGGCCCAGAGAAGGCCATCCAGGCAGTCCTGCATTCACACATAGACTGACCTACAACATACGGGCCCTGGGGGACTCCACGCACAGGCATGGTGTCTTGTTTAGGGAATGGGACGCTCAAGTTCATGACCTGATTGGGGGCCGGGGAGGGGCAGGTGAGAGACGCATCAGGTCTGACCCCCCTCAGGACCACTCTCTAGTCCCCTCCCAAGCCAGCCCCTGCCACCAGGTAGGAGCTTAGGAGCCTCCTGGCTCTCCCCCCTCCCCAGGACCCCAGAGGCCTGTCCGGGGAGGGTGGGTGTGGGAGCGGGCGGCCGCCCTGACCCGCGGCCCGCCGCCCGTGCCGCAGCGCTGATGCACGCCGTGGTGTTCGGGAACGTGACGGCCATCATCCAGCGCATGTACTCGCGCCGCTCGCTCTACCACAGCCGCATGAGGGACCTCAAGGACTTCGTCCGCCTGCACCGCCTGCCGCGGCCGCTCAAGCAGCGCATGCTCGAGTACTTCCAGACCTCGTGGGCCGTCAACAGCGGCATCGACGCCAACCAGGTAGCGGGCCGGGCTCCTGGTCTTTGCCGAGGGCTGTGCCGTGGGGAGGAGGGACAGCCTCTCCCTCCGGTTTGGGATGGAGGCCGATGGGCTCCAGGGAGGTGAGGTGTTGTTCACAAGGGCGTGTGCCCGCTGGAATCCACACCCCTTTTCCTGTGCACTAGAATTTGGGACAGGAAAGGGGGCTCAGGCCTTAGCGAAAGCCATGATGCTCCCTTCGGCCAGCAATCCCCGAGCACCCGCTGGGGGCCAGCCTCTGTGCTGAGCACAAGGGGCTCCAAGGCGATCATAGCTCGTTCCCTCAGGGAGACACCAGCCCGGTAAGGGAGGCAGACGGGTACGTGCATTACACAGTGAGTGGGATTCTTGCTGGAGGGATGTGCCTGCCACTTGGGAACCCCACTGTGTTGCACCTGGGCCTCGAGGAGTAAGGGAAGGGGGCACCGGGAAGGACAGGAAGGAAATGGGCCCGCTACCGGAAGGCCATTCCAGACAGGAAGAGCCATGGGAGCTCAGGTCCAGGAACGTTGACACAAAAGGGCGGAGTGAGTTCAGGAAACCGAAGGTGGTTCGGTGAGCCCTCAGCAACGGGAGTGTGGGCACTGTGGTGGGTGGAGAGGGAGAGGAGTGCAAGAGACTGGGTGGGCAGGCCCAGATCACAGATGGCCTTGATTTTATTTTTTTTTAAAATATATTTTATCAATTTTTTTTACAGAGAGGAAGAGATAGAGAGCTAGAAACATCGATGAGAGAGAAACATCGACCAGCTGCCTCCTGCACACCCCCTACTGAGGATGTGTCCGCAACCAGTATACATGCCTTTGACCAGAATCAAACCTGGGACCTTTCAGTCTGCAGACCGATGCTCTACCCACTGAGCCAAACCAGTTTCGGCTGGTCTTGACTTTAGATGTTATCCTGCGAAATGTTGAGGTTGGGGAGTGGCCTGGGGGTCTAGGAGAGATGTCTAAGCGCAGGCACCTTGGGACCTGGTGGTCCTGGTTGCAGACGAGGAGCTCACAGTGATTCCCTGGTTTCTGGCTGGGCCAAGGGGTGCAATGGGGGTGTGACAGGAAGAAGATTGTAGTTGGGGGTAAGAATGATAGCCCAGTGTGGGGCCGTGATGAGAGTGTGGTGTCTGTGGGAGATCCAGGTGGAGTTAGCCCCGAAGGTAGTTGAAAATACAGGTCTGGACCCAGATGTAGGGCTCAGGGCTTCCAGGGAGTAGAAGTCATAGAGCTGATTGCTGTGACACAGGGAGTGTGTGGAAAGTTAGGAGAGAGCCAAAGAAGAGAAACCGGGGAGACAATGGGGACGAGAAAGAGATCAGCAAGCCACAGGGAGTAAAGGCCTTCACAGAGTGCCCGTGGCACCGTGAATATTAAGTTTAGCTCTAGGAGGTCATGGGTAATATTCAAGGTCTAGTGTAACCCAGCGATTTACAGATGGCTCCAAGAGAGGAAACGGATTGCTCAAGGTCCACCGTGACTTAAAGCAGAGCTGACTTCTAGTCTGGCTTCCCGTTTGAGGCTGACCCACCAGGGATGGTTCTTGCATTTGTGGTGTTGAGAAACCGGGGCATGCGAGAGTGACTTAGTGTGTAACCAAGGCCAGTGGGCAGGCGGGAAAAGACTTAGTCTCCGCCCCAGCAGTTGGGTTGGGAGGTTCACAAAATTGAGGTCTGAAATGGGTAACTTTGGAGCAAAGGGCAAGTTGGAGAGATCTCCTTGGAGACAGCTCAGCACGTTCGCAGAAATCAGGTAGCAGCTGCGGAGGGGGGATGGCCCGAATGACCTGTGCCCCTTATGCAGTTACTGCGTGACTTCCCGGATGAGCTGAGAGCGGACATCGCTCTGCACCTCAACCGGGAGATCCTGCAGCTGCCGCTGTTTGGAGCAGCCAGCAGGGGCTGCCTGCGGGCCCTCTCCCTGCACATCAAGACCTCATTCTGTGCTCCGGGCGAGTACCTGCTGCGCCGAGGGGACGCTCTGCAGGCACACTACTACGTCTGCTCAGGCTCGCTGGAGGTGCTCCGTGACAACATGGTGCTGGCCATCCTGGGTGAGGATACCACCCCCACCTACTACCTACCCTGGGACCTTCCCCAGAGGCCCTGTGGGTGGCCAAGAATCTAGGGACTGGGATGCTTTTAGTGAATATCTGGAATTCCTGCTGAGGAGTACTCTTTCTTGGTCCCTTCACCCTACTACCATCCCCTCTTGGCTGTTCCCCTCAAACTCTCCCCTAATCCCATTGGCCAGCCCTCAACCCATCAACCTTTCCTCAGTGACTGTCTCCCAAATAAATTGATTCTTCACTATTGACCTTCAACTCCATTGACCTGTACCCTTTAACTGACCCCTCTGGCCATTCTTTATTGATCATTGATCAATTCCATTCGTCATTCCTCCATCCTTACTGACACCCCACATTAACTGTCTCCCAACTTCACCAGTCATTCTCCACTAACCTTTTCCCAATTCCATTGGTCATTTCCACCAATCCCACCTTCAGCCATCCTTCAGATACCCTGGCCACCCCTCAAATCCATTGACCAGGTATATCCTCTTGGTCCCTCTCCCCAGGAAAGGGGGACCTGATTGGGGCAGACACCATTGAGCCAGGACAGGAGCCGGGGTCAGGAGCAGGCCCGAGCTGCGTGCTGAAGACCAGCGCTGACGTGAAGGCACTGACCTACTGTGGCCTGCAGCAGCTGAGCAGCCGAGGGCTGGCGGAGGTCCTGAGGCTCTATCCTGAGTACGGGGCTGCCTTCCGGGCTGGGCTGCCCCGGGACCTCACCTTCAACCTGCGCCAGGGCTCTGACACCAATGTGAGTAGAACTCCTACGAATTCCGTCTCCCCTGAGGTTCCCTCCTTCAGAGCAGACCTCCCTCAGCCCTAGAGAGAGCCTCATGCATTGCCTTGCACCCTGAAAACGTCCTCAACCCCAGGCACCCCTGTCCATTGCCCCTTCCATATTTAACACTGACCCTACCCCACTGGCCATCACCCAACCCCATGGACCATCTCTCACCACATTTACTTCCAGCTGTACTAACCATCTCCTGTTGGCCCACCCTCAGCTTCCCTCCAGAATCCCCAAAGGGAACAACCGCCCTCCTGTATTTCCTCACCCACCAAATGTTTCCTGAGCCCCTTTTGGTTTAGGTCTGTAGGGTATACCCTAGGCCAGTGGTCGGCAAACTCATTAGTCCACAGAGCCAAATATCAACAGGACAACGATTGAAATTTCTTCTGAGAGCCAAATTTTTTAAACTTAAACTTCTTCTAACGCCACTTCTTCAACATAGACTCGGCCCAGGCCGTAGTATTTTGTGGAAGAGCCACCATACTCAAGGGGCCAAAGAGCCGCATGTGGCTCGCGAGCCGCAGTTTGCCGACCATGGCCCTAGGCCTTTGTCTTTTACTGCTTTTCACATTGACTTTCCACTCGGGATTTCTCTGAGTTCAGAGTTGGAGGTATCTCTGACTCAAATCCACAAAAGGGCTCCGTATTCTCAAACCCCACAATGCTGATGGGTGAGCCAAGGAGGTGTGGCACTCGTGGAGGGGGAAGGCGTGCATAAGGTGATCCCCTCTGTCCCCACAGGGCCTCAGCCGCTTCTCCCGGTCCCCTCGATCCCCTCGGCCCTCCCAGGTAACCGGGCCTTCCTGGTGGAGTTGAGGTTGAATGGGGGAGTTGTGGGGGGTGGAAGCACCTTCCTTGGCTCCTCTGCTGCAGGGAGGAGGGAGAGAGGATGGGGAGCATCCTCTGCCAGGGAGGACTGTTGCCTCATGAAGGGGCCTGTTGTTCACTGTGCTGCAACATCAGCTGCTCCCTCTGCCCACAGCCCCACTCCGAAAGCCTTGGCTCCTCCTCAGACAAGACCCTGCCGTCCATCACCGAGGCCGAGGCTGAGTCGGAGCGTGGAGGCGGTCCCAGGCCCCGCCGGCCCCTCCTGCTGCCCAGCCTCAGCCCAGAGAGGCCCCGGGGCTCCCTGGTCAGCCTTTTGGGCGAGGAGCTGCCTCCATTCTCAGCCCTCGTCTCCTCCCCTTCCCTGTCCCCATCCTCATCCCCTGCCTTGGCTGGCCGAGGCCACAGCCCCTCCTCTCATGGCCCCCCCAGGGGCTTTGCTGCCAGGAAGCCCCCTCAGCTTCTCATTCCTCCACTGGGAACCTTCGGAACTTCGGACCTCAGTCCTCGGTGAGACACCGGCCTCCCCTGCCATTTCCATACCACTGCTGGCTTCCAGAACCTTCTTGGAGCTCTGCCCCCAATGCTCCCGCTTGTCTCTGCCCCATGTTTCCCCTGTGCCCTTCCTGACCCACCACAGCTTGCAACCCCATCCCACTCTTTTGACCATTGCTCCTCCCCAGCTCCCTGGCACCGCTGCCCCCATGCACCCTCTGCCTGCGCTGCTCTTGCCCTTCCCCTCGCCCCCTGGGACTGACGGCCACTGCCTCTGCCCCAGCATAGTGGACGGCATCGAGGACGCCGGCAGCACAGCAGAGGCCCCCACGTTCCAGTTCGGCAGGAGGCCTGAGCACCCCGGGCCCCGCTCTCAGGCCTCCCCTCCAGGTAAGGGCCAGCAGTGGACTTCCACTCATAGTCACTCATTCACCTGCCATTCATTCATTCATTCATTCATTTATCCATCTGTCCATCCCACATGGAGTAAGGGCCTCACCATGTGCTGGGTGCTGTGCTGGGAATACACAGATAAACCAGGCCCGGCCCACACTCCTAGTGAACTCCCCGTCTAGTGGGGGAGACACACCTGTATTGTCAGATAAATGATTCCAGAATGGCCTGCTGAGCACCACCACTGAGCCGGGAGCAGGCTCTGAGGTAGGAAAGGAGAGCTCCCTTAACTCTCCCTCCTAGAGGAGGGGCCTCTTGAGTTGGGTCTTCAAGGGTGGGTAGGAGTTTGAGGGGTGGAGTAAGGCAGTTGTTGCAAGGCATAACAGTTATGTTTAGATATCAAAAGGGAGATCCGTGCCTAGAGCTGGGAGGACCAGGGTGATGGGGGATCCTGAGGAAGTCATAGGGCCTCAAGTTTGAGGCCTAAGAGTTTGGTTTCCCCATCATCTTGCCCCAGAGCTTCCTTTCCCCTTGCTCCCTGCCTTCCCAGCGACAGGAGGGGGGCAGCCCAAGCCCCACACATGCTCCCTGCACTCACTGTCTCCCTTTACCCCGTTCTGCCCACAGGGACCAGGCCCAGCCAGGAGCTGGCCACTGAAGCAGAGGAGATGATGGAAAAGGTCTGCAGGCTGAACCAGGAGGTTGGTTGGGGCTGGTTCTTTGCCTCCACCTTTAGAGAATATCATTTTGGGAATATCATATAAACCATGTCAGGAATTGGAGTCAGAGTCCTAAATTTAAATATTCACACTAGCCCTAGCCAGTGTGGCTCAATGGATAGAGCGTTGGGCTGTGGACTGAAGGGTCCCTTCCCATCCCTCACCCCTGTTCGATTCCAGTCAAGGGCATGGGCCAGGGTTTCAGGCTCAACTCCCAGTAGAGGCCGTACAGGAGGCAGCCAATCAATGACTCTCATCATTGATGTTTCTCTCTCTCCGCCTCTCCCTTCCTCTCTGAAATAAATAATAAAATAAATATATGTACACTAGCTGGGTGATCTCGGGCAAGTCCCACAACCACTCTGAACTTTGATTTCCTCACGTGAAAATGGGGAAATAATGCTTTCTTCCCCCTGTGGTTGTGAGGACGCAGTGAGAGGGCACACATGCCTGGCTGGTCCCCAGCACAGTCTAAGTCCTCCTTGATTGGGGGGCAGAGGACAGGGAGGCTAAGGGGCCTTCAGCCTTGGGGGACCTGGAGCCCAATACCTGAATCCTGATCTGGAAGAGCCCAGATGCTGTATGCGGAGGCTCTGCCTCTGCCTCCTCCCCAGGGATCTCAGAATCGTCGCCACAGCGAAGCTGCCCAGCCCTTGGGAGTTGGCCTTCCCTCCTTCAGATAAACATCAAGCTTCCCAGGGGAGCACCTGGGCTGGGCGGGGCCTGGGGCCGGGGGCGGGGCCAGCCCCTGTTGGGCCGGCTTGAGGGCCAGCCCTGCTTCTGCTCACAGTTCTAGGCCAGGGGCTCCACACTGGAGTGTCTCTGGGCGTCCGGAAATCCTGGTAAAATGCACACTCCTGGGTCTCACTCAAATGGGGAGGTCTGGGGCAGGGCCCAGAAACCATCTGTATAAGTTTCCCAGTTGATTCTGTGCTCCCTGACATTCGAAAAACACTTGAGCTCTTGGGATGGGATCACCTGACAGTAAGGCTACCTCTGCGGCTTCAAAACCCTGTAACCTCTTCGAGCACATTTTTCTGCCTCTTGTAAAAGCGGGGTGTTGGGAGGATGGCAATCGCTGCTGTTCCCAATCCTCTTTGGAAAAGGGCTGGGATAGATACCTCTAGACAAAACGACCCCTGCCCAGAGCGGTTAGGAGAGAACTCTGTAAACGGTAGAGGGGGGAGCACCTAGGAGGGGGCTGACGGTTGTGACACCTGGGAAACAATTTGGTGTGTTTTCAACAGATCTCCTGCCTCAACCAAGAAGTGTCTCAGCTCAGCCAGGAGCTCCGGCACATGATGGGCCTGCTGCAGGCCAGGCTGGGTCCCCCAGGCCACCCAACTGGCTCAGCGTGGCCCTCAGACCCTCCGTGCCTCCAGCGGAGGCCTCCACGCATCTCTCCCTGTTGGTCGGGACCGCCATCTAGCATCCAGGATACTACTCTCGCTGAGGTCCACTGCTCAGCCAATGTGGGGACAGCAGAGATGGGGGCTGCCCACCCCAACCTCAGACCCTACATGTTGTCCCCCTACCCTTCAGAACCTGACCCTCTGGGACCCTCCCCAGTGCCAGAGGCCTCACTTCCAACTCCCAGCTTCCGGTCCAGGTCGGACACATTCCACTGACTCTGGCCCTGGGCCCAGGCCTGTCTGGGGTGGGCATTGCCACCTGCCACCAGGGAGGGGCTGAGCCCAGGGCCTCCTGCCTCGGGTCAGCAGCCACCAGCCGGTCTGGTTGGCTCTGGATTCTCAGGACCTTTTTCATAAAGCCTGGTCACTTCTGACCCTCTTTCCTTCTCCGAACCTTCTCCTACGCTCCTCCTTTGGGAGGGGCGTTACCTCAGGCCGTGGAGCCCAACAGGCATGAGACAGAGCGCGATGCCCATCCGGCTGGGCAGATGAGATGTCCCGCCTTCTCCCCAGGACCTGGAGGCAGGTAGAGATGGGGGAGCAGACGGGGATGGGGAAGGGCCCCAGATCCAGCCTGGGAAATGAAGAGTGAGGCGGCAGCAGGCGGGATCTTGGTGTCTACAGCCAGAGGGATAGATCGCAGATCCCACTGCGGAGACAGCGTAGCGATATCGTGAGGTGTTCTGTCCCAGCCCCTGGTCTCTGGCGGAAATCTGAGGGCTAAGTTTCAGATCCTGGCTGGCATTTGAGCAAACCAAGACTTCTTAGGCCTCTTACTATCAACCCGAACTGGAGGGGCTCACAGCCCACACAGGCAACAAAAGGATGACCCCCAGATATTCTTTGGCTCTCAACGGTTTTTAAAAAAATGAATGAGTTGCCAACATTAAAAATCAGGAGAGCATACATAAGAACCAAACTATTCCAGCCTCTCTACGAAACGTTGGGAGATCTGGCAGTCCATATGCCACCCGGCAGTCATCAGCTGGTGTTGGGTGGCCTTTGTCCTCTGTGGATGGGGACTGTCCTCTCCACTTCTTCACAGCCTCCATATTTCTTCAGCATCTCCTGATACTCAGCTAACTCCCCTCACTTGGATTATCTGTCTGGTCTTTGTGGGGTGTGAGTTTTCAGTCCTTGCCGTAGAGTGTGCTTCCAGGATCCTGTGTCCCAAAAGGTACCTTTTGGGCTCGGCAATGTCTATTTCTACTCCTGGGTGTGGGCCTGTCAACATCTCTGTTTCTCTCTGCAGGCTGTCACTGAAGGTGGTCTCTTCTGATGCCAACAACTTGAAACAGCTCCAGCAGCACTGCTGCCCCTCCCCTGCCTCCAGGCTTCAGCCAAGCCTGCTCTCCCCTTTACCCTGGTCTCCCTCGGAGCCCTGACTTCTCAGTCTCACCCTGGTCTCCAGTTCTCCTTTACCGCTCGACACTTTGAGATAGGAAATAAATTCTTTATTTTTGTAGTTGTTGTCTCTGGCTGTTTCTAGAGGTTGGTCGGAGAGCCCCAGGGCTTTGGAGGAACTACACTGCAGTGACTCCCCCACCGTACCCCAGGGCCCGGTTGCTGTGTCTAGAAAGGGCAAAGGCGCCAACCAATTCACTTGGTACCATGTTCAGGCCCCAGAGGCCCCAGGGATGAGGCAGAAATCTTAATGAGTCACTATGGGCTGTTATACCTCTCCTCTCCCTTCCCCAGTTACAACCATAGATCGAGACACAATATGTGGGGGACAGAGTCCAGGCTCAGCCTCACCCCCAGGCCTGGAAAGGTGGCCATGGAACTCCCCATTGAGCCTGTGCCCATTGCAGGCCAGGTACAGCAGGGCCTGGGGGAAGGTCTGGTCACCAGCCAAGAACTGCTAGGAACCCTACTCTGCTCCGTCCTCTCTGCTCTCCTAAGCCTTTTCTTCCCTCTTAGCTTTTATTTATCTGATGACCATCGCAGGGGTGGACGGGATGAGTGTTAGGAATGTTGTTAGAAAGAGGCACCGTGAACACCAGATGGGAATAGGTGCGAGCAGTTTGTGGCCGGTTATCTCAGCGTATGATTGGTGTTGGCTGGTGCCATAGGAACAATGCCCACAGCTGTCTCTGGGGTGAGCTTGGATTCCATACATATCTTGAATCGCGTCCCAAGGGGTGAGATGCAGAAGCAGAGGAGGTATTATCTAAAACAGACAGCCCTGATACCTATGGAGAGGGCAAGGTGGGGGCAAAGAGAAGTGGTTCTATCTGTATTTATGAATGAGGAAGACAAGGCAGAAGTGGTCCGGCTCTGCATTTGGCATCAGAGACAAGAGCTGGTTCTGGTTGGGTGTGGGGGCAGGCCAAGGCAGAGGTAGTCCGGGTGTGTTTTGGAGTCGAGCCAAAGTAGGAGGGTCCTAGTTTACCGCTGGACAGTGGCAGGAGCTCTCCCTTTGATCTCACCCAGTAGCTTCCAGAGAACCCTTCCATCACCTTCCCCATCACTGAATGTCCCAAATAATCCAGCTCCCAGAGCTGACTTGGCCCGAAAGTGCAGCCGGGCTTCTCCGGGTTAGCGAGAGCTCAGGATCGGACCAAGCGACCCCATTCACACCATGTTTTTCCTCTCCCAATTCTGCAACAGCCTTCAGCCCTCTCCCAACGCTCCGCCAACCGCTTCTCCTTGGGGCGTCCGGAACGCGCGGTGAGCCGGTTGGCAGGCCTGGCCTTAAAAACTTCCCGGCCGGGCTCCCCCTCGCCCGGAGCGGGCTCCACCCTACGCCCAAGACCCTGGCAGCCACCGGCTCCTCCCAGCGCTGTGAACTACAAGTCCCGGCGTCCCTAGCGCGTCCGTTCCCGCCTCTCCCGCGCCCTCCAAGGGCACCGCCTGCGAGTCCGCCAAGAATGCCTCTCATTGGTCTCTCCGCCCTGTCAGTCACCTGAAGCATTGAGGGGCGGGTCGGAGATGGAGATCCGGATCCGGAGCCGCTGAAAGGCGGAAGTGGAGGCCGGAGACACCGCCGGGGGGAGAAGAGCGGAGCCAGTCCGAGCCCTGGCCCCAAGTAACGCCGCCGCCCCAGAGCCGCCGTGAGTGTCCCCGTCCCGGGACCCAAAGTCCCGCTCGCGTTGAGGTGTCTTCGGGGTAGCCCTTCCTCCCGCCCATTCCGGCTTAGAGGGAGACTGACCCCTCCCCCGACCCGTAGCCCCCTCTTAAGGAGTTCCCCAGGCATCAGGCCAAGAAGGGAGCTCTTCTTTCCTTCCCTTACCTGCCTTTCGTGCGCCTTGGGAAACTCTCCTGGCTCCCCTCTGGCCTGTCCAGTCCAGTTGTGGGAGGGAGAGACCCTAAGTTCCGCTCCAGAACTGGAGGAATCTTGGCCAGGTGTGAAGGAGCCTGTCTCCCTTCTTTTAGAGGCGGTGAGGAGTGCTGTCTGTCGCCGTTTTCCTCTCTTCCCCCTTCCCACAGAAACATGGTCTCTCCAACCCTGGAGGAATTTTATGTCAGTTTCCTGGAAGGGTGGGGGGTTTGGGGGGTCCTGGGTGAGACCGTCACATCGCACAGGCTCGCACAACTCCTTACTTCCTCTCTCTCCTCAAGCCAGGCGCCAACCAGGGTCTCAGCCGAGTTCAACAGGAATGAGCTGTCTTCGCGTCTCGCCCCCTCGACCCCAGCCCTGCCCCCTAGTTATGTTGTTCTCCAGTTGTGTTATCCAATGAGCGTATCTCCCTTCCTGCCTCTGAACATTTTAGCTGAGGTTTGCTCAATTCTGGCTACAGCTCTGGGCGGTTCTGCCCATTCATTATCTTCTCACTCCTCCTCCCTCCTTGCTCCAGGCTCAGGACTGTCCTTCCAGAGCACGTGAGTGGTTTTCAAGCTGCTTCAGAGGGACTGCTCCTCCTGGGACTGCTGTCTGCTGGTCTTTAGGGAGGAGAAAGAAAAAAAAAAGACAAAAATGAAGAGCCTGGAATTCAAGGGTCCTGGGCTATCTCTTTCAAGGCCCTCCTCGCCTCCCAATGAAAACACACACACATACCTTCCTTATCAGCTGGTAGTTCTAGTTCCACTTATCTCCAGTCCCTTCTGGGCTTGAACAATTTGTAAATTACAGAAGAATCAATTGAGATCACAGTGGCACCTTTGGGTTCTTAGTGTGCTCATTTTTTGTAGCCCAAAGAACGGCCATATGTGCCAGAAAGTGCTGATTTCCCCGGCCTTTCCAAGAGACAGCCCATGCTGACATCTGATCCTTGTCTACTGCTTGGGACTTAGGTGTGTGAAATGGCTGCTGTCTCAGATCAAGCTGGGAGGTTCTTTGTGATGTGACCAAAGTACAGGCCAGAGACTGTACCTTAATGAGAGCAGCCTGACTCTTGGAAGCCACGGCTGACCCCAGCTATCTCCAGCGAAGGCAGGGAGGGAAGGCCATGCAATCTTTGGGGATTTCTTCAGTGTTCTGGGCTATCTTTACTGCCCTTGGATGCTGCTTACAAGTACTAGTTGTTTGTTTGTGTGTTTTTTTGCCTTGAGATCTTTCTGACTGCTTCTGGACTTCACCAGTGTCTGATGCCCACACACTTTTGAGCTAGACCTTGGATGCACTTATTTCACTTTTCATTGGACAATAAAAACACCTTCCTTATTAGGATCAACAGTCAGATCACAAGCTCTCTATCCGTCTGGGCTTCTTTGGAGGGTCACTGGAGACTTCTGCAGGCAACCTCGTTTCTCTTAATCTGGTCAGCCTGTGCCTCTGAGAGGATGAGCCTGGGAGGCCTGAGCGCTCACCAGGCCTGCTGACCACACTTACCTCCTTAGCAGTAGGCTGTGGTTTCTGGAACCCTGGGCGTCTCAGGATGAAGCTGACCAGTCTTCGCTGTCTGGACCTGTTCTCCCAGCTCCGATGCTGGAGTAGGCTCTTGAAGGAGAAGCTGCCCCTTCCAGAGAGACAAGGAAAGCACCAGTGCTCTGGATGGTTAGGCAGCCACTTCTGGCATTGAGAAATCTCAAGAGATCTGACACTGCTTGGCAGAAAGAGAGGGCTCTGTGTGGGATAGAAGCCCCTCTTCCGTGATGTCCTTCCTCTCCCCTCTGGCCTCTTACCACTAGTAAGCCTTTTCCTGCCTTTATACTACGGAAGGGTGGTGACTACTAATTTTCAGAAGTTATATTCAAGCTGCAAAGCTCTTTTCCCACATGTTCCTCATTAAGAGTCCTGGGAGATAGTGGGATTTGTACCTCCACTTCAGAGATGCCGCTGAAAGAATTTACGTAGTTTGCCTTGGAACAAACGATTAGAACGTGGTAGAGCCGGGACTTGGGATTAAATGGGCCTCGTCTTCCCTGATGGTGGGCCCTCCTTTGGTCTGTGTTACAGGAGGGAACATGCACAGTGAGCAGCCAGTGGCCCAGATACAGACCCTTTAGCATTCCGCGTCATTGGGATCCTCTGCTTCTGGTTTTCGTCCTCTCTCCTACCCCCCTCCTAGCCTCTTTCTTGACCACCTTTTCTTCTGCCTGTGGAGACCAAGGGCAGTTAGGATTCCTATGCCACTACTCTGTATGGGCCAAGAGTTTGCTGACATCTGCATGCCATCAATTTTATAGGAACCTGAAAGTCATGATGGCTAGAAAATGAAAGTAAAAGTGAGTGGACCCCGGGGTCCCTATAGACCAGTGGTTCCCAATGTGGGGCACACGTCCCACATGGGGGCAGTTTGGGTTTTTAAGAGGGGCAGTTTGAGAATGAATTATTAACTGTGAATTTTTTGCATTTCTTATGGTTCTAAGGGCCTTAAATACAGTATGTAAATATATATTGTGACATATTTATACATTTCAGTTCTCTTACATGTTTTGAAACTTTATTTGCTATTTTTCATATCACTTCATATATATTTTTTTAACAATTTCTTAGTGATTTTTTTTCTCAGTACTTCTTTCGTTCTTTTATTTTTCTCTTTCGTGGATGCCATGTTCTTTGGAAGCTTGTTTAGAGCACATTAATGGCCTTTTAGGCTTCTGACATGTGACTAAGAGTTCACTTTTTGAATAGTAAGAATTATATGTCGTGGGCTGGGGGGGGGGCATCAGGATTTTAGAGATGCTTAAATGGGGCACGGCCACAAAAAGGTTGGGAACCACTGCTCTGGACAGAGTCAAGGGCATGGGGAACCAGCAGAGCTGGCTTCTGCTTAGGGCCCCCTCCCCCACTCCCCTTTGGTGCTGCCTACTGCTTATAAGTGGGAAGAATGTAGCTCTCCACCAAGAGGTCTTTTCACTAGAATTTACATGGAAAGAGAACAAGATTTACATAAACTTAATTCAGCCTCAACAAGTAAGTACTTGTTAGAAAGAATTTTCTTCTTCTAACCCCTGCCCTGTAAACAGAGGTAGAGTGATGGGGTGGAAAGCACGAGAGCTTTAGAGTAGTCAGACCTGCGTTGTCATCTGGACTCCCCCATTTACCAGTTGCATGGCCTTGGGCTTGTTACTTACTTGACTTTGCTGAGCCTCTGTTTCTTCTAGTGTCATGGGGATACAAAATATCTTGCAGAATCAGAAACAAGAGGTAAAGCCGCTAGTCCAGTTCCTGGCACAGAATGGATACTCAACAAAATAACAAATTTGTGGGTCTTTTTTTTTTTTTAATCCTCACCCCAGGATATGTGTTTTTTTGTTTGTTTGTTTGTTTCTTTGTTTGTTTTTTTCCCCATGGATTCCAGAAAAAGAGGAAAGGAGAGGGAGAGAAACATTAATGTGAGAGAGAAACATTAATTGGTTGCCTCTGGAAGGAGCCCTGACTGGGACCAAGCCTGCAACCTGGTTAAATGCCCTGACCAGGAATCAGATCTGTGACCCTTCAGTGCATGGGACAACGCTCTAACCAACTGAGCCATACCAGCCAGGACAGGTCTGTGGGATTTTCAAGGTACATGATAATTCATTCCTACGATTCTGATTCAACATTTGTAACAAGTCACTGTGATGCTAATCCTTTGCTGGACAGTTTCACATATTTTCTTGTTTTATAGATATTAAACAGAACTGCTGCGGGTTGTATTCCCGTTTTACAGAATACATTGTTAACTAAGACCATGCTTATGTTTTTCCCACTGCGGTTCTTGGATCCTACTGGGGTCATGTGCTGTGGATACTCAGAGCCCTAGACCAGATGAGATCTTGTAGGCACTTCAGTCTTACTCAGTTTTTTGTTTTGTTTACTTATTAATTTGGAAGAGAGGAAGAGAGAGAAACATCAGTTTGTCCACTTATTTATGCATTCATTGGTTGATTCTTGTATGTGCCCTGACCAGGGATCGAACCCCACCCTTGGCATAGCGGGATGCTGTTCTAACTAAGTGAGCTACCCAGCCGGGACCAATCTTACTCAGTTTTAAACATTTTCATATTAAAACAGCCCTGGATCTGTTATAAATTGGAATGCAAAGTTTGCATGAATATAGCTAAAACAGGAAACTTGAGGACAATATTTTGGTTACAGCAAACTTCTTTGGGTTCGATTCCCAGATTCCTAGAGTTTGGCATTTCCCCCCCTAACTTGAGTCTGGGTTACATTTGTAGAGGTCATTTGAGAAGGGCTGTTTCCAGAAGGATTTGTAAATTAGGATGTCCCCAAATCCAGGTAAGAGTGCCTTGAAGAGCCATGGCAGAGGAGAATTAGAATATTTCTTAGGCTGTCGTCTGCATTAATAGCCTGCTATAATAAGAGATTCATTTTCTGAGTAAATGTCCTCATCTCCAGTATATGGAAACAACAATTCAAGTAAAAGCTAAACTGTTTGAGCTTTATTTCATTCTGGAGACCCAGTGCACGAAATTTGTGCACGGGTAGGATCCCTAGTAGCTGCCAGCCGGGCCTCCCTTCCCCCAGCTGCCTGCTGCTGCCACCGCTGGCCAGGGCCGCAGGCAGTTGGCCACCCAGCCCCACCCCCTGGTTGAACTCCTGGTTGAGGGGACAATTCACAAATTAGGCTTTTATTATATAGGATGTGCGAGGCACTCCAGAGCCGTTCCCATGTATTGACTCCTTTGGTCTTCACAATAGCTCCAGGAGGAAGGTACTGCGGGGAGCTCCGCAGTAAGTGGCAGAGCAGCGGACAGAACCAAAGCCTGTGCTGGAATTCCTGTGCAGCACAGCCCCTCCCTGCCCACCGCTGTGCTCTTCCCTTTGCCCGGAAGGCTCTCCACTTCACCTGCCTGGGAGCCCCCCTCCCTCCTCTCTCTCATCAGCGAGAACGTCACTGCTCCGTGAAGCCTTCCCTCCCTGAGGTAGGCCGAGGGCTTCCTTCCTCCCTTTGCTTTCCTCCAGTTCCACCTTGTCTACCTCCTGTCCTGTGTGTGAGGAGCCCGGTAGGGGCGCCGGTTATGTCACGTGTTCAGTGTGTTCAGTCCTACCATGGCGCTCAGCATTGTCACTCCCAGTGCGGCTGTTTAAGGCCAGACATTCCCATCTGCCCTTGAAGCAAACGCCTACCCATTTCATTTAACACACTTCTAAGGCCACACCTCTTGGATGTGATGACCTGGAATTCACACATCCGTCTGATCCCAACGCCCATGCCATTTTCTTCAGTCCATCCACCAGAAAGTCGCTCACAGATAGAAGAGCAGACAGGTGAATAGGATGAATGTAGATGACAGAGGAGATGGGGAGGAGGCGGGGCAGGTCACAAACTAATTCCAGAAGGTGGGGCTCTCCATACCTCCATTGCCAGTGGACGGCTTCACCGGAGAAGGCTGGCGTGGCTTTGGCTCTCCACAGTCCTGCTGACTGACTTCTACAGCATGTGGATCTGCTCTCTGCTTCTGCAGCTGCATGTGGCGAGGCAGCAGCGACCCGGGCCAGGACTTAGCAAGGGTCAGTGGAAGGGAATTTAACTCTGGTCTGTGGTGCTACTTTACAGGTCTGCGTAAGGCTCATTCCTGAGAGGGTGGACTTAGGCACCAGCAGCTGTAACCCACTGCTGTGGCCTCTAAACCCCTCTGCTATGTAGCTGCAGGATTTGGGCATTATTCTTTGCTCACCTCGACTATGTATATGTATATCTACAATATATGTATATGTATATGTATATGTACATATATCTCTCTATATGTATGTCTATATCTATATATCTACCTATATCTATCTAGATAGATAGATATTTAGATAGATAGGCAGCTAGGTAGGTAGGTAGGTAGATAGATAGAGATATATATAGATTGATTTCAGAGCGGGAGAAAGAGAGATAGATAGAAACTTTAATGATGAGAATCACTGATCGGCTGCCACCTGCACACCCCCTACTGGGGATTGATACTGCAACCCGGGCATGTCCTATTGTTAGGAATAGAACCATGACCTCCTCGTTCATAGGTAGATGCTAGCTGGGCTGTGCACCTGGACTATTGCTAGGGCTCCCACCAAGCCCTAGCTCCTTACCCCTCTGCCCAGCTCCCTGTAAAACTAACTCATCTTTGTGAACATGAATTTATGGTAACTAGAGTCTTTGCATCTCTTTTTGTCACAAGATGAGCTCCTGCCTCTTTTTTTTCCTTTTTTTCTTAATCCTCACCCGAGGATATATTTTTATTGGTTTTAGAGGGGGGGGGAGGGAGAGAAAAGCATCATTGTGAAAGAGAAACATCGATCGGCCTCCTGTTTATGCCCCAACCAAGGATTGAACCCACAACCTAGGCATGTGCTCTGACTGGGAATCAAATCTGCTACCTTTGGTGTACAGGACAACACTCCAATCAAAGCAGCTGAGCCACCTGGCCAGGGCTGCCTTTTTTTTTTTTTTTTTTTTTAATGAAAAACAATTAGTTTAATTTCAGAACAATTTTAGGAAAATTATGAAGGTAATGCAGTTTTCTCACAAACCCCTGTGCCCAGTTTCCACTATTATTAACATCTTACATTAGTATTGTGCATTTGTCACAATTGATGAAACAATGTTGATACATTATTAATTAAAGTCCATGCTTTATTCAGATTTCCTTAGTTCTTATCTAATGTCCTTTTTCTGTTCCAGGACTCATGACATTTAGCTGTCATATATCTCCTTTGGTTCCTCTTGGCTGTGACAGTTTCTTAGACTTACTGTTTTGTTTTGTTTTAATATTTGTATTGATTTTTAGAGACGGGGGCGGGGAGGGGGGGAGACATCAGAGCACAACTTCATCAACCAGCTGCCTCTTGCATGCCCTCCACAAAGGACCGAGCCCACAACCTGGGCATGAGCCCTGACCTGGCTCAATTCCAAAAGGCTGGTGCACGGGAGGGCCAACCAACTGAGCCACACCGGCCAGGGTGATTTTCCTTGTGTTTTTTTATGACCTTGACAGTTTTGAGGAGTACTAGTCGGGTATTTTGTAGTGGGTCTTTCAGTTGGGATTTGCCCGGTATTTTTCTCACGATTCCTTTGGGTTATGACTATGAGTTTCTTGGGAGGAAGAGCAAAGGTAGAGTGCCTTTCTGGTCATGTCCTGTCAGGGGTAAATCCAGTCAACATGCTTTATCACTGAGCGTCAGCCTTAGTCACCTGGCTGAGGTGGTGCCTGGCAGGTTGCTTCCCTGTAAAGGTGCGGTCCCTCCTCCCCCTTTCTTACGGCCTCTTTGGATGGAAGTCCCTGCGTATAGCCCACAGTTGATGAGGGCTGCCTTATGCTCCTCTCCTTAAGGGCAGAGTATTTACGTGGTTATTTGGAATTCTTGTACACAAGAGGTTTGTCTGTTCTCTGTATGCCCAGTTATGTGCATCAGTATGGACTCATGGGTGTTTATTTTACACCTGGGATTATAATCCAATACTACTTCTATTGCTCAAGTTGTCCCAGCTTGATCATTGGGAAGTCTTCCAGGTTTCTGACTAACCCCCTTCATAGTGAGGTTTTTTTTTTATTTTTTAAATATGTTTTATTGATTTTTTACAGAGAGAAGGGAGAGGGATAGAGAGTTAGAAACATCCATGAGAGAGAAACATCAATCAGCTGCCTCCTGCACACTCCCCACTGGGGATGTGCCCGCAACCAAGGCACATGCCTCTGACTGGAATCGAACCTGGGACCCTTGAGTCTGAAGGCCGACGCTCCATCCACTGAGCCAAACCCGTTAGGGCCATAGTGAGGGCTTTTGGTTTTCATTTTTTGAGCACTTCCTTACTTTTCAGCACTGAGATGCTCCAGGCTCACCTTGTATATTTCCTGCCCCAGGCCTAGAATTAGCTGTCTCTCCAAGGCCACTGCCTTTTAAGCAAGCATTTCCTCTGGGTATGTTAGCATAGAGTTATGTAGATGGATTCAAGCTGTTTCTCCTCTGGATCGTTAGTCACAGGCACTGAAGACTCCAGTGTTGGGTACGGTGGGGAGATGCACCTGGGAAATCCACTATGTGCACTCTGGCCGGGTGGCTCGGTCGGTTTATTGGCGTAGTCTCCCGTACACCAAAAGGTTGTGGGTTGGGGTGCATACAGGAGGCAACTGATCAATATTTCTCTCTCATAGCACTTTCTTCCTCTCTCTCTCTCTCTAAAGTCAATAAAAAATAAAAAAATATCCTCTGGTGAGGATTTAGAAAGAAGCCCACTCTGTGAGAATCCTGGGAGTTGATCCCAATAGCAGTCTATTGCTTCTCTGCTCACCCGTTCCTACTTCTCACACCCCTGCCTAACGCTTTGATCCAGAAATGGTCAGATTTGGTGTTTACTCTGGAGTCTCCTATCCAGTTGGGGTGATGAGGTAATAATCCTTCTCTCTTTCGGGCACTAGGTTCTCCAGCCAAACCTTCCAGGACTCTGGGTCTCCTAAGAGAGTCCCTGTAAGTCTGGGCCAGCATTCTTCCCCTGCCATTCAGAAAAGGACTGTCCCTTTGGGAGGGCGTGTGCAGGACTCATGGCTCTCGGCAGGCCCGCTGTAATCCTGAATCATTGACTGGCTTAAATCCTTCTATTGTACTGCCATCCCTCCGAAGGGGTGTAACGTGAGCCCTACTGGAAACGCTAACTTGGAATCTTGACTGGAGTTGGTTTACAAGTCTCTTGCCTTCTATTCATAGCTCCGTGTGTGTCCCCTTCAGGTGGCTCTGTCAGAAGCAGCCCAGGCACAGGGGAGGGCGTGGGTGGCCTCTCTCACCCTGGCTTCTTTCCTAGTCATCACACCGCTCTCGGAGCTTCTCAGAAGACTGGTGATTAATGATGCCGGTTTCCGAACCTCTAGTATCTTCAGCTGGTTTTTAAAGGGAACTCTGTGGTTTCTTTGTCAGCTGTCCTCGTGCTGCCCCCTCCCCCTCTCCACAACTGAACTACTTTCCCCTTTCCTGAAGGAGGCTTTGGGATGACAGGGAGGGCATTTGGGCTTTGAGATGCTTTGTTCTGAGGGGCAGTTGTTTTAAGGGGCTCTAGTTTGCCTGGTGTGGGTTTCAACCCAGTGCTGATTTTTTTTGGATGGTGGTGGTCTCTCCCTCCATCTTTGTGGCTTTGGAAGCCCGTCTTCAGAGAATACAAGGACACAGGACATTAGGTGTGACTAGTCCTTTTTCTAGGGCGCTGGTGAAAGATATTTTAGACTGTTAGGGACTACGTGGCTTATAAACAAGATTTATTTCCTCCATTTCTGGAAACTGGAAGTCCAAGATCAGGGTGCCAGCATGGTCAGGTTCTGACGAAGGCCCTCTTCCGGTTGCAGACTGCCGACATATCACTGCGTCCTCACGTGATGCAATGGTCAAGGAAGCTCTCTGGAGCCTCCTTTAAAAGGGCACTATTATGTGATACCATTATCAATAAATAAATAAATGGGCACTAATCCCAATCATGAGAGTCTCCACCCTCGTGGCCTTATCTCCCAAAGGCACTGCCTCTCAATACCATCCCTTGGGGATTAGGATTTCAACATGGAATTTAGGTTGACACAAACATTCAGACCATAGCAATGGTCCAATTCAGAATTCTCTCCAAATGAGGGACACTGAAGAATGGGAGCAAAAGGAATTCGTGAATAGTACCTGAAGGTTTCCACTGAAGAATCCACTTCTTTCATAGGGACTTGGAGGGGCAGGGGCTTCCCTGCCCTTTGAACTTTCACTGAGTGCTTGCTCTGAGCCAGGCCCTTTGCTAAGAGTCTCACATGCATCCTCCTCCAACAGCCCTGGGTCCCGGGAGACGAACACTATTCTCTCCATTGCGCGTGTGAGCAAATGGGTTCCGTGACGCAACACAGGGTCACAGGTGGCTCTAGGACTTGCCGTTTGTCTGGCTCGGGCACTTGTGCTCTTCACCGTTTGCAGGGGGAACCTTTCTGGGAGAGAGAGCTGTGTCCTCTGCCGGGCTGTGGTTCTCTTCGAGGATCTGCACCATCTGGCAGATGGGTGTATAGTTAAGCTTTCAGCCGCCCCATTTACTTGCCAAACCTAACCAGGCCTATATTTCAGGCTCACTTCATCATATTTATTTTATTTTTTAAGGAGGGATATTAGCATTTTTAACTGATTTTAGAGAGAGGAAGGTAGAGAGAGAGAAAGAAACATGGATGACCCAGGCCTGTGTGGTTCCGTTTGGAGTATCGTCCAGTACGCCAGAGGGTAGCAGGTTTGATTCTCTGATTCCCAGGCAAGGCACGTGCCGGGCTGTGGGCTTGATCCCCAGTAGGGAGCGTGCTTGAGGCAGCCTATGATATTCCACTCCAGGGAAACTGAAACCTGGCCATGTGCCCTAACTGGGAATCAAACCTGCCACCTTCTGGTGTTCGGGATGATGCTCCAACCAACGGAGCCACACTGGCCAGGACGTTTCATCACATGTATGAGCACCTACTGCGTGTCAGGCTTGATGTTATGTGTGCTGTGAAAACAAAAGAAGCCCACATAGTCCGTCCTTTAAGAATTTTGTGACCCTTTTCATCTGCAACAATGTCCTTAATGTCTCTCACCTTCTTACTCCCACGCCTTGCAAGTTCTCCAACCCCTCCACTCACAATCGTCTTTTGAAAATGTGGGGCCATGGAAGTAGAATGTCATTCATTCGTTGAAACTTGTTCAGACCCATTCATTGCCTAATTTCTTCACCTGGCACCATTCTACATTTTGTTCAGCAGAAGTTAAGAAAGAAAAAGTTGGCCTAAAGTATTGTTCTTTGGTGCCCGGGCTCCTGAGAGCAGCCATTGTCCCTCAGAACTCAGGGTGGGAACTTTGGCCTCCTTTGTTGTTCGGGCAGCTTTGACTACAGCGTGTGTGGTAACCGAGCAAGAGGAATTTGGTTTGCTGGTACCTGATACCCGATTCTCTTCCTCTGCTCTCCTCTCCAACACACCCTCGTCTTCTGCTGTCTGTGTAGGAGCTGAGGGTGAAGCAAAGAGGGCCTTGAAGTAAATTGGTTTTCTTGTAATTTTTGTGTGTTTGTTTTTTTTTTTTTTTTTTTTTTTTTTTTTTTTTTTAAATATATTTTATTGATTTTGTACAGAGAGGAAGGGAGAGAGATAGAGAGCTAGAAACATCGATGAGAGAGAGTCATCGACCAGCTGCCTCTTGCACACCCCCTACTGGGGATATGCCCGCAACCAAGGTACATGCCCTTGACCGGAATCGAACCCGGGACCTTTCAGTCCCCAAGCCGACGCTCTATCCATTGAGCCAAACCGGTTTCGGCTTGTGTGTTTTTTTTTGTAAAGACAAGAAAGGTTTGTGGGAGGTGTCTGTTGCAGTTATTGGTACCAGTGGCTGGATGAGCAGTTGCTGCTGATGGCACTGATCCTTAGCAGAGGTTCTTGGAGTGTTTCAGAGCCTGGGGCAGCAGCAGAAGCGATAGCTGCCCTGGCTGGTCCTCCTGGCCCTACAGAGATCCTCCTGAGACAGAGGGAAGGCTGGCCCTGCATTGATGAGAGTCCCGTCAGAACTGTCCTCATTGAATGGTAACTTCACGAGTGAAACAGATACAGGATAGTTGTGAGGCTTGCGAATCAGCAGGGATCCCATGTCTGTCTGACTGGCTTTCACACAGCTCGCGCTCCGTCCTGGGAGCAGGTGTAGGTTGGGGCCAGGGAAGAGCCTGTGCCTTTGCTGGGTCTCTCAGCGTTTCACTTGGCACTGGCAGGTGAAGAGTCGGAGGTGGGGGGTGGAGGGGCAGGGGGTGAGACATGGCACAGCCTCAGTTCCATTCTCTCCATGTCCTGTGGCTGGACGTGTGTGTTGATTTGTGCTGCAGAAAATGCCACATTTCAAACTGAGCTTTTGCTTGAGGTGTCATAGAGCTGCCCTAGTTGGAACTAGAAAATTTGCCACGACTTTGCTGAGTGAGCTGTGCCAAGTCAGAGACCAGGACCTCTTGGGGAGAATTATCTCTTGGGAATGTCATTATTAGGGCGTAGGGCTGTGGTGCCTCTTACACTCAGTAGGCAGGACAAGCCCTGCTAGTACAACTGCAGGCTATCCCCTGTCTGACCGGACTTCCTCCCTAATCTCTTACCCAAATGCCTGGCTCTGTTGTCCACCAGGACCAGGGAGTGAGAGTCCTAGAGCCGCCCATGAACCCTGGGGACCTTCCGTGGACAGTACGGGTAGATCACGCTGACCAAGCTGTGTCAGCAGCTACGTAGAGATGTCCCTCCCAGCAGCCTTCCTCCCTGTGGGTGCAGGAGAGGGAGCAGGGATTGGAGGTTTCCATCCTTGGCTTGAAGTTAGTGCTGACTCTGCTTCTCCCAGCCTCCCCGGGGAACCCATCTGTTGTGAGAGCTGAGAAAGCAGCTTGGAGCTCAGGGAACGATTTCGTGGTGTTCTTGCTGGGGCAGGGCATCCGGGAGCTGGGGACCAGTCGCTCAAGGGGTCTTCACCCAACCCAGCTTAGCATCTGTCCCGAGTGGCCCATCAGACCTCCCCACACCAAGGAAAGGGCTGCAGAAGCAGCTGTGCTGTCCTGGCTGGCTCCGGTGAGCTCTAGGTCCAGCCTGGACATTGTGGTGAAGGACCTCTTGGTCATGGGTATGCAGCATTTAAGCTTCCTGGTGTTCCTGCATATGGTCCCTTTTGCAGGCATTGGTGGAACTGGTGGCCTCAGCTGGAGCTCTGTGGACTCCCCCGGGGGCTTTGATGTGTTATCTAGTGCACATTCAGGCACTCGGCCTCAGAAGGGCCTTATCTTTGAAAGGGGAGTGAGAGGAAACTGATCCCAGCTAAGAGAATTGGGTGGCAGGGAGAAGATTCAGGGACCGGTCCCTGTGGTATGGGACCCAGCTCACTCATAGTCCCCTGCCGGAGTGGTTTACTTCCCTTCCCCCTGGAAAGGGAGGCGTCTTGCTGTGGCTGTGTGAGGACAGCACCCCTTCCTCTCCTGTCATTCCCCCTGAGGGCAGGATGAGGAGCCCCAGCCCTGGATTGATACACCCCATCAGAGAGCCTCTTAAATCTCAACCTGACATTCAGGGCCCAGCTTCCGCCTTTATACTCTCCAGGGGGGACATAGGTTCCATGGGAAAAACATTCTTTTTTTTTTCATATTTAAAGGACATATTTTATTAAAGCATACATAGGAGGCGGCAGCCCCCATTACTCTTAGTGGATGGAATGGTATTAGTAATATTTTTGGGTTTTCTAAGTCTGATGGGGGAGTTAAGAGTCATAAGCTTGGGCTCTGCCACCATCTGGCTGTGACCCTAAGCAGCTCACCTGGCCTCATCTTATCTCCTCCTCTGTGGAAGGAAGAGGAGGATGAGGTCTTCAAGGACCTTTCTTAGTGAGTCAAAGCTAGTTAGCTTCTTAGTATAATAACCTGCCCCTTATGGGAACCTTACCTTCAGCCCAATACTGTCTGTGTATGCTATTCGCTGTTTCATTAAACCATTCCAACAGCCCTAAGTGATTGGCATTACCATTTTATAGATAAGGGACTGAGGCTGACGGCAGTTGCTTGTCTGACTTGGCTAAGGTCACTTGGCTATTAAACGGTAGAGCCAGGCTTTAACCAAACCCCGTTCAGTCTCCCAAGTCCTAACCTGCTAGTTGTGCTGAGGAAGAGCGAGTGGATACCTCATGTGACTCATGGCCTGTGTTGCTTCAGATTCTTCTTTCCTCTGGGTGTGCAACTAGCTGGAGGCCCGGGCAGTCCTACTGTGGGTCTGCCCCCTGGTCCTGTGGGCAGTGTGGTGGTTTTCCTCTTGGAGGAAGGGCTGTGGGTAAATCACTCCCCAGCTGATCAGAGCCTTTAAATGTCTTCCACCTCCGCCTTTGAAGCGGTCACCTCTCCTGTGTTCCTTCTCTTTAGCTAACAAGTTGCTTCTGCTTATCTTCTCTAGCCAATTCTTGGGCTGTTAAGTATGCAGGAATGCGTTTTTCCAGAGTAAAGTGTAGCTGAAGAGTCACTGGCCAGAGCCACCTCCAGGGCAGGCTGGGCAAGGTCACTTGGTTCTCATTGCCCGCCCCCATGCCCCTTTCCAGCTAACCTTGAGTGAGTGAGTCTCCAACCCAGCCTCTGGGCAGCAGTCTGATTGGTTTCCCTAATCAGCTCACTATCCAAGCTGAGCTGGGACTCTCAGCTAGAGGAAGTGGCTGAAGCAAACAGGAAGCGTGAGAGACACCCATCAGCTGGAATTGCTCACCCTTTCACCAGGAAGGACACGCAATATGAAGTGGGTGACTTCATGTGCTAGAGAAGAGATCCCACCTCGAGAGATTCTGATCCCGTTGGTCAGGGTTACTTTTTTAATGCCCAGGGTGATCCTGATGAAAAAAGTTTGAGACCCACTAACCTGTAGTATCCAGAGCAGAGGAACCCAAAGCAAGGAAGAGTAGTGTTCTGCTTTTTCTTTCTCTTTCTCTTCCACCCGTGGCCCCCGAACTGGCTGGGCATATGCCCGTTATGCCTGTTCCCAGGGCCGGAGTGTTTAGGAAATTGGACCCCTCTGCCCTTTCATATGCATTGTGGTCAAAGGTGTAGCAGACCCCTTAGTCCTTGCAATCAACCTCATTTCCTGTGAAGATGTGAGATTAGGTTAAGTGTTCATTACCTGTGGCCTCTAAACTGCGGTTCTGATTGGGAGGGTGGAGGAAGAGGTCCCAGCAAAGAGCGTCTTTTGTCATGGGTCCAAAGCTGTACCCATTTCAGCAGCTTCATGAAAATATCCATGAGCGCCCTAGCCGGTTTGGCTCAGTGGATAGAGCATGGCTCACGGACTGAAGGGTTTCTGGGTTCGATTCCAGTCAAGGACATGAACCTTGGTTGCAGGTTCAACCGTGTGCGGGAGACAATAGATCTATGCTTCTCACATAGATGTTTCTCTGTGTCTCTCCCGTTCCCTTCCACTTAAAAATAAATAAATAAATCAATCAATGGGAAAATATCCTCAGGTGAGGATTAACAAAAAAAGAAAGAACATATTCAGGAGGAAATTTATCCTACTCATGTATTTTTCTTGACGTTGAATAAACTGTTTTTGTGTGTGTGTGTGTGTGTGTGTGTGTGTGTTTTAATATTTTTGGCCCGTTCTGTATCTTATAGGAAACTTTAGCCACAACTTGATCTCTTCAAGAGAATGTGATTTTTCTGAAGGAAGACATTTACTGTGCCATTTTTAGTTATAATTCCATCAGCGGACTGTGCCCGTGGATGATTCTCGCCATTGGCTCAGGAGGAAGGATTCCCACAGAGAGATTCCCTCCCCTAGGCGGCAGTCCAGATCCATGCCTGAGCTCACCTGCTCGGGAGGGGAGGGCACCAAGCTTCCCGGGGCTCTGGGTGTGCCCTCTCCTGTCTTATACACCCTCCGTCTGGGTGTGCCCTTCACGGCAGAATCAGCCGCCTCCATGCTTCATCGGCCGGCAGGGTTCTCCAGCTGTTCATGTGATCACCCAGGGGGGCCAGGAAAACCACGGGGCAGCAGGCCGTAAAAAGTGCTGGGTGTGCCGACTGAGGTGTCTCTGGTTGGACGGCAGGACCAGCTTCCAGGCAGAACATATCACCAGGCAGTTTGTGCCAGGCGGAGCACCTGCAGCTCTTTACAAAATGCAGATCCCGGGCGCGCCGCCAAGCCTCCCCCGGAACCTCCAGGGGCTGGCGCACATGTGATTGTGATCGTGATGTGCAGACAGAGTTGAGAACCCCTGCATAAGAGTGCTTTCCTGTCCTTCTGACTTGTTAAAAAAATCAGATTCTGCCCTCACTGGTTTGGCTCAGTGGATAGAGCGTCAGCCTGTAGCCTGAAGAGTCCCAGGTTCAATTCCGGTCAAGGGCACACGCCAGAGTTGCGGGCTCAGTCTCTAGTGTGGGGTGTACAGGGGGCAGCCGATCAATGACTTTCTCTCATCACTGATGTTTCTATCTCTCTTTCCCTTTCCCTTCCTCTCTGAAATCAATAAAAATTAAAAATAATAATAATAATGCAAGCGTTAAAAAAAATCAGATTCTGTGTGGGCAGATTTGGAAACCCACTGGTTTGACAGGAACAAAACTTAGATGTTAGCTCTATTTTTCTTGTCTTGTAGGTTCTGGTAGCCAGGGTCCCAACTGCTTTGGGGTTTTGTTTGGTTGATTTTTGGAATCGGAGACTTCATAATCTGTTTCCCTCCCCCACTCACTCATACCTCCTCCTCTAGTGCCCCAGCCACACTGTCGGTTGGCCAAGATTCTGTCACGTGAATTTGTGGTAATAACCAACTTGTAATTCCTGCATGGTTTCCCTCTGTTGCTGTGGCCCTGAGTGGCTCCTCCCTCTGTTGGGAGTACTTAGAGAAGGGAGAATCACCGTGATTGCTGGGCCACAAAAAGAGTGTCTCATTCCCCCAGCCACCCAAAACCTGGCCCGAGGTGGGCATTGTCTCCATCTTTCTCCCTCGGCAGGGAGAATGGCAGGGAGACAAATGAGCATGCAGGCAACCCGAGTTGGCGGACGAGGCTCCGTCATCTGTATGCTGGGTGCCTTGAGCGGGGCGTTTAATGCCTGGACGTCAGGCTAGTTGTCTGAAAAGCGCTTGTTTTAAAGGTTAGAGTAGATAATGGTTGTGCAAGTGCTCAGCAAATGTTACCTGTCCCTGAGAATCATTTCATTTGGTGAGCACTCTGAATTCCCAGTGTGTCCATAGGCATTGCGAGGAAGGCACCTCAGAGAAGCCAGAAGCACAACTCTGGCTCAAGGGCCATAGAGTCTTGCAAAACCGGTTGATGGGAGCGAAAAGAGAAGGCACCTTAGACTAGAAAAGATTTCAAAACTGGCACTGCTTGTCCCTAATTGAGATTCTCCTCCCTCCGCCCTTCATTCTTCCTTCCTTGTGCTCTTGGGAAAGAGGTGGCCCCATTTCAAGCCTCTTTTCCTTTGGTGCTGCCCAGAAGGGAAACTCTTGTTCCTGGTCAGTGAATCATTCTTCCTGAAGCCCACTTTTTAAACACGTTGCTGGGAGAACTTGGACGTGAAAAACGATTTGAGGTTGCACAAAGCAAGCCCTTTGCTGTCCGCTTCTCACACCGTGCAGACCACTGCTTCCTACAAACACCCGCCTCTTGCCTCTCCGTGCACACCCCTGTCCTGTCCTCACTGCACGGGAATGTATCTCTTTGCTCGGGGCAGGCCGGGGCCTCCTTGGGATCCTGTTCCAGAGACCCCCTCCTGCACACACTCTGTTCATCAGAATCTTTTCTTTGCAACCTGAGTTCAAATTCTGTGTACAGTGTTCAGGTCATGACATCTACTCACAGTACTTTGCAAAGCACTGTATGTTCTGATAGCTTTTAATATACCTCTTCTAGAGGCTTCTGAAGATAGGTTCCTCATCCTTTGCAGTTCCAAACTTAAAAAAAGAAAGCTTACACCTCCAAAGCTATCACAGCCCGAGTGACTAAGATGTCCTTGCCGGAACGCCAGCTGCTGGGGTGCAGATCTTAGTGTCCCGTGTTTGTCTCCGCCCTCCCATAACTCCCCTTGTCTTCCTCTGCGTCACCCTTTTTCTCTGCCAGTAGAGGATGGAACTGAGGTCTCTATTTAAAAGAGAAGTTTGGCAGCCGTTCTGACCGCCAGCAGAGCTCTGGCTTTGGTGTGTGTTTGGTTTTGTGTGTGTGTGGTTTTTTAATGCGTGTGAGCCCTCTGGCCCATAAGAATGAGAGAACTGTGGGGAAGAGGCTCAGGATGAGACTTGGATTCCAGTGCACAGTCCAGCCTCAGACTGAGAAAGTTGGTCAGTCCTTTTTTTTTTTTTTTTTAATATTTTTTTATTGATTTTTTTTTACAGAGAGGAAGAGGAAGGGATAGAGAGTTAGAAACATTGATTAGAGAGAATCATTGATTAGCTGCCTCCTGCACAGTCCCTACTGGGGATGTGCCCGCAACCAAGGTACATGCCCTTGACCGGAATCAAACCTGGGACCTTTCAGTCTGCAGGCCGACGCTCTAGCCACTGAGCCAAACCGGTTTTGGCTGGTCATTCCTCCTGAAGATGGCAGGACAAAGTGACTATTTTAATAACAACTTGCACTTGGCCAGGCCCTGGTCCCTGAGCACCCCCAAGGCTGAGAGCTTTCTCCTGGGACTCCCCTGCTTGGCTTCCCTCTGGCTTTGCACAGAGGTGGCTGTGGTTTTAGCCACCAGACTACAAGTTCATTGTTTGTTGACCTAGATCCTAATGTCTTCCTGGGCGATGTGTTTGGTACCCAAAGCCTGTTGATTCCACTGTCACCAGGCTGCCACGAGCCCATTCCCCTCCTGCGTGTTTATCTGTGTGTGAATGGACACATTTGGGATCGGGAAGGCAGTGTGTTTGCTCAGAAGCATGAGCCAAAAGTTGGAAGACCACTTTTCTCTTGACCACTCAGATGGCTGTAGAGCAAATACATGTGTGTTACAGCTTATACAAGGCTCTTTTCCTAACATCAGGGAGGGCAGAGGGGGAGACCTGTGATCTAAGAAGGGCTCACTGCACAGCGGTCTCTGGACTAACCCAGTATTTCTGGTTTCTCCCCTGCAGTTGGAGGCCCCCCGTCCCACTAAGTGCCTCTTCGCGTAGCACCGGCCCCGCCCTCGCTCACTGGTACCGCTGCAGCAGGACGGGCCATGGCGGGTCGGGGAGGTGCAGCACGACCCAATGGACCAGCTGCCGGGAACAAGATCTGTCAGTTTAAGCTCGTCCTGCTGGGGGAGTCCGCAGTAGGCAAATCCAGCCTTGTCCTCCGCTTTGTCAAGGGACAGTTCCACGAGTACCAGGAGAGCACAATCGGAGGTGAGTGGACGTAAGGGAGCAGGGGGGTGGCTGCAGGAAGGCCATTGAGGAGAAGGAAGCTGCCTGTCCGGAGAGACTAAACACCCAGCTCCTCCTCTGGGCCCTGAAACAAATGCCAGGAGCTGGTCTCCGAGCCTAAGTCCCCAGAAGCTTCTAGTGAGGATTAGCTGGGAGCCAACCCTGACTTCCTCTCCTGGTTCTGCCTCTTCACTATGGTGTGGCTTTGGCGAAGACCCTTCCGCAGACCCAGCCTCCGGGAAGGGAGAGCCTGAGCCTGGATTCTTGCGGGTTCTTCTGCCTTTGCCAGGCCATGCATCTGCCCTGGCCTCTCCCACTTCCCAAAATGGGGAAATGGCCTGGTGAGTGGCTGGCATTTCTGAAGCTGACCTTTCCTCTTTCTTGAGTAAAGAGCCTCTTTGATTTCCCAGTGGTCAGCATTTAGGTTGTAAAGGTCTGAACTCAGCCTCCTGCCTTAGTAGCCAGTACAGGCCTTGAGGGGCCAGGGCCGACCTTGGGCTTGAGTCATCTTTTCTCTACCCTCCTGGTTGGTAGGAGGTTTCCAGGCAGCTGGAAACAAAACGGGCCGTGTCAGCAGTCTTCTGCTGCCTCCTCAGCACTCGAGTCAGGAGCCGGAGAGGGGAAGTGGGGTGATGCCCCGTGTCCTCGGAGAGGAGGGGCGAGGCAGATGGGAGAGCAAGCTTTCAAAAACAGAGCTCTCTGGTGGTCCCGGGGCCAAGGGGACGCCCACCCGCCTGTGCCAGCTCCTTGGAGCGTATACACAAGTGCCGCACGCTCCCCTGCCCCCTCAGGACAGAGAGAGGGCCAGGTGTTGCCTGAAGGTCAGGCCACAGGGCGGTCAGTCAGGAATGGGTCCGGTCAGAGCTGGGGGTTGTGGCGAGCCCAGTGTACCTGGAGGTGGCAGGGCGGTTAGGAAGCCGGGCACCCAGCTCCTCCGGCAGCGGAACAGCGTGTACTTTCAGGCGTCCCCAGCACAGCTAAGCGTGTAAGTGTCCTCAGGAAACAGAAGGCCAGTGACACCCTGGGCTGGAGCAGACAGGGACTCGCGAGGTTTCCAGCTGGGCTGTTCTCCGAGGGGAGGGAGGAGGAGGGAGGAGGCGGGTGGGTCGGCCCACCCTGCTGAGCTTCGAGTCAGGTTTCCCCTGGGCTTCTGTCTCCCGCCCCCTGATTCCTCTTCCTTCAGAGAGTGCCCCTGAAGTGGCCAGGTGCAAGCAGGCGACCCTTTTCCTGCCCTCACCCAGTGTGGTCTCTAAAGCCTGTACACTCTGCAACCGCCTCGAGACATATACAAAAAAGACAAGCTCTGCCTGTCCTCGCAGGCTGCTTTTCTGTGCCCAGCACCGTGGAGATGTGTGGGTTTGGCTTCCCCAGCTCTTTCTTGCCCGGTAACTCCACCTTCCCTCCTACAGCGGCCTTCCTCACACAGACCGTCTGCTTGGACGACACAACAGTCAAGTTTGAGATCTGGGACACGGCTGGACAGGAGCGGTACCACAGCCTCGCCCCCATGTACTACCGGGGCGCCCAGGCTGCCATCGTGGTCTACGACATCACCAACACAGTAAGGACCTTTCCTTTGCTTCTCGGTCCTTGTTTCTGGACGGGGTCTGGCCTGATTTCCTCGGTGGTTTGGGGGTGTCTCACCAGAGTCTTCAGGCTGGCGACCTTGCAGACACCTGGCTCTGCCGTGGGGAGCTTCTCTGGTGTGTGGCCTGGGCAGGGTGCCTCCTCCGTCCCTCTGACATTCCGGCCCTGTTTTCCCAGGATACGTTCGCACGGGCCAAGAACTGGGTGAAGGAGTTACAGAGGCAGGCCAGTCCCAACATCGTCATCGCGCTGGCGGGTAACAAGGCAGACCTGGCCAACAAGAGAGCCGTGGAGTTCCAGGTGTGGGGGATGGACCGGCCCGGGGGAGGAGGGAGCCAGCGCGCGGCTCTGCCCAGGCTGCTCCGCGGCTGCAGGAAGGGTGACATTGGGAGGCGGCAGGGCTTTTATCTGCTGTCCTCTGTGACTGGAGCCCGGGCTGAGAGGAATTGCCTTGTTTCTTGGCAGCAGGTGTGTGTGCATATGGATAGCTAAAGTCTCTGCTTATTTTCCTGTAAACTTTTAAATGAAACTTACTGTAAAAGAAATATTTTTTTCCACATAATACATGCACATAGTAAAATTTAAATAGTACAAGAAGGTATATAGAACTAAATTTAAGTCTCTAACCTGGAAACTCAGTCTCCCTTCCCCCAAGCTCCTCAGTTTCTGTTCTTTCCAGAAACATGCACAATGTGTGTAAATCCCTTTTTACGTAGATGGGGATGTGTTTTAATTTTTTTTTTTTTTTTTTTTTTTTTACCAGTCCCAATCTTTAAGGTTGTTTGTAATAGCAAAAGACAGGAAACAATGCTGTAGTCAATATGTACACACTTCTGTGCTTTGTTGTTTTTTTAATGTATTTTTATTCAGAGAGGAAGGGAAAGAGAGAGATAGGCACTTCAATGATGAGAATCACTGGCTGCCTCCTGCACTGGGTATTGAGCCCACAACCCAGGCATGTACCCGACTGGGAATCGAACCGTGACCTCCTGATTCATGGGTGAACATTCAACCTCTGAGCCACACTGGCTTTTGTTCAAATGTGCAACTGTATTTGTAGGATAACTTTCTAGAAGTATTTCCTAGCCCAGTGGTTTTAAAGAGCAAGAGGTAGAATAGGCAGAGGGACACCTGGTAAAGCATCCGCCGATGTTTGTGAGCTGAGAGGTGCTGTAGCCGAAGTGGGGAACAGGGCGTACGGTGCACATGTCTTAGAGGAGCCCGGAGTGCCAAGGCTGTGGGCCTGGAAACCCCTGCATTGCCTCTGTTGTATATGAGGCACTGTAATCAGGGAAGACTATTTTATTCTGGGCCCCAGCCCCTGCCAACTCCACATTTTCCTCCCACCCGCTTTCTCAACTCCTTCCAAATCAGGAAGCACAAGCCTATGCAGACGACAACAGTTTGCTGTTCATGGAGACATCAGCAAAGACAGCAATGAATGTGAATGAAATTTTCATGGCAATAGGTAAGGTGCCTCTCCTCTCCTGCTCTCACTGGGTTACAGCACTTGCCTGCTGTTCTGTAGCAAGTCTGTGGAGTCCCTTCATCAGCAGATCTTCCGCTATTTTCAGTATTCTGATAAAATCATTTTCTTTTTCATCTAACTCTCAGATGTAGATAGTTCATCCCAGAAGTTTCTGAAACTTGGACTAAAGTCTCAACATCTCACTTCCTTACTGTTAAGCTTGCCACCCACCTAAAACCCGGTTTTACCATCCTACTCACTACTTAGGATTTTTTAACCCATCTAGCTCTGAAGTCAGCCTGCTTGGTTCAAGTTCTAGCTCTTCCACTTCTAACTCGGGTCTTAAGCAAGTCACTTACCCTCTCTCTGCCTCAGTTTCCTGAAACACTCAGAATGTACCTGACACACAAAAGTGAAGCCCTCGATATGGACTTGGGAGACAGTATTAGTGTACCCCCACAAACACATGTTCCCTTCTCTCCCAAACAGCTAAGAAGCTCCCCAAGAATGAGCCCCAGAATGCACCTGGTGCTCCGGGCCGGAACCGAGGCGTGGACCTCCAGGAGAACAACCCAGCCAGCCGGAGCCAGTGCTGCAGCAACTGAGCCCCCCCGCCTGCCCACTGCCCCCACCTCCTCCGCCTGAACAGCCTGACTGGAATCCACTCTAACCAATCGCACTTAACTACTCGGGCCACCGTGGGGGGAGGGGGCAGAGGGAGGGGGTCCACCATGATTTCTCCGTATAAATTTGTTCATAGGCCGGAGTGAGTTATTCCACCTGCACCTTTCTGTAAAAATACTAATTCAATTTTAAGTCTTAAGTCACTTTTTTAATATATATGATCTCTTCCCACTACCTGCCCTTTCTACTGTTCTCCCACTCTCCCTCCGTAGCCACATGCTCCTGCTTCCTCCGCCCTTACATATGGGGAGGCAGGGGTTGGAGCAGTAACCCTCGTTTCCTCTTGCTGATTCATCGGGCTCAGCAAGAGCATCCACAGCCTTCTGTTTGGCGTGTGCTTGGTTCTGGGCCACGGGGCAGGCCTAGGGACTAGGGAAGGGAGAGACAGCTCTTCCCTTAGCTGGCTGGCTGGCATCAGGCTGCCGACCCCCCTCACCCCTGACACACAGTTGGGAGAGAAACCACAGCATTATTGTGACAGCCACGAACCCACTGCCCACAGCCCACCCCATCCCCCTCATCCTTGGTCACCCTGACCTCTGGCTCTGAGCCCTGTTCTGACCAAATCACGATGATGAGTATTTGGGGGTGGGTGGGTAAGGGGGGAGTGGGTGGGAATGGAACCAACTTTTTCTGTATTTTGTATTGTATGTTTTCTTCAACATGTAACCAATCAGTATCTTGTCAATATAGTCAGCCAATGGATTGACCTCCTGCTTGTCTTGTCTTTCTCTGGCAGAATTTATCAGACTTCATCCTCTCTAGCTTACTTGAAGTTAATTTAAAATGGACCACTGAATCTTGTTAAACAAGTGAGGGGGTACTGGTGTCTTGGTAACCAAGAAAAAGAGTCGCTTACTGTTACCAGTACTAATGGCATGGGAGTTAAGAGTGACCTGGAACTGAATCTCACCAAGTTTGAAGTGGCGGGTCCTGCATTTTTCTCTCCCTGACCACCTCTAGAATATATTAGGGTGGTGATTGTGCAGTCCGGATTTGAAAATATTTGGTCTCAAAATCAAAACAACACACACACACACACACACACACACAGTTGGCCTCTGGAACACCAGAAACAAGCTCTTTGGGGTTTGGGGTGAATCAGTATCAGGACTGAGGGAACGGGTTCTCTGCCCTCTGCCCTGAAGAGGAACACCAATGACCTGGAACTTTGGACTGATCATAAGGCCGAGACAGTAGCCTCACACCAGGTCCAAGCCCTCTGGCCCCTGGTCTCCAGCAGGCCCTCTGCTGCTTCTGGAACTAGGGGACTCTTGGACCCTCCTGGCTCTCTGCTGCTCCCTGCTGGCGCTGCTGCTCTCAGCCCCCCAAGGGCTATCGGTCCAAGCAGAGCCTTGCTGAGTAGGATCACACCGCACCCCCCAAATCCCAGCCTCTCCCAGGACCACCACTTGAGGTGCCTTTCTGGCCTCTCCCTACCTCCATCATACTTCCACCTCTGACCCCAACCCCAAGAAGAGACCGCGGACACGAGGGCTGCTGCTCACTGTGGCGGTTTATTGGGTCAGGCTAGTTGGAACCCTTAGAGCCGAGACGCCTGTGTTTCGAGGAGTGTCCGGTTTGGGCTTCAGCGGAAGGTAGCGCCCCGCCCTGGCCTCGGATCCACAGCTGGCCCGAGGGTGTGAGGCTGCAGGTCATGGCGGAGGCATCCACGTTCGGCGGTAGTAGCATCTGCCATTGCAGCTTCTGCGTCATGCGGTAGCTGCTCCCGTCCGGGCCGTAGCTCTCCTTCTGCCGCTGGCCCGTCACCGACAGGCACTGGCCGTCCACTTGCACCAACAGTTCCTCGGGGCCGTAGCCCTGGGCATCCATCTTCATCTGGAAGCTGTTCTCCACGTGGACGTTGCTCCGCACAGCTGGCACATCATCCCGGACCTGCTGCACCGGCAGCGTGACCACCTGGTTCTGTTTGGTGAGGGCTGTGCTGGGAGACCTGGACGCCACCTGGCCCCCTTTGGCGAGACCGCCTCCGCCCCGCTGCATCCGAGTGAGCAACTGTTGTCCGAGGGCACGAGGCTCTAGGTCTAGCGCTCGCCCCGCGTGCAGGGGCAGGATCGGAGGGGCCCCCGCGCCCCGGCCCCTCCCCACCAGCTCCGCTCCTGCTCCGCAGCTCCGCTCCTGCTCCGCAGCTCCGCTCCGCTCAGCGGGACTCCCTTCCCTGCTGCAGAGTCAGAGCTCAGGGCCAGCTGTGCACTGCCTACCTCCGAGGACAGGCGGTCACTCGCTCCTGGCATGCCCGCTGCTGCTTTTATCCTGGATCCTTTCTTGGGCCCCTGCCCACCTCCGTCAGAGGGTCCAATTGGATACGATGATAAAGGAGGCCGGAGCCATGACCCATGGGACCGTTATCAGCGCAGAGTGCAGATGACATGGAGCCATCAGGACACCCCCTCCCAAGAACTGGGGCCTGGGGGCAAGAAGACTTGTCCCCTGGACAGAGCGATTGGAGAGTGAGCACAGGGTAATCAATCCATTTTCCATTTTCGGGACATCCGGCCTTTCTCTGACAAGGCACAGTCCTCTGGCACTCTGGAGATGGGGAGGTGGGCACATCTTTCTGGCTTCCTCCATCCATCCTGGGCCTTCTGTGCTGCAGGTTTGGGCTGGGCTCAGGGACCACAACCGATTAAGATGCGACGCGGCCCTCGAGGTTCCCAGGATGCTGAAAGAGAGCCATTCCCAAACACGAGGGAAAACTCCCCCGCTCCTATGCCTCTACTTCATCCCCACCGTGGCAGCCTTGTTCGTGACCATGTCTCTGGTACTCATCACCTTCATAATAAACCCTTTTTATGGAAGCACAAAAGAGTACAGCCGAATTATCCCAACAGGTCAAGAAATACAACTGTTGCTGCTTAATCTCCGTAGCTGAAGTTCGTCTCCGGAGACATATGGGTCAGGGACCAGGGTAGGGGTTGGAGTGGGGTGTGCGGGAAAGCCGACTGGACCTCAGTCCCAGGCCTGCACGTCACCTGCGGGGTGTGGGAGGAGGGCAGAGCCCACGAGTCCCCCCACCAGATCCCCGAGAGGACAGCGATCTTGACAACCCTGGAAGCCTTCAGGAGAGATTAACGTTGAGGAGAAATTAATGTGCGGTGCTGGTTCGGACCTCATTTGGCTGCCTGGGCCCAAGAGACAGGATAGAAAAGTCTGGAAGGTGGAGGCCAAGGGAGCGGCGGTGGAAGACTACAACTCCCATCAAGCTCTGGGGCGGGACGCCTGCGTACTGCGCGTCCGTTGCCCATGCGGCCCTAGGGCAGGGAGCGCCGCGCCGCTCCGCTGCGGGGGAGGCCATGGCGGAACCTTCCCAGGCCTCGACCCCGGCCCCGGCCGCGCAGCCCCGGCCCCTGCAGTCCCCACCCCCCGCCCCGACCCCGACTCCTACTCCCAGCCCGGCTTCGGCGCCGACTCCGGCTCCCACTCCGGCACCAGCCCCCGCTCCAGCTGCAGCCCCATCCGGGAGCGCTGGGGCGGGGGGGCCCGGGGTAGGAAGTGGGGGTACCGGGAGCGGGGGGGACCCGGCTCGACCTGGCCTGAGCCAGCAGCAGCGCGCCAGCCAGAGGAAGGCGCAAGTCCGGGGACTGCCGCGCGCCAAGAAGCTGGAGAAGCTAGGGGTCTTCTCGGCTTGTAAGGTGGGGGCGGAGCCTGGGCCAGGGGGCGGGGTTTGGGCCATCCTAGGGCTCGGGTGGCGATGGAAGCGAAGCTCTGGCTGGGGACAGGCGCCTCGCCCCTGGGATACACGCAGGCTTGTTGACGGACCCTTCTGCCTCCAGGCCAATGAAACCTGCAAGTGCAATGGCTGGAAAAACCCCAAGCCCCCCACCGCACCCCGCATGGACCTGCAGCATCCAGCTGCCAACCTGAGTGAGCTGTGCCGCAGCTGTGAGCACCCCTTGGGTAAGGCAGGTCGTGCCCTGGGAGTCGGGGCGGCGGGGGGGGGTCGAAGCCGGTGCTAGCTCCTGCTTGGACAGAATGACTTAAGTGCCACAGAGCTTCATCTTTTAAAAACCAAAGGTGCCTTCTAAGGAGATACTGGGTTGGGGTGAGGGGGAGAAAGGAAATCTGCCCATACAGAAATACAAGGAGTCCCCCAGGGGCAGACCCAGGAATAGTCAGGCTCGTTTCCGGTCAGAGAGGGACCGGGGTGTGTCTTGGCTGGTGACGAAGAGGGGCAGGACGTTCTGTTGACTTCTTCTGCCCATTTTCCCCAACTCTCCCACCCGTTCCTGCAGCGGACCACGTGTCCCACCTGGAGAACGTGTCGGAGGAGGAGATTAACCGGCTGCTGGGGATGGTGGTGGACGTGGAGAACCTGTTCATGTCTGTCCACAAGGAGGAAGACACCGACACGAAGCAGGTCTACTTCTACCTCTTCAAGGTGAGCTTTCCCCACGTGCACCTGAGGGAGCAGAGGGGTGGAGGCTGGTGGGTCTGCCGCTCTGGATCTCTGCTGGCCTCTGCCCCTCCCTCTTCCTCTTCCTCCAGCTCCTTCGGAAGTGCATCCTGCAGATGACCCGGCCTGTGGTGGAGGGCTCTCTGGGCAGCCCCCCGTTTGAGAAGCCTAATATTGAGCAGGTGGGATGAAGAAGGGGGCCAAGAGAATGGGGGGCACCTTGGAGGAGAGAGGAGACTGTGTTCTCCATCCTCCTCAAGCGGGGACCAGGGGAGAGGTCCCAAGGAGGAGGAGGTGCTGTGCTAACCTCAGTGTGTGCACGAGGGTTGCGAGGGGGCATAGTTTCTCTTCACAGAAAGCCTCGGGATGAGAGGAGAGCCTTGCCCCTGCCCTCAGGAAGCCCCTAGTTTTGGGTAAGAAGCCCACGCTGGCTGCTCACACCTCCTCCCCGGTTTTACCCCCCGGCCGCCCCCACCCAGGGTGTGCTGAACTTCGTGCAGTACAAGTTCAGTCACCTGGCCCCCCGGGAGCGGCAGACCATGTTCGAGCTCTCGAAGATGTTCTTGCTCTGCCTCAACTACTGGAAGCTGGAGACCCCTGCCCAGTTTCGGCAGAGGTCTCAGGCCGAGGACGTGGCTACCTACAAGGTCAATTACACCAGGTAGGCCCGGCCAGCCGCCGCCCGGGGAGACGCGGGCAGGCCCGGCGGGCTCCGCTCTCACCGCCTCCCCGCTCCGCAGGTGGCTCTGCTACTGCCACGTGCCCCAGAGCTGCGACAGCCTCCCCCGCTACGAGACCACGCACGTCTTCGGGCGGAGCCTGCTCCGCTCCATCTTCACCGTCACCCGGCGGCAGCTGCTGGAGAAGTTCCGGGTGGAGAAGGACAAGCTGGTGCCCGAGAAGAGGACCCTCATCCTCACCCACTTCCCCAAGTAAGGCTCCTGCTGGCCCGTCAGGGTTTGGCCCCAAGTTCACGTCCTCCCTGTTGTGCCCCCCCCCCTTTTTTTTTTTCCAGGAAGGCTTCCTGGATTGGTCCCTCCGCTCCCTCCATAAGCCCTCTGGGATCTGGGCATCTCCCTGGACCACGTGCCCACAGCCCAGATGCAACTTGATAGCATTTGCCTTGTGTACTAGTCAGGGGATGGCAGATACATGGCCCGAGTGCTAACACTACCCCTGCCTGCACCCCTGGTGCCTACAGCTGGTGTATGTCTTTTTTTTTTTTTTTTAATATATATTTTATTGATTTTTTTTTTTTACAGAGAGGAAGGGAGAGGGATAGAGAGTTAGAAACATCGATAAGAGAGATACATCGATCAGCTGCCTCCTACACACCTCCCACTGGGGATGTGCCCACAACCCAGGTACATGCCCTTGACTGGAATCGAACCTCGGACCTTTCAGTCCGCAGGCCGATACTCTGTCCACTGAGCCAAACCGGTTTCGGCTGGTGTATGTCTTATACCAGTTACTTCTTGCGGGCCCCGGACACAGCCTCAGAGTCCTTCCCGCCACAGCACTCCAGAGCTTATACTTGAGGGGAAACCAGTTTCCACTCCTACTTCTTTCTGAAGGTTTTCCTCCGTTCTGCCACCCCTTCCTCTCACGGTAAACCTGCTCATAGCTGTCCAGTTCTGGAAGGCTTTCCTGAGTAACTCAGAACCTCCAGTGTCCCTTCTGCCAGCAGGGGGAGTAAGGGGGCAGGAGGGGGTGGATTCTGACCCCCATTTTGATACCGAGGCCCAGGGTGATGTGGGGCCCTGCCTGGTCACCGCACAGAGTGGCATCCGTTCAGATCCTGCCTCCCTCTGCTGTCCACAATGGCAACTGGGCCTCTGTCTCCCGGGTTTGTCCTGTCCTCCCACCTTCAGTTTGGGTCTCCAGGAGGCCGGGGGCTGCACCTCCACCTGGCAGAGGCAGAGGCCGTCTCTGTCCTCAGGCTCCCAGTTCCTGAGAAGAGGGCCGGTCTCTGACCCACCTCAGCCCTGGTGTCTGGCCGGGCTGCTCCCTCGGTCAGACAGAATTGTGGGACAGACTGTGCCCCCACAGGTTCCTGTCCATGCTGGAGGAGGAGATCTACGGGGCGAACTCTCCGATCTGGGAGTCAGGCTTCACCATGCCGCCCTCGGAGGGGGCCCAGCTGGTGCCTCGGCCAGGTATGTGCCACAGCCGGTTTTACAAGACCTCCGCTCCGCTCGGCCTTCCTGGCTGAGCTCGGGCGCCCCCCGCCCTCCCCTCTCCCCCTTGGAAGAGGCGCTTCAAACAGCAGCCGTGGAGAAATGCAGGAGGGCTCAGCTGGGGGTTGGAGGGTCCAGATCCCTTTTTGGGACCCAACATCTTTGAACCACTACTTCCCCCTCCCCTCCCCCCCCCCCCCCAATCCTTCTGTCTCAGCTACAGTGAGTGCAGCCGTTGTGCCCAGCGCCCCCATCTTCAGCCCCACCATGGGTGGGGGCAGCAATAGCTCCTTGAGTCTGGATTCTGGAGGCGCTGAGCCCATGCCAGGTGCGTACTTGACCCTTGACGCCCACGCAGCCCTCCCCGTCTCTCTGCCCATCCCCGGGAGACCGTGCCGACCTCCCCAGCAGGTGAGAAGCGGAAGCTCCCGGAGAACCTGACCCTGGAGGACGCCAAGCGGCTCCGTGTGATGGGCGACATCCCCATGGAGCTGGTCAACGAGGTCATGCTCACCATCACCGACCCCGCCGCCATGCTGGGGCCCGAGGTGGGCGGCCGGCCGGCAGGGGCAGGGAGCGGCCCCGTGGCCCGGAGACCCTCGCTCACCCCCCCTTTCCTGGCGCCCAGACGAGCCTGCTGTCGGCCAACGCGGCCCGGGACGAGACGGCCCGCCTGGAGGAGCGCCGCGGCATCATCGAGTTCCACGTCATCGGCAACTCGCTGACCCCCAAGGCCAACCGGCGGGTGCTGCTCTGGCTCGTGGGGCTGCAGAACGTCTTCTCCCACCAGCTGCCGCGCATGCCCAAGGAGTACATCGCCCGCCTCGTCTTCGACCCGTGCGTCCCCGGGAGGGCCCAGCCCCAGCACCACGCCCGGGCGCCTGTCCTCGGCCCCCACGCCCCTCCCTCGGCCTCTTCCTCCACCTCTGGTTCCTCCTCCTCGGTCCCCTCCTCCTCCTCCATGGCTGTGGGGACCCGAGGAGCATTTGGGGGGCAGGTAGGGACCATGACCTGTCCCCTCTCCCCTCAGGAAGCACAAGACTCTGGCCTTGATCAAGGACGGGCGCGTCATCGGCGGGATCTGCTTCCGCATGTTTCCCACCCAGGGCTTCACGGAGATTGTCTTCTGTGCTGTCACCTCAAATGAGCAGGTCAAGGTGGGTGCATGCTCCCAGCCCCTGCCCCTGCCCCATCCCACCACCTGCTTCTGGTTCAGACCGGATCAGAGGAGAGGATGCCCGGGTGATGCAGCAGCCCCCAGCGCTTCTTTTAGTGGCCAGACAGTTCCTCAGTTCACCACAAGGTGGCACTTGTTCCCTGATAACAGTGGAGTAAGAAAACACCCTGTCGCCCTAGCTCGCTCCCTGGGTGGGTAGAGTGGAGGGTCTCGGATTAGATTCCTGGTCAAGGGCACATTAGACTCCTGGGTTGCGGGCTCGTTCCTGCCCCTATTCTGCGTGTGTGTGAGAGAGGCAACCAATCAATGTGTCTCTCACATCCATGTTTCTCTCCCCTGTCTCTCTCCCCCGCCCCCTCTTCCTTCCACTCTAAAAAAAAAATCAATGGGGAAAAAATCCGCACTGAGGATAAAAAGGAAAGAAAGAAAACACCTGTTGGCAAATAGGTCTTGAGAATTAGTCACACTTTTTTTAATCCTCCATCCGAGGATTTGTTTTTGTTCATTTGAGACAGAGGATCAAACCCGCAACCTAGATATGTGCCCTGACTGGGAATCAAACCCTCCACCTTTCGGTGTATGGGACGATGTTCCACCAACCGAGCCACCTGACCAGGGCGGAATCAGTAACACTTTTAAATGTCCCCGAGATGATGTCATCACAGGAATGTTTGCACACTGTGGGAGTTACCTGTGTGGTAGCCCTGTGCTGGGTGAGAGTCCTGGCTTCCAGCCTCTCACGGTCACAGCAGCCCCACCAGCAGGGCCCCCGGTTCTCCGTCACGGACCCCAGCTCCGCGAGGTGCCCCCTCGGTCCTGGCACGCGTGGGAGTCCGTGTCTCTTCAGGGCTCACGTGCGGCAGCAGGCAGGGCCCCTGGTATTCCCCGTCTCGATTCGGAGGCCGGGGGCCAGGAACTAGCAGCCTGTGGACAGCAGCTTCCTGGTTGGGTTTGGCTCCTGGCCCTGCCCAGCCTGGCAGCCGGACCTTGGACAGATTTTCTCGTGGAGCTGAGTTTCAGTTTTCCTTCTGTAAGTTGGCCGCGGTGCCTGCCTCATGACTTAACTTGAGACGTGGTCACCTGACTCAGAGCAAGTGCCTGGAAACCTAGTGTCCTTCAGTTTCCTCGTTATAACCTCTCTTCCTCTCCTGGTTGCCTGTCCTGCTGCCTGCCCTGGGCCCCCTGGTATCCCCTCCTCCTGTCCAATCTGCTCCCTCCTCCCTGGCCCTTCCGAGTTCTGTCCGCACCAGGCCTGCCCCTGCCCCTGGTGAGCCCTGCTCCCGCCCCGCAGGGCTATGGCACCCACCTGATGAACCACCTGAAGGAGTATCACATCAAACACAACATCCTCTACTTCCTCACGTACGCCGACGAGTATGCCATCGGCTACTTCAAAAAGCAGGTGACCCTCGCCTCCCCCCGCCCCGCCCCGCCCTACCCTCGCCGGCCGCCTGGGGCAGGCGTCCTTCTGTCTCCCTGGTGTGGGTGTGCTGGGAGCACTTCAGGCCCCGTTCCATCAGGTACCCGCAGGGGCCTCCTTCCTGCCTTCTTCCTCCTGCCGCCGCCGCTGTGAATGGGACTGGGAGGGCAGCGGGGTGGCCGGCAGCATTGGGGGCTCCTGGGGGTTTGCTGGAAGGGCGCTGACCTGGAGTCCTTCCAGGGACAGATTGAGCTTTCCGAGTGCAGAGCACTGTGCCGGGCACTGCCGGAGGGGATTCGGGAACCGGAGAGAGGGGACATGGCGTGCAGCTGCCCTGGGTGCTCCTGGGGGAGGGGCTGTTAAAATCGGAAAAGTGTTGCGATGGGTGGGGTCGTGTCGCCCACTCCCTAGGGCTTCTCCAAGGACATCAAGGTGCCCAAGAGCCGCTACGTGGGTTACATCAAGGACTACGAGGGGGCGACACTGATGGAGTGCGAGCTGAACCCCCGCATCCCCTACACGGAGCTCTCCCACATCATCAAGAAGCAGAAGGAGGTGGGGTGCTTTCTGTGGAATGTGCACGTGGGGGTGGGTGAGCACGTGTGTGGGATGAGCATGTGTACCCCATGTCCACGCATGTGCATGCATGAGGTAGGGCCAGGATCTTGGTCCTTGCTGTGCCTCTTGGGAAAGTCAGGAGGAGAGGCACCTCGGACTGGCCTGGGAGGGAAGTGGCCGGCGCTGGGGCTGGCCCCTCACACCCCTCCTTCCTCAGATCATCAAGAAGCTGATTGAGCGCAAGCAGGCCCAGATCCGCAAGGTCTACCCCGGGCTCAGCTGCTTCAAGGAAGGTGTGAGGCAGATTCCCGTGGAGAGTGTCCCTGGCATTCGTAAGCGGGGCTCTGGGGCGGGAGGGCGCGCCGCGGGCCTGCGGGCGGCGTTCTGAGGGATGTCTCCCCGCGCCCCGCTTTGCAGGAGAGACGGGCTGGAAGCCGCTGGGGAAGGAGAAGGGGTGAGTGTTGTGCGGAGGGACAGGGCGTTGGGGGCGGCAGGGGGACCAGGAGCCTCAGACTTGACCTCTATCGCCCCAGGAAGGAGCTGAAGGACCCTGACCAGCTCTACACCACCCTCAAAAACCTGCTGGCCCAGATCAAGGTGCGGAGGCCAGGCTCGCCCCGGGGGGGGGCCCTGTGCCGGGGGCTGTGGCTCCATGACCCGTGTGGGCGGGCGACAGTCCCGAGCTGGGCATGGGCCTCGGGTCCTGGTCCCAACTCAGCTCCCCTCTCTAGTCACACCCCAGTGCCTGGCCCTTCATGGAGCCCGTGAAGAAGTCGGAGGCCCCTGACTACTACGAGGTCATCCGCTTCCCCATCGGTGAGGACGCTCCCTCCTCCCCTTCCGCCGCCAACCCTGCCCCTGCCTTCCCCGGCCACGCGCCCCCGTGACCCGCCCTCTGTCCCGCCGCCCAGACCTGAAGACCATGACGGAGCGGCTGCGCAGCCGCTACTACGTGACCCGGAAGCTCTTCGTGGCGGACCTGCAGCGGGTCATCGCCAACTGCCGCGAGTACAACCCCCCGGACAGCGAGTACTGCCGCTGCGCCAGCGCCCTGGAGAAGTTCTTCTACTTCAAGCTCAAGGAGGGGGGGCTCATCGACAAGTAGGCCGGCCTGGACCTCAGCCTCGGCCGTGACTGTCGCCACCTCAGGCTCCGATCCGATCGCTGGGGAGGCCCCGGCGCCCAGGCCCCTCTCAGCCTGAGACACTCCGGCCCTGACCCTGCAGTCCCCTCGGGCACCCCCGAGCCTGCAGCCCTGGGAGGGGTCTCCTGGGTGCGGGCTCGGAGCCTCTGCAGTGGCCGGTGGCCAGAGCGTATACCCTGCCCAGCTCTGGTGGCTCTCAGCCCCGGTCCCCACAGAGCGGGGGTGTCTCACTGCAGTCCTGGGCCTGGCCCAGCCACGGTCTCCTCAAGGAGACCATTTTAGCTTGAACGAGGGCTCCAGGGATTGGAAATGCCACCCGGATTGGAGAGGCCAGGCCTTGCCCTGCACTGTTGTGTTCTGTCTGTCCCCAGGGGAGGGGGACATGGGGACCATCTGTTTCCTGGCATTAATCCCTCAGAGGGATCAATAAAGCTCTTTTGTTTTTATCTGTGTGTGATTGTCTCTTCAGTAGCATCCCAGGCCTTAGCAGGCTGACCTGTTCCTGCCGGCACCTCCTGCAAGGGAGCCCGTTGAGCCCAGGCTGTGCTGAGGACCCTCCCGGGCCCGCCTGGCCGCAGCCCCCTCTCCCTGCTCCTGGCTGGTCCTGGCCCAGGTGCCTGGACGGCGGGTCCAAGCCTCCCCGGCTGCCTTTGCCTGGGTGACATGGGTACAGCTGACTCCACAGGAGTGGGAGGGGCGGGGGGGTGGCCGGCAGGACCCGTGTTGTGAATGGTGCTTTCCTGTCAGCAGCATTTCTTCCTCAGCCTGAGGCCCGTGAGGAAGAGAAGGCAAAGCTGAGTTCCAGGCAGCTGGGCTGGCTCCGCCCCTCAGTTTCAGTTTCCTTTTCTGTCGGCAGAGCTCAGCAGCAGGCATCCGGGTTCAGAGCAGGGCTGCCCTTGGCAGTGCAGGTGTAAGGTGAGGCTGGGCAGAGCTCTGTCTTACTCCTGCCTCCTCTCGGCCAGATCAGGCTCCTGGGAGGTTCCCTGGCCCACCTCCTCCAAGCAGGATGGAGTCTTGGGTTAAGGGAGGTCTCTGCACCAGACTGGGTTGGCTGGGAGCCGACAGGGGGCAGATCTGATGGGGCTGAGCTGAGTAGGGGGACCAGGAGGGCCAGGGGTCTGAGTCCCCTGCCATTCCCAGAATGGAGCTGCGATCCTACCAATGGGAGGTGGTCATGCCTGCCCTGGAGGGCAAGAATATCATCATATGGCTGCCCACGGGCGCTGGGAAGACCCGGGCGGCCGCCTATGTGGCCAAAAGGCACCTTGAGACCGTGGATAGAGCCAAGGTCATTGTACTGGTCAACAGGGTAAGTGGCCTGCCCCTGCACCCCCCCCTCCGTGGGCTCTCAGCTCCTCGGTGCCTCTCAAGACCCTTCAGAACTCCAGAGCCTCTGTGGCCATCTCTCAGCTCACCTTTTCACTCATCCCAGCCGGGGCCTCCGCCCATCCCCTCCACCCAGACCCCGCTTCCTCTCCCCATCTCACCCGCACCAGGTACACCTGGTGGCCCAGCATTATGAGGAGTTCAAGCGAATGCTGGATGGACGCTGGGCCATTGCAACCCTGAGTGGGGACATGGGGCTGCGCCCCGGCTTTGGACACGTGGCCCGGAGCAATGACCTGCTCATCTGCACAGCTGAGCTGCTGCAGCTGGCCCTGAGCAGCCCCGAGGAGGACGAGCACGTGGAGCTCAATGGTGAGAGCTGGGCGCGCCCGAGGCACCCCTGGCTGCCACCCCCAGGGCCCCTCTTCTGGCAAAGATGGGGGATTTCGTGGGAGTGAGGGCTTCCCTGTTCACCAAACCCCAGCATGCACCCTAGTAGAAAAAGGCCTGGCTCCGGTGCAGGGTCTTGGGCAAGTTCCTTTCTCCAGCTTGAGCCTCAGGCTATTAGTCTGTAAAATGGAGGGAGATCATTCCTGACTGCCCGTTTTCTGGGGTCTGGCTGCAAATTGTGAAGGGAGGAAGGAATTCCCGGATGAATTCTGGGAAGTACATGAAACAAAGCTTATGGGACGAAGGGCTTTGCGAGCAGAGGTTCTTTCCCATGTGCCCCCAGCCTTCTCTCTCCTCGTGGTGGATGAGTGCCACCACACGCACAAGGACACCGTCTACAACGTCATCCTGAGCCGGTATCTGCAGCACAAACTCCAGGGGACGAGGCCCCTGCCCCAGGTGCTGGGCCTCACGGCCTCCCCAGGCACTGGCAGGGCCACCAAGCTCCAGGGAGCCATTGACCACATCCTGCAGGTCAGCTTGGCCCCTGTGACCTCCCCTCACCTGACTCACCAGGGACCTCCCTGGCTTGCCCTACCCCCCGCCCACCTGTCCCAGGCCGGCTCACCCAGGGAGGGTCCGGATCCCTTCCTCACCCAACTCCCAGCCTCCAAAGGCTTCTTAGTGCACCTGGAATAAACACTCCACTCTGGCTTAGAGGTTCCCTGTGACCCAGCCCCTGCTTAAGTCTCCAACCTCATCCCCGCTCCTTCTCCCCCCCCACCACCACCACCCATGTTCTCCCCCTCCTGCTCGACTGGCCTTCTCTCTGAGCTTGAGCATGTCGGGCTTGTTCCCATCACATCACTTGCCATTCCTTCTGCCCGAATACCCTTCCCCTGTACTTACCTGTCTGCCTCCTTCTTGTCACTCAGGGAACAACGTAAATGTCACGCCTTCAAAGCCTTCCCCAATCACCCCCGCTGCACTCGCCACATCGTTCCATTTAACTCTCTTCGGAGCCTGTTAACACTGTCCGCAATCCTCTCATTCTGTTGTCCTTTACTGGTTTACCATTTTTTTTACAGTAAAATCTGTCTCCCCAACCGCCATCTGAGGTGCTCTGTACCTGGAACAGCGCTGGGCAAGCAATAAATATTTATCGAATAAACGAATCCCCGCCCCAATGGCCCTGCCTCAGCTGGGACCCATCCTGCCCCAAAGCTCTGCCCATTGTCCTCACAGAACACCCCCGCCCGCCCCCCATTCCAGTGAACCCCTCTCTGTTGCCCAGCTTTGTGCCAACCTGGACACGTGGCGGATCATGTCACCCCAGACCCACCTCCCCGAGCTGCAAGAGCACAACCGCCTGCCCTGCAAACAGTACGACCTCTGCCACAGGCGCAGCCAGGTGTGTGGAGGGAGGAGGGGGGTGGGGCGGGGCGGGCGGGAGTGCAATTAGGCCACTCGGGACTGAGCCTTGACTCTGCTCTCAGGAGAGCTGTGACGTCACTTCTCACTTCGCTTGCTTATGTTCCTGAGCCTCCATTTCTTCTTTCTGTGAAACGGGGCCCATCCTCCTGTTGGACATCTGTCAAAACCCTAGGCATGCACGCAGCGGAGCGCTTTGCAAACCACACAGCTGGGGCGCTTTGTGCTGAGGGTGTCCCAAGCTCTCCCCTGCGGTGTGGACACGGCCTGGTGTCTGCTGTGACAGGCTGGACATAGACTACCATCCCTGTGCTCAGGCCACCTATGGGGTGGAGACAGAGCAGGAGTCAGGGGCGGGAACCTGACCCCGCCTCCAGCCAGGCCTCTGTCACACCATGGCGGCACAGGAACTCCTTCACGCCCTCCCTCTGCTCGTAGGACCCGTTTGGGGACATGGTGAAGAAGCTCATGCAACAAGTACAGGACCGCCTGGAGATGCCTGAGCTGAGCCGGGACTTCGGGACGCAGACGTATGAGCAGCAGGTGGTGGAGCTGAGCAAGACCGGTGAGGAGGCCCGGGAAGGCCACGCCCTCAGAGGGCGGGGCCAGTCTCTGGGGCGGGGCCTCGGCGGGAGTGGAGCCTGGGGGCGGGGCCTTGGCAGAGTGGAGCCTGGGGGCGGGGCCCGGTCTCTGGGGGCGGGGCCTCGGCGGGAGGGGAGCCTGGGGGCGGGGCCCGGTCTCTGGAGGCGGGGCCTCGGCGGGAGTGGAGCCTGGGGGCGGGGCCCGGTCTCTGGGGGCGGGGCCTCGGCGGGAGTGGAGCCTGGGGGCGGGGCCCTGTCTCTGGGGGCGGGGCCTCGGCGGAGTGGAGCCTGGGGGCGGGGCCCTGTCTCTGGGGGCGGGGCCTCGGCGGAGTGGAGCCTGGGGGCGGGCCGCTCAGATCCGGGTCCCCTGTGGGTGCAGCCGCGGAGGCCGGGCTCCAGGAGCGGCGCGCCTATGCGCTCCACCTGCGGCGCTACAACGACACGCTGCTCATCCACGACACCGTACGTGCCGTGGACGCGCTGGCCACGCTGCGCCAGTTCTACGACTGGGAGCGAGCCACCAAGACGCAGGTCCTGCGGGCGGAGCGCTGGCTGCTGGCTCTGTTCGACGGTGAGGCTCCCGGGGACCAGGGGGTGGGAACTGGGCTAGCGGTCAGTGGCCAGCGGGGCCGGGCTCGGCTCCAGCAAGCTGGGAAGGTGCCGACAAGAGTTCTGGGGCCCTGGGTTTCCAACCAAAAGTCAAGGCTATGGATAGGACAAAGAGGGATGTGCTCATTTGTGAAGGTTTCCGTAGATGTAAAAACTAGTTTACGTTATTGACTTCTTTGTTTGTTTTAGTATTTTTATTTTTAAAATACATTTTATTGATTTTTTACAGTTAGGAAGGGATAGAGAGTTAGAAACATCCATGAGAGAGAAACATTAATCAGCTGCCTCCTGCACACCTACTGGGGATGTGCCCGCAACCAAGGTACATGCCCTTGACCGGAATCAAACCTGGGACCCTTCATTCCGCAGACCGACGCTCTATCCACTGAGCCAAACCAGTTAGGGCGACAAATATTTTTTGAAAATAATTTCATGGGATTTTTCCCTGAAAGTTGAACGTGTATGGGGAAATGAGATGGTCAGAGGGTGAATTTAAGACTAGAGGCCTCAGCACAGGCTGAGGGGCAAGGGTCTTTCTGAACAGACCTGAGGTTGAGTCAGTCCTGGGTTACATGAAATGGTCAAGGGTCATCCTGGCAGCAGGGTTGAAGAGGGTGCTGCATAAGGTGTGTGAGCGCCTAGACTGTACTCCGGGTAGAAGGCTGGCTGGCCTTGAGGCTGGACAGGCGCAGGGTGTCCTTACCTGTGTTCTTGGTGCAGCCCAGATGCAATCAGGCAGGAGCAGGTAACGCCAGGCCCCCTCTGGATTCCTGCAATCTCACACCTGTGAGCCACGCACCCTCATATGCCCCCCACCTCCTGGCCTGAGCCCCGTGCCTCTGACTTTTGGGCTTTTCTGGCAGACCACAAGAATGAGCTGGCCCGCCTGGCAACTAGTGGCCCGGAGAACCCCAAACTGGAGATGCTGGAGCAGATCCTGCAGAATCAGTTTGGGGGTCCCGGCAGCCCCCGCGGCATCATCTTCACCCGCACCCGCCAGAGCGCGCACTCCCTCCTGCTCTGGCTCCGGCAGCAGCCGGGTCTGCGGACGGTGGACATCAGGGCTGAGCTGCTGATCGGGGCCGGGAGCAGCAGCCAGAGCGCCCATATGACCCAGGTGTGGGCTTGGGGGAGGGGAACTGAGGCTGGGGGGCTCCCGAGGGGAGGAGAGAAGGGGAGTCTGCAGCACAGATTGATGGGGGCAGGGGGTGGGGCTGAGGAGGGAGATGGACACTGAGCTCCCCGGGGCTGAAGGTTTTCCCATTCTGCGGGTCTCTGGCAGGCAGAGAGGCAGAAACAAGGGGGTCTGCAGGGGTGGAGGTGAGTGATGTCTCAGGACAGAGGATAGGGGTCCGGGTCCCTTGGAGAAGAATAGGTCCTGGGAGCTCCTATGTGCAGGGGCAGGGACCCGAGGAGTCCCCAGGGGAGAGAGGGGTTAGATGCTCACCTGGAAAAATGGGCAAGATCCTGAGGGGGGACTTGGAGGTAGAGATGGAGACTCAGGGTTCCCCAGAAAAGGGGCCAAGATTTTGAATAAAAGGGTTAACCCAGGAGAGGCTGGGCTTTCAAGAGGGTAGGCCTGAAGCCACCTCATATACCATCCTCTTTCTCCCCCCGCCTTCCCCGCCTCCAGAAGGAACAGCAAGAAGTGATCCGTAAGTTCCGGGATGGGACCCTGAACCTCCTGGTGGCCACGAGCGTGGCGGAAGAGGGCCTGGACATCCCCCAGTGCAACGTGATTGTGCGCTATGGGCTCCTGACCAACGAGATCTCCATGGTCCAGGTGCCCAGACCACCCCCTCAGTGTCCTCCAAGCATCCTGCGTGGGGACCCAGCCCCGCTCAGGCCCCTCTCCTCCCTCCCTCTCTCCCCAGGCAAGGGGCCGTGCCCGGGCCGATCAGAGCGTGTACTCCTTCGTGGCCACCCAGGGCAGCCGGGAGCTGCGGCGGGAGCAGACCAACGAGGTCCTCGAGGCTCTGATGGAGCGGGCGGTGGCTGCGGTGCAGCAGATGGACCGGGCCGAGTACCAGGCCAAGGTCCGCGGGCGGCCTGTGCACCCTGCGGGGAGGGGGGCTGTGGGCGTTTTGCGGTCTCTGAGGCACACCCATTCACACCCCTGTGCCCGCTTCCTCTGGGGGCTGCGTGGGCCCACCTGGTGAAGGTCTGGATCCGGGAAGGGCAGAGGCCGAGGATGGGATTGCCAGGAAGGCAATGGCTCTTTCTCCAAAATGCCTCGGGAACAGGCCTGGTCCAGGGCTTTCACTTTACCTCCCCCACCCAGTGCTTTGGGCATCTGTGAGAGCCGCCTCCAGCCCCCCCGGAGCCAGGCAGAGGGGGAGCAAACAAGACACCCACAAAATAAGCCCGAACCAGGACCTGCAGCGTCCCCGGAGGGGGGTCACCATTGTCCAGCCTCGCAGGGCACAGTCCCTGTTTGCGCCTGTTGTCCCGGCAGAATTACCCATGGTGCCTCCTGTTAGATCCAAAGAAGCAGCTTTACAGGAACACCTCCGAAGGGGGTGAGGACTCTGAGAGAGCTTGTGTGGCCCCCCAACCCAGTAGTATTTTCCCCTCCGAGCTGCTTCCGAAAGCTCCCGGGAGGCTGAGGAGAGTCCCCGTGGGTACCAGCCATCGCTCTGAGGTCCTTAGAGGATTTCTCAGATCAGGTCTCCTGGGCCCCAGCCATGCCCGGTGTCACACCCCCCCCGCCCCCCAGATCCGGGACCTGCAGCGGGAAGCCCTGGTCAGGCGGGCGGCCCAGGCGGCCCAGAAGCAGACCCGGCAGCAGCAGTTCCCGGCTGAGCAAGTGCAGCTCCTCTGCGTCAACTGCATGGTGGCCGTGGGCCACGGGAGCGACCTGCGGAAGGTGGAGGGCACGCACCACGTCAACGTGAACCCCAACTTCTCGTGAGGCCGGTGGGAGGGGCTGCCTGGATGAGAGGAAGCGTGGGGTGCAGTGAGAGTTCGGGGCGGGGGGAGGTGTTGAAGAGCATTTGAACAAGTACCACGTTTGCAGGTTTTGTCACCGCCCCGTTTCACAGGTGAGAAAACAGAGGCCGCGAGAGCCTCAGCGACATGCCCAAGCTCCCGCAGCCACTCTGTGGTTGAGCAGGGGCTGGCATTCAGGATGCCAAACGCTGGGGGGCCGCACAGTGGCCCCTGGTCCTACGTACTCTGAAGACATCACGAGGGGCGGGGGTCCCTGAGCCAACCCCTCACCCCCGCCCCCTAGAGGGTAGCCTTCCGCATCCTCCATTTGTTCATTGGTTAAGGAAGTATTCATTAGGCACCTACTGTGTGCCAGGCCACTGTGCCCATGGCCTTCTCACTCAGGTGGTGCTGAGGCCTGGACTTGGGCAGAGGGAGTGGGATGGAGGCAGCTCGTTGAGGTCTCTGTGCTTCTTGACAGGCCGGGAGGCCCAGGGCCCTGCAGAGGCTCAGCAGGAAGGATGGCGAGCCGTCTGGGCTGGGGGTCCCTGAGGCCTGTGGCCACTCCCGTTTCTCTCTAGGATCTACTACAACGTCTCCGAGAAGCCCGTGGCCATCGACAGAGTCTTCAGGGACTGGGTGCCCGGGGGCGTCGTCAGCTGCAGGAACTGTGGGGAAGTAAGTGCGGGCGCGGCCCTCAGCTCCCGTCTTTAGAAGTCCTGATTCTGAAGGCCCAGCCTCGGCCCCCAGGGTGCCCTCCCTGGGATGGGGAGACAGCCCTGCCCCAGGAGCCCCCAGTCTGAAGAGAGTGGTCCAGCCCCTATCTTAGGGAGCCCCCAGTGTGAGGAGGGAGGCGGCTCTGTCCGAGGTGGGGGACATAAGCCCGCATCCAGAGGCTCTGGCTTGAGGAGAGAAGCCCAGCCAGGGGATCGACGCCCAAACCCTCCCGTCTCTGTCCCACCGCCAGCTCTGGGGTCTGCAGATGATCTACAAGTCCGTGAAGCTGCCGGCACTCAAAGTCCGCACCATGCTGCTGCACACCCCGCGCGGGCGGATCCAGGCCAAGAAGTGGTCCTCCGTGCCCTTCCCGGTGCCTGACTTCGACTACGTGCAGCACTGTGCCCAGGCCCTGTCCGACCTCTCCCTGAACTGAGCATCTTGTCGCTGCAGTACCTAGATCAGGCTATAGGGGGCGCGAGAATCCGCAGCAGCAGCAGCAGCAACAGCATCTTCCCTGAACCAAGTCGGTGCAGGTCTCTCCGTGCCGGGAGTCACCAGCTCAGGGGCTTGCTGACCAGCCACAGAAGAACCCCAGGGGCCCAGACTGACTTCAACTCCTACATTAAGGAAGCAGCTGAAGGGCCACAGCTCACCTCCTGGCTCCCCTGACACTCACACAGACACTTCTACACACTGGATGGCATGGGGGGGGAGGGGGATAAGAACTGAGGCAGAATGGCCACACTATACAGTGGTGCCCCCTTACCCATGCTTTCGTTTTTGTAGTTTGTTACTCCCCATTAACTGCGGTCCAAAAATATTAAATGGAAAATTCCCAAAATAAATGATTTTTATGTTTTAAATTGTGCACCATTCTGAGTAGCGTGATACAATTTCGCACCATCCTGCTTGGTCCCGCCTGGGACATGAGCCATCCCTTTGTCCAGTGTCCCCATGCACGGCCGGTGTATATGCTATCGGCCTGGGGGTCACTTAGCCGTCTGGGTCGCCAGGTTGTCTGTCCAGGTTTCAGAGTGCTTGTGTCTGAATAACCCTGAGAGTGGCCTAACGCCACGTCACCATGCCTACGTCATTACCCTCCCTGGATCTCCTCACACACATCTAGAATCATCTCCGATCACAAGAAGGGGAGTATATACAGTAAGCTATTTTGAGAGAGACTACATTTACATAGCTTATTACAGCATGTGTTACAATCGTTCTGTTATTAGTTGTGAATCTCTTACTGTGCCTAATTTGTAAATTAAACTTTATCACAGGCATGTATGTATGTAGAGGACAAAGCATAGTGTATGTAGGGTTTGGTACTATCTGTGGTTTCAGGCATCCCCTGGGGATCTTGGAACATATCCTCCGTGAATAAGGGGATGACTATACTAGGAATCACTGGTTTCCCTTGGCCCTTTGACGTCCCTTTTTTTTTTTTGAGGCTCCCCATAAATTAAAAAAAAAAAAAAATAGCCGAAACCGGTTTGGTTCAGTGGATAGAGTGTTGGCTTGCAGACTGAAAGGTCCCAGGTTTGATTCCGGTCAAGGGCATGTACATGGGTTGCGGGCACATCCCCAGTTGGGGGTGTGCAGGAGGCAGTTGATTGATATTTCTCTCTCATCATTGTTTCTAACTATTTGTTGCTCTCTCTTCCTCTCTGCGAAAAATCAATAAAATATATTTTTTAAAAATAAAAATAGAAAAATGGTGTCGAAAATATGTAGTATTTTTTAAAATATATTTTTATTAATTTCAGAGAGGAAGGGAGAAGGAGAGGAAGAGGGAGAGGGAGAGGGAGGGAGAGAGAGAATGAGAATCGTTGATTGGTTACCTCCTGCACACCACACTGGGGGATTGAGCCTGCAATCCAGGCATGTGCCCTGACCAGGAATCAAGCCATGACTTCCTGGTTCATAGGTCAATGCTCAGCCACTGAGCCAGGCTGGCTGGGAAAATGTGTAGTATTTTAAAATCACACTGGTTGAGGCAGAATTGACAAACTGCATATGTGTGGTGTTTGACTGACACATGTTAATGTGTGTGTGCTCTTCCACAATCAAGATAATTGAGCACAGCCATGGCCCTGAACTCTCTCCTCGCGCCCATTAAAATCCCTCCCCCTCACTTCCCAGTCACAATCTGCTTGGTGGTATGTTTTGGAGGTTAAAAGTGTTTTGTTTTTTTAAACACCCTTCTTTTTGGTCATCATGTAACCTTATTTGGAGAGAGCATCAGAAGTCTAAATGTGAGAGCCATCGAAAACGTGAGGCCTTCCTGCCCCTCCCCCACATGAAAGCATCTAACCCCAATGCCCCATCTCCCAGAACCCCCAGGTCATATCCCCCGAGCCCCCAGGTCATCTCCCTGGGCTGGCAGAGGCCCAAAGGATTGGAGGGGTAGGCACGGGGGTGGGGCAAGTCATAAAGGCCTACATTTCCTGTTCTCATTTTAACAAGAAGCAAAGAAAGCCAAGATCTAGGTTGATTCTTCAGGGAAAGGGCTATTTCTGTAGTAAGAGGCCCAGCAGGCAGGAGTCACCTTCAGGAGGAAGGGAGGGGGCGAGGGCAGAGACTTGAGGTTTGGGAGCAGCATGGCAGTTCTTCCTGCCATCTACCCTCTCCTACTCCATCCTTGGTCCCATCTCAGGGTAGATTAAAAAAAAAAAGAGCGCTCTCTCTTCCCCAGTATCTTCCTTCTTCAGCCCCCCTCTTCTGGGATTGAGAGCTAAAAGCCCGGTGCTAGGCTCTTTGGTTCCCAGCCCCCTAAGAGAGTGTCCCCTTCCCTCCCAGCGCCCCTCTTCCTTAGGCTCTGGCTCCCAGAGTCAGCCTTCTCCTCCCGTCCCATCGCCACCTCCCTGGGTCCCTCCTGCCCATCCGCTCCCGCTTCACCTTCAGTTGTCATCGCCCCGGCCAGCAGCGTGCCTGTTACAGGTCAATAAAATTAGCGGCCGGGGAGCAGAGGCAGGGGGAGGGCCCGGGGGTGCTAAGCTCGATGGCCTTGGACGCAGCTGGACGCACGGAGCCCGGACGCCTGTCATTCCAGGGCTGAGCAGTGACAGCTGAGGGACCTGCGCTGGCGCTGGAGTTGGGGGGGGAAGGAGGGGGAAACGTGCTGTTGCAGGGAGAGATGGGCTGAGGATACAGATGCCCAGGGCACCTAACGGTCCCCTCAGGGGCCTGAGCCCCTGGATGGGGGACCCCGACTTGGAGGGAGCGTCCATCGCGCGCCCACCTTACCCCGGAGAGAGCCTTCTGGAGCTCAGTTGGAAGGGGGAACTCGGGCAAGAAGGGGTTCCCGGGCTTGCTTCTTCGTGGGAGGGGTCTTCCTGGGGAGCCGCCTCCAGGGCAAGGCTGCCTGAGGGAGGGGAGTTCTCGCGGTCCCCAGGACCCAGGCATCCTTACTTCTCAGCCCTCAGAGCAGGCGGGGCTCCGGGCCTCCCTCGTGGCTCCTCCTCCCCCCCCCCGTGAATAAGCCGGTCCACCCGCCCGCTGGGTCTCAGGGAGGGGCTCCCCTCCCAGGCCCCGCCCCGCCCCGCCCGCCCCGCCGGCCCGGAGCGCTGCGCTCGGAGCGCGGAGAGCAGGTGGCCGCGGCTCCGCTCTGCCCCGCAGGTAAGTCCGCGGCGCGGGCTGGGGACCCCGAGGCCAACACGGGGGGACAAGGCAGCCCCTGACCTCTGTCCGGCGCCCTTGTCCCAACACGGGGGACCCCAAGGGGACCGCGAGGACACCCCTATCCGCTCCGGGCTCCGACGCGCTGCCTCTAGCGGGTGGGGCTCAACTCCGGGGAAGTTTAGAGGCTCCTGGGCTGCTCATCCCTGTGGCCAGGGCCGCCGGCGAGGGATGCGGGAAGGCAGAGCCGGGCAGTGTGCACACAGCCTTCTGGAGCAGAGCAGGAAGGTGCTGGGGATGGCCGGCTCCGGGTGAGGAACCTCTGACTGGCGTGCCCCATGCATGCCTCACCCGGGGCAGGATGCTATCGCCTCCACTCAGAGAGCGAGGGGGTGACCCAGATGGCTCCTGTCCTTTGTGCGAATGCGGTAGGAGCCGGTGCACACAGCGCACAGCACACAGCACAGCTGAGCTGGGTTTTCTGAGGAGATCCAGGCACCTGCGCCACTTAATTGCACCCGGGTGCAGATATGCGTGGGTGAGGAGTAAGGGGTGAGGGGTGAGGGGTGAGGGGTGAGGCAGCAGGGGTCGTCCGGATTGCCTGGGGGCCCTAGGGGCTTGGGGACGGATTAGATTTTTTCTGTGTCCATGTCCCAGAGCCAGGGTGGGGAGGTGATCCCAGAACTGGCCCTTCCCGCAGACACGGGGAGCGTTTGCACCCTCCGTGGGATCTGGGCTGAAGGAGAGGGATCCTGCCTGTCAGCACCTCACGGGAGGCTTCCTGGAAGAGGAGGCCCTGAGCTGACAGCTCAGATGTGATGCCCGGAGCCACCAAGGGGAGATGGACGTTGGGCCTGGGTGCTGGGGTTGGGGTCGAGCAGAGGACGCCGAGCTGTAGAACAGAGGCGGGTCAGGGCACTGCCACGGACCCAGCCAGGGCCCCGGGACTGTCCCAGCCCTGAGGCAGGCCAGCACCCACGCCTAAGGGGGCGGGCTTCCTGTGTCTAATCTCCCTGTTCCACTGTCTCCTCCCACCCACCGCCCACGGTCACTGTCAGAAAGTTCTCCCTCACGTCCGACCTTCATCCCTCCGGCTGCTGGGCCAGCGTCTTGCTTCTGGGAGGCAGTGTGCCCCAGGGGGAACAGTGGGGGCCTGGGGGTCAGTTAGGCCTGAGGGAATTCTGCCACCTGTACCGGCTGTGTGCAGGTCACTCAGCCTCTTGGCGACCATTTCCCACCTGTAAAATGGGGATAATAATAGAACCGGCCTCATGGGGAGGCTGCGCGGATTAAGTGAGAATATGCTTAGCACAGGGCCTGGCGCCTGGGGAGGGCTCAGCCGGCGTCAGCGTCCCCTCGGGCGTAGGACAGCAAAGCCGATCGGCAGGGGGTGGGGGTGAAAGTTTTTTTTAAAACTTGGCCAGCGAGAGCCGTGCCCTTCATCACCACCGTTCCGCCGGCCCACACCCCTGCTGGCTCCTGGGTCTCTTCTGGGCCCGTGGGGGCTGCCCGGGACCCGTCCCCTCCTCATCTCTTAGCTGCCCTGTCTTTGTCTCCAGACTCAGGGGAGGGACCACTTCGGAGCACCCTGGCTGACACCCAACTGGAAAAATGCCCCCTGTCGTCGCCTCCCCGCCCTCCCCACACGTTGGGATCAAGCTGCACTTTTCCCGGGAAAATAAATAATATAAGTTTCTAAAAGTTCTGCTTGGGGACCGTCCAGGCAGCCCTCCGAGGGAATGACAGCTTCCATCCCTGGCCAGAGGTCTGGAAGGGTGGGGAATGGTGGATCTTGTAAACACCGTTAACCCCAGGCAAGGGAGGGGTGCCCATGCCCTAACTGGGCACTTCCCTGGCCACGGCCCTCCCTTTGGGGTGAGGAACCAGCAGGGCCAAGGGGACAAACCCGTTCACCTCCTTCGAGACCACAGTCCCCATACCCATGACTCTGGAGGCCCCTGCCCAGACGGTCAGCTGCTCCCCGCCCACCCAGCCTCGGCCCTGGGCCTCAGGGCCGGCTATGCCAGTAGGTGTGCCCCGCAGCCCTGAGGGACCAGTGGGGACAGCCATGGGACGGCTGTTTGCAGGGCATGGAGATGGAGCTAGCTGTGGAGCGGGGTGTCCACACACACACACACACACACACACACACACTGCCTGGGAGGCCCTGTAGGGCAGAGAGGAGCCGGCAGCGGGAGGGGAGGGATGGCTGGGGCCGGCGTGGGAGGGCAGCTGTCTCTCCCTCCACTGCATCATCCTCCTGCAAAAGCCCCGGAGTCAGCAAGTCCGAAGGGGAGCCTGGTTTTCCACGTCATTAGGAAAACATATTTGCATGAACAGGTTGTTTGCCTGATTTATAACTTTTAAATATTTAGACATGCGGATATGGGGCTTAGGATACACCTTCCCTGGACCAGAAAGGGGTTTGAAGGCGGAATGAAGACTGTCAGCTGTCACCAACCAGCGGTCCCCCCCATGGGCCTCCTGACCTCATTCTCCACCCAAAATTGGGACAATTTTTTCCCCTCCTAATGTCCTGTGATGCGTCAGAGGGAAAGGATGAGCAGGAGAGGGGTTGCTTATCTCCAGAGTGTGGGGAGGGCATGGGCACTCGCTGGTCCCAAGGAGCCAGGAGGGAGCTAAATGAGGCCACGGCAACGGGAGGAATGGAAGTTAGACTTGGGGGAGATCAGGGCCGGACCCCTCATCCCTCCAGCTGCCCTCTCCGAGGGAGCCGGGCCTGTGGCCAGGGAGGGGGCCGTGTGTCTGTCATGTGGGTCCTCCCGTACGTGTGCATCTTGGGCTTCCATGGGGAAGAACGTGGGGGCAAGCTGGCCAGGCGGTGGGAGTCCTTCCTGGAGGGAACGAATGGCCTGTTGGTCTTGGACTGTGGTCGAGGGCCCCGTGGCACCTGGACACCCGTCTGTTCAGAGGAGAGAGGCGTGCGGCCTTTTTATGGCCGCCTCTGACTCACTCCTTTCCCGTCGGGCTATTTGAGGATCATACCTGCCTCCTTGGCCTCATTAGGGCTGGGACGTGCTTGGACCTGGACACACACACATCGAAACGTGCACACACGCAGCACTCACACTCAGACACGCACGCAGGTTTGCACGCCACCTACACTCGCACACGTGGCTATACATGCTGCCCAGCCCTAACCACCGCTTCAAGTGCGGTCTGGGGAACGGAGCCCCCGCAGACCCACCCTGCACACGTGCTTTGCAGACTCCGGAGCCTTCGCCACCGTCACAGGCTCAGGTTCCCCCCCTGGTGACTTTCCCTTCACCTCGGGTGACCCGCCAGCTCCAGTGGTCAGGGGCCAGGTGCCCGCGGGGTTCAGTGTTGGGGACAGAGGGACGCCCTGCAAATCCCAGCCGTGTTTGGCACCTCTGCTCCCCCAAGAGCGTGTCTGGGGGGCTGCCCTCTCCCGGCCCCTCTGTCCCCGGCAGCTCTGAGCCGCTCTGCCTCGGCCTGCGCCTCCGCTGCGCTCCAGGCTCGGTCCTTCCCCTGCTCCCGTCATTCTGTTTGTCTCTCCTCTCTCCCTGCCTCGGAGTCTCTGTTTTTCTGTGTGTCTCTCATCCTTTCTCTCTGTGTGTATGTCTCTGCCTGCCTGTCTGCCTCTCTCTGATTTTCTGTGTGTGTTTCTGCATCTCTCTCTCTCTCTCTCTCTCTCTCTCTCTCTCTCTCTCTCTCTCTCTCTCTCTCACACACACACACACACACATACACTCCCTCACGCCCTCCTGTCTCTCAGCTCTATCTGATGGTGTGGCGCCTTTCCGTGTCCATATTTTTGTCTTTACCTCTCTCCACCTCTGCCTCTGAGTCTGGGTGTCTCTCTCCCTGTCTGACCCTCGTGAGTCTTCCTCTGATGCCAGCCGCAGCCGCACAAGCAGGGAATGGGACAGCCGCGTGTCTGAGGCAGAAGAAGGTGGCCAAGCACCCAGGGGAGGGGCCGCATCACTCTGGGGGGTCCCCCCCGCCCCCCAGTGCCCGGCACGGAGCCGGGAGGGCTGCAGGCCGGGAGAGGGCTGATGCTGGTCCATCCCCCAGCTCCTCTGCTGAGAACTTGAGATCTTGGGGGCTTTGGCTCCAGACTCTGAAATGTTGCTCTTCAGTGACAAGGCCCAGGGACGTGAGGCCGGAGCAGGGCTGGGGCTCCGGGGTGATGGGGGAGAACCCCTGTGCGGCTGGCTGATCGGATTGACTCGGAGCCGGGGGAAGGGGATTGGAACGTGGAATCGCAGCAGAAGGGGTGTTGACTGGAGTGGGGCTGAATCGACACTTTTCTTTTTCCTCGAAGCAGCCAAGCTCGACGAACCCACCCCAGGCCCCAGCTTCCTGCTCCAAACCACCGGCTCCCCGCCCTGTTCCAAACACTCCCGCCAACTGCCCCTGGGCCTCAGGGCCTGTTCAAACAGCCCCCTGCCCCCCCCGCCCCCTCACCGGGCTCCCCGCTGCCATGGGCCTGCCGCTGCCATGGCTGCTCACACAGGAGCGGCTGTGTTGGCTGTTTGTTTGGTTAAGGTTTCCTTGGGTGGGGTGGAGATCGACCCCCGTGATACTTCACCCCACTTCAGCGGCCTAGGCCGGAGGCCAGGCCGGACCCCGCATGCTCCCGCCGTCCTCCCTGTCCTCCCAGCCCCCCACCCCCACCCCTCCTGCATCCCGAAACCCCAGATTCCTCTGCCGTCCTGATCTCAGGTTTGACAATCGCAACCTGTGACGCCAGCCGCTGCCCAAGCAGGACCCACCCCTGCGCACACAGCCTCGTCCCCGGCCGAGGGGAGGGAAAAGGTCCAGGGAGGGCGCTGAGAACTGGGACCCTCAGGTTGTCTGGGGGATCCCAAGGAGGAACACATGGGGAGTGGCCTCCAGAATGTGGGGGAAGTCTGCCCGCCTCTCACTGGCCGAGGCTTGAACCAGCGATAGAGAGGCTTCAGCACAGGAGTGATCCCCTCAGGAGCTGGGCCCTTCCCAGAATCCATCCCAGAATTATCTCCCTGGGACCCCAGGGGTCCTGCCAGCCCTGGGTTTTGTACGGTGCTGTCCTGTGCACAGAACTGTCTCATCCTACCCTGTGGGCACCGAGAGAGGTAACAGAATCCCCATTTAGGCCCAGCTGGTGTGGTTCAGTGGTTGCATGTCACTGATCTATGAACCAGGAGGTCACGGTTTGATTCCTGGTCAGGGTATCAATTCCCAGTGAGGGGCATGCAGGAGGCCAATCAATGAATCTCTCTCATCATTGATGTTTTTCTCCCTCCCTCCCTCCCTCTTTGAAATCAATATATATATATATATATATATATATATATATATATATATATATACACACACACACACACACACACACACACACATATATATATATTTAAAATCCCCATTCAGGCAGAGTCTGGTCTCAAACCCAGGTCTCCTCACTGCCCACAGCCGGACCTCCTCCCCGGACAGAGCTCGCTGCTCCTTGGCCATACAGAACTCCAGGCTGCAGCCATTTCTGGGTTCTCCCTGCCTCTTTCCCTCCCCCATGTCTCCTCATCTTCATGGGCCTGCAACAGGGAGTCCTGACCCCCCTGTGTTTCTGGCTGGGAAGGGAGGGTAGGAGCAGGTACGTCCTATGGCCTCGTTCTGGGAGCCGCTGTCCTAGTTAGCAGCTTCCTGAGGGGACAGGGACGCGAGCAGCTTGTAGAGATGGCTGCAGCCATGTGGGTGCTAATTGGGAAGGAGACTGTCCCCAGGTTGAGGCTGGGACAGCTATGCCCCGGCTACAGGATGAGATGTGGGGGTGGAGAGGCCAAAGAGGGGATCAGGAAGCTTCCCCAAATAGCCTGGCCAGCAGCCAGATGTGGGCGCCAGGCCCCGGTGGGGGCGGGGGGGAAGCCGGCCAGTTGGCCATGGGCCTGGGCCTTGGGAAGCTGGGCAAGGGGCAGAAATGAAGGAGGACGAGTACCGTCTCCTCTCCTCTCCCGCTGACATGAGCTCCCCTGGAACTTGCCGTCATGAGTAAAGGGGGCGGGGGGAGGGGGGGGAGATAAAGGTAGAAAACTGTGTCTGCGCCTGTCCCTTTTCTCTCTCAGGGGCCTTGTAGGCCCCACCCCATTCTCCTGCGCCTCACCCTCGTTTATTTATTCACTCAACAGATATTTATTGAACACCTACTATGTGTTATACTTGGTAGGCCTCGCCCTGGGGATCCAAGGAGGAATAAGGGTGAATTAAGAAATAATACAAGGAGCCCGGCTGACGTGGCTCAGTGGTTGAGTGCCAACCTATGAACCAGGAGGTCACAGTTTGATTCCTGGGTTGTGGGTTTGATCCCCAGTATGGGGCATGTAGGAGGCAGCCAATCAATGATTCTCTCTCATCATTCATGTTTCTAGCTCTCACTCCCTCTCTCTTCCTCTCTGAAATCAATTTTATATATTAATTACTTTTTTTAAGAAAGAATATGAGGAGACAGGAGGGAAATCTATCCCAAGGAGGGCCATGAGGGAAGCCTCTCCTGTGGGCAGTATTTCAGCATCAGCCTGAGGAGAGAGGAGCCAGGAGGGAGAGGGCGCTCTGGGCGGGGAGCAGGGTTTCCGAGAACGCCCTGAGGTGAGGACGCGCTGGCCGTGCGGGGAGAGAAAGAGCCCAGTGTGGCTGGGGATCAGAGGCGAGGCAGGGAGTGGCGAACAAACAGAGCAGGGCGCACAGCATACTCTAACCTGGACGTTTTGACCCCAAGGATGTTTTGAATGCAAACATTTGAAACCAAAACATACCGACACTGGGACTTTTTTAGAAAGTGTTTTCCAGAGATGGAGGAGGGCACGGAGGATAATGATGGTGGAAGGAGGCTTGCCCTGGGGTGGTGAACACACAGTACGGTGTGCAGATGTGTGTTGTAGAATTGTGCACCTGAACCCTGTGTAATTGTGTTAACCAGTGTCACCCCAATAAGTTCAACAAAAAAAGAGGTGGAGAGAAAAATGTTTCCCAGTTTGAACATTATTCATCCAAATAATTTCTTGATCAGATTCCGCCCCCATGGAACATTTAAACAGATTTCCTCCCCCACCCCATTCCATTTTAATTTTATGGAAATTATTCCCACCAGCATCAATTCTGTATAAATGTTGCTGCCTAGAGTTGATTCGTCAATCAAGTTGGTATCAATCGAAGGTTCCTGAGCCTGGACTCTGTTGTGTGCAACTGACGGACGCTCATGTTGTTAATCCTCACCCGAGGATATTTTCACCATCAATTTTTAGAGACAGTGGAAGGGAGAGAGAGAGAAACACAGAGAGAGAAACATCAATGTGAGAGAGACACATCGATTGGCTGCCTCCCGTACATACCCCAAGTGGGGCCAGGGGTTGAGCCTGCAACCAAGGTACGTCCCCTTGACCAAAACTGAACCTGAGACCCTTCAGTCCACAGGCTGACGACACTCTAACGGCTGAGCCAAACCGGCTAGTGCTAAAGTTTGCATTTAAAAAAAGATTCGTGGGCAAGATTGGATTCTTCAGTCCTTGTGAGTCAATAACACATTTTCTTGTATCCAGTTCTAACCATGGTCAATGTACTTTCTAGCAGTGATGTCCGCGGGTGGAGAGCTGTGTTTATACCTCCGTGAGTCTGGGGAAGGGTCTGAGAGAAGGGGCGGGTTGGGAGAGAAAGAAGGTCGGCATAGGGTTCTCTTAAAGCCCAGGAGAAGCCTTAGGCAGGAGAGCAGCACACTCAGACTTGCCTTTTTTGAATGTAGGCTCCTCTGGCCCCGAAGAGCAGACTGGGAGGGTGGGAAGTGGAGCGGTGGAGGCAGGGAGGCCAGAGAGGAAGCTGTGATGCCAATCCAGGTGGTAAAGAGAAGTGAGTGGGTTGATAAGTATCAGGGAGGTGGAAAAGCCAAGGCGATTCTTGTCCCACTCCCCAGCACCCAGCACGGCCTCCTCACATGCCCAGAGTGGCCCGCTGTCATTCCCGCCCCCTCAGCTCCTGCCCCTGCCTTCCCCCAAGGCCCCAGACCCTCCGACTCTGGCCTCCGGAGTCTGCCCAGGGTGGAGACTCAGAGCGGGGTGTTTTCCTTGGGGCTCCCTCCCAGCCTGTCTCCGGACTGAATGAGGCCGTGGGTCGGGATGCTCTGCAGGGTGGGTGGGGGTGGCCCTTGGATCTGCCCACCTGGGGCACGTGGCCGGGGCAGCCAGGCGGCCGCTGAGCTGGCAGGGAGCACGCCCAGACACAGGGCGCTTGTTCGGCCCCTGGCTCGGCGCTCAGGGTGTGGCCTGGGCAGGGCTACAAAGACGCCTCTGTGGATGGCGATGCTTGCAGGGCACGGAGCCCACCGGGGCCCAGCGGGTGCCTGAGGAGGGAGGGAGGTGGGCCTGGGGGCACTTGGGAGAAGGCTGGAGGTGACACAGACCTGAGATTTGGGTGTCAGCCGGGCCAAATCACTTCCTCTCCTGGACCGTCAGTCTCCTCACCTGTAAATGGAATCTTTTTTTTTTTTTTTTTAAATACATTTTATTGATTTTTCACAGAGAGGAAAGGAGAGGGATAGAGAATTGGAAACATCGATGAGAGAGAAACATCGATCAGCTGCCTCTTGCACACCCCCTACTGGGGATGTGCCCGCAACCAAGGTACATGCCCCTGACCTGAACAAACCCAGGACCCTTCAGTCCGCAGGTCAATGCTCTATCCACTGAGCCAAACCAGTTTCAGCTGTAAATGGAACCCTAATCCCAGCCTCCAGGCCCCGGTGGGTCATCAGGACGCCCTGGGTTGACTGACTAGCAAGCATCACCCTCCTAGGATCAGATATGTGTTAACGTTATTTAACAAACACAGAGTGGTTACCTTGTGCCTGTTTGCTGAACACTTTAAACTCATTTAATCCCCATATCCACCCTCTAAGAGAGGTATCGTTTATCCTTATTTTACAGATGGGGAAACTGAGGCACGGAGGTGGCCAAGGTCCCGCAGAAAGTGGCAGAGGTAGGATGTGAGCCTGGGGACGTGTGGGTGCACAATGGTGCTTCCAGAAAGGAAGGGGCGGGTGAACCTGGGGTCAGGCACCTGAAGTGGGGACTGATTCTCTCCCTGGGCTGGAGGGTGTGCTGCGGGCATCTGCCTGGGGGAGCATGACTGTGCTGTCTCTCACCCCCGGCCCGGCCTCTAGGGCAGGGCTAGGGGCAGGGGGGAGGGAGAGAAGTCAGATTGGGGAGAGGAGTCCCGGGGCCAGAGACCCAGGGCGGGAGAAGGGGGTGGAGAAGGGATCTCAAGGAGCAGCAGGTCACAAGCCTGGCGTCTTTGGCCACGAGCAGCTGTGCCCAGGGGAGGCTGGGGCAGAGTTGGTATTCCTTCAACAATGATGAGTCATGCCCTGCGGGGTGCCAGCCTTGGTGCCACGTACTTGGAGGAACCGGCCTGACCCCTGGGCGCCCAGGGTCTGGTCAGACTGGAAACATGGACGTGGGACAGATGGGCAGGGGGCTCAGCCAAGGGGCTGGGGGTGGTGGGAAAAGAGTCCAAGCCCCCACGTGGGGAACCTTCCGAATGGATGATAAGCCTCGAGGCATGCGAAGGACTTGACTGGCAGAGCAAGGAGGCGGGGCTTCCCAGCCTGAGGGCTGTGGGGTGGGACCACTTGCACGGAAGCAGCAGGTGGTCCTGGGGGCGTGGCCTGGACCCGCGCTGGGGAGGAGTCTGAGCTGGAAGGTGCTCCCTTCTCACTCCCCTAGACCTGTCCTTCTTCAGAATCTCCTGGGAGCTTGTCAGAAAGGAAGACGCTGGGCCTCCCCCACTGCTGACTCCAAACCCAGGATGCCTGACAAGCTCCCCAGGGGATGCTTACTGGCCGCTCTCTCAGGAGTCCTGCAGGTGTGGGGGTTTCCCTTTGCACATCACCTGGGTAGAATTTATTTTTAAAGTAATATTTCTTTTTTCTTTTTTTAAAATATATTTTATTGGCCAGGACCGGTTTGGCTCAGTGGATAGAGCGTCAGCCTGATGATTGAAAGGTCCCAGGTTCGATTCCGGGCAAGGGCATGTACCTTGGTTGCAGGCACATACCCAGTAGGGGGTGTGCAAGAGGCAGCTGATTGATGATTCTCTCTCATCGTTGTTTCTAACTCTCTATCCCTCTCTCTTCCTCTCTGTGAAAAATCAATAAAATATATATTTTTAAAAATATATATATATTTTATTGATTTTTCACAGAGAGGAATAGAGAGGGACAGAGAGTCAGAAACATCAATCAGCTGCCTCTTGCACACACCCCCACTGGGGATGTGCCCGCAACCAAGGTACATGCCCTTGACCGGAAATGAACCTGGGACCCTTCAGTCCACAGGCCGACGCTCTATCCACTGAGCCAAACCGGTTCCGACACACCTGGGTAGAATTTAAAAGCCCAAGACCAATCCTGGCAGAATCCTCGAGGAGGGGCCCAGGCGGCAGAGGTTTGCCAAGCTGCCCAGGCGATTCTGGAAAGCAGCCATGGTTGAGGACCCTCAGGCAGGCCTGTCCTTCCTGTCAGCCAGGTCTGTGCTGAACTGCCCCCTCCTCGGAGAGGTCTTCCGTGGCCACTCGTCCTCCTGGACCTCGTGTGTCTATCTGCTTACCCGTGTGCCCATCCCCCCTGGGCCGCAGGCTTCCTGAGGGTCCCCCGTGACCTTCGTTCACTGCTGGGCCCCCCGGCCTAGAACAGAGGGCCTGGCAGATGGTGGACATCCAACAGATGTTTATTCGGGGCGTTTACCTAGCCCCTGCTCTGTGCCAGCCGCAAATCGAGACCCTCTCCCTCTATCGTCTCTTAGTTCGTCTAACAACCCTATGAAATAGCTGCCACTGGGCCCGTTTTACAGGTCAGAGAGGTGAAGCCCGAGGTCTGACGGATCCAGAGCCCAGGCTCCATCCATCCTGTGGGCAGCCGCCGAGCGGTCTGGGGGCTGGACCGTGGGCCTGTGGGGCCTGGGCCGTGTTGAGACGGGCCCGTCCGTGGGGTGTTTCCTGGAACCTGGCCGTTGGCTTTGAAAGGTCTCCTTCATGGCCGGCAAGGGCTGTGCGCCTCGCCCGCCAGGCCTGTCTGAGAGCAGGACGCCTTGATGTGGTCGCAATTGCTCCCTGGCCAGCGAGGGGGACGGTGGCCGCCCCACCACCCCAGTCTCCCCCAGCCCAATGCGCGTGGAGGCTCTCCCCCCCTCCTGCTCCAGGAAACCCTGGATCCTCAAGGTCATCCTCAGCCTCCTCCTGCCTCCGTCCTGCTGAGGTCAGGACGGATTGGTTCAGTTTCTCACACTGAGGGAGGGGAGAGGACCCCAAAGTCCAGTGGGATGGGCAGGGGTGGGAGGACTCTGCTGGACACACTAACCCAATAAAAGCACCAGGAAATTTGAAGGGTGGGTCAGAGGCTCAAAGATCTGAACTTCCACAGGGTGGATCCTGGCCGGTAGTCAGGGCCGCTCCCAGCCTCTTCTGAATGCAGCTCTTGAAGAAAGAAGGAAGGTGGCCAAGGTCCCAGTGAGGACCCCTGGCCCTCAGGCCGTCCCATCCCTCCCCTGGGGCCGCATGGGGAAGTCCCCTCGGTCATCTGCCCGCCTTCTAGATGGCTGCTACGGCAGCTAACATCCTGGGGAGCCCCCCCGGCCCCCGGCTGGGGACACCCCGGGTGCCAGCTCGTGTTTTGTAGCTCCCCTACACCACCCAGGCGGCTCTGCCGAGCTGGGCGAGGAGGCTGAAATGATTTCCAGACTGGATGCAGCTCTGGTGGGGGAAGGGCTGGGGATGTGCTGGCAGTGTTGGGGGCAAGAGGATGGCAGGAGAGGGGGTTTGTCTGGGCACGGGCTGATCACCTGGTTGGGAAGGGGATCATTGGTTAGGTTTCGGGGGTCCAACCCAGGCCCATTTGTCTTCCTTTTCCTTTGGCCCCGTTGGTTTGAAAGCACGGCTGAGAGGAGGTTCTCCCCGCGGTCTCCTCACAGTGCCCCCTGCTGGAGCTGACAGTGCCACCCCTCACAGCACAGGGACTCTTCGCAGCTTGCAGGGTATTTTCTACACGTGTTATCTAATTTTTAAAAATACATATTTTTATAGGTTTCAGAGCGGAAGGGAGAATAAAAGGGAGAGGGAGAGGGAGAGGAAGAGGGAGAGAGAGAGAGAGAGAGAGAGAGAGAGAGAGAGAGAGAGAAACATTAATGGTGAGAGGCAATCACTGACCCGCCACTTCTGCACACCCCACACTAGGGAGTGAGTCCACAACCCAGACATGTGCCGCGCTGGGAATTGAACCGTGACCTCCCGGTTCCTAGGTCGGTGCTCAACCACTGAGCCACACTGGCTGGGCTACATGTTATCCCATTTAACCTTCTCAGCGGTCAGCCCGTGGTCAGGGGAGTTGTTACTGTTACCATTATCCCCAGTTCACGGACAGGGACCCCGTGTGCAGAAAAGGGGCATGTTCCAGTTGTAGTATCAGCGCATGTTTGATGATTCCACGTTACTCAGGAGGCCCCCACGTTCCTCCCACTGACAGACACGCACTCGTCCTCTTCCTGGCTCCGCCCCCTCCCATCTCGCTGCAGCTCAGAAGCAGCCTGGCCCTGGGGGGGGGGGGGTCATCCCCTGCAGCCCCCCGCCTCTCCCCGGGGAGGGGGCGCCTCCTGGTGGCCGGCCGGTGTCTGGAGCTCAGCTGGCCGTGGTCCAGGAGAGGGTGACCGCCGGCCACGATGTCAGGGGAGCCGAGGGCGTCAGCTGCTGCTGTTTCATTTTGGGCAAAGACCTTCCAAGTTTAATGTGATAATCTCGCCCTGATCGCTGCAAACGGAGGGCCTCTGGCCCGTCCAAGAATCCGTGGCCAGCCTCACAGGGGAAGCGGGAGGCTGTGCTGGGCCCCCCCGCCGCCTCGATCCCATCCTCACGCGCCCTCGGAAGGACTGCACGTTGGTTTGTTTTACGGGAAGAAGGTGCTTTCAGGTCAGGCCCACGGGGATAAAGCAGGGCCCCCTACTCCTGGACCGGGAGACCCCAACCTTCCCCTTTTACGCCTGAGCTGTCCCTCTTCTGGAAAGGGGCTGCTGAGGAGCCGGGGCGTGAGGCCGGTCCGAGGGCACCCACACCCACCCAGGAAGTCATCACAGGGGGGGAAACCGAGGCCCTGCCGGCCCCGAGAAAACCAATTAGCACCGCGTCTGGTTCTGGGTCCCGGGTGCCTGCCTCATTATTTGGGGATTTATGTCCCGGTCACCATGAAGGACAGCCGGCACAGTTTTTCCACTGGGAGGAGCCTGGCCGGCGGAGAGCGCAGGCGGCGGGAGGTGGTGCCGCGCTGCATGGGGCAGGATGGGGATTCGATTTCAGGGGGATTTGCGGTGGGTGGGAGCCACTCCGGGCACATGGTGGCTCTGGGCTATTTTCGGAGGCACACGGCTGGCCCCGGGGGAGGGCGCGGGGGACCTGCTCAGACCATCCGTGATTCTGCCCTTTCGGCGGGAGCAGGAAGAGCCCAGGATGGACAGGGTAAGCCAACCCAACGTCCCTCCTCCCACCTGCCGGGAACCAGGGGTTCAGGATTGCAAGGCCGCTGCACCCGGTCTGGGCACCGAGAAGAAGGGAAGCTGCTGGCCGGTCAGGGGTCCGGGGCCTCTCGCCTGAGTCCCTGGGCCTCTGGGCTCTGCCTCAGCTCAGCCCTCGGTGTTCTTAGTATGAACGGCTAATCTAACCGTCTCATCTTCGTCGTAGAAATGGCACTCAGGAAGGGCGCCCTGAGGCAGGGAAGAACGCTGGTACAGTGGGTGGCCGAGTCCCTTCCTCTCTCCGAGCCTCAGTGCCCGCCCCCAAAGTGGAGACACTGCCTCACCGACTATGTCTATGCCATCGAGGGGGCACACACGGTGTCAGGGGGGAGCGTGCACCGCCCTCGGTGAGGTGGTGATGTGTGAACCGCCCCGTTTTACAGGTGAGGACGCCGAAGCTCAGAGAGGGGAAGGAACCTGCCTGAGTCCGCCCAGCCCAGCCCATGTCCCAGGCCCGCACTCCATTCCCTGAGCCCAGCAGCGTGGACTGGCTGCCAGGCTGGGAACTCACCACAGTCAACACTGAGGAAGGGAGAGAACAGGATGAGGCTGGGCAGCAGGGAGAACTGAGTGGTCTGACTGGAGACTCTGTGACTTTATTTAGGCAAAAGGTCGGGGGGAGGGCAGTCACCAGGCGCCTGAATCCCCCCTTGAACAAGGGGTAGGTGTGCAAGGGGGCGCCAGCACTGCCTGGCTCATCCAGCTCTCATGACTAGGTTTTCTGTTTTCTTCCTCCTCACTCCCTCTTTATAACAAAATCATCATCATCACTATCATCATGACCATCATCAGCACAGGTCATACTGGGATAAGGCCTTCAGAGGCACCATGACATAGAGCAGTGTTTCCCAAAGTGTGGTACGCGTACCCCCAGGGGAACGGGAAGAGTCTGGTGGGGGTACGCGTTGCACCGGAGTTTGGTGGGGACATGCACTGCACCGTGCTTAGCTGCGCCTAATTCTACGTTCTCATGAGTACGAGGGGGACTCAGCGTTACGAAAATGATAGAAGGGTACACATATGTCAAAAGTTTGGGAAACACTCTCAGAGAGGAAAGAGAGCCTAGAGTTTGGAGTCAAACAAATGAGGTTCAGTTCTTCCCCTTTCTGGCTGTGTGTCCTCGGGTAAATAAACTAACCTCTCTGAGCCTCCCTTTTCTTATCTTCAACATGAGGGGAGAAATACATCGGGAAAGGGTTGGGAAGGGCCTGGAATACAGACGCCCCACAGCTAAGGGCCGTGATTTGACCGTGCGCGGGGTTGGAGTCAGGAGAGTGTTGTTCTTAGGTATCTAGGTGAAGCCACGTCTTTGCGGTGGCACTAAGCAGGCACCTGTGGTCCTGCTGACTGATTGTGACAGGCTGGGCAGAACCGGAGAGCCAGCAAGCCTCACTTAAGGTCCGGTGCTCACTGTTCAAGAAATCGCTCTCTTGGCAACGAGGTGGGGGCGCTTCGCTTGCCAGCGTATCACATGAAGACAGATGTGGGGTGTTCCACGGGCCCCGGCTCTATATGAGCTGACTCAGCAGTGCAGAAAAGCTAAGGAGCGGGCGGCATTCATAGAGGCCAGCGTTGAGGGTGGGGGGAGCTGATTCTTTCCCTTTTTCTGTCCTAAGGAGAATATTGAAAGCTTAAATACGTTGAGAAGGACGTGACTGGAATAGTGAAGTACCTAGAAACCATTTAGTCAACACATTTTTAAAAAAATATATTTTATTGATTTTTAACAGAGAGGAAGGGAGAGGGATAGAGAGCTAGAAACATCGATGAGAGAGAGACATCGGCCAGCTGCCTCTTGCACACCCCCTACTGGGGATGTGCCCGCAACCAATGTACATGCCCTTGACCGGAATCGAACCTGGGACCTTTCAGTCTGCAGACCGATGCTCTACCACTGAGCCAAAACGGCTTCAGCAGTCAACACATTTTTTAAAAATGTATTTTTATTGATTTGAGAGAGAGAGAGAGAGAGAGAGAAACTGAGAAACTTCAATGATGAGAGAGAATCACTGTTAGGCTGCCTCCTGGGCATGTGCCCTTGACTGGAATCAAATCTGCAGGCCGATGGTCTCTCCACTGAGTTAAACCAGCGAGGGCTCAACACATTTTTATTAAGTTGCTTAGTTTAGATCAGTTGGTCACCGTGCAAGGTACTGGGCAGAATGGAGTGAATGGAGCCCAGAATTAACCCACTCAGTGCAGAGGGGCGGCCAGGGCAGGGTTCGGGAGGGTGGTAAGCGCAGTGTTAGGGACCCATACGGGGTGCCCTGGGAGCACCTAGGAGGGGTTCCTCCCGGAGACGGGGAGGAATGAATGGCTGAGGGAAACGGTCTCTTTAGCTGGGAGAAGAGACCTCAGAGGAAGAAGCTGGCAGTGGTGTTCAGCTGGCTGTGGAAAGTGGGGTGTACTTTTTCCAAATGGTCAGGGAGCAGGTCTGGACCAGTGCAAGGCATTCCAGGAAAGCAGCTCCCCCTCTCCCCCCAGTAATAGCGTTTCTGTCACTGAGAATATCCAACAATGGAGTGGACTGTCTCGGGAGGCAGTGAGCTCCCTGTCATGCTCATATTTAAGCAGAGGCCAGAGGGTAGCTTGCGAGGGACAAATTACAAAAAGGACAGCATGACCTCTAAGATCCCTTCCAAGTCTGAGCAACTGCAGTTCTCCACAGACAGACAGGATGGGGACTGTGAGGGAGAGAAGTGTGCCTGGATCAGGTTAGGCGATGGGTGTGCTGCGGATAGCTGGTCACACCCGGTGTATCATGACTGTCATCCTACCACTGGATTTACTATTATAATATTTTTAGTAACTGTTTTTTATTGAGATATAAATCACATGCCATACCACTCACCCATTTATAGGGTACAATTTCTCATATGCTTTTTTTATTGATTTCAAAGAGGAAGGGAGAGGGAGAGAGAGAGAGGAACATCAATGATGAGAGAGAATCATTGATGGGCTGCCTCCTGCACGCCCCACTTTAGGGATCGAGCCCACAACCTGAGCATGTGCCCTGACCAAGAATCGAACCCATGACCTCTTGGTTCATAGGTCAGCGCTCAACCACTGAGCCACACCGGCTGGGCTAGCGTGTACAATTTAATGTGGATTTACTTTTAGAGTGGAAATGAGTTCTTGCATTCATTCAACAACTTTTTAGCAAGCATTTATTAGGTAGACATCAAGCTTTATGCCGGTGCTTCAGATGCCTGGGAAGTAAAGGCCCTGCTCTCATGAGGGAGACAGGTATGTCTCCAAGCACAAGAACGATGTCTTGCTCTGGCTGGTGGAGCATCGGCCTGTGGACTGAGGGGTCTCAAGTTCGATTCCAGTCAAGGGCACACGCCTGGGTTGCAGGCTCCATCCCCTCCTGGAGCGTGCAAGAGGCAGCCGACCAATGATTCTCTCTCATCATTGATGTTTCTAGCTCTTGCTTCTTTTCCCTTCCTCTCTGAAATCAATAAAAATACTAGTATATTAAAAAAAAAAAAAAAAAAAAAAAAAAAAACACGATGTCTTGGGAGACATGCTAAGAGGGAAATTAACCAGGGGTTGGGATAACGGGATACCGGGCTGGGGAACCAGGCCTGGGAGGGGATTGTGGGAATGAGACTTAAGGAACCAGCCCTGTGAAGGTCAGGGGGTGCTCCAGGCCGAGGGAACAGGAGGGGGCAGAGGTCTCAGGAGGAGGAGCTGGGGGGGTGAGGAGCAGGAAGAGGAGCCGGGAGACTGGTACGGCGGTGGAGACAGAGACAGAGCTCCCCACCAAGGACCTGCTCTCAGCCGCGTGGCCGTGTGGGGCGTGCTGGAGCGTGAGGTGGGAGAGCAGCGCTGACACATCACCTTCGCAATCGGAGCCACTCCTGTCCCTTTCCTGGGGACTCACTGTTTTTTTAATCCTCACCTGTGGATATTTGTCCATTGATTTTCAGAGAGAGTGGAAGGGAGCAGAGGAGAGAGAGAGAGAGAGAGAGAGAGAGAGAGAGAGAGAGAGAGAGAGAGAGAGAGAGGGAGAGAGGGAGAGAGGGAGAGGGAGAGAGAGAGAGAGAGAGGGAGAGAGGGAGAGAGGGAGAGAGGGAGAGAAGCATCAATGTGAGAGAGGCACATCGATTAGTTTCCTCCTACATGTGCCAGACCAGGGCCAGGGATCAAGCCTGCAACTGAGGTACATGCCCTTGACTGGAATCAAACCCGGGACCCTTTAGTCTGCAGGCCGATGTTCTAGCCACTGAGCCAAACCGGCTAGGGTGAGACTCCCTTTCTTCCTTCCTTCCTTCCTTCCTTTCTTTCTTTCTTTCTTTCTTCCTTCCTTCCTTCCTTCTAATATATTTTATTGATTTTTTATAGAGAGGAAGGGAGAGGGATAGAGAGTTAGAAACATCCATGAGAGAGAAACATCACTCAGCTGCCTCCTCCTGGGGATTGAGCCCTCAACCAACGTACTGCCCTTGACCAGAGTGAACCCAGCACCCATCAGTGGCAGGCCCACGCTCTACCCACGGAGCCAAATCAGCTAGGGCAGGAGTCCTTTCTTACTGCCCCCCCAGTCACGGAAAGATGGCAGAGCTCTCTCAGGAAGTCAAGCCACCAGCCCCTACCACCTTCCCTCCCCTGCTTGGCTTTGTGCCCCTGCATTGTGCCCCAGACCCACTGCCCGCTGATTCCTTGAACTCTAGCCCTGCCTGGTGTGGCTGGTGGGTCTCAGGTTCGATTCCCGGTCAAGGGCAGGTACCTGGGTTGCAGGTGTATCTCTCACAAGGATCTCTCTCTCTCTTTCTCTTTCTCCCTTTCTCCCTTCCACTCACTTGAAACAAAACAAATCAGTGTAAAAAAATATACTCAGGTGAGGAATAACAAAAATGAAATGAAATGAAATGAAATAAAATGAAATGAAATGAAATAAATGAACCGCAGCCACACAGGGCAGGGCAGGGGAGTTCCCACCAGCAGCCCCCGCCCCCCCCCCCCCCCCCCCCCCCCGCCCTCCAGAAACGGTTCCTAGGACCCGTCTGGCCTCCCAGCGCTCCTTTCCTGAGCGACTTGGATCGGTGGCCTCATGTCCCCAGTCTTTGGTTTCCTGGTCCGTAAAATGGGGATCAGACAGTCCCAGCAGAGCAGTTTGTGAGGATTGAGTGTGATCCCTCTTGGCACCCAGTAGGGGCTCCGTGAATGTCAGCTTCCCCCTCTCCCAGCTTTCCCCCAAGGTGGGCCATTCGCAGGATGGGTGGGGAGGTCGCAGGAGGCCAGTGGTGGGTCCCCTTTTGGCCACTTTGGGGTCCCCTTCCCTGCGTCTGGGACCCCCGGGAAGCTGAAGGGCGCTCAAGCCAGCCGGCCCGCCGCGTTAGAAGATCCTCAGGGGGCCCAGCCGTGTCCGCAGGGAGAGCCCAGCTGTCCCCCCCGCCCTCCTCCCGGGGATCCCCACCCGGTCCCCTCCAGCTCTCTAGCCCGCTCACCCGCTCCGTTCCGGGCAGCGGCTCCTGGCACCGGCTCCCGTGGCCGCCCAGGGGCGGGCTTGGAGGCGCGGCGGCCGCTCCGGGACGCACGGCCGGACTCACCGCGCCTCCGGGAACCGCGGACCGGTCTCCCCGGGCGGCCAGATGCGGCTCCGCGTGGGCTGGGAGCGCCCTTCAGGTAGGCGGCCCATCCGGGACCCACGCGCCCCATCCCGGACCCCCGCGCCCCATCCCGGACCCAGGCGCCCCATCCCGGACCCCCGCGTCCCATCCCAGAGCCAGGCGCCCCATCCCGGACCCAGGTGCCCCATCCCGGACTCCCGCGCCCCATCCCGGACCCAGGTGCCCCATCCCACCCCCGCGCCCCATCCCGGACCCAGGCGCCCCATCCCGGACCCCCGCGTCCCATCCCAGACCCAGGCGCCCCATCCCGGATCCAGGTGCCCCATCCCGGACTCCCGCGCCCCATCCCGGACCCAGGCGCCCCATCCCGGACCCCCGCGTCCCATCCCAGACCCAGGCGCCCCATCCCGGATCCAGGTGCCCCATCCCGGACTCCCGCGCCCCATCCCGGACCCAGGCGCCCCATCCCGGACCCCCGCGTCCCATCCCAGAGCCAGGCGCCCCATCCCGGACCCAGGTGCCCCATCCCGAACCCCCGCGTCCAGTCCCAGACCCAGGCGCCCCATCCCGGACCCAGGCGTGCTGGGGCTGAGCGCCCGCGGGGCCGCACGCCCATGCAGTGTCGGTGGCTCTGAGAGCTGCGGCCAGAACCTGGCCCCACCTGGAGTCGGGGAGAGGGGGGAGACTAGGACCCCAACTTAGCCAGAAACTGAGGTGGGGGGGGCAATGAGAGTGATGGTGAAGAGGGAGGGAGGCTGGGACCCCACCCTAAGGAGGGCACCATTCTCTGGAGACAGGGCTGGTCCGAAGGCCTTTTCCTGCGGAGTTTGGAGAACCCCAGAGTCATCCCACCCTTGTCAGCGGCTGGGACAGAACTGAATGGAAGTAGTGGGGGGGGAGGGGGAAGGGAAGGAGGTCTGGGGTGTAAAGAGCACACAGCACCCTGCACCTTCCTCCATCAGGGCCATGGGCGCTGCCGGACCCCCCTCCCCCCTCGGCAGCGGCTCGGGCCGGGCCCTCCTGGCCGGCCTCCTGCCCACAGCTCTCAGGCAGCGGGACCTCCGGGCCTCCTCCCTCTGGCTCCTGGGACTCATTCCTGGGCAGAGAGTGAGGTTCGGGGGAGCTCCTGCTCCGTCCTACGGGAGAGCAGGTGGTGGATGAGGCTGAGCTGGGCCAGGATCCTGGGCCTGCTGTTTCTATAAGGGGCCCCGGGGGCCTGGGGGCTGGGGCGTGTCCTGTCCCCGCGGGGTTTCCTAGGCCTGGCCTGGCTACGCGGGCTAGAGAAGGCGGCGCTGAGGCCCATACTCCCTTCCTGACGCCCCACCTCTCCCCACCCCCTCAGCGGCAGCTGCTCTGTGTTGCTCTGTGGACCCTGCCAGGAGAAATGGGAGTTGGTAGCAAGAAGGATTTCCCTCCTGGGGGAGGCCTGAGGGTCCTCGGGAGGAGTCTCGCTGTCCAGGGGGGCCTGGGGGACGCCCAGCCCACGGGGCGTGAGGACAGAGCAGCCTGGAGGAGGGAACAGGGTGGGGGACAGTGACCTCCTCCCTGAGCCATTATTCTCCTTCACCTCCCGTGCCCTCCCCGCCCCCTTCCTTGGAGCTGAGTGTCCCTGTCAGCACATCTTAGCCAGCTCGCTCCCGCCATCCCCTGCACCCAGCAGCCCCGGGGGAAAGGTGACAGGCTGCCTCTGTCACCACTCCGGATGGGGAACAGGCATGGCTGCCTGGCCCTGACCAGTGCAGCCCCCACCTGGCCCCTGACATCCGGGCCAGCTGTCGCCCGGTCCCCAGGACCTTCTGCCTCAGGGACGTGTGGGCTGGGCGTGGATACAGCTGGCCCCACTCAAGCCATTCTGCCCCCGAGGCGGGGTCTCTGGCTCCTCAGGGGGGGTTTTGGGTGCGACTCCGGGTGACCCCAGCTCTCTGGGTGCACAGGATGGCTGGGTGGTGCCACTCGGTGGTGGCCACACACTGAAGTGGGTTGTCTGCTAGGAAGGTGTCAGCCTTGGAAGAGGGGGGTGGAGGGAAGAGACCAAAATGGTCAGTGGTGGCTCCCCAGGGGCACTGAGTGGGCAGCCAGGCCCAGGAGGGCTCATGTTTCACAAAATAGGAGGGGAACAGACAAAGCCTCCCTTCTTCCAGACACTTCTCCCTGCGGCCGGGCAGGGGCACGGGAGAAGCCACACTCCTGCTCACGATCCCGTGTCATAGGATGGGAGACAACTGGCACCCCCCCCCCGCCCCGCCCCTGCACCATAGGAGGGGAGAGAGCCGGCCCTACTCACCTGCCCCTCCTTCAGACTCCGAGCGCCCGGGGCCTGTTTGTAAGGCCTCGCAGGGCTGTGAGGAGGGTGCATGGAAGTGATGTTTCTGCAGCGCCCGGAAGGCAGTGAGCACTCACCACTGGGCAGTTCTTTCTCCACACACACACACACACACACACACACACACACCCGCCACTGGCCTGCCCCCACCTCCTCTGGGGCAGCTGCTCCATGTTGCCACTGCCACACCGCCTGCGAAGGACCGAAGAGATTAGCTCAGCCCCACCCCCTCTCTTTAAAGAAAGAAACCAAAGCTCCGAAGGGCAGAGACTGGCCCCAGGTTGGCCAGCCAGCCAGGCTCCCTTCGCAAAGGCAGGTCCTGGGACCTGGCCGGAGGAGGCGGGAGGGCCAGTGCTGGCAGCCGCGGGGGGGGAAAATGCCAGAATGCAATTGGGCTCATTAAAGGTTTGGTGAGGGAGCCCTTCAGGCCTGGCCAAGGGCTGGGGACAAGCCCAGAACCTTCCTCTCCCGTTAACCCTTTGGCAAAAGTAGTTCTTTCTCCAGGAACCCCTTCCCCAGGCTGCCGCTGGAAACCCCTCTGCCCTGCATTTGATGACCTCCGAACTTCCTTCTGTCCAGGCCTCTCTGGATAGGCAGACTGAGAATTCCCTTTACTGCCCAGCCCGAGGGCCCCACGGAAACCCAGCCCAAGTCCATTGTCACTTTGCAAGATGGGGCTCCAGGTAGTGCTCTCACCAGGCCCTCATCCCTGCAGCTCCGTACAGGTGGACACACAGACAGGCAGATGGACACACAGACAGGCGGATGGACCCACAGGCAGGCAGGCAGACAGCAATCCCGGCCCCCATCAGCTCTCCAGCTCTGGAGTAAGCAGGCCTTCCAGTGGGTGGCTCGCTCCCGTTGTCCAACCTCCCCCTTCCTGCTTCAGCCTCAACCCATCTCTCAGGGAAGGTGAGAACACAGGGATTTACCCTCCCTCCCCCCCATACACACACACACACACACACACACACGCACACACTCCTGTGTAGATCACAGCTAAGCACACACCTGGACACACCCATGCTCTTTTGCTCGGCTCTCACCTGTTCTTACGTTCAGTTCACCCCCTTTCTTCCGACCCTTTCCTTCCCCCCAGCCTCTCTGGCTCCGGCTCCAACTCCTCCTGACCAGGATGTGGCATCTCCCTGCCTGGCACCCCGGCTTGAGAGGGGCTGGGCAGCCACAAGCCTCCCTCTCTGGGAGCCCTGAGTCAGACAAGTTCAAGTTCAGGTCCGGCCATAAAACCTCTCGGAGCCTGTCCTCTCGTTGGAGACGTGGGGTAATAGGTTAATAATAGTGCCCACCTCATGGGGCTGTGGTGAAGGTGCAGAGGGACCTTTGTGCATCCAGCTCCTGGCACACAGGCAGCTCTCAGGAAGCGGTTGTCTCCGGGAAGAAGGGGCGGCCTGGCAGCGAGGAGGCACAGAGGGGGTGGGGGCGTCTCTAGACGCAGCTCTTGCCCTGCCGTGTGCTCTGAAGGAAGCCCACTCTCCTGCCCTGGGACTCCGTTTCCTCTTCTGTCAAAGAGAGCCTGTGGGCCAGGCCCTGTCCACGGGTGGGTCCCGCTGGGCTAGGGTGAGTCATGCTGGTTCTGAACAGGGGCCAGGGCAGGGAGTGCGGACCTGCTGGTGCTGGTGACAGGGGTTCGATAGATGTTTGTGTGCCTGAAAAATTGCCCACCCCTCCACCTTCTCTGGGGGGCGCCCTAGCTCGGCCAGAGCAGTGTAACTCCCGAGGGGACAGCTGGGAAGGCAGGGCAGGCCGCGGCAGGCCCGGCAGCCCGGCCAAGGGGGACACAGTCAGCCCCGGCTTCCGGGAGGGCCCGGTGAGCCCGGAGGCTGTATATCACGGAGGTTTAATCAGCCTCGTGGCAGATATTTGTCTGCTCTCTTGAGCCGTGTCCCCGGCCCGCCTGTCATAAATTGCATTGAGACTTCAAACCTGCCCTGTCCCCTTTCTGGCAGGGGGCAGGCAGCTCCCTTGGCACGGCCGGAAAAATCTCATTAGCCTGACACCTCTTCCCCCTGGCCAGTTGGACACCCCTCCCCCCCTGCAGTATTTGCACCTGGCGCTTTCTGCCTGCCCTTTCTTCCTGCTGGGAGGGTGGGAAACACTTGTGAAGGAAGGAGATAGCTGTGGTGACCTCCAGCTGGAGGTGAGAGCGCACAGAATGTTGGCAGAGGCTCAGTGCAGCCTTGGAGATGGGGGTGGGGTTCTCACAAGGTGATGGGAGTGGCTTCCCAGTGTGGCAGGGCTGTGCCCTGGACTCCAGACATATTGCTCCGGCGCTTGGCATGCCTCGGAGGGGCAACCTCGTTGCCCCAGGAGTGTGGAGGAGTGGGATCCTCCCTGCGTGGAGGGGTCCTGAGTTCCACCTCTTATCTTGCCGCCTGGTGCTCACTGCTGCGCCACCTGGAGGCTCTCTCTGGTACTGCACCCCAGCCACACCAGCATGCAGAGGGAAGGGGGCCCTCACACCACCCATTTGATCACACAAGAGTCAAATCCGTGGTGTGTTTTCTAGCGCTGCTGTCACAAAGGACTACAAGCCAGGTGGTCTAAACAGCAGGCGTTTGTTTTCTCATAGTTCTGGCGTCTAGAAGGTCAAGATCAAAGCGTCATCGAGGTTGGTTCCTTCTGAGGGCCGGGAGGAAGCCTGCTCCATGCCTCTGCCCTCGCTTCTGTGGTTTGCTGGCTAAGTTTGGCATTCCTTGGTCTTGTAAGAAGCATCACTCTGATCTCCGCCTTCGTCTTCACGTGGCATTCTCTGTGTGAATGATTGTGTCCAAACCCCCCCTTTATAAGAATTACACGAGTCATATTGGACTAGGGGGCCGCCCTGCTCCAGTATTGCCTCGTCTTAACCTAATAATTTCTGCAACGACCCCATTTCCAAACAAGGTTTTGTGTTTCATATTCCGAAGTGCTGGGATTTCAACCTACGAATCTGAGGGGGCACCATTTAACCCATCACACGTGGCGAGTCTCAGAGGGTCAGTGATAGTCTCATTCCGTGATTCGGGCACCGTGACACTCACATTGTGATGACACAGCTGCCTTGGGGCATACACTCAGACTGAGCAGCACAGATTCACCGGAACCAACAACTGGGTAGCAGGGGTAACAGAGACATTCGCAGTTACCCAGGTGGGCCATGACAGACACAGATCCGGTGACTCCACTGACACGCTGCGAAGCACAGCCACCCTGTGGGTTAATAATAGCTGGCTTTTATAGGACACGGAGAAATGTTTTGTATCTTCAGTTCAGCTAATCCTTGCATTATGTTTGTGACTTAAGAACTGTTAGTCATCATCCCATTTTACAGATATACAGATGAGGGGGGTGAGACTCAGGTCACACAGCAGGTAAATTGCAGAGCTGAGGTTTGAACCCAGGTGCGAGTCAATATAGAACTCATACTGGTCTTTTGTTCCTTTGTTGTTGTTGTTAATCCTCACCTGAGGATATTTTTTCCATTGATTTTAAAAATATATATTTTATTGATTTTTTTACAGAGAGAAAGGGAGGGAGGGAGAGAGAGAGAGAGAGAGAGAGAGAGAGAGAGAGAGAGAGAGAGAGAAAATCAATCAGCTGCCTCCTGTACATCCCCTACTGGGGATATGCCCGCAACCAAGGTACATGCCGTTGGCAGGAATCGAACCTGGGACCCTTCAGTCCACAGGCTGATGCTCTATGCACTGAGCCAAACTGGTTAGGACTCCATTGATTTTTAGAGAGAGTAAAAGGGGGGAATAGAGGGAAGGAGAGAGAGAGATAGAGATAGAGAGAGATCTATGTGGGAGAAACACATCAATTGGTTGCCTCCCACACACACCCTGACCAGGGCTGGGGACTGAACCTGCAACCCAGATACATGCCCTTGACCGGGAATCAAGACTGCGACCCTTGGATGCATGGGCTGATGCTCTAACACTGAGCACACCGGCACCCTTAATCGCTGTGTCCCTCTGTTCCATTCACACATGGTCCCCACACATGTAATGACAGATATGTTATGTGGGAGCACTGCCCACAGAATTGATGAGCAGGTTTCTGAGAGCAGGGGGTGGGTCCGGGACTCCCAGTTCTTGGCTGTGGACTGGAGACATCCATTTTCTTTGTTCAGTTGTGGGCTCCACCATTGGATGTGTGGGCTATGAGAGTGTTAGGGCATCAGTTGGCTTCACTTGGTCTAATTTTCTTTTTCTTTTTTTTAATAGATTTTATTGATTTTTTACAGAGAGGAAGGGAGAGGGATCGTTAGTAACATCAATGAGAGAGAAACATCGATCAGCTGCCTCCTGCACACCCCTCACTGGGGATGCGCCCGCAACCAAGGTACATGCCCTTGACTGGAATCGAACCAGGGACCCCTCAGTTCGCAGGCCGACGCTCTATCCACTGAGCCAAACCGGTTTTGGCTTCACTTGGTCTAATTTTTAAAATGAGCATGAGCCTCAGGATCGGGAAATGCTCTTTAGGGGCTGTGTGAGTTCACTCGGGCTGCTATAAGAAGTTACCACTGATTGGGTGGCTTACACAGCAGAAATGTATTTTCTCACTGCTCCGGAGGCCAGACATGTGAGATGCAGGTGTCCGCAGGCTCAGTTTCCTGGGAGGCTTCTCCCCTCGGCTTGCAGATGGCTATCTTCTCCTCGTGTCTTCCCGTGGCCTTCCCTCTGTAACGGTCTGTGCTTCCTCTTTTGACAAGGACATGTCCTGTTGAGTCAGGGCCCACCCTACTGGCCTCATCTTAACATAATCACCTATTGAAAGACCGTCTCTCTGAACACAGTCCCATTCTGAGGTACTGGGAGTGAGGACCCCAAGGTGGGAATTCTTGGTGGACACAGTTCAGCCCATGAGAGAGGCTCAGTTATGCCCCACGTAGGTGTGAGCCTTCGGGATCCCCCAATCAGAGAGAGTGACAGGGTCCCTGACCTCAGGAATTGTCTGTCCGGGTGAGAGGGACAGAGGCCCCGCCCTCAGGAAGCCCCCGGTCTAAAGCAGAGGCAGGAGGCACGCACACCGGTGCAGGAGGGAAGTGAACGCTGGCCCAGGGCAGCCTGAGGAAGGGCACTGAGCAGCCCCAGAAGAGAGCCCCTGAGACGCAGAGGCGTCCGGTGGGAAAGCTCCAGAGAAGTGAGTTGGAAAGAGAAGACTGGAGATGAGGGGCCTGAGGGGGTGATGTGCCAGTTCTGTGGGAACCAGGGTGTGTGTGCCCGCGTGCCCGCGTACGTGTGTGTGTGTGTGTGTGTGTGTGTGTGTGTGTGTGGTGTCTGTGTAAGGCCGAGGTCTCCACTACCAACACCAACTGTTGCCACAGGCTGGATGGCCAAGACCGCCGGGACCATCTGGAGCCACGTGGGTCGGGGTGCCGATGGCTTCACACGCTGCCACCGTTTGTGAATGTCAGCGGGCCGGGCCCTGGCCACAGGGAGGTTGGGTTTCTGCAGTCACCACCCTGGCCAGCGACGGCTGTGCCTCCAGCAAGCGCCACATGCCTGCCTGTCAGGATTGTCAGCGCCTGCCCCGGCGCCGAGGGCCCTGAGGACCGAGCGCTGGCTTCCCAACACGGGGCTGCACCAAGCTCACTGCCGCCTGGCCCTGCGTGCCCACCTGCTCCCTGAGACCCGAGCTCCCCTCACGCTCAGCCGCGCGCTGTGGCCGCGCCCCCAGGCCCAGGCCGCCCCGTGTGCACACCTTCCTGACTCTCTTCCAGACGCTCCCGCCTTGCGATGAATGCTGCTTTGTTTGAAATAGGCCCCACTCTGCTCCCCTGGCCACCCTCAGGTTGGGGCTCTCCAGAGGCGGGGGACGTCCAGCTGGGATGAAAGTCCCAGCTATCTCTGGATCTGGAGGCCGCCGTGCCCCTCCTGTGTGCTCACAACACTCAGCCTTTGTTGTACTTGTCTCCCTCTCTATCTGTTCAGGAATGAAGCGGCCGCTGAGCCCGTCTCCCCCTGCCGAGAAGGAGCCCCCCGTATCTGGAGCGGCCGAGTGCCCCCCTCAGCCCCCAGAACCGCCCAAGCCCAAGCGCGAGAGGAAGCGGCCGTCGTTCACGCTCTGTGACGTCTGCAACATCCAGCTGAACTCGGCGGCCCAGGCCCAGGTGCACTGCGAGGGGCGGGCCCACCAGAGGCGGCTGCGGCAGCTCAGCCTGGGAAAGGCCCCCGCAGGGCCAGGTCAGTGCAGGGGGGCCCTGTGCCCACAAACCTGGCTCCGGGCCCCTCCGAGGGCTGGGTCTGTGGCTTCCCTCTGTGGGGTCTTGGAGTCTGGGGTACCTTCGATGCGTGTTAGCATCTGAAGTCCCCCAGATGCTGTCAATATATATATATATATATATATATATATATATATATATATATATATATATATATATATTTTGCATTTGCATTTGGACAACCCTCTTGGATCTGAGGGTCTCTAGGGCTGAAGCCCCCTCTGAGGTCTTTCTGCTCTGGAGGGCCTCCCTCTGGGGACGTTTGGGATCAGGACCCCAGTCTGGAGCCCCCTGGCAGGGACAGACTTTCGGACAGAGGCCTCGCCTGCAGGGGATCCCGGGATGCTGCTATGGCCTCTGAAGGTCATGGTTAGTAAGGTGCATGACACTCCTGCCGAGGTGTGGACTAGGGAAGCCCCTGTTCCTCCGGCCACTGGACTCCCGGCCAGGATTTCTGCTTCTCCCTGGCTGCGATGACTTTGCAGAGGTTTGGCTGCAAGCACCAAGGGGCAGCTGGCTGATTTCTGGGGAAAATGGGTGAATGAATTCGTGAGGGTGATCCCGGCTGACAGGCCCATAGGGGCCATGGGGGAAATGAGGAGAGGCAGGCCGGGTGCGGGGAGCTGGGAAGGGTGGTTCTGGGGGGGTTTGCCTGGTTCTGGGGGAGGGGGGCGGCCGCTGGAGACTTAGCTTGCAGCCCAGGTCGGTGGCTTTGCCAGAGGGCTACACTCTGAACTCTCAGCAGGCTGCCTGTTCTTCTGGTGAATGTGTGGGCACCCACTGTGTTCTCTGCACGAGCGCCTGGTGCCTGGAGACAAATACGTTCCAGTCTCCCTCCTCACAGCCCCTCCCCCTCCCGGCCAAGACCGAATCTGTCTTTCGGGCTGAGACAGACACAGAAAAAGCAGATGAATATTGTGGGTGCTTCGTGGGACGTATCCCCAGGGATATCCCGGCGGGAGAGGTCAGTTATCCCCAGGGGCACCAGGAAAGGCCTCCTGAGCTTGGGACAGGGAGAAGGGGAGAAGGGACATAGGAGGTGGAGGTCACTGCATTAGCAAAGCAGCGGGTGCTCTGATGGCTGCTGCCAGTTCCTCCACCTGAGCCCTTGGGGACACTGAGGGTGTGAATCTGAGTAAAAGCATATCTGATCATATGATGTTTCTAGAGAGAGTGTGTGTGTGTGTGTGTGTGTGTGTGCGTGCAAAAGACACTTATTAATTCATCAAATACTTACAGGCAACCCCTAAGCCATTGTTTGGAGAACTCATATTTCCCCCCACTTTATTGAGATATTATTGACACACTTTGTGCTTCGGGACAAAGATTTGTGCAAGAATGGGCCTTCCTTCCCCTGGCTGCCAGCACCGCCTTTGCTCTGGCCAGAGCCACCTTTCTGCCTTCTCTCCTGCCCCCATAGCCGCCTTCCACCTCTCACCTTGTTGCGTCAATTTGCATATTCCCTCCTTATTGGCTGTGGGTGCCGCCATCTTTTGTTGCGGAGTCACGGTCAATTTGCATATTCTGTCTTTATTATATAGGATAACATGTAAGTTTAAGGTGTACAATGTGATGATTAGATATACATATATATTATCAAATATTTACCACAATAAGTTAGTCAACGCCTCTGTCCGCTCAGATGACCATGATCTTGCATGTGTGTGCGGATAACAGTTAAGATCTGCCCTCTTCGTGCCTTTTGGTTATGTAATGCAGCGTGGTTAATGTGGTCGCCATGCTGGGCGTTATGTCACAGACTGCAGACCTTATTTATCTTAGAGCTGGAAGTGTGTTCCCTCTGACCCGCGTCTCCCTTCGTCCCCAACTCCCCAGCCCCTCCCCTGCCAACTACTCTTCCTTTGCTCTGGCCAGAGCCATCTTTCCGCCTTCTCTCTGGCCCCCATAGCTGCCTTCCACCTCTCACCTGTTGCATCAGTTTGCATATTCCCTCCTTATTGGTGGTGGGTGCATAGGAACCTCAAGACTGGGCCATAGCAGAGAGCTGTTTGGGTGTGGCCTGCAGGGCAGCCTGGGAAGTGGAGAGAGCCACACCTACATTCACGGAGGCTTGAGGGGCCTGAACGCACTGCTCTGTTCCTGGACAGTCCTTGTTCCCTGGGAGGGTGATAACGGGATGGGAGTGGGACCTCCAGGCACGCTCCCCAGAGGCTCCCCAGAGGCTCCCTGGAGCTGTCACTCTGATTAGGGGCCTGTGGGGCTGGCGGCTTGCAGAGTGGCAGGCCGTCACAGGCAGGGAGGTGGGGACCCTCTCCTGCTCATGTCCCTGAGGCTGTCCGTGGGAGGGAGATATTGGGGCGGGGGGGGGGGGGGCACTCTTCCCTCTCTGAGCTTCCTCAGTGCCTGCGTCAGAGGCCTCCTCACGCAGCCACACCCAGCTCCCAGCCAGAGGGAGCCTGGCACACCTGGGAGAGGGCCCAGGGCAAGGAACAGCAGGTCCCACATTTCTCCGTCCGCCTCCCCCAGGCACTTCCCCAGCCCACCCTCCTCCCTGTCTGTCTCCCACACAGCACAGCGGGCCCTTTGATGCTTCAGGAATGTGTCTGTAGCCATCTTTCAACACGGCAGCTGTGGGTACGAGGACCCCTGCCCCTATAAGGCTGAATTCAATGACCCTATTGACTCTTTCTCTCTCTCTCTCTCTCTCTCTCTCTCTCTCTCTCTCTCTCTCTCTCTCACACACACACACACACACACACACACACACACACCCCTGCAGGGAAAATGTTTGCTGGCTCCACCCTCCTAGTTCCAACCTCTCTTACAGATGTTGGGCCAGCACCGGGGACGGGAGACACCTGGGCAGGCAGCTGGGACCTGCCTCCTGCGCCGAGGGAAGCGTCTACTTGGGAGCTGACCTGTTCACAAAGTACTTCCACCCCCGCCATGGCATGCGCCCCTCGCCCAGCCACCCCCTCCCCCCTCAGGCAGAGATGACCACACTCAGTCCTCACGTTAGAAATCGGGGCCCTGGAGCTCAGAGAGTTTCCGCAGCACACGGGTCACATAGCCGGGCCCCCACCCCAGGGTGTCTGACTCTGAATCCGATCTCACACACCCACCGCACTGGCTGCCCAGGATGAGCCTTACTGTTTCAGGAAAGGGGGGGAGCGATGGCCCAGGGGAGGCAGGTCAGCTCCCAGGAGACGATTCCTCGAGTGCTCAGGCCCCATGGCCTCTCCTCTTGCTCAGTGCCTTGGTGTCCTCGCCTGGAACATGGGGAGATGCCGGCCATTTCCCACTCTGCCTAGGCTGGCTAGGGAGAGAGAGGGGACCCTTCCAAAGCCAAATGGTCCCTCCCTCATCTCTTGGTGGGACTGACCCAGCCCCCCAATTCAGGGCCCACCCTGGTCCCCCATCACCCATTGCAACCTGACACCAGGACTCGGGAGGGGAGAGAAGGGGGGTTTGGGAATTATTGAAGCTCTAGCTTACCGACATGGCCAGGCCGATGGCGGGGCGGGAGTGCAGGGCAAACTCGAAGGGGACAGGAAAGCAGATACGGAGCCAAACTATAGTGGATTTCAGGACAGAGTGGGCTGTACCAGACACCCCGTGTGGCTCTGGGGGCGGGGAGGGGTCGGAATGGCAGGTGGCCCTGTGCTCAGACCCTCAGACCGCCCCAAGCTCCTGTTCCCATCAGTCCTCTCAGCTCCTTTCTGAGTCTTCAGTTGGCAGAAGCCTCGGGCTGCACTCTGAGCCCCCAAGATCAAAGACCGTGAGCTGGGTCTTGATGAGCACCTCACCCCCCACTTCCTGCAGGTAGATTAATTTCAGTCCCATCAGGAGGCCCCGGAAGCCCTCCGGCCTGTCCCTCCGCCCCTTCAGTGCCTCCCTGACGTGTGGGTTCCTCCTCCGTCCCTCCCTGCTACCCACCCTGAGGTTAAGGTGACCAGACGTCCCGCTTTTGGCGGGACAGTCCCGATTTTTAACAATTTGTCCCGCGTCCCTCGGCATTTTAAAAAAGTCCCGATTTGGGACTTTTTTAAAACGCCGAGGGACGCGGGACAAATTGTTAAAAATCATGACGTCTGGTCACCTTTAGGTGCGAGTTTCAGAGACACTGCGCTCCCCCAAGGCCACTGAGTGCTTGCAGTCTAACCGTGGCCTCCTGCTACTATTCTTTTCTTTTTTTAAAATATATATTTTTTATTGATTTTTTACAGAGAGGAAGAGAGAGGGATAGACAGAAACATCGATGAGAGAGAATCATTGATCAGCTGCCTCTTGCACACCCCCTACTGGGGATGTGCCCGCAACCAAGGTACATGCCCTTGACCGGAATCGAACCTGGGACCTTTCAGTCCGCAGGTGGACGCTCTATCCACTGAGCCAAACCGGTTTCGGCGTCCTGCTACTATTCTTAAGTGGCAGGAGATGGGAGTGCCGCTCTCCCTGATGGCTGTCACATCCCCCTCTGCTGAGTGTGAACCTGACCACCAGCCCCTCCCCTGGGCCCGCCAGGGAAGGCAGCGCCATCGGGGTGGAGAACCTGGGGGCTTAGCTCAGATCCCTGCCCGGCGGAGACAAAGGTCCGGTCTGTGTCTCGGGGTGGGTTAATTGGCTGCGGGCTTGAGTTTCGTGTTTTCCTCCCCTCACCGGCAGGTCCTTCCCCCAGCCTCTTCCTAACAAACCTGTTTCAGGAGCGGCTGCTGCCAACCCCTCCCCAGACCTTCCCTGCAGCACAGGCGCTGGCTGCCCCAGAGATTACAGGGTATTGTCTGGTGGAGACAGGATGCTGGGGGGGTGGGGGGCTCGCCCTGGGACCCGGGCTTGGAATGCGAGACGGGATCCAGCTGTGGGTTGGCTGTCTCCTCTCCCCCACCCACCGCCCCTCCCAGCCGGCCGCCAGGTGCTCCGGTGGAGAGAGACACAGCCTGTTTTCCCGAAGAGGAGGGAAGAAAGGGGCAAACGGAGGAGAGCCAAGACTGGGGGTGGGCGCGTGGGGAGGGAGGAGGGAGGGCAGGAGAGAGGAGTCGGGAGGTCTAGCTGACCCGTGACCACCACCACCACCCCTTCCGGCATTGCCCAGGTAGCAGGCCCTGCAGTCCAGGTCCTGGACCGAGAGGGGCGTGCTCCCTTCCCCCACTGCCCTGGCCAACGCTGGGGCGGAGCGGTGATCCCTCTCCGAGCCTCAGTTTCCCCTTCAGCAAAAGGAGCACATTGAAGGGGCCGGTGGGCTCACTGGACGGGAGGAGGGGGCTCCCGAAGCAGCAGGCCCTGAGGCAGGGCTTCCGAGATTGGCAGCGAGGACTTCGTGGCAGGCAGAGCGGCCTCAGCATCCCCTTGCTTAGAGGTGTCTGCGGGCAGGGCCAGCTATCGGCTTCCGTGTAAGAGGCCCGGGGCCGTCCGGGGCTGCTGGGATGCGGGGAGTGGATGCTCCCTGACACTCTCCTCCGTCCCCGGTCTCCGCACTCGGCCCCGCCCCTCCCCTCAGGGAAGGAAGTGCCGGTCCTTTCCCCCCTGGTTGGCATGGAGGAAACCAGGCACTAGGCAGCGTGCTCCTGGCAGGAGCAGGCGTCCCTCCCCGTGCCCTCCCCTCCTGTCCCTCGCATCCCCCACCCCCTTCCCGCTGTCACTCTCTGGCTGGGCTTCCTTTGCTCCTCACTCCGCTCAGCAGCTCAGCGGCGGTGCCTCCGAAGCAGCAGAGAATGCTCTTGGGTGAGTACGGAGGGCAGGAGGGCACAGGAGCCGGTGCGAGGGGGCCTGGGCACCAGGAGGCCTCTTCCCCCACAGCCCTGTCCCTTTCCCGCGTTTGCTGGCTTCCAAAAGTTGTCTGTTGAGAGACTCCCAGGGGCAGTGGACTCTTGGTACGTTTTCCTAGTCCCAGGGCTGGGCAAGGGAGGCCCCCCCCCCCCACCGTCTGGCTGGGAACAGAGGTGGGGGCAGGAGTGGCAGGAAGCCCTGGGGAGCCACAGGCCACCCTGCAGGAGGGAGTGTGCCCCACGTGGGGCCGAGGAGCCTGCATCGAACCTTCCTTATAGCAAATCACACCCTTCCCCTGCCTCTGAGAGCGCCCGGAGCCTCCAGGCAGTGTTCGGGGAGGGCGTCGTTACTGCCACAGAGACAGACAGACAGACAGAGGGAGGCCGGCAGAAATCCGGGGTGCTCCTGCCTGAGGCCCCGCCACTGCGCTGGGGTCAGCGCGATGGCCCCTTTCTCCCTGGTCTGGCACACCTTTCCACACTGGGGGTATCCGGCTTTCTCTGAGGGAGACAGCCATTCCCGTTATAGGGGGGCTGTGGGGAACCCCTCCCCTGGACTGGAGGCTGGGACAGATGGTGACTGGGTTTGGAGGTCTTCCTCCAGCACGGGAAGGAGGGAGGCTGGAACATCACCAACCCCCCCCCCCCCTGCCCAGTGCTGGCTCACCCAGAAGCGGATTGGGGGCCCTGGAGAATGTGGGGAGGACCCCCTGGACTTGGTGGGAGTAGGCAAGCAGGGGGTCTTGGTTCAATCTTCCATTCACTGCCTCTGGCTCTCCCTCCCTCCTGGACCCCCTCTTCTTTCGCAGAGTATTGGTTTTATCTGGGATAGAAACAGCAACTTGACTATTTGAGGTGTGTGTGTGCGTGTGTATGCCCGGGGTGGGGGGGACCATACACCCATCTGTCCCTATGGCCTGTGGGAGAAAGAGACTCTGGGTCTGGCTACGGGAGCTTGCGTGTATGTCAGATGCATCTGATTTTGTAAGCGGGGTGTGTGCGCACACCCACCTCTGGGTGAGGGTGTCTGTCTACGGGCCTCTGTGCATACACATCTCGGTGCCTGTGTGTGCTGCTGCGTGCCCGTGTTTAGCATTGTCCGTATATGCCTTTCCAGGGTCTGTGCGTCCTCGCGTGTCTGTCCCTCCGGGTATACGTGATCTGCGTGCCTCTTTGTTGATCTTGCCCGTCTGTGTGTACGTGCACGCTCACGCGTGGCCTCTGGACAGCAAGGGCAGCTGTCTCCGCGTGGGTCCCACCTCCGCATGCGAACACATCAGTGTGCGTAGACAGTGTCATCCTGGGGAGGTGTGTGTGTGCCTGTCGCCATCTGCGTGTGGGCCTGTGGGCCTCACGCTGTATGTCCCCGTGCTTTGCTGTGTGTCTTTCCCGGTGTGGTTCCCCCGGAGCCTCTCCCGTGGGTGGCAGCCAGGGGGATGGTATTTCATGAGCCCGCCGCTCTCCTTTCCCGCCCCAGCCTCAGTGAGGCCCCCGGGGGTGAGCTGTTCTCCGCCACGCAGTCCGATTTGTTCACGTTTGACCGGAGAAAAAACCTCCCCTCCTGAGGAGCCACCCAGGGAGCCATGGGTCCCAGATAGGACCCCTGGAGGGATGCTCTGGGTCACTGAGCCACGGCGGCTGTTCTGCTGCCAGCTGCCACAGAGAAGACCCTCCACACCTGACCCTCTTGTGGGTGCAGAGTTTTGTGGGGTCAGGCTGGGTGGTGCCATCCTGGGGCAGGTGTGGGGGGCTGTGGTGTCTCCCTTCATTAGCATGTCCACACGCCAAGCAGTCACACGTGTGTGCATGTGCCATGACTCACGCATCCTCACAGCGGCCCTGGAGGCCAGGGCTTGCAGTGAAGGTCAGAGGCAGACAGGGGGTGGCCCAGAGCAGAGCTGTGTGAGGGGAGCTCAGGGGGAAGCTCCCAACAGCCCCCAGAGAGGCCCTGACCTCAAATCCATGTGTGGCTAGGCCTTGTGTGGGAGAAGGAGTGGACCTAATTACTGTGAGGGGCTGAAAGGCATTTGGGGTGACTTTGTACTGACTGAGGGGAGGCTGAGTCACCACGTGCCCTGGCACCCCCTCTTCAAATGACCTCCATTTGGTCCTCAGACCTGCCCTGCCCTCTCCTCCTCGCCTGGCTGCACTTCCCACTTCATGGATGAGGAAACTGAGGCTCTTAGCTTAGTGTCCAGCCCAAGACCTCTTCCCTGTCAGCAGAGCTCCCCTGCAGGCCTCCAGACTCCACGTCTTGGAGGGCTGGGGTGCCCGAACCCACATTCCTCCTGCGGGGAGCCCACACCGTCTCTTCCCGCCTGGCCTGAGATCCAAGTCGCAGGGCCTTCCAGCAGCAGGCACTGCCCCCAGCCCCGCCCCTCCCCGCCCCCCTACCTCCTCTCTACCCTGGCCTTTGTGGACTGCTCTGCCCTTTTAACTTCCGGTGCTCTGCCAGTCCCATTGCCTGGAATGCCTTCCCCTGCTGTGAAAACTAACCTCGGGGGAATCTCGGGCTTCCTGCCTGCCCCTCCGCGATCCCTCAGCACCTGGGGCGCAGCTCTCAGAGCACCTGCCAGACTGCAGCCTCCATCCGGGGCGCTCCCCCGGGTTTGGCTCTCGGTCCTGAGCTCTCACCTGGGAGCGCCCTGGGACTCTGCAGGTGGCTGAGGAGTGATGAGTCCTGGGCCTCCCGCCCCAGCATCCTTCCTGCCGTCTGGCCTCATAGCTCCGGCCGCGGCGGCTGCGGCTGGGATGGGTGAGGGTGACCCACGGCAGGTGGGCGCGGCCAGGTGAGCCCGGGGTTAGGGTGTGTGTGTGTGGTGCGGGGGGAGGGTCGCCACCTCCCAGCCCGCGTCCCCGGCCCTGTGCCGGCTGCTGGCGCCTCTTCGCCGCGGTTACCGCTAGTGGCTGCTGTCGCTCGGTGCAGCCCAAGGAGACCGCGGCCAGAGCGTCCACCGACCACCGGCAAGATGGTGGCTCCCGCGGCTCCGTGAGTGTGTGTGTGCGGTGGGGAGGGGGTGGGGGCGGCGGGTGTGTGGGCAGAACGGGGTGGGCCGGGGGCCAGCGGGCAGCGTGGCTCCTCCAGAGCTGCCTGGCAGGGGGCGGGCAACAAGGTTCCCCGGGCCAGTGGGGGTGGGCGCCCCAGATGACCCATCCGAGGGCTCTTCCACCCTGTGCCCCCCCCCCCAGAAGTTCCCCAGCCCTCAGGGTCCCCACCCCAGGGTGACAGGCCAGGCGTGCAGTCGCCCACCTCTCCTCTGCCTGGACCATGGACTCTCAGTGGGGTCCTAAAAGGAGCCTGAGGAGCAGGTTTGGGACCACCGTCCTGCGGCTAACTAAACCCTATGTTTGAGGCTTATGTGCCGGTGGAGTCGGGCTGGCAGACCTACACACCGGGGCCCCAGGGCCCACAGGCTGTGCCTGCTCCCATCGTGCTGTCCAGGGCAGGAGAGGCACCAGGGACCTGGGTCTGAGACAGGGCAGCCTCGGACCGCACCCCCTCAGCCTGGTTCCCTCCGGCTGAGGTGGGGGGACCGCAAAGGCTTCGGTCTTGTTTTGTGTTTTGAGTGGCGCTGCCCCACAGAACCCTCTGGGATGCGGTGCATGTTCTCTATCTCGGCTGTCTAATGCAATAGTCACATGTTGCTATTGAGAATTTGGAGTTTGGCTAGTGCAGCTGTGGAACTGAATTTAATTCTTTGTTCCTTTAATTCCGATCCGTTTTTAACGGCCACTCAGGCTAGCGGCTAGCGCATCAGACAGCGCAGTTTCGGAGTCTCCATCTTTCCGTGTATCCTTCCTACCTACTCTTCTGGTCTTTTATCAGAAGCAGCCGAGGTCTGATAGTCCTCCTGTCCCCCCTGCAGGAGGGGGCAGGGGAGCCCGTTCCCAGGGGCCTGGATGTGACGCACCTCCAGAAGGGCACCACCTTGGCCTTGCGCCTCCTCCCCTTTCAAAGACCCTCTGGCGATGGGCTGGACAAGGTCACTGAGTCACAGGATTCTGGGAGGAAAGGATGTCAGAGGCAGCTTTTTACCACCCAACGGTGCCCAAGAGCCCACTCCACTGAGAGCTCATGCTTCCTTATTCGTTCACCCCCCCAAATTTTGCCAAGCACTGTTCCCTTCTCCGGTGTTCCGTCACCAGAGAGAGAGAGAATATACCAAGCCATAGGTCTGCACAGAAATACGCATATCTGTAAACTATGGGGGATAGTGACCACAAGAAGGGGACTTCCTAGGATCCCACCATTCAGAAGCCTCCTCTGAAGAGGGGACAGTTAAGCTAAGACCAGGGTGGAAGTGGAGGCTGGGAATATTCTGGAAGAAAGCACAGCTTGAGTGCAGGCCCTGAGGATGGAACCTGGCCCCCTGGAGGAGCGAAAAAAAGGCAGGAATAGCTGGAAAGGGAGGGAAGGACAAGTGGCTGCCAGCTCTTATTTGGCAAAGGATGCTGGCACTGACCCAGAGCAACAGGCCGTCATGGAGGGGTTTCAAAGCAGCTCAGTTAACAAGAGTCCCCTCTGGCTGCTGGGGTTTGGGTGGCTCAGAACCCAAAGGGCCACCAGAAAGCAACCGGCATAGTCCAGGCAAGAGGTGAAGGGGGCCTAGATGAGGAAGGTGGCAGAGGCATGGAGAGAAGGGATGAGTTGGAGGTAGCTTGTGGAGATGGAGTCAGCAGGCCCTGTGGATAGACCAGGTCCCGGATGTGAAAGAGAGAGGGTTTAAGGGGCACGTTTCTGACCAGAGCACCTGGGCGGGAGGATGGGCCCTTTCCTGGACTGGGGACAAACTGGGAGAGGAGCAGAGTGAAAGTTCCATTTGACAAACCAGGAAGGTGGTTGGACGGAGAGATGTGGTGTCCAGAGGAGTGGCCCTGACCGGAGTTGTATGTTTCGGAGTGGCCAGCAGAGATGGTTCTGAACGCTCTGGACAGGTTGAGGTTGGAAAGAGGAGGTGGGGAAGACAGCATAGGCCGAGGAGAGGCTGATGGGAAAGTGTGGTGTGTGTGTGTGTGTGTGTGTGTGTGTGTGTGTGTGTGTGTGTAGGAAAGGGATCTCCGGAGAAAACCCAGTGGCCCCAGAAGCTCAGCTTTGTGCTAACTTCCTTCTAATGAAATAAATGACTGTGGTCTGGCGGGAACAGTCATCCTTTGGCAGCCAATCAGGAGGCCTACGTTTTTGCTCTGGCTCAGCCACAAATTATTCACGAGTCCTGAGAGCCACTCTGTCTCCAGGACTCAGTCTCTCCACCCATAACACGTGGTTGTATAGGTGGTGCCGGTCTTTCCAGCTCCCGACTTCTGGCATGCTGCGGCTGTCTGCACTCTATAAAGCCCTGTCCTGGAAGGTGGGGCTGGGGCTCCCGTACCTCCCCACTTTGGACAGTATCCTATGGCCCTTTGCATGATCCCGCCCACTCCCAATAGCCCTTCCCCGCTGGGTGCAGGCCACCCCTCAGCTGGGCAGCGCTCTGTGGGCAGTGTGAATCCTCGGTGGACTCCCTAACACACCTCCTTTGTCTCTTTCGCCTCCAGTCTGCCAGCAGCAGAGCAGGAATAAACCTTCCTGGCTAAGTTAGACGGATGGTCCCCAGTAGCCAGGCGGGTGCCCTTCTCCTGCCTCCCCGCCAACTCCCCTTGTCGAGGGACGCGTGGCTCTGTGCATGGGGGAGGCCGGGAGTGAGAGCACCGGGGTGGGAGTTGGGGTGCCCTGCCCCTCGAGCAGGAATGGTGCCCCCGGGGAAGAAACCGGCGGGAGCGGCCTCCAACTCCAACAAGAAGTGCAAGCGTTACTTCAACGAGCACTGGACGGAGGAGTTCTCCTGGCTGGACTTCGACTGCGAGCGGAGGCTGATGTTCTGCCTCGAGTGCCGCCAGGCCCTGGTCCGGAACAAGCACGGCAAAGCGGAGAACGCCTTCACCGTGGGCACCGACAACTTCCAGCGCCACGCCTTGCTGCGCCACGTGGCCTCGGGGGCTCACCGCCGGGCGCTGGCCACGAACCGGGGCCGGCCCACGTTTGAGGGCCAGGCGGAGCACGGAGGGGCCTCCCCGGGCCCGGCGCCCACCCCTCCCTCCGGGGGCATCAAGGCGGAGGTGGACCCGGCCAAGGTGGCCGTGCTGACCACGGTGTACTGCATGGCCAAGGAGGACGTGCCCGACGACCGCTGCTCTGCCCTGCTCGAGCTGCAGAGGTTCAACTTGTGCCAGGCGCTGCTGGGCACCGAGCGTGGCGATCACTACAGTCCCAGGAGGGTGAGGGACATGCAGGTGGGTGGCAGCCAAGGATATGGGGGAGGCCTTGGGGAGGGAGGACATGGAGCCCTCGGGCACAGGGCCAGCATGCCAGGCCCCTGGGCGCCAGCCAGAGAACTTCATTCATACCTCCGCCCATCAGAACCCTCACTGAGAGCGCTGTGTGTCTGGGCTCGGGCCAGCTGCTGAGAACACAGCAGCGAAGCAGCCAGATCGGGCCCTGTCCTCAGGGGCCCAGGGCCCTTCCCCTCACCACCTAGGCCAGAGACAGCAAACTGGTGGGCTTCACTGGCCCACAGAAGTGTTTTTGTTCTTTTTATTTATTTATTTTTTTAAATCCCAAAACTATCTTTTCCATTGATTTTTTAGAGAGCGTGAAAGGGAGGGGTGAGTGGGAGAGAGAAGCACCTAAGTGAGATACATTGATTGGTTGCCTCCTGCTCATGCCTCTACTCAGCCAAGGTATGTGCCCTTGACTGGGAATCCAACCAGAGACCCTTGGGTCCAAGAGCCAGTGCTTTAACCACTGAGCAACCAGCCAGGGCTGTTTTATGGATTTTAGATAGAGAGGCAGGGAGAGGGCAAGAGAGAAATATCGATCAGCTGCCTCCTGCACGCCCCCTACAGAGGATGAAGCCTTTCATCCAGGCCTGTGCCCTGACCAGGAATCAAACCAACGACCCTTTGATGCATGGGATGATGCTCAACCAACTGAGCCACACCGGCCAGAGCCACAGTGTTTTTAAACATGTTTCATTAGCTTCCAAGTTTAACAAAACGAGGCATTACATGTGAACATCTGGATTTGTAACTTGTACCGAAAAGCCAGGTCCCCGTGCTCTCGGGGCATGAAGAGGTGGAGTTGGGGAGCGAGGATGGACTTCCCCAGTCCCTCCGTGTTGTCCCTGGCCCACCCTGAGCTCAGTATTACCCACATGGCCCCTGGGGGCATGCACGTTGCAACTCTGTCCTAGGTACTTACCAGCGGTGTGAGCCCCAGGGGCTGGGGTGGGGGAGGGGGAGTCACTCATCTTACAGAGAGATGGCAAACAGACAAGCAGAACACACCTCGGGGGCCTTATGCCACTAGCCAGGAGTCAGGAGTGAATATATCGATCGGTTAATCCCTGGACAGCAGAGAGGAGGGAGAGCCCCAGGAATAAGGCAGACTGGGTGATGCTGTAGAAATACACACACACACACACCAAACTCCATGGAGCTTTTACGGTTCGTAAAGCGTTTTTCATTTATAAGCACAAAAACGAAAAGTTGTGTTTATAATTCACAACCACCTCTGGAAGAGAGGATGGGCCTGGTTTTATTTTATTTTTTATTTTTCTTAAAATATATTTTATGGACTTTTTACAGAGAGGAAGAGAGAGGGCTAGAGAGTTAGAAACATCAATGGGAGTCACTGACCAGCTGCCTCTTGCACGCCCCCTACTGGGGATGTGCCCGCAACCAAGGTACATGCCCGTGACTGGAATCGAACCTGGGACCTTTCAGTCTGCAGGCTGACGCTCTGTCCACTGAGCCAAACCGGTCGTGGCTAGCCTGGTTTTAGAGCTAAAGAGACTGAGGCTCAGAGAGGTGAAATGGCTTGCCCAAGATCGCACAGCCAATACGTGGCAAAGCTAGGATTCATCCCTACGTCTGTCTGACCCCAACGCCTGTGCTCCCCCTGGACTGTCTGCCTCCCCTTCTTGGGACAAGCCTAACTCTGCCCTCCCTCCCTTCCTCTCTCTGGCCTCCCAGGTGGCCATCGCCAGCGTCCTGCACACAGAGGCTTGCGAGGGCCTGAAGGTGTCCCCGTATGTGGGGCTGGTGTTGGACAAGACCAGAGACTGGCCCGAGTCCCACCGTCTGGCCTTGTTTGCCACGTCGGTGTCCCCCAGTGACGGCCAGCCTGCCACCACCTTCCTGGGCAGTGTGGAGCTGCAGGAGGGCGAGGACACTGCTGGCCAGCTCCTGGACATCCTGCAGACCTTCGGCGTGTCTGCCGCCAAGCTAGCCTGGCTCAGTTCAAGTCTCCCCGGCGACTGCCTGTGGGGGAGTGTGGGCCCGCAGCTCCGGGCCGCCTGCCCACTGCTCACCGAGCTGCACTGCCTCCCCGGCCGGCCAGATCCTGAGCCCCCTGCCTACCTAGGGGAATACGAAAGTGTCCTGGATGCCCTCTTCCACCTCCATGGTGGTCCCAGTTCCCACATGGTCCCTGCACTTCAGGCAGCCCTGGACCTTGCAGACATCGACTTGGCAGGACCACGGCCAGTGCCCTGGGCCTCCTCGCTGCCCGTCGTGGAAGCAGTGGCTCAGGCTTGGCCATGCCTGGTGCCTGCACTGGAGGCCTCTGCCCCAGCCTCGCCCACAGCTAGGGCCCTGGCCCTCGCCCTGCGCCAGTTCACCTTCGTGGCCTTCACCCACTTGCTGCTGGACGCCCTGCCCTGCGTGCAGAAGCTCGCCCTTGCCCTGCAGCGGGAAGACCCACCCCTGGCCTTGCTGCAGCCCCTGGTGATGGCAGCGGCGGCCTCCCTCCAGGCGCAGCGGAGCTCCGGGGGCGCCCGGCTCCAGGGCTTCCTGCGGGAGCTGGCGCCCTCCAGGCCCGGCCTGGGCGGTGAGCGCTGCGCCTACCGCGGCCTGGAGGTGGTCGGCTACTCCGAGGCTGCGCTCCGGGACTTGGAGCAGCTGCGGGGGGCCTTTCTGGACTCCATGCAGAAGGGGCTGCGGGACGCCTACCCCGGGCCCTCGCTGGAGGCCGTGGCCGCCTTCTCCGCGATCTTCGATGCCCGCCGCTACCCGGAGACCCCCGAGGAGCTGGGCGCGCACGGCGAGCGGGCGCTGCGGCGGCTGCTGCGCGCCTTCGCCCCCGCGGTGGTGCGGCCGCGCGCGCTCGGCCACTTCGCGCTCTTCAAGCGCCTGGTGCGCGGCCTCGGGCGGCCGGGCCCGCGCGCTCTGTGCGCCCGGCTGGCGTGCGCGCGCTCCGAGCTGCACGAGCTCTTCCCCGACTTCGCCGCCCTCGCCGGCCTGGCCTTGGCGATGCCCGCGGGCGCCGGCCTCCTGGAGAAGGTCGGCCGCAGCAGGGAGCTGCGCTGGCGGTGGGGGCAAAGCGGGGCCGCCGGGGAAGGCCGGGGCGACCCCGTGGTCAAGATCGCCGTGGATGGCCCTCCGCTGCACGAGTTTGACTTTGCACTGGCCGTGGAGGTCTTAGAGAGCGGGTGGGCGGAGGGGTTGCTGGGGTCGCAGCTCAGGTGAGGGCGGCCGCCTTCCCTCTCTACCCGGCCAGCCTGGGGCGCTGGGTACGCTAAGGGCCAAGCCAGCCTTGCCCATGCTGCATCCGGGCTGACTTACTGACTCCGTTCGCCTTCCCTGTGCTTCCTCTGCTCCACGCTGAGGACTCGCCCAGCCCTGTGGGCTGTGGGCTGTGGAGGAGGGACGGGCCCAGGGGTGCCTGGGCAATGGGCAGAGATGCTAGGGCCTGGGGCACCCTAACTCTTGCTCCTGACAATTCTAGAGTTTAGTGAGGAGCAGCTCACCCTTTTTTTCCTTTGGATTCATCCCAAGTTTTGGCCCTAAAACTATTGGGGGAAGGGTTCTTGTTTGGAGGCAGGAAGACTGGGGCTCCAGAATGAAGGGATTGGGGGAAAGAAGGATGGGGTCCTTGCCTTTCTCAGCCCCACTCCAGGCAGCGCTCCTTCTCTCCAGATCCCACTGGAGAGCAGACCACTGTCCTTGTTTCTTCCTTCCTTTCTTTTTCTTCTTCTTCTTCTTCTTCTTCTTCTTCTTCTTCTTCTTCTTCTTCTTCTTCTTCTTCTTCTTCTAGAAATGGAACTGGATGCGAATACTGTGTCTTTTTTAAAATATATATATATATATATATTGTATTGATTTTTTTTTTTTTACAGAAAGGAAGAGAGAGGGATAGAGTCAGAAACATCGATTGAGATGAGAGAGAAAACATGAATCAGCTGCCTCCTGCACTCTACCTACTGGGATGTGCCTGCAACCAAGTTACATACCCTTGACCAGAATCAAACCTGGGACCTTTCAGTCCGCAGGCCGATGCTCTATCCACTGAGCCAAACCGGCCCCGGCTGTCCTTGTTTCTGGCACAGCACAGCACTCTGGGGGCAGGTAACACTTCAAGAGAGGCAGTGGTGCCCTCCCTCCTCCCACCAGGGCTACCTGAGGCTTTCATGTATATGACCATGTATATAGATATGTCAGCCTATAAATATGAAATAAATCTGTCCTATTTTTCATAACGTTAGCACATAAACCTAAAAGGACTTCTTTTTGTTTTGCAGGCATAGGGTCCAAAAAACGTCCCAAGTGAATTGGTCTTGTTACTAATTTTTTTCTTTTTTCAAGTCTGGTTGTTTTCCCAAGTTCCTTGCCTCAGACCTTTAAGACCAAAGACTATAAAACCACAGTGTTCCCCCGATTCCCACCCCCGCCCCCGCTTCCAGGCCTGGCCCAGGGGTGCCAATGGAGGGCTTTGTGCCTCCTGGGGGAAGCAGCTGGGGCCTCACCAGCGCTGGGGGACACGTCCCTTCAGATGTTAAGGGTTTCCCATCCTCCCTGACAGCCCTTGCTGGGCATGACGTGGGGATCGGGAGAGGGGAAGTGAGAAGGGAGGGGATGGCCTTACCCCGGGCCTCCTGGGTTTGGGTGTAATTTGCAATAAAGAGGAAACCCAGCTCCTGTGCGGTCTCCATGTGGTGTGTGTGTGTCAGGGGCCTGCCCTGACGCCTCGGTCCCCTCCCTTGGCCTGGCTGCCCTTAAGCATTCATCCGGGTTCTGTAAGGGTGGGAGGGTCATCCTTCTGGGCTGGGAGCCCTACGCTGTGGATTCCCTGCCTCTGCTGCCCCCGCCGTGGAGAGGAGAGGGCACAGAGGTGGGCTGGACTTGCCCTGGGCTTGGCCAGGGCTCCTTTGCGAAGAGGGAGACAGAAACTCTGTCCTGGCTTCACACCCAAGAAGCCCACCAGCTTCTTCTGGTTGTGGGGCTAGGGTTGCCCTGTGGCTCCCCGTTTCAGACCCTGCCCTTCTTCCTCCTGCAGCAGGCCCGGTGTCCAGCACCCCCAGCCCCCTGCTGGCCTCCCTGCCCCTGGCTGCCAGGCCCCTGCAGCCCCCACTGGACTTCAAGCACTTGCTCGCCTTCCACTTCAATGGCGCCGCCCCGCTCAGTCTCTTCCCCAACTTCAGCACGGTACGGGCCGGGCCGGCGGGCGGGGGCATGCAGCCAGGCCGGGGGTGGGCGTGGAAGGTGGGCTCCAATGGGCCGGTTATCAGAGGTGGGTCTAACCAGGAGCTCATTTTCCTCCAACGTCCCCAAGAGACAAGGTGCTCCCAAAATAGAGCCCCTCCCCCCCCACCCCAGGCCCAGCTCTCTGGGCAAGGGGAGGAGAACGATGGCCCCCCAATAACAGCTGCTGGGCCTGTAGGGTCTGTACTGTAGATCTCACTTGAGTTTTGGTATAGTGACTTCTCTGGATGACTTGTGTATGAGTGTGTGCAACTGAGTGTGCCTTTCTGTGTTAGTGTGTAAATCCATAGGTCTTTGTGCGTTGTTTGTGGGTGTGGATGTGTATTGGTGTCCCGTGTGTGTGTGTGTGTGTGTGTGTGTGTGTGTGTAAACAACTCTTTGTTTCTCGGTAGGTAATATGTGTTTCTGGGTATCTGAGAGGCGTTTTGTGTCTTCATGTTGACTGTTTTGGTGTGTGTCTGACCTCTGCGTGTGTTTTGTGTGGGTTGGGTGATGGTGCCTTTGTCTGTGCTTGTCTGCCACTGGCGTGTGTGTTATTCTGCATGTCTCTGTCAACTGTAGCTGTCAGCTCATGTGCTGTCTGTGTATTTCCGTTGTGTATGTGTGTGAAGAACAAGGGTGGTGAGCATGAATTAGATTTCACTACATGAGCCATAGGAATGCTCCCCCTTGTTAATTTTGAAAAATCAAATGCAGTCATCAATGAGCCCCACCCCACCCTGACCAGATGGTGGGGAATTCGGCTTCAGTCGCCATGCGGCATCCCTGCCTGCCTGCCTGCCCTCCAGTGTTGCGCAGAGGTCCCCAGGAACCGGACACATTTGGGAGGGTCCTCTGGTCTGAGGTTCCTGCTCTCATTGGCTGGCGTGCTCACTGTTCGGGCCCATGGACCCTCAGGAACGGGTGAACCCTATTGTCCTGATCGCTGGGGCCCTGCAGGCCATTCTCTGAGGCCCTGTCCCCTGCTGCCCGGCCCCAGTTGCTGTGGGAATTAGAACCTCTTTCTGTTCTCAGGGAAGTTCCCGAAACCATGCTTTTCTTTCCCTGTCTTCCTGAGAGAAGAGAACAGAAAGTTCTGGACAAGCAAGCCCAGATGGCTTCCACTTTTTGGCCCTGAGAAAAGAGAAGAAAAATTTATTTAAAATAAGAAAAAGACACACACATTAACATCCCAAAGAAATGATTCTACTACTCAGGGAACCCTCCAGCCTCTACCTGCTGTCACCTGCTCCATCTTGGTCCTCCGCCCCTCCCTCCCCTGCCGCCTCTGGCCCGGGCTTCTTCTCTCTCTCAGGCCCTGATCTCCCCAGACATTAGGTCCAGCACAAGGCTGGGTTACCGGAGAGGAAATTCCCACAGAGGGATTCTGTCCCCGCCCTGCTCTCCCTCCCCCCAACAATCTGCCGCCATATAGATTCTTGTGAATGAGAAAATAAAAATAAAAAACAGAGACCAGAGGCAGCAAGAAGTGCTAAGGTGACCACCAGGACATGGTCTGTTTCTTGAGATCATGGAGGTGACCTTGGCCATCCCCCTGCCTCCACGCAGAAGCCAGGCTGACAGAGAAGCCTGCCAGGGACGAGGCTGTTTCTCTTGTTGGGTCTAGCATCAGTAGGATGGTGAAGTTCTTCCTCAGGGTGACCGCTGCCCTCCTGGACAGCCGTTAGTTTGGGGCGTTTGGTACTGCCCCCTTCACGGGCCAGCCCCAGAGTTACTGTGCCTCCCCCTTCACAGATGGACCCGGTCCAGAAAGCTGTCATCAGCCACACCTTCGGGGTCCCTTCCCCTCTGAAGAAGAAGCTCTTCATTTCCTGTAACATCTGTCACCTGAGGTTCAACTCCGCGGTGAGAGGAGCAGTGGAAACACGCTGGGGAGCGGCTGGGCGGGGAGAGGGCCGGAGCTGGGGCTTCTGGGATCTGAACCCGGGCCTGGCTGACCCCAAGGCCTGCATCCTGTCTGCCTTAGCCTGCCCCTGGAGAGTGAAGGGGCCTTTCCCTGGCTTCTCAGGGAAGGTTTACCCTCCGTCCGGGCAGCTCTGGGATTTGGGGAGGTGCTCTCAGCTGACCTGTTCTAGTGAAGGTGCCCAGGGAGGGGCCTGTCTTTGCTGCATTTGGGAGCAATAAGCAGGGACCCCTGGTTGAAGGAGGGAGGACAGATATGGGGGTTCCTCCAGGCTCTCAAGTTACAAGTTGTGAACCAGCTGGACAGAGAGACTTCACTCGGAGAGAAGATCCGTGTGTTTATGCTGGGCCCCTTCACAGCCAATGCTCAGTAACGATTTGTTGAAAATGTAGGAAAGGGAAGAATGTTCTGGGGTGCACCTATCCCGAAGGATGGAGGTTGCCCGGTTTTCTCCCTTTGTGCATGTATAAACTTGGTAACTAACATCCATTGAGCACCTACTGTATGAACGAGGCACTGATCATTCAGGTTCTCCTTTAATTCTCCGTCCTGTGAGGTCGGTGTTAACGCAGAGTTTGAGTGAGGAAACTGAGGCCCAGGGAGGTGAGGTGACTTGCCCAGAGATGCACAGCTACTCAGTGGCTGAGTCAGAATTGAAAGCCCGGGGCTGCTTGCCTGGGAGCTCACCTCGGAGTGTGTGCTCCGTAGACCTCAGGACCATGCACGCACTGTGACGATGATGGCGGTGATGAGGATTCACTCTGACCCGCCCCATGCCCAAGGCCAGCTTGTGGACAGGACACGTAGACTCAGAGAATGAATGGTGACCTTATACCCTCCCCACCCCAGAACCAGGCCGAAGCGCATTATAAAGGCCACAAACACGCCAGAAAACTCAAGGCGATTGAAGCCGCCAAGAGCAAGCAGAGGCCCCAAACCCTGGCCCAGGATGGGACGCTGGTGTCCCCGACCCCGGCCGTGGCCAGCGGAGGCCCTGAAGAGCCGCAGCATAAAGGTCAGTCCTGAAATCTTCTCCCGCCCCCACGCCAAGTCTGGTTTCTGACGGGGGGTTGAGAGAGGTCTGATTGTTACGTGTGCTCATGCTGGAGTTTTCCTCCCGAGACAAGGCACAGATCACAGTGCACAGCTCAGTGAACCTTCCCGGCTGAATATATCGAGATGAAGAAACTTCTCCCAAGCACCCAGCAGCCCACCTTGGGCCCCTTCCAGGCACTACCTTGTATTAGTTTCGTAGGAACTATAATGACCACTCACTGGGTAGAAGTTTCTGGAGGTCAGAAGTTTGAAATCAGGGTGTCCACAAGGTGGCTTCCTTCGTGGGATGGAGAGGGAGGATTTGTCTTATGCCCCTCTTTGAGCCTCTGGCGGTTGCTTGGCATTCCTTGGCTTGTGGATGCGTCTTAGGTGACCCTGCTAGCGGTTCTCAATCTGTGGGTCACTCATCGGAAAACAGATATTTACATTATGATTCATAACAGCAACAAAATGACAGTTATGAAGTAGCAACAAAAATAATTTTGTGGTTGGGGGGGTCACCACAACATGAGAAACTGTATCAAAGGGTAGCGGCATTTAGAAAGGTTGAGAACCACCGATCTAGAGGGACGTGAATTTGGGGGTGACACTATTCAACCACCTACACCCCTCCCCCCAGGGTGACTACGATCCTGACTTCTCTGCACAAGGTTTTGATAAACTGTGTAGAATATAGGCTTTTGTTCATCTTTCATGAACATTCATGAGATTCTTCCGCGGTGCTGTGGTGGTAGCTGTACTTTGTTCTTTTCTGTTGCCATGTAGTATTCCATTGTAGGACCGAATGATTTTTAAAAAACCTATTCTATTGATGGGCATTTGAATAGTTTCCAGTTTCATGCTATTATGAATGGTGCTCTATGCACCTTTTTACATTTCCGTTTATTTAACAGCTAGTAAGTGAACTATCAGGGCCGTGAGGAGGGCTGAGGTTACTCTGCCCAACTTTTATGATTTCAGATGGGGAAACCGAGGCCCAAAGAGGCCCAGGTCTGCCCGGTGAGCTGGAGGGTAGAGTGGGTCTGGAATTCAGTGCTGGTCACCCCCGCACTAGTGACCCGTCCACTCTGCCACGCCACCCCCGATGTCAGTGCTTGAAACCACGGCCTGGAGAGTCAGCTCCGGGCTCACCCTCTTACCCAGCGCCTCCCACCTCCCCAGCCGTTCCTGCAGACCCTCCTCCGGGCCCCCCGCTCCAGCCGCCACGGACGCCCGACGCGAAGGCCGGGGAGCCCGCCCACGCAGACCTCTTGGACGCTGCCTCCTCTTCCTCTGCTTCCTCCTGCCCACCCTGCTCCCCAGAGCCCGGGACCGAGGCCCCGGGGCCCGAGCCGGCGGCGGCCGCGGTGGGAAGCGGAGTGAGTGGGGAAGGCAGGGGTGAGAAGGGGCGCCTCTACTGCCCCACGTGTAAGGTGACGGTGAACTCCGCCTCCCAGCTTCAGGCTCACAACACGGGTGAGTGTGCCCCCAGGTGAGTGTGCCCGCTGGCCGGAGCCCGCCGGCTGGAGTCCGGGGGAAGGAGAAGGGCGGGAGACTGCCCCTCACCAGAGGGGGGCGGGCTGGGACTTCTGGGCGCTTTGCTCAAGGACTTGGTAACCTGAAACACTGAGCTCGGTTGTTACTGGGCGTGCACTCGGGTCCTCCCACTAAGGCAGGGGTCTTCAAACTACGGCCCGCGGGCCACATGCAGCCCCCAGGGGAGTCTGATCCTGCCCGCCAGGTTTTTTGGGCAGTGAGCGCAGCCAAGGTGTTACAGTAGGAATTAGTAGTTCATATAGTCCGGCCCTCCAGCTCTCTGAGGGACCGTGATCTGGCCCCCACTTTAAAAAGTTTGAGGACCCCTGCACTAAGGCTTGAGGGAGCATTGAGGAGAGACACAAGGACTGGAGGGTCACTGCAGAGACCATAGGAGACACCGTCTCTCCCTCTCTCCTTAGCTCAGGCCAGAGGGAGGGGCTGAGACCAGAGAAGGAAGCTGGCCAGTTCCATTGCAAGAAGGCCTTCCCTGGGTGGGGGGGGGGCTTGAAATGAGGGGACCTTGTGGGGATGGAAAGAGGAGTCTCGTGTGTGTGTGTGTGTGGGGGGGGGGGTTGTATGTGCTGAGCAGCCCCAAAGCTAAAGGGACAGCCAACCTGGCCTGGTTTGGAGGGGTCCCCGAGGCCATGCAGCCCTCCTCGGTGCTGACAGACCTTCTTCTCCCCTCCCACCAGGAGCCAAGCACCGGTGGATGGTGGAAGGCCAGCGAGGGGCTCCCCGAAGGGGCCGGGGCCGCCCGGTGCCCCGGGGAGGAGCTGGACACAAAGCCAAGAGAGTGGCCGGGGGCCGGCGGGGCCGGCAGGGGCCCAGCCCCCCTTTCCACTGTGCTGTCTGCCAGCTCCAGGTCAACTCAGAGACCCAGCTCAAGCAGGTGGGAGAAGGGAGGCCGGGACCAGGGCTGGAGCAGGGGTGAGGGAGCGGGCCCAGTGCAGGGGAGGAGGAAGGAGGGAGCCGAGGAGAGGAGGTGGGTAGGGCAGGGCCAGGGGGAGGGAGGGGAGCCAGGCTGGTGGGACAGGGGACTCCTGGAGACAGAGGCCAAGTCTCACTGCCCCTCCCCGGGGCCACTAAGGGTGATGCCCAATACGTGTAGGTTCAATGTGCGAACTGTAGGTAGAGAAGGGTGAGCTAGTTAAGGACGATGGGGTGGTTGGGGGTCCTTGGGCTTCCTCATCTTGTTCCCAGTCTGTCTGTCTGTCTGTCCGTCCGCCCGTTAGCACCTGAGCAGCAGGAGGCACAAAGACCGCCTGGCCGGGAAGCCCCCCAAGCCCTCCAGCCAGCACAGCAAGCTGCAGAAGCACGCTGCGCTGGCTGTGAGTATCCTCAAGGTACCTGTCTCCGGGCAGCGGGGCTGGGACCCTGGTCAAGGGAAGGCGGGTGTGTGTGTGTGTGTGTGTGTCTGCTGAGCTGAGGCAGGAATAGAGCCACCCTTAACGAGGCTGCCTGGGGTGGGTTTTGGTTCCCTTGGGATCTGCCCAGAGGACTTTTCGGGAGGCGGGCCTGGGTAGGAACCTGGGCAAGAGTGAGGGGTGGGTGTGCCATCTCCTAGAAACCATCTCCACCTCCACCCAACACAGCCTCCGCCCAGGCCCATCCCGATGGGTTCCCTTCCTTGTGGGCGGGAGGACAGGTGGTGGAGAAAGCCCTCTAGAATGAAGGCTTGGGGGCGGGAGGGGAGGAGGGTTTAGTCTGGAACCCTCAGAGGCAGGGTATCCGGCAGCAGAAAGCCCAAGGATGGAGCGCAGGGCAGGGGCGATGCTCTGGGGCCAGGCTGTGTCCAGTCCTCTCTTTCTTCTCTGCAGTCTAAGCTGGCCTTGCAGAAGCAACTCACCAAGACGCTGGCAGCCCGCTTCCTGCCCAGCCCGATTCCCACCGCAGCTGCGGCCATCTGCGCCCTGCCCGGGCCCCTGGCCCTCCGGCCGGCCCCCGCCACAGCCACCACCCTCTTCCCGGCTCCCATCCTGGGCCCGGCTCTGTTCCGCACCCCAGCGGGAGCGGTCCGCCCCGCCACGGGACCCATCCTCTTTGCCCCCTATTAGCCCTTTTGGGGGGGCCAGGGCTGCCTTCCCAGCGGTCCCTTTCCCCACCCGCCCCTCCCCGGGACGCCTCCGTTCCTACATCCCACGGGGGAGGGGCTCCTGGCCAACCCAGGAAGAGATGGGCTGGTTGGAAGGGCTGGTGCCCTTCACTCCATCTGACTGGGGATTCAGCTATCACCCCCTGGCCCCAGGGCCATGCCCACCCTCAGTCCCCCAGCCTTCTAGTCCTGGGCTCCCCGCACTTCCAGCCCCATTGACAGGGAGCAAACGGAGAAATCCCCAAGATCTATGCAAAACCCCAGCCCCACGGTGCTCTCATTCCCCTCTCAAGACCTACACCCACAGGGCCGAAGGCCCTAGAAACCCTGTCTGTGACTGGCCCCTCCTCCCGTGCTCAGGGACGGCTTCTCTGGAGAAGGACACGGTGAGGGACGGGCTCTCAGCCGGAGTGGGTTCTAGGCAATCGACACGATGGCCATGGGGGCGCGGTGGGAGGCTGGAGGAGGAGGCAGCGGCCGCGCTGAGGAGGGGTGGGGGGCAGGGGGCACAGCCTCGGTGCTGGGAGCTCTCAGGGGCCTCCCAAAGGGATGGGGCTGGGACAGGGGTGGTGGTGACGTCCTGGCTGGGCCCTTTTAACAGAGGAAGTGACCAGTCCCCTTAGCCTTTTACCCATTTCTCCTGAACCCCAGCTTTGGGGAGGGGGGCCCTGGGGGTTTCCCTCAGACTATGGACCCGCTAACACTGAGTCCCCCCGGGCCTCCCACACAGAGAGCTTTCTCCTCTAGCTATCCAACTCCAACGGCCCCTCGCACAAGTCAGCTCTCCCTCCTCCCAACCGACAGCACCCCAAGCCTCCCTCACTGTGAAGCTGAGTGTTGGGATCCAGCCTGATAACCACAGACCCGTTTCCATGCTAACGCCACAACCTCCATCCTATCCCAGTACTGCCCCCCCCCCCCATACCCCACAATACGGGACTTTGCCAGTATCCACCTGTATCTTTAAAAAAAAAAGATATTTCCAATGGGACAATAAGGGGCGAATGGGAGGGAAAAAACTTTTTGATAACAGTTGTGGTTTTATTGTGTCCAATGCATCAATAAATGAACTTTAAGCCCGAGCCTACATATGCCCTCACTTGACTCGCCCAGCCTAGGACCGTCTGCCCCTGCTCACCTCTCCTGTTTGGGGGAGGGGCGGGCACTGGAGGTGGCCCGGCTATAGGGGCTCACCCGGGGCTGCGGTGCCCATCAGAAGCACAAGGGAGGCGGGCCCGGGAAGCTGTGGGTCATGAGCTCACCTGACAGCGTGCGCAGAGTGTAACCACCCTTCTGAGCCCCCGCAGATCTGTCCACTCCTGAGAAGTTACCCCTCGTCTGCCCTGTTCTTGTTCTGTTGAGGCATCTGAGGTAAAGAAGGGCTAGAGGAGCACCTTGTCCAGCCTTCACCATGGCAGCATAGGAACTGATTAACAGGTAAATCTATAAATAAAGTCCAGCCAAGAGCTGAAGACAACCACAGGAAGGCGTGAAGACCAGCCCCAGGGGGTGAGGCTCCCCACGGGGCACTAAAGCAGCCAGTCTGGCAACTAGAGTAGATAGTGCACTCCTGCCCCCTGGCGGTTGCCGGAGAGCAGTGTTCCAGCCTCCGGGGCCGGTAGGCATAGCACCTTGAAAGAGGGAGAAGGAAGGGGACAGTCAGCCGGCCGGAAGCCAGGGGCATTCTGAAACCACAGGGCTGGAGAGGACCTAGAAGGCCATCGAAGCAGCCCCTGTCGCTGTACAGATAAGAAAACTAAAGCTCAGAGAGAGAAAAAAAAAAAAAGGCCTTGCTGGGTAACAAAGCCCCTCGGTGACTCAGCCCAGTCATCATTCCCTTCCACCTCGACCAATGAAGCAGGAAGAGGAAGTGAAAACAATTGGGGCGGGAGGTCAAGTTGAAAATCACACTTCCCAGGAAGCTGGCTTCTTCCAGCCAAGGTGCAGACAGGGAAAAAGGCCAGGGTGCTGGGTGAGGAGGCACCCCTAACGCCAACAGGCACACGCATACGCGATACCTGGACGCCCTAACCCTGGAGTCCAGGCTGGTGCCGTGTGTGTGTGTGTGTGTGTGTGTGTGTGTGTGTGTGTAGCAGAAGCCCAGAAGCGTGGGACCCGTGATCACAACCAGACCCCAGACATGGCACTTCCATGGTGGTAGCTCTGCTTCCTGACCAGGGCAGGTGGAAGGGACCCTGACCCACATCTGCCCCCGGTCCCCAGAGGGGCAGATACAATGGAAGCTGGGGTGGAGGGAGAGGTTGGGGGCGCTAACCTAGATTATGTGCACTTCCCGGAGTTAGGAGGGAGCCAGAGCGGCCTGAGCCTGGGACGAGAGAGCTCCCCTCTCCCCTCAGCCCATCTTCCAGAGCCCCCGGAGCCGGGAAGGCGAAGACGGACGGCGGCTCTTCAGCCGTCCAGGGAGCCGCTGCCCTTGTTCTTGCGGCTGAGGGGGAAGGCGGACTTGCTCTGGGGCTGGGTCATCTTGCTGGCCAGGTAGACGAAGGGCTCCAGGAGGGAGCGGCGGTCCGCCACCGACACCTCCCACAGCTTCACCTTCTCCGACTTGGCCCAGTGCTGCGCCACGTCCGGGTCCACCCGCCGCTGCTCCTGCAGGTCGCACTTGTTGCCCAGGACCACGATGGTGACCTGGGGAGGAGGGACAGAGCAGGGACTTGTGGGTGTGCCGGGGGCCTTGGGGGTGGGTGTGAAGGCTGGCCACCACCCGGGAGTCCTAAGAGGAAGGGGGTTTTATTTTATTTTATTTTTTTTTAATATATTTTATTGATTTTTGTACAGAGAGGAAGGGAGAGAGATAAGAGAGCTAGAAACATCGATGAGAGAGAGTCATCGATCAGCTGCCTCTTGCACACCCCCTACTGGGGATGTGCCCGCAACCAAGGTATAATACATGCCCTTGACCCGAATCGAACCCGGGTCCCTTCAGTCCCCAAGCTGACGCTCTATTCATTGAGCCAAACCGGTTTCGGCGAGGAGGGGAGTTTTAATGGCTGATATCTCATCGCTTCCTGTATTAGGGACTATGAAGCGACGGGGAGGGAGACTGTTGCTTTCTCCTCTCCTTCCTCTCTTCAGATTCTGGCCTCCATCTGGCCCTCTCTCCGTGGGGTTCCATGACCAGCCCCGAATGGCCCATGCCTGCTCACGACCGGCAGTCAGTTCAAGTCTGGCTAAATAACACGAGGCAGCACTCCCACAATGCCCAACAGCTTACAAGGGGGACTTAACTACAAAAGACGCTGAAACCGGCTTGGCTCAGTGGATAGAGCGTCGGCCTACGGACTGAAAGGTCCCGGGTTCGATTCCGGTCAAGGGCATGTACTTTGGTTGCGGGCACATTCCCAGTAGGGGGTGTGCAAGAGGCAGCCGATTGATGATTCTCTCTCATCGATGTTTCTAACTCTCTCTCCCTCTCTCTTCCTCTCTGTAAAAAATCAATAAAATAAAAAAGAAAAGAAAAAAGAAAAGAAAGGCTTTCCTAAGTGAGAGTGTGGGGCTGGTAAGAAGAAGGACCAGTGGGGGCTTCCCGTGTTAGGCCGGGGAGCGCTTAAACGGAAGCCTTTTCGGTGGAGCTGCCTCAGCACGGGGCCACCTCTGTGGGGGAAGACGCCTTCCAGGGGCCTCGATCCCTCCTCCAGCTCCTCACCCACCTCCTAGGACATGAGTGAAAAACAGAGCCCGCCACGCCTCCCGGAGCCAGCCCAGGGCCCGCTCTCGCTCACCACGCACAGGGCCCCCGCACGCACCTCCTTCTTGTCCTTGGACTTGTCGATCTCCTTCTTGAGCAGCTCCACGCGCTGGAAGGACTCGCGGCTGTCGGTGCTGTAGACCAGGACGTAGCCGTCGGTGCAGGAGAAGCAGTGCCGGGGCAGCTCCGCCCCGTCCCGGAGGCCCCGCGTGTCGTAGAAGCGCACCTGCTCCCGCACCCCCCGGTCCGTCTCGATGGAGCCCACGTAGATGTCCTCCTGGGTCTCGATCATCTCAGAGCCTGGGAGAAAAGGACGCCGCTTCTTTGTAGGGAGCAGGGAGACGGGACAACCTGAGTGACCGAGGGTGTCCGGTCAGGCTGGCCGGACAGGGAGGGAGAGGAAGGTGGGGGCCGGGAGGAGGGGGCCAGACCGCATCCAGCAGGACTGGAATGGTTTGGGGGAACAGATATGTACCACGTGTTCACACCATGCTAAGCAAAAGTGAGCCTTGGGAGTCCCTCCTCCTTATCCCAGATACTGTTTCCTTCCTCCAGATCTCAGTGTTGTAGAGCTGGAGGGCATGCTGCAGACTGTACTCCAGGAGCAGATTTTGGTTTCTCTGTGTTATTAAATCCTAGTCCTTGTTCTTCGATTTCTTCCACCGTCCCCTCCCCATGCACGCCCCACCCCTCCCGCCAAACACACTCACCCACGACATGGTTCCCGTACAGAAGCTGCTCCAGGATCGACGTCTTGCCCACAGAGGCCTGGCCACACACCACCACCTTGCAGCTCTTCCCCATGCTTGGCCCCCAGCCTCACAGAGCAGCGGCACCCTGGGGAGGGGATCCAAGCAGAGCCCACGTTCTGAGCTGCACGGGGAGCCTCGGGGGTCCAGCACTGCCCTCTCCTCGAGTCAGGGTGTATGTTGGAATGATGTGTCTAACTCGCCCTAGCCAGTTTGGCGCAGTGGATAGACCAATGGCCTGTGGATAGACCACTGGCCTGAAGACTGAAGGGTCCCAGGTTCGATTCCGGTCAAGGGCAAGTGCCTTGGTTGCAGGCACATCCCCAGTAGGGGTTGTGCGGGAGGCAGCTGATCGATGTTTCTAACTCTCTATCCCTCTCCCTTCCTCTCTGTAAAAAATCAGTAAAATATATATTAAAAATAAAAAAAAAGAAGTGAAAGAGTCTAAGGAAAGAAAGGCTCCGGAAAGGAGACGGTTTGCCGCCCTTGGGCTGGCAGACCCAGAAGAGAGGGCTCAGACACAGAAACCCCTTCTCCCCAGAGACCTCGAAGGCATCCCAAAAGCCAGGCTTCCCACAAGCAGCCCCAGATTCCTCCAGAGAACAGAGATCGTTCCCCAAAGGGGTTCCAAACAGAACCCTCCGCGAAGGAAACTCCAGGTACAGACCCTCCTACCCCGCCCAAAGCGCCCCAGACTGAGCTCCACGACTAGCAGGTACCCCCAGAGAGAGCCCGGGGGCCTCCGCCACAGGTTTCCCCTCGAGGGGGCGCCCCCACCCCCATCCCCGGAGGAACTTACTGCGGCAAAGACCTGACACCCAGCTCCGCACCTGCCGGGCCCTCGCAGCGCCCCAGCCCGGCCCCAGGAGCACCGGGATCAGGGGAGGGGCAGCACGGCCGCCGGGACGCCTCCTTCCGGGTGCATCCGGGCTCTGTCCGGTCCCGCCCCGCAACCCCCAGCTTCTGTCCCCCAAGACGAATTCCGGCGGCAGGGAGCCGGCGCCGGCCGCCCAGCGCCCCCAGAGGCCGGCGGGGGACCTGACGCCCGGGGCCCGGACGGGCGGGGCGCGGCGGGGCGCGCGGGGCTCTGGGCTCCCTGGACGCGGGGCGCCGTTCTCTTGGTCGGATGCCCAGGTGTTCTTTCTCCTAAGGCTGCCGGAGTGCAGTGATGCTTCATTGATGCAATCGACTATTCATCCAGTGAATCGTGAGCACCGATTCTGTGCAGCTACAGGACCGCATACCTGGAAAAGGAGACGAGTTATTCACCCTCGCTGCCCGCTGGAAGGTCACTGCCTGGAGGAGCAGACGTCTAACCCAAACATGACGGCGCGGTGAGGGCTGCTACAGAGGGGCCACGGGGACACTGCAGACGTGGGGGCATTTAACGCGGGGGCAGTGGGCAGTGGAGTCCGTTATGTCTGTGTTGAGGTTGGAAGGACTTGGGAGAAAAGGATGAAGAAAGCATAGCAAAGTCCTAACCGGTTTGGCTCAGTGGATAGAGCGTCGGCCTGCGGAGTCAAGGGTCCCAGGTTTGATTCCCATCAAGGGCATGTACCTTGGTTGCGGGAATGTGCAAGAGGCAGCTGATTGATGTTTCTAGCTCTCTATCCCTCTCCCTTCCTCTCTGTAAAAAAAAAATATATATATATATATATATTTAAAAAAAGAAAACATAGCAGAGAATCATGGCATTTTTTTTCTGGAACTACAAGTACATGGGTTCAATATTGATGGTAGAACGGAACCAAATAATCAAAGGCCGAGTGTAGTAGATCAAAGGCTTCAAACTATATCCTAACAGCCAGGGAAAGCCATTGGTAGGTTTTCGTGCAGTGACATGGTCCATTTTTGCTTTTAAGGTCCAGTCTGGCAGAGGACTGAAGATTGCAGAGATGAGACCGAGGGGTGCCAGTGGGGAAACTTGGATACCATTCCAAGTTAAAAAAAGATATCAAGAGCCAGAACTGGGATGGAAAGATGATAGATTTGGGAGACTTTTGGTAAGAGAATCAAGATTTGATGCTAAGTTGGGAGTCAGGAGTGAGAACGAGAGAGGAATTCATGATGTTTTCCATCTGTCTCGTTTGATGAGCAGGTGAAGGATGAATCCATTCAACAAGATAAGGAGCTTAGCAGAAGAGAATCAAGTGCAGCATTTGTTGTTTTTTCTGTTGTGGAGGGCTGGGGAGAGAATGACAGTTCCATTTAAATATGTTAAGCTTAGGGATTTGTGAAACATCCAAAAGATACCACCAGTAGATAGTTGGACATACAGATCTGAACTCAGAAGAGAGATGTAGGTTGGAGATATCAACAGAGAACACAAAGTGGGAAGATGGTGAAGGACTATCTCCTGTATTAGATTGTAGACTGTGAGCCACTGGCAGGCAGGGCACGTGGTGAGTCTGTGTCCTCCCAAGCTAGAATAGGGTCTTGGGAGAGGGCAGGATAAATGACCTCTCTCTTCCAACCCACTGAGCCTTCCCATTCTCCCCTATCTAACCGTGAGTTTGGTGTCAGCTTCCTTGGCACTCTGATAGGCAGGGATCATGCAAGCAGCCTACGGACAATGGCATAGTTTTACTGGAGGAAGAGGATAAGATCCTTTTTGAGTTCCCTTGCCCCTTTATTAATTCCCCATATATCTCAAAAATTGTTTTTAATATATCTTTATTGATTTCAGAGAGGAAGGGAGAGGAAAAGAGAGATAGAAACATCAACGATGAGAGAGAATCATTCATCGGCTGCCTCCTGCACGTTCCCTATTAGGGATCAAGCCTGCAACCCAGGCATGTGCCCTTGACCGGAATCGAACCTGGGACCCTCCAGTCCGCAGGCTGATGCTCTGTCCACAGAGCCAGATCAGGTAGGGCTATGTCTCAAATTTTTAACCTCAAACTCCCCCAATTTAACCTCAGAAAACCCCAATTTAATTCAAGTCCACAAATATTATTGGTTTGGGTGAGGCTAAGTACCACAAAGATGGCTAGGCTGTGTCCCTGCCCTCGAAGAGTCCCCAGTCCAGACTGCATTCAGCAAGCCAAACGTGCTGAGCAGAGTGTTTACAAGGGGTGGGAATGCTGGGGACACCAGGGCAGGGACCTCACCCTGCGAGCTGCCTTATAAACTCCAGGGCACGGTCTGGGGCGCTGTGACACTCTTCCTGGGCCTGATGCTGAGATGGCACTCCCAGGCAGCTGACATGAAAGCAGCATCATAAAAGGGTCAGCGTCATTGGGGTGATGAACCAGCTGGTGCGTGGAGAGCCGGGGGGATGAAAGGCGCGGGGTGAAGACGCCCCGCGTACCCCAGGCTTGACTGGGCAGGGCTTCCAAGGGGCCGATGAAAGCTGGAGGAACCGGGCTCTTCTTGCCTTTCCCGGGAGGAAGCTGGGGACACGCTCCGAGGCCGGGAAGGCAGCGGCGGGGGGCTCTTTCCCTCCAGAGTCCTGGGTGACCGGGTCCCCACCCAACTCAGACCTCCCCTTCAACCTTACAGAAGACGCTCAAGGGTTGCTATGGCAACGGGGCTCCGGGAAGACTGAGGACAGCCAAGGTCTACGGAGGCGACACCCTCCTGTACCCCGTTTCGATCCACGGCCAAAGTGGCGCCCCCCACGCACAGGCACCGTCCCTGGGGCCCCGCCCCCGCGCGGAGACCTCCGTGGACCTCCGGGGGCGGGCGGCCGCTCTGGCCCCAAGCGGAGCCTCTCGCTGGTAGACGGGCCCGGGGGAGCCTCTCTGGGCACAGCGCCGCGGCGCGACTCGATGCCCCGGCCGGAAGTGCTCTTCTTCACCGCCGGCCTCCCACCCGGCTCTCTGGTCTAGGCGGTAAGATGGCGGCTACCGCGGAGTGCGATGTGGTAATGGCGGCGACCGAGCCAGAGCTGCCCGACGAGGAAGGAGCGAAGAGGTAAACCGGCGGACGGTGGCGTGGAAGGGGCGAGTTTTCCAGCTCTGTGGCCGTGGGGAGCCCGCCCGCGCCAGGATGCAGCTCCTGGCTGTTGGGGCGATGCCCCGCCCTCCGCGGACCCCCCTCCCGCTAGGCTCGCGACCCAGTGCGGATGGACCCCCTGAAGGGGCGCCCTCGGAGGTCGGGCCTCCCCTCCGGCCTCCGCCTGGCTGGGGAGTTGAGGCGCCGGTCGTTTCCCAGCGGAGGGGAGGGAAGGTCGCCCCTGCGGAGGAGACTTGGTCTCTGGGGGAATCCGAGGTCTGTTTCGGGGTGGTGGGGGAGGCGGCGCGGCGACCGTGACCCCCGCCTTAACTTGTGTGCATTGTCGTCAATCAGCTCTTGGCATCTCCAAAGCCCTGCTTTCCTCCTCCTCCTCCTCTTCTTCCTTAATTACAGCCCAGCGAGTACTGGTCCGGGTCCGAGGTGATTGTGTGTCTTCACCATTGGCCTGGCCAGCGCCCCCTCCCCGCAGTTACCCCGGAAAATGCTAGAGAGGAAGAGTGAGGGGCTTGTTTCATGCTCTGCACGTCAGACGTCCCTTCCTCCATCCTTCCGCCCCCCCTCCCGAGGAATACCCTCATTCTTCTGGGGACTATTATTCTCCTTAAATTAAGCAGCAGCAAGGGAGAGGGCAGCTGCTTGGGCGCTGTTGACGCTGCTGGGCAGCTGCAGTGGCTCGAGATGGCCAGGCCGGACCGGCCAAGGGAGCTGCTGAGTGAGTGTTTTTCGAGAACACTCTGGATTCTGGCTACCGCGGGGGCAGGTGGTTGGAAGTGGGGTTGGAACACAGTTGTGGGTGCTCACGCTCCCAATCCTGAAACAAAAATAACGAAAAGGTTCCGGAGAGGGCTCCCCGCCCCCCCCCCCCCCCCCGCTTTAAAAAAAATACATTGTATTGATTTTAGAGAGGAAGGGAAAGAGAGAGAGAAACGTCATTGATAAGAGAGAATCATTGATTGGCTGCCTCCTGCACGCCCCTTTTTGGGGATCAGCCGGCAACCCAGGCATGTGCCCTTGGCTGGAATCGAACCTGGGACCCCAATGCTCTATCCATTGAGGCAAATCAGCTGGGGCTGGAGCCCCTTTTCTTAGCCAGCTGCCCTGCAGATTAATTGATTACAATCCTCTCAGTCTGCTTCCCACATATTTCATACCTTCATACCAAGCCTGTTCATGTCTTCAGTCTGGGTGATTTGAGGTGATGCGGTAGGATTTGTGCATGAGATCTGAAGTCAGGATTCTGAGATATTTTTACTGTTTAAGTTAGGAACATGGAGCGATTGAGTGAGGCGGAATGAGTAGATATCAAAAAATAAGGTGAGTTACTGCAGCCAGTGTTCCACGTGCCTGGCCTGCTGGGAGCTGAGGCTTGACCAAGTGTAGTAGGTCCCTGGGCTGTCAGAGAACTCGGGATACCAGCGTCTGGTGGCCTCAGGTTGGCAGCAAGATGGCACCCAGAATGTTACTGGCGATCGGACCTTGGCTCAGCACCCTTGGTACTTGAGTTCTGGCCAAGAAAGAATTCAGAGCCAAGACTCAGATACAAGCAGAAGTTTATTTTAGAAAGTCGGAGAGGTAGAACCAGTGAGCCAGCTGAGCTGCATGGGCTCAGGGAACACATCACAGAGGCTAAGGAAGGGCCCTTGGAGCTGAGAAAGGAGAGAAGGAAGGCAAACGCAGCTGGGGAAGGAGGTAGGTAAAGGGGAAGCCTCTCCATAGACTGCTGCTCTGGGTCCTCCCAGGGAGGCTGTTTAGTTGGAGGTCTTTGGAGGATCCCAATGGAATACTCATCAGCTTTCCAGGTGTGTCTGTCCAGGGCTGTAGACTTCACTGATTGGTTGGCACCAGGAGCCATTAGTCAGCGCAGTAACAATGTTATTGGCGATTGGACCTGGTTATTGAGTCTCTAGTTACATGGCTTGGCTTGTCTGGTTTTGCTGCTATCCTGGGCCTGGAGCTGGAACACAGGTGAGGCCTGTATGTATTTGACGTGGATCAGAACCTCAAGTCCTGGAGGTTTAACGTGTAAGGGCTATCCCCCGGCCCTCTTCCGCATTCCCCCTCTAAGGGGGCCTAACCCACAGACTAGCCACATGCTAGGGGAGGAAAGGTCACGGGCGTCTGAACCACCTGACCTGAGAAACGCTAGCTAGGTGAGAGGTTACCCTGGGGTCAAGGTCCTTGTTTTCCCAGGTTTGCCCATTGCTGGGGCTTTCCACCCTAGTGGCCCATCATCACTGTGCTGCTCCTGTCTAACCGCCTATTACACTTAAGAATCTTCACATCGGTCCTAGTTTTTTGCAGATAATTATTATTAAACATCATTTGCATCATTAAGGGATTGCAAAATGAGAAATACAACTACCCCAAGCTTAAATTAATTGTAAGGATTAACTTGATGTGAAAAGAGTTCTTTGCACTATAAATAGGGTCTTGGGCTGTATGTAATTTAAATTCATTCTGTTCTGTGTAAATATCTGATGTAGGGACTATCCCTAATTTGGGTTCCTTTTCAGTGCTCCCCTATCTAAATTAAATTCATTTCCTTAAAAAAAAAATTACAGCCTTAGAGGATGTTCTATTATAAAATTATAATAAACTGAAGATATTTAAGAAGATACATTAAGAAACATAAAACTGGTGATGCTGCCGGGACCGGTTTGGCTCAATGGATAGAGCGTCGGCTTGGGGACTGAAGGGTCCTGGGTTCGATTCCGGTCAAGGGCATGTACCTTGGTTGCGGGCACATCCCCAGTAGGGGGTGTGCAGGAGGCAGCTGATCGATGACTCTCTCTCATCGATGTTTCTAACTTGCTATCTCTCTCCCTTCCTCTCTGTACAAAATCAATAAAAAAGATATATTTAAAAAAAAAAAAAAAAAAAAAAACTGGTGATGCTGTAATGTGACTACATTACCCCAAAATATGGTATTTGGTAGCAGCATAACAAAATAAGGAAGGGTGTTGACTTAATGTTAAGTGCCTTATTTCATTAAATTTAAGATGTCATTGGTTATAAATACACAAAACAATATACAGATGATGTATTACAGAATTGTATGCCTGAAACCTATATAATTTTATTAACCAATGTTACCCCATTAAGTTCAATACAAATTAAAATAAATGTTTTTAAAAGATGCCATTGGTTGTAAAATGCACAATTATTTCATCTAACACACAAAAAAACAATCCACTAAATTTAACTATAAAAGCTGAATTCTTACCAAATAGACTTATATGCTAGACATATTTATAATGGTTTATTTTAAATATAATAAAGCTTAGATGTTTATTATGTACCACCAAGGTGAACAAATCAAGAGAAAATATAGTGAAATAAAAATATCACAGGTTTTCTGCCTGCCTTAGAGGTTTATGTAAACAGTGGGATCTGTTGATAAGAAAACAACTTGTTTATGTATGGTTTTCCAATACTTGGTTATGTATGCTGAAAATGGAGTGGGAATTTAGGAGTTTTGGAGAAAGGTTATTTACATTTTTCCTATATCTTGGAATCCTCCCATGAGGTCATGGCAGAGAGCACGGATAGGAACATCCCTTAAAGTGTCCTTTACTCTCCGGCTTGGTTTGTCATTAGGCCAAGTTCACGTCTCTGGTTACGGTCTTACTACCGGTTCACTTGGGGACACGTGAGTGGATGGGTCTCTTGGCTGTTTTTGTGAAGTCCAGCAAGGAGTCCTTGCATCTTATCTTGCTTAGGGGCATCCTGCTGCTGCTGCTGGTAAATTGTTACAGTCCCACAGGAGGCAAAATGAGCAGAGCTTTCACGACACTGGGCTTCATGGTAACGGCATTTTAAATGGCTGAGTGTTTTATTTCCTCAGCTTTAGTGTATCAGAGAAGAGAAATGGACCTTATTTTTTTGCCTGTCACTCTAAGGAAGTTCTTTGAGCCCATAGCAGCTGAGAGGCTAAAATAAAAGATGCATTAGTTGGCACTCCAAAATAGATCAGCTTCAGTACATGAAGATTGCTTACTTTTCTTTGCCTACCAGAACAGATAAAGCAACTTGGAAGACAAAGGGCTAAATATCATAGGTTTTACATTACAGCTGTCCTGGGAAGTTGCTGGTGGCTTTATCTAATTTATGAATACTTATCTTTTTTTTTTTTTTTTTGAATACTTATCTTGATTGAAGATAAGTATTCATGAATTAGAAGGAAGGCTCTGGTCACATTTCCTGGGCTGGGGAGCAGCTTGGGCTCCAAAAATCTTTATTATGGTAAAATCAAGGGAGTTCACATTGTTCATTAATAGGAGAGACAGTGAGATTTAAAATAACCAATGGAGCAGTGACATTACCTGATTCCTTGGAGCTGATGGTCTTAACTCTTCTGTATCTATTTTCCTCATGGATACAAATAAGAACAGTTATTTTTAGGCCCTTTCTTAGTACCTCTGTGGATTTTGCTTTTTATTTTTTCGTCTGTCTATGCTAGAGGCCCTGTGCATGAAATCTATGCACTGGGGGTGGGAGGGTTTCCTCAGCCCAGCCTGCACCCTCTGGCAGTCCGGGACCCTGGCTCCTTACCGCCCGGCTGCAGCAGAGGCAGGAGAGGCGCCCACCACCACCACTGCGCTGTGAGCCCGGCTCCTGGCCGAGTCACTCTCCCTGTGGGAGCGCACTGACCTCCAGGGGGCAGCTCCTGCATTGAGCATCTGCCCCCTGGTGGTCAGTGCACATCATAGCGACTGTTGTATTGCCGGACACTCTGCCATTTGGTCGATTTGTATATTAGGGTTTACTATATAGGATGGGATAGGATAGGATAGGATTGGATTGGATTGTTGTGGGAAGCACTAAACCCTGAGTCCATATCCCAGGATTTGCTGCTGTTGCTGTTTACTGTGGCTCCTTGGGACATTTTGGAATTTGTAGCCTTCACTGAAGTTTTCCCCCTTGTTCCTCACCCTGCTTTCAATTCTTAGTCAATTGTCCCCCTAAACTTTCTCTTGAAGTTCTAGGGTAGACAGCTAGACATTTCAGTAAGCTTGCAAGTTAAATGGGAATTTATTCTTTGACCTTGAACCCAAATCAGTAAGAAACATTGCTCTCGGCTTTCATTTTTGTTTTGGGAGATGGGACAAATTGTAACCAGACAATCCATAGGTCCGTGCTGCCTGTCACTACTTGAACCAATTAAGCAGAAACAGGGTTGAATTATATGAGCATTTATTCCAATACTGCTGGCGGTTTGGGAGAGCAGCAGGTCATCCAGAAAAATGTGTTCTCTGCCTCTCCCCATAAGCCAGCAGCTTCTATTGAGTAGGACAAAGATTACATAGGGAAGTAGGCAAAAGGGTATGCCAAACGGGCAGTTTTAACAAGTAATGCAGGCTGGAGATTTGCAAAGGCCTGCGGGTATGCAAAGAGTGGAGTCTTCAAAGGGCTGGCACTCTGGTTTCTGCCAAAAGGTTGTTAATATTTCCATGATAATGGGCAGCTCCCTGATGGGGAGGAAGGGCTACATTTCCGGTGAGCTTCCCGGAATGAAGCAATCAAGGTTGACAGAGCATGATTAATATTTCTTACAATTATATTTGGTCCCCAATATTTTTTTTCTGCCCCTCTCAAAATGAGCCATGGTTAAAGAAGGGTTAAACCTAAGAATACAGAATCCTGAATACCAATAAATTAATTGAACCCTAATATTTAACAAGTAGCAAAATTGTTAATCATAACTGGAACAAAGGTCGAGTACAGAGGAAAGAAAGATCTCTCTATTCTTGCTGCTCTAATTCGGAACCACATATTAACCAGAGCCGGGTACATTGAGCTACAAACTCTTCAAATGTCTCCCATCTCGAACAATTAATTCTGTTCTTGACCAAGTTGTTCACTTAAAATTTTTCCAAAAACCTTTGCATAAAATTTCAGTTCTGGACCTGACAGCCCTTTCCTGCTGATACACCAGTTTGGTGAAAATCTGCTCTCAGGCCACAAACAAAGGAGAGAATGTAGTCAGTTTACCTCTAAATCTGGCATTGTTAAAGTCTCAGGAAATTGCTGTGAATATAATGTGTGTTTTTGCTTTTGTTGCTGGAGAAATGGATGATTAGCACAATTTTAAAACATAAAGAAGCCATCAAGAGTGCTAGTGTTGCTAAGAGTGTGAAAGCAACAATGATCACAGGCAATGGAAGAGGCAGAAAAACTGTTGTGGATTTGGATAAAGAAAAGGCATCAGCCAGTGACCACATTCTGGAGGTAGTGATATGTGAAAAAGGGAAGATGCTGCACGCCTGTGATTTAAGGGGCTGGTTGGTTAAATTTAATAAAATAATTGTTTGTTTACAGATTAAACAGTACACTAGGCAGTAGTGTATGTAAGAAAGGCTAAACAATCATTTGGGGGTCTGGAACGAATTAATTCAATTTACATTATTTTTAATGGGAAAAATGATTCAGTTTTTTAACAAATTGCTTCTCAAATAGCTTTCTGGAACAAATTAAGTTTGAGAACTGAGATTTTTTTTTTTTTTTAAATATATTTTATTGATTTTGTACAGAGAGGAAGAGAGAGGGATAGAGAGTTAGAAACATCGATGAGAGAGGATCATCAATCAGCTGCCTCTTGCATACCCCCTACTGGGGATGTGCCCGCAACCCAAGTACATGCCCTTGACCGGAATCGAACCCGGGACCTTTCAGTCCACAGGCCAACGCTCTATCCACTGAGCCAAACCGGTCTCGGCTGAGAACTGAGATTTTAATAAAATGTTGGGCCAGTAAGTGACAGTTGCTCTTGTGTCTACTCCATTCCCAACGACCAGGACTCTGATTGGCTTAAAGCCCAGCCGTCTGTACATTCCAGCCAATCAGGAATTAGGTGAGCCATTGAAGCTAGTATTCTAAGTTTTAAAAAGCTGCCTGAGTACTGGGCACTTGCCTTTGCTCTCTTTTTCTAGGAGTGTAGAAGATTGGAGAACAGTGGCTAGCGGCTGCCTAGGTGCCTTGTGGTCTGATGCAGAGTCCCTCTGAGAGCCCATTTCTCCCTTACTCCACTAGTGTTTGGTCCCCTTTCTCCGTGCTGAGTGATGTGGAAGTTACTTAGAGGTCGTTACAGGTATTCTTTTAAACTGAATTTCAGCAGTAAGGGCAGGAATCGGAGTGTGTGTTATCCCAGTAGTCTATTCATTTTATTGGCTTAACAGTTTTTTCTCTCCCCTCCACCAGATCAAAATGGCAGTTCCTGAGTTTTATTCCACCATTGGTCGGGGTATGAGTGATTTGAAAATGGTAATATGAAGAGGAATATTTGACTTTTAAAGTCTGATTCTGAAACCTAATATTTTTTTGGCATATAACTTCACGTTTATGTGGGGAGTCCAGACTGTCTGATTAGCAAAGTGGTAACTCTTTTGATTCTGATATTACACTTCGCGGGGGTTGGGGGTTGAGAGAGTAAGGCAAACAGGACCCTTTCTTCTTTGAGGAACATCTGTCTTAAGACAGCTTGCTCTTAGTCAGCCACCTGTTGAACTAAGGAACCTAAAGAACTTTGGAAACAATTCCCCACATTGGTTCCCATACCATCCCCCCAAAAAACAAAACAAAACAACAACCTTCAGAAAGCAGCCTTTCCTTGGTACCTCAGTTCTAGATTTTTTAAATGTATTTTTATTGATTTCAGAGAGAATGGGGAGAGATAGAAACATCAGTGATGAGAGAGAATCACTAATTGTTTGCTTCCTGCAACCATCCCCTTCTGGTGATCAAGCCCACAACCTTAGCATGTGCCCTGACCTCCTGGTTCATAGGTCAGAGTTCAGCCTCTGAGCCAAGCTGGCCAGGCAGTTCTAGATTTTTGCTGTCCTCGTGAGTTGGGAAATGTCACATAATTGGGAACCGAGAAATAGAAAATGGTGGGTTTGGGGTATGTTATGAAAACAAGCCTCTGGCTAATTCTTAAAGCCAGTGACTTGTGTCCTGAGAATGGTTTCGAGGAAGCTTGTTCCTCAGAAGCAGCTTTATGGTTCCGAGTCCTTTCCCCAGTGGGAACTGAAGGTTAAGTAGGTTCCACAGGTCGTGATTCCTCCCTCTTAAGGAACTAGCATAATTCACAGTTCAGCTGTTTCCTATGAGACTGTCCTTCAGCCTACACTGATGGGATTTTTGTCCAGACTGATTGGTTGCTCCATTTTCCCCCCATTGAAAGAGGCAGAGCCAACTCCATCCAGCATGTTGCCTGGTGTCTTTCCCTACTTGAACAGTAGAGAGTGCTACTGCCTTGTTAGACTGTATTTGTGACTTTGGTCTCTCTGCCTCTCTTGAAGCTTCCCCCTGATATCTAGACAGAACATTTTGAACTGGTATGATTATAAATTTTGTTCATCATCATCTTCTTCCCTCTTTTGCTTGGGGGGTAGGGCAGGTGTTTTAAAGTAAAAACATCTGTTTTTTATAGGAATTGAGTAAAGGAAGCTGGGTAACCCACCTTTACTAGTTGGTAGCTGTTTTCTCTGACCTGTAATGAAGCCTTTACTTGCACTCAGTGTGCAGTACCTTGCATTAAGTCATGTATGGCTCCCACCTATCAGTGTGAAACTCAGATTGTCAAATCAGCCCTAGATTAGATAAGAAAGAGAATAATATGTATTTGATAAGACAAAATCAACCCTAGCCGGTTTGGCTCAGTGGCTAGAGTGTTGGCCTGCGGACTGAAAGGTCCCAGGTTCAATTCCAGTCAAGGGCAAATGCCAGAGTTGTGGGGCCTATCCCCAGTGGGGACATGCAGGAGGCAGCCAAGCCAATCGATGATTCTCTCTCATCATTGATATTTCTATCTCTCCCTCTGCCTTCCTCTCTAAAATCAATCCTCCTATATAATAAAAGGCTGATACGCAAATTGACCAAATGGCGGAATGACCGGTCACTCTGACACACACTGATGACCAGGGGGCAGACATTGAACACAAGAAGCTACCCCCTGGTAGTCAGTGTGCTCCCATGGGGGAGTGCCACTCAGCCAAAGCCCTGAGCCCGGAAGCGGGCCTAAGCCGTCAGTTGGACATCCCCCGAGGGCTCCCAGACTGTGAGAGGGCACAGATCAGGCTGAGGGACACACATCCGCACCCCTACCCCCACACCAGTGCACAAAGTTCGTGCACTGAGCCTCTAGTAAAAATATATTTAAAAAAAAAAAAAAAAGACAAAATCAAAGTTAGGTTCCTGGGCTCTTTTACTCTCTCATGAAGGTCAGAGAGATTACAACATTTAACAGGCCCTGTGACCAGCCTTTGGGGACAAGAGGTTTCAATCTGTGGGAAGGAGGAAGGAATTTCTACTCTGACACTGGCCACGATCCCATGAATTCTGAAGGGTGGAGGACATTTCTAGATCAGCAGGCAACTTGTAAATCTGACAATAAAATAAATGGGTGCAACAATAATAGAATAAGGATGGCATTTTGGAAGTAGTAAACATAGTAGGAATGCACAATAATAGAATAAGGGTGACATTTTGGAAGTAGTAAATACGGTAGGAATGCAAGAATATTGTCTCACTGGCAGTATAAAGTATTATTCTTAATAGCCTGAGGGAAGAAAAGGGAAGATATCTTTTTCTAAGATTCTTCCTGCCAATAAAATAGTCCCTAAACACTCCTCTGTGCTAACAAAATAAATCATTTTGTCGTGAGTTTAGCAAAGCTAGATTTTTTTTTCTAAGAAAATGAAAAGGAAAATATATATTATATATTTTTATAAAATATATATTATGTAATTTATAATATATCATTTTTATATAATATATAAATTTTATTAATAATATGTAATATATATTTATAATATATATTATTTTAGCTGTTGTATCTGTTTTGAATTAATTATTAATGCCATCATTGAAAGAGCTGAACTTTATTAAAAAGACATAATTCTAGCCAAATACTTTAAATAAATAAAAGCAGTGTGGTGTGTTTTTGTCATAGAAAAATCTATTCAGCATTTCCCAAGTTAAGAATGTTGCAGAATCATGAAACTATGCTGGTCTTTATTTTTTGTGCACTGAGGTAAAATAAATACATCTTAAAATGTTACTGTGGGTGAAGCATTTCATCCCTATTTTAATCTACAAATGTATATGAAGCAATTCCAGAGTGAACCTAGCCATGTTTTAAAAACTACCACCCAATGAATCCTGCATTAGTGAAAGCTGATTACATTTTCTAAATGCCCCTTTAATTGCTAAAAGATCTTACCTAAGTGCACAACTTGGAAGTATTTAGAGAGAAATGGAAATTCGTTAAGGGCATCTAATTTGGGGCACAATGCAATGTCAACTATGGTGCTTTAAATGTGTTTTTAATTTAACTGAGCTGCAAATGGGCAGTTGGCTGGTAATCATAAGCCCAAATTGTCTGCTTTGATCATATGATGCTGAGCCCCGCTAAGACCTGTGTGAAATGATTCCCTTGGCAGTGTTTGTTGGATTGGTTAGCATCTGTGATGAATGAGTGCTCATTTGGGAGAGAGAGAATGTACCTGCATGACCAGAGGACATACAGATTTTTAATGCACATGTGGTGTAGAAAGAAGCACAGACTTTCAGGGCTGCGCTTTTCCAGTTGACAAGGTTATTTGTGAAAAGAGACACATTTTAGAGTAGCAAAGCAAACTGAGAATGGAATGTATTCTCCTTATCTATATCCATCTGAGAGAAGGCTGACCCCAGCCCTTCAGCAATGAACCTGTTATGGGAGACCATCCCATCATATGTCCAAAGAGGACAGTTTTTGAAAACCTTTTTTTCAGTAGCTGTTTTCATAAGAATTTGTTGCCAGCTATTAAAGTGAAAGAATTAATTTAGTGGAGGGGAGGTGAAGTCATTTCAAGCATCTCTTGGAAAATCAGAGAGATGAAGCTTATTCTGCTTAGAGCTGACCCAAGGATTGGGTAGGAGAAATTTGTTTTAATTCAAAAATCTCGAAACCAGCAAGATCTGGAGGAAAAATACATAGGACTGTAGGAGTTAGGAAACCTGTGCAGTCACCTAATGTTGAGAGACACATGATTTTATCATAACCACTTCAGAAGGCCATTTCAAAGATCTTCATTAGAACTCCTTTGAAAATCTGAAAAAGTACTAGAGATAGAGCACAGCTGTTATGGCCAATTCTATATTTTTCTGGGGTATTATATTTCATGGTTTAGTCTGACTTTTATTTTGTCGACATAAAAGATAATCTGACCGAAACTGGTTTGGCTCAGTGGATGGAGCTTCAGCTTGAGGACTGGGGGGGAGGGGGGTGTGTATTCCAGGTTCAATTCAGGTCAAGGGCATGTACCTTGGTTGTGGGAGGTAGGAGGCGGCTGATCAATGTTTCTCTCTCATTGATGTTTCTAGCTCTCTATCCTCCCTTCATCTCTGTAAAAAAATCAATAAAATATATATTTTAAAAAATATAATCTGTAATTTAATGTAGTTCCTTTTGGAGTCCTTTCCTTTTTTTAGATTGTCCTGGTGAATGCAGCTAATCCTAATTCTTCCTTTCTCAGTACAGATGTGTTTTAGTAGGTATGTGTTGTGTCTCACTTGCTTATCAAACGAATTGACCTTGGCAGTGAGTGGAATGACAGATGCCACCTCCAGATTGCCCTCAATTCCAGTGATAACCAGCTCTTCTCCTTCTTTTCCAGTCCTATGCCTTTGACATCTCATCCTTCAGTCCCTTAGCTGTAAGGGCACCTTGAATAAGTTCAACCCCTTCTCAGACCCCAGGGCAGGATGTGAATGGATTTGACCCTGGAATTGTTCCTGGTGCAGCCTTGTTCGGTCCTGCTGCTGCCATGCTGGGTTCCAAAGATCACTCTTTCCTTGTCTGGCCTCGCAGGGTCAGGCCCATTGGGTAAAGCTTGTCTTGTATTTTGTGGGGAGGATCAGAACGGAGAGGTACTCCACTTTGGGCATTAGACCTGGAGGCAGAAAATAAGCGTTCAGTCTAAAAGCAGCACCAAGTGCCCATTGTTTAGGCAGCTGTTAATCAACCATGTTTCTATGAAAATAAGTCCTTTTCATGAGGCAATTGTGTGGGAATAGCTAATTCTGGCCTGATCTGTGCTGTGTGAGGTTAAAAACATGGTAACTTGTCACAACACAATTCTTCTTGTTCTTTCTGCTGTGGGCTGACTCTACATTACTCGCTTTGTTTGCTCTAGAATGGCATCTACTCACCATTTACTAAAATGAAATGCATTTCTTGGGGGAGGCAAAGTCCAGTTCACTAGGTCTCGCATCTTAAAGGAGCCCTGCTCTCTCTCTGACTGATTGTTAGAATGTCATTTTGCTTATTTAAATGCAGGTTGCAGTTCTGGAGTTGGGTTTTATATGTTGGGCTGTTTTTTTGTCTTAGTTTAAAGAAATTCATGTTCATTGCCTATGTCTTGTTCCTGGAAGTACAGATTAACTTTTAATCTTAGGCAATAGGTAGAGGTGGTGAACATTAAGAGAAAGCATAGCATGGTACAGAGTGGAATCTGACAGGTGTGAGTTGACAGCCTGACCTTGGGCCAATTCTCCCCCCCCCGCCCCCCCAAGCCTTATTTCCTACTTTGAAAAGTGGAAATAATGTATGGAAAGTACCTGGCCTCAGTGATTATTACTAACCTTCCACCGAAATCACCCTTTGCATTTTTACCAGAAGCCCTCGCTGAACTCACTAGCCTCTGTGGGATTAGTGTTTCGTGCAAGGCCACCTTGCAGTAGCTCTACAGAGTGTTTCACCTTTGACTGGCAAGCTTCATTCTGCTCTCACGTCTATCCAAGTGCTTAGATGCCTTTGGTTTTCCTCAAGAATTTGTGTATTCTTAGCCACTAGCCAGCTGAAGAAATGGCTAGATCTTTTTGGGCACGATTTTGGACCTGATATTTCCTTTGAATTTACTACTCCATTTCTTCACAGAAATTTGACTCGACTTCTGAAATCCAGTGTTGGGGAAGCCCTTTCTTCAACTCTCTTGGCATGTCTGCTCTGACAGGATAGGCTGCTCATGGTTTTTATGTAGTGCTTGGTTCACTTAGAGTTACAGGATGGTGCACACCACGTAGAAAGATTGCCATTGGTCCCACAGTCTTGTAGTTAGGGGATCCTTGTTGAGGACTTTGAACAGCACATGGTGTTAGGGGTGAGTTGATTAAATGTTTGACCAAATATAGCAGGCTAATTTTTTTTCAGACTTTTAATATGTTTTTATTGACTTCCGAGAGGAAGGGAAAGAGAGAGAGAGAGAGAAAAACATCAGTGATGAGAGAGAATCATTGATTGGTTGCTTCCTGCACACCCCCAGTGGGAGGATTGAGCCTGCAACCCAGACATGTACCCTTGACCGGAGGCCAGTCCACAGGCCAGTTCTCTAACCACTGAGCAAAACCGGCTAGGGCTATAGCAGGCTAATTTTTAAAAAATACATCTTTTTTTATTTCAGAGAGGAAGGGAAAGAGAGAGAAAACATCAATGATGAGTGAGAATCATTGACCGGCTGCCTTCTGCACACCTTCTAGGGATCGAGCCCACAAGTTGAGCATCTACCCTGACCGGGAATCAAACCATGACCTCCTGGTTCATAGGTCCGATGCTCAACCACTGGGCCACCTGCGGGCAGGCTAATTTTTAAATTGATAACGTTTGTATGGCCCGAGAATGAAGTTATAAAGTTTGTCTAATGGCACAACTTCAAAAAAAAAATGTATGTTGGGGTTAAGGCAGAAATTCTGATATTACCCAATTGGTGGTTATACAGGGTACTACAGGGATAGTAGAGGGGGGCAGAAAGCACCCACATATGTGTGATGGGCAGAGGGAACTCTGGTGGGTGGGTTTTTAGAGCATAGCATTACAGCCTATATCTCATATGTCCCTGTCATCCAGGTCTTTGCTGTCACTCTGTTATCTGTCTTAAACACCAATATGCTGTGCTTTTAACCCCTTTGCCTTCTGTTTTTGCTCTGCTTGTCCTTCCAGTGACAAGTAAATCGTGAAAACTCAAAGGATATGACCCACTTTACATTGAGAAATGAGTTGCCCTGAATGAAATTATCTGTAGCTCATTTTTTGTAAGTTCGCTAAAGTGGCAGCAGTTGTGACACAGTGGAAAGGAAGTAAATACATAAAGATTCAGTTTCTGTGTCTAAATTTGCCCGTCATGAGGACAGTGACTTCGGGTGGGAGTAGTGAGGCAAGGCAGGTGACATGAGAGAGTTTTTCTTAGTTTAAATATATCTAAGTGACAAAAAATAACATCTGAAGACCATGGATTCCTTCATTAGCACCTCTTTTTGATCCATCAGCCAATCGAACAAATCTGTAAATTCCTTCCAGTGTCACACTAACTTCCAGCTCAATGTGCCAGGCGGGCTTTAGACCAAAGATTGCTCCATGAGATTAAAGAGGTGATTGCCTAGGTATAGAGAGTAACATGATTCTCTGTCTCTCTCCTTTTCAGGGAAGCCGAGTCTTTCAAGGAACAAGGAAATGCATACTATGCCAAGAAAGATTACAATGAAGCTTATAACTATTATACAAAAGCCATAGGTGAGATGGACCTAGTGCTTATGCTGGAAATAATTTGCTAAATACTGTTATAAATAGTTCCTCTCTAAGAAGTAGCATATCTTCAAGGTTAATGGCCACACAGGGAATTACTTTTAAAAAATAATATGTTTCTATTGGTTTTTAGAGGGGAAGGGAGAGAGAGAAACATCAATTGGCTGTCTCCTGCACTCCCTCTACTGGGGATCAAGCCCGCAACCTGGGCTTGTGCCCTAACCAGGAATTGAACTGGGGACCTCTTGGTTCTTGGGTTGATGCTCAACCACTGACCCACACTGGCCAGGCAGAAATTGCTTTTTCTAACTTAAGTGGATGGTAGTTCTTCTAGAAAATTAAAAGCAACTCCAGAAATTCTAAATTTTACAGCAAAAAGATGGCCACCTAAATGCATTTCAGTCATTGCCTTTTGAACAATTTGTCAACATATTTTAATCCCATGCTAGCATTTTTCTTACCCCCAGCTAAACAAATGCAAATTCATTTTCATATCTAATTATATAAAACACAGTTCAGTAAGAAAATAAATATACTGACCCCTATTCCAAATGGTCATTAATGCACTTTAAAGCTAAGTTTAATGCCGTGTTTTATTTTTCAATTGCACCACTGCTGCTATCCATTTGCACGGGTAGTCAAAATCTGAAGGTGGCTGTTTAAAGAGTGTCATCATTCCTACTATAGTTTGATACCGTTCTGTAGGAGTTGGCCCTTGAGTTTTTGGGCAGTGACCCACTCTAAACCTTGTTTTACTTCTTTCTTTTCCTGCAGACATGTGCCCTAAAAATGCTAGCTATTACGGGAATCGAGCAGCCACCCTGATGATGCTCGGAAGGTTCCGGGAAGCTCTCGGAGATGCGCAGCAGTCGGTGCGGTTGGATGACAGTTTCGTCCGGGTATGTAATGGGCTCTGGGGAGGACCGAGTTGCTGCAGTTGACTTCTAGCCCAGGGGTTTTCAGTGTTAACACCATTGATATTTTGGGCAGGATCATTCTTTGTTGTGGGGTTCTGTCCTGTGCATTGTAGGATGTTTAGCAGCATACCTGGCCTTTAAGGTATCAGCAGCACCTCTTCCCTGCCCTGTTGTAACAATCAGACATGTCTCTGACATTGCTGAATGTCCATGGAATGCAGAATCAGCCCTGGCTGAGAACCACTTCTCCAGCCATTTTCATCCCATGTTGGTTTTTTATTTGTGTTTTTTCTAAAAATACATTTTATTGATTTTATTTACAGAGAGGAAGGGAGAGGGATAGAGAGTTAGAAATATCAATGAGAGAGAAACATCGATCAGCTGCCTCCTGTACACCCCCTACTGGGGATGTGCCTGAAACTGAGGTACATGCCCTTGACCAGCATTGAACCTAGGACCCTTCAGTCCACAAGCCAGTGCTCTATCCACTGAGCCAAATCGGTTAGGGCCATGTTGGTTTTGTGTGAGTGAGTGTTGCTGCTGGTGATTTCTGTCTGCTTGGCCACTCATACTCCTTTTTTCCTTCTTTGTGTTTCTTCTAGGGACATCTACGAGAAGGCAAATGCCACCTATCTTTAGGGAATGCCATGGCAGCCTGTCGCAGTTTCCAGAGAGCCCTAGAATTGGATCACAAAAATGCTCAGGCACAACAGGAGGTATGGGTCTGGTCCTGTCTGTGTTAAAGAGGCCAGGAATAGGAACTGAGAGTCAGAACTGACATCCAGTCTCACTTCTGCCATCAGCCACACCTGGGTGACTGCAGGTTTCATAGTCTCTCTGAGCCTCGGCTTTCTCTGTCAAAGGAGTGTTTGTTTTTTAATTTTACTGAATTTAGAGAGGAAGAGAGAGGGAGAGAGAAAAACATCGGTGATGAGAGAGAATCATCGATCGACTGCCTCCTGCATGCCCTCTACTGGGATTGAACCTGGGAATCGAACCAGGGACTTCTTGAGCCATACAGGCCTGGCTCAAAGGCGTATTGAATATGATTTTACAGCTTTAGAAATCTGTGCAAATTGGAGGGTTTCTGAGATTGCTAAGGGAATAGACAGATGCACAAAGCAACTGATTTGAGCAAAGCTAAAGAATTAAGTAAACTTAGCCCAGACAGTGTGGCTTGGTGGTTGAGAGCCAACCCATAAACCAAGAGGTCACTGGTTCAATTCCTGGTCAGGGCACAGACCTAGGTTTCAGGCTTAATCCACAGTAGAGGGCATGCAGGAAGCAGCCAATCTGTTTTTCACTCCCTTCCTCCCTCTCTCAAATTAATTAAGAAAACGTATTTTTTTAAAAAAATTAGTACATTTAAATCCTGGTTAAATTTGTAGCAGCTGAAACATGTTTTATTTCCATCTCCATATATGCTCAGTTTACCCATGGGTGTATTTTAGTGAGTGTCTGCAAGTTTTTTGCTCAGTCCCTGACAATGCCTTGCCTTTATTTTGTATACATCAAGGCATGATTCTTGTATTCCTGAGTTTCTAAGTTCAAATTGAGGGTAAGATTTGGGCTTTGGCTTTCTATTAAGGTGTTTGGCTGTATCTTTACCAACTTGATTTGTGAAAAGTCTGTGGTTCTGATTTTCTTGAAATAACACATTCATCAGCCTTATTGATTTTTGTGGTGGTTGAATCTACATCTTTACTAAAACTTTCCTTTATCTGATTTTCTTGTGTAGTTCAAGAATGCTAATGCAGTCATAGAATATGAGAAAATAGCAGAAACGGATTTTGAGAAGCGGGATTTTCGGAAGGTAAAGTGCAACTGAGGAAATCTTATCTATTCTGTCTCACAAAGTGTGTGTGTGTAAGTAACGAGAGAGAGAGAGAGAGAGAGAGAGAGAGAGAGAGAGAGAGAGAGAGAGAGAGGAGGGAGAGAGAAGCATAGTACAGAAGATCTAGAATAATACATTTAATTTGACCTTTTCTTTCTTTTTTTAAGACATTATTTCTTTTAGAACAGCTGTAGGTTCACGAATAATCAGGAAGAAGGTAGGTACAGAGATTTCTCATATGCTCCCTGCCCGTACACAGCATAGCCTCCCCTCTGTCAGCATCCCTCCCTGGAGGTACATTCGGTACAACCAGGTTTTTGGCAATTATGAATAAAGCTGCTATAAACATCCATGTGCAGATTTTTGTATGGACATTTTTTAACTCCTTTGGGTAGATGTTAAGTGTAATTGCTGGATTATATAAAAATATGTTTAATTTTACAAGAGACTGCCAAAATGTCTTCCAAAGTGGCTATACCATTTTGCATTTCCACCAGGAATGAATGAGAGTTTCTATTGTTCCACATCATCACTAGCTTTTAAAATTACATTTTAATAAGGTTCTTTTTTGTTAATTATACTTGGCTTTATGATGATAAAAAGCAAAATGAATTTGTTACCCGAGTTCCTGTTTTTCATATAAGATAGTGGTCTAAAAATGTGCTTTTAGGAAAAAATGAGGAAAAGCCAGTTGGAATTAAATACTGGGTTTGGATAATCTATTTTTAAAAGCATTTTTATTGATTTCAGAGAGAAAGGGACAGGGACGGAGAGAGAGAAACATCATGATGAGAGAGAATCATTTAATTGATCGGCCACCTCCTGCACATCCCACACTGGGGATCGAGCCCACAACCTGGGCCTGGGCCATGACTGGGAATCAAACTATGACCTCCAGGTTCATGAATTGATGCTTAGTCACTGAGCCATGCCAGCCGGCGTCTGTTTTTATTTGAATAATGAGCGCTATTTTTAACTCCTGCTTTATGGGAGCTTGATGGAGCTAGAAATCAAAACTAGGAGAGGCCCCTATTACATTTTGAATAGTATATGTAACCTGACATCACTGCCTTTTTGATATTAGGCCTTTCCACAAAAGCAGACTACTGCCCTTTATGGAGCTGTGTGATAGTTCATGGAAATTTAAATCCAAAGGAGTTGGCAAATCTGAAATAAGGGAAAAGTATAAAAGCTGTAGGTATCTTTCTAGATGTTATAGTAGTTACGCCTCCTCTGTATAATAACTCCTAACTCCCTTCTTTAGATGGTACTCAGAAGTAGCTTTCACTAGAGTTTCAAAAGAGGAGATAAAGAACTTCAAAAGGTTAAAAAACACTGATCAGGTTTGATTTTCAGGATCACTTAAATGATGTTTATGAGTACCATCCAAAGAACGGAGATGTCGCTTTATGTGTCGGAATTTGCTTGGTGCTTTCTGCAGTAGGTACTCAATAAATGTTTGACAAAATTGTACAGTTAAGAATTATTCTTTTGGTGTTTTGTTTTTTTTTATTTAATTAAATTTATTGGGGTGACATTGTTCAGCATGAACATACAAGTTTCAGTTGAATAATTATTCCTAAGTCACACACTGTGAAGGTCTTTTATTTGGTAACACATATATATAATTAGCTTATGGAGAGTCCTAGCATTAATTTATTTAGCATCCCTCTTCTATCCGTTGGTTTTAATAACCACGGTGTCTTTTGTAGTGTGATTTATAAGTGCATTTTTTAAAATTAGTGTGTGTGTGTGTGTGTGTGTGTGTGTGTGTGTGTGTGTGGAAAGCAGTTCTGCATCTTGTCATGTTTTCTGAGGTTTACACAGGCAAAAACTTTGTCTCAAAAGGCGGCCTTTGGGTTTCATTTCTCCCTTGCCCGCTCTGGAACCAGAACCCCCATTTTGTGACAGAATCCTCTGTTTGTGACATCCCAGCCCCCCGCCACTGTAGCTCATGGTGATGTCACAAATGAAGAATTATGATCTCGGCAGGGGGAACAGATGAAGTTAGAAGAAACAAAGATCTTCTTTGCTTGCAGCTGTCCCTAATTATGTGGAGATGGGGGTGGGAAGTGAAGCACTGAGCCTCTGACACTCCCCATGATGACAGAACCATCTCCATATAGAACGTTGTGAAAGCAGCAGGGTGTGGCTGCTGAAATTTTGACTGACTGCTCTCCACCCACATTCTTTTCCATTTAAAGAGGAAAAATTAATACCATGACTTCAATGCATAATGCCTGAATTTTCATATTGTCCTTAGAACTTCCAGGACAGTAACCTGTGCCATTGAAGGAGAGGAATCTTCAACCGCTGCTCTTTTAGTTCTGCAGAAAGTCTTCCCTGTGCAACAGCTCATGGTGTTTATTTGCTTCCCCAGATTTTTAAATTTAATTTTCAAGTGGGTGGTTTTTGTGGTTTAAAAGCTAGAAAGAATAAACACATTCAGTGTTAAATGTTGCCTCAACTTATCCTCCATCTGCCTCAATCTCACACCTCAGTAACCACTATTCTTGTTTGTTCTAGTTCCTTCCATACATAAGCAAATACAAATATAGATTCTTAATTTTCTTTTTCCTTTTTTTTTTTTTTTTTTTTTTTTGTATAAAAGGTAATACGCTCTACATGGTTCTGTACCGTTGACTAGACCTTCAAAGTCCTTCCATATTAATACATGGAGAACTTGCTTCTATTTTAGAGCCACATCATATTCCGTTATATGAAGTTCTGCATTATCTAACTAGTCTCCTGTTCATGGAATTTGAGTTATTGCTGCTTCCAAGTTTTCAAACTTCATCTCTTCCTGATCCCTCTGGCCAGATTATTGAGGGAATGAGTAGCTCTTCACTCCAGACCTCGCCTCTGGGTCAGTTGTTCTTGGAGAAGAAGATGATTCAGCAGGGATCTCCCAGGAATAGCAGCTAAGCCAAAAAATGAAAGCTCGGAGAACAAACTTCTAAAGAGAAAAAATAGAAATCTGTGGAGAGCCTTTATGAAACGGAAAGAGAGAACCAGTCCCCGCTGTCTGCGAGCGCATGTGTTTGTGGGGGGAGATACCTGGCTTTGGCTTGTGTAGCACCATGTTGGACATATGGTTTATTTCCGACCATTTTACATAAATTGTTTCATTGGCATATTTCTCTACCAGCTGCCTCCTGCACACACCCTACTGGGGACTTGCCCACAACCAAGGTACACATGCCCTTGACTGGAATCGAACCCGGGACCTTTCAGTCTGCAGGCTAACGCTCTATCCACTGAGCCAAACCGGTTTTGGCTATTTTTGGTACTTCTTGACTTAACGAGGCTAAGCATGATGAACTATGCAAAGTAGCAAGAAACAGTTTCTACATTAGAAGAATGTGAGTTTTTGATCCTAGTCATTGTGGATATGATTCACTGTGGAGGCAGCTTAGCATGGTGATGAGGGTATAGGCTCTGGAGTCTTAGTGTTTAAGATCAAATCCTGTTTCTATTGGTCACTTTGAATAAGTTATTTAATCCCTGTGCGTTAGTATTTTCATCAGTAAAATAAGAATAATATTACCTACTTTATAAAATTGTGTGAGCATTAAATAAGTTAATATACAAAGTACTGTTAAGTATTTGCTGTCATCTGGATCAACTGCTTTCCTCATTTCAATGGTTTAATCAAATGAATTATGTATGTTCTTAAACTGATATGTCTCTCCTTTGAATCTATTACCTGTGACAAAACTAAAATGAAGACGTTTCTGGAGTCCATGGTGAAGAGCCTTATTTGCTTTCTTCCTCCCTGTAGGTGGTTTTCTGCATGGATCGTGCACTAGAATTTGCTCCTGCTTGCCATCGCTTCAAAATCCTCAAAGCAGAGTGTTTAGCAATGCTGGGTCGTTATCCAGAGGCACAGTCTGTGGCTAGGTATGAATTTAGGCCAGTTCTGCATTGAAAAGTCAGATTCTACTAGATAGGTGCTGTTTATAGCAATAGCTACCATGTGTCCTGAAGGTAAGCCAGGGGGCTGGCCAGACCTTTCTGGGACTTAAAAAAACAAATATTAGACTAAATTTGAAAACCTATAAGGAATATAGGAATATTGTAAGTGAGCTGTATGTGAAAGAACAGGTGTGTGAATTTTAGTTTTTATTTATATTTATTTCTTTAATGTTTGAATTGATTTTAGAGATAGGATGGGAGAGGGAGAGAAACATTGATTGGCTGCCTCCTGCACACCCCCTACTGAGGATTGAGCCCCCAACCCGGGCATGTTCCTTGACCTGGAATCAAACCCGTGACCTCTTGGTGCATGGAACAACTCTCAACCAACTGAGCCACACTGGGAAGAGCTTGGCTTTTATTTTTTAAATGTCCTTTTCTGTCTATTCCAGGGATTTTCAAATTCTCTAAATATAATAAATATTTCAAGCTTTGCAAGCTATGTGATTTATATTGCAATTGTTCAGCTCTGCCTGTATAGTGCAAAAGCAACTATAGAGAGTGGATTAGTGAATGATGTGGCTTGGTGTCAATCAAATTTTATATACAAAAACTGGTGACAGACAGGATTTGGTCCTGTGGGCTGTAGTTTGCTAACACCTGTTTTAGTAAAGATTGAGAGACATGTATGTGTTTGGGAAAAATCCTTGGAAATCTGTCTACCTTTGGATACTCCCATGTTAGACACATGGTCAAGAGGAAAAATCCCACAAATAAAATAGTAATGGCATGGAAATCCAAACCACAGCTAAATGTGCCCTCTTTCTTTCTACGGCAGTGACATTTTACGCATGGATTCCACCAATGCGGATGCTCTGTATGTCCGAGGTCTTTGCCTTTATTATGAAGATTGTATTGAGAAGGCGGTTCAGTTTTTTGTACAGGCTCTCAGAATGGCTCCTGACCATGAGAAGGCCTGTGTTGCTTGCAGAGTAAGTTCTAGGCACCAGATCTATGTGGTAAAGAAAGCTTCCCTTTTGAGCCTTTATGAGTTTTGGAATGGAAGGTTTTAGAATCACAGGAATGCTCGGTCCTTTTAGTAGCAAGATTTCAGGAGAGCATTTGAGATCTTGCTCCCTGGCATATGTCATCAGATTGACTCAGATATACTCTTACGAAAATTCTCTAAATTAAAAAAAAAAAAAAAAAAAGGATTTCAGAACTACTCTAGTTTGCCTAAAGATACATGTGATCAGATAGGTTAATATTTAAGTATTGTTGTTTTTTTGTTTGCTTTTTCTTCCCTCAGTGAAGAAAGGGTAGTAATGCTCACCTGGGGAGAAGAGGTAAACCCTGGAAACACAGTTCTCCTTGGTATTCTTTTTTAAATCTAGATTTCTTCTGTCCACTCTGTAGGAAGCACAGTGAAGAACAAATAGCTCAGGGGGTGGGGTGGGGTGGGGTGGGGTGGGATGGGGGGCTGTGTGATGCTGAACTACTGGGATCAAGAAATAGAAAATAGGGGAGTGTCTGTGCAGGGGTCTGAGGCTTTCTGGAGGTGAACTGACCTTCCCCTTGCTTTTCTCTATAGAATGCCAAAGCCCTGAAAGCAAAGAAAGAAGATGGAAATAAAGCCTTTAAAGAAGGAAATTACAAGCTAGCATATGAACTGTACACAGAAGCCCTGGGGATAGACCCCAACAATATAAAAACAAATGCTAAGCTCTACTGTAATCGGGGTACGGTTAACTCCAAGGTAAGCACTCGGTCTGGGCGCCTATGGAGATGCTTTTAAGGGACGTGGAAGAGGTCTCGGGAAATCTCCCCACTGAGGGTAACCCAGAAGACAGGAGGAAAAGTTGTTTGATTGGTATCTCAGCTTACTGAGAACTTATATAAAGTTCTTATCTTTTCTGTGGAACTTAGGGGCACCTGAGGAACGATGTAAGGTCCTTTTCTTCCAGAGAATGGCAGGAGTCTGCTACAGTTGTTGAAGCAAATATTGTTGCTTCTTTTTGCCTAAGCAGGTGACTCTCTCTGAGTGATTTGGGGGAAATGAGTATGAGGCAGGCTTGTGTTTTGTCCTTCAGCATAACTGATGGTCACCATGCTCAGTGGAAAATAGAGTGTGCCTGTGGTCCTACACATGGTAGAAATAAGAGTAGGATCCTTGCAGAGTTCCAATAGTTGAAACCCCCAGGAATCCTGATCCCTCTAGTTGGTCTCTAGAAAAATGGGGGGCAGGAACCACCCTTACTATGTCCACTATTGACCACCAACCTGGGAATAGTAGAGCTGGTTTTATTTTTGCAGATAAGTGTGCCTGGCTTCTGTTACGTAGAGAAGAAACCAATTTCAAATTTGGGGGCCTTAGCCCACTGAGATAGAGACTTTCTCAGGGACCAAGAACAAGTGTGACAGTTGGGGAGCCAGCATGACTGGTTTTCTTAGAATTTTGAAGCCATGCTTTCAGCTTCTGGGCTCCCTTGATCACCACCATGTGAACTATGACTGCTCTCTCTCTCCTGAAGCTTAGGAAACTAGATGATGCAATAGAAGACTGCACAAGTGCAGTGAAGCTCGATGACACTTACATAAAAGCCTACTTGAGGAGAGCTCAGTGGTGAGTGCCTCTGCTGGGCGGGGGGGAAGAGGGAGTTGCTGCTGGCCTGCCAGGGGAATTGCATTATGGATGATGAAGCAGACCCGGGGATGTTGTGAGGTCATTTGGTCCTTCCCCCTGCCTCTAGGTGGGATTGTTCCAGCCCTAAACTATGTTTATAGACCTCCAGCGGAGGAGATTGCACAAGCTCCCTCAGTCTCCCATGCCTGTGTCTTACGCCCCTCACGGTCAGTAAGTTTCCTCTGATGCCTGACCCAAATACCTTTTGTTAAAGTTTAAATCCATTTTCTTTGGAGATTTTGTTTTGTGTTGTACACTTTTGCTCTAACTTGGCACAGTGCTTGGCACATAGTAAGTGCTCACTCAATAAATGTTGAATGAATGTATGGTGTTCGGAAGAAGAAGAATCTTGGAGACAGTTGAGAGTCTTGCTCTTGCTCAGCCTATTTGTTTGGATTAGGAAAGACAGTCTTAAAGTTAGAAGAGATTTAATCTAGCTCACCCTCCCGGCAGTATAAGGAACCCCCTTTGAAAATACCCATCTGACTAGCTGATTTCCGAGCCAGGATATGCCTGCCTCTAGTGCCCAGAGCTTACTTGTTCATCTTAACTCGTGGGCCCACCAGAGTCTTCTTCATACAGGAATATTAATTAGCAAGAGCTAGGAGAGACCCCTTTCAAAAATTAATCTTATTTATTTATTTATTTATTTATTTATTTATTTATTTATTTTTTAAATCCTCACCTGATGGATGATATGTTTAGAGAGGGGGGAGAGATGTGACATCCATCAGTTACATCCTGTACATGCTCCAACTGGGGATCGAACCCGCAACCTAGTTATGTGTCCTGATGGGAAATGGATTCCACAACCTTTGGTGCACAGGGTGATGCCCCAACCAGCGGAGCCACTCAGCCAAGGCAAATCTTTCTTTTTTCAGATTCTTTCCCAGACAAAGAACCTCCCATTTTTTACATTTCTAATGGAAGACCTAGTTGTTGTATACTATCTTCCATTGCCCCTTCAGTCCTCGTTATGAAATGTTATTTCTAAAGAGTAGGTGCTGCACTGATGCCTGGCGAGCCTATCATTCTTTAAGTCCCAAGTCTCATCAGTGGTACAGCAGGTGGCCTACCTCCCATTTAGTTTTCCCAAAATTATCCACATTTTTAAAACTAGGAAAACTGCTACTGTGTGAGGAAGGGTGAGGGTGTTGTTTGCTTTGTGAGTTTTGAAGTAGAGGACTAAGTCCATGAGACAGAAACAAATGCAAAGTTGTAGATTGTGTGAGACCAACTGTAAAGATGTCCGTTATCTCATTTTTACAAACCACTGACAAGTACGGAACCTTCAAAAGATAAAAGAGGCTGAATAAAAGCGGTTTGGCTCAGTGGATAGAGTGTCAGCCTGAGGACTCAAGGGTCCCAGGTTCGATTCCGGTCAAGGGCATGTACCTTGGTTGCGGACACATCCCCAGTGCAGGAGGCAGCTGATCGATGTTTCTCTCTCATCGATGTTTCTAACTTTCTATCCCTTTTCTTTCCTCTCTGTAAAAAATCAATAAAATATATTTTTTTTAAAAAGAAAAAGAAAGATAAGAGTACCCTTTGACCTAGCTAAAGACTTACTTTAACAGAAGCAAAATGCTGTATACTTTTTACTACAGTTTTAACTAATAGCTAAAATGGAGAATCATCTTTATACATGATACTGTAATAGCGAGAGAATAGTCTTGATTTGTTAGGAGGAGGAGGAATGGCGGTTATTAGTTTCATATGGGTACAATAAATAAAAATCAGGAGTTTGATCAGAGACATATCATCTTTGTGGTAGAAATAAAACTGTCCTCTTGAGTGGCTCTGTTTTTGAGATCCCACCAGAGGGGGCAGCAGGACTGTTTGGCACAGATGACTGAGAATTTGGCCCCAGTCCCCACAAGAAGAACTGGAGATTAGCTCAGACCAAGGGGCCTGATGATTGTCCCAGTCTGCCTCAGTTTGTCCCTGAAGTTGGGGAGATATCGGATCTTTGCTGTATCTCCCATCATGAGCTGGCATTTCCCACTTTTCCTGAGGCTCTGCTTGCTTTTCTACTTCAACTTTTAAAAAAACTTTAATGTAAGAATGTCCTAAAACTTTTTTTTATTAAGTGTGAGGTAAAATGCAAATCACTGTAAAACCAGCTTGTTGAGCATGTCACATATGGATCTGGAAAGTTCATCAAGGTTGCTTGTCAGATCACTCTACACCCAGGACTATCAGTTAACAATTTTTTTTCACTTCAGTTTATATTATACTTCATCCTGTAAATGGGTTCTCTGAACTCCTAATAGCATTTGTTTTCGTAGGTCATGGTTTACCACTTTTTAAAGGCATAAATCAAGATGTTGACAGAAAGTCAGAGATGCCTCCGCAGTTGGGCTTCTCTCTGGCCAGCCACATAAGCAGCACTCCCTCTGCCTGGCCTGCAGGCCCAGTGGGCTCCTTGATGTTTGGGAAGATGGGCCTGTGTGGGAGCATTGGAGCAAATTGAATCTCTGTTGTGCAGCAGCCAGCTGCAAATAGTCACTTCCCACTCCTCAACTGGCGTGTCTGTCTCTACGACTCCTACCGCAGTCTGTATAATTGGTGCCAGAAAGAATGCCCCCTTTGCTTCTGTGAAGAAACACTTAAAAAGGTCTGGCAGTCAGCCTATTGAAAGCTAGATTCCTCCCATCGTGGGCCAGGGCCCCTCCTTTCTTCTGCACTATCCACACGGGAGCAAGCCTGAGCTTAGAGTGTCCTTTGCTGTCTCACCTCCATCTCTCAGGTTGATCGGTCTTAATGGAAGCATTTGCCAGTGGCCACCACCTTGACCTTGATCCTTCTAGTGGCTCACTAATCCCGCTTCCACTCTGGATTGAAGCTGGCCCTGCATGTTGATGGCACGCTGGGTTTCAAAGCTCTTCCATATCCATTTATCTCACTTGATAAATTGTCTTATGTGTTATAATCTCAAGTAATCAAATGGCTGCTTTCACATTGCCTTTCCTAAGGCAGGCCAGATGCCTCTTGGCGGCTCTATGAAATCAAAAGGAAGTTCTCTTGGTTGCTTTCTGCTCAGAGCAGACTCACTTTGTGGGTTGGGTGCAAGTGGCATGAGACTTCTCTATTTTTCTCAAGGAAGCCTGGTAGTTAATTTTTTCTTGCTAGGTTAAGGACTCCTGTTTCATGAAGCGTCTCAACCAAAAGTCTATGTCTCATGCTTGAGCCATGCCTCTTCCTCTCGAGTGATACTGAAGGCCATTGCCATTTATGTCACTCTACTGCCCTGTATTTCCTTCTCAGTTACATGGACACAGAACAGTATGAAGAAGCAGTGCGGGACTATGAAAAAGTGTATCAGACGGAGAAAACAAAAGGTAAAGGTATTTGGGAGCATGCTTCTCAGGAAACAGTGTGGCCTTACTTGTAGGCCCTAAAAGCTGGACACGGGTAATTTGATTCAGGGATTAGCTGGAGCTTATTCGATCACCAGCCAGGAAGAAGTGAACAGAAATCCTGAGTGCAGAACAAGGCATCTATTTTTCTGGTCCCAAATCTTGCCTGTTAATTTCACAAGCTTTTCTGTGATGAGACTGATGTGAGAAACTCTTAAGTATGAGTAGATTTTTTTAATCTCTAGGCGGGAAACACACCATAAAAGCCCCTGGTATAGTTAACAAGGCTACTGACTCAGAGACATCTGGGCTGGGATGTGGTAAGGGAAGCCAGATCAGATTTGTCCTTGATGCTAGATGTCTCCCTTTAGAACACAAACAACTCCTTAAAAATGCACAGATGGAACTAAAGAAGAGTAAGAGGAAAGATTACTACAAGATTCTGGGAGTGGACAAGAATGCCTCTGAGGATGAGATCAAGAAAGCTTATCGGAAACGGGCCTTGATGCACCATCCAGGTAGAGCGGTGGGGAGTGGACTCTGTGAGAAGAGCAGGTCAGGCTGGCCCACTGCCACACTCATTCCAGAATGAAAGCCTCAGAGAGGCTCTTCACTGGGAAGAAGGTGTACTACGTTCAGTACCCTTCAAATTTTGGGAAGTACCGAATTCTTAAGTCAGACATCAACTGGTCTTTCTCTTAAACTTCTTTCTTGAGACTTTGAGACAAGTTCCCTGTACTCCCCCCTGTAGATCGGCACAGTGGAGCCAGTGCCGAAGTTCAGAAGGAGGAGGAGAAAAAGTTCAAGGAAGTTGGAGAAGCTTTTACCATCCTCTCTGATCCCAAGAAAAAGACTCGCTATGACAGTGGACAGGACCTGGATGAGGAGGGCATGAATATGGGTGGTGAGTGGTTTGGGCACCCTGGGAGGCATATGATAGAGTTTGTTTGAAGACGCTCCAGAGGGAGAGTGTGTAATCAGCCAGTGGTGCGCAGTGATGCGTAAAGCATACCCTTGATCTAGACCTGTGGCATGTGAGGCACTGTCTGGGGTACGAGAAATAATAATCAGGTTCCCTGGCCTCCGGGAACCCAGGCTAGAGGTTTGCAAACTTCTGCCTGCAGACCAAAGCTGACCCCTGATCTAATAGACATGGAATTGAGTGAGTGCAATTAAGTGTAGCAGGTGCCCAGGGGCACTCGGGAGTAAGCTTAGCAAGGGAGGGAAGACATGAAAGTCAGAAAAGTAAACCACCCTAGGGAGTTCCAAGGGGCTCTGCAGGGTAGAGGTTGCTCAAGGTGGGCACTGTGGGGAGACCTCAGAAGACCTTAGGGTCTGGAGTAAGGGTTGTGGGCTTTTCCTATCGCTGGAACTTCTTTTGTCCCCTACTGCAAAGTGTATTCTGATACTTATTTGCATCATACATTCCTGTAAGCACTCACAGATTTTAATTTCCCCTAAAAGACTTTAGAATGAAGTAAAGCACAGCTATTAACATCATTGCTCACTTTGAGCTCAGAGATAAGAGGCCTTGAACTATGCCCACTTCTCAGAGCTCGGTCTCTAATGCCAACCTCTTTTCCTTCACTAAGAAAAATTGTTGGAATTTAAAACAAGATTGATACTGATCTATAGATAACCCTGACCTCTCCAGTTCAGTGAGAGAGAGAAACCTAGGTTTACCGGTAATGGAGCTATAATCCATCAAGAGCTGGTTAAAAAGAGTTTTAAGTAGGGGAATCATGGACCAGATTTAGGCTCTGGAAATACATTTGTGATGGCAGCAAAGAGGTGGTTTGGAGGAGGAGAATAGCAAGGGAGTGAAGAATAGCAAGACAGTGGATGGGAAGGACTGGTAGGCACAGTTGGGAGATGGTGGGCTCAGCAGTTGTTGCTGAATGTGTTGGGAGGGGGAAAGGATGAAGCTGAGAGTGGCTCTGCCATGGCAGACTCAGTGGGGCCATTCACAGAGCAAGGGGACCCAGGAAGATGAACAGATGTGCTGGCAAAGAATTCACTTTTTTTTTTTTTTTTTTTTTAAATATATTTTATTGATTTTACACAGAGAGGAATTGAGAGGGACAGAGAGTTAGAAACATCGATGAGGGAGAAACACCAACCAGCTGCCTCTTGCACACCCCCCACTGGGGATGTGCCCGCAACCAAGGTACATGCCCTTGACCGGAATCGAACCCGGGACCTTTCAGTCCGCAGACCGACGCTCTATCCACTGAGCAAAACCGGTCCCGGCAGAATTCACTTTTGAACACATGTGCCAGTGGGATTCAGTGGTGGAGATAAATCTTTCTGTGCAACTTAGGTCAGGCAGTAGTTTGGGACATCAGACCTGCTATGGCCTCATGACAAGGGCACAGTGCTGGAGTCAGACAGAAATTGGAATTATCCGTTATTTTGCTTTTACTAACCACATGATCTGGGGCAAATTACTTGAGCTCCCTACCTATGTTTCATTGAATATAAATTGGTAATGGTACTTAATCCTGGCAGCCTGTTATTAGGATTAAATGATATATATGCAAAGTACCCAGCGCCATGATTGGCACCTAATCAGTGTTTTAATAAGCCACAAGTTTCCTGGAATACAATTTATACAGCATAGAATCAAACAGATACGATAAATTATAGGTCTTATATTTATTCTTGGTAGTATGTGATAAATTTTAGCCTTTTCAATAGCAGCCCCAAGCATTCTAGGGAGATAGTGTGGGGAAAGTCTTTGGCATTCCCAGGTGTGGAGGAGAGAGGCTGAGGCGAAGAGCGCTCTCCTTTGGGGCTGCAGAAGGGAGCAGGAGGGAGCATGGCCCGAGTGGGGTGGGGGTGGGGGGGTCGGGGGTAAGGTTTGCATAGGGTGGGCAAATTTCCTCACCTCTCCTCCGAAGTTTGGGGAACTGAGGGAGTGATACTGTCTGAGAAAGCTTTGGAGACCCATTCTCAGTGTCATGATAAATTCCCCTTTAAACCTTCTATTTTTTTCACCTTTTTGTTCCTTCCCTGTTTCTCACCTTGCCCACAGATTTCGATGCAAACAATATCTTCAAGGCATTCTTTGGAGGGCCTGGGGGCTTCAGCTTTGAAGGTGGGTTTGTCTGCTGTTCTTGGGAGTCCCCAGTTAGGCAGCTCTTTGATGGGGGGTGGGAGGGCAGCTCATGAGTGGAGGCAGCTGAATTCTCATTTAATGGGGCCTCTGTCCCCTGCGGGGTGGCTGAGGATGGCGGAAGGGAGCTTTCTGAGCACACCGTGCCTGTTGCCACACCTCCACGGGTTCTGGGCAGCCCTAGAACATGGGCTTTTCTGCAAGAGCGGAGGTGCTAGGAGCTACACACACACTCACAACATGCTCTGTGCTCCCTTACCCCCAGGGCCCAGGCTGTTTGATACTATCAGAGCTTTTTCTCTGACTTTGGAGCAGCCCTTGGAGACTTCTCCATCATCAGAGCAAAGTGATATTTCCTAGAAAATCCAAGCCAACTAACGAGCCCTTCTTTCCTTACAGCATCTGGTCCTGGGAATTTCTTCTTTCAATTCGGCTAATGAAAGGAAGCCCTCCAGAACCCAGAACATGCCGACTTGCTCAGTTAACCTTGAATGTGGACACAGTTCACCTCCTCCCTTCATCATGTCTCCATGTACCTAGAGCAGTTTCGTTTCTCAGTTGGATGCCCTGTGTCTGTGAGTGGGATGGAGGAAAGGGAGCCAGCGCCGAAGACTGCGGGGAGGGGAGGGAGGTGGGGGGTGGACAGGGAGGCAGCTTGTGAATTTTTGTTTTACTGTTTAACTTTATTAAAAAAGAGAGAGGATAAAATGTTTTGATCCTTTCTGGCACTTTGCTCTGCCAGCTGCTTTGTCAGCGGGCCAGAGCTGAGCCCCCAGCGCGGACCTAAGGCCGGCGTGGTCTTCAGGCTCGCAAGCTGCCCCACAGGGGTGTGGGCACCCAGAGCCTGGTGGCAGGCGGGGAGCTGGCTGCCTCACCAAACCTGTTCAGCATGGGGTGAGGCCAGCACCTGGGGTGTGGTTGCTGCTTACTGGTCTGTGTCAGTCATGGGAACCGAGCTCAGAAAACATGCTTATTGTATGGTGGGGGCCACCAGAAGTCCTAGAAGCTGTGTGTACCAAGGCTCACATGGAGCATGGGTGGATGTGTCGGACCAGGCTAACCTAGACAGAGGTTTTCATAGACTCTCACAGTTCCTCTTGCAGGTTTGAGGGAGATGGAGACGAGGCAAAACCCTGCCTCCTGAACCCAGGGGTCTAGTTGCTGACATTCACCCACAGTTGGAAACTTCATTCTTAGCAAATGCCCTCACTTCTCCACTGGTTTCCTTCCTGATGGGCAGCAAGCTGGAGAAGGGAGCTGTGGTGCCTGTCATGCTTAGTGTTTGTGGTGAGGAATCTGGCTGGGATTTCCAGGCAGACACTAGGGACTTTGTCTGAAACGGGGTTTTGGTGTTTTGTTGGTAGAGATGGTGGAGCAGACCTTGGACCAAACAGATAACATGGCTTCTCTTTTTGGAGCCCCTGCCTTCTTCTTTCCCAGTCCTCCCCTTTGGTGCCAAGGCCACGATGAGATGACTGATGTAGGCCTAGGAAGTCCCCTGTGTAGCTGTCCAGGCCGGTGTTGGCTGGAAGAGATTGGCGGTCAGGCCCTCCCTTGTGTTTGAAGCACCACTGACCTGGGGAAATCCATACTAGGAGTTTGGGTCTTGCTTCTCTGAGAAGTCTTTCGTGTGTTTTTTTGTTTGTTTGTTTGGGTTTTTTGTTTTATTTTTCCTAAGAAGTCTTTCTGATTGGACTGGGCCGAAGCTCTGTGCTCTGCATCCCTCATACCCAGCCAACCCCCACTTTGTGTGTGTGTAAGACCAGCCTCTCTCCTTTCTGTCTCCTCATGAAAGCCAACACTGTTCAGCTGCCCGGCCTCGTCACAGCTGTGGCCAGCCAGCAGTGGGGAGACAGGACCGATGGCCCCAAGCTTGGAACAAAGACACCCCAGGAAGAGAAGCTGGGCACAGAAGGGTGAGAGAGACTGCACACAACTAGGATTAACACGATTTATTTCATTATCAGTATTACAAGTTACTGAGGTTGGGCAAAGCAGGATGGTAACTCAAATCCCAAGCACTTCTGTCAAGTGACAACCTAATTAGCAAGGCCCTGTTACTGAGCAGAGGGTAGTGGAGGGCACCCCAGGAGCCATAGCCCATGTAGCAGTGTTAAAACCTTCCCAAAAGCACTGGGCGGGGCTCAGCCCTTACCAGCCAGGAGCCCACTCCATTGGCTCTTGGTACCCACCAGCCCCCTTTAGAGGCAGCACACAGGCCTCCAGAGGCACCAAGGAGGCAAGATGGGCTGGGCAGACTGCAAGACCAGAGCTTCCCCTCCACGCACTGCCTCTGGCCTCGGCCTTGGCCTCCCATCATAGAGCAGGGCCACCCCGCTAGGAAGGGTGGCCATCCCATCCCCCCCTTCCTGGGGTGAGGCCAGCACCTGGGGTGTGGTTGCTGCTTACTGGTCTGTTTCCTTTGCTAGCTATCAAACTGTTACCTAGTTACAGTGTGAAGGAGGAGGGAACAGGCACTTAAAAGGTTAACCCCTTTTCTACCCTGATAGGCAGCCTCAGTCTTCCAGAGGCTGCGCTGATTAAGAAATAGAACCAAAGCCCAGGGACCCTCCCCTCACTCCCACCACCAGGGCCCAGGGCTGAAGGGAGTGGAGCCCTGAGGTCTCTCCCACTAGTCAGCTCGGACAGGGCTCATGGCTGTGGCTATAGCTCCAGGCCCAGCTTGGCCTTATCAACTCTGGCCCAGATTTCTAAATGGTACCTGCCCCCTCCCCTTTCTGTTGAGAGCTTGAATTAGACAGGAAGAGGGTAGGCAGAAAAAGAGGGACAGTTATTTTACAAGTTTTGGAAAGTTATAAGGTTAACTGAATAAAAAAAAGTCTTAAAGATCAAAGAGAGGGCATGCTTTCTTCTAAAGAGGGGCACCTGAGTGGTGAGAACACTCAGTTGATGGTGCAGGACTGAAAGACACCCCCCTTGCGACCGCCCTGTGTGGGCACAGCCTTGCCCTTCCCATAGTAGCCCGTGAAGATGGCCCTGACCTTCAGATTCTTGGTCAGGTGCAGCATCCAGCGCCCATTGCCCAAGGAGAAGAGCTTGCCCCGGGGCGTCTCACCCACCTCCTCTCCTCGGCTGCCCCCCTTCTCCTGCCGCACAATCTCCAGGAGGTCGATGCCAGTCTGCACGGCCTCCACGCCCTCCGCGCAGCCCAGGGTGATGTGGGCGCGGCTGCCCAGGGGCAGGCTGTCCGAGAGAGACAGCTTGTCCACGTCATTGGGCCACAGCGGCAGCTCCTGCTCGCTCAGCTCCACCCGGGCGCCCGTGGTCTTGGGCGTCACAAAGAGGGCAGAGATGGTCAGCGTGAAGGCCTTGGAGTAAGACTTCTTCACCACCTGCAGAGACAGGGAATGAGGACCAAGCTGCAGGTGGTGGCCTCCAGAGAGGACAATGTGAAGCATGGGTCAGTCGACAGGTGAAAGGCACGTCCTCCATGAATATCACTAACAGCCTGTGTGGTATTGGGGTGTTTTTTCCACTGACTTCAGGCTAATGTGAACAAAACAAGGTCACCCTGGCCGGTTGGGCTCGGTGGATAGAGTGATGGCCTGCTGACTGAAGGTTCCCAGGTTCAATCTGGTCAAGGGCACATGCCCAGGTTGCCGGCTCGATCCCCAGTAGGAGGCGCACAGGAGGCAGCCAATCAATGATTCTCTATTATCATCGATGTTTCTATCTCCCTCCCTTCCTCTCTGAAATCAATAAGAATATATTTATAAACTAACAAACAAAAACCAAGGTGCCAGGGAGCAGAGGTTAAAAGCCAGACTTCCTGCGTTCAGAATCTAGTCCCTCCCTCCCCCCTTAGAGCTGCAGGGCTTTGAGCAAGCTGTTGAACCTCTCCCCATTGGCTTATTCCTCTGTAAAGTGGAACGGAACCCATCTCGGTGTGAGCATTAAAGGAGTGACTGGGTAAAGAGCAGTATCGGGCCTGGTCAGTATAGCTCAGTGGGTGAATGTTGACCTGTGAACCAGGAAGTTGTGGTTTGAATCTCTGTCAGGTCACATGCCCAAGTTGCAGGCTTTATTCCCAATGTGGGGTGTGCAGGAGGCAGCCAACCAAGGATTCTCTCATCATTGATGCTTCTATCTCTTCCTCTCCCTCTGAAATCAATAAAAATATATTTTAAAAAAGAACAATGTCAGGCACATAGTGCTACTGTCATGAGTGCTTTCCCTGGTTATAGCTACCCCGATAACCAGGCCATGACCTGGAGGGCAGGGCGAGGTGAGAAATAAATGCCTTGAGCAAAATCTTGCTTTACATCTGATGGCACGTCTGGTTATATCTGTTTCTCTGAGAAAGCCCATTTGACCATAAAAGCTGCTCTATTTTTGCTCCCTGTCCTTCGTCCCAATGGTGTGTAGCACATAAAAGATGCTTAAGACATACTGCTAAATGAATGGTTAGAGATGGTAGTAAAAATGTTATATGCTTATTCTTTTTAATACCTTTTTATTGATTTCAGAGAAGGAGAGGGAAAGATAGAAATACCAATGATGAAAGAGAATGATTGATCAGCTGCCTCCTGCAGGCCCCCCACTGGAGATCAAACCCGCAACCCGGGTGTGTGCCCTAGACCGGAATCAAACCGGGGACCCTTCAGTCAGCAGGCCAATGCTCTATCCACTGAGCCAAACCAGCTAGGGCAATATACACTTATTCTTGAAGCTAGGCTAGGTGCCGGGAAGAGAGGTGAACCCAAATAAAAATGCTCGCCCTCAGGGGTCTTCCTTTTCAGTGGGAGACCAATGACCACACGAGTAAACTGGCCACATTAAGCGAGGCAGAGAAGTGGGAGGCGATGGTGGAGGGTCAGGGAAGGCCTTGCTGAGGTGACCTGAAGGAGGCTAGGACAACCATGTATATCCCAGCAGCAGATCTCCATGTCGCTGTGGGCGAGGATGCCAGCTGTGAGGTGAAGGAACGGGGACCCCCAGGCCAATAAACCTCGCTATTCTAGGACACTCATTACTTGGGGACAAGGCCAGGCCTCAGACCTAAGGACAGAAACCTCAGCACCAGGCTCCCTCAGGACAAGGGACTCCTAGTCTTTGAGACTGAATGGAGGCTTACAGAGGCCAGAGCAGGAGTCTGCTCCCAGCCAGCCTTCTCCATTAATCTGCAGGAGAACCAGCACTGGTGGGCAGGCCTAAGACTGGCAGCACTGCTAGGCAGGTGGGCCCCAGAAAGGGTGCCTGAGGTGTGTGCAGTAAGCCATCAGAGGGGGTGAGCTGGGCATTCATTTTTCCTGAGCTGCCATCTTGTTGTTTTTTTTTTGTCTTAAGCCAGTACCACCTCCAGAACCCTGTCCCCTCCCCGCTTCCACCGTGTCCCTTTGCAGCACTCACATCCTGCTGGGCGTACTCCTCGGCCCCGGCAGCCTTCCCGTAGTCACAGAACTTGGTTGTGCAGTGCAGCACGCCGGGGGGCCTCTTCCCAAAGTAGGCGACCAGGTCAACCTTCTCCCTGTGCTCGTCCCCAGGGGCAACTGCAGGGAGAGAGCAGAGTGAGTCAGGGCAGGAGAGCGTTCCAACATCGGCCACCAAGACCATCGAGGCCCAGAGTTACACAAACCTCACACGAAAATTCTTGAGCCCTGGCCAGGTAGCTTAATTGGTTAGAGTATCATATGCCAAGGTTGCAAGTTTGATCCCCAGTCAAGAATCAACCAGTGAATGCATAAATAAGTGGAACACCAAACCTCTTTTTTTCCCCATTCCCTTCTAAAATCAAATTTTTAAAAAGGCATAAATTATCGAGCACTCCACTGTAAATCATTTATTCATTAGTTGGTCAAAGTAATAGCAACCCCAGAACTTTAAAAGGGTGCATTAGCAATGGCCAGTATTGTTCAATGGTTAGAGCATGAGCCCACACATCAAAGGGTCAAAGGTTCGATTCCTGATCAAGGGCATGTATCTGGGTTGCAGGTTCAATTCCCAATCAAAGGCGTGTGCAGAAGGTAACCAACTGATGTTTCTCTCCCCATACCTTCCTCCCTTGCACTCAAAAACTTAATGGGAAAAATATCCTCAGGTGAGGATTAACACAAAAAAGGGTGCTAAGCCCTACTCAGTTTGGCTCAGTGGATACAGCATTGGCCTGCGGACTGAAAGGTTCCGGGTTTGATTCTGGTCAAGGACATGTACCTTGGTTGCAGGCACATCCCCAGTAGGGGGTGTGCAGGAGGCAGCTGAATCGATATTTCTAACTCTCTTCCTCTCCCTTCCTCTCTGGAAAAAAAATCAATAAAGTTTATATATTTTTTAAAAAGTGCTAAATTCCCTGTGTTATGTAGATTTTTACATCTCATCCCCAGAATTGAACACGAAAGCACTTGTAACCCAGACACAGGCAGCACAAGCTGCTCACCAGAATAAACAGTGGGAATCCCCAGGTCATGAAAAGTGGGGGAAGGGAAAAGATGGTTGGGAACTACAATATGTGATACAATGGAGGGTGCAGGAAAGAGCATAATTAACATCCTAGCCCACTTAGGAGCCATTTGGCCCTTATCTGTCATTGAAGTACAACAATTAGGGTGACCATACACCCCGTTTTCCCACAACCACCCAGATAAGTCTTAACAGAACCCTAGTTCACTCAGTGGGATAGTTACCTGGTCACCATACTATGTTGTGTACCTTGCAGGTTTGTCAGATGTAACGGGCCTTGGAATGTAACAGGATGGTGTCATGTGGCTGGTAGACAGGGTTTGGAAGTACCTGTGACTTCAGTGTCCAGACTCCAAGCCTTGTGGCTTAGCTTCAGAGTCACTAGGGTTTTCCCTGTTTAGTCCCAGAATCAAATACCTGCAAGAACATCACTCTTCTCCCGGGGGAGGCCTCTACTCGGAGCGCAGCCCTTATTCTTGACCCCGTACATTTCTCCTGCGGTGTCCCGGCAGAAAAGGATCCCAGTTTGTAATGGCAAAAAGCAGCTTCAAGAGGCAGTGCCTCTAGGGCAGAGCCACCAGCTCTGACCGGGAGCCCTGCCTCTGGGGTGCTTTTCTCTCAAGCTCCTCAGGTGCAGGGCTCACACCTGGCCAGTCACCACATCCTCTGGTTTCCCAGCATTCAAGCTTCAGGAGCTGAGCAGTGAGCTCTCCACGAACATAAACAAGCATGAATTTCCTGCCTCTGAGCACCACAAGTGTGGGGGGTGGGAGGGGACATTTTAAGTATGAAAGTAACCTAAGATTTGGGGGAACCAGAAATGGGTTAAATGAACAGATTAATGGGTGACATAGACCCAGTAGGCCACCGCAGGAGAACAAAGGTCACCAGGGCCCTTCCTTATCCAAACCCACTCCCATCCTCGGAGCAAACGGCCCTTACCACGAGAGAACCGTGGGGAGGCCCCCGCGGGAGTGGACAAAGTCCAGGCTCTCTCTATGGCTTTGGGCAAACCCCGCATCCCTTCGGGGCCTCTTCCCTCTGCAGAACAAGGGCATTTGGACAAGGTGGGAGACTGCTGTTTGAAACAAGGGATGCCAGGAAGGGTGCACTGTGTGGCCCAGGCCTGAGAACCATCATCCCCAGTGACGTCACCGTAGTCCATAGAACATTTAAAATGGTTCTGCTGCTAAACATGAGTTTGAAAACATTGGGCCAGATTCTCCTAATGGCATATGAAACACATTTTCTGTCAGGACAGTAATTTGTTTTTCCCACCTCTAAGACGGGGTCAGTGGTCTGCAGTCCCCTGGGAGAGGGGACCTGGGGAGAAGGAAGGGTGAAACGGAAGGGACACACCTCTCCATATCCCGCTGTGCTCCCACTACCCAAGGCTCCCCCCGCCGGGTACTAGGCGACCCTCTGAGGACACCGTGGTCCTGTGCGCGCAGCACAGCCAGGGGCCTTATGAGTGAGGCTCCCTGCCCCGCCCTGCCCGCCCCGCCACCTACAGTGCTGCCGCTCCTTCTTGAAGGCCTTGTTGTTGCCCAGCTCGTCCAGGAAGGCCTGGCCAGCCTTGCGGAGCGTCTCCGAGCTCTTCTTGGTCAGGAACCAGCCGAAGTAGAGCGGCAGGAAGTCCTTCTCCAGCGCGGGCTTCAGCTTCTTCAGCTCGTCCACCGACAGCCCCCACTGGCTCTTCTCCTTGAGCTGGGCGCAGTCCAGCCGCCACGCCGTCTTGGGCTCCACCAGCAGCACCTGGTACTGGAACTGGTCGGCCATCTCAAAGAGCTGCTCCAGCCGCTCCCGCTCGTGGTTGGTGTCGTCCAGCACCAGGACCCGGATGTCCCGGCGGCAGCTGTCGGCCAGGTCCTTGTCCAGCCGCTGGTACTCCTCCGAGAAGCCGCCTCGGGCGGGCGTGATCTTGTAGGCGTCGGCGGACACCGCCTTGGTGCTGTCCCGGAACCGGTCCGTGATGGCCCGGGCCAGCGTGGACTTGCCGCTCCCCGGCAGGCCACGCAGGATGAAGAGCGTCTTGCACTCCTGCAGCGTGCCCACCGTCTCCTCGTCCTGCAGGAAGGGATACTGCAGCTCGGGCTTGTCCTTGGCCCCTGAGGATGACATCTTGCGGAAGAAGATCTTGGGCAGGAATGTGTGGCTCTTGCGAGAGAAGCCTCTGTTCTGTGTGAGGAGGGAAGCGCAGAGGTCAGCCAGGTCCCAAGTGGCTCCCTTGTTCCCCGGCCTCTGGCCGCCTCCTAACTGGGGCCCCCTCCCTGCCTGGGATTACAGGCACCCCGGGCGTGGTGGGTGCCCCCCAAGCTGGGGAGCAGGGACGTTCTCTCCTCTCCGGCACCGACTGCTCCTGGTTGTGGAGGATGAAGGGCAGGCCTGTCTGAGCCTTCCCAAACTCTTCCTCTATCGGAGCAACCCACTGCTGTGGCCTCTAAAGAAAAATGTGCACCCCAGCTGGTTTGGCTCCGTGGATAGTGCCCGCCTGCAGACTGAAAGGTCCGGGGTTGGGGTGGGGGTTAGTTCCAGACAAGGCCACATGTCTGGGTTGCCGGCTTGGTCCCTAATTAGGGGGTGTGCAGGAGGCGGCCGATCAATGGTTCCCTCTCATCATTAATGTTTCTCTCTCTCTCTCCCACTTTCGCTTCCTCTTCTGACATCAATAAAAAAAAAGTCTTTTTTAAATGGGCTGTAGTGCCTGCAGGGAGGGCCTGAGGCTGTGCCTCCGGGGACCCCTAACTTTGATTTCTCCGCACCTGCCTCTCCGGAGGCAGGAGTGTTACGTCTGGGCACAGCCACAGCCGCCAGGGCTCTGAGCGCGCTGAGGAGAGTGCGTGGAGGAGGGTTACCCGAAGACTGCCTCCCTTCCCCCAACAATGGCAGCAGCAGATAATACTCTCTTGTCTGGGGTGGGGGGGACAATGGTCCCACAGAGGGGCTGGTGGGAGGCAGGGCAGGAGAGCACGGACAAAGGGCCTCATTCACCACGCGTGCCCCCTCCTCCTCTGCGCGCGGCCCCCCGAAGCCCTGGGCGCTGTGGCTGCACCAGCCTGGGCAGCACGGGCACCTGCCTTCGGGGTCCAGCTGCGCCCCCACTCCGCTGTGTCCCAGCTCCTCTCTGAGCCGCTGCTTTCCCTGCCAGCTAAGCCACAAGTGGCAATGGCGCTTCTGTAAACTCTTCTCCGCACCAGCACCCGCCCCGCGGCGCGCCGAGACGGGGAGCGGGCACTCCGGGGTCCGGGACGGGGCCCAGGGCCGGGGGAGGCGGGGGCCGCCGCCGCGCGCGGGGGCCTCGCGCCATCTGGTCCGCAGCTCCGGGTCCCTTCCTCCTCCAGCGCCGCTCCCCACCCTCCACCCCGGTCCCAGCCCACTCTCCTCGCCTCTCCCCCACCTCAGGGTGGCCCTGCCCCGCCCGGGACCCTCCACTCCAGTGCGGGACGCAGGGCCTCGTTTGCATACAGCACTTCCTCCCCAAACCCCCCTCTGTCCCGTTTTCCGTGGAGGCGCGACTCCCTCCGCGCCCGGTGCCCGCCGCCCGCCGCCCGCCGCCCGCCGCCCGCCGCCCGCCGCCCGCCGCCCGCCGCCCGGCGCCGCCCGCTCACCATGATGGGGAGGGGCCGCCGCCGCCGCCGCCGCCGTCTCCGCACCACCAGCTCCCGGGGCCGCCGCCGGCGCGGAGGGACTCGGAGCCTAGAAGCGCCCACCCCGCGCCGCGCCGCCTTTCATAGCCGCGGGGCGGGGCCCGGGGCCGCGCGAGGGGCCGGGCGCGCCTTCGCTTCTGCGCAGGCGCAGCAAAGCGAAACTCGAAACCGAGCGGCCCGTGGGCGGCGGCGGGGGCGGGGGCGGAGGCGGGGGCGGGGGGGGGGGCGTGGAGCGTGGAGAGCGGGAGGCAGCGCCCCGACGTGCTGAGTGCTGAATTGCAGCAGAAGTGCTGGGCAGAGGTTTGTCCAGCTTTTTTTTTTTTTTTTTTAATTCATTCATTCATTTTTTATGGCCTCTTTTTTCTTGGAGGGGTTCATAAGAAAGTCTTTAAAGAGGAAAGCAGTCACCCTTTCCCAGGCCCCCGCCAAGATAAGGATGCGGGGAGGGGAAGCAGGGTCTTGCAAGTGCCAGGTGGGATGCCGTCTTTACAGAAAAGGTGGATGTCTTATTCATCATGGGTTGTTGCGTTAATTTTTTGTTTTTTTACAGTATTGCATTAAAACTGTGTATCTCGCTTGCTAAGTTGTTGGCACCCCGTGAAATGTGGCAGCTGAAATGCCTCCCTTGCTTCCCCCGAGGCCAGGCCCTGTCCCCAGCCCCACCCTGCGGGGAGCTGTTGGAGACAGAACCAGGATGGTAGTAGCTAAAGGGACAAAGGGTAACAGTAGTGAAATTGTAACTCATCCTCCGAGGCAGCTGCTCAGCCCCCACTTCCTCTGTGCAGACGCTGAAAGCTTGGGTAGATGGTGCAGAGCTTCCTGTGTACCGTAATCCCACAGCAACCCCTGAGGCAGGTGCCATTCCGCAGAGGAGGAAACAAAGGCACTTCTTAGCACCTTTCTCTTTCTCTTTCTGTTTCCTGGAAGGTCTTTGGACAGGGCCTGGGGGAGAGGACCAGCTTCACACCCTGATCGCACGCTGGCTCAGGTCTGACTGACGTGACTGCCAGCGGAGGTAGCACGGGGGGACCAGCCCTGGCTCCTGCTCCTCCAACCGTGACTTCCTGTTTGGGGGTAGGTCCTGTGTTCCTTCCTCTGGGCTCCTAGAGCACAGGGCCCCTACCAGTACCAGCATTCGTTCATTCTGCTCCCAGGGCTTAGGGGTTTACAGGTCGGTCTCCCTCCCTGAGTGATGGTTGAGGCTGCCCCCACCGTTATTTCTCCCAGAGAGCCTCCCACCGTGCGCTGCACAAAGCAGGTACTCAGCCAAACGAGCCCATGGACAGCGGCTGGGCAGACATGCCTCTGCTCCCAGGCCTTCCTCTGTCCTCCCCGCTGAAGCCGTCCTGATTCATACAGCTCACCTGTGTCCTCACCCCGCTGACACACTTCCTTCGCACCTTCCTCTTCCTCCCACAGGGCGTTGTCAGGGTCTGGGGGAGAGGGCCACACGTCACACCTTGCTCACACTCTGGGTCAGGCCTGTTTCTCACCCAGCCAAGGGCAGGTCAGGCCTGGGAAGCAGTCCCCCTGCCTGGTCATTCATTCTCCAAGTCCGCTCTGCGAATGGGGGCGGAGGGGGTTAAGGAGGCAATGACAGACTCAGGGTTTGTACGCGTGAAAGGTATCTATTTAAAGGGAAAACAGTATCAGAAAAAGGCAGAGGTGAGCTATTCAAAAACCTCAACGCGAACGTCTACTTTAATAAGATCCCCGGGTCCCTGTGAACCCCAGCCTCGGGACCCTAAAGCCAAGAACAAGGGCTTCAATCGTCTTCCTTTTCATCTTTTTCCTTTACTTCAGCACTTTCCGTCTCCGTCTCTCCCGTTCCTTCCGACCCTCTTCTTTCGGCTTCTGAGAGACTCTCCTCTTCCCCTTCGGGCCCGGCTTTTATTAATTCTTCTGTGGGGTTCTGGTCCAGATCGGAAGGCCGCCTGTAGATTTCTCTCAATTCCCGTTTGCCCAGTTCCTCACCCACTTCCTCACCCACTTCCTCACCTGCTCCTTCCGAACCTCCACCTGGTTCTCTGGACTGCTTCTTCATGGCATCTCTCGAATCCTTCCCCATGGCTCTCAGGTCTCTTGTGGAGGAGATTTTTATTTCCACTCCTCTCTTCCCGTTCACCTCCTGTCCCATCGCCTTGACGGTCCCACCGTCTCCGTCGGACAGCTCGTCCTCGTCCGAGGTCTCCCTCTCCGCCTCATCGCGGTCCCTCTCCCACTGCTTCATCACCTTCTCGGGCTCCTCTCTCCTCCTCAGTCTTTCCTTCCCCCTCACCACTGCTCTTACTTTATCCATGGCAGCAGCCTCTTCTGGAAAGGAAGAGAGAAAGGTAAACGTGAATGTGTCCCTCTCGGGGCCCGGGTGGACCCCAGCCTGTGGTGGCCTGTGCTTTTAAAAGAAGCACTTCTTGCCGAAACCAGTTTGGCTCAGTGGTAGAGCGTCGGCCTGCAGACTGAAAGGTCCCGGGTTCGATTCCGGTCAAGGGCATGTACATTGGTTGCGGGCACATCCCTGGTAGGGGGTATGCAAGAGGCAGCTGGTTGATGTTTCTCTCCCATCAACGTTTCTAGCTCTCTATCCCTCTCTCCTCCTCTCTGTGAAAAATCAATAAAATATATATTTTTAAAAAATTATATATATATATAATTTTTTGTTTTTTAAAGAAGCACTTCTTTCCACACAGAGGGACAGGAGCGGTGTGAGTGGCACAGGCCATACCATCCGACAGTAAGTGCACAGGGTCATGAAAGTGCATAGCGCGTCATTGATGCGAGTCTGCAGTCAAGGGACCGGAGATCGATAAAGAGGCATCGACCACACACCACGATCACACTGCGCATGAGTGGGGGAGCCAGAATTCGAACCCAGGACAGTTCTGCCCCCACAGCAGACTCTCTTTCCCTACAGGAAACAGCTGGGCCCTGGAGGAAGACAGGAGGGGTCTTTTCTCCAGCCCCCCATGCCGCATGTCTCTGTCCCTGGGAAGCAGATTGCGTCATGTGTTGGGAGGTTCCCTGGACACACAGACACAGACTGCCAGCAGCAAGTTCAGCTGGAGAGAGCCCTTTACAGCCAGAGGGATCCTCGCTCCTTGTTTTGAACCAGTGACAGAGAACAGTCACCCATTTCCTCCTGGGTCGCCCCCCCATTCTCCTCCTGGGAGCCCCTCTTAGGTGCCTAGGTCACAGCTGGGAAAGGGCTGCCACCTGCTGTTTTGGGTGAAGACATAGGCAATGCTGCCACCTGCTGTTCCGGGAGGGAAATGCCCTGCCCGGCTGAGTTCCGGAGGACACCTTCCCGGCCCCTGGCCTGCCCAGGTCGGCAAAGGCGGTGTGAGGGAGGCTGCCCGGAGCCCCTGCCGTTTCCCAGGTGTGTCCCTTCCGCTCTCCTGCTCCTGTGGCTTCTGAGAGCAACTCCGAGGCCATGTGGGGAGGCTGAGCCGCTCTGAGGGGATCCAGCCACCACGCGGCAGATGCTGACTGATAAAGGGCTGCTCAGGTGCCCGAGAACCCCACACCCGGATCCCCATCACCATGCCTGGGTCAGAGGGGCTTCGCCGTGGTGCCTGGAGGCGGCTCTGTCCTCTTGGCTGCACAGAGTAACTGCGATAGGGCCAGGGCACCACTGAGGGGCAGGCAGGGCACCGCCAGGGACAGCGCAGACCGTGGCTAAAGCCTAGGTCTAGAGCCAGGCTTCCCGAGACAGAAACCACTGTGAGCCTCACCCCCTCTGCCTCCGCGTCATCCATCAAATCCAGCAAATAGTAATGCTGATTTGATAGTGTCCCCGCAGGACCAGCGTCAGGACCTGGTGTATGAAGCCCCGAGAAGAGGAAGCACTGAGTGGAGGTCAGTTTCTGTCACCCATCCCCTCTGGGGTCCACCCTAATGGCTCAGGCGGGCCCGGGGGCCTGGAGCCCAAGCCCCTCCTCCTCCCTCACTTCCTTCGAGAGCCTCTTGGAGCCAGGAGAGGCCTCTGCACTCCCCGAGGCCTTGGGAGAAAGCATGTGCGAAAGCAGGTCGGTCTGCGTCTCTGCACCGCAGCCTAACCTCTGACCCTCTGCTCCCTGCTCCCTTCTCCCCGCTCCATCACCTCCTCTCCCCATGTTGGTCCCAAAGAGCAGCTCCTCGGAGAGGGGGACAGTGTGGCTCTGAGTCAGGTCACTCAGCTTCCCTCAGCCTCCACTGCCCCCAAACCAGGGGTCTTCAAACTACGGCCCGAGGGCCACATGCGGCCCACAGAGGAGTCTGATCCGGCCCGCCAGGTTTTTTGGGCAGTGAGCGCAGCCGAGGTGTTACAGTAGGAATTAGTAGTTCATATAGTCCGGCCCTCCAGCTCTCTGAGGGACCGTGATCTGGCCCCCACTTTAAAAAGTTTGAGGACCCCTGCCCCAAACGGTACCTGCCTCCCAGGGTGGTGAGGACTGAATGCGGTGCCCACCCCCGTGCCTGGCACACAGGAAGGGCCCCACACGTGTAAGTAGCTGTCTTCCTGCCTCTGTTTTTGCTCCTGCTGTTCCCGCCAGAAAGGCCCTCCCTCTCCCAGCATGCACCTGGAGAAGCCTCGGGCCTCGCCTGGAGCCTGAAACAGACCTTTCTTCCCCTTTGTGCTTGGCCTGTGCTCCGGGCACAGCGTTCCTCCAGGTCAGCGCTGCCTGCAGGAGCCCGGTCAGGGGCAACGCCAATTGTCTGGCTGTCCCACTGGGCTCCGGGCTGAGCCTCTGTCTCCCCCACGTCTCACACCTCGCTGGCATGTGACCCGTGCTCAGCAAATTCTTGATCAGTTAATTGGAGAAATACAGAAATGGGCTTTCCGGGCAGACGATGGGCTCAGACCGCAGCCCACCGCGGGCTGGATCGCCTCCCTCTCCAGCCCCAGCAGGAGGCTGGGGCGCGGGTGGCACTGGAGTCAGAATGCAGTGCTCCGCGCGGGACCAGCTGCTGAGCGCGCAGGGGGCTGACAGAGAGAGCGCAGAGGGACCGTTCTGAAGCCGCTGCCTTGGGCGCTCCAGGGACTCACCTTTCTCTTTCTTCTCTTTGAACATATCCCTGTAGTTCGTCTTCTTCAGCTCATCAACGATGCCCTTGTTGGCGTCATCCAACGCCTGTGGGTGGTAGAGGAGCCGGTGAACTCTCATAACCCCTATTTGGCACCTACACTTCCCCTTTCCCCCACGTCCCAACCCAGGAAGCAGGGCTCGGCACTAACCCCGCCCCCTCCTTTGCTCCCGGCTCCTCTGAAGCTCCTGCCTGGCGATTCTTAGAGACACAGGGACTTGGAAATACCCAGGCGAAGCGGCAGGAGAGACGTGACTGCGGGGCCTAGGCGTGTATTTGGGAAGTGTGCGTACCTACCAGTTTCCGCCTTTTTACAAAGATTCCTTTGGCTTCAGCCAATGCAAAGACACGGTGCAGGTGCCTAAGCCTGCAGCAGGTCGGCAAACCCACCGAGGGAACTCAGACTCAGGGCAGCGTGGGCCTGGGGCGGGGCCTGCCACTCAGCCTGTGCACATCTGGAGGGCAGGCTCTGCCTTCTTCCTTGTGACTTGCATGGCGGGGGGTGGGGGGAGCACCAGCAGGCACTGAGCACCATCTACTGAATGACCGACCACCAGGCCCAGACGCACATCTGCACCCCCTGCCCACCTTCCTGCCTGGGGACGCCTGGGTAAAGGGTCAGGGGCCTGGACCTGGGTCACTGAGGGCCGTGGGGCTGTTAGGCCCCACAGACACTTCACTCTGCCTCTCAGCCTTTCAAAACCATGCTCCGTCCCCAGGCTGACCCGGAACCCTCCTTGATGGGAAAGCCCCAGCGCCGCCTCCCTGCCGGCGGGCTCTCTCACTCCGAACGCCCGGGGCCCCACCGCGCTGTCACACACGGGAGGGCTGTGTTTCCTGAGGGCCAGGACCAGGCTGTCACCTTTGGACCGGACATCCCAGGCTTGCCCAGAGGTTGAAAGAGGCCGCCTGCAAGGCCCTGAATTCGATCGCCATGCCATCTGTCCCCCACCACTCGCAGGGGGATCGTGCGGAAGAGGGTTCGTTGGGGGAGACCACGCGTGCGAACTGAGGCGCAGATGGCGGGGCCTGTGAAGGGGAGCGCGCCCCCTCTGGGGGCCGGGTTCGAAGGGAGGCGTGTTCAGGGAGTCGCCCCCGGTGGGCAGAGAAGGCGACAGGCCGGAGTCGCCCTGGGCCAGGAAGCGGGCGCGGACCGCCCTACGGCGGGGTCTGCTTGGGAGCGACCTCTCCCCCGTGACAGGGGAAACACGGTTCCACCGCGGTCCTCACAAACGATGGCCTCACCCCCTAAAGCCCAAGGGGGCCAGTGGCTCCTCTGTGGTTCCTAGACCTTCAAGCCCAGGCTGGTCCACCGCCAACTGCCGGGCAGGCAGGTTCTCTGCCCCGAAGCCTTCTGCTAACGTGGCCCGACTCCTGCACCCAGGCCCGGGTCTCCTTTCCTGCCGCCCAGAGAGCCCTCAGCACCCGCAGCCTCTGTGCCTGCGGCCTGGCCACCCCGGCCTTCCTGTCCTTCAAAACCACCAGGAGTGAAACCGGTTTGGCTCCGTGGATAGAGCTTTGGCCTTCGGACTGAAAGGTCCCGGGTTCGATTCCCGTCAAGGGCATGTACCTTGGTTGCGGGCACATCCCCAGTAGGGGGTGTGCAGGAGGCAGCTGATGGATGATTCTCTCTCATCGATGTTTCTGACTCTCTATCCCTCTCTCTTTCTCTCTGTAAAAAATCAATAAAATATATTTTTAAAAAATATATACCTATTCTAAAAAAAAACAAAAAACAAAAAAACCACCAGGAGGTCCACCTCCAACTGCAACGGCAGCATTTCAGGTGTCCCTTCCCAGGGCCCCTGCTTCCTGAGTGCCTGCACACCTCCAAGGCGGCTCCCGCTGCCTCCCCCTCCTCCCAGTTATGCCGACGGCCTCTTCCAACCACTGGGCAAGCTCCCCGAGGAGGGCCTGCTTCATTCACTCCAGCTGATGCCTCCCCGTCCCACTGCGCGCTGGTGGTGGCTCTGGAACTCGGACATGGGACAGCGGAGGGCGGCAGCCTGCTGGGCCGCCGGAGGGAGGGAGGGAGGGAGGTGGCCAGCCGAGTCGCCTGTGCGTCTGCGAGGTGAGCGTGCTGACCCCCCTGAGGCTGCCCACCTGCCTCAGCGGCCCCCGCTGTGTGTCTGCTCCTGAGGCCGGCGGCCAGGCCGGCACGGCCCCATGGCAGCCGGGATGGGACTGCGCGAGGCCTGCCCTCCGTGGCTCCGCAGCCAGGGCGGCTGTGCAGCACTGAGATGGGGCCGGGGAGACTGAGGAGCTGAACGTTAGCTGTGACTTTCCGGTCGGTCACGTTCCCTTAAACGCCCGTACGTGCCGGCAGCAGCAGCCTGCTGTGCAGCGCAGGTGCAGGCGAGGGGGTGAGGCAACCACACGGTCTTTCTCGTGGTCTCCTGGGGGAGGCTGGGGTTTTGTTCTAAAATCATTTTAGGTGTCCGCCAGCATTAAATAAAAAAAGAAAAAAAAAATAAGTCCTGGCCGGTTTGGCTCAGTGGACAGAGCGCCGGCCCTCGGACTGAAGGGTCCTGGGTTCGATTCTGGTCGAAGGCACGTACCTCAGTTGCGGGCTCCATGCTCGGCCCTGGTCCCGGCCCATGTGGGAGGCAGCTGGTCAGGGTGTGTCTCACATGGATGTTTCTCTCTCTGTCTCTCCCCCTTCCTTCCACTCTCTCTGAAATTCAATGGGAAAATATCCTCTTTCCCTAACCATTTGGCTCAGAGGATAGAGTGTCAGCCTGCAGACTCAAGGGTCCCAGGTTCGATTCCGGTCAAGGGCATGTACCTTGGTTGCGGGCACATCCCCAGTGGAGAGTGTGCAGGAGGTAGCTGATCAATGTTTCTAACTATCTCTCTCCCTTTCTCTATATTGAAAAAAAAAAATCAATAAAATATATTTTAAAAAAAGAAAAATATCCTCAGGTGAGGATCAACAGCAACAAAAAGAAAATGAAAAATAAAACAGGATAAGGACTGTCAGCGTCCAGAGTAAAGGTAAATATGTTTTGTAAAACCTGCCTTTCCATTTTTTTTTTTTTTGTTTATTTGAAAAACACTGTGTGTGGGTTGCTATAGGAACGGACAGCAGTGGCAGACGTTGGAAGGCAGAGCCGGGCCTGGCCCGGGCCCTGCGGCTGCGGGACCAGTGTGCGCGGACGGCGGCGGTGAGGCTGAGGGCCGGCCCGCCCCCGCCCCCGCCCCCGCCCCCGCCCCCGCCCGGAGAGGCTCACGCTGAGGATGGCGTGCTGCGCCTCGTTGTTGTGCACCAGCTTAGCCTTCTCCAGCGCCTTCTCGAAGTTGTTCACGGCCGACTCGAAGTTCTTCAGCTTCACTGGAGCACAGGGAGGCACACACAGGTGGGTGGTGTGACACTGGGGCTGCAGGGGGCGCTGCCCTGCAGGGCCGGCCTCCCTCAGGAGCCCTGGCCTGGCTGGCCCTCCCGGGGCAGGTGGGAGCTTGTGTGAGCCGGAGGCAGCCCCTTCCCCTGGCTTTCCTGGGCCGCCCCCCCTCTAAGAACAGGACCTGGTGCCCTGAGCCATGGGTCTCCGCCATGCGAAGGGGTCCGTGAGGGAAGGGGCCTGTGCCCACATCATGTGTCTCCAGGTCAGGGGCCCACAACTCCATCCCGTCCCATCTCTAGATGGTTCCAAAGAGGACATCTGTATTTTTAAAATATTCACTCGATTTTTTAAAGAACTTTGCAGACCCCGGCCAGTGTGGCTCAATGGTTGAGCCTCGGCCCATGAATCAAGAGGTCATATAGTTCGATCCCAATCAGGGCACATGCCTGGGATGCTGGCTTGATTCCCTGTAAGGGTCGGGTAGGAGGCAGCCCATCAATGATTTCCTCTCATCGTTGATGTTTCTATCTCTCCCTCTTCCTTCCTCTCTAAAATCAATTAAAAAAATTTTTTTAAGAGGATGGAGATCTATACCTACATTTTTGTTGAGCCATAAATTTAGGTTTTTCTGAGGCCTGCAACTTTCTCTATGAGAGACGCTTATGAGAAGTTAACGAGAGGACAGGAAGGAAGAGATTACTACTTCCTGAGTGTTCTCAGTGCTTGCTCACTTACATATTACTTTATTCTTTTTTTAAAAATATATGTATTTTTTATTGATTTTTTTTACAGAGAGGAAGGGAGAGGGATAGAGAGAAACATCGATGAGAGAGAATCATTGATCAGCTGCCTCCTGCACACTCCCTACAGGGGATATGCTCGCAACCAAGGTACGTGCCCTTGACCGGAATCAAACCCGGGACCTTTCAGTCCGCAGGCCGACGCTCTGTCCACTGAGCCAAACCGGTTTCGGCTATTACTTTATTCTTTACACCAACTGTCTAGGTCAGTGGTTCTCAACCTTTCTAAAGCTGCCACCCTTCTTTAATACAGTTCCTCATGTTGTGGTGACCCCCAACCATAAAATTATTTTCGTTGCTACTTCATAACTATAATTTAGCTACTGTTATGAATCGTAATGTAAATATCTGTGTTTTCCGATGGTCTTAACACCACGTGTGGGCGTGCACGTACAGTACGATTGAAACTTCGTGGCCCATGCGCAGAAGTCATTAGCTGCAGAGTGATTACATATAAGAATGGTAATGTAAAGAGCACCGAGGCGACACCAGGTGGCGCTGTTGTGATGAGGACCCGGTGCCGTGCTGGTCTGCCGATGGGCTGAGCCGGGGCAGCTCTCAGGGCGCCCTCAGCCCTCACTGAGCTTGGCCCGAAGGAGGCACGAACCCTGGTCAAAGGGAGGGGTCGGTCCCCTCTCAGAATCAGAACTCACCTGGGCAGGGGCACCCTGGGAGGGGAGGTTTGGCCCACCGGGTTCCCCGCCCAGGCGTGCAGCGGGGCCTGCGTGCTGGGGAGGTAGGGTGTCCGGCCCGAGCCCATACCTTGTGCTTGTGCCACCAGCACGCTGGCGTTCAGCTGCCACTCGATGTCCCCTTCCTCCTCGGCGCACTGCTGGGACTTCTCGCCGTAGCTCTGGGCCTCCAAGGGCTGGTCCAGCTCCAGGTAGCAGCGGCCGATCTCATGGAACAGCCAGGTCTTCTCCAGAGTGGTTTTCGCCAGAGGGATCTTCTCCTCCCACCTGAGGGTGAAGAGCCAGTCAGCTCCTTCCCCTCTAACCCTCCCCTCCGCACCCCGCACGCAGCCATAGGAGTCACGGCCTCCTGCAGGGGGCAGAGAAGGAACCGCCCTCCATCCACCCGTTCTTTTCCTTCTTCGATAAGGAGCAGTTCTAATAAGCAGTACCATTTTTTAAAGCTTCCAACACGGTTTTGGAAAATCTATGAGATCAAACTTGATACAAACAGTAGCAAATAATGATTACAAAGTATCATTTGAAATAACATAAAAATAACGTTTAAGAATATTCTTGCCCGGCTGGGTTGGCTCAGTGGTTGAGTGTCGACCTAAGAATCAAGAAGTCACAGTTCAGCCGGCACCGGTTTGGCTCAGTGGATAGAGCGTCGGCTTGGGGACTGAAGGGTCCCGGGTTCGATTCCGGTCAAGGGCATGTACCTTGGTTGGGGGCATATCCCCAGTAGGGGGTGTGCAAGAGGCAGCTGATCGATGACTCTCTCTCATCGATGTTTCTAACTCTCTATCTCTCTCCCTTCCTCTCTGTAAAAAATCAATAAAATATAAAAATTAAAAAAAGAAGAAGTCACAGTTCAATTCCCTGTCAGGGCACATGCCAAGGTTGTGGGCTCCGTCCCCAGTTCCCCAGTGTGAGCTATGTAGGAGGCAACTGACCAATGATTCTCTCTCATCACTGATGTTTCTGTCTCTCTCTCACTCTGAAATCAATAAAAATACTTAAAAAAAAAAAAAAAAGAAAAAAGAAAGAAAAAAATAGCCCTAACCAGTTTGGTTCAGTGGATAGAGCATCAGCCAGGCCCTGTGGACTGAGGGATCCCAGGTTTGATTCTCGTCAAGGGCACATGCCTGGGTTGTGGGCTGGGTTGAGGCAGCCGATCAATGATTTTCTGTCAACATTGATGTTTTGCTCCCTCACCCTTCCTCGCTAAAAATAATAAATATATATATATCTTAAAGTTTTAATAAAAAATAAACCGATCCCTGAGCTCCAAACCGAACCTGTAATTCACACCCCTAACAAATGCTCAAGGTGATTCTTGTCCCTGGGACCTTCTGAGAAAATGCTGATTCTAGTCTATTAATTAATTTGACGGATGAGCCCCTGAGCTCACAGAGTGGCTTTCCTGAGGCCGCCTAGCAGAGCCAGGGCCCTAACCCAGGTCTTCCGATGCCCGGGTCCTTGGCATCCTGGCCCCAGGCTGGGAGTCCTGGCCCCGAGGCGGGAGGGGGCCGTCCTCGGTCACTCACGTGTCGATGGCTTGCTGGAATTTCCCCACTCTGGCAAAAACCCTGCCGATGTTGTCAAGGGCTCTGGACTTGGCGTCAGGAAGGTCACTGCGGGGGAGAAGGATGGCAGGTTGTTCGCTAGCAGTCGGGCGTTGTAGGCCGTGTGGAAGCGGAAAGGAAGGCGGAGACGGGCGCCCCCGGGGGGGCAGGGCGGGCACGCACGGGGCCGCTCACGCTTCGGAGCTGAGAATGAACACTATCGGGACCTTCCTGGGGGGCTGCCAGTCAACAGCTTAGCAAAGCTGCCCCTTCGATCTAGCAACTCCTCTTCTGGAACTTTCCTCAGGAAGATCGTGTGGCAAGAACACTCACTAAGGCTCCGATTATAATAACAAACGTGGGACGCAGTTTGCACGCTATCACTGGCTCAGCACTGGCAATTTTTGTGAATGAAACATCAGTAGGTTAAAAAGTCAGAGTATAGGAGTGTATGCTATGTCTGTCGCCCCGTTCCTGTTAATAAACATGCAGAACTGAAGCGTGACGCTGTGCCCCTGGCTTTGACCCTGGAGGAAGGGGCCAGGAGCCAAGGAGTGCAATGAATGCCGCTCTGGACGCTGTGTTCTCCCCTACAGCCTCTGGAGGGCGGGAGGCCCTACCCACAACTGCACCAGACTTACCAGTATAACCTGCACACTTCCCCCAGTTCCCCGGACCCTCCAACCCTGCCGGGACCCTCTGTCCGGGTGCCCTTCTCCCGCCTTCTTCTCTCCTCGTGCTGACACCCCGTTCTCTCCTCGGCCTCCTCGGCCTCCAGCAGGGCTGCCACTGCCTCTCTCCTTGCGATCTTGGCCACACGTTGCACCCGCTGCTCTCCCAGCACCTCAGCCTCCCCTTCTTTTGTTTCCTTTTTTAAAAAATATATTTTATTGATTTTTTACAGACAGGAAGGGAGAGGGATAGAGAGGTAGAAACGTCGATGAGAGAGAAACATTGATCAGCTGCCTCCTGCACACCTACCGGAGATATGCCCGCAACCAATGTACATGCCCTTGACAGGAATCGAACCTGGGACCTTTCAGTCCGCAGGCCGACGCTCTATTCACTGAGCCAAACCGGTTCGGCTCAGCCTCCCCTTCTAAAGTGGGTGCTCTGTTGTGTGATGAATGAATGAATGAATGAGTTGCAATACGTCCATGTATCCGTAACAATAACATATAATACGCTGCCAATAAACGTCATGAGAAAGCATGCATTCAAACCGTCTGTAGAGCATGGGAAGGAAGAAATGAGGGCTGGGGCCACTAAGAAGCTCCTGAGGCAAGTTGGGGTTCGAGCTGCACCTGCAAGAAGGATGGACGTTGGGGCCAAGAGGGAGGGGCGTGGCAGTGTAGAGCGAGGGAGCACACGGGCACACGGTGCTCATGAGTTAAGACTGAGGCCTTGGCGGATGTCAAAAAGGAACTGACTTTGTTTAAGGAGCGCTCTGTTTACCCAGCCACTTGGCATGCATTTCCTGCCTGCAGGTGCTGGGAGAGACAGGGAATGTAAGACAGCCCCAGCCCAGGGTCTCAGTGCAGACAGGGGGCCGGGGAGTGTGGGGAGAGCACACAGGGGAGGGGTTTCTAAGTCACCCCTGGGGCGCAGGAAGGCTTTCCAGAAGGCTCTTGTGGACCTTGTGAAGCAGGGGGAAGGAGGGCGTCGATGGAGAAAGGGCTGGGGAAGGAGGCGCTCCTGCTCAGCGACTAGCAGGTGGAAAGCTCCAGGTGTTGGCTGGGTCAAGAGAGACCAGGACAAGCCAGCTGAGGCAGGGCACAGAGCCGGGCACCTGCACTCGATCTGGTCGTTGGGTTTGTTTTGCACAGAAGAGCCAGCTGGGCAGCAGGAAATCCGGGTCTGAGGAAACTGGCACGAAGCTAGGAGGGTCCGGGCTGAGCGTGGGAGGGAAGCAGAGGGAAGAGGCAGCGCGGACAGGGCCCGGGCCGCTGAGCATGAGCAGGGAGGTGTGAGGAGAGCAGCCTGGGCTCCTTCTTGGAAACTGGGGGGCCAAAGGCGACATCCTCACAGACAGGGAGCCCTGGAGCCCGAGGTTTGGGGGGACACACGGGGCTCCAGTTGGGGCATGTTCTTTTGGGGGTTCCTGTGGGACATCCAAGTGGAAATGCTTTGGAATCCGTTGGCTGTGCGGTCTGGGGCTTGGGAGGGAGTTCGGCCAGAATAGAGATTGTGAATGCCTTAGGGCCTGGGCTAGGGTTGGGTCCAAATGGCTTACTGTCGATACATGTCATTTAATTCTCATAATCCCTGTGAACTAGTATTATTATGCCTTCACTAGAGAAGAGGGAACAGGTTTAATTAAGTCCACACAGCCTGAGCCAGAAGTCAAACTCAGGTATGTCTCCAAAGCTGCCTGCCCACACCCCCCCCTTCTGTGATACTCCTGCTCAGCAAGCACAGCAGGTGAGAATGAGTCGGGAGTGGGCTCCCGCCAGGGAGAAGGTGCGGGCAGGAGGCAGGAGTGACTGTCCCGGAAGTCCAGTTTGGCCCAGATGGAGGGCTGACATCAGAGGGCCTTGAGTACCAAGCAGAGGTGTTTGCTTTCCATCTGAGGACAATGAGGGACTGAGGCCTGCTGTCCGCAAGGGAAGGAGGGTGGAGAGATGAAAAGCGGAGGCTGGAGGTGATGTGTGGGAGCAGCTGGAGGCAGGGAGAGCCGGGAAACAGGATGACGGGAGGCTGACAGGGACTTAGGACTGAGGGGGGAGGAAGTGGGGAGGAGAAAGCCACAGATGACTCCAAAGGTTCACACCAGGTGCCCCGGAAGCCGTGGCCCCCCTGAGCGGCCATAGGCTGGAAGAGCTGGTTTCTGGGGGTGCTGATGTTGCTGTGACGGTGGTCCCCGTGTGCACTCCGCACCCCGTCCTCCCGCCCGCCCGCTCAGGCGGGGCTATTGCTGTGTCCTCCTGAGGCTGAGAGCGGTTAGGGGCCTTGTCCAGGGTCCCGCAGCTTGCAGACACAATTCCGAAGCTCAGGTCGGCTGCACTCCAGAGCCCAGGCACCTGCTCAGCACCATGGTCTGCGAGGGCCTGGTTGGATCTGATCCCCGCCCCCTCGGTCCAGCCTCCTCTGGCCCCCTCTCCCCCCCCCCCCCCCCCCGGCAACACCCTGTGCTCGCCAGCCTCAGGCACCCTCCCACGGGCCCCGCCAAGGGCTCCTGACACATGCTGCTCCTGGCACGGGGTCCCCGGCTTTTCCTTCACCACCCTGATCACCATGGTAACCTGTGAGCCATGTCCCTCCCCGTTCCCGCCTGCAGGGAAATGGCCCTGGTGTCTGGGCTTTGCCGTGTTCCCAGCGAGAGCGGCCTCTGCTTGCCTGGGCTTGAGGAAGGCTCCCTGACACGGTGTCAGAACGAAAATACCCGACGGGCCAGGCCGCTGGGAGCTGCTTCGAGTTGTGGGCCAGCACCTTCCCCTTGGTGGAGGCCTACAGTCTCCTTCACCCACCCTCAGTCCTGGGCAGGTGGCTCCTCCTTCTGCGCCCCCAGGCTCCTGCCCCTGCCCCCCACCTCTCCGGGGCATGCTGGGCAGGAGACGGGAGTGGAGCCACCAGCGGCCCTGGCAGGAGGCCCGGACACAGGCCCAGCCCAGCGCCTCTGCGGGCCCCGGCCTCGGCCCCGGGCACTCACTATTCCTTGGCGATCTCCAGGTCCCTCCGGTGGCTCTGCAGGGCAGCCACCATCTGGCCCAGCTCGATCTGGGCGTTCCCGATGCAGCTGTACAGGTTCCCGACCAGCTCGTCCTTGTTGGGCACCTCCTCTTTGTTCCACTCCAGCACCTTCTTCAGCACCTTCTCGGCCTTCTGCAGGCTCCCTTCGGCGCTGCCGCTGGTCAGCACTGGGGAGGGAAGAGGGATGTGGACTGAGGGAAGGCCCCCCAGCCCCCCAGACGCCATCCACAGCCCAGGGAAGCCAGGGCCCCGTCCCCGTCCCTCTGAGAGCAGCACCCACGCATGTCAATGTCCTCCAGGCTCTTGAGGATGTAGCGGGCCGTCTGCGAGGGGCGGCGTTTGCGGTTGCGCAGCCACTGCTCCTGCATCAGCTTCCGGTCGCGCTCCCGGGCGTAGATGGGCTTCTGCTGCCTCCAGAAGTTGCTGCGGGAGTCCAGGTAGTTGATGCCGTTCATGATGAGGTCCTCCACGGTCAGGCCGTGCTTGATGGTGCCTTTGATCAGGTCTGCGGGGAAGGGCGTGGGGAGAACCAACCGGAACGGGCATCTGAGGAGCCGCCTCCTTGTGGCTCTGCGTCCCTGCTCCGGGGCCCTGCTGGGGGGCTCTGCCTGGAGCTGCAGAAACAGTGAGCAAAGCCAGAGCCCATGGGTGGCAGAGGGGGTCCATCTGGGTCATCACCCTTACGGCAAGGTTAAGGTGAGCAGACGTCCCGCTTTTGGCGGGACAGTCCCGCTTTTGAACAATTTGTCCCGCGTCCCAAGGCATTTTTAAAAAGTCCTGATTTTTGGAAAGAATCTTTTAAATCTTTTGGACTTTTTTAAAAACGCCGTGGGACACGGGACAAATTGTTCAAAAGCGGGGCTGTCCCGCCAAAAGCGGGACGTCTGCTCTCCTTAGAGGAGGTATATGAGGAAACTAACAGAAGGGGCTGCTGATGGGTGGCCCCCAGCCTCCCGGGCTCCCCCATTTCACACAGAGACCATCTGAACGCACAGCCTGGCCCAGGTTGCCAGTGCCCGGTGATTCCCCAGTGTGAGCTGGGAGCTGGAGGGGTGTGCCAGGTCCTGCCCGCCGCCTGAGCAGAGGTGAGAGCTGGTAGCAGAGCTGCAAGGCCCAGTGGAGTAATGAGGCCCCCTTCCCTCCACAGAAGCTCCTCTGCTGCGGGGAAAGCCAGCAAAGAGCCGCCCCTGGGACAGATCTACAAGGAGCCCTGCAGAGGCCTGGGCAGTCAGCTCTGGGGAAAAGACCTTTGATTCAAGGGTGAGCCCTGCGCAGGCTCATCAGCTAACGGAAGACTCCCGTCCCGCTGTTTGTGTGAGGCATTCTTTCACTCCAAGGCTCCGTCCTATGTCCTGTCACTGCCAGCCCAGCGGGTTCGAAAGATCGTGGACTCTGGCTTCAACTCCGCCATTAACTTGCTTGTCAACCTGAACAAGTCACTCCCCATTCAGGGTCTCTTTTTTTCCTTATTTCTAAAAGGAAGGGTTGGCCCGGCCGCCTGGCTCAGTGGTTGAGTGTCAACCTGTGAACCAGGAAGTCATGGTTCGACTGACTTCCAGCACAGGCCTGGGTTGTGGGCTTGATCCACAGTGGGGGGCGTGCAGGAGGCAGCAGATCAATGATTCTTTCTCATCATTGATGTTTCTTTTTTAAAAAAAAAAAAAAATATATTTTATTGATCTTTCACAGAGAGGAAAGGAGAGAGAGAGAAACATCTATCAGCTGCCTCTTGCACACTCCCTACTGGGAATGTGCCCACAACCAAGGTACATGTCCTTGACCAGAACCGAACCTGGGACCCTTCTTTCTGCAGGCCAATGCTCTATCCACTGAGCCAAACCGGTCAGGGCTCATCATTGATGTTTCTATCTCTCTCTCCCTCTCCCTGCCTCTCTGAAATCAATAAAAACAATTTTTTAAATATAAAAAATAAATAAAAAGAAGGGTTGTACCGGATGAGGTGTGGGGCATTCTAGTATCAGTGTCCTCAGATTCCCCTCCTAGCACCTTCCAGCTGGAGTTCTTTATCCTTTGTCCTTCCTGAAGGCCAAGGGGACGCCCCCTTCAGGGACACGGTGGTAGAGGAGCCCAAATCTTCGGAGTTCCCTCCCAGGACACCATAGCGCTCAAGGGCACTGGATCTGAACTTGAACTTCCTGGACCCAAATCTGAGAGCTCTATAACTGCCTACCTAGGCATGACCTCAGGTGACTTAACCTTTCTGTGCCTCAGTTTCCTCATCTGTAAGATGAGAGGAAAGCCTGCCCATAGGAACGAGTTGGCCAATATGACAGAGTCTGCCTCTGCCTCGGGCGTTATGCATCCACTCCAGCTCCCCTCTGCCCCGTTCCCTGCGGCAAACAAAGCGCCCGACCTTCGTCCAGCAGGAGCTTCTCCAGGTACTCCTTATCCACATAGAGCTCGCCGAGGAGCTGGCGGACCGTCTTCTCGCTCTTGACCGAGCCCCTCCGCTTGGACTCGGCCTTGGGGTAGTAGGAGGTCTGTTTCAGGGGGTGCGGCTTCTGCAGGGCTTTCATATTCTGGGGAGACAGAGCAGCACTGGGCAGAGCCTCAGCAAGGCGCACAGAGCATCCAGGGGCCCGGACTCTGGGACCTCAAACTCTTCCTCCAGGACCTCCCTGTGGACCGAAACCCATGGAGTGTTTCTGCCCCAGGAATAGCTGGGCTGTCAGGACCCGGGTGGAGCTGGGGCAGACCCCCGTGGCTGCCTGGGATGGGTAGGAGCTAGTTTCCGGGCAACAGGGCCACGAAGACTTGTGCGCCTCAGGTCCACGTGGCCTCTTCCTTGGACGGTTTGTAGCATCAGGACCAGGGCCCTTACCTCAGCCTGCTTGCTTAGGAAGGATAGGTCTCCTTTGTTCTCCAGCTTAATTGAAGAAGGAGCTGCAAGGACAGAAGCTGGGGCTCAGGTCGGCCAGACCCCCAGTGTGGCCTACCCCATATTTGTGTGTGGAAATGGCTGCCTTTGGCAGGGCGGTGGGGAGTATTGTTGCAAAGTTGGCTCTGAGCCGGCCTGGCAGGCAAACGGTCCATGGTGTTTTGTGTAATGCTCTTGTAGGAGGCCAGGCAGCCCCTGCTAGCCCAGGGCCATGGCAGCCAGATCTCCAGACAAAGGGAGCTCTCCATGCCATCCATTTCCACACCCAGCCATCCCACTGGCACGCTCTCTCTCTCCGTCCTTCTCCGCCAACACAAGGCCAGCTCTTGGTGCACAGGTGGTAAGGGCAGAAGCCAGAGACCAGGGAAGACTAGACTCAGGACTCCATGCAACCCCAGGATACCAGGCCAAAGACAGGCATATTCATATGACTGGAGGGAGACAGCCCTCTTATCTGGCATTGAGGATAACCAGACTCTGCAGTGCTCAGTGAGGTGAATCGGGGATTGGTCCTCCCTGTGAACGGTTCCTAATCTTCAGCAAAATCAGCAGCAGCCAAATCCAAGCCTGGGACTCCCTGTAGGCCTCCTGGTGGTCACCTAAGGCCCTCAGGCCTTCCAAACTGACTTCCTGGAGAAGGGCACAGGTCCCACAGCCACTCACTTCCCACTGAGTTGTTGATGGCTTCCTGGGCTTTCTGAATTCCGACTTTGAATTCCCGATCAGGCCGCAGCTTATAGCCTCGATGATAGAACACCAAGGCAAACTCAAAGTCTCCCATGGTGTACAGGGTCTCCGCCTTTTGCAAAATGCCCTGAAATGAGAGGAAGTCAGATCAAGGTGGACAGACAAGGCATTACAGAATTCGGGTGTGGTGGAACAGAGGGGGCTTGGGTTGGGGTCAAGGTTGGGATACCAAGGCAGGGAGCTAGGCAAGTAGCCTATCCAGAAAGAGAAAATGGCATCAGACTCTAGACAGCCTGGCTGGTGGTTCTTCTACCACTTCCAGCCAGAGGGTGCTGCGAAAGCAGGTTGGAGTTCTCCACCCCGACAGTCACCTTGCAGAAAGTGGGGTCACCCTGGAGTGAGTCCTCAGCATCCTTCAGGGACTTCTCTAACTCTCCCATCTTCAGGAAGCACTTGGAGCGGGCAACAAGGCAGTTCTTGTCTCCATTCTGAAGGTGAAGAGCCTGAGAAAGGAACCACATGGGTCAGCAGGTACCAGGTAGGGCAAGGTAGAAGCCGGTTTGGCAATGGCAGCCCAAACCTTCCTGCCGGAGTTCCAAGGGGACTCCTTGGGGTACCAAATAGGTCTTTGGATCTTACCAGACAAAAAGCAGCCTATTTTCAATATTTGCTTAGTCAACTCCATTATCTGCAAGCGGCTCATCTTAAAGTCGAATCACAAGCCATTGGGAAGCCACGGGTTGAGGTGTAAGAATATGCTCCTCTGTGGATATATAGTTTCCCTGCATGTCTGGGATGCCTTCAGTTCACTCAGACAATGCAATCTTAGGATGTTTGGTGCATACCAGATTCAACCACAAATCTGCAATGGCTGCACAAACAGGCTCAAAATACATCCCAGAGGCTAAGCACTCTGCAGGCTAACAAAATGGATTTTAGGACAATCTGCAAATGAAAGGTATGGATATACCTCCCACCAGTCCTCTTTTTTTTTTGTATAGCTTGTTGTGAATGAATCTCTATTTCGGGTGATTAAGATGAAAATGCCAGCAAAACTGAAACTATGATTTTGGCCCTAAAGTGGGAGCAGAACTCTTCCCCTACTGCCTATGTCCTCATTTCTTCTGTTTGAGCTCATTACCATAGTCTGTGGTATATTGTCATTCCTGGGGTATCAGACTAAATTGAGTGGCCAGGTTATTATGATCTCTGAATGCATAATGATCTGGCCACTCAGTGTGTGTGTGTGTGTGTGTGTGTGTGTGTGTGTTGAGTGTGTTAGAGGCCCGGTGCATGAATTTGTGCATGGGTAGGGTCCGGCCAGCCTGGCCAGGGGGAGGAGACATGGGCGGTTGGCTGGCCTGCCTGCTGGTCGAACTCCTGGTCGAGGGGACAATTTGCATATTAGCCTTTTATTATATAGGATATACACTGAATGGCCAGATTATTATGCATTCAGAGATCATAATAATCTGGCCACTCAGTGTATATCCATACCTTTCTAAGACTTTCCCACTTTTCTAGGAAGAGGAAGTAGCTATTTTATTTCTTAAGGGGGCGGGGGGGGGCGGGGGGAGCAGGAAGCCACTTCTCAACCAAAGCTATCTTCCTTCAGGGTATTCATTTCTCTCTGCCTGAGCTTCCCCAGGATTAGACAGGACCAAAAGGAGAAGGGATGGAGGCAGGGCCCCTGAAATCAACTGTCGGCCCACTGGTCCATCATGTCAAGTCTTCAGTGATGGGAGGGATGGAAGATTCTGGGCAGCAGGTGAGAAGCTTGGCTTTAGGGGGAGTTTCGGGACTGGTTAATGACAGCTATTCTGCCACTCCATTTGGAATAAGAAGAGGCTGTGTGTTGTGAAATATAAATTGTCATAAAAACACCTAATGGCTTACTTGGGAGGCAGTATCCTCTGGTGGACAGCGCCTCAGAGCTGGAGCCTGAGGGCCTGGGGTTGAAGCCTTCCTCTGACACTTGCTAGTTCAGTAATCATGAATGTGTTACCCAACTTCTCTATCAGTTTCCTTATCTTTAAAATTGTATAATAACAGTACATCCCCACAGGCTTAGGCTGCACTTAGCAGGGTGCCTGGTGTCCTAAGACAGCACCAATCCCCTGAGGGTGGGTGGAGCAATTCATACTAAGCTTATGTAGGACACTGTTAGTTATTTACTGACCACCTTCCACAAGCAACTGAGACTTCACTTCGGCAAGAAGTCTCCCAGCCCATCGCCCCGCCAGTGAGGGGGCCTTGGGCCTGCTCTGTAGAAGGAGGCCAATCAATGGCGAAACATTTGATTTTTTTAAAAAAAGTAGAAGCCCGACTGGCATGGCTCAGTGGTTGAGCATCGACCTATGAATCAGAAGGTCACGGTTTGATTCCTGGTCAGGGTACATGACTGGGGTTATGGGCTCAATTCCTAATAGGGGATGTGCTGGAGGCAGCCAATCAATGGTTCTCTCTCATCATTGACCTCTCTCTCTCAATCCCCCCTTCCTCTCTGAAGTCAATAAAATTATTATTTTGAAAGAAAGTAGAAGAGGACAGAATAGTTATTAAGGATCAGGTAGAACACAGGTGGAAACTGGTAGAAAATGGCCCAGCAGGGGCTTATCCGTCCCTGGGGTGCATCCATCAGGACCAGTGACTAGAAACGATAGAGCTATCCAGGCTCATCAGGCATCCAGAGCGGCGATGGGCGGTGGAGAGGGCCGGAGCGCCACTCACGTTGCTGAAGCTGGTGGCAGCTTTGGAGAACTCCCCGCAGAGGTAGAGCCGCTCGCCCTCGGCCATGTAGGAGGGGAAGGTGCTCCGCAGGATGTCAATTTCTTGGTCCGACATGATGGCGGGATTCGGAATTCGGAAAAGCTGAAGCGGAGAAAGGGAGAAAAGAAGGCGTAGAACCTCTGTTTGGGTTGCGGGAAACCCCGTCTCTTAGCAACCGGGGGACAGAGACTACTTCCGGTCCCTCCCCCTGCTCCTGGGGCTCAGGCCCGGGACCGCCCGGGAGGGCGCCGCCGGGCAGCTGCGCGCCTGGCCGAGGGGCGGCCGCCGCGTGTCCGGGGCGTGCAGGGCGGCCCGGCTCGCGTGATCGCTGGGCTCGCTCCGCCGATTCTCCGCGGCTGGATCGTGTCCAGGATTTGCAGCCAGAAAGCCAGGGAGCGGATCGCGGCCAGATTCTAAATGCGGAGGGCCCTCGCGGCCAGGCTGTGTGCACCGGCGTAGCCGCCGGGGAAGAGCGTGGAGCCGGGTGGTCCTCGGACACCGTCTTCATTCTCTGAGTGCGGCTCTGCACCCTCCCTTTCCTGCTGCCCAGTGAACGGGGAGACGGAAAACCCTCCAGAGGTGAGGGTCTGCACGAGCCAGCGTGGGAAATAACGTGTTTTTTTTTTTTTTGTTTTTTTTTTTTTTGAACACATTTATTTTTTATATATTTTTAAAATACATTTTATTGACTTTTTAAAAATAGATGTTTTATTGAATTTTTTACAGAGAGGAAGGGAGAGAGATAGAGAGCTAGAAACATGGATCAGCTGCCTCCTGCACACCCCCTAACTGGGGATGTGCCTGCAACCAAGGTACATGCCCTCGACCAGAATCAAACCTGGGACCTTTCAGTCCACAGGCCGACGCTCTATCCACTGAGCCAAACCGGCTTTGGCTGTTTTATTGACTTTTTACAGAGAGGAAGAGAGAGAGATAGAGCTAGAAACAGCAATGAGAGAGAAACACCCATCAGCTGCCTCCTGCACACCCCCTACTGGGGATGTGCCCACAACCAAGGTACATGCCCCTGACCGGAATAGAACCCCGGGGCCTTTCAGTCCGCAGGCTGATGCTCTATCCACTGAGCCAGAACACTTTCAGCCGATTGAACCCATTTATTGAACCCCTGCTACTGGCAGCCATCGATCAGTGCCTTTCCTGAGATTCTCCCTCCTCTTCCCCGCCACCCCCCCCCCCCGAAAAAAAAAGTGGACTACCCTGTTTCCCCGAAAATAAGACAGTGTCTTATATTAATTTTTGCTCCCAAAGATGCGCTAGGTCTTATTTTCAGGGGATTTCTTATTTTCCCATGCGCTAGGTCTTATTTTCGGAGGATGTCTTATATTCGGGGAAACACAGTAGGTTCCAACAAACACCCTTGTCTTGACTACATTATTTTGAAAGGTCAACTCCCAATGCCAAGGAGATTGTGACCCATCATCCATCCTAAGGCTGCTTGCAGAAGTGAAGTCTCTGGCATATAGTGGAAGGTGGTCAGTAAAGAATCATTTCATTCATAACCTTAGTATAATTGCTCCTCCCACCCTAAGGGGATTGAGCGTTGTTTTGGGACACCGGACATCCTGCTAAGCACAGTATAAGCCTATGGGGGAGGTACTGTTATTGAGATAAGGAAACATAAAGAAGTTTGGAAGGGAGAGGGAGAGAGAGATAGAAACATCAATGATGAGAAAGAACCATTGATCAGCTGCCTCCTGCACACCCCCTACTGGGGGTGGAGCCCACAACCTGGGCATGTGCTCTTGCCTGGAATGGAACCTGGGGACCTTTCAGTCCACAGGCCAACGCCCTATCCACTGAGCCAAACCAGCTGGGGCTGATAAGGAAGTTGATAACATGTCAAGATAATTGAACTGGCAAGTGTCAGAGGAAGGAGTCAACAACCCAGGCACTCAGACTCCAGTTCTGAGGTGCTAACTACAGATTGTACAAAGGCAGGGATCTTGGGTTAACCTTGTATTTCCAGAATGCAACTGTCTGGCACATAGTAGACCCTAAATAAATAATTGTTAAAGTGCAACTAGTAAAAGAAAAAAAAATTCTTAACTACACAAATGAGAACGTGTCAAACTTGGGAAATCTGAATGAGCTCAGTGGGTTGGGTCAGTGTCAACTTTCTGTTTGTTATTGTGCTAACGTTTTTCAAGGTGTTAACTTTGGGGAAACCAGGTAAAGGGTGGATGGGATCTCTTTGCATTATTTCTTACAACTGCATATGAATTTACAATTATCTCAAAATAAAAGGTTCAATTCAAAGATAATAAAAAATAACTTGGTTGCTCCCCTGGAAGAGTTCTGTCTAATTAGGGAGAGAAATGCATAGGCAATAATGACTTCCCAACTTGATATTAAATTATTCAAAGTTCTGTGCGCCTGTGAGAGAGATGAGGACAGAGTGGTGGGAAGCCCAGGTGAGGGAATGATTCATTTAGGGTTTGGTATGGGTCAGAGACAGCTTCATAGGGGATTTAGATGAAAATGCCAGCATAACTGAGTTGAGGGTGAGAAGGATGGCCAGGGACACCTAAGTAGAGAAGGAGATGAGAAAAGCCCAGACTTAAGCTCACCAGGTGTGTAAGGAGCAGCAACCCCATGCACTGGAGTGAAACCATCCTGTTTGCCCTAGCCAGTTTGGCTCAGTGGATAGAGTGTTGGCCTGTGGACTGAAGGGTCCTGGGTTCAATTCTAGTCAAAGGCGCGTTTCTCGGTTGCAGGCTTAATCCAACCCCTGGCCCTAGTCAGGCTCCTGTGGGAGGCAACCAATGGATGTGTCTTTCTCACATAGAAATTTCTCTCTCTGTCTCTACCCCACCCTTCCACTCTATTAAAACAAACAAACAAACAAAAAACCCTCCTCTCCTAGGTTGTTAAGATGGGCACATGTATGAGTTAAACATACTGCTGAAATCATCAGCAGCTATTTGGAGAAAAAGTCCTGCAAAGGGAAAATCTATAGATTCAACGCAATCCCAATCAAAATCCCAGCAGATTTTTTTTTTAGTAATTGACAAGCTGATTCTAAAATTTATGTGGAAATGCAAAGGACCTAGAATAGCCAAAGCAATTTTGAAAAAGGACCAAGAGAGCTTACACTCTCTGTTTTCAAGATTTATTCTAGTCTGGTCTGTGCGGCTCAGTGGTTGAGTGTCGACCTATGAACCATGGAGGTCACGGTTTGATTCCCGGTCAGGGCACATACCAGGGTTGTGGGCTCAATCCCCAGAGGGGAGCGGGGGGGGCGTGCAGGAGGCAGCTTATCAACGATTCTCTCTTATCATTGATGTTTCTATCTCTCACTCCCTCTTCCTTGCCCCTCCCAAGTCACAACCCCCTCCCCTGCATCGCCGCCTCCCCAGGTAACCACCACCCTCTGGATTACCACCCTGGTCTGAGCCCCCATCATCTCTCCCGTGAACTACTACGATATCTTTCTATGTCTCTTTGTTCCACCCTCACCCCCTTGCTCCCCAACAGAGCAGTCAGAATATTCCTTTTGAAATGCCAGTCAGATCTGTTCCAAACCCTGCAGTGGTCCATTTCACTCAGAATAAGAGCTGTTCTCTCCATCATCCACCTGGCCTCCTTATAGTTCCTCGAAGAGAAAAGCAGCAGGCTTGCTCCTTTCCTAGGGCCTTTGCCCTGGGTGTTCTCTGAGCCCAAAATGGCCCGTAATGGGCCTGGAATGCTCCCTCCCCGCCTCTTCACTGACTCTCTCCCTTCCTTCTTGAGTTGCTCAAATCTCTCCTTTGCAACGAGGCTGACCCCGCCAACCACTCTCTCTAATATTGCAACTCACTTGCCCTCCACCTCGATCTGGGAATTCCTGATGCCCTACTCTCTTGTTTTCTTTTTCCCGTAAGACCACTCTCTAATATACCAAGTAACTTCTTTCCTTATTATTGGATTGTATATTACTGTTTCCCATGATAAAATGTAAGCTATTCAGGGGTAGCACGTTTGCTTATTTCATTCACCATTGCTGCTCCAGTGCCCGGAATAGTACCTGGCACACTGCAGGAACTGTCAGTACGTATTTGAATGAACGAGCCGCTGTCCAGTTCTTTGAGATAATCACTTCCTTACTTTCCTTGTAGTTAAAAAAAAAAACAATTTAGGTTTGCTTGTTTTAATTAAGTAAATGGAATCGTGCTATATTCATTCTTTTATGGTCTACTTTCTTTTAGTCAACATCATGTTTTTGAGGTTAATTTATGTGGTTTTTTTTTAAAGTAGGCTTCTCAAATTCTTTTTAAAAAAAAATATATTTTATTGATTTTGTACAGAGAGGAAGGGAGAGAGATAGAGAGTTAGAAACATCAATGAGAGAGAGTCATTGATCAGCTGCCTCTTGCACACCCCCTACTTGGGATATGCCCGAAACCAAGGTACATGCCCTTGACCGAAATTGAACCCGGGACCTTTCATTCCCCAAACTGACGCTCTATCCATTGAGCCAAACCGGTTTCGGCTAACTCAGTGTTTTTCAACCTTTTTTGGGCAAAGGCACACTTGTTTCATGAAAAAAATCACGAGGCACACCACCATTAGAAAATGTTAAAAAATTTAACTCTGTGCCTATATTGACTATATATAAAGTAATTCTCTTGAATAGGAATCAAATAAACACAAAGAAAGTATTTTATAATTACTTTATTATGAAATATTAAGTAAACAAAATAGTGAAAAATTATAAAATTCTTGTCTGCACCTACGGCACACCAGGCAACATCTCTAGTGTGCCGCGAAACAGTAGTTGAAAAACACTGGGCTAACTTATGTTTTGTGTGTAGCTGCAAGTCATTCATTTTTCTACGTCAGTCACCTTTTTCATTTTGTCAGTATACCACAACCCGTCTATTCAACTGTTTAAGGACATCTGGGCTCCATCCAGTTTTTGGATAGTTGTACATGTGTCTCCAGGCACATGCGTATATGAGATGCTTTGGGGTACATCCCTAAGAGTGGTGCTGCAGGGTTTTAGTGTATGTGACTCTTCAATTTTACTAGATAATTCCCATTGGTTTCCAAAGAGGTTGTATCAATTTGCCCTCCCACCTACATTAAGGTCATCTGTTTGGGCCTCAATTTCCCCTTCTTTTTATTTTTATTTTTTGTAAGAGAATTGGACTAGGGGATTTCTGCAGTCTCTTTTGGGTCATGGGACCCTGAATCAGCGGCACTTGGGGCCGTGCATGCCTGAGGCAGCACCTAAATTATAAGGAGAGAGGGGAGCGCAACCCATGCTTGGGATGGGCCCCCAAACATCCCGGGCGAGGCCCAGTCCTAAAGCCTTAAGACTGGTGCTGGGGCAGAGGCTTTGGTTCTGGCGGAGGCTGGCGATGCTTTTCTGTGCACTATGACCTCTGCTTCTGCCTGACCTTGAGGGATTTCCCAGACATGGAACAAGGCTAAGAGAGATGAGAGGCAAAAATAATAAACTCGCTCAGAGATAAGGTTAAACCTGCCTAGTAAAAGTTCAGGGTCAGTGATCCTGTTGTAAGAGAATTTGTGCAAGCTCTGTCTCACACCGCGAAGTGGTAAATGGCCTTCCTAGGAAAAGACTTCCTAAAAGAGGGGGAATGTCCCAGGATACACCTGGTGGGGAGGAGACAGCAGCTTTTTTTTTTTTTTTTTTTTAATATACTGATTTTTCACAGAGAGGAAGGGAGAGGGATAGAGAGCTAGAAACATCGATGAGAGAGAAACATCAACCAGCTGCCTCCTGCACACACCCTATTGGGGATGTGCCCGCAACCAAGGTACATGCCCTTGACCGGAATCGAACCTGGGACCTTTCAGTCCGCAGACCGACGCTCTATCCACTGAGCCAAACCGGTTTCGGCAGCAGCTGTTTTTAAGACAGGGTGAGTGCAGAGTTGGGATAACGATAGGACGAGTCTCACCAGGAGCTGGCGGTCTGGCTGGGAAACATTTTCTGCTCACAGTCGCTGACTCTGGCTGGATCTCCTGGGGAGCTTCCCCAGGACACCTGGGCCTTTGGCCAAAAAGTGGGTGGGAACCCGGTGGCTTTTCACATGATGAGTCTCTGAAGTAAGCTCCTCTCTCTAGTTGTCACAAGGAGAGAGGTGGGTTTAGAACTGTCCACTCAGGTAGGCCCTCTTTCCCTTTCTTTTATTTGCATGTTCATTTCAGTGTTTATTCAGTCATGCATGCAGTGAGTGCCTAAGATGTGCCAAATCCTATGCTATGCACTGGGGATGCCAAGAGGAACAAGGCATCATAAGGTGTTCCTCTTCCCGGGGAGAGACCCATTGGATATGATTTTCTTTCCCTCCTCCCCTGCAGCAGTTTTAGTGGACAGGGCAAGGGACCTGACAGCAAAATGACGTTGTTGTGAGGAGCATGTGCTAGCATCCATGCTTTCCACGTAGTAGGTGCTCAATGAGTATCAGCTAAAATGGATTAAAATCTAAGAGGGAATCATTAGGCAGGCGAAGGCTTCTGAAACTGATAGATTGTACCTGTATTCTGTGTCCAGTGACATGAAACTGTCCTCCAGCCTGTCTTAGAAGATTCAAATAGGAAAAGCAAAAGAGTTTAGAGGTAGTTAAAACAATTTTTTAAATAATATTTTTATTGATTTTTTTTTTTTTAAGAGAGAGAGGTAGGGAGAGAAACATCGATGAGAGAGAAACATTGATCAGCTGCCTCCTGCATGCCCCCTGCTGGGGATTGAGCCCACAACTCAGGTATGTCCTTTAATGGGAAATTGAGCCAGCAACCTCCTTTTCTTTTCTTTTCTTTTCTTTTTTTTTTAAATATATATTTTATTGATTTTTTACAGAGAAGAAGGGAAAGGGATAGAGATTTAGAAACATCCATGAGAGAGAAATATTAATCAGATGCCTCCTGCACGCCTTCTACTGGAGATGTACACAATCAAGGTACATGTCCTTGACCAGAATCGAACCTGGGACCTTTCAGGCCGACGCTCTATCCATTGAGCCAAACCGGTTAGGGCCGAAACAGCAACCTCTTGGCACATGGGTCAACACTCAATCACTGGGTTACACTGGCCAGGCGAATTTAGAGCTTTTGAGAAGGTGAGGCCATATTGATTAATTTGGGGTACAGGAGTCTCTGTGGGGACATGGTGGAGTAATGACAGAGTCTTTTCTGGGAGGTCAGGGGTTGGAGGTGAGGGGCAGAAGCCTTGAATGGGACCACTGAGAAAACGGAAAAACTTCAGTGATTGATTCATGGACTCTGGCCAACACTGTTCATCCCTCACTCTCTGGACAGTTACGTTCTCCTCACCCCTGACCAGGACTAGTCACATTTGGACTGAGCAACGCCTAGAGGGGGAACTTATTCACTCAGCCAACATTGATTGAGCGTTTCCTAGGTACCAGGCCCTATTCAAAGTGCTGAAGACACAGCCGTGAAGAGAGCAAAAATCCCTATCTTCATGGCCATGTGCAAGTATAACTGAAGGAATAAGCTGTTAGAAATGAAATAATTGGGGCAAAGGGCATGCACATTTAAAATTTTATCCATATTGCCAAGTTGGTATACAAACATAGAGTTTATTATAGTTTATTTTCCACCTGGATGGCTGTTTCTGGGCCAGTCTGTCTTTCTAACCAGCGCAATAACTCCTGCACAGGAGATCCATCCTGACGGCCATCTTTCCATTAGCTTACCAAGGCCCCGAGTTGCTGTCTCCCAAGGCCAGAAATGGGACACCTTCATCGATGTTTTCTTTATCCACAGAGAGGTGATCCTTCTCTGAGACTTGTGCTGTTTGGGAAGATTCCTGGTAGGGGTGGCACTCAACCCATGCAGTGGGGGGAGAGATTGTAGGGCTGAGAAAGAGAGGAGGTGAGGAGTTACTTCAAAAGGAAGGGACCAGAAAGTGATGTCATCAGGGGTCACTTGTTTCAGGCATGGGCAGCAAACTTAGCTTCCCCACTCCTGGCTACCACTGGATTGGTGAGGGGGGGAAGGGAGGACATAGCACAGTTTTTGTCATAAGAATGTCACAACATTGCTACAGTGTGCGTGTTACCCAGGTGCTTGGCCGGGGCACAGGCATGCTGACTCTCTGTACATTGGCCTGACCCCTTCACCTCAGCTGCTCAGCCCATGATTCTCCACCCTGAAGTTAAACAGCTGTTAGGGTCAGGGAGCAGCTGCAAAGACCTACAAGACTGGGGTAATGTTTACTGCTCCAGAATGTCGGAGCAGTAAATATTATGTCCTGGGTTCTAAGACTGTCTTGATTTCAAATATTCTCCCCAACAATCTCATCAGTACCTATCATATCAGTGTCCCGGCTTTTTGGTTCAGAAAATATAGTCTGTTTCACAGATAATGGAGAAAAGCAAGGGAGCAGTTCATTCATTCCAACGTCTATGCGTGGGCTGGGGGCTGGGGGGGGGGGGTGAAGTGGGAGGTACAGGAGAATGGCAGAGATGGCCTCAGCTCTGCACTTGAAACTTCCATGAAACCGCGGTTTGGTGAGCAGGCAAGTGCGATGCATGGCACCCTTCTTCTTCTTCTTCTTCTTCTTCAATGTATTTTGTTGATTTTTTACACAGGAAGGGAGAGGGATGAGAGGGAAACATCAATCAGATGCCTCTTGCACACCCCCTACTGGGGATGTGCCCGCAACCAAGGTACATGCCTTGACGGGAATCGAACCAGGGACCCTTGAGTTCGCAGGCCGACGCTCCATCCACTGAGCGACACCGGTTTCGGCTGCATGGCACCACACTTCTAGCCTCACTTGCTCACCCCGTCCCCCGCCCAATCCCATACTGGGATATTGGGAAGTCTGGTAAGTTAGCTTCGTCTCTCAGCCTCGCCCAACCACTCAACCTAGAGGGTCCGCGTGCATGTGGGAAAGCAGTTTGCCACGGCTTTTTAAAAAGCCGGGTTAGGCAACTGGGTTCGGTGTGGCCCATTTCAGGCGGCTGGGATGCGGACGTCAGTTTTTCCCATGGGGAGACAGACAGCAAGGAGACTCCAGGTCCTCAAAGCGGCGCTACAGCCAGTTGGGCCAACAAACAACACCCTTTCCCTCCCCACTCCACACCCCCGTCGGAGTGGCGGACGGCCCAGCCCCTAAGCGATCAGGCCACGGCCCCCGGCCCGGTACGTTCTCCTCCCGGCGTAGCTCGGCCCATCTCCCCACCCGGGACTCCGCCCCCGATCCCTCCCCTGCCCAGCAGGCTCCGGTGAGGCGGCGCCCATGGTTGCATGGGAAAGATACGCTAGCGGGACTGCAAGTCCCAGCAGCCCCAGGGGTCCCGCCCACTGGGCGGGGCTACACAGGGCAGCGAATTGGGAGGGGCCCTGGCGCTCAGGCTAGGGAACGCCTGTAACCAATCGCCGGGCGGCTCGCGACGTGTGCTGATAGGGGCGGGGAGAAGCCCTCCGGGGCCAGGACAAAAGCCGGATCCCTAGCGGCCGCTGGAGGCTGGCGCGCTCCGGAGAGTGGGCGTTGGGTCCCGGCCTGCGGAGGTAGCGCCCGGCTCGGACTCTCGCAGAGGTGAGTGGCGGGCGGCTGCTTTCCCGGGAGGGCCCCCACCTGGCCCAGGAGCTTCCTGCCTCCCTCCCGCAACCCGGAACCGCCTCCACAGAGGCCGGCTCGGCGTTAACGCACCCTCCCTGCACCTCCTTGGAAGTTTTATTTTGGGGGGAGGTTAGCCTTTTAGGTTAGACTTCGTCTGAGACCCCGGCCAGCGGCCACGTGCGACTGACCCCCAACCCTCCCACTTCCAGTTTCTGGGAGTTTGCACAGGCTTCCGCCGTCCTTGCTTCTCTTCCCCCGGTGAAATCGCACTTACTCCACGCCGGCGCCCCTCACCCCTCCCGGCGCCGGTCCCTGAGCTTCCTCGGGCTTTATCGGGCCACCCCTTGCCCCCATCCGGTCCCCCGCACCGGATGCGGGGGAACGGGAAGTAGAGAGAACGGCAGTGACCTCTCGTCCCTCTCCGGCCCCTCACAAGCCGGGCTCAGGCCCTTCCTCTTAGTTCCGTGGAGTCCCCTGAGCCCCGCGCCCCAGTGCACGGAGCCACCTGGGCGTGCCGCCGCCGCCACCGCCACCGCCACGGGCCACGCGGGGCCGGGCTGCCCGAGGCCTGGCCTCGCCGCTAGGACCTGGCCATCGAGTGGCGATGCAGGAGGGACCTCCTCGCGCTTCGGTGGTGCCGTCGGGCCAAGCCTCTAAGCGACAGATGGCCGGGGTGCCCGTCTCCCTCCCCACCCTTGGCGCCGACGCCCGCCCGCCAAGGTTGGCCGAAGCCTGGTCCTCAAGGGGCCGGAGGATGCCGCCGCCGCCGCCGCCCTCCTGGCGGGCCTGGCCCGGGGCCAGTCCCCCGCGCCTGCTGCCCTCGCCAACCTTGGCAGATACTGTGTGCGGTTCCACGGAGTTATGCATGCCGTTGGGTGGGCCTCCGCCGTCTGCCCGGGAAGAGGGTTTTGGAGAGGATGGTGGGGAGCAGTGCTCAGCACGGTAACGTTGCTCTGTGTTTCAGCCAGGTCAGCTCCTTGGATTTCTGAGATGTTGGGTGAGGGACAGCTAGCCGGTAGACCCCAGCTGCCCAGACGAGTGGTTTTCACCTCTTCCAGAGCTTCTCAACTTAGGAGGCTTGGATAGGAAGATCCCTCAGGCCCCTGGCAGCTGGTGTCTTCTCCCCCATTATGACACTTTGTAAGGGGACACTCAGAACTGCCCTTAAAAAACCCGAACCTTAGAATTGCTAACCTTAAAGTGAGCACTTTTTATCTTTCCCGGAGAGAGACACTAAGTAGCATCCCCAGTGCTTCTGCTCCCCTGGCTGGGTCCCAGCTGTGCGTTCCTGGGAAACAGGCTCCTTTCATTCAGCCTCCCCTGTGGGCTGCTGCTGCCTTCGGTGAACTCAGCCCTGGGTCACATACCCTGTCTGCAGAAAAGACCCCATTCAGCTCATTAGGTCCCTCCTGGGGGGGTGGGGGGAGAGGGAGAGAGAGAATGTGTAGTGTGTGTGTAATGTGTTATAGGTTCCCAGAGAGAAAGAGAAAGAGAGAGAAAATGAATGTGTAGTGAGTGTGTAATGTGTTATAGGTTCCCAGATGGTTTACCCACTTAACTGTTACTAAGTAACAGTTTCTCGGGCCTCACAGAAGACCCCTGAGGTCTTAGCTCTGCCCTGAAACCATCTGTCACCAGTTTGACAGCACATCCAGACTAAGATTTTGTGTGTGGGTGTGTGTGTGTGTGGGGGGGAATCCTAAAACCCAGATTGGTATCCACTGTAAGTCTCGTTGTCACAAGCACATGTTGACTGAAGGTCCGGGGCTGTGGGGTGGTAGTCACAGGTGATAGTCACAGCGAGTACCTGGAAATGCTCTGCATAATGGGGTATGTGCACTTTTCTTTTTTTTTTTTTTGACTTTCTGATGCTCGGATGAGTTTGAGATTTCAAATAGGTTAAGAGCCGCTGCCCTAGAGAGACTTCAAGACCCGTTGAATGATTAAACTTGTGACTTCTCTCCACCCAGTCCACCCCCTGGTTTGTGAGCCTTGGTGCCTATGCTGAGGCCGTTCTTTTCCTGCTCTTATTCTCTTTACTGTCCTTGAGAGGGCTTGTCCCATCTAAGCCAGACCGCTCTGGTGGCAAATCTTTTTATTTTCTATCCTGCATCACCCCCTCCTTGTGTCTTTTCCCGTCTTCTTTTGAGGACTTTATGGGGATGAGCTCTTGGATCTGGATTTGATCTGGTGCTCAAGAAAATGGTGATTTTTTTTATTTTATTTTTTTATTCGGCTACAGAAGTCCCTTTTCTCACCCCTTCCTTTCCAAAGTCGGGTCTCTGTCTGTTTTGGCAGGTGCCGAGTTTGGGGGAGTGTCCTCCTGGGAGTGTCTGTCAGACCTCTCTCTGTTGGAGAGGCTTAGCTGCGGGCTTCCTCCTCCTGGATTTTCTGATCGCTTGCGCCTAATGTGTCTGAACTGCTGAAGGTGGCAGAAGCTGTCCTCTCCTTTCTCTGCTTGACCTGCCCTGGGCTGCACTCTGTTTGGGAGGCGAGTGGGGGCCGGTGTACCCATCTGATTTCAGGACCAGTTTTTCTGGTCTGAGTCAAGAAGGTTGGGAAATGGAGCTGGAGCGGGTGGGGGTGGAGGACTGTGGGACAGTCGGGCCAACGGAGGCATCCCCTTCTGAAACTGGAGGCATCCCCTTCTGAAACTCCCGTTGGGCTGGGGCTAGAAGTCATTTCGGGGGGAGGCCAGAAAAGGGAATGTCTTGTTTGAGCCCCTTCCCTGCTCTCCCACTTTGGGCCAGACAACCACACTGAATGCGCCTATTGTGCCCGGCCCTAGACCAGCTGGAGGCCGAGGGAACCGGCCAAGCCAGGATTAGAACCTGAAGCTCCAGCCTGGCCGTTCGGGAGGGAGGTGCAGAGTGGCCCCGGGTACACCGGCCTTTCCTGAGCCGGGAATGTATGTTCAAACCAGCCACCTCCCTCACTCTGCCCTCCTTTATTGCACTTGCCTTTTCTCCTCCAGCAAAGTCCACAGCTTCAGTTCGGGATCTTTGTGGGCGAGACAGGAGTGTCTTTTCATGATATGGCAAGCTCTTAGCATGATGACTTGGGTTCCTTTCTCTCCCCTGTCCCTCTCCTCAACTCACTCTTGTCACTACCCACGGGAGAGAAGGAGTGTATCAGAGCAAAGTGGCGGGGAGGGGAATGAAATGGTCACACAGACCCTTTTTTTGAGGTGAAGAGGGGACATGCCTGTTCCTTTTAGAAATGGTCTTTCTTCTTGAGCTGAAGTGTGGGGTTTTCTGGGGTAAAAGGGTTTGGGTCCCCTACTAATAGTTAGGCTTCTTGAACAAGTTATCGTAACACCTCTGAGCTTCTGTTCCTCATCTAAGAAACAGGGTTATGAATCTCAGAGCAGCTCCCAGGGCTCACATAAGGTGAGTTTCTGTGTGCATGTGACTAAGGATGATTTCTGCCTCCCCCCCCCAGCCCTGGCTCAGTTAGAAGCGACCAGTTCAGGGTGGTCCCCCGGGAGGCTCTGTTTTGCTCTAAGTTAGCAGCTGGGTGACTCAGTGGACTGAGTGGGTTGCACTGAAGGTCATAGCTCCCCACCCTGTGTCTGCTCTGAACTCAGGGGTGGGGGTGTGGTGCCCTGGGGGAAATGAGCTTTAAGATACTTTTCTCTGTTTCTCAGGGGGCTTTTCTTGCCCAACGCTAAGTAAACTTGTTGACCCGACCTTCAGCTTGTAGGGGTGTGTGTGTGTGTGTGTGTGAGTGTGAGTGTGAGTGAAGTGGGTGAATCTGGGTGTGGGGGAGACAAAACCTGTAGGGGGAGTCAGACCAGCATTGCACAAGTTGGCTGCTCTCCCCACAGGTCACAGAACCAAAGGGAGTGTTTCAGTGTCTGTGTGCCCACCTTGGGTGGGACCAGCACTGAGGTTTGGGTCATACCACTGATAATGCTGTTCTCCCCATCCATCCGCCTTGGTTGTAGGGTGAATGTTGGCATGAGTGAGCTGGTTTGCCTAGAGGGAGTAGAGATAGGATTGAGGCCAAGGGTCAGAGAGGAAAGGCCAGCCTTCTTACCATCTTCCCTCCCCCACCATTTCCTGATCCTCCTCTGTGTTTGGGAACCCACCCCTCTGGAGAAGTGCTGAGCTCTGGCTGGACTGTCTGGGGCAGCTGGGTGTGCGACTGCCCTGCTGGAGAAGACAGTGCTTCCATTTTCTGCCCCTTCTGACCAACAGGTCGAGCAGGTCCCTCTGCAGCCATGTCGGCCAAGGCGATTTCAGAGCAGACGGGCAAAGAACTCCTTTACAAGTTCATCTGCACCACCTCGGCGATCCAGAACAGGTTCAAGTATGCCCGGGTCACCCCTGACACAGACTGGGCTCGCCTGCTGCAAGACCATCCCTGGCTGCTCACCGAGGTGAGTTTGTCCCCCTCAGACCCTTCATCCAGGCCGAGTTCGAGAGAAAGCAGCCAGTTTGTTGGAGATGTGCACATGAGTCATGAGACGGCAGACTGCCTGCATCAGTGGGCAGCATGCAGTGGGCCGAGCAGGGTTTTTGTTCAAGACGTAATGGGAAAAATATCACCTGTGGATATTTTTTCCATTCGTTTTTAGAGAGAGTGGAAGGGAGATGGGGACAGAGAGAAACAAAGACAGATGTTGATGTGAGAGAGACACATCAGTTGATTGCCTCCCCGCACACACCCCAACCGGGACCAGGGATCGAACCTGCAACCCAGGTACATGCCCTTGACCGGGAATCCAACCCACAACCCTTTGGTACTCGGCTCGACGCTCTAATGACTGAGCATACCTTCCAGGGCTGAGCAAGGTTTGGTGTTCAGCTCCCTGCATGTTAAGGTACGCTCGCATGGCATACAGAGCATGGGCTTGGAGCTGGACAAATAAGTCCAAATGTCAGCCTTCTGTTTATTAACCATGTGGCCTGGAGCAAACCATTTTACCTCTCTGAGTTTCATGGGCATAACCCTCACCATGTGAGCTGAAAGGATTAGTGGTAAGATCAGGAAAACCTTAAGTGTGCCTGGCACTTGGTAGATGCTCAGTGAAAAGTAGGTATGCGTGTCATCCCCACCTGCCCCACCCCCACCCCCACCCGCACACACACTCCCCAGTGGAGCATATCACGAATGGCAGGGCCATTAGGAAGTGTGACATTGTTCTTTGTGAGGAATGGCTAACGGCCTTGGGTGGGGGGCAGCTTAGCATAGAGGCTCTTCTTTGGATCCCTGAGGGCACTGCTGGGAAGCTTAGACTTTGCCAGGGCCTGGAGAGCAGCACTAGGACCAATGAGGGGTTTCAGGAATGCACATGTCTTCCCACTGGGAGGCGGCCCACCCTCAAAGGGAGCTGCCTCTGGAGATAGTGCATTTCCTGGCACTGGGATGTATGAGCAGTGTCGGGGGGCTTCTTTTTGGGCTTGTAGACAGGGATGGCGTTGACCAGGTGACCTCTCTGGTCCTTTGTCACCCCAATGTTCTATCACTCTGTTCTTCCTTTAGGAACACTGCCTGGCCCATGCTCTGAGTGTGGGGGAGATAAAGGCTGGTGGTTAAATCTAAAGCTCATGGTTTATTGACGCTAAGATACCACATAGGGGGAGGGAAGGGACTCATTTATTTAGCAGGTTTTTGGTGAACACCTACTCTAGGCCAGGCCCTATCCTGGGCAGGGATAGTTCTAGATTCCTGGTTTTCAAGAAGGATGTAGGGCGCTGTGGGACAGGTGAGGGAAGCATCCAGGAGTTGACCCTAAAAGAGGGGTGGGATTGGTTTGGGGAGCAGGGTGGATTGTGCTTTGTGTCCCCAAACTGTCACCTCTTTTTAAAAAAAAATAAATTTTTATTGATTTCAGAGAGGGAGAGAAACATCAATGATGAGAGAGAATCATTGGTTGTCTACCTCCTGCACGCTCCCTACTGGGGATCAAGCCCGCAACCTGGGCATGTGTCCTTGACCCAAATTGAACTCAGGACCCTTCACTCCAAAGACTGGGTGCTTTATCCACTGAGCCAAACCGACTAGGGCTGTCACTTCTACTCCACCTTCTCTTTCCTTGCTCTAAATACAAACTTCTCTCATTCCAGAACCTGGTGGTCAAGCCAGACCAGCTGATCAAACGGCGTGGCAAGCTGGGCCTAATTGGGGTCAACCTCACTCTGGATGGCGTCAAGTCCTGGCTGAAGCCGCGGCTGGGACAGGAAACCACTGTGAGTCTGGGCATAGGGTTGGGGTGGCCGTGCTGTGGTTGCAGAAGCAAACACGGTCACTCTAGATTAGTAACTGTATAGGTCACCCCACACTGGTAAGATTGCAGCTAGGGGAAGGCAGAGTCCTATGGAGCCGACTTAGGGCCAGACGTGGTGCTCGTTCCCACCTCCCCCATCAGGGAATGGCCAGATGTGCTGCAAAAGTGACCCCAGTACAATTCGAGAGCAACGTGGAAGTGGTCTTCATTTATATGGGCAATCTGAGATGGGACTCTGAGGCCCATTCTGGGAATTCCTTTCTTTTCAACTTCCACAAAGGTCTTGGTAGCTTGTCATTACATGGAAACCCTAAGAGGGTGGGTAGAAAAGTTGAAGAAGAGAGATGCAGAATCACTGAAGCAGAGGTATGACTTGGCCAAGAATCTAGAACAGGACAGTTAATAACACTGATGAGTAAATTAAATTAAGTTCTTGGCTTCTCCTGGCTTGGTGTATAATCTCATCGCTGTAGATGAGAGAGCTAAAGTGAAATATGATTTGGGAAGGTTAAAAGATGCTCGGAAATAAAATTGCATTTCTTCTCACTCCCAAAGGGAGCTGGAGAATTGAGGGGAGGATGTGCTGATGGCTTAGCCCGGGGAGACTGTGCCCCCCACACCTGGCTTTGTCCCCTCTGGGGTGACCGTGGCCTGGGGATGATTTTCCGTGGCTCCTCGGAAATAGGAGGAAGGTGGTGATGGAGTCATCCTCCTCTCTGATTGGGCTTCCTTAAATCAGCTCTTCACCCTAATTTTGTTCTTGGCCCTATAGGTAATGAGGGATCATGAAGTTGTACATGAGCCGGGGGTGGGGATCTTAACCTTTGTGCTTCCAGGGAAAGGTCAGCAGGATTGGGGGCTGAGCAGTGTCCCCTGGGAAGTCCTCATGCTCCCTTCTCCTCAGCTGGCTGTGGAGGGCATGTCAGAGCATCTGAGCTGGCAGTAGCTTTGGCCCAGGAGCAGCTCATTACCACTGATGGATCACTGTCTGGTCTCTGACTCAGCGTGATGCATGGGCAGGCGGGGGGTTCAGGACACTGGGATGAGGGATGTCTGCTTTGGCTGCCGCCAGGGATCCACTCACACTGATTAGCTCTGCAGGCCTGTTGTCGTCAGTGATGAAAGTCTGTGTGGAAAAGTTTTTCCCGTCAAGCTCTTGCTCTCCTCTCCTCCCACCCTCCCGCCCCCACCGTGGTTCCCCGCGCCTGACTGGTCCTCGGGCTGGCTCTCCTGCCTGAGCTCGGAGATAGCCTGGATTTGTCTGAGCTCTAATTTGTGTGATGGCAGGGAGGGAGGTGACTCCCCATCTGTGTGCTTTTGGGGGTGAGACAATGTTGCAGCTCATTTATCACCCTCCAGAGGAGGCAGAAAAAGAATACGTAAGGTCAGTACATGGCTAAGTGTGGCTGCACCAGGGCCAGCAGAGGGAAGAGGGGGTCTATCTCATGAGGACTTCTTTAGCTAGGGCAGTGATTTTCAACCTTTTTCATCTCGGGGGACACAAGTCATTACTGAAATTCTGCATCACACCAAAATATATATATTTTTTGCCAATCCCACACAAAAAAAGGTATAATTTTGATTAATTCCCACTGGACGGCTATTGTGTTGGCTGTTGTCGTTTTTCTATTTGACAACCTAAGGGAAAAGAGGTCAGTGCCCCTGACTAAATAGTTATTACATGTCTTAAACTTTTTTGCAGCACAGTTGATGAAAATCGCTAGGTTAGGGGTCTGTGGCCCGATGGCCCTGGTTTCTGAAAAAATCCTCGCTGAGTGTTGTGGTGGTAGTGCTTGGGCTCCACCTCTGAAGGGACTTTGGGGTGGAGGGAGCAGAGGGTGCTTCCTCCTTCTGCCCTCAGGAGGAAGACATGCGTCCATCTAAGCTTTATCTCCCATCATCTCTGTAGGTGGGCAAGGCCAAAGGCTTTCTCAAGAACTTCCTGATCGAGCCCTTTGTTCCGCACAGTCAGGTACGTGTGAGGTGGCTCCAAGCTGGGCTTTCTCCCCCCTGGAGCCTTCAGTTTGTTTACCCTAAAGTGATGAAAGGGGAAATTAAGCTGCTGGAGAAAAGTCAAAGGAACCAGAGTCTCAGAAGCTGCACTGAGGGCCTGTGGGGCCTTCGGAGCGGGGAGTCCAGAGATGAAGGAAGGGCTTAGTTTGCAGCCAGGAGGAATCAGGCCTGGTGACTTCCTGTGCTGAGATGAGAAAGACTTGAAGGCAGAACCCCCTTCCCCAGATCGAGTCCTGCTGGCTGAGGGTGGACTGTCAGCGAGCCAGGCGGAGGCCTCTTCTCTCCACTTGTCCCCTGGGGAGGGGGAGTGGTAAACAGGTCTCCCTTGGTGAGTGTTTTTAGAAATGACACCACAGGGGCTGGGCTCCTTGTCCTCCGTCCAGTGCCCCCACCCACCTGGTGCTCTTGTCCCCTGCAAGGCGGAGGAGTTCTACGTCTGCATCTATGCGACCCGACAAGGGGACTACGTCCTGTTCCACCACGAAGGGGGGGTGGACGTGGGCGATGTGGACACCAAAGCCAAGAAGCTGCTTGTCAGGGTGGACGAGAAGCTGGATCCTGAGGACGTCAAGAAACACCTGCTGGTCCATGCCCCTGGAGACAAGAAAGAGTTGAGTGAGAGGGTCTGCAGGGACGTGGCGGGGGGAATAGGGAAGGCTGGCAGGCTGTGGGCACGGCGCAGGGAAAGCAGAGTTGTCTTCTCTATCTGGGTGGCAGGCGCGCACACAGCCCCGTATCCCACCCCCCACCCCAGGTCCCAAAGAGGACAGCTGGCTGGCTCCGACTGAAATATGCCGTCAGCGTCCCTCACCTTGCCCCTGCCTGTCTGGTGCCGCCTCCTCTGGCTCCCTGCCTGACAGCTCCTTTCCGCCTCAGTGGCTGAAGAGTGATGTCCAAGGAGTGGGCTTGGCAGAGGACAGCAAAAGGGTTGGCGGGGTGTCGGGGTGGCAGAAGTGGAGCTGTCAGCGGTGGTGGGTGACATTGCTGCTGAGCCTGCTCATTGATGGATTGATTGTCTCTACCCCTCCCCCTTTAGGATTCTGGCCAGCTTTATCTCTGGTCTCTTCAATTTCTATGAGGATCTGTACTTCACCTACCTCGAGATCAACCCCCTTGGTAACTGGGTCTGGGGGTGGGGGGTGTGGTGGGACATGGTCATTGATCGCAGGGCTCCAGTGCCCACAGTAACCCTGGCCTTTACATGTGGAGGCAGTGCAGACAGGTGTGCGCAGAGAGATCTCCCAGCTCCCCGAGGGTAGGCTCCTGCGTCTGAGCTCTCAAAGGACTGGTTATTCCTCCTTAACCAGCTCCAGCTTCTTTCTTGGGCCTTAATTTGTTCTGGTTTTGGTCTGAGGGCTCTGTGGCTATGTCTGCCAGTAGGTTAGGCTAGGCTGTTTGCCTAGGACCAGGGCTGCCTCTGCACTGGTCTGACCTTTTAGGCTGTTCTTTCCTCTCTGTGCCCTCAGAGCACCCCTCGCCCCCTCCCTCCGGGAGCTGGTCAATCATTGATCCCCAAGACCAGGAAGCCTTGGTCCAAGCCTCTCAGGCAGGGAAGGAGGCAGGTGGTGTGATCTGGCTCTGGCCAGGGCTTCTGAGGGCAAAGTCCTGCTTCCAGATGCAGCTGGGGATACAGTCCCTCTAATGGACCAGATGGCTCTGTGCTAACTTAATTAGCTAAATGGCCCTGGGGAGAGGGAAGATAGATGTCCAGTGAGGTGGCAATGAATGAACCCTGCTGGCGTGGGGCCCAGTGTACCCTCACGCCTTCCCACCCGTACCCCCACCCCCACCGAACAGTGAGGCTTCCTGGCCAGACTGCAAAAGCCCAAATGTGCATACCTAGAGGGTCTTCTGACAGCAACCTATACCTTTAAACGTTTTTTAAATCATGGATGGATGAATATTTAAGGCACATTGTGTAGCATTTTATAGAAAATGTTTAAAAATTGCCATAGCGACTTTCCTATTATATTACCTATCGGACTCCTAGGGTTTGTTTTTTGTCTTTGATGGTGGGAAGCTGTGTTATCATAAGAGTTATTCTGGTTTCTTGCCGAATGAGGAAGTCGGCCTGTATGAGAGCTGGACCTTGGGAGTGGGGTATGGGGAAGTCTGGGGAGGGGTTTGGAGGTTAGTGGTCATCTCTGCTTGGGGCCAGTGTCCGATTGCTTCTGCTTTTCTCGCAGTTGTGACCAAAGATGGCGTCTACGTGCTTGACTTGGCAGCCAAAGTGGATGCCACCGCTGACTACATCTGCAAAGTGAAATGGGGTGATATAGAGTTCCCTCCCCCCTTTGGGCGGGAGGCTTATCCAGAGGTAAGCTGCTTTGGGGAGGAGATGGAGAGTGTTGGGGGCGGGGGAGGGTGACTAATCTCAGATGAGCAGTTGGCCCCATAGTGGGCTATATATTTGGCAGGGAAAGGAAGGTCGGGAGCCATTTAATTTTTTTAAAACTCCAAAGGGGATGGGAGGTGGGAGTCAGCCAAGCCTCTGAATCCTGGCCAGAAATCCTTTTAGACTTCTCTCGCAATCAGCCTCCCGGGGCTCTTAGTTTGATTTGTTACTTCTTGGTCATTCCGAGTGGCCCCCCCTAATCCTGTCAGAAAGGTAGCTCTCTGCCACTTGCTGAGAATCTTAATTGCTCCTTTTCTCCCCATCCTCTCTGAGATCTCACAGCAGAATCGGGCTTGCAGGGCATGACGTAATCCAGGCCAGTGGAAGAGGCTGGGCTGGCAGAGGGCTAGGGTCTGTGGAGGGAGAGGGTGGTGTGATGTACGCTACAGATGCTGGGAGTGGGGGCTGTTCTAGAAGCAGTGACATAACCAAGGCTTGGGACTTGGATAGAGGGTCAAGGACTTGAAGTCAGAGATAAAAGAATTGGGAAATTTGCCCTCAGTGGTGACAGCGGAGATGGGTGGTTTTTGTATTGAAGATGCCATCATGTTTTGTCCCCCCTTTTTCCTGGCTCTTTAAGGCAAATGAGGACCTCTTCATGTGTCTTCAGGGAAAGGGGAGGGAGGAAGAGTCCTGCGATCCGGGATCTTGGTGAAGGGGATGCCCACAGGGCCCACCTGTTGTTGTCTGATCCCTAGGAAGCTTACATTGCAGACCTGGATGCCAAAAGTGGGGCGAGCCTGAAGCTGACCTTGCTGAACCCCAAAGGGAGGATCTGGACCATGGTGGCTGGAGGTGGTGCCTCCGTCGTGTACAGGTGACTGAGCGGCTACTGAAGGAGCCAGTTGGGTCACATGTTCACAGCCTGGATCGAGCCTCACCTGGAGGTCTCTGGTGCAGAGCAGGAATCGCGGGCCTGCCAGAGGGGCCCATGCACCTTCCTGTTTGCTTCAAAATGAAGTTATTTTGATTAGTTTTAGTTCTTGGAATTAGTAATGTGGATTCCACAGCAAATACAGAAAACGAACCAGAAAGTGAATGTTGCTGTGTCCCCACAGGTCACAGGTGAACATACGTTTCACTCGGTGGAGATGCTGGGCTCCGAGTCCTCACCCTTTGTGATGATGGCTGGTTTTCCACTGGAAGCCCAATAGTCCTCTCCTTTCTGGGCTGTGATGGGTCACACCCCTGCCTGCTTGGCTGGGCTTCCCTCCGGCTGCAGCAGTTTTCCTTCTCATTGGGCGGCCTGGCAGGGACGTGTGGAATGTGCACTTTTCCTTTGTGTTGGGAGATGCTCTTTGTTCACTTTATTTGCCATCGTCAGTCAGTCCAGGGCCCCACGGTGGCCCAGCGCTGGCAGAGTGCATTGCCTGGGAGAGCCTTGAAGTGTCACTTGTGGGGCTTGAGGGTCTGAGGTCTGAAGGTCAGTTCCATAGTCTGACTTGAGGGCTTTGGAGGCGCCTGCGTGCCCTCCCCGTCACCAGGCTGCCACCCTCTGCTGCTAGAGTTGGAGCCAGCACTGACTTTCCTATCTCCCTGGCAGTGACACCATCTGCGATCTAGGGGGAGTCAATGAGCTGGCAAACTACGGGGAGTACTCGGGCGCCCCCAGCGAGCAGCAGACCTATGACTATGCCAAGACGATCCTCTCCCTCATGACCCGGGAGAAGCACCCCAATGGTGAGACTCACGCCCCTTCCTCGGGATGGCCCAGTGTGCTACAGGGAGAAGAGCTTTGGGCTTAGGAGGCACGGAGATTGTGAGATTGTGGTCCTGGTACTTTGCAACACGGGGCTACTCACTTAACTTAAGGACCTCAGTTTCCCTGACTGTGCAGTGGGCAGTGATAGCATCTCTCAGATGAGGGTCTATGAGAGGATAAGGAGGTGATGTGTACTTAAAGCCCCATGAGCAGGTGCAAGCAGGTGCTCTCACTATGACTGATATCAACTGTGCTTAGTGGCCCAATTAGACATTTGTTACCCGACCCTGTCATTTCAGCCTCCTTTTACCGCCTGTCCCGTGTTGGGGACTATACATACCAGTTAGCCTACCCTGAAGCCAGAGGGAGTGGGATTCCCACCAGGTGTATGCAGAAACCAAGTTGGGTGTCTGGATGGCCGTCTAGGAATGACGTAGTAGAGAGTCTGTGGATTTGGGTTAACCCCCTGCTCGGTGATGGAGGTGATGGAGAGGGGGCTGATAAGGCTGTCAGTCATCAGGAGACCAGCCTGTTTCTCCTACCTCTGTACTGATACCTCCTAACAGTTGGGAGACCCTTGCTCAGTGGAGAGAACTCTCAGGTGGCTTTCTGATAAGATGCTCAGGTCTATCTTTCTAACCCTTTTTGATTTCTCTTACTCCAAACCCAGGCAAGATCCTCATCATTGGAGGCAGCATCGCGAACTTCACTAATGTGGCTGCCACATTCAAGGTAATCGGCCATAGTGACTGCAGTTTCTGAGGAGCATGGGTTTGGAGGAACCAGGAAAGGGAGGTCCTCACAAGCAAATTTAAGACAGGTGCAAGTTCCCATGACTTACCCATTCCAGAGAGAGGCTCTTGGTCCAGGGTTCCTTGTGGCGGCTGCAGAAGCTATGTCTGGATCTGAAGCTGTGTCTCTGGGCAAGCAGCTGGCACTCGCTGGGCCATAATTCTTCCATCTGAGCTGTGGGGAGAAGGCGAAATTCTGCCATCCCCCCTTTCAGGACTAGTTCTTAAAGAAGTATCTTAATGGACCCGCATTTTGAATGCTCCACTGTGAGACTGGGTTCTCTGCAACTCCTAGTCTTTTGTCTCTCAGTCATCAATCTCCTCTCCAAAATGTCAGAATGTGGAAAGTGTTTTTACGACCTGGAGCTCCTGGTTATCTAGCCAGGGGCCCGTCAGCCTGATCCCTGTGCACAGGTCAGGGCTGTGGGCACAGTTTTAAAAGTGACAGGGGGTCAACAAGGATGACAGAGGTAACATGTCTCAAGAATCATTCCCTTCAAGGTAGCCATCCGAGGAGGCCATTATTATTCCACTGTTAGATGCTCACTGAAGCTGTTCAAAAGAATGTGCCCCATCTGGTACTTTTCACATAGGTTTTGAGAATAATGAATAAATAAATGTCAACCTTAAAAGTCTGAGCGCTCAAGATGTGGAGGACCAGGCCTCATCAGACTGCCTAAAACGGGTCCCTAATTGGACCCGATTCAGCAGACAAATCTGAAACAGATCAATCTCGACTGCTTTGTTTTAACTGCTGAGCATTCCCATAATAAAGCCAGCCCAGGTGATAAGGGTGGTGAGGTCTGGGACAGGAATTGTGTGCAAGGCCCTCGGTGACAGAAATTAGACTCCTGGCTCAGTATACTCCCTCCATCTGGAGAGACAAAATGGGTACACACCTGTACATTCTCTCATTTCCAAACTCGATACCCATTGTAGGGGCTGTTCCCCTAAATTTCTTAAAGAAGCTTTTGCAGGACATTGACTGTATTTTTTTTTTTATTTATTTTTTTTATTTGTTATTCCTCACCCAAAGATATGTTTAGAGAGAGGAAGGGAGAAAGAGAGAGAGAAACATCAAGGATAAGAATCATTGATTGGTTGCCTCCTGCACACTCCCTACTGGGGATCAAGCCTGTAACCCCAGCATGTGCTGTGACCAGAAATTGAACCGTGATCCCCTGAGTCATGGGTTGATGCCCAACCTCTAAGCTACTACACCAGTCGGGCATTATGGCTGCCTGACTTGTAACCACATGTCTGTCTGTCCCTTTGTACTTCCAGGGCATCGTGAGAGCGATTCGAGATTACCAGGGCCCCCTGAAGGAGCATGAGGTCAAAATCTTTGTCCGAAGAGGTGGCCCCAACTATCAGGAGGGCTTACGGGTGATGGGAGAAGTTGGTAAGATGGGGACCTTTTCTTTCCCTCCCTCCCTGAGCGTCGGTGGCCTGCTTCCTTGGGATTCCTGAAGGAGTCAGTCTGTGAACACTTGCGTGCTCTCCCGCTCCCCTCTCTGGATATGCAGCTCGCTTCTACTGCCACTTTCTGCCCTCAGCATAGACCTGTCCTAAACTTCAGAATGGGCAGTAATGCATTTTCTTTTTCTTTAAAAAAAAATAAAAATATTTTATTGACTTTTTACAGAGAGGAAGGGAGAGGGATAGAGAGTTTGAAACATCTATGAGAGGGAAACATCGATCAGCTGCTTCCTGCACCCCTCCCCACTGGGGATGTGCCTGTAACCGAGGTCCGCAGGTCGACGCTCTATCCACTGAGCCAAATGGGTCAGGGCAGTAACGCATTTTCATTCAGTTATTTGTTTAACAAATATTCAGGGGGAACATCTGCTCTGTGCTAAGCACTGCGGTTACAGCGACTGCAGGATGCATGGCAGACAGCGTGGCCCTTGTGCACTTGAGGACGTTGGCTGTTATGTCAGGTTCGCTAAGTGCATGAAGGAAGACATCAGGGTGAAGGGGGAGTGTGTGTGGGAGGGGACGGGCAGTTTTTGCGGGGTGATCAGAGAATGCTTGACTGGATAGGTGACCTGGAAAAGAGGAGGGAGCAGGCCAGGGGTGACTGTCAGCAAAGGAAAGGGCAGGTTCAAGGCCCTGAAGCGGGAGTGTGTCCACGTGTGCAGGCCCCGTGGGGGTGGCCGTGGGATGGGGCTGGGTGTTGGAGCTGGAGGGGCAGCGGGTGTAGGCATGTGAGGCTAGTACAGGTCCTAGGAAATCCTTGGCTTTGACCCTGGGTTGGCAGCTGTGGGGAGACTCTGGCCTGAGGAGTGACACAGTTTGACTTAGGTAACCAGCAGCCAGGATAGAAGCAGGGAGAGCTCTTAGGAGGCTGCAGCAGAGCCCAGGACAGTGGTGGCCTGGATGTGAGGGGTGAGGGGGCAAGGCTCTGGTAACTGGTAGAAAAGGAGAGCTGTGCCCCTCGCTGAGCTTAGGGAGGAGGGGGTAAAGGCCTATCACTCAGCGTTTTCAAGAAGTCTGGGACCACATCTTGTCAGTCAGGACTACAATCAGGTCTCCCTAAGTTGACCTGATCGAACCTGGAACCTGTGAGCATTGGGACCAGCAGCTTTGGTCTTGGGTAAAATGCAGCCCTCATTGCCAAGAGCAGTGGTGTGGGGAGCAGGGGTTCATGTGAAGTGCCCGAGGGGTGCCAGACATGAGGCTTTTGCTAGTGAGAGATTGGAGAGAAAAAATCTTCTCATCTTCCCAGTTTTCCAAATCTGGTGTCCATGGCAAACACCAAACCTACCTCAGTCAGTTGAAGCAGTGCCAAATCCTCATTGCCCCCCAGAACTGAGTGCCTGCCGTGGACCCAGCCTTCGGGCCAGCGCAGTGAATGTCACTCAGTCACAGTTGGGACATTAAACAAGTAAACAATTATTGGAACAAGATGCTGTCAGGGCTCTTCGCGGTGAAGCAAGCAGGGTGGTGTGGAGAAGAACAGGTTTCAAGGTCATCGGGAGGAGGCACTTGAGCTGAATGACCAGAACAGCTGGGTAAAGGTCTGGGATGAAAGCTCCATGCGGAGGAAGGAGCAGGGGCCAGGCCCAGGAGGGGCCATGTGAGGTCGGGGTGGGTCGGTGTGGGAGAGCCAGGGTCTAGGCTGTGAACGGGAGGAGTGCAGACTCTGATGCTGCTTGTGCTCACAGGTTCGTTGCTGGTGAAGATGTGACAGCTGACTGTGCTGCAGACTTGGTCTTGCACAGGAAGTGCCAGGCATCAGGCAGGACCTTACAGGACCTTTGCAGAGTCGTGTGGACTTGGGCCCTTATTTGAAGACTTGAATGACGGACTCTCTCCCTTCCTTCGCAGGGAAGACCACTGGGATCCCCATCCACGTGTTTGGCACCGAGACTCACATGACGGCCATTGTGGGCATGGCCTTGGGCCACCGCCCCATCCCCAATCAGCCGCCCACAGCCGCCCACACTGCGAACTTCCTCCTCAACGCCAGTGGCAGCACATCGGTAGGTGCCCGCTGGCCTCTACCATAAAGCCTGCCATGCTATTTTTGTCAGCCCCTCACACCCCCATCCCATCCAGTACATGGTGCCCCTCCTCTGTCCCTAGCCATTTGGGGACATTGGGGAAACAGAGGGGGAGAGGCGGCTGTGGTACTACATGGTTGGTTTCTGGATTTCGGCCAGTTTTTTTTCTATGCCAGCCAAGGTAGTATTGTATATGGAAAGATCAGGTTTTTTAAAAATCAGACCCGAGTTCAAATCCTGCTGTGGGTGGGACTTTGGCAGTTATGCCTGCTCAGAGCCTCAGTTTGCTTACCTGCAGCCTGGAGACAATTCTGATTCCTGTCTCCGGAGGCTGTTCGAATAGCGCTTTGGAAGCAGCTTATAAAGAACTGCTGTGACAAGTTCTTGTTCCCTGATTTCTCTGGGGCCTCAAGGACCAATGGCTCTTTCCCCCCGGGCTGCCTGTGACTCTTCCTCCCTCTCTGCCTCACCCAGGCCGCAGCCCTCAGCAGGACTGCATCTTTTTCCGAGGCCAGGGCAGATGAGGTGGCACCTGCAAAGAAGGCCAAGCCCGCCGTGCCATCAGGTAAGTCCCAGCGGTTTCGGGTCCTCCCTGCCTCCTTCCCTTTCTGGGCCTCGCTGCACCAGCAGCGGTGAGGGAAGGGGTTGGGCTTTGCTGTGAGAGTGGGCATGGTGCGTGAGGTGGGAACAGATGGGAGGCCGCGCTGAGCCTTCCCAGTGGTCTCCCCTGGTGCTGAGGACTCACGCTCTACCTGGGTCACTTCACTCCCCACTGTTTCTGTTCTTCCCCCTACTTCCTGTGGGCAGGTGTGATCTGGGCAGGGAGGTTATGGAGGAGACAGGGTTACAAAAATTCCAGGAGGTGGGCAGGTCTCCCAGACTCTCCTCCCAAGTGGAGGGCAGAACAGGCTCCTGTATATCGGTAGCTCCTGCCCACCCCATCATCCTGGGGCTCCTACAAAGATACTCCTTTCCACCACAAGGACTCCACTGTCTACCAGCCCATCTGTACTTTGCCTCCTTTGTCTCCATCCTCTGACTTACCAGAGGTGTGATCCTGGCCAGCCAGCCCTGACAACCAGCGTTCAGTAACTAGCTTTTGGGCTGGTGTGGCCTGTGCACCCTCTCCTAGTACACACCGACAGAGTGCCTGAGGCATTTCGTGAAATAGTGACACTGGCTCCAGGCACCAGATTTGGAAGCTACTGTCCTGCAGTTCCCAAACCCACAGCCCAGAATGGCAGGTCCAGCCCAGTCGGCCTCATCATCGTGTGCTTTGTAGGGACGAGGGACTGGTGTTAAGAGGCTGGGACCGGGCCAGCTGTCCCTTCAGAGGCCCGGGGGTGCGGGGGGCAGAGATTCAGTGTTCAGCATACCCTCTAAGCCTTCGTGTCCTTCCTGTCCCCTTTTGGCCCCTGGCTCTTTCTCGCTTTCGCTCTGCTGACCAGTGCTGTCTTCTCTTTTGCTGGCCTTCCTCCTGTCTCTTGTGGAATAGATGAGAGATGGTGAGGGCGTCAACCTTGCCAGGCTTGTCCAGGGGACCCTTCCCTATTCCCACCCTCTCCCTCCAAAGCCTCCAGCCATCAGCAGGTCACTCAGTTGCCTTGGTCATTTTCTTTGACAGATTCAGTCCCAAGTTCAAGATCCCTGCAAGGTAGGACGCCCCTGCCCTGCCCAAATCTGCGTGTGGCTTGTTAGTGGGTCTCACTAACCGTTTGCTTTGTTTCCCCTCCCCTTTGGGTTGCAGTGCTGTGTGGTATATTTTGTTCCTGCCTCGGTGTGGTCTGCCCCCAAGCCCTAGTCTTGGCTCTCTCGCCCTTCCCGCTTCTGCTCGGGTCAGGCCCCCACTCAGTGCTCTCCTGGCCATGTGGCTGTCTCTGGCTCAAAACTTGGGGTTGAGGGGGTGGAGAGCCAGGCCCACAGCTTGGAGAGTGGAGTGGTGCTGAGGAGAGAGAGTCCTCCTGGGAAGGAGGGAGCCATCAAACCAAAGGGGAAGGGGCAGAGCCCAGAGGGTGAGGACAAGAGCCATGGTCTTCCCCGATTCTCATCAACATCTGATGGTTTCATTTCTTACCTTCCTCTCCTCGGCCTCACCACTGCTGACTTTATCCCAGGGCTGTCATATCAGGGACAAGCTCAGGTTTCCTGGGGTTTGGGTGGGAGATAGGATAGGGCAGGAGAGGTCACTGTTTAGGATAGGTGCTCTCTGCATGTCCTCACCCAGAACACACCTGCTCACCTGCTCACAGCCTCAGGACTGCCTTTAATTTCTTGACTTGCACAGCCTGGGAGATTTTACCCGGGGGAAGGGGAGTCTTCTGATGATATTTGACCCCTTTCTTACTCAGGGGAGGGGAGGAGAAGGAATAACTAGACAGGGTTATTTATGCCCCTTCAGAAAGGCCAGCAGTCCCTACACCATCTGGCAAGACCCATTGTTCCCTAACAAGCATGATCTGAGGCTGAGCTGTGCAGAGAGAATGGGCCACTCTCGTTCTAAGAGCTCGTCCACCCGTGGGGAGGAGTTGATGCTGAGCTGAGACGTGGGAGGGGAAGGACAGCTTGTACCAGGGAGGGCCCTCCCCTCAGCGGTCTGGAGGAGGAGCCTAGTGGGGGCTCTTAGCCCCAGAGCAGGTTTCCCTCTGGGGTCTCCTTGCTGCTGGTGGGCTGAAGATTGCCCCCATCGGCTTTGGCTCCTCTGTACAAGGAGGTGAGCACTCTGGTCCTGCCCCTTTCGTGCTGGAGGTGTAGAGACCTCAGGCTTTGTCTGATTCCTGTCGCCTCTTGGACAGACAGATGTGTGAATGTGCGCACGCTGACTCCGTGTGGGCTCCCTCGAGGACGGGAGTGGCAGGGCTTCTCTTCCTCCTCACTTGCACAATTGAGCTGTCATCCTGGCTCTGATGCTGGATGACCTAGGATCTGAGTCATCTGGCATCTCTGGGCTTCAATTTTCTGGGATTGAGAAGTGACAGTACTGGATTAGGTGGCTTCGCTTTTCTGTGATCTCATGTCTTGTCAGAATCCAGTTGGGTCCGGTGACAGTAAATCCCGGGTATTTGCAACAACAGGAGTCTGTGTCATGAGAAGCTTATGGCTGTGATGGAAGAGGCGGGCCTGCGGAGATGAGAATTCTGTATGCCTTGGGAAATTGAGCTTTTAAAAAAAATATATATATATTTTTTTTTATTGATTTCAGAGAGGAAGTCAGAGGGGGAGAGAGATAAAAACCTCAGTGATGAGAGAGGCTCATTGATTGGCTGTCTCCTGCCCTCCCCTACTAGGGATCGAGCCCACAACCCGGGCATGTGCCCTTGACTGGAGTTGAATCTGGGGCCCTGAGCCAAACCAGCTAGAGCTTAAATTAATTTAACCAGACCTTGAACTTGGTTAGTCAAGTCTGCATTAGTACAGTAGGTTCATTAATGCCAGATGCCACTGAGCTTGGTGCACTGTTTTCCCCTGAGGGCTACTCTCTTAGCACTTCAGGGAAGGGAGGGTGAGGCCACCTGCCTGAGGGTGGTGAAGGGGCCTTTTTCTCCAACACTGAGGATCCACTTCTGCCAGATGTTTTGTTCTTTGCTTTTGCCCCCAGCCCTTTCCTGCTGGCCAGAGAGCCCATCCAAGAGCCTTGTTCTGGGCAGGGAAGAGCCACCTCGTTGAGGGAGGAGAGCAGGAGGAATAGGCAGTGTATTGCTCCCGCCTCGCCCGTGCCAGAGCCTGGCCGGAACTGAGAGATAAGGCCGAGCAAACCTCTTCATTGGACCTGCACTGACCTAGAATTGTGAGGATTCAGGTCCTGACGTAAGGTGGTTTATGTCCCGATTTCGAGGTGATAAGGCTTGTGGAGGGTTGTGGAACACCCTGCGTTCACCAAAATTTTCCAGTGACTTTAACAATAATTTATCAGGTGCCCATTTGCATATGACCAGGAGGCTGATTACATACATGCCTTTCCTGTGAAATTGAGCAGGCCCTGTAGGAATTCTCTGGGGCCCCTTCTTTGCATTGGGAGTCCTATCTCTGTGTGTTTCTGAGCTGTTGACTAGCCAGGCAGATCTCCTGAGCTCTTTACTTTCTGCCACCTCTGTCCAGAAGAAATTGAGGCCACCTCTTCCCCGAGTTCTCAGAACTCCATCCTCTTAACCTTCCTTGGTGGTTTTGATCAGCCACCCTCCCTGGACTTGGCATGGAGGGGTCTGGCAGATAACCCTGCCCCTGCGGGTCTCACCGGGGTGTGTGCTCTTGGTGCACTCGCTGTGTTTTTGCCCAGCAGGAAAGAGCGCCACCCTCTTCAGCAACCAAACCAAGGCCATTGTGTGGGGCATGCAGACCAGGGCTGTGCAAGGCATGCTGGACTTTGACTACGTCTGCTCCCGAGACCAGCCCTCGGTGGCCGCCATGGTCTACCCTTTCACGTGAGTCATGCCACGCAGGAAGGCTGCAGATGGCTGCCAAGTGGCGTTTTCTCATCTAATCTCCCTGACTGAGACTGAGCTGGGGAGCAGCTCACTTTTCCCCTTTGCTGGGGAAGCGACTGCCCATCCCAGACTGGGGTGAGCCATATTCTTGAAGGGTCTTTTCCAGTAGCTGAGGGCAGAACCCTGCCTTTCCACCTTCTAGAAGCTCCTCCCCGGTAGACCCCGTCCCCAACCTGGACAGGTTGTGCTGACCCCTCCTCTGCCTTCCTCACAGGGGGGACCACAAGCAGAAGTTTTACTGGGGTCACAAGGAGATCCTGATTCCTGTCTTCAAGAACATGGCTGATGCCATGAAGAAACACCCAGAGGTGGACGTGCTGATCAACTTCGCCTCTCTTCGCTCTGCCTATGACAGTACAATTGAGACCATGAATTACGCACAGGTAGTCACGGCCCTAGGGATAAACGGGGGTAGTAAGGAGAGCTCCTGAGTGGTGTTCATGCTCACCGCCACCTGGGACAAAGGGCTTAGACTCAGGACTGGCAGTGTTGTGGGTGAGAGTGGTTGAGACACTTGATCTTCAGGCGGGAGGGTAGTAACCAAGAGCAGGCGGCCTGCTCACTGGGCCAACAAGAAGTTCTGGGTATGGAGCAAATAAGTACTTCAAGTCCCATTTCCCAGAAACACAGCTGCTATGTTTGCGTACACCCTTATCCACATCTTTTCCTGGATTTGACCAAGTGGAATCTTTTACAGACTTACTTTATAATCCGTTTTCTTCAATTACTCTTTCCGCAGTATAAATACTCACTGGCAGTATCAGTTTTGCTTGTCAAGTCTGGTGATGAGCATGTTGGAGTAACATTTGTACATATCCTTAGTTATTTCCCCGGAATAAATGTCTAGAGGTCAAACTGCTGCATCAGAACGAGCAGACTTTAGGCTCTTGGGCCATCCTGCCACGTGCCCTCCAGAAAAGTTGTACTGATGTAAACTCCCATCAGGAGTTTGAGAATTCCTGTTTTTCTGTACCCTTACCAACACTGAATGTTTGCGTTTTAAAAATATATATTTGACAAATTGATAGACATTCTATTTGATTTGCAGACCTTCGGTTAAGATGAGCTTTAAAGAACATTTATTGGCCATTTCTAATCTATGACATGGCCTTCCCCTTCCCCCGCATTGAGGTGTTTGTCTTCTTCGTTACTGATTTGTAAGACCCCCTTAATGGAAAAAAATATTGATTCATCTGCTCATAATTGTTGTCTGATTCTGGACTGGTTTGGTTCAGTGTATAACTGGAGAAGATAAACTTGTGTGGATATCTAGGTGAAGCAAAAACGAAAGCATACTTGCTAAAAATGAGTTGGATTTTTAGTCTAGATTAGAGGTTGACAACCTGCAGCTCAAGGGCCAAACTCAGCCCTCTGCCTGTTAAAGTCTTATTGGAACATAGCTATGCTCATTCATTTATATATTATCTGTGGCTGTTTTCATGCTACAAAGGCAAAGTTTAGTTACTACAGAGACCACATGATCAACAAAGCATAAATACTGTTTGGCTCTTTATAGAACAGTTTGCCAGCCCCTGCATGAGAGTCAGAGATGGTTCTCAATCTCTTCTGCCCACTCCCCACTTTCTCTGGCTTTCTCCTCCGACTGTGGAAGCAGCTCCTTTCTGGCACATTCTAGCCTTGATCTGTGAGGACATAGAATCAGGGCGCAGCAGAGAAAGCTAGAGATAGCTTGTGTGTGTGCAGGTGGGGAACAAGTGTCTGAGTCTTGTGAATTCGGGTGGGAGAGGAAAAAAAAATCTTTGACAAGAGCAGATTTTTGGGAAACATTTGCTCCTGCTTGGTTCCCGAATCACCGTAATGTTAACAGTGGAGATCAGTTTGGGATGTCCACGCCTCTCTTTTTGGGGGAGGCTTGGTGTGATCAGGTTAGGAACAGAGACTTGGGGAAAGAAGCAGTGCGTGTTACTAATTTTACTTTGTCCTTGGAGCCTGGAAGGGGACATGGGAGGTGGGTTCTTGAATGGTTGCTGCCTCTTGGTCCCGCCTGAGGTGACAAGTTAATGAGGCAGGACTGTTCCCATCCTTAGATCCGGACCATTGCCATCATCGCTGAAGGAATCCCTGAGGCCCTCACAAGGAAGCTGATCAAGAAGGCGGACGAGAAGGGAGTGACCATCATTGGACCTGCCACAGTGAGCTTCCTCTCCACAAAGCCTTTTTTATCCTCACCCGAGGATATCTGTGCCTTTTATTTCTAGAGAGAGTGGAGGCAGGGAGGAGGGGGTGAAAGAGACAGAGAAACATTAGAAACATTCATGTGAGAGAGACACAACAGTTGGTTGCCTCCTGCATGCACTCAGGAATCAAGGTTTGAGGGATGTGTCCTTGTCTAGGAATTAAACTCATGGCCCTTCAGTCCGAGGGCCAACACTCTAACCACTGAGCAAAATTGGCCAGGGCTAAAAAGCCTTTTAAGTTCAAAGCTCTTTTAAGACATTCTGGAAACTCACTTGTTGACTCTTTGTTTCGCTTCTAAGTTGAAAAGATTTAGAGGTACCTCTTGAAAGTCAGTCTGTCCATTTCCAGTTAATTTTTCATAGGCCCACTCTCCAGTCCATATCACTGTTATAGTTTCAAGGGACTAATGAGAAGATTCTTGTGTTAAGTGTTTGCCCACTCTCATACAAACATTGCATACTCTTTGATTATTCCTTTAACTAGAAACCAAAGAAAAATCTACCTGGAGGCTTTATTTTTGACCAAAAGGTCTTTATTGAAGGAGAAATTGCTTTGTGAATATTTTTGTTTTTGTTTTTACTTGGTTATTAATGTTAAAATTTATGTGAAGGGAAGACAGAGGGACCTTTCATCTCAGAGGCAGTGTGTGATTTTGAGCAGAGGTACACACCTGTGATATATATCTTTTTGCTGGTCATTGTCTCTCTTGTAGAGCAAAGGAGATGACTTAGCCCTGAATATACCTGTCAGTAGTAAGCCATGTTTTATAAATAAGGCTTTATTTATTTATTTATTTATTTTTCCGTAATGTCTTGAGATTCTTCTTAAGTAGGAAATCCAATGTGCAGGTGTTAGCTCTCTTGATCATTTCCTCCCCAGCCTGGCCAGACTGGCATGGGCTGGTAGTACTGGGCTTGGTGATTCTTCTGAGCTCGGTGGTCGATCTGGAGCTCACCCTTCCTCCCTGACGGCTATTTCTGCCCCTGCAGGTCGGAGGCATCAAGCCCGGGTGCTTTAAGATTGGGAATACTGGCGGGATGCTGGACAACATCCTGGCCTCCAAGCTGTACCGCCCTGGCAGCGTGGCCTATGTCTCGCGCTCTGGGGGCATGTCCAACGAGCTCAACAATATCATCTCTCGGACCACAGATGGCGTCTATGAGGGCGTGGCCATTGGCGGGGACAGGTGATCAGCGGGGGGACAAGCCCACACTGCTGGCTACTGTTGAATTCCTGGCACACAGCTGTGTGTGTTTTTTTTTGGAGGGGGGGGGGGGTGAGAGGGCTTATTTTTTTCCCAATTACAGTTAACATTCAGTTTTGTCTTAGTTCCTGGTGGGAATTATATCTTTTTTTTAATTTTAATTTTATTTTATTTATTTTTGAGGGGGGAATGATATCTTAAGTCCACTCTTGCCTTAGAACCAACATGAGCATAAGAATCAAAATACACGGAAAGGTGTTTTAAAAAGGCATCAGGGCCTGCAGGGTAGTTCTGTTTATTGTTTGAGGTGGCCATGGGGAGGCAGCAGAGTGCTGTGATTAGCAGGACGGATTTTGAAATCACACCAAAGGGGTTCAAATCCCAGTTTCCCTGTTTACTAAGGGGCATCCTTGATAGGCTATTTACCCCACCCCCAGACCTCTGTCATCCTTACATATCAATGGGTGAAATAATAGGGCCTGCCTCATGGAGATGGTGGGAGGGTTAAATGATGTCATGTATTATGAAGGGGCCAACGGGCTGGCACTTAGTAAGTACTCAGTATGTGTTCATTGTAGCTAATAATAGTAAAAGGAAAAACTGCTGCTTTATTCTCTACTATTACCACACTCACATTTCTGGCCACCAACTGAGAAGCTCCATTCCCCATATTTAGGGATTTTTGTGGCAGCTTCATCATGATTGATTATTATTAATTCAGTCTCCAGCCCTTCTCGCCTCTCTGGAGAATGGGGAGTAGGACCGAAAGTTCCAGGCTTCTGGTCTTTCTGGTGACTAGCTCCTTCCCAGGAGCTATGCAGGAGCCCACCAAGAGTTCCTATTACCCAGGACTTCCAAGGGATTTAGGAGCTTCTATCACCCCCATTACTCAGGAAATTAAAAGGTTTTTAGGAGCAACATGGCTCAAGGATCAACCACTAAAACAAAAGATGCTCCTGTCACTCAGGAGGTCACAGAGTTGTAGGAGCTGTGTCAGGAACTAGGCACAGAGAACAATATATATTTGTTCTTATTTCACAAATAGTGTCATTCCTTTTGTTGGTGGGTACAATAATCAGTAGTACTTAATATCCTCATGAACCTCAGCCATTACCGATTACCATTATTACTACTGCTACTCTGTAGCTCGGAACCAAAAGCTGTTGGGAGGCTGGGTCACCTGGTCCGTCTCCCTGGCTCCCCCACGTCATTCCAGATGGGACTCCTGGGTGAGGAAGCGCCCCTGCGGGTCCTCAGGGTACGGGTACACATTGATCCTCAGTTGCAATCAGCTGAAGGCAGGCCTGAGGCCGGAGGGGGCTCATCCACAGGGCGGGCAAGGTGGCTCCTCTCTGAGCCTCCAGACTGCTTAGTGTCCTGAGGACTTTGCATTGGGGCTTCCCATAGGGAGCAATTCAAGAGAGAGTGCCAAAAAAGCTGTTTTTGTTATAGCCCAGCCTTGGGAGTAGATACCATAAAATCACTTTCGCCACATTTCGTTCATTAGAAGCTAATCATTAAATTAAACTCGTTTTCAAAAGGAGAGGCATGAGTTTCTTCCACCTTTTAAAAAGAATTTCTGGGCATACTTTAAAACCACCACACATGCTTTCTAGGCATCTCACACCAAGGGAACCTCTCTGGGCTTATTACCGCCTCTTCTTCCCCTCCCCTTTCCTCCTCCTGCTCCATTTACTCCATCCCCCAACCAACCCCCAAGGCACCTCCGGACCCTCTGGGCATCCACACCCACGAGAAACCCACAGCGTCCTTAGTACAAGCATGCTTCCCATACTTGAACACACACCTCCCCAGACCGCCTCCTGACCCCATATGCCCTCCGTGCTCTCCCCAGGTACCCCGGCTCCACATTTATAGATCATGTATTACGTTACCAGGACACTCCAGGAGTCAAAATGATTGTGGTCCTTGGAGAGGTGAGTTAAAGGAAAACTTTTTTGATTGTTAAAGTTATCAGTTTTTTAAAAGTGCATGCATTTGGTTACGTATAACTTAAGGTGCCAGTCCCTGGTAGTCTCACCCCTTAGACTTTGGGATGTGGGGATTGTCACTGTTAGCTCTTCTGTGGGGCACAAGATGTTTTAGTGCCAATGGAGGAGAAGCTTTGCACTGCTGACCACGTCTCTGCCTGGCGGGCAGTGGATAGCTGGATTGAAGAGTAAACGTGATTTTTAAAAAATATATATATATATTATTGATATTTTACAGAGAGGAAAGGAGAGAGATAGAGAGCTAGAAACGTCAATGAGAGAGAAACATCGACCAGCTGCCTCCTGCAAACCCCCTACTGGGGATGTGCCCGCAACCAATGTACATGCCCCTGACCGGAATCGAACCTGGGACCTTTCAGTCCGCAGACCAACGCTCTACCGCTGAGCCAAACCGGTTTTGGCGACATGTGATTTTTTTTTTAAAGTTTGGGAGAGCCCTATAACCCCATCCCATTTTCTGGCTGTGCCTCCTGTAGGTCTGGTCCTAAATCATCTTACCCACAGGTTAGGAAGGAGGAGTCCTCGGGACTCGCCTCGAATACCCGCTGTCCCTTTGTAGTTCTTCCCTACCACTCTCAGTCTTCCAGGCTGTTTGGACCAAGCCCAGGTCCCTTCATTTTTCAGACTCTGGCCTCTGCCTGATTTGGGACTGATTGTCCTGCTGCAGTCCGCTTGGAGCAACTCAGAATGGGTGCCTCCAGCTCACGGGCTTTTTCTTGTTCTCTGTTCCTTGGCAGATAGGGGGCACTGAGGAGATTAAGATCTGCCAGGGCATCAAGGAGGGCCGCATCACCAAGCCCGTGATCTGCTGGTGCATCGGGACCTGTGCCACCATGTTCTCCTCCGAGGTACGGCCTGTACAGATCACTCCTGGAGGGGAAGGTGGGGCATTTGAGGTGGACTGTCTGGTCACCTTAGTGGCAGTTAGCTCTTTCAGTCCACCTCAGTCACTCCTTAGAGTGGGAGCAGCCTGTGTCTGAAGGAGGTGAGAAGGCTTCATTGAGAAGTCAGCTGAGCAGAAGGGAGGATGAGGGGACAGGACACATTCCTGGTGCAGAGCTGGGAAGGAGACAAGAAGTTCTGTGTGGGGGGAGGTCACATGTGCATGATGTATGTGAACATGCCTGGTGGCATATAGTAAGTTCAGCATCTAACAGCGGGCTCCGAGTGTGAGGCCTTGTCCTGTCATCACCAGGTGGGCAGGGCCTACCTCTTTGGGGCGATTGATGGTGGAGCCCCATGATAGATTACTTCACATAGGGAAGCCCAGGCTACGTGGCTGTGGCACTGCGGTGGGTGGGTGGGTGGATGGGGCTTCCCTCTTCAGGGCGATTAATCATGGGGCTCCTGGACTGTGAGAGGACACAGGCCAGACTGAGGGAGCTCCCTCCCCCTGAGTGCACAAATTTCATGCACCAGGACTCTAGTAAGAAAATAATTGTGAAGGTCTGGCACATACAGGTCTTAGCAACTATTCCTTTCCATTCTTCTTCCCTTATTCAATGAATAAGTTTCTAACTTACTTTCTTTGTGACCACTTTCTCCTCCACGCCCCAATAGCCAAAAATAACCCCTTCCTTCTCCTCCACTGGTTCTCTTAACCAGCTTTGCATTAATCTACTCCACTTTGTTGAGGACGTCTCCAGAGGACAAGCATCTTGCTCTTCTGTTTCTGGCTGGGCGCTTATCATCACCCAATAGGTCGGGCAGGTCCTCAGGAGGTGTTTTGGTTTTTGTTTTTAATGAATTTTTAAAACTTTATATAAAACTAGAGGCCTCGTGCATGAATTTGTGTATGGGTGATGCTGGTATTGTGGGAGGGGCTGCAGGAGAGCTCCAGGGCGTGTCTGGCCAGTCTTGCTCAGTCCTGATTGGCTGGACCCCAATAGCAAGCTAACCTACCATTCAGAATATCTGTTCCCTGGTGGTCAGTCATAGCAACTGGTTGACCGGTTGACTGTCTGCCCCCTGGTGATCAGTACACCTTATAGTGAGTGGTTGAATGCCTTTAGCACATTACACTTTGATTGGTTGAATGGACAACCAGACACTTAGGATATTAGGCTTTTATTATATAGCTGATGTTTGGATTCATATGACCTTGCAGAACTTTCCATCCTGTAAAGGAAATCAGATAAATCTCTACCTATTGGCATACTGAGACAGCTCCTTGGGAAAAGGTGGATTAAGAATAGGGGGTATAGGTAATGTGGCATTTTTCAGAAGTATGTTCCACAAAACACTGGTCCTATAGTGATAGTCCTCAAAACAAACCCAATAAACAAAAAAGCAAAGGAGCTTTTATAATCTATGAATGTGCAATATATCCTATCTCCCTTTTAACATTTTTTGTTTTAGAGTTAAGAAATCTCTGAGTTAAAGAAACTTGTTTAAACCCAGCTAGCATTTTCTAAGTTTATTGGAGTGAAGACTATCTTCTCATTCCCACTCCATTCAGTCATGCAAATTATGTCCTACAAAGGATGTACTGGGAACCCGTGTTCTAAGGATGTGTTGCTAATTGGAGCAGCAGCTGCTAACCTTTTCAACACTTAGGGCACCTTTTATTATATTTAGGAATTAAGAGCACAGCCAGAAGCCAAATTTCTGGGTTCAAATGTTACCACATATGCCTGTGTGACCCTGGGACAAGTTACTTTACCCCTTGGTGCTTCCATTTCCTTTTTTTATAGGAAACATTCATAGTTACTGAAAGATTAAATGAATAAAGTTTAGAGAAGTGCTGGGATATATAATAAGTGTTATTCAAACAGGTTGTGTGATTACAATCACTCCCAACCCTGTTCCTAAATCAGGGTTTTGTGCCAAAGGTTTCACTGGGTTAAATCATTTTCCCTATCACTTCATCAAAGACATTGGTTTTCTCTTCCTTCTCACTCACTCCCCACAGTCTGTCAACTCCTATATTTATTTGGATTTGTATTTTACCTCGGTAACATACTTAGGTGGAAGGCAGCAATTACTCATTGGCTTCAGGTAATTGTTGCTTTGTGGGAATATAAGCTTACAGCACCAAATTTGACTTTTAAAAAGCTGGGAATTTGCCAAAAACGGTTTGGTTCAGTGGATAGAGCATCAGCCTGCGGACTGAAAGATCCCGGGTTCAATTCCGGTCAAGGGCATGCACCTGGGTTGCGGGCACATCCCCGGTGGGAGGTGTGCAAGAGGCAGCTGATCGATGATTCTCTCTCATCGATGTTTCTAACTCTCTGTCCCTCTCCTTTCCTCTCTGTAAAAAATAAATAAAATAAATAAATCAAAAATAAAAAGCTGGGAATTTGTATTTTGACATGAAACCTTTTTTTTTTTTTTAAACATTGGTACCTATTTTACAAAAAAGTGTCTGCGGGATAATCATATCATGTCTGTGAGCTCACTTCAACCTCAGGTTGTCAATTTGTAGCATCCCTTACCTGTTGCTCAGAACTAGTCCCTATCTTCCATCTCCCGGACCTCTGCCCCAGGGGAAGCCAAGGGAAGGGTCTGGGGAGTTGGGCTGCCAGGCTTTGTATCCTGGCTCCATCACATACCAGCTGTGTGAGCTTAGTGCCAGCTCCCGAATGTGTTGATGTTCCAGTCCTCCATTGTACCTGTTCAGTGGGCCTGCTTGGGGCTGAAGGAAGTGATTCCTGAAGAGTGTTTGGCAGGTCCGGCCTGTAATGAGTGCTGTCATTTCCCAGGAGCCTTTGTTCCACCTCGGGGATTAACAAGCCCAGTCACATCTCTCTCCTTTGCCCTCCAGGTACAATTTGGCCACGCTGGCGCTTGTGCCAACCAGGCTTCTGAAACTGCAGTGGCCAAGAACCAGGCTTTGAAGGAGGCAGGAGTGTTCGTGCCCCGGAGCTTCGATGAACTTGGAGAACTCATCAAGTAAGTGAACCTGGGGTAGGAGCATCCTGGTCAGCAGCCTCTCTAGCATGGAGGTCTCAGCAGCTGTGAGGATAGTCCAAAACCTTTTTTCTGTTTGGCTTTTGTTTGTAGAAGCAGCAGTTACAGGCCATTCACACTGGTATTGAACAAAACATGTTCACTTTCGTAACCTCCCTACTTGGGTGGCCATCGAGGAGAGATGAGCATAGAAACATTTAGAAAGTGTCATCTCTCATTGATGGATAAAGAGTTATTGATAATACTATTATTGTCTCTTCCCATTGATCCTTTGACCTTACCTGGCCTCCAGATTCAACTTTCTAAAATGCCCCATTCAGAGGTGATAGGGGAGTCTTGGCCAGAGCCTGTTTTCACTTGGGAATCTATCTGCTAAGACCAAGTCACAGACAGGAAGCGGGTACAGAGAAGGAAAACCTAGAGTCTGGGTTAGGTGGAGGAGCATTCTTGGGGTGGCTTAGAAAAGCCCAGAAGAAAATCCACATGGGTGTCTTTTCTCCTGCCTTTCCCTGCCTCCCAGGTCTGTGTATGATGATCTCGTGACCAAAGGGGTCATTGTCCCTGCGCAGGAGGTACCTCCCCCAACGGTGCCGATGGACTACTCCTGGGCCAGGGTAGGTGCCGTGTGTGTCCCTAACTGTGTGGGCCAGGGAGATGTGGGGCTGAGGTGTGGGCTGGGAGGTGGTTTGCCTTCAATCCTTGGAAGGCAGGCCTGACCTAGTAGAGCAACCATGTGATCACTGCTCTGGGCTCCAGACCACACCCCTACTGGAGGCTTCTCCCAGGGCTCAGGAGAAACCAGTTAGACTCCTGGACGCCGCCTCCTCCCTGTGTGCTGGGCTTGTGGGTAAAGAAATGCAGAGCCGAAGAGGGCAGAGGGCAGTGGGTATCTCCACAGCTGGGTTGCCTGACCTGGAAACGGGGGCTGGGGCAGACAGTGTCCCCTAGACTTGTTTGTGCTTCCTAAGAGATTTCAGGGTGCAGGGACATGGATGAAAAACTAATCTTGATATTTATAAATCAATTTTTAACATTCCCAATTAGAAAAAAAGGTAGAAAAGTGCCTTTCAACAGTAAGAAGTACTCAACTCATTATATAAGGAACCAAAGTAAAAACTGGGATACTACCCTGACCGAGTGGCTCAGTTGGAACTTTGAGGTTTCAGATTTGATCCTCAATCATGACACGTACAGGAGGCACCTGATTGATGTTTCTCACATTGATGTTTCTCTCTCTCCCTTCTTCTCTCTCTAAAATCACTAGAAAAATATTCTAAGGTGAGGATTAAAAACAAACAAACCAAAAGCATCTTGATACTAGTTTTTCCCTATCAGCCCAGCGAAGATAAAAATTCGTTGGTAATGTGCTGTGTTTGTATGGGTGTGAGGAAACGTGCATTCATTCATTGTTGGGAGGAATGGAAATTGACACAACCTTTCTGAAAGGCAGTTGGGTAATATGAATCAGATTTAAAAGTGCTCATACCACCGAAGCCGGTTTGGCTCAGTGGTAGAGCGTCGGTCTGCGGATTGAAAGGTCCCAGGTTCAATTCCGGTCTGGGGCATGTACCTTGGTTGCGGACACATCCCCGGTGGGGGGTGTGCAGGAGGCAGCTGGTTGATGTTTCCCTCTCATCGACATTTCTAGCTCTCTATCTCTCTTCCTTCCTCTCTGTAAAAAATCAATAAAATATATTAAAAAAAAAAAAAAAAAGTGCTCATACCTTTTGGCCCAGAGATTCCATGTCTAGAAAACGACTCCAGAGAAATGTTTACATGTACACAGAGAAACAAGTTCAAGGCTATTTTCCTAGTTGATAGTAATCAGTGAAGGAATAGCTAAATGGTGGAATGGTCAGATGATGGGCTACTAAACTGCAGGTAAGGGAGTGAACTGGATGTATGTGTGCTGACACTTAGAGAGCTCAAGTTCGTTGAACAAACACATTACAGGACAGTATATCTAATGTGATTATAAAAACTGTGCACACAAAACGCTGTTGAAGGTCTCCACGTGTTTATGCGAGCATGTAAATAAAAGTGGAGAAAGAAAGGCCCAGAAAGATGTCCACTAAACTGACAGGCACTAAGGCAGAAAGCTGGGATGGGGTAGAGGTCAAAGGCGATATAACTTGATATGTTCTGTTTTAAATTTTTAAAAAGAAGATACTCATGTAATTAGAATATAAGTTAAAAACATTTTTTAAAATTAAAATTCATGGGCGATAATGAAGAAATGGGCTTGGACAATGTTGGCTGATGGTACCCCTGGGAACTGGGAAATTCAGGAACGCAGTCCCCGCCCCTGGGTAAAAGGCATCCATTTCTTTCTTTCTTTCTTTCTTTCTTTCTTTCTTTCTTTCTTTCTTTCTTTCTTTCTTTCTTTCTTTCAGATTGTAACTTTTTAAGAAATATGTTATTGATTTTTAGAGGGAGATGAAGAAGGAAGGATAGAAAGACAGAAATATCAATGATAGAAAAACGTCATTGATCAGCTGCCTCCTATATGCCCCCAACTGGGGATTGAGCAGCAACCAAGGCATGTGCCCTGACCGGGAATCAAACCAGTGACCTCTTGGTTCCTGGGTCATAGCTCAACCACTGAGCCACACTAGTGAGGCCATTCTTGCATTTCTTAGCCAGGCGACTGTTATTGAGCCACTCTAAGATTCATTTCCTCTGTTAAACATGAAGAATGCTTTTCCTTTGTGAGGTTAGAGTGAGCCCATGGATGTCCACGGCTTAGGGCAATGCCTGGCCCCACAGATGCTCAGTAAAGAACATCTAGAGCTGAGGCTAAGCGATGCTGTGGGGTAGCACTCCTGTTTTCTTTTTACATACATATATTACTGGTTTCAGAGAGGACGGGAGAGAGAGAGAGAAACATCATCCCCTACTGGGGATGAAGTCTGCAACCTGGGCATGTGCCCTGACTGGGAATTGAATCCTGTCCTCCTGGTTCATAATTCAAATGGTTCGGTAAAAGAGCTTTTGCATTTCTTGGGAGGAGCTTGTCTGTCAGGCCGGGTGGAGATGTGTAAGTGGAGCCCCAGCCCAGGCCCAAACCTGACCTGTGGAAGCTGTTCTTGAATACACAGCCACCAGAATTTTAAGATATTCCTGGGACACTGGTTCTGAGAGAGGAGCCGGTGGGGCAGTCCAGGAAATATTTCTGTGGTTACCATAGTGCTGCTTGCTTCTGCCCCGTCTCTGCTCAGGAGCTGGGCTTGATCCGCAAACCTGCCTCCTTCATGACCAGTATCTGCGATGAACGGGGACAGGAGCTCATCTACGCAGGCATGCCCATCACTGAGGTCTTCAAGGAGGACATGGGCATCGGCGGGGTCCTTGGCCTGCTCTGGTTCCAGAGAAGGTGAGGCATGGAAGGCAGAAGTTGGGAGGGTCCTGCAAACCGGAGTTAATGATTTCCCCCTGACGGGAGTTGGGGTGGCAGCCTTGAGGAATAGTCCAAGGCCAGTCCGGCAATCTTTATGGCCACAAATCAGCGATAAGGCTAAATGACAAAAATACAGACTCCTATATCTTCCAAGAACAGCCTACACCATGAACTTAATCAGGAATCTTGGATCAGCCAGCCCCTTTCCCTTGGGAACTTACATAGACATGGGACCGAGTAAATAAATGCAGGCCTCTTGAGAGAAAGATGAGGATTAGCAGGGGAGGCTGGGACAGATCTGGTACCTAGAAGAGTGCAGGGCTGGTAGAGTTGCAGAACACGTGTGAAGCACCTTGTATCATTAGCCTGAATGTGAGGAAAAAAGTGGTTTTCTCTGCAACTCCCAAGCTTAGCCCTCCCCTGGGACTGACAGCTGGGCCTGGGGCCAGTGAGTCCATGATTCACAGAGCCCTGGTGGCTTGGTGTGGGCCTGGGCAGAAGGCCAGGTGGAAGTCTTGGATTGTGTCATGCCCTTACCTGCAAAGGTGGGTCTTGGTCCTGCTTTGGGCTTCCTGGGAAATACTCATGAGCTGTCACACCTGAGCTACCAGGGCAGGTTTCACTCTGCTCTCGCATCCCCATGTCTGCAGGCTGCATTCTTAATCACTGTTGTTAGGATGAACATTGAAGGTCTAGGGCCTCCTACACTGTGAAAGGGACAGGGACCTCACCTCTTCTCCGTCTGGTCCACAAAGGATAGCCACAAATACAGGTCAAACCTGTCATAGCAACTCATGCTGAAAACTGACTAAAGAAGAGATTTCAAACCCTGATTGCTAACTACTTAAAACCAGTATTTGTTCTCAGCAGAGCCTGGAGCCTCTCAATCTGGAGGTTTTGCACTGGCGTTGGTATGATAGTATCAGACCTAGATTGGCAAGTTGCTGCCCTTCTTGAGTTTGAGTGACTTGTTCAGGGAGGTGGGAGAAAGTGGGAGCATGGCCTTGTCAGTGTATCTCCTGTTCAGCAGCTCACCATAGTTTGTTCTCCTTTCCCTGTCCCTCTACTCACCCGCCTCTAGGTTGCCCAAGTACTCCTGCCAGTTCATTGAGATGTGCCTGATGGTGACAGCTGACCATGGCCCGGCCGTGTCTGGGGCTCATAACACCATCATCTGTGCTCGCGCGGGGAAGGACCTGGTCTCCAGCCTCACCTCGGGGCTGCTCACCATTGTGAGTATCATCTTCCCGGGAGGTGCACGGCAGGGACACGGGGCTTTGGGACCGTGCTGCTTGGCTAAAGCAGGTCCTACCAGAAGCCCTGGAAGGTAAAAGCCTGTGCAGGGGCTGTTCAGGGCAGGCCAGATTGTCTGCGAAGTGGAAGGAGAATCTCAGCTCAGGGCAACATGGGATCGCTTCTCCCACAGGGTGACCGGTTTGGGGGTGCCCTGGATGCAGCAGCCAAGATGTTCAGCAAAGCCTTTGACAGTGGCATTATCCCCATGGAGTTCGTGAACAAGATGAAGAAGGAAGGAAAGCTGATCATGGGCATCGGCCACCGAGTGAAGTCGGTACGTTGTTCTCCTTGAGGGACTGGATGCGTGGGGACGAGAGAGCATCAGTTCAGTTGAGAACACCCAGGCTCTTGACTCCAACATGCAAAGCTTTGGACGTGTTGACAGATGAGAACGTTGTTAAGACAGGTTGCCTTTAAACAGTTTTTATCGTGCTTAGTTGTGGTGTTAAAATATGATGAGCTGGAAACACATCTATGAACCTTATAAGAGAAAGGACAGGTCAGGGGTAAGGGGACATAGCATCACCTGAGGCTAGCTGCGTGCTGCAGTAACACAACTCCAAGAATCTCGGTGGCTTACAACAGCAAGGGTTTCTTATTCACTCTACACCCCCTGTAGGATTCACCCGACCCCCACTGCGGGGTGCCTGCTGCTCTGTTCTCTGTCATCTACACTGAAGAAGCAGCCCCTTTCTGGGAAAAGTCATGGCAGAAGTTCTTAAAGCTTCTGCTTGGTACAGCTCACTTGCACTAGAATTTCATTGGCCAATAAAAGTCAGACATGGTTAAGTCTGACTCACTAGTGCAGGAAAAGCAAGAATTTCAAGGCAAGCCTGATTGGTAGAGGCCAGGAATTAATATTTTATTTATTTATTTTTAAAATATATTTTTTGTTGACTTCAGAGAGGAAGCAAGAAGGAAAGCGGAATCAATACATCAATGATGAGAGAGAATCATTGATTGGTTGCCTCCTGCATACCCCACACTGGGAATCTAGCCCTTGACCAGAATTAAACCCAGGACCCTCAGTCCACAGGCCAACGCTCTATCCACTCAGCCAAACTGGCTAGGGCGGGACTCTATTAAATAGTTAATAGAGTCTCCCACCAGGCAAGTAGTCTTCTGCGTGTCCTGGTAGTGAGCTGTATTTAGAAATCAAAGGGAGCCTTGGCCAGTGTGGCTCGGTTGATTGGGGTGTCATCCCATATGCCAAAAGGTTGCTGGATCGGTTGCTGGTCAGGGCACATCTCTAGCTTGTGGGCTCAATCCCCAGTCGGGGTGTGTACAGGAAGGCAACCAATCGATGTCTCTCTCCCTCTCTCCCCCTCTCTAAAATCAATAAGCATGTCCTTAGGTGAGGATTGAAAAAATAATAATAAAAAGAAATCGCAGGGAAAGAGAAGAGGTAGTGACTGCTGTTTAGGTTCTTGCAGAGATAGATCTTTATAGGACCCTTTGCTTTGGGGTCCTTGGCTCTGTAGCTCTAGAAACCTCTAGATAGCTCAGTCACTCCGCTGGTCTAGGCGGGCCTTAACACTCACATCCAAACTGGGTCCTTTACTCTGTGAGCTTTGCGGCCCTTTTCTTCTTACTGATTTTTGTTTCCTCCCATCTTTAAAAGCAACACGTGCTTAGTATAGAGGACTTAGAAAATACAGAGAAGTAAAAAGAAGAAAACAAGAGGGTCATGCATGTATGTGATCCAGAACACCCCTTCCAGGCATCCACACGCTTGGCCTGGACGTAGCCTCCAGAAGTTGCTTGATCAGCAATGACTGCACTGGAATCAGGGGATGTGGTTAGTTCTGAGGGACATTCCACCCAGGTTTTGCAGAACTTTGCTCAGCGCCCCCCGGCTCACAGGCAGATAGTATCTCTGCTATCTATGGTGCAAGACCTATTTCTGAGCTAACATCAGACCTGCACTGCCACCCTCAGTCAGCACGTCTCTGCTGAGGGGCGTCACAGTGGTTTTGGGATTTGGTGTGTGCCTCCTCCCTCTCACTCCCACTAACAGATTAGTGCTCAGTGTGGGTTCTTAGCAGGTGGTTCATCTCTATTCATTGCAGGTCCAGAATTTTTCCTAAAATTTCAGGGGTACTTGCTTAGTGTGGAACTTCGTTACAGCTTAACCAGGCAGCTGAGCTGGTGGACATGGCTAAGACTTCTGGTTAGAGAGTGGGTAAGCCCCTCTGGTGCTTTGCATGGTAGGATGCACGGCTAACTCAACATCTTCAAGTCTCAGTTCCTTATTTATAGTTTAAAAGAGAGAATCTAAAAGGTTGTTTTGAGGCCCACATGAAATACGAGAGGACTTGAAGCCCCCGTGTCCTAATCTGTGCTCCCTGGATATGAAATGAGTGCGTCTACTTGTGACATGAGCACAAACATACTCCTTAGTAGCAATATTTGAGTGAGTTCCCCTGTACCTTTAAATCTCTTTCTAGATAAACAACCCAGACATGCGAGTGCAGATCCTGAAAGATTACGTCAAACAGCACTTCCCTGCCACCCCCCTGCTCGACTATGCGCTGCAAGTGGAAAAGATTACCACCTCGAAGGTAAAAGAGAAAATGCCCCTCATTCTTGAATTACTTGGCAGAATCTCTTGGCAGAAATGAGGCAGCCAAGTTATCTTTTGATTGTGGAGCTAAAATTAAACCTGGTTTTCTGGAAAATTTTATTTCTGTTGCATCACTAAGTTCAACACACATGTACTAAGTGCTCACTTTGCTAGACAATGGGGAATGAACTCGGTAAGACAGTCTCTTCTAACCAACTGGGATGTTTTGGTAGGAGTTTTTTAAAATGGTGATCAGAATACCTAGTGTAGTAGTAGTAGTAGTAGTAGTGAAAAATTACAAGGGGAATATGAAAAATAATGACAAATGCTTTGAATATTTTGCCTTCCCAGAAACCAAACCTCATCCTGAATGTGGATGGCTTCATCGGCGTTGCGTTTGTGGACATGCTCAGAAACTGTGGGTCCTTCACCCGGTGAGCTTCGAAGCGCTTTCCTTCTTCATGGTTTTATTGATGGTTGTTGTTGTTCCCTCCCAACTCTGAAAATAATGCACGCTCATTATAGAGAATGTAGAAAATATGTAGTGTATAAAAAAGAACAAAAACTGCCTCCACTCCCACCACCCAGAGCACCCCTCTTTTCCACTTTGAAATCAGAGAGAACTAGCTTCTCCTGAGCACGAGTTGTACTGTCCATGGGTGGAGGGCCGTCACATGAGCCATTTTAAAGCCACATGTTGAGCGTTGGCCGATGTGGCTCAGTGGGGTGGAATGTTGTCCTATACATGGAAAGGTTGCAGGTCCCATCCCTGGTCTCGGTGAATATAGCAAGCAACCAGTTGATGCTTCTGTCTCACTTCAATGTTTCTGTCTCTCTGCCTCTCTCCTTTCCTCTCTCTCTAAAATGGGTGGAAACATATCTTCACGTGAGGATTAAAAACAAAATAAAAAAACTACATGTTGATTGTGTGTTGCAGGGAAGAAGCTGATGAATATATTGAAATTGGAGCCCTGAATGGCATCTTTGTTCTGGGAAGGAGCATGGGCTTCATTGGTGAGTGAGTTGTTCCTGTTTTAAGAGTGTTTTAGGTGGGACTGGTTTTTTTTTTTTCCCTATGGCCCAGCTACACCGCTTAACCCATGTGGTGAGTTTCCACAAAAGAGATGTCACAGTGACTTAATTGTTTCTAATCCTTCCTTTCTTACCTTCATTTCCCCCTTATCTTTACCTTTGTTCCCTTGTTTTGGAAGTTACTTTGATTGCAAACCAAGCCATGCCGGTACCGGTTTGGCTCAATGGATAGAGCGTCGGCTTGGGGACTGAAGGGCCCCGGGTTCGATTCTGGTCAAGGGCATGTACCTTGGTTGCGGGCACATCCCCAGTGGGGGGTGTGCAAGAGGCAGCTGATCGATGACTCTCTCTCATTGATGTTTCTAACTCTCTATCTCTCTCCCTTCCTCTCTGTACAAAAATCAATAAAATATATTTTTAAAAAAAACCAAAAAAAAAAACCCAAGCCTGACATGTACCTATGGAGAATGGATCTCGATTTACTTCCCCATTTCTTTGTATCTGCCTTTTTGTATTAGATGCATTTCCCTTCCTTATCCTTTCTCCTTCACCAAACTTTAATAAATTCACCAACTCAAAAAAACTGCACTTGCTCCATTTTAGGACACTATCTCGATCAGAAGAGGCTGAAGCAGGGGCTGTATCGTCACCCGTGGGATGATATTTCATATGTTCTTCCGGAACACATGACCATGTAACTGAGCCAGGAGTCCTGTTGAGTGAAGTGAAGACAACTCCTCCCTTGGGAAATAGTGTGCAGACAGCTGGCACTGGGGCTTGCTATAGGATGGCCTGCGATGTAAACCCCTGGTGTACAGGGCGGAGACCAACACCCACAGGCTATCACCGTTCAGTCCACACAAAGAAGCTTAATATTTTTTTTAAGCATAGAAATAAAAACAAAAGCCAATATTGTGACAGTTGCTCTGCTACCTGCTGTAATTATTACATAAAAGCATCTAAGCACTGTCAAGATAGTTTTTCCTCATTGTACGGCTTTCTGATGCTTTTTCTTTTTTCCATTAGTTAAAAAAAATTTTTTTCCCCTTGAAGGAAGGGAATGAAACTTGTAAGACCTCAAGCAAGATACTATACATTTAAGGCACTCCTAATGTCTTATGTTTCCATTTCCCCCTTTTCGTGCTTATATAACATTAAAAAAAACCACATTGTATTAATCTGATCTTAGGGTCTTCTTGTGTGTTCTGTGTTAAGGGTTTGTTTGGTATCTCACTGAAACGTTCCGTATCGCAGACCAAAGTCTGCTTATATCGGGTTGAGACCATTGCATCCTTAGCCAGCGTTACAGAATATGTGGAGGAGTAAGTTAAAATGTAAAGTTGTAACATACATATGTTTAAAATGGAAACGCAAAGCAAAAAGCTGTGAAATGTCTGTGTCTTATGTTCTCTATATTTATGCAACTGACTTGTCTGTCTGTTACTGAAGTGTGGTCCACGGACTCCTCTCCAGCCAGTTTGCATCTGTAATCCACAAGATTCTGGGCAGCTGTCACCTCAGTCTCTTCTCCGTATTATCATAGTCTGGTTTGAATAAACTCTATAGTAACAATGAATACCTACTGCTGTCTCATGTCATCCCTACCCTTTTCATCTGTATTCCTTTGAACTTTACTTTCTAATACTTTTACTACATGTATTTTTAAAAAATGTTAATCTACCTCTTTTTGTTTGTTTTAAAAAAAGAATCTTATCAAAAACACTATTTCCACAAACAAAATACCCACCCTTATATCTGCACCTCCCTCTTAGTGCATGAGAACCAAAGCTCTGTCCATCCAGACACAAGCCAACAGCGTGGGACCCATCCTTTCCTTCTCTATCTGGTTGACAAGTGCTGTCAAATTATCCTTTCAAAAATAATTTGCGCCCTGATGGTTTGGCTTAGTGGATAGAGCACTGGCCTGAGGACTCAAGGGTCTCAGGTTCAATTCCGGTCAAGGGCATGTACCTTGGTTGCGGGCACATACCCAGTAGGGAGTGTGCAGGAGGCAGCTCATTGATGTTTCTTTCTCATTGATATTTCTAACTATCCCTCTCCCTTCCTCTCTGTAAAAAATCAATAAAATATATTAAGAAAATAACCAAGAGTTAAAATAAATAAATAATTTGGCTTCAGGCATACAACATAATAATTTGGAATTTGTGTGCACTGCAAAATGATCACCACAGTAGCTCTAGTTACCATTCAGTTGACCTTTCTTATCTCTCTGATGGATCCATATCTAGTGTGCTAACTGTGCCCCTAGTTCTACTTTTCCCCTTACAGTGCATTCTCCAGGCAGCCACCAGTGACATTTTTTAAAACATCTAATTTGAAACCCTCCTTTGCTTAAAATTCCAAAGTGGCTTTTGGTAATCTTTTTAACAACTATATGGAGAACAGTTTAGCTATGTAGGCCAAATCCTGCAGAACACAAGCATCTCATATAATCCTCACAGCAGTCTTCCAACGTAGATAGTATCACTGTTGTTATAACTAGTGGCCCGGTGCACGAAATTCATGCACATTAAAAGGGGGACCCAGAGTCAAGTCCCTGCCCACCCACATGCGTGAGAGACCCAGACCCCGCAACCCCCCAACCCCCATTGGGCTAGATCCAGACCCAGCCAGTCCCACCCTTGTCAAGCCCCACTGGGCAGGGGGCAACATCAGTGTCCCATCAAGCCTCACTGGCAGGGGGGCACAGCCTCAGGTCCTCTGTCAAGCCCCACTGGGTGAGGAGCGTGGCCTGAGGTCCTGTCAAGCCCCGCCAGGCAGGGGGGCACAGCCTCAGGTCCCCTGGCCTGATCCCAGTGTGTGTGGGGGTGCAGCCTGAGGTCCCCTGGCATGGTGTCAGGGTGGGCACAGCCTGAAGTCCTCTGTCAAGCCCCACCTTGTGGGGGGCATGGCCGGAGGTCCCCCAGCCCAGCACTGGTATGGGGGGAGCACCCTGAGGTCCCCTAGCCCAGCACCAGTACAGGAAGCGCACCTTGAAGTCCCCGATCAAGTTCTGTAGGATGTGGGGCATGGCCTCAGGTCCCCTGGGCTGGTGGGGGGTGGGTGTTATTGGTGGGAGGGGTGGGGGTCACGGCAACCCTGCTAGCCGTTCTCAACCTATGGATAGAGCCGAAGACCATGTGTTTTCTGATGTATTACATTACAATTCATAACAGTAGCAAAATTCCAGTTAGGAAGTAGCAACAAAAATAATTTTATGGTTGGGGGTCACCACAACATAAGGAACTGTATTAAAGGGTTGTGGCATTTTTGGTTGAGAACCATTGTCTAAGGGAACTTGGCCTCAGCTGTGGGTGCAGCCATCTTTTGTGATGGAGTGATGGTCAATTAGCATATTCCCTCTTTATTAGATAGGATGGGTTCCCAGATAGTAACTTGCTCACCCTCATTCATGAGTTGCATGCCCAACTCATCCATAAGTTGGAGCTCAGTCTCATTTATTGTTTAATTTACTCCAAAGCCATTTTAAATCTTTAAATATATATATATATATTGCCAAAACCGGTTTGGCTCAGTGGATAGAGCCTGCAGACTGAAGGGTCCAGGGTTCGATTCCGGTCAAGGGCATGTACCTTGGTTGCAGGCACATCCCCAGGAGGGGGTGTGCAAGAGGCAGCTGACCGGTGATTCTCTCTCATCGATGTTTCTCTCTATCCCTCTCCCTTCCTCTCTGTAAAAAATTCAATAAAATATATGTGCCCGCAACCAAGGTACATGCCCTTGACCAGAATTGAACCTGGGACTCCTCAGTCTGCAGGCCAAGGCTCTATCCACTGAGCCAAACCGGTTTCGGCAATTTTAAACCTTTACATACAAATCCTGCCCTGGCCGGTGTGGCTCAGTTGATTGGTACATCGTTCTCATCCCAAAAGGTTGAGAGGGCTGGATTCAGGGTCAGGGCACATAATCTAGCCTCAGTCTAGAGGTTGCAGGTTCCATCCCCAGAGGGAGATGCCTTCGGGAGGCAACCAATGAATGTTCTCTCACATTGATGTTTTTTCTCTCAATTTCTCTGTCTCTCCCTCCCTTTCTAAATCAATAATACTCCCCGTGCGGATTTAAAAAAAAACACAAAAAACAAAAAACCCTGTATGGCCACCCAAGACACTAGCAATGGGTGATAATCTCGTGAGGCTTTTGCTTTACAAAATGCCACAAGGAAGGACACGCTGCTCAATACGAGGGAGGATACCAGCCACCCCGCCGCCTGGGGGGCAGCAGACCTCACACCGCCCGAGCGCTCCGGCGGCGCCTTCCCCGCGGGCGGGCGGCCGGCGTGGGCGGCGCGGCGGCGCGTGCGCAGACGGCGCGGCCCGCGGCGCAGTGTGCGCCACTATTTACTCCCAGAATCCCTCTGTGTCGCACCAGAACGGCCGGCCCGTTCGGAGACTGCGGCGGCCCCGGCGCTGCGGCGGCGGCGTCAAGATGGCGGCTGCGGCAGTGGCGGCGGCGGCCGCAGCAGCCGCAGCTGCCTCGCTGCAGGTGCTGGAGATGGAGGGCATGGAGACGGCCGCCGCCGGCTCGGCCGGGCTCGCCGCCGAGGTGAGGGGCAGCGGCACGGTGGAGTTCGGGTCCGGGCCCTGCTTGTCCGCCATGGAGGCGAGCGGCGGCGACCCGGGCCCGGAGGCCGAGGATTTCGAGTGCAGCACCCACTGCTCGGAGCTGTCGTGGAGGCAGAACGAGCAGCGGCGCCAGGGCCTCTTCTGCGACATCACCCTGTGCTTCGGCGGCGCCGGCGGCCGCGAGTTCCGCGCCCACCGCTCGGTGCTGGCCGCCGCCACCGAGTACTTCACGCCGCTGCTCTCGGGCCAGTTCTCCGAGTCCCGCTCGGGCCGGGTGGAGATGCGCAAATGGAGCTCGGAGCCCGGGCCCGAACCTGACACGGTGGAAGCCGTTATCGAATACATGTACACCGGGCGCATCCGCGTCAGCACCGGCAGCGTGCACGAGGTTCTGGAGCTGGCGGACAGGTAGGCAGGGCCGGCGGGAGGGGGGTGCTGGCCTCCGAGCGCCGCCTCCCGGCACGCGCCGGCGGCGGCGGGGCGGGCAGCGCCGGCGGCTGAGCCCCGGGGACCCGGAGGACGTGCCCTCGTGTGGCCCTTCCCGGGGGCCCGCGGCGGGGTGCGGGCAGCTCCGGCGCCGGCCGCGGAGGATGCAGCCGGCCAGCCCCGTCGGGGCCACTTGCCAGGCTTAGGGGGTTCAGATCCCCGGTGGAGGAACACAAAGGCGATCCAAAGGAAAATCCGCTTCTGGTTGTAAGTGCTGTGTTGATATTAAAAAGGGATGACGGGGAAAGGGGGTGGTAGTGGTGGGGAAAGGGATGGTGATGGGGTAGACGGAAGACCTTTCTCTGGAGAGGACGTTTAGACCGACCTCTACCCAGCAAAGATAAGGCATTCCTGGCGGCTAGCGCAGAGGCCCTCAGGCAAGATCCAGTTTGGCTTTAGAGAAGAACGGGGGAAAAAAGAGAAAAATCCGGTGGGACTGGATCTAGTGGGTGAAGGGGAGACGGGTGTGTGAAATGCGTTGGGATAGGAGTTTTGGATTTTTACTGGGTGATGGGAAGCTGGGTGAAGAATTGATCTGATTTAAATATTTTAAAAGATGATTCTGGAAAACGGATTGTAGAGGATAGCAGGAATGGGTGCTCCAGAGACTGGTTTAGGGTGCAGGTGAACGAATGCCGTTTATAGAGATGGGAGGAGCCTGTGTGGGCAGTATTATGTTACAGATTCGTTATTTTAACAACTACCTATTGAGTACCTGTTATGCACCAGTTCAGACACTGGTTTCTAAAGATGCTGGGAATTCAGTGGGAGAACAAAACAGACAAAAGTCCCTACGTCATTGCACTCACATTGGTAGATGGACAAGATACATGAAATATATAGCGTGTTGGGTGATTGTTATGGCTATGACGAAAAATAAAAACGTGGTGGGGACATATAAATAGTGCTGATGGAGAGAAACTAGTATTTTTTAAATTGAATAGAGAATCCCTCACACAGAAGACATTTTTGCAAAGACCTGAAGGAGGTGAGATGAATCAGTGTTGGTGTGCAGGCCCAGGTTTGGAGCGTATCTGGATGGTAACGAATAGCAGGAGGCTGGATCAAACAGATGCTGAATGAGAGGAGTAGGAAAGGCCTCTGGGTGGAAATGGGAAGGGATCCAGATCCCGTAGGGCCTTGTTGGCCTGTGGCAGGACGTGAACTCTTACTCTGAATGAGATGTGAAGGTCTGAGGCCCAGGAATGACGCATTCTGATTTGGAGCATTCTGCTATGTTGAAGGATGGGGCAGCAAGGGCAGTAGCAGAGAGACTAGTGAAGGAGGTTGTTGCAATGGTGGTGTAGAGATCTGGATTGGGGAGGGTGAAGTAAAGGTAATAAGTGCTTCGATTCTAGATATATTTTGAAGATAAGGAGATGAATTTGCTCATAGATTGGATGTGGGTATGAGTAAGAGAGTGCTAGCTTTTGGACCCAAGCAATTGGAAAGATGGAGTTGTTGTTTTTTAACATGGAAGACTGCAGGAAAGCAAGTTTGGAGGAAGATCAGGAGTTTGATTTGGGTCCAGGAGAAGTGCGAGTAGGCAGGTGGATGCCAGAACATATAGAATCTAATTGAAGCTGTAAGACTGGATGAAATTAGTTAGGAAGAGAGTGTAGATGGAAAAGAGAAGGGGCAGGACTGAGTCCTGGGATTCTTCAGAATGTTAAAGAGGAACCAGCAGAGACTAGAAAGAAGGGTGCCAATCATTTAAGCTCTGTCAACCGTAACTGATCATTGAATTTGGCAATAATAGAGGGCCTTAATGACATAGAGCCATTTAAGATTCCCCCCCCCCCCCCCCCCCGCTGGGTCAAAGGGTCTGCATATTTTCAGCTTTTTTTTTTTTTTTAATATATTTTATTGATTTTTGTACAGAGAGGAAGGGAGAGAGATAGAGAGTTAGAAACATCGATGAGAGAGAGTCATCGATCAGCTGCCTCTTGCACACCCCCTACTGGGGATATGCCCACAACCAAGGTACATGCCCCTGACCGGAATCGAACCCGGGGCCCTTCAGTCCCCAAGCCGACGCTCTATCCATTGAGCCAAATCGGTCCCGGCCATTTAAGATTTTTTTAAAAAATTTTGAGCGAGAGGAAAAGGGAGAGAGATTTGAGATTTGTTGTTCCACTTTATTGGTTGAGTCCTGACTCAATTGTTTGATATGTGTCCTGACTGGGATTGAACCTACAACCTTGGCATTTTGGAACAACACCCTAACCAACTGAGCAACCCGGCCAGGGACAAGAGCCATTTAAGTTAAGTCGTGCTATACAAAGAAGATCAGAAAAATGTTATTCATGGACATATTTGGGGAGTGGTCCTGGGAGATCTATCCTCCCCCCTCTAATGTAGGAGATAATAGAGCATGTTTGTGTGCTGATAAAAAATGAATCAGTAGAAAAGGAGAGATTGATGTCACCGGACAGGAGAATAATTGTAGGAGCAAAGTGTTAGAAACCAAGAAGCAGCCGGGACCGGTTTGGCTCAATGGATAGAGCGTCGGCTTGGGGACTGAAGGGTCCCGGGTTCGATTCTGGTCAAGGGCATGTGCCTTGGTGGCAGGCATATCCCCAGTGGGGGGTGTGCAAGAGGTAGCTGATCGATGACTCTCTCTCATCGATGTTTCTGACTATCTCTCTCCCTTCCTCTCTGTACAAAATCAATAAAATATATTTTAAAAAAAAAGAAAAAGGAAAAAAAAAGAAAGGAACCAAGAAGCAGATAGAATTCATATGAAAAATGGAAAAGTTGGCCCGGCTGGCGTGGCTCAGTGGTTGAGCATGGAAACCACTGCGTTCAATGGCTCTATTCTGACAAATGAGCCAGAAAGTGCGCTGTCAGAGTTCGATTTCCATTTCCCAGTCAGGGCATATGCCGGGGTTGTGGGCTCAGTGGACCGTGCAGGAGGCAGCTGATCAGTGATTCTCTCTCATCGTTAATGTTTCTCCCCCCCCCCCCGCCCCCCCCCCCCCCACACACACACCCCTCTCTTTCTCTTTCTTTCTCCCTTCCTCTCTGAAAGCAATAAAAGATCTTTTTAATGGAAAAGTTGGACTGGGAAGGCATAGTGTAGGGTACAGCTGTAGGCAGTGTGGGTGGTGGGAAGATGAAGTTTCTGCCTGGTGGCTTCTCTGAAAGTGAGGCGGGTCATCCAGTAGAGAAGGGAGTGGAACAGGGCGGGGCAGTTACAGATCTGAGATGGGGGAAGGTGATTGCACTCACTCATGCTGTGTTTGCTTTTGCCAGGTGAGCTTGTTTTTCGGATTTGTCCAGCTTTATTAAGGAGTTGGGGATAAGAAGGAGGAGAGAACATTCAGGCAGTTTACTTACAGCACTAACTTCTCTCCCTCTGTCTGTCAGCTGCTGAGCAGCTGCCTTGCGTTAGGCACTCTTCTGAGTATCCTGCAGCCATCTCATCTAATGTTATCATCAGCTCTGAGAGCGGATCACTCTCCTAACCCCACTCCCCATACATTCTCTTGGTCATGCCCACCTTATAGGGCACTAACAACGTAAATCACAAGAAGTGCTGCTTGCAATGCCCGCCACATGGCAGATGCCTGGTGTATGCTAGCTGTTGTTTTCATAGAGCAATGTTCCTAGCCCCGTCCGAGGGAATATGTGTGGGAACTACCTGGAGTGCCTGCCAGAAATAGGAGCTGGGAATCTAGGCCCCCATCATGTTTGAGAGCTACTGGAACTCACTACTACACCTTGTCTTTATGTCTAAGATGTATTTTCACTGAAGAGAGTGAAGGGAGCCTGTTACTCATCTTTACATCATTGTTTAGACAGTGTTGTCCGATTGTTATTGGCACCAATTCAGTGGCAACAGGAATCCCCAATTTGGGGTGTGGTGAAGAAGGAAACTTTATTCAGTGCAAAACAGCTCAATTGTGATATAGCACAGCTGTGAAAACAGCATGGGCTGTAGAACAGCTCGATTGTGAGATAGCAAGGCTGTGAAGCAGCCCTGGGGCCAAGTCCTTCCAGCTATTATAGATGCTCTGCTGGCCTCTGCTCTGCTCCTCCATGGTCTGCTGCATTCTGTGCCAGTCTGCTCTGGCCTGGGCCTGCACCGGTCTGCTCCTTTGACACATCTTTGGTGTTTCAGCTCAGCCAGGCTACCCAGTTTTTGGTGGGAAAGGAAAGTGTGCTGTCAGAGCCAGAGGGGAGCGGGCTTATTTGGGTAGACATCCTTGCCCCTGGTCCCTGATTGGTCTGTCATCATGCAAATGAGGACTCGAAGCCCGCACAATTTGATTGGTCCAAAATGCACTGTCCTGATTGGTCAGAATAGAACCACTGTGGTTTGTTGGAGCTGCACAGCTCCAATTGGATGGGAAAGCTTCAGTCCTTTTGGTTGAAATTGAATTCAGGAATACTCTCTCAGGGCCAGCTCAGGTGCAGAAACACAGTTGGTTCTGAGGCAAGTGCTTCAGTGCAGGCTTCTCCCTGAATTGAGAGGCCCCTGTGGAGACATGGCTGCTAGGCTCTGCTTTTTGAAAATTTGAGTACAGTTAGCTACCAAGAGCCCTCTCTCTTTCTCAGGTTTCACAATAGTTGTAACAATCATAATAATAAATGGTTACTGAATTAAGTAGGTCTGGACGGATGTATTCGTCCTTATATTGTTAAGGTTCTCAGTGGAGGGGACTTCTCTTTTTTAAAGTGGAGGTCTCTAACTGTACCCTTGGGGCTGAATTCTGCCAGATTTATGGGTTTGTCTGAAATGTGGTTTTGTGGTGTTTTTTTTTTTTTTAATTTAACTTTAAACAAATTGAGGTAGGTAAGTAATTTCTAGCCAACTACATGCCAAACCATTTTTCTTTTTTCTTTTGATAATCACCCAAGGATATTTTTTCCATTGGAAAGGGGACAAGGGGGAAGGAGAGAAGAGACAGAGAGAGAAACGAGGATGTGAAGCAGGTTCATTGATTGGTTGCCTCCCTCACACGCTCTGACTGGGGCCAGGGATCCATCCTGAAACCCAGTTATGTGCCCTTGACTGGGAATCGAACCCAAGACCCTTCAGTGTGCAGGCCAATGCTCTAACCACCTGCCAGTGCTCTTCTTTTTACCCTGGACTGCCCTGTACACGTTTTTTATTGTTTTATTTCCTGGCTTCTTCAGATGTTCGTTTGCTTTGCCACCCCTGCTTTAATGAGACTGCAGCTCCCCCACTCTCCCACACCTCCCCGCTTCATTTGTTGTCCTGGAGGAATGGTCTGGTGAAGAGGAGATTTAAACCTCGGACACAAAAATTCCACTTCTGAGGCCTGTGTAACCAACCTCCTGGGAGCCACAGTTCCTATACCATGCAGTCAATGCTTACTAAAGCTCTTCGCTGAGACCCTGCCTCAGTGAAGAGAGGCTGGTCACTGGCAAGGGATTGGGGTAGGATGGTAAATTAGAGTGAAAATAGTCCTAGCCGTTTGGCTTAGTGGATAGAGTGTCAGCCTGAGGACTGAAGTGTCCGAGATTTGATTCCGGTCAAGAGTACGTACCTAGGTTGCAGGCTCCATCCCCAGCCCCGGTTGGGGCACATGCAGGAGGCAACCATCAATGTGCTTGTCTCACATCGATGTCTCTCTCTCTCTCCCTCTCCCTTCCACTCTCCGGGAAAATCAATGGAAAAATATTCTCAGGTGAGGATTAACAACAACAAACAGGTAAAAATAAAGTATAGGACTGTTATACTTTAGTAAAGGATATGTCTGGAAAATCTTACGTAATTTAAAATCCCCATTGTGTGCATATGTGTGTTAGATATATTATGCATAACATAATTATATACAAACTATATAAGTAATTGAAAACAGATCATAGATAGAGATGATTTTATATATGCTTTTAAACATACTTTTCAGTATAATCCATTTTAATTTGGGAAGGTTTGCTTTTTTTCAGATATTGTGCATAAAGTGAGTTAAAGCTTACCATTTCAATTTGTATAATTCAGAGGCTCTCAAAACGCAGCTACATAATATGTACATTTGAAAATTAATCCTTCTTTTTCTTGATTTTAGGTTCCTATTAATTCGCTTAAAAGAATTTTGTGGAGAATTTCTCAAGAAAAAACTTCATCTCTCTAATTGTGTGGCCATTCATAGCTTAGCTCACATGTATACCCTGAGCCAGCTTGCTCTGAAAGCTGCCGATATGATACGGAGAAATTTCCACAAAGTAATTCAGGATGAGGAATTTTACACTTTACCTTTCCATCTTATTCGAGACTGGCTGTCAGACCTGGAAATTACGGTGGATTCCGAAGAGGTTCTTTTTGAAACAGTTTTGAAGTGGGTTCAGAGAAATGCCGAAGAGAGGGAGAGGTACTTTGAAGAACTTTTTAAATTGCTCAGATTGTCCCAGATGAAGCCTACTTATCTTACTCGGCACGTCAAACCGGAGAGGCTGGTGGCCAACAATGAAGTTTGTGTCAAGCTAGTGGCTGATGCTGTGGAGAGGCATGCTCTGAGAGCTGAGAACATACAGTCTGGTACAATCCAGCATCCCGCTTCTAATGTCTCATTGTTACCTCGCTACGGACAAAACATGGACGTGATCATGGTGATTGGAGGCGTGTCGGAAGGAGGGGACTATTTAAGTGAATGTGTGGGGTATTTTGTTGATGAGGACAGATGGGTAAACCTGCCCCATATTCATAATCACCTGGATGGCCACGCGGTTGCAGTAACTGAATCCCACGTGTATGTTGCTGGATCAATGGAACCAGGTTTTGCTAAAACTGTGGAAAGATATAACCCAAATTTTAATATATGGGAACATGTTTGTAGTCTGATGACACGGAAGCATTCTTTTGGGCTAACCCAAGTCAAAGGGAAGCTCTATAGCATTGGAGGACATGGCAACTTCAGTCCCGGCTTTAAAGATGTTACTGTTTATAATCCTGAGATTGACAAGTGGCACAACTTGGAATCGGCACCAAAGATTCTTCGAGACGTCAAAGCTCTCGCCGTCGAAGACCGGTTTGTGTACATCGCTGCCCGCACCCCTGTGGATCGGGACACGGAGGATGGCCTGAAGGCTGTCATCACCTGCTACGACACAGAGACGCGGCAGTGGCAGGATGTGAAGTCTCTGCCGCTTATTGACAATTACTGCTTTTTCCAAATGTCTGTGGTCAATTCCAACTTTTACCAGACAGCATCATGCTGTCCCAAGAGTTATTCTTTAGAAAATGAAGAGGCAGTCAGAAAGATCGCCAGCCAAGTTTCCGATGAGATCCTTGAAAGCTTACCTCCAGAAGTCCTAAGCATCGAAGGAGCAGCCATTTGCTATTACAAAGATGACGTTTTCATTATTGGAGGCTGGAAAAACAGTGACGATATCGACAAGCAGTATCGGAAAGAGGCCTATCGATACTGCGCCGAGAGGAAGAGGTGGATGCTGCTCCCGCCCATGCCGCAGCCGCGCTGTAGAGCCGCTGCCTGCCACGTGAGAATCCCGTACCGGTACCTGCATGGCACACAGAGGTATCCCATGCCTCAAAACTTAATGTGGCAGAAGGACCGGATCAGGCAGATGCAAGAAATACATCGGCATGCCTTGAACATGCGGCGAGTGCCAAGCTCTCAGATCGAATGCTAGGTTCTCCAGTACATGAAGCTTAAAACAGTCACACACCTGTTTTGTGGAGCTGAAGATACCAGACTGTTACTTGAAAAAGTGTGTCAATAACTTATTTTCTACCTGAATTGATGATTGCCCCCTATAAAAGAAATATAGTTAAAATCGGAAGACTGGGAAACTGAATTCAATACGTGGTAATTTTTGTTAGCTTGCAGTCTTTTTCTGCCTTTGGTCTCTGTCTTTGGTTTATGTGTATGAGCTAGCTAACTAAGATCTTACTAAAGGCAGACGGGAAAACCAGGTGTAGTTCCTTGGCTGGTTTTCTGCTAAGAAGGTATAACTCCTTTGTCTTAGGACTTAGGTTTTGAATATGCTTTAAGCATCAATTTTATTTGCACATTTCTTGATATTCCTTTTCACTTTTTTCCGGAACGGTTGGTTTTGATAAGATCAGAATTTATGCATCGAGCCCTCATTTGCAAGAGGTATGTGCAATAGTAGGACTAAAATTTGAAGGAAAAAGCACAATATTTTAGCAAGATGATTTTAGAATTCTTGCTTTGACATTTTGTTTATCTAGAAATGCTGTTTTCTTTCCTTCTAGAAGAGAGGACTGGTGAGAAATTTGTAATTGGCTCATGCATTTTTTTGGAATATTTTTCATTTCTTTAGCCAACTGAGTTATTGACTTTAAGCTGTCACTCTGAAATGATGGTAATTGGCACAAGTATTGATCTTTAGCTGATTGATTGAATTCAGAGGACATTATATATGTGAAATTCGTTTCTCTAAGAAGTATTATTGGTGCAGTCTGAGAAGTCAAAGGCATTAAAAATGTTTAAATACTTTTTTCAGGAATTGCAGGCTTATATGAGGATAATAAGTTCATGAGTGTAAATAATGCCGATGACAATCGACACTCAATGCCTTTGATTTTAAATTTTGTACTAATGCATATTTAATAGAATCTTCATTCCTTTCTAATTTTTTTTTTTTTAATGGAAAGAGAAGAACAATTTAGAGAAATGTTTCTAAAGAGAAGCCTTATTCCTCAGCCCCAATTGTTATAATGTCATATCCAGTTGCCCTAGACTTTTTTTTAAAGAAGACTTTATTTGAGCCAAACTGACCACATATGCTGGGAGAGGACCTCACGTGCTCCCCTGTTGCCATGAACTTTAATTGGAACTTTGCCTGAGCCTGGAATACCAAATTTAAGGGCATAATTGTGGCTCTTCAAATTTTATTTTTATTCATTCTTCTGATTCTTGTAACACACTCAAAAGCTTTATACAAATTAGCACTTGGGTTGACTATTTTAGCACTCAGTAACTCCTACTCTTACTGTTTGCAAGGTAGGTCCAGTATATTTTTCTTGTTTTCTACTATCTTTGGCATTCCCAAACACTGCCCTAGAAGTAGAATTCTAAATGCATTGATTTTTTTTTTCTTCCCTACTGCACTATAGTTAACCTCTTTATTAGTTATATCAAACACTAAATGCAAAACAAAACAGAAATTTTAGCTCTCAGCTACAAGACTACTACTAATGTTTAGCCCTTGGACTCTCTACTAAGAATTTTCCTGAAATTTCTAAATTGATATCACTACCTAGGATGGGTTTTCAACAAACTTGTTGGAAATCTGCTTTAAAACCATTTAATTTAGAAGGGGGTGGGGACCGGAAACTGCAAGTCATGTTTCTCTATGAGGATATATTATCCCATCCCAACCATTTTCTCAATTTCTATGTATTTGTAGTTAGTTTAATAAAAGCCATTGGATTCTGAGAAATGCTAATTCTTAGTTGTGAGAAATCTATGCAAGTAAGACAGAAAAGCTCAATGAACGAAGTTCTCATTCCTCTCTGCTAGACTTCCTTTTCCTGGCGGTTTAAATCTTCGCTCACTCTGATGCCAGTTTCTCTCTAGAAGGTGATGCAGGGATTGGGGGCCAGTGAGTTTTGTGGGGGGTTTTTTGTCTCAAACTTTTGTGAGAGTCACCAATTTATTTGGAAGGTTGTCTCTTTTTCATAGTATGGCCGACTTCACAACTGATAAGATTTAGGTATAATCTGGCTTTGAAAACTTGATTGAAATTGTTGTTTTTTAACTTAGCAGGCAGCCTAGGCCACGGGTGGAAAGAAGGGGTAAGTGCTTCCTTGCATGATGGTGTGTGCAGGTTTTCCTGACTACTGAGTTTCTAATTTCCGTATCTGAATTCACGTGTGATTTCACATCAATAACTTGTGTTTCTGAAATAGCCTAACTAACTTGTTAATCAGGAAGGAAACCAGATTTGCTTAAATCTGTTCAAGGCTGACATTCTGAAGTTCCAAACTGGAAATAACTTCCCAGTGTTTTTGGAAAGGTTCTGATTACAAAGAACCTAACATGGCTTTGGGGGGCGGGGGGGGCGGGGCGGAAATGTCCTTTTTGATGAAAATGTGAAGATTGTGTTTGGTAATTTAATCAGTTAAAAATACAGCTTTAAAAAGGCAACTAATGTGTATTTAAGCAAATCTTGTTTTTGTTGCTTTCGGTAATTTGTGGAAGTAAAAGAGGAATTGATTATACAAAAAGTAACAACTATACATAACTTTGAGTGAATCTACTTCTATCTCAGAATGGATAACTTAACTATACCTACCCCGCCATGGTTAAAAAAAAATAAATCTGGTATATATTAGGAATGTCAGTCATGAGCTTAGTGTTTAAGTATCTCACTTGCAGTTATTTGCATGATTAGTCTTGTGTATCTTGGTATCTTGGCTTTTGCTGTGCCAATTCAAAAATATTGTGCTAAAAAAATCTATTTATTGACATTTGTTTTGATCAGCTGGCTTTTGTGTAGTATTTCTGGGACCAAAAATTTTTAAATACTAACTTTTAAAATATAGAACAGACTCTTGGAACTGGAAAGACTGTTTATGGAAGATTTGTGTGCTTTTGTATTTTAAATTCTTCAGGCTGCTGCTAAGGCAGTTTCTAGTGCACATGTTTTTTCTCCATGTTTCTTGACTAGTGTAGCATGTGGTGTATCTAAATATTCTCTGCTTCATAATTCTTATATGAACACTAATATATTGGTAGACAAGTAAGCTAAATTGTGTATTTTAGTTACTTGGCCTAATCAAGCATAACCAAAGGGATTTTTTTTTTTTTTGTACTTTCCTCAATTAAGCTAACATGAAAAGGGTATATTGGTCACATTTCATGTCTTTTGAAAACAGAGAATTGTGAAGCATGTTCATCAGCCTACACTAGAAACATTGCTCTTTAACTATAGAATATTTGAGAAACAACTCAGTCTCCCTTTTAACTGTCAAACATGTTGGCACAGTTCATCACTCCAGTTTGTTAATCTCTTGAGAGTAGTCCATTTTTGTTTTTGTTAATGTTCTGGTCATTGGAAACAAAAGAGCTCATAGTTGAGTGATGTAATACAATAACAACACAATATAGTAGTCATTTTGCTTCACAGAATTTAGTTAGCCAAATAACTGCTATTTATTGCTTACCTTTGTGAGGCTTTCGTCTGCCCTATATGACCATTTCTGCAACAGTGAAGCACATACGATAGAGCACTTAGTAACTTAATCCTCCTGCCTTTTGCACTCGTGAAAAGTAGTGCTTGCTAGACGTGTGAAGATCTTAGGATCCCTGTGCTTAGGGCTCATTGAGTTATTTGTGACATCAATACTTAGTTCCAGCGATGTACAGTGAGTTGTGGGGGCTAGCAGTATCCAAGCCCCTATTCTACTGAAAGAATAATTTTGTCTATCTCCTGCAAGCCAGAGGAGATGTGGAACGTAAAACACTTTGAGACATGACGTTGTGTAACAGCTTGTTTTATGTTCCCGAAGCTATCTTGTTCTGTGTTAAAGCTACTAATGGTCTCAATCTAAGCTTTAAATAAACGTATTTCATTAGAGCTGGTTTGCATTGTGTGGTTTTTCCTTTTAAGTACGTGCTGTTGAATGTAATTGCTTTCTTCCCTGAACCCTTTTACTCCCTCGTTCGTCCACCCCTTGGCTCCCTTATGGTGAACATTTTCCAGTACTCTTACAAGTTTAAACACTGCATTTATTTTAAAAAAGAATTAATTCTTATTGCTTAGACTTTTTATTAGCTAAATGAAGAGGCTCATACAGGTAAGGTGCTTGTTGAAGCGGAGTACTTGACCTCATCGCGCAGTGCTAATCCGGTGAAGTTGTCCCTTCTGGCTGCGTACTCCCCGACGTTGGCCAGCCCCGGCACCACGCAGCAGCTCAGGGCACTGCGGTATATGCTCATGTCGTGGGCGTCATACCACTCGTCAGTCTTTTCGTCGTAGCACTCCACGTTGAAGGTGGTGGTAAAGCCGTTGAAGCCGCCCACCACAAACAGGAGGTCGTCCACCACCTCGATGCCGAAATTGCTACGAGGGTTAAACATGGTGGGGATCGTGCGCCAGGTGTTGGCCACCGGGCTGTAGGCTTCTGCACTCCTGAGTCGGTTGGCTCCGTCAAAGCCGCCTACCTGTGGACGGCAACGGGAACGGGAACGGGAACAGGATTTACTGTTTGCCTGGACTCTGTTCCCCCAGGAGGCCCTCGAGGGGAGGGCCAGTGGTCTCACCTCCCTCTCCCGCTGTCTGCCATGGAACGAAACCTTTCCGAGTGCTTACCATTGGTCGCATGATAGAAAATGGAGGGGGTCGTTTTTGTGGTGGTACACGATCAACTCACCGCATACACGTGTTCTCCATAAGCGATTACGCCTATTCCACTCCTCCTGCTTCTCATGGGTGCTATGACTGTCCACTGATTACTCTCAGTGTTGTACACTTCGGCTGTGAACAGGCATTCATTTCCATTGAACCCACCACATATGTAGACCTGTGTGAAGACAGTTTAAGATTATTAAAATGGTTACCTCTGGATTATGAACGGGTGTGTACATGGTGTGTGTGTGGGGGGTGCTTTTATACCAGTCTGTTATTGATTTTAGAGCGAGAGGAAGGGAGGAGAGAGAGAGAAACATCAACCCGCTGGTCCACCCATTCATGCACTCATTGGTTGACCTTTGTATGTGCCCTGACCAGGACTCAAAGCCAAAACTCTGGCACATCAGGACAATGCCACAGCCAACTGAGCGACCAGCCGGGGGCACTCTGAGCTTCTTTTTTCCACATGTACATGTATTGCTCTTTATTTATTTTGACTCTTTTTGTGGTTATACTCTCAGAGTCTATTACAGTGAAAGGATACAAATAAAAACTCAGCCGGGGGAAGAGATTCATGGGTCAGAATGAGTCAACTAAGAAAAGACAGTTGCAAAGGGTCCCTTAGTCATTGGATGAAAGGGTTTGAATTGCCAAGAAGACTGCCATTTCTGTTTTCCGTCCACCCCCCAGAGAGAAGAGCATTATTTCCGGGCTTGTTTGCTTTCACACACACACACACACACACACACCATGTTTTACCTTTCCGTACAGTGTCGTGGCACTGGCATCGCTCCTCTGCTCGTGCATGGGGGCGATGAGTGTCCACTGGTTGGTCTCCGGCTCGTAGCGCTCGGCGGTGTTGAGACGCACGTAGCCGTCGAACCCGCCCATGGCGTAGATGAAGTTGCTGAGGACCGTCACGCTGACATAGCAGCGTCGGGAGTGCATCGGGGCCACCTGGTGCCAGGTTTTCTTGACTGGGTCAAAACGCTTAACGCTATTGAAGTAGTCTACGCTATCGAACCCCCCGATGATATACACGTAGCCTTTGAGGTAGGCCGCCCCGTGGTAGGCACGGGGGCTTTCCTCTTCGCAAGTGACGTTCACCCATCGGTCTGCCCGCGCATCATACGCCTCAATGGCATTGGTGGGGCTCCCACCGCTCCAGCCACCAATCGCAAACAGGATGGCGTAGGGCAGGCGGGGCCGGGTGAGTGGGTTGGTAAAGTCAGAATTAGAGGGTCCATTCATGTTTAGGTCATACATGGCTTTGAGGGCATTAATGATGACTGGCTTGCATTCCTCACTGTCTTTGACATAGTCATTCATCTTCACATTGTTCATGAAGTACTCCGCATGCATCAGGGCCAGGCGGACCTGAGGAGGAAACGCAGAAAGTCATTTAAAAAAGCGAGGCGAGGAGGCCTGCCTTTGAACTGCAGCAGGGCCGCGTTTTGTTCTGTTTTGACATTTACAACTTATAGTTTAAGTATCTGTTTTTAAGAGGTGGTGTGCATTTGGATCCTGAGAATGAGCTGGAAAATGATCAGCAAGCTAGCTCATTCCTTGACCACCAGACTTCTACTAGACCAAAAAGGTGGAAGTAATTTTTCTGTAAATGAGTATCTGTCTCTGTATGTGAAATAACACGAGTTAGCATCAAATGGCTACTACTCCAGTTTCTCCCTTGGGTTTAGGGAAACTCAGAATGGACAAAGTTAAAAAGAAGACTAGAGTTCTTTTGAAGCCTTGCCCTCTCCTTCCCCCACAGCCAGGGAGAATTTTTGTCAAAGACTAAAACTGTGGGGTGGAGGGAGGGGGGCGAAGTGGCCTGGCTGGTGTGGCTCTGCTGGTTGGAGCATCATCCGTACACCAAAAGGTGGCTGGTTCGATTCCCAGTCAGGGCATACACCCAGGTTGCAGATGCTACCCTGGTCGTCGGGCGAGCAGGAGGCAACCGACTCACATTGATGTTTGTCTCCCTTCCTCTCCCTAAAAAAGAAAAATATAAACAAAAGAACTGGGATAAAAGGAACTAGCAATGCCAAGAGCAAAGAAAATTGCAAAATTCCAGAAACTAGTAGGAGATGCCTTCTGTACACCTATATGTTAAACACAGCCCTGGAGTCTGTCACACATCTGACTATAGCTCTTAGGACAACCCGACTGGGATAAATGAGTCAAAAGTGGTCAACTAAGCATCCTACAAAAAAAAGTAATTAAACTTGACCTTGGGAAGCAAAACTGAAATATGCTGCTTCCTGCTTTGGGGGTCATGAGCAATCCATTTTAAAATGGCCTCAAACACAGCATCTTCCTGTTTGACGTTCAGCTCGTCTTTCTCGATGATATCCTTCAGTTCAATGACGGAGAGCTCCAGAAACTCTGCCGAGACTTTCACCATCTCCTCGAAGTTGTGCAGGATGAACATGTAGGCCTTCTGCCTGAGCTCCGGGCAGTAGTAGTAGTCCGTGAACTTGCAGATGCCGATACAGTTATCCAGACACAGCTCTGCCTTGAGGAACTCGCAGCAACCCCTGACAATACCCATGATGTTGAACTGGTCCGCCGCAGCCAGCAGCTTCTCCACGTTGTCGGGCGTGATGGGCACGGTCCTGGTATACGCATATTCGATAATCAGCTTCATCATGTCGGGGGAGATGCCGGGAATGTTGTATACCTTCTTTTCAGTGTTGTTCCAGCCACTTGTAAACAAAGCTCTGGAAAAAGGGGGGAAACGAGCAGTCACTGAAACATTTCCCTCCAGGCGACCATGTTCTCCCCGCTTTTTTCTTGTGGGGGAGTTTGGATATTGTCCAAAGAGCCCATTGAAAATAAATTGGCGAGAGGAAGGAGAGGGGAAGGGCAGGCTGCTTTAGGGCAGGCTGCTTTATACGGAGGGTGAGAGAACCTTCCCAGGAACTTTGATTGTGGTCACTCTTATACTCGTGATCACCATATCCTTTTCCCATTTGGGGATGAAAAAATTGGGATCTAGCCCTGACCAGCTTGGCTCAGTGGATAGAGCGTTGGCCTACGGACTCAAGGGTCTGGGGTTCGATTCCGGTCAAGGGCATGTGCCTTGATTGTAGGCACATCCCCAGTGGGGAGTGTGCAGGAAGCAGCTGATTGGTGTTTCTAACTTTCTATCCCTCTCCCTTCCTCTCTGTAAAAAGTCAATGAAATATTTAAAAAAAAGAAAAATTGGGATCTAGAGCTAGGTGTAAGACCCAGGTCTCTGTCTCAACCCCATTGCCCACCAAATTCAAGTAATCTTCAACACATATCCACAATCCAATCAATTCTATTGCTACCCCCAGTAAGGGAGTGTGCAGGAGGCAGCTGAATCGATGTTTCTCTCTCATCAATGTTTCTAACTCTCTATCCCTCTCCCTTCCTCTCTGTAAAAAAATCAATTATATATATAACCTTCCATTGACTTTCCTTCTTGGAGTAAAATACAAAGCCTTTCTGGGTGGCTGAAGTGGAATTAGGCATTATTTTTACAAAAGTCCTGTGAGCCCAAACCAGTTTGGCTCTGGCAGCATCGGCCTGTGGACTGAAAGTTCCCAGATCGATTCCGGTCAACGGCATGTACCTTGGTTGCGGGCACATCCCCAGTGGGGAGTGTGCAGGAGGCAGCTGATCAATGTTTCTCTCTCATCGATGTTTCTAACTCTATACCTCTCCCTTCCTCTCTGTAAAAAAATCAATAAAATATATTTAAAAAAAACAAAACAAAACAAAAAAACCTGTGAGATCTGGGCCAGCCACACCTCTCTGACACGTTCCTTGAACACATCAGAGATGCTTCCATCTTTGGGCTTTACCTGCTCTTTCTTCTGCCTGGAATTCTGCCCAGATCTCTCTGTTTCTCAATCCTTCATTCCCTTGCAGTCTTTGCTCAAATTTAACTTTGTCAGAAAGTGATAATCCTATTTAAAATTGCCATCCACCGGCAATCTTATTTTTTCTTAGCACTTACAATCTGATATGTATTTTATTTATTTAATGTCTCTTTTCCCTACCAGAAGGTAAGCTTTATGAGGACAGGAATGTTTACCTCTTTATTCATTGTTTTATTTCCAGTACCCACTATAGCGCTGGTCACAAAATAGGCACTTAATAAATAGCTATTGAATAAATAAGTGACTAGTATTCCACTCTGTAGCTAGGTACTGAATAAGACAGAATTCCCCTCCATAATATATTTTGCTTCCTTTTTCTAGGAGGTCTCAGGGACTATGGGCTTAGAGATAAAATTCTCCTCTAGAGCAGGGGTCTGTAAATACAGCCAAACTCCAACCACGTCTTCTTTTTGTACTGCCCACAAGGTAAGAATATTTTTTACATTTTTTAAAATGGGGTAAATATGAAATTATAATAAATTCAAACTTCAGTGTCCTTTCATTTAGTATTATCTATGGCTGCTTTCCCACTCTAAAGGCAGAGTGGAGTAGTTGCATGTGAGAGAGACTGCAAAGCTTACAGCATGTGCTATCTGGTCTCTTTATATACCCTGCGATAGATCAAAATGAGAATTTTTAGCAACAGGTGGGACACATTTATCATATCTTGAGTGGAATTGATTACGCAAACATTTTCAGCTCATGAACCAAATAGCCCTTCCATTTCCTGGGTTACAATGGTTTGGACACAAATCTCTCCCTCCCCGCCCCCCTCTCTTTTCTTCTGATAAATATTTATGTGGTTCTCCTGCATCCCCCTTCCCGTCCCCTCAATCCTTGATAATGGATCACCCTGTTCCAGCTCGTCTCTATGGGGCCAGGGGGATAGGGGTGGTTGAAGTGGCATTACTAGTATTATCTAGGTTTAAGTAGGAAACCCAGTATAGTTTGAGTGAGAAAAGGAAAAAGCAGCTGGCCCACCAAGAGTTGGTTGAAATCCAAATTGAAAGTCAAAGAGAAGAGAATCAGGCCCTAGCTGTGCCCCTTCAGGTGACAAAGGAGCCAGGCTACCCTCCGGAGCCGCGTGCTTTGACAGTGTCCCCAAGCTCAAGACGGTCGGGTGGGAAACACGAAACGAACCACATCTAAAATGCACCCGATCCCCCCTCAGGCTCAGTCCGGCCGCCCTGTCGGTACCTAAAGTAGGAACTGCAGCTACAGAGGATGTTCTTGTGGGCATTGAACTCAAAGCCATTGACCTTGATGACCACGTCGCAGAGCTTGCCCTCTAGCCTAAGCTCGTTGAAGATCTCACAGGTCATCGCACTCATCTTCCTCTCCATGTGAGGTTGGTGGAAACGCGTGGAGGCCGCCTTGTTCTCCATCTCCATGGCACCCTGGGGCCAGCCGAGGGAGGCTGTTCTCCGAGGGTGTCGGGGAGGGTTGTGGGGGGCCCCTTCAGCCAGCTGTCGCTCCTTTTCCCTACTACATCTTTCATGTAGGGTCCATTAGGCAGCCCAAGTTCCAGAATCCTGGGCCTGAGTGATATCACCCGCAGGATTGTGCTCTCAGGTTCTGGAATTCTCTCCAATTGAAAACCAAGGAGGAGGAGGTCTGGCCCTGGTGGTGCCTCTTCGGATGACCAAGGAGCCCAGCGCTCTGACAGTGTCCCCAAACTTCAGATGGCGGGGTGGGGAACGTGACATGAACCAAGATGTCTCACATGCGCCCAGTTCCCCCGTAGGCTCAGTCGGGCAACCCTATTCCGTCTAAAGTCCCCGTCCTCCTGCCTTCTCCCCTCCCCACTGCACCGCCAGCTAAAGATCACCCCACACCTGCACCCATGTCCTTGTACCCCGAGCAGGACCATGGCCACCAACACCATGTAAGAGGGTTTTTTTGTTTGTTTGTTTTGTTTTAAAGATATGTATTATTTATTTTTACAGAGAGGAAGGGAGAGGGATAGAGAGTTAGAAACATTGATGAGAGAGAAACAGTGACCAGCTGCCTCCTGCACACCTCCCACTGGGGATGTGCCCCTAACCAAGGCACATGCCCTTGACGGGAATCGAACCTGGGACCCTTCGGTCCGCAGGCTGATGCTCTATCCTCTGAGCCAAACCGGTCAGGGGCATGTAAGAGTTTTTATTAATCAGTTCTGGTTCCTGTTGCCCACTTCGCATCCCGGTGGCATCCATCCACCTTCCTCCACAGCTCCCCCTGGCTCCCCAGCCTCCGCGTTCATGGAAACCAGGCCCGAGGAGGCAGAAGGGAGACGCAGAATGGATGAGCCTTGCACCTCGGCCCGGCTGCCCAGGCCTCTCCTGGCCTCTGGACGTGAGGTAGACACTCACTGTCTCCTGAGGAGGCCCAGAACCGCCTCTGGATGGGGAACAGAACCGCTTTGGGCCCCTTTTCCTGCCCTCCCCTGCCCTCCCCTCCCCTCAACCCTGCGGCCTTTCCGTCCTGCAAACTGGAAGCCAGAAGCCACCTTGCTTGCTGGGGTTTTTGCTCTAGAGAGAGTGGCACCCCGTGACCCCAATTCCTTGGCACCGTCGCCCTCAACACAGAGCCCCCGACCAGGGTCTCCCGCCGCGTGGGGCGCAGCGCCCCCGGCCCGCCCCCCCAGGCCCCGCCCGGTGCGCTCCGGGGCGGGACAGGCCTGCGCAGTGCGGCGGCGGGGCGGGCACCACGGCCGGCGGCCGGCGGCGGGCACCATGGCGGAGGAGGTGAGGCGGGAGGGACCGGCCCGCGAGGCGCGGGCCCCAACCCCCCGGGCGCGCCGAGGCCTCCAGCGGGGCGCCCGGGCCCGCCCCGGCCAGTAGCGCCCCAGCCCGGCCGGAGCCCCCGCTGCACCCCCGCTGCCCTCGGCCCGGCGCCGGGGTCACCGTTCTCTGGGTCTCGGGCAGGTGCGCCCCCTGATGAAGGCCACGGTCCTGATGCGGCAGCCCGGGCGGGTGCAGGAGATCGTGGGCGCCCTCCGCAGGGGCGGGCGGGACCGCCTGCAGGTACCGGGGGCTCGGGGGCGGGCGCGGGGGGCGCGGGGCGTCCTGCCGAGGAGCCGCCCGCCTGGCTGCGGCACCTGCAAGCCCTCAGCCCCTAGGAATGGCCCGGGGCCTGGGGCAAGCGGGTGGGTTCGCCCGTTTGGGGAAGAGCCCCCCTGCTCTGCAAGGTCGTGCTGCTTCCTCTGATGGGGCAGAAAGCACCCACCCAGGCCCTGGGCCTCCTTCCCCACACTCCCCAGCGCGGCGGGCTCCCCAGGAAACCGCCAATGTGGAGGGAGAGGGGCCCTGAAGGAAGGGCCTGGGGCGCCCAGATGGGTGCTATTGAAAGAGCCCAAGGGATCGTGATTCTTAGCACCCCCTTCCGCCTCCCCCAGGTGGGCCCCCTGAGGGTTAGCGCTGAGCTACTGGGATTAGGCCTGCCTCCCCCCAGAGCCCGCCCTGACCCCCCCATCTGGACGCTGAGCCCTCGGACTTTCATCATCGTCCTCCAGGTGGCGGCGGCGGGGCCACCCCAGGAGGAGCCCCCCTAGGCGTCATCTCTCTCTTGCATTTCAGGTCATTTCTGACTTTGACAGGACCCTGAGCAGGTTTGCCTATAACGGGAAGCCCTGCCCTTCTTCCTACAGTAAGTCAGTCCCCTGCCAGCTTGTTTTGTTGGGCCTGACAGGGCGATGGCTTCTGAGGGGGGAGTGAAGGGAGCTTTGTGCTTTTGCAGATATTCTGGACGACAGCAAGATCATCAGCGAGGAGTGCCGGGAGAAGGTGAGCGCGCCCCTCCCCCGCTCAGCATTGCTGTCCTGTGTTACTTCACGTGGCTCCTGCTTAGGATCGGAGAGTCCAGATGCGGTGCCCCCGGGCCAGCCGGCCTCCCAGACCTTCGAAGACGAAGGGAACGTTTTTTGGCGTTCTTTCGCTCAGGGGGACCTGTGTTAGTACACTGGGATAGCTTCTCCGTGTTGGCCAAGACGGATGGTTCCTGGCAGGGGGGCCTGACCCTGGGCGGGGGAATGCCTCGGGCCAACCCAGAGTGTGTGGTTCTTGACTTAGTGCAGGAAAAATTTCACAACACCGAGTCCAGGTGGATTTTGAGAACGTTTATTAAAGCTGGTGACAACCAAAACCGGTTTGGCTCAGTGAATGGAGCATCTGCCTGTGGACGGAAGGGTCCCAGGTTCGATTCCGGTCAAGGGCATGTGCCTTGGCAGCTGATCGATGTTTCTCTCTCATCGAAGTTTCTGACTCTCTATTCCTCTCTCTTCCTCTCTGTAAAAAAAGAAATCAATTTATATATACATATATATATATTTAAAGTATTGTTAATTTTATTTTTTTATTCTATTAATATATTTTATTATTGATTTTTTTTACAGAGAGGAAGGGAGAGGGATAGAAAGCTAGAAACATCGATGAGAGAAACATCGACCAGCTGCCTCCTGCACACCTCCTACTGGGGATGTACCCGCAAACCAAGGTACATGCCCTTAACTGGAATCGAACCTGGGACCGTCCAGTTCTCGGACCGATGCTCTATCCACTGAGCCAAACCCGTTTTGGCGATAAAATATATATTAAAAAAAAGAAAAGAAGCTGGGGACAGTGGAACAAGGAGGGGCTGGGGAAATGAGCCTAGGCTGGGCTGCTTGGCTCACAAAGACGTCAGAGAAAAGGGGGCTTTGCGGAGGTTTAGGGGGTTTGCCCGGGATGAACTGCTGCTGCCACCCAGCCCATCGCTGCCCAGGTTGCAAGAAGGGGGAGGGGTGGAGCCTGAGGGCTCCTGGCACTGGGTCCTTTTCTCTCTCTCTCTCTCTCTCTCTCTCTCTCTCTCTCTCTCTCTCTCTCTCTCTCTCTTGTAGGCGGGAATCTTAGGGAGGGTTTCAGCCGAATAGTATCCCTTTTCTTGGTGTGCTGCTCCAGGTCCTGGTCTCCACCGATGGGCCAGTGTCAGGCAGGGCATCTGTTAGTCATGGCAGCTGGTTCTGGGTCCCCCGCCTGCTCTTGCTGCCTTCCTGGGCCTGGAGCTGAACTGTAACTGAGGCCTAGACGTTATCTCTAGGGAGGTGACCTTCTGTATCTGCTGTACATTGCTCTTCCGTTTGTTCAGCTGTCTGTTCCCTGCGCCACTTGTCCTGGCTTTCGGGCGTGTCTCAGGATGATAATGGGTAGTTGGAATGTGGGCGGTATGCTCACTGTTAGCTATAGAGTTTACAAGAGACTTCAGTGTTTGTTATGTAACCCCACAACTTCAAGAGGGGACTGGATCCATTATTGTCTCTACCTAACAGATGAGAAAGCGGGTTTGGAGACATAGAGCAACTTACCCAAGGACACATGTGCCCTTGAATAGAATTGAACCTGGGACCCGTCAGTCTGCAGGTGGAAACTCTGTCCACTGAGCCAAATCTATCAGGGCAGGAGCTCTCTGTCTTGGTCAGTGTGTGATCTTTGCATTTAACCCCATACACACACACACACACACACACACACACACATTAGTGTGTGTGTGTGTGTGTATTTCATTATTGATTTCAGAGAGGAAGGGAGAGGGAGAGATAGAAACATTAATGATGAGAGAGAATCATGGGTCAGCTGCCTCCTACTTGCCCCCTACTGGGGATTGAGCCCACAACCTGGGCATGTGCCTCTACCAGGAATCAAACCGTTACCTCCTGGTTCATAGATCACAGATCAACCACTGAGCCACGCCCATCAGCCTGATTTTTTTTTTCTTGTGCTGAACAGTAGGACTTTGCTGGGGAAAACCTGAGAGACTAATGGCTTTTCTCTTCTTTGGCTGCCCCAGCTGAAGGCGCTCCTTCACCAGTATTACCCAATTGAGATTGACCCACAGCGGACCGCCAAGGAGAAGGCGCCTCATATGGTGGAGTGGTGAGTGGTGGTGAACGCCCTTGCCCTTGGCGGCGGTCGGGGGGGGGGGGGGGGGGGGGGAGGGGAGGGGGGCTGGTTTTCCAGAGCTTTGATGAGATGACAGACTTCCTTAACTTACTGGATGCTTAACTGAATGCCACAGGCCCAACTAGTAGAACCGATTGTCCAGACACACCTGGAGCTCCTGTGACAGCTGCTAGCATGGTGGCCCACCAAGCATCCTCGGATGAGTTAGAAGCCCCTGGGTGTGGGGGAGTCCATGCTTTGGAAGAGAGCTCACGGAGGAAGGGGTTCAGAAGAGCTTTGACTTCAGCAGTTAACTCATCTACCTCTTGTGTCCAAGTCGTGTTGCCTTCTCACACTCTTGTTTTGTGTTTTATTAATCCTCACCCAAGGATATGCTTATTGATTTTAGAGCAGTGGTTCTCAACCTTCCTATTGCCACAACCCTTTAATACAGTTCCCCAACCATAAAATTATTTTAGTTGCTACTACATAACTGTAATTTTGCTACTGTTATGAATCGTAATGTAAATGTCTGTGTTTTTCGATGGTCTTAGGCGACCCCTGTGAAAGGGTCGTTCGGCCCCTAAAGGGGTCATGACTCATAGGTTGAGAATGCTGGTCTAGAGCAAGGGGAACGGGGAGAGAGTGAGAGAGAACATGGATTGGTTATCTTTATTTTTAAAATGTTTTTATTGATTTTTAGATAAGGAATAAGGGAGGCGGGGGAGAGAGAGAGAGAAACATCAATGAGAGAGACACATCTATCGGCTGCCTGCTGCACACCTCCTACTGGGGATGGTGCCTACAATCCATGCATGTGCCCTGACTGGGAATCGAACCCAGAACCTCTTAGTCCATGGGACGATGCTCCATCTACTGAGCCACGCCAGCCAGGCTCCATTGGTTATTTTCTGTATATATCCTGACCGGGGATTGAACCCACAACCCAGGTATGTGCCTTGACCGGGAAATGAAACTGCAGCCTTTAGGTATAACGGGATGAAGCTCCAACCAACCGAGCCATGCATGCCGGGCTCACTCTCCTTTTTTAAGGACAGCCAGGGTTCTCCAGGAAATGGTTCCGTGGAAATGGATGAGGCCACCTCCATTGTCAGTGCTTCCAGAGGGGACTTGGCCCTGAGAAGGGAAAGGTCATCTTGCTGATCTGAATCGGGGGGTTTGCGGGGGGGTTTGTGTGTAGGTGGACCAAAGCACACGATCTCCTGTGTCAGCAGAAGATTCAGAAGTCTCAGATAGCCCAGGTGGTCAGAGAGTCCAACGCCATGCTGAGGTAAGCCACGAGCTCTGGGGAACATTGCGAACTGGTTTGCTCACAAAGAGAGGCTGGAAGAGGGAGGAGAGGAGTTAGTTGCTGGGAGTTAGGAGAGACCTGGCGCCATGAAGGGGGAAGGTTTTGCTTTCCCTCTCTGGCTGTGGCTAAAGAATGTCCTACCCTTGGGCACTTCCTTGGAAGCAGTCTGCTGGTAGTGTGTGTGTTATTCTACACTATTTAAAAATTTTTATTTTTACTTATTTATAAATATTATTTTATTATTTCTGGAAGGAAGAGAGAGATAGAAATATCAGTCATGACAGAGAATCATTGATCAGCTGCCTCCTGCACGCCCCACACTGGGAATCGAGCCCACAACCTGGGCATGTGCTCTGACGGGGAATCGAACCAGCAACCTTTCCAAGCGTGGGACGACGCCCAGTCAGCTGAGCCACAAGGACCAGGGCCATGCCGTTTTCTATAAGAGACTTGAGCCCAAACCGGTTTGGCTCAGTGGTAGAGCGTCGGTCTGCGGACTGAAAGGTCCCAGGTTCGATTCCGGTCAAGGGCATGTACATTAGTTGTGGGCACATCTCCAGTAGGGGGCGTGTAAGAGGCAGCTGGTCGATGTTTCTCTCATCAGCGTTTCTAGCTCTCTATCCCTCTCCCTTTCTCTCTGTAAAAAATCAATAAAATATTGATATATTTAAAAGAGAGAGAGAGAGAGAGAGAGAGAGAGAGAGAGACTTGAGCAGCCTTGGGTGTTGGTATCCGTGGGGTCTTAGAGCCAATCCCCCCGCAGATGCTGAGTGACAGCTGTAGTCAAGGGTTGGGGCATCACAGGTTGTACATGGATTTCCTGTTGCACAGGGGTCAGCACCTCTCACCCCCTGTGTTATTTGGGGTTCAGGAGTAATACAGAGACAAAAGCAAAAATACACGAGCCTGTTCATACGAAGTTCAGGATAGCTAATCGGCGCTGGCATGACGTCAAAATAGGGAAGGCTGGCACTGACTGGGAGGGGCACGAGGTACGTGGGTCTTGTTGGCGATCACAGGGATGTAGACATAGGTCAGTGTTAACTGAGCTGAGCACGTAAGAGAAGTGCCCTTTAACCACTTCCTTTGTGTGTTTTATGCCTCAGTTAAGATGTTGTTTTAGAATCTAAAAATACGTGACCCAAATAGAAAATGCAGAGCGGCAGTAGAGGCAGTGCCGTTTCAGAATCCGCTCCTCTCCCTCCAGGGAGGGATACAAGACGTTCTTCAACACCCTCCACCAGAACAGTATCCCCCTCTTCATCTTCTCCGCGGGCATCGGCGACGTCCTGGAGGAGATCATCCGGCAGAGGAAAGTGTTCCACCCCAACATCCACGTGGTGTCCAACTACATGGACTTCGACGACGATGTGAGCCAAGTCAAATCGCTTTGGGGCTGGGAGTGGACGTGGGCGGGAGCCACCGGCCAGGGCACTTCACCCTAAACGTTAGCCCTAACCCGGGAGGAGAGGGAGCGGAAGGCGGGCTGGCTTCTGTGTCCGCGGGCAGCCCTCACTTATTTACTTATGTCCTCTAAAGACGGTCACTTTTTAAAAAATATATTTTTATTGATTTTTTACAGAGAGGAAGGGAGGAGGAAGGATAGAGAATTAGAAACATCGATGAGAGAGAAATATCCATCAGCTGCCTCCTGCACACTTCCCACTGGGGATGTGCCCGCAACCGAGGTACATGCCCTTGACCGGAATCGAACCTGGGATCCTTCAGTCTGCAGGCCAACGCTCTATCCACTGAGCCAAACCAGTCGGAGAAGACAGTTACTTTTGAAGGACCTGCTCTTCCGTGTTTGGCCAACGGCGCTCTGCCATGGGGTCCAGCAGGCCCCACGTCACTGTCACGGGTCATGCGCCGTCCTGGGTACTCCAGGGGAACATTGTGAACTGGCTTCAGCTTGCTTTTCTAGGGCCAGAGGTGGGCTGCTCCAATTCACCCATGTTCTAACTTTTTCCCCTTAAAACCAGTGGCCAGAATCTCCATGCCTTTGTCCTGTGGCTAATCAGGGAAGGCTTAGTGCACACACAGCCTGAACGGGCTTCATGCTTCCACCAGAGTAGGTGACCAGCAATATTGGATGGCTTCTACCCTGTTTCCCCGAAAATAAGACAGTGTCTTATATTAATTTTTTCTCCCAAAGTCGTGCTAGGTCTTATTTTCAGGGGATGTCTTATCTTTCCATGCGCTAGGTCTTATCTTCGGAGGATGTCTTATTTTCAAGGAAACACGGTAGTTGCGGAAAAGTTTAAACCAGGAACCATAAGCGTTATCATCTGTGGCTGGACGGGCTACACAGCCTCTGTGGCAGCCACCCCCCTCGCTCCGCCGTGCAGAAAAGCAGCCGTAGGCAGATGGGAACCAACAGGCGTGTGTGTGGGCCAACAAAACCTAGTTTACAAAAATAGGCCATGTTTGACCCACAGGCCCTCCCTTGCTGACTCCTGGCTTAGACCACAGGAGGCTTTGGCGTTGCCTGTGGCTTGTAGGATTTCCCTGTCTCTGTGGCAGAGGCATGGGGGTACACCGGTGCCGGCGGGTCCCTGGAGCCCTTCACGGGTCTCTTCTCGGTCCTTCAGGGTTTCCTGCGGGGCTTCAAGGGCCAGCTCATTCACACGTACAACAAGAACAGCTCCGTGTGCAGGAACTCCAGCTACTTCCAGCAGCTGCAGGGCAAGACCAACGTGCTGCTGCTGGGGGACACCATGGGGGACCTCACCATGGCCGACGGCGTTCAGGGCGTGGAGAACATTCTCAAGATCGGCTTCCTCAACGACAAGGTAGGTGGGGGGCCGGGGCCGCCGCCTCCGTGGCCGCTTCCCCCGCAGCTTCTGTCCACGTGCTCACCGGACGCCCGTGTGCTGCCCCCGGCACTTAGTGTTGGAGGCACAGAGGTAAGACAGGAGGCGTGTTCTTCGGGAGGAAACCCCGAATCTCATAGGAAGATGAGGTAGCCAGCAGTGTGAGTGAGTTCAGAGGCAGGGGAATGCCAGGCCCCTCACTGGGGTCCCACTGAGTGCTCAGCGTGTGTGGGGTCATTAACCCGCTCAGTCCTCACAGCAGCCGGCGAGGGAGTGACGGCTGCACCATTTTACAGCCGAGGAAGCCGGCGAGGAGGCTGAGTCACCTGCCCAGGGGACTCCAGGGAGAAGAGGCGGGCTGATTGCCCGTCCTCCCAAGTCAGACCTGTCGGTCATCACTGCGATGGGAGACGCCGGGTTTTAGGATGCGGGTCCCCAGTTTAGAGAGGAAAACACTAGCACAGAGGCCGGCGGGTGGAAGCAGGACGGACGGCCGTCGGGGGCCGCAGCATGGGGTGGATGGAAGGCTCCCTGCACGCTGGAGCCTGTGGAAATCCGGTCCACGTAAATTAGAGGTCATGTCTGGCTTTTAAGTTTTAATCCTGGTTGCTGACCTTCTGACCCCAGAGTTTACTGTGGCAGCCTGTGCCCATTGCCATCTGCGGCTCCAAGAGGCAGGCCCTGTGACCTTGAACTCCTCTAGGGCCGTGGTCGGCAAACTCATTAGTCCACAGAGCCAAGTATCAACAGCACGATGACTGAAATTTGAGAGCTAAAATTTTAAAACTTCTAACGCCACTTCTTCAAAATAGACTCGCCCGGGCCATGATATTTTGTGGAAGGGGCCAAAGAGCCCCTGTGGAAGGGGCTAAAGAGCCGCTCACGAGCCACAGTTTGCCAACCACGGGTCTAGGGGCTCTGTGGCTTGAATGCACGCCTCCCCCCACTCCAGGTGTTTGAGAGGCCGAGGTAGTGGGCAGAGGCGGAGGCAGTGGGCAGAGGCGGAGGCAGTGGGCAGAGGCAGTGGGCAGAGGCGGAGGCAGAGGCAGAGGCAGAGGCAGTGGGCAGAGGCGGAGGCAGAGGCAGTGGGCAGAGGCGGAGGCGGTGGGCGGAGGCAGAGGCGGTGTGCAGAGGCAGTGGGCAGAGGCAGTGGGCAGAGGCGGAGGCAGAGGCAGAGGCCATGGGCAGAGGCAGTGGGTGGAGGCCATGGGCAGAGGCAGTGGGCAGAGGCAGTGGGCAGAGGCGGAGGCAGAGGCAGTGGGCAGAGGCGGAGGCAGAGGCAGTGGGCGGAGGCGGAGGCAGTGGGCGGAGGCAGAGGCAGTGGGTGGAGGCGGTGGGCGGAGGCAGTGGGCAGAGGCAGAGGCAGTGGGCAGAGGCGGAGGCAGAGGCAGTGGGCGGAGGCGGAGGCAGAGGCAGTGGGCGGAGGCGGAGGCGGTGGGCGGAGGCGGAGGCAGTGGGCAGAGGCGGTGGGCGGAGGCGGAGGCAGTGGGCAGAGGCGGTGGGCGGAGGCGGAGGCAGTGGGCAGAGGCGGTGGGCGGAGGCGGAGGCAGTGGGTGGAGGTGGAGGCAGTGGGTGGAGGCGGTGGGCAGAGGCGGTGGGCGGAGGTGGTGGGCAGAGGCAGTGGGCAGTGGGTGGAGGCGGTGGGCAGAGGCGGTGGGCGGAGGCGGAGGCAGTGGGCAGAGGCGGTGGGCGGAGGCGGAGGCGGTGGGTGGAGGCGGTGGGCAGAGGCAGTGGGCAGAGGCAGAGGCAGTGGGCAGAGGCGGAGGCAGAGGCAGTGGGCGGAGGCGGAGGCAGAGGCAGTGGGCGGAGGCGGTGGGCGGAGGCGGAGGCAGTGGGCAGAGGCGGTGGGCGGAGGCGGAGGCGGTGGGCAGAGGCAGTGGGCAGTGGGTGGAGGCAGTGGGCAGAGGTGGAGGCGGTGGGTGGAGGCGGTGGGCAGAGGCGGTGGGCGGAGGTGGTGGGCAGAGGCAGTGGGCAGTGGGTGGAGGCGGTGGGCAGAGGCGGTGGGCGGAGGTGGTAGGCAGAGGCAGTGGGCAGTGGGTGGAGGCGGTGGGCAGAGGCGGTGGGCGGAGGCGGAGGCAGTGGGCAGAGGCGGAGGCCGTGGGTAGAGGCGGTAGGAGGAGGTGGAGGCAGTGGGCAGAGGGCAGGCATTTCAGGGACTCTCCGTCTCTCCTCCCCCTCCCCGGGCAGGTGGAGGAGCAGCGGGAGCGCTACATGGCCTCCTACGACATTGTGCTGGAGAAGGACGAGACGCTGGACGTGGTCAACGGGCTGCTGCAGCACATCCTGCACCAGGGGGACGGGGTGGAGACGTGGGGCTCCTGAGAGGCGGGCGCAGGGCCCGTCTGCGGGCGGAGAGCGGAGGGGAGCCTCCGGGGGCCGCTCCGAGGGGAGCCTGGTGTGTGCAGAGGGCAGCTCGGGACATCCCCGCGCTGCTGGGTCTGTGCCCTCCCCTCCCCCTGCCCTGGCACATTCTTGTGAGTTCTCCAAGGCCTGAGGGAGGCCCTGGCAGGTGGGAGGAGCAGAAGCCACTCCAGATGATCGGACCTGCAGGCTGTTTGCATTCCGGGGGTCGTGTGGTCCAGGATTCTGTTTTTCGGGAATGTTTAACGTGGGATGCTGTTCTTCAAACAAATCGGATGTGTAAAGTGGATCGAAATAAACGGAGAAACCGGAGCTGTTCTGATTTCGAGGTTTGGGGGGGGCGGGGGGCAGAGCCTGTACCCGTTGGTCCTGGAGGTGCAGGAACCTTCCAAGAAGCTGCCAGGGTTCCACGGAACGTGGTTGGAAACCTCTGCATTAGCCCAGCCGACACTCTGAGCGCAGCCTGAGGCTGTCTGTGGGGGTTGGGATGGCAGGCAGGCAGGAGCAGTTTGCCTTTGTTCTGATGCAGCTGGTAAACTGGGAATTCAGTTGGGATCCATTGGGTCTGACCAGCCCTGTGTGCAGAGCCCTTTAGAAGTCCCCAAACGGGTCCATTGGGGTGTCGATTTTCCCTGATGCCCCTGATTCCTGTCCTCCCTCCTCTTGCGGGTCCAGGGCCACTAAAATGGGTGACGTAAGTGGGGTGGGGGTGGGACCCCGGACCTGCAGAGAGAAGTCGCTCTGTGGCAAAGCAAACTAGAAGTAGTTTATGTTGTCTTGTCTTGTCTGTTCTTCAGAGTTTTTTCCCTTCTCCCCTCCCTGTTGACTTGGTGAGGAACTAGCTGAGCCCGGCCAGCGTGGCCCAGTGGTTGAGCATCAACCTCTGAACCAGGAGGCCACGGTTCAGTTCTGGTTCAGGCATTGCAGCTCCGTCCCCAGGAGGGGGCGTGCGAGAGGCAGCCTGTCAGATTCTCCCTCCTCATTGATGTTTCTTTCTTCCTCTTCCTTCCTCTCTGAAATCAATAAAAATACTTTTTCGAAAAGAACTGATTGACCTTTCTCTAGGGTGCCTTTTGAAGAAAATGTAGACCCACCACATTACCCAGTGTTTCCTTAGCCTGTCCTCAGACATCCGGCCCCTCACCCTTCCCGTGGGTGCCTGGCTGTTGGAAATGTTCATCTGGAGGAAAGCCTCGGGACTGGGGGCTGGATCCTGTGTGGCACCTCCTGTGCGCGCCACTAAACCTCACAGCCACCCGGGAGGTCTAGTCTGCCGGTGGCCAAGGACGGACCAGGAACGGCCACACCCCATGGCAAGGAGCAGGGGTCTTCAAACTACGGCCCCCGGGCCACATGCAGCCCCCAGGGGAGTCTGATCCTGCCCGCCAGGTTTTTTGGGCAGTGAGCGCAGCCAAGGTGTTACAGTAGGAATTAGTAGTTCATATAGTCCGGCCCTCCAGCTCTCTGAGGGACCGTGATCTGGCCCCCACTTTAAAAAGTTTGAGGACCCCTGAGCTAGAGCGAGGGTGGGGTGTTTCTGGCCAAAGGGGGCCTGCATCCTGCCCCCCGCATGGGTAGGTTTGGGGGAGGAGAGGTTTTCACCTAAGGCTGAGGGGAGCCAGTGTCAGGCCCTGAGGTGCCTCCGGATGCTTTGGGACAGGAAGTGGCCGTGGGGAGGTCACGTCCCGGGATCCTGGGCAGGAAATCTTGAGGGGCAGATCAGTGACCAGTTCCATCGTTTTCTCTCCCAAGCACCTCCTCCACCCTGTTCCGGGGATGTTCTGGGTCATCCCCATGGCAGGGCAGGTGAGGGCCGATGGCCTGGCTGGTGGCTGCTGCCAACACCTCCCTCAGGACCTGGAGATTCAGGCTCAGTTCCTTTCCTGTGACCAGAGGGAGGACGGGCGGGTGGGGACGGCCTGCAGCCAGGAGCAGGGAGAGTTGGCAATGATCTATGTGAGGGCGGAGTCCGGCCTCTGATCTCTCTCTGAGCTTTGTGTGTGGTGTTTGAGGTCCCAGACCTCGTCTTTCCATTCACTCGGGACAATTAGGAGACAGGGATCATCTGTCCGCACCTGCCCTGCAGGCCCCTCTCGGTGGTCACCCGCTCCCTGCCCAGGATTAGGGCCGAGGGACTGGACCAGGGAGGCCGGAGGCTCTGGAGGGAGGAGACCGAGACCCAGGGACAGCCTTGCGCTCACAGGCACGGATGTGGCCTGCTCGGCTCCCCTCCTCAGTCCTTGGGTCTCAGAGCCTCCCCAGGGAAAGACCACTTCCGGAGGCCTCTGGTTGGGTCTTTTATTCGTCACCGAGGAGAAGGAGATCCGACACCAGCTTAGCTCTGAGTGCAGAGCTCTGCCCCTCCCCTCCCCCTCGGTCCCCGGTGAGCCCTTCCGGGTTTATCTCGGCTCTGAATCATTTCGTAGCTCCAAGACCCACCTCCTCACCCTGCCCTTTTATTCCTTCCTCCCCCTCAGCCCCTCAGTGCCTTCAGGGATGAAAGGTGACACCACGGGCTGGCCCAGCCAGGACCTGCAGCTCCCTGAGGTACCCAGCAGCGCTGGGGGGGGAGGGGGGACAGACGGTGCAGGTGCAGGGGACCTGGGGTGGTAGGGCTGCTCTCCTGAGCCTCCCCTTCCTTTGGAGCCAGCTGTGGCTGTGGGAGATTCTGCCAGCCCCGGCCCACGCCCCTGGGGAGCTGCCATGACGGGAAGGGGGCAGGCCTGGGGATGGGGAGGAAAAGGACAAACAGGGAGTGTGGGGAAAGAGAAATGATTGGCTTGGCCGTGCTCCGTGGTGACGGGGAGGGGTGGGTGGGGGCCAGCAATGGCCCATCCAGCCCCAGCCTCCCCAGTCCCCAGACTGGCTGTCGCTCCAGAGGAGCTGGTGCGGGGCCGGAGGAGAGAGACCGCGGAGAGGTCTGCGCTGTGGGTCTCGCTCGGGCTGGTGGGGAGACCGGGCTGTCTCTGACCACTGAACGCTCTCAGACCTCGTCCCCGCAGGGGGGGGGGGGGACTGCTGGGCGTCCCCCCTCTGCCCGCGGTGCCCGGACGCGGGCGTCGGTGTGGGGCCCGGCCCGGGCTCGGCGCTCAGAGCTCCTCGTGAACCCGCTCCTGGTCCTCGTCGGACTTGAGTTTGAGCTCTTCGGCGGTGATCTTGCCGTCCTGGTTGCGGTCCTGGTTCTGGAACATGTCGCCGATGGTCTTGTCCGCGTCCTGCCCCGGCATGAGGCGGCCCTTGCCCTCGCTGACCTGAGCCCTGATGAAGGCGGAGAACTGGGGAAAGGAGAGCGGGGAGGGGGGCGTGAGCCTCGTGCCGGAGGGAGCAGCTTTGGAAAGGATCCCAGTGGATAGAGCATTGGTCTGTGGACTGAAAGGTCCCAGGTTCGATTCCAGTCAAGGGCATGTACATTGGTTTTGGGCACATCCCCGGTAGTGGGTGTGCAGGAGGCAGCTGATGTTTCTCTCTCATCGATGTTTCTAACTCTCTATCCTTCTCCTTCCTCTCTGTAAAAAATCAATTAAAAATATATATATATATATATAATTTTTTTTAATTAAAAGGACCCCAGGGGAGGCCAGCCAGCGAGGACGGAGGGGAGGAGCCGGGGCTGGGGTCCTGTGCGGGGCCGGGGCCGCCCGTGTGTGGGAGAGACGCAGGGACAGGAACCCACAGCACAGGGCCCCGGCAGAGGGGCGGGGACACGGGCCCAGACAGGAGGGCGGGCATGCACCCGTTCCTGCTAGAGGCCGCCCTGCCAGGTGAGGGTGTGGGAAGGGCTCCTGTGAGGGTCGCATCCTCACCCACCTCCTCCGGCGGGACCTCGCCGTCTTTGTTGAGGTCCAGGTCTTCAAACAGGTTGGCGGGCGGGTCCTGGTGCCACACAAACAGGTAGCCTTCGGGCAGCCCCTCCTCCCGGGACATCAGCTCCACCTCGAACAGCAGCACGGCGCTGCCCGGGACCCCGCGGGCTGCGGGGGGAGGAGGGAGGGCATCCCGGTCAGGCCGGGGCCTGGACCTGCCCTGGCGGTGCAGCCCGCGGGCCGGGGTGTTCCCAGCTGGCAGGCCTGTCACCCCGCCGGGAGGCTGGAGGGGGCGTGGGTGTTTACGGCACCAGCCGAACGGGGCAAACGGGGTGGGGTGGGGGGCCAGGCCAGACTGCCCCTCACCTCCACTCTCCCCGTGTGCCAGGTGCGGGGGCACCACGAGCTGCCGCCTCTCGCCCACGCACATGCCCTGCAGGCCTGTGTCCAGCCCTTCGATCACCTTGTTGGCCCCCAGAGTGGCCTCCTGGGGGGCCCCGTAGTCGTGCCTGGGGGAGGAGCAGAGTCCCAGGTCAGTGCCCTTCCTCGCCCCACAGTTCACAGCCCTCCGGCGCCCACCCCAGGCTGCCGAGTGCGGGGCCCGGGCTCAGAGGGAACACCCTTCTCATCCTGCCATTGCCCCTAAGACGTGGCCTCGAGGGCTCAGCTCCCCTGCTGCTGGCTCCACCCTCCCTTCCCGTCTCTGCCCTTACGCTCCCCCATGGATGGGAACTTACGGAGAAGGAAGGGGGTGCTATATGGAGGTCTCCCCTCCCCTAGTCCCGCCCTCCCGCCCAGCCCGGCCCCGGCCCCGCCCAGACCCACGAGGAGAAGAGCCTGGTGCCGTCCAGCAGGGAGCAGTTGTAGTGGTAGCGCACGAAGTCCCCGGACTTGGCGGTCTCGTTGCAGGCCTCGGCGGGCCGGCTCAGGGTCCTGATCTCCACGGGGTCCGCGGGGTTATGGAAGTCGATGACGTGGACGTCGAATATCAGCACCGCCGAGCCAGGGATCTTGTCTCCTGGGACCAGATCGGGGAGAGGGTCAGCGTGGTGTCTGGGGGGGGGGGGGGGGGGGGTCTCGGGGTCTCTGTGAACCTGCCCTGGGATCTCCCGCGAGAATGGGGTGGGCTGTTTGCACACATAATCAGGTCTCCTCGGGGGCAGGGGAGGGAGGGGCCTGCCAGTGAGAAAGCCCTTCATACGTGCAGCCCCGGGTCCCTCACCGGCTGGCCAGGGCGACGAGCTGGGCCTCAGCTCCGGGCCTCTGCTCCCCAGGGCTCTGCGGTTCCCGTCCTCCCATAACCACCCCCGCCCCGCACTCAGAGCACGTCCGCAGGAGGGGAGAGAGGTGGGGGCACTGCCCGGGGGAGAGGATGGAGTCCGTGTGGCAGGACCGTGCGGTGGCCGGTGTTGTGAGGAGCGGAGGGGTTCAGGGGAGGCGCGGAGGGACCCAGGCCTACCGGTCCCGTTCTCCCCGTAGGCCAGGTGCGGGGGGATGGTGATCCGCCGGCGCTCGCCCACGCAGGCGCCCTGCAGCCCCTGGTCCATGCCCGGGATGATGTAGCCCTGCCCCACGTAGGTGTTGTACGTGTGGTTGCGGGAGTAGCTGCCGGACAAGGTGGGGAGGCCAGCGAGGGAGTCAGGGCGGCCCCTGCCCCGGCCCCGGCCGACAGCGCAGAGCCCCCCCGGGCGGCGGGGGGACCCCGGCTCCTTGCCTCCCGCCCAGCCCCAGCCGCCGTGCTCGGGCCGCCCCGGACCTGGAGTCGAAGAGGGTGCCGTCCATCAGCGAGCCGTTGTAGTGGTAGCGCATGAAGTCCCCGGCCGCGGCCCTCCGGGCGCAGCCCGGCGGGAGCTCCAGCGTCTCCAGCTGCACCGCGTCCTTGGGGTTGTGGACGTCGATGAGCAGCACGTGGAAGACCAGGGAGGCCTGCGGGGGGATCACAGTCCCTGGGGACGGGACAGGCTTCAACCATACGGGTGGGGAGCAAGCCCGGCTCCTCCGGGACCCAGGAGGGCCTCTGGGTGCCAGCCCTGCTCCCCTGGGCCCTTCCCTGGCCCTCACAGCCCTGCTCCTGGCTCCCCCTGTGAGGCCGGGGCTGGGTGTGCCCCCGGGGCCCCCCACCAGCCCGGACGGGCCTTTGTGTGAATCAGAACACAGCCCCCTGCCGAAGCTGGTTTGGCTCAGTGGATAGAGCATCGGCCTGCAGACTAAAGGGTCCCAGGTTCGATTCCTGTCAAGGGCATGTGCCTTGGTTGTGGGCACATCCCCGGTAGTGGGTGTGCAGGAGGCAGCTGGTCGATGATTCTCTCTCATCGATGTTTCTGGCTCTCTATCCCTCTCTCTTCCTCTCTGTAAAAAATAAAATAAAATAAAATAAAATAAATATATATAACACACACACACACACACACACACATATATATATATATATTTAAAAAAAGAAAAAAGAACACAGCCCCCTTCTGAACAAGAAGACCACCGAGGGCTGGATTTCACTCCCACACGCCTCTCGGCGGGTGCCCTGTGCGGTACGCACCCCGGACGTGTGTGTGGCAGCCGCTTCGGAGAAACCCCGCGCCCTTACCGTAGCCCTTCTCGCCGTAGGCTAGGAACGGCGGGATGATGATCTTCCTTCTCTCCCCAGGGCACATGCTCAGCAGCCCCTGGTCCATGCCCTTGATGAGCCAGCCCGAGCCCACGTAGGTGTCATAGGTGCCGCCCCGGCTGTAGCTGCGGAGAGGGGGGCAGGGGCGATGCCGCCGGAGGAGGGAGGACAGACCCCGGACGCCCCCCCCGGAGCCCGGGTCCCCGGCGCCCGGGCCCGCCGCCTCACCTGCTGTCGAAGGCGGTGCCGTCCAGCAGCGTGCCGTTGTAGTGGTAGCGGACGAAGTCGCTGTCCTGGACCATGCGGGGGCAGCGGGGCGGCCGCAGCAGGGTGCTCACCTGCACGGTGTCCTCCTTGTTCCACACGTCCAGCAGGACCACGTCGAAGTAGAGGGTGGCGTCCGGGGGGATGAGGCCCGCTGTGAGGGCCGGGCGGCGGGCGCTCACGCTGGTGCAGCCCCCGGCATCCTGCTTGGCCTTCCCCTCCTCATCTCTGGTTTCCCTCCTTCCCAGCCCTCCTCACCCACGCCGATGCTGCCACCCCCCGCCCGGGCCCAGCCTCCTCACCCACACCGATGCTGCCACCCCCCCCCCCCCTGGCCTGGGCCCAGCCTCCTCACCCACACCGATGCTGCCACCCCCCGCCCGGGCCCAGCCTCCTCACCCACACCGATGCTGCCACCCCCCGCCCGGGCCCAGCCTCCTCACCCACACCGATGCTGCCACCCCCCGCCCGGGCCCAGCCTCCTCACCCACACCGATGCTGCCACCCCCCGCCCGGGCCCAGCCTCCTCACCCACACCGATGCTGCCACCCCCCGCCCGGGCCCAGCCTCCTCACCCACACCAATGCTGCCACCCCCCCCCCCCCTGGCCTGGGCCCAGCCTCCTCACCCACACCGATGCTGCCACCCCCCGCCCCCTGGCCTGGGCCCAGCCTCCTCACCCACACCGATGCTGCCACCCCCCCCCCCCTGGCCTGGGCCCAGCCTCCTCACCCACACCGATGCTGCCACCCCCCGCCCGGGCCCAGCCTCCTCACCCACGCCGATGCTGCCGTAGCCCAGGTGGGGCGGCACGATGAGGCGTCTCCGCTCGTTGACACACATGCCCATGAGGCCGCGGTCCATGCCGGTGATGAGACGTCCCACCCCCACCACGATGGCCACCAACGTGCTGCGGTCATAGCTGGGGGACGGAGGGGACAGAAGGGACACAGCGGGTCCGGGTGTGCACAGGTGAGGGTGCACACAGCCAGGTGCTCCCCTCCGCGCACCGTCACATACAGGCCGAGGTACACACACGCACACACACACACACACGCACACGCGCATGCACAATGCCCCTCTGTACACAGGTGTAGATCAGCATGCTCCTCACCTCCCTCAGGGTCAGCCACGACCCCCCTCCCCCCAGTGTAAGAGGCTGGCAGTTACAAAAAGCCAGTCCCCCGGGAGCCCGGGCTCTCCTACCCCCGGAGAGGGCTGGGCGCCGGCGCCTGCTGCTCTCTGCTGGCAGCAAAGGCGCGCTCAGCGCTGCATGGAGGCGAAGAGGAGGTCTATGGAGCCGTTAGCGTGTGCCGGGGACATGCCTGGCGGGGATCTTATTTATTTCCTTCCCCGTGAGGCAGGCACGACTGTTTTCATCTTTCTTCCGAGTCGAAGTCACTCACTCAAGGTCACGGCTAACATGTGGTATGCGCCCACGCCAAAGCCCCTGTTTGTGCCTCCGCACCAGGGACTCACTCCGCCAAGGAGGAAAGGAAGGGGCAGCAGGGCTGGTGGGGGGACGGATTGGTTTTAGCTCTGAAAGAGCCTACTCTAAAACTGCCATGGCTTGTATTTATTTTAGTACTGTTTTTTCATTTCGTTTTCAGAAGTTAGGGCGGCTGGGGGATTGACCGAAGGGGGCCACGGGTTGTGAACGTTTTCTGGAATCAGCCTGGCTCCCTGAGTCCCCACCAGGGAAGTCGTCCCCCAATGCACCCCTCCCCCACCCCCACCCGCCCCTCCACCCTGCTCTGGCGGTCAGGGGCTGTGCTCCCAGCTACCGCCTGCTCCTCGCTTTGCCTACTGAGCGGTTTTACGACGGGTTTTATGACGGGCCGCTTCCCCCACAGGCTGCTGTGTGGCCCCCCGGCACCAGCTAAGCACCATCAGGGCCTCTGGTCCTCCCAGATCGAGGCTGATGAGTCTTGAACCTTTCGGACTTCCAGGCACTGTGTCAAGTCCACTTTCATTCATCGCCTGGAGTCCTCTCATCAGTCTTAGGAAGGAGGGACTGGACTTTTTCAGATGGTTTGTGATCTCCATGTTTCAGATAAATCCAGCAAAGCTTTAAGAGGCAGCCTTTCTTGTCCATGGCCACAGCCTGGCTTGGAAACCAGGGTCTCGGACCCTGGAGTTTGTTCTTACAATACACAGCCCACCCCCAAAGCCGTGCCGCCATTTCCCGTGGGAGCAGCTGTGTTTGGGGGGAGGGTCTAAGAAGCTCTGACTTCTTGGGGTGTGGTGGGGGGTTGTGAGTGTGTGTGTCACGGAGACCTACGGTTTAACCAAGACTGACAAGCAGCCCCGCCCTGCCCCCACCAACAAAAGTGGATTAGCGCCCGAGCCGGATTGGCTCAGTGGATAGAGCATCGGCCTGCAGACTAAAGGGCCCTGGGTTCAATTCCGGTCAAGAGCATGCACCTCGGTTGCAGGCTGTTGGAGCCCCCACCCTGGTTGGGAGGCAACCAATTGGTGTGTCTCTCTCATGTCATGTTTCTGTCTCTCTGTCTCTCCCCCGCCTTCCATTCTCTCTAGAAATCAATGGAAACAGTATTCCTGGGTTTGGGGGGGAATGTGGACTTGTCGGACCAGAAGCCAGCCTCTGGAACACCACGGCTGGCAAGATGGGCGGCAGCCCTGGCCAGGCTGCAGGAACTAAGATGGAGGGAGGTGGGGGTGCAGGTAGCCCTGGAGAGGGAGGGATACAACCCCCCCCCCTCAGGGAGCCGGGGACAGCAGGCCGGACACGTGGACAGCCGTGGCCCCTACCGCCCAGATTCACCCAACCTCATTATAACTCAGCTGCTTGGCCGCCGGCTGCTGCTAACAGCCACCCCCACCCGCAAAAGAGTTCTCCCTCTTCTCTGACCACAGCGGCACTGAAACCCGGGGATGGAAGCCGAAGGGAGTCGGGTGGGTGGGAACGGAGGGGTCCCAGGCTGCTCACATGCACCAGGGACCACGCTCTTCCCCCCCCACCCTGTAGGCTTAGAACAGCCCCCTCCTCCTGTCCCTAAATAAAGGGCTGGAAAGAGAGCAGTTCACCTTGACTTTCAAGCTCTTTGGGGGTAGTTTGGGGAGCTCGAAATCAGGATCCTCGGAGAGGCAAAGGTTTGAAATTGGGAGCAGAAGACACATCCCTGGGGAGATAGATGGGTGTCTGGGAGACCAGCCCCACTCCCACCCAAGGCGCTGTGTACGGGGTTAGAGGGGGATCAGGGGATGCAGAATGCAGACACGGCTTAACGGGGCACCGAGGGGACCCCAGGAACTAAGGGCACCCGGCTGCGGCGGAAGAGGAGCAGGGAGCCTGCCCGCCCCCCCCCCCCCCCCCCCGCCCGTTTACCTGGAGTCGAACTTCTTGCCGTCCTCGAACGTGCCGTTGTAGTGGTAGCGCACGAAGTCTCCGCGCTGCACCTCCCGGGGGCAGACCTTGGGGATGTGGTACCGCTCGATGACCACGTCTTCCAGGGGGCCCCCGGCCGGGCTGGCGCGGCCCAGCGCCCTGCCCACGGCCAGCGCCAGCAGCAGCAGCGGCAGCATCGGGGGCGGCGGGGGGCGCCGGAGGGAGCGGCTGCGGGACATGGTGCCCGTAGCGGGGATGGCCGGGAGCGGGGATGGCCCGGAGCGGGGATGGATGGCCGGGAGCGGGGATGGCCCGTAGCGGGGATGGCCGGGAGCGGGGATGGCCGACGCAGAGGGAGGGCGAACAGGAGCGGCTTCGCTCCCGGCCTTGGCTCCCCCTCTTCCTGTCTCCACTCCCACCCCGCCCGGCGGGTCCACGTGGAATGGGGGCGGGGGCGGTGAGCTGGCAGCCGGCGGGGGTGGGCTGGGAGGAGGGGGCCCGGCGGGAGCCCTGGGGACCGGGAAGGCGCCACAAAGGGCTCCAGACTCCCCCGCTTTCCCCCCACCCGGGGCGAGAGGCCTGGCCGGGGCGGAGGGAGGGAGGCTGCGGAAAGATGAGAAGGGGGAGCTGACTCCAAACCCAAAAAAAGAAAAGAAAAAGTTCAGTGTTGGTGTGTTTTCCCCCCTGGAGCCCCCGGGGTCCTAACGCCGGACCTCCGGACCGAGGCATCCCTTGCTCCTTTCGCTGGCACCCCCAAACCAGAAGCCTCTTCTGGGGAGGCTACAGAATCCGAGGGTGTCTCGGGGCTCCCCCATCCCTACTGTCCCAGGACGAGGAGATAACTTTGTTCTCCAAACCTGGGCTGCCCGGGCTTCCTGTCAGGGGATGGAGGGGGCGGAGTGGAGGGTGAGCCGGTAAGACCAGGTGTGGCCTGCCCGCCGCGGGATGGGGGGGGGACACTGGGATGGGGGGTCACTGGGAGCGACCCCTTCGGGACTGGGGGTGCGGCGTGTGCCAGAGGGGCGCTGTGATGGGCGGAAAGCCCGGTCCCAGGGCGCGGGCAGCCTAGAGGGCGGTGGCACGTCCCTCACGATCCTAAGGTGGGTGGACAGTGTGGAGAGGAGCTTTCTGGGCTCCCCATCCTTAAGGGGAGCGTCCCCCCATCTGTCGAGGGAAAAGCCTAAGAACAGGGGGCCGGGCTACGTAGGGGACTCGGGACCCCATGGCGCCCACCGAAAAGAGGGGAGACGCAGCCCTCTGGCCCTCCGGGGACCTGACCGAGGCCACGACCCTGCAGGAGGCCCGAGGCCCGGCGCTAAGACCCAGCGGGCACGCCGGCCCGGCCCCTGCCCCGCCCGCCCGCCCCCAGGCCCGGCCCGGACGGCGCTCGGCTGGAGCCGCGGGCGGCGGCGCGGGGATGGGGCGGGCGGCCTGGGCGCTGCTGTGGCTGCTGCTGGGCGGCTCGGCGGCGCAGTACGAGAAGTACAGCTTCCGGGGCTTCCCGCCCGAGGACCTGATGCCGCTGGCCGCCGCCTACGGGCACGCGCTGGAGCAGTACGAGGGCGAGAGCTGGCGCGAGAGCGCGCGCTACCTGGAGGCGGCGCTGCGGCTGCACCGGCTGCTGCGCGACAGCGAGGCCTTCTGCCACGCCGACTGCAGCGGGGCGCCCGCGCCCGGCCCCGCCGCCGCCCCCGGGCCCCCGCCCGGCCCCGCCGGGGGCGCCGGCGACGAGTGGGCCCGCGAGCTGCGGCTCTTCGGCCGCGTCCTGGAGCGCGCCGCCTGCCTGCGGCGCTGCAAGCGGACGCTGCCCGCCTTCCAGGTGCCCTACCCGCCGCGCCAGCTGCTGCGCGACTTCCAGAGCCGCCGGCCCTACCAGTACCTGCACTACGCGCACTTCAAGGTGGGCGCCGCCCCCGTCCCGCGTCCCCCCCGCCCCCCGCCCCGGCCCCATCGGCCCCATCGGGCAGCCGGCGTCGGGTGCCCCGTCGGGTGCGGCGGAGCAGTGGGTGACACCGGTCCCTAAGCCCCTGGTGCGCTCGCTCTGGGCGGCGGGCTCCGGCCCCACTGACCCACCCTGACCCCACCCCGCCCCGCCCCGCCCCGCAGGCTAACCGGCTGGAGAAGGCGCTGGCGGCGGCCTACACCTTCCTGCAGAAGAACCCCAAGCACGAGCTGACCACCAAGTATCTCAGCTACTACCGCGGCCTGCTGGACGCGGCCGAGGAGCCCCTCACCGACCTGGAGGCGCAGCCCTACGAGGTGGGTGCAGGGGGAGGGCTGGCCATGAGGCTCCTCCCCAACCCCCACCCCCCGGACTTGGGGAGGAAGGGAGTTGGGGTGGGGGGTGCCTGACCCTCCCCTCGCTGCCCTCCAGGCCGTGTTCCTCCGGGCGGTGAAGCTCTACAACAGCGGGGACTTCCGCAGCAGCACGGAGGACATGGAGCGCGCCCTGGCCGAGTACCTGGCCACCTTTGCGCGGTGCCTGGCCGGCTGCGAGGGGGCCCACGAGCAGGTGGACTTCAAGGACTTCTACCCCGCCATAGCAGGTACCCCGCCCCAGCCCGGGGGCGTCCTTCCGGCCATCACCGGGTCGGCCCGGAATAGCTCCCACCCCTTCACACAGCTATGGAGCGCCTACCCAGGGCTGGGGCTGCGGTCAGGTGTCCTCCTGTCCCCAAGAGTGCGGAGGGTGCAGGCAGCTCAGAGAGGCGGACCCTGTAAAGGATCCCCCGCCACTGGGTGCAGAGGGCTGCAGTCTGGAGCAGCCAGGGTGCTGGGCCCCAGGGGAGAGAGGCCGTGACATCCCAGAAGGGAGGTGGGGTTCACAGGCTTTGGGGCAGAGGTCAGTGCAGGTGCAAAGGTGCCCTTCCCCCCGCCCCCCCAAGCCAGCCCCAGATGGGAAACAGCCCAGCACGAATGCACCAAAAGCAGCTTGTGGCCAGAAATCACACCTAGTCCCTAACTGCAGCTGTCCTGAGTTTTTTGTTTTGTTTTGTTTGTTTTTTAATATATTTTATTGATTTTCCACAGAGAGGAAGGGAGGGGGATAGAGAGTCAGAAACATTGATGAGAGAGAAACGTTGACCAGCTGCCTCCTGCACACCCCCCATCGGGGACGTGCCCACAACCAATGCACATGTCCCCAACTGGAATTGAACCTGGGACCCCTCAGTCCGCAGACCGACGCTCTATCCACTGAATCAAACTGGTTTCGGTTGTCCTGAGCTTTTTACTCTGGGCGTCAGTGCGGCTCCCACACCTCACCTGCCACCTTCCCGGAAAGCCGAGCTGTGGGTGTCCGTCAGCCCTGTCCACAGTAGTCTGTCTCCCTCGGCATCGCTTATCCCAGCCGCCAGGTCTCCGGGGATGGCAGCAGCTCTGCAGGCAGTGCTGGGCCGGCGTCTTCTCCGTCACGCCCTCGGTGGGACGGAGCTGTTCAGCACACCACCAGCGTCTCACCCCAGCTTCTCCCCAACCCCCGCCCAGATATTTTCGCAGAATCCCTGCAGTGCAAGGTGGACTGTGAGGCCAACCTGACCCCCAACGTGGGCGGCTACTTCGTGGAGAAGTTCGTGGCCACCATGTATCACTACCTGCAGTTTGCCTACTACAAGCGTGAGCCTCCTGAGGGCTGGGGGCGGGTGGGGAGCGGAGAGCACTGCGCTGGGAACATCACAGAGTCAGGGGGAGCTGTTCCTCAGAGTTGGGCTATTGGGGGGGGGCGATCAGGTGGGGGTGGGGCAGGTGAGAGGCTGAGGGAGAGACAGGGAGCAGCCTCAGGGTCAGTGACTAGCTAGCCCACGGCTGCACCGCACCTGACAGTTTACCAAGTCCTGCCACGTCCATTTATCTCACTTTATCCTCTCACCCACCCCCTGCAGAGGACATTGCTGGGCCCATTTTTCTTTTTCTTTAAAAAAAATATATATTTTATTGATTTTTTACAGAGAGGAAGGGAGAGGGATAGAGTTAGAAACATCAATGAGAGAGAAACATCCGTCAGCTGCCTCTTGCACACCCCCTACTGGGGATGTGCCCCCAACCAGAGTACATGCCCTTGACCGGAATCGAACCCGAGACCTTTTAGTCCGTAGGTTGGCACTCTATCCACTGAGCCAAACCGGTTTCGGCTGGACCCATTTTTCAGATGAGGACACTGAGGCTTACATAGAGGGCCCGGGGCCATTAGTCACATAGCTAATAAGACGTAGCACCAGAGTCCTGGCCGGTGTGGCTCAGATGGTTGCGTGTCAACCTATGTGCCAAAAGGTTGCTGGTTCAATTCCAGGTCAGGGCACAGGCCCGGGTTTTGGGTTTGATCCCCAGTATGGGCTGTGTGATTGATGTTTTGGTCTCACATAGTTATTTCTCTCTCTCACTCTCCCTCTGTCACTAAAAATAATATAAAATAATTTTTTAAATCTTATGAAAAATGAAGTAGCCCCAGGACTTAAGGCTTCCCTCACTTGAGGGAGATCCCGGCCCCAAGTGGGAGCTGCGATGGACAATCTCTGGGGTTCCTGCAATGCAGAGACGCCAAGATTCAGACAGAAGCTGGAGGTGGAGTGGAGGGGCCGCCCAGCAGGGGCCAGGAGAACGCTAGTCGGTTTGGCCCAGTGGGTGAAGTGTCGGCCTGTGGACTGAAGGGTGAAGGGTCCCAGGTTGGATTCCCATCAGGAGCACATGCCCAGTTTGCCGGCTCAATCCCCAGTAGGGAGCATGCAGGAGGCAGCCAGTCAATGGTTCTCTCTCATCATTGATGTTTCTATCTCTCCCTCCCTTTCCCTTCCTTTTTGAAATCAATAAAAATATATTTCTCACACACACACACACACACACACACACACACACACACACAGCAGCAGCCAGGAGACCCCTCATGGGTCCAGTTGGCCAAGAGATTGAGGGCCACACTGGCCTCTCATTCCCCTCTGGCATCACTCTCCAGCGGTGTGACCTCTCTGTGCCTTGAATTTCTCATCTGTAAAATGGGAATGACAGCGACGTTGAGTCTTAAATGAGGGCCTGACCCACATCAAGTGCCCAGTACATCCTAGCTTGCATTATTGTTGGGTGGGGTGAGACGCCCCAAGGTATTCTGGGAGACAGCTGAGGCACTGGTCTGAAGAGGGAGATAGGAGAGAGTGGGTGAGAGGGGGGTCACCCCTAAAGGTGGAGGGGGGTGGGGTCACCCCTAAAGGTGGGCGGTGCAGGGCCACTTCTCACCCCTCTTCTGTCCGCAGTGAACGACGTGCGCCAGGCTGCCCGCAGCGCCGCCAGCTACATGCTCTTCGACCCCGAGGACGGCGTCATGCAGCAGAACCTGGTGTACTACCGCTTCCACCGGGCCCGCTGGGGCCTGCAGGAGGAGGACTTCCAGCCCCGGGAGGTGGGCCTTGCCTTCCAGGCCCTCACGGGACCGTGTGGTTTCGTTAAAAACATGGAAAGTGAAAAAAATATGGGTTGTGATTGGGGTCCTGGGTTCAAATCCAGCCCCATCGGCTTTGTGGTCCTGGGAACACCACTGACCCTTTTCTCACCGGCAAGCTGGGGCTGGTCCTCCCCACCGTACCAGCGCCCCCTGGGGGGTGGGAGGTATACAAATGCCTGTTGGGTCCCTCCCGCTCCCTTCCCACCCTCGTCACCCTCTGCTTCCCCAGGGACCTCCCAGCCTGGGCCAACTGAGAAACTCCTTAGGGGCCTGGGGCAACCCTGGCAGATGTGGGGCACGTGGTGCTACTGTCCATGTCCTCTGAGGGGCAGACACTGTGAACCAGAGGAGGCGCTCTTTCCCGCAGAGCCCTCAGAATTCTTCTTTTTAAAAAAATATATTTTATTGATTTTTTTACAGAGAGAAAGGGAGGGAGAGAGAGAGAGTTAGAAACATCGATCAGCTGCCTCCTGCACGCCCCCTACTGGGAATGTGCCCTCAACCAAGGTACATGCCGCTGACCGGAATCGAACCTGGGACTCTTGAGTCCACAGGCCGACGCTCTATCCCATGAGCCGATCTGGTTTTGGCTCAGAATCCTTCTTAACCTGCACTCCCAGCAGCTTCTTGGGAGCGGATACCCGTCCGGGCTCCTGGAGCTGGGAAAGGGCCAGAGGGCCCACATCCCAGGGGCTCTGGCTCCCCCTCCTCCGGCAGTGGGGCCCCGCTCACCTCCCTTTCCCTCCTCCTCCCAGGAGGCCACGCTCTACCACAACCAGACGGCGGAGCTGCGGGAGCTGCTGGAGTTCTCGCACCTGTACCTGCAGTCCGATGACGAGGTGAGCGGCCCCCACCCTCAGGGCTGGGTGAGGATGGACACCCCTGGGCCCCTTTGCCAATGCTCAGCTCCCGGAAGCCCGCTGCTGTGAAGCAGGACGCTCCTGTCCTTTAATGCACCTGCCCTCCCTCCCCACTCCGTGCTCTCCTGCCCCTTCTCTGTACGTCTGAGCCGGGCTTCTCCTGGGCCCAGCTCAGGCAGCGCCCCCTACGGGAAGCCGGGCGGCGTGCCCTGGCTCTGTATTCCAGGCATGCAATGCCGACGCTGGCCCTCCCTGCCTCCCTGGACCGGGACTGACTTGCAGCCCTGGTCCATCCCAGCCCCAGCCCCCTCTCCAGCCAGTCAGTCTCCTAGGGGCTGTGACCCAGGATGGGGGACCACGTTACTCCCGGCCCCCCCACAGCGCCTGGGACAGCGGACCTGGTGCCCAGAAACTGAGTTTGAATGAAACAGGGAAGGAAGGAAGGAGTGCAGGACACCAGGAAGGAAGGACATCAGCGTGTCACACTGATTCTGAATGAGGGTTTGAGGGTGAATGCTCTCAGGTGTCCTCTCTTTTAAAAATACTTTATTGTTTTTTTACAGAGAAGGATGGAGAGTTAGAAACAGATGAGATAGAAACATCGATCAGCTGCCTCCTGCACCCCCCCCCCCCCACTGGGGATGTGCCTGCAACCAAGGTACACGCCCTCCACCAGAATCGAACCTGGGACCTTTCAGTCTGCAGGCCAACACTCTGTCCACTGAGCCAAACCGGTTAGGGCGCTCAGGGCTTCTTTATCCACTCCCTGCTTTGTTCAGGCACCATGCCCCCACATGGGACACGGGGCCGGGTCTACACTCTGAGTAGCCACGTGGGCGCTGGTCAGACGTGGTCCTTCACTTACCAAGTGGGCCCCCTCCGGGCAGGTCTTAGGTAACCCTGCAGTGTTCATCTCTTCATCCTCTGAGCGGGGTATGGGGGGGCCAATGGCCCCCTCACCCCGCGCGGTGACAGTGACACGAGATCAGGTCTGTAAGGCACTTAGTCCGGAGCTGGCACGGAGGTAGTAGGTGCGCAGCAGGTAGCAGCCGTGTGGATTGCTGTTTGCCAGACACCGGGTTTGGGCCTGGGCTCAGTGGATGGAAGGCACAGCCCCTTTCCCCAGCAGCAGGGGGAGGCGCAGATCCCGCTCCCTGTGGGAGAGGCCAGCAGGGGGCACCAGAGGACGCCCTACCCGGCCACGGTCACGTCGAAGGCTGCATCCTGGAGCCGATGCCTGGCGCTGGAGGGATGGACAAGGCCGCTGCCAGCTCGGGGGTGGCACGGGCAGACCCAGTTCCTGGCTGGGAACGGCACGGGCAGGCGGTGGGCACGGGCTAGCAGCGTCCTCGGGTTTTTATACTCAGCAGGAGGCTGCAGACAGGGGGAAGCGTCAGCTAGCCCTGACTCTGCTGGTGGAGCCCCAGGTGCCAGTGCAGGGCGGGGGCGGCTGGGGAACAGGACGGTAGGAGAAACCCTCCTATCATCCCCGTGTGAGAGCCTGAGACAGAGACGGCCAGGACCGGCACTGATCCCGGCTTGTGCCTTCTGTGACCCGGTCTGTCCCCGCCCTGGGGCTTCTCTAGATGGAGCTGGAGGAGACGGGACCGCCCGTGGAGCCCGAGGACCACCCCTCCGACGCCGAGTTTGAGGGGGAGGGGGACTACGAGGAGGGCATCTACGCCGACTGGTGGCAGGAGCTGGACGCCAAGGGTGACGAGGCTGAGGCTGGTCAGTGACTTGAGCCGTGATGGGGGCGGGGGTGCAGCCTGGGGGGGAGGTTGGGGACGGAGGGGTCCAGGCACTGGGCTACAGAGGCGGGGGGATGGGATGTATGGTGGGTGCTGGGACCCACCTCCTCTGGGGGCTTTCTGTCTGTTGGCAACCTCTGTGGGGGGGGGGCACCCTTTCTGGGATCAGGGGTCCACTGAGACCTGTTCCTGGGGAGCCTCGCGCCTGCCTGCCCCACCGCCCCGTAGACTGGCACCCAGACACCTGTTGGGAGGGGCGGGGGGCTCACCCCAGTGCTCTCTCTCTCTCTCTCTTTGCAGAGCCGGAGCCTGAGCTAGCATGAGAAGAGGGCCACCCCTGCACCTCACAAGAACTTGGGGAGCCTGGGCCCCATGGGACCACCCTCACCAGCCTGGGCAGCAGCAAGACTATTTATTAAAAGTGTAGAATGGACATAGCTGGCCAGGCCTGTCTGTCCCCCCGAGAGCGTGGCTCCCGGCCCCCCTGCCTCCTCGCCGGTCTCTGAACACCAGGAGGGCGGCGCTGCAGCTGCTCCTTCCTCCCCTGGAGGAGGCGATGCCGGTGTCTCCGGTCGGGCCTCGGCCTGAATTTCAGAGCTAGCGGAGGGGCGCTGGCATCATGGAGAGCGCTGGCCCAGGAGGCCGGCGGTGCCTGGCACACTGGCCACGGTGCACAATAAAGGTTTCTTGTTGAAGGAATTGCAAGGCCTGGCCCCAGCTGGTTTGGCTCAGTGGATAGAGCGTCGGCTGCCGACCAAAGGGTCCTGGGTTCAAGTCCGATCAAGGGCATGTACCTTGCTTGCAGGGTCCTCCCTGGCCCAGGCCCTGGTCGGGCCTGTGCAGGAGGCAACCCATCGATGTGTCTCTCTCACATCGATGTTTCTCTGTCTTTCTCTCTCCTTCTCTCCAAAAAAAAAAAAAAAAAAAAAAAAATCAATGGAAAATTATCCTCAGGTGAGGATTAACAACACCAACAACGAAAACGTTACAAGACCTGGGGTCCATTCTCCCAAGAGCTGAGCGGTGAGGGTGCAGGTCCTTCTCTCCCGGCCTCTACGCCCATCTCCCCTCACCTGCAAATGCGGAGGGAGGCGGGTGAGGAGGCGCAGTCTGGCCTCTGGACCCTGGGTGTTTGTGACCATGAGGAGCAGCTGCTGTGATTGCAACCCACCGCCAGGGGGCGCGAGGACGCAGTTCCTGCCCCACGCCCTGGGTGGATGGTGGTTTTAGGTTTCTAAGATGGGACGTCCTGTGTTTTCCTAGTTCAGCACGGCTTCCCTGGGGACGTGTGGTGAGTGAGGGGAAGGGGCCGAGGACGTTTAAGTCCGGTTTTCACTTTTCAGGCACTGACCCAGGTTCCTTGGAGTCAGAGTGAGCATGCCCTGCCCGCTCTGCCCGTTCTCCAAGAGATTGGGGCCCCATCTCAGTGCCAGAGGAGCACCCTTACGGTCTGCAGGGTGAGACTGTGGTGGCCATGGTGGCCTGCCTCATCTTACGTTGGCTTTGGGGGGGCAGAGGAACCGGAGATGTGGGGGTGAGAGCCGAGTCTGGTGGCTGTCGCCCAACCCTGTGACTCACCTGTGATCTCCAGGTTTCACAGCGGGAAAGTGGGGACACAGAGGGTCTCTGGGAAGGGCCATGGGCCAGGGCCTGCCAGCTGACAGTTCTGCCCACTGCCCAGGTGTCTGGCCTCTGAGGGGCAGGGTGGTGGTGGAGGAGCCTTCTCTCTCACTGTTAGGGTGGAGCTGGGGCTGGGAACCTGGTTCTCACCTTCCACACCCCTGCTCCCCACATGTGCCAGGTGGCTGGGCCTGGGCCCCGCCCATCTCTGTGCCCAGGAGAACCCCATGTCCCATCCCAAACCCCTTCCCTGGCCCTTTATCAATGACGAGGGTGGGAAGGCCAGTCTGAGTCTGGCAGGCACATGGGTGGGGTCGAGGGCGAAGGTGACCTCACTCCTCCCGAGGTGAGTCTGCGGTGGTAGCGGTAGGTAGCGTCTCTGAGAACTCCCAGGTGCCAGGGTGGCCCAGCCCAGCCCCACCCCTTTCAGGCTGCCTCCACCAGGGCTCTGCCCCTGTTGCTGGGAGGGGCTGCCCTCCGGGGCTGGCACCGGGGAGGGTGCGGAGCGGGGTGTGCTGGAGCCTGCTGGCCGGTGTGATTAGGAGCCTTGGAATCCGAGGGTGGGTGTGAGTCTGAAAGTGCTGGTGTGCGGGGGTGCGAAGGTCTATGCTTGTGTGTGGTGTGGGCGTGCGAGGCTGGGTGTGAGCGGGTGCCTGGGTGCGTGTGCCAGAATGTCCGTCCAGGGCGGTGTCGGGGAGGGGTCTGTGCATTTGTGAATATGATTCTAGGGGGTTTCCTCGCTCACTCACTCACTCACTCAGGCGTATTTATTTACTTATTTTTAAATATATTTTTTCTTGATTTCAGAGAGGAAAGAAGAGGAAGAGAGAGAGATAGAAACATCAATGATGACAGAGAACCACCGATTGGATTGACTGCCTCCTGCACACCCTCTACTGGGGATCGAGCCCACGACCCAGGCATGCACCCTTGACTAGAATCGAACCCAGGACCCTTGAGTCCACAGGTTGACACTCTATCCACTGAGCCAAACCGGCCAGGACAGAACGTATTTATCGAGCACCCATGGGTGCTGGGCATTCACTATGGGCTCAGCAGGCCAAGCACCCTGCCTTGGTGGGGCCTGCATTCCAGTGGGAGATGGGCAGGAAGCCCTGCTATGTGTTATAAAAATTGTAGATAACTAAGATAGGAAAATACTGTAGAGCTGGGTCAGAGGATGGGGAGGATGGAGTGGTTGCAGTTCAAGAAGTGTGTTGATGTGTGTGTGCAAGTGTGCATCTGAGAGTGGCGTCTCTGAGCCTGTGGTGATGGGGCAGAGTGTGTGAGTGTGTGAGTGTGTGTGAGTGTATGAGTGTGTGAGTGTGAGTGTGTGTGTGTGTGTGTGTGTGTGTGAGTGTGTGTGTGTGTGAGTGTGTGTGTGTGTGAGGGTATCCATGGGAGCAGAAGCCTGGCCCTCTCTCGGCACAGACAGGCTCTCTGCCCAGGCCGGCCCAGCCAGTGTGCCATCTCGGCTCCTCGTTCCCAGGCAGCAGGCCCCTCCTGTCTTCCTCTAATGCCAGCCTCTCCCCAGTGTCGGGCCAGCTCCCCAAACCGGTGAGACAGAGTCCCAGCAAGTCCCAGCATGGGCCCTCTGGGGCCCTCCAGCCCATTCTCCCAACCCCACCCAGCCCAGACGCCCTTGCCTCCTCCACATCTCTCTCCTTCCCCCACACCCAGCGCCCCACCCAGGCCTCGTCAGTCACAGCATCTGCAGTAAAATGGGTGGGAGGTTAATGACCTCCGATGGAAGACTGGGGATGGAGACCTCACACAGTGCGGCCAAGCTCCCACACCACAGAGGTGCCCTGGGCCCAGAAGGCCCCATCCCAAGGAGAGCATCACTACCAAATGTATTGAACACCTACTATGTGCCAGGCCCTTCGCAGGTTCTTTTTTTTAAAATAATATATTTTATTGATTTTTTACAGAGAGGAAGGGAGAAGGAGAGAGAGTTAGAAACATTGATGAGAGCGAAACACCAATCAGCTGCCTCCTGCACACCCCCTACTGGGGATGTGCCCACAACCAAGGTACATGCCCTTGACCGGAATCGAACCTGGGACCCTTCAGTCCACAGGCTGATGCTCTATCCACTGAGCTAAACCGGTCAGGGTGGCAGGTTCTTTATAACACGCCAAACAGCCTCTCCACGTAGATACGAGTTCCCCTCGGCCGCAGGTGAGGCTGGGAAAACAGCTTGTCCCCGAGGGTGGTGGTGGCTGAGCTGGGTTTGGAGAAGGGAGAGGGAGGTGAGAATGCCACCCTGGCCTCTGGGGCGGGCTTGTCCCTTTCCAGGTGGGGAGCCTTTCTTCTGCCAGGAGCCATTGGCATATTTATAACATCACTCCCGGGCCAAACAAAATTATCGTATCACCCTAAACATTCGCCCGCTGTGTTTGGTCAGACATTTAATCAACTCCCCCCAATGCCTCGGCAGGACCAGGCCGAATGATTTTGAGGGCCTTATAGTCCCACTTAGGCTGTCAGCTGGGGCCCAACAGGGGGAGGTGAGGGCCAGCTGTGGAGACGAAAGGCCCACTTTGCCACCCCTCACTGCAGGAGGCCAGGAGTTCCAGAGGGAGAGAGGGAGAGAGGAAGTGGAGGCGGGAGGGAGGGGAGATCAAACTATCGAGGGCCCTCTCTCAGGCCTGATCCCAGAGCCAGTCCTGAGAGTGGGCGGATGTTAGGGGTCCTGGGGCCAGACTGCTGGAGGCACGTAGACTAGCCTCTTCCAGAACCCTAAGTGATGGCACAGTGCGGTGGGAGGAGTCCATGCCTTCCCCGAATTCCAGTCAGTCACAATGGAAGGAATTCCCCCTTGGGTTTGAGGAAGAGTTCTTGAAGTCTTATCCTCTGCTCCCCTTGGACACTCTCCCAGGGTCCCCTGGGGACGAAGAATGACACTTTCCCGAGTCAGAAGGCTGTGTCTACCTAACCTGACCGGTGTGTGTGTGTGTGTGTGTGTGTGTGTGCGTGTGTGTGTGTAAGTCCTGGCAGCCGAAGGGCCAAGCCCCCCACAGCCTCCCCACTCTGGGGTCTTCACCCAGGCTTCCTCTTGCAACTTCTCTCCAAAGCTCTGGCAGGTGCCCCTGACTCCATAGATGGGGAAACGGAGGCCCAGAGAGGCCAGCCTGGGCCCCCCGGGCCAGGGCTCACTAAGCTAGGCGGGTGCCGTCCTGCCCAGCTGCCTGCCCAGGACCCAGCTCCAAGATGGCTGGGGATTAGATGGGAGTGTGCCGAGGACCAGGGGCACCCCCTTCCGCCCCCCCAGTCAACCTCAGGCCAAACCCCAGGCCAGCCTGTGGACACATCACCGCATAATTACCACCTGCCTGGGACCCACCCGGTGCCAGGGAGCCTGGATAGCATCTCTGGAGTGTGTCCCCCCCCCCCCCCAGCAGCCCTTGGTGTGGGAGCATCTCTCGTGCCCATGACTCAGGTGGGGAAATGGAGGTAAGGGGGCGGACATGCTTGCTGGTTTACCACACACACCCTACACGCGTGCACATACACTTACTCAATCCTCAGAATCCGTGAAGGGACTCCCTAAGGCCAGCCGCTCTGAAGGAAGTCAGGAGAATTTTTCCCCCCTATATTTTATTGATTTTTTTACAGAGAGGAAGGGAGTGAGATAGCCAGAAACATCGATGAGAGAGAAACATCGGTCAGCTGCCTCCTGCACACCCCCTACTGGGGATGTCCCCGCAACCAAGCTACATGCCCTTGCTGGGAATCGAACCTGGGACCCTTCAGTCCGCAGGCCGATGCTCTCTCTCCACTGAGCCAAACCGGTTTCGGCAAGAGAATTTGATGTCTTCCATTTCCGGTCACCTTTTCCATCTTTCCTTTTAGAGGAAGCGTGTGCCGTTATCCTCCTGGAGCATCGTCAGAGGTGGCCGCTGGGGGTTCCTTCCTTTCCCCTGGACCCTGGCTAATCCTCACGGCCCTCCTGGAGGAGGAGCCGGGGAGGACGGAGGTTCAGCCCATCTAAGTGGGGAGAGTGGCCTCGCTCTGGCTGGGGTGGGTGTGGGAGCCTCTCAGCCACAGAGGACGTCCCGTCCCGATGTCTTGTTATCTCCAAATGAGGTGATGCCCCAGTTACAAAGACAGGGACAGGAATCAAGTTCAGAAACGCTTGTCGTAGGCCGTTCACCTTTGGCACAGTTCTTTTGATGGCCCTGGCTGGTTTTCTGTCTGTCTGTCTGTCTGTTTGAAAAGACGTTGGTGTCTCAAAAATGGAGATGCCCGGGCCTCCCCCAGCTCCCCTCACACACACTCTGGACGGAGCTGGGGGCCCTCCAGCACCCTTCTCTCTCCAGCACCCTCCTCACGGCTGGGCCCGGCCCTCCCCGCCCCCCCGCCCTCCCCCACTCCCTCCCCTCCCCCACCACTTCCAGGTTCTCTGATGGGGCCATAAATCATCCATGAACTGTAAGTTGGCTGCCTCTTGAAGTGGAGGCTGAAGTGCTGATGAAATATTCAAGGATCTCAACTCTCAAATTCCCTGGTGGCCCAGGGAAGGGACTGGGGAAGACGGGATTGATGTTCAGGGCCAGGGGCCTCCGGAGGGAGGCGGAGAGGGTGGCGGGGTGTGTGTGTGTGTGTGTGTGTGTGTGTGTGTGTGTGTGTCTGTCTGTCTTTGCGTAACCCGTGCCTGAGGGAGGTTTCTGACTTAGACCTCTGAGGAGAGCTGGGGCGGAGAGCTGGCGGGCAGGAGACAAAGCTTCCGGTCCCAGCCCCGCCAGGAATTTGCTCGGCTGCTTTTAGGGAAGTTCATTCATCTCCTGACTCGGGTCTCAGTTTCCCCAGAGAGACAAGGAAGAAAGCTCTGGTTGGCCTCTTCCTTCCTTTTCTTCCCAAGGACTCTCAACAGGTGAGGGAGAGAAGCCGTTCCTGGTGTGTGTGTGTGTGTGTGTGTGTGTGTGTGTGTACACACACGCGCTGGGGAGGGAGGTGGCCTCTCTGTGGGAAGGGCACCTGTCAGGGCAGGCCTCTCTCCTGGCTGGTGGGGGAGGGAGGGGCGGGCAGGCAGGCTGGCAGGGTGGGTGGGGCCCTCGCTGTGTCAGCCTGTCAGTGGAGTTGCCAGGAGCAGGAAGGGGGGGTGACTCAGGTGGCCAGACCTACCCCCTCGCTCCCCACCCATTAGCTTAGGAGGGGGAGGGGGTGCTCAGAGAGGTGGTGAGACCCAGGACCGGAATATAGTCCTGAGGTGTGCAGCCCACGCTGTTGGGCTCCTGCGGTCCTGGAATTGCACTTGGGGAGAAAATGAGAGGAGCCGGGGGCAAGGGAGGGCAAACCCAGGAGAGAAATCTCTGGAGGGCTTGACCTTCCTCTACGGCTCCCTCCACCACTGCCGCCCCTGGTATCTCCCCCAGGCCTGTGCTATTTCTGGCCGCTCCTATCTCTGTATTCTGTCTCCCTGTTTTCCCTTTGACATTCCATCCCTGCCCACACGTCTTGCAGTGAAGTGTTCCTGGAGCCACATCCACAATTAGGAGCCTACCCCCTACCGTGGCTGGGCACACACCCAAAGGCCCAGCCCCGGGCCTGGGCAGCCTCTAGCCTCCAGGCTCCTCCCCTAGACAAAGGGCAGCAAAAACGGCTGGAGCACTCCCACCCCAGGGTCTGGTACCATCCACATCTTACCTTGCTCCTACCCTGCTCCTGCTCCTGCTCCTGCCCTGCTCCTGCTCCTGCTCCTGCTCCTGCTCCTGCTCCTGCTCCTACCTTGCTCCTGCTCCTGCCCTGCTCCTGCTCCTGCTCCTGCTCCTGCTCCTACCCTGCTCCTGCTACTGCTCCTGCTCCTGCTCCTGCTCCTACCCTGCTCCTGCTCCTGCTCCTGCTCCTGCTCCTACCCTGCTCCTGCTCCTGCCCTGCTCCTGCTCCTGCTCCTGCTCCTACCCTGCTCCTGCTCCTGCTCCTGCCCTGCTCCTGCTCCTGCCCTGCTCCTGCTCCTGCTCCTGCTCCTACCCTGCTCCTGCTCCTGCTCCTGCTCCTGCTCCTACCCTGCTCCTGCTCCTGCTCCTGCTCCTGCTCCTACCCTGCTCCTGCTCCTGCTCCTGCTCCTGCTCCTGCTCCTGCCCTGCTCCTGCTCCTGCTCCTGCTCCTGCCCTGCTCCTGCTCCTGCCCTGCTCCTGCTCCTGCTCCTGCCCTGCTCCTGCTCCTGCCCTGCTCCTGCTCCTGCTCCTGCTCCTGCTCCTGCTCCTGCTCCTGCCCTGCTCCTGCTCCTGCCCTGCTCCTGCTCCTGCTCCTGCTCCTGCTCCTGCCCTGCTCCTGCTCCTGCTCCTGCCCTGCTCCTGCTCCTGCTCCTGCTCCTACCCTGCTCCTGCTCCTGCTCCTGCTCCTGCTCCTACCCTGCTCCTGCTCCTGCCCTGCTCCTGCTCCTGCTCCTGCTCCTACCCTGCTCCTGCTCCTGCTCCTGCCTTGCTCCTGCTCCTGCCCTGCTCCTGCTCCTGCCCCTGCTCCTGCCCTGCTCCTGCTCCTGCTCCTGCTCCTGCCCTGCTCCTGCTCCTGCCCTGCTCCTGCTCCTGCCCTGCTCCTGCTCCTGCTCCTGCTCCTTCCCTGCTCCTGCTCCTGCCCTGCTCCTGCTCCTGCCCTGCTCCTGCTCCTGCTCCTGCTCCTGCCCTGCTCCTGCTCCTGCTCCTGCCCTGCTCCTGCTCCTACCCTGCTCCTGCTCCTGCCCTGCTCCTTCTCCTGCTCCTGCTCCTGCTCCTGCCCTGCTCCTGCTCCTGCCCTGCTCCTGCTCCTGCTCCTGCTCCTGCCCTGCTCCTGCTCCTGCTCCTGCCCTGCTCCTGCTCCTGCTCCTGCTCCTACCCTGCTCCTGCTCCTGCTCCTGCTCCTGCTCCTACCCTGCTCCTGCTCCTGCCCTGCTCCTGCTCCTGCTCCTGCTCCTACCCTGCTCCTGCTCCTGCCTTGCTCCTGCTCCTGCCCTGCTCCTGCTCCTGCCCCTGCTCCTGCCCTGCTCCTGCTCCTGCTCCTGCTCCTGCCCTGCTCCTGCTCCTGCCCTGCTCCTGCTCCTGCACTGCTCCTGCTCCTGCTCCTGCTCCTACCCTGCTCCTGCTCCTGCCCTGCTCCTGCTCCTGCTCCTGCTCCTGCTCCTGCCCTGCTCCTGCTCCTGCCCTGCTCCTGCTCCTGCCCTGCTCCTGCTCCTGCTCCTGCTCCTGCTCCTGCCCTGCTCCTGCTCCTGCTCCTGCCCTTCTCCTGCTCCTGCTCCTGCTCCTACCCTGCTCCTGCTCTTGCTCCTGCTCCTGCTCCTGCTCCTACCCTGCTCCTGCTCCTGCCCTGCTCCTGCTCCTGCTCCTGCTCCTACCCTGCTCCTGCTCCTGCTCCTGCCTTGCTCCTGCTCCTGCCCTGCTCCTGCTCCTGCCCCTGCTCCTGCCCTGCTCCTGCTCCTGCTCCTGCCTTGCTCCTGCTCCTGCCCTGCTCCTGCTCCTACCCTGCTCCTGCTCCTGCCCTGCTCCTGCTCCTGCTCCTGCTCCTACCCTGCTCCTGCTCCTGCTCCTGCCTTGCTCCTGCTCCTGCTCCTGCTCCTGCTCCTGCTCCTGCCCCTGCTCCTGCCCTGCTCCTGCTCCTGCTCCTGCTCCTGCCCTGCTCCTGCTCCTGCCCTGCTCCTGCTCCTGCCCTGCTCCTGCTCCTGCCCTGCTCCTGCTCCTGCTCCTGCTCCTGCCCTGCTCCTGCTCCTGCTCCTGCCCTGCTCCTGCTCCTACCCTGCTCCTGCTCCTGCCCTGCTCTTGCTCCTGCTCCTGCTCCTGCTCCTGCCCTGCTCCTGCTCCTGCTCCTGCCCTGCTCCTGCTCTTACCCTGCTCCTGCTCCTACCCTGCTCCTGCTCTGAGGGATGTGTGTGTCCCTCTTGCCGGAAGAGTTTGGGAATCCAGAGACCCTTCTGCAGCAGCTAATGTCCTCTCCAGGCTCAGGGGTCACTCTGAGCAACCCCCCACCACCATCACCCGCAACCCTCCACTGGAGGGCAAGGGCAGGAGTATACATGAAGACTCACACACATAGCTCTAAATAATGAACAGGTCAAGCTGCCAAACTGTTCAATAAGATACACCTTGACAAGTACACCTTCCCAATGGACGGACGGGCTAGGATGGAACTGAGAATTCTGAGTGCTTCTCAGAGCATGGCAGCCTGGGGATAACTGTCCCCTGGCCCCAGCCCCTGGGCCACCTTCCCTTTCCTTTGCACCTCGAATCTCCCCCCCCACACACACACACACACTGCAGAGGACCTCCGGTACATGCGTGTAGACACCCCAGCTTGCATATCTGTGACGTGTCCATAGCTCCCCCATAACTGCCCCCGCCAGCCTTTGCCTGAGTGTGCGCACACAAAGCCTGGGTTGTTAGCCTTCTCAGGAGGAAGGGCCCGCGGAAGGGACCTGCAGGTCCTACCAGCAGGAACCAGTGATGGGGGAGGGGCTCCGGAGGGTCTGGTACCAGGATGTGGTCTCTCCAAGGGGAGAGGTAGGAGCCCTGTGACCCTGTGTGTAGGGTGCCAGCCCAGGAGGGCCACGGGGCCTCCCAAGGGCAGGAGCCCCGTCCCGGCCTGTGGATGGCTCTGCCTGGCTGAGAGAGAGGCCACGCTCATGGTGCCTCTTGGTTTTTGCAAAGCCCCAGGTTCCCGCGCCTGCAGGGACGGCCAGCCCAGGGCCTGCTCTCCTTCCTGCTGCTGCACTGCGAGCCAGAGCTGCTGGGTGACCAAGAAGGACCCTCGTCAGTCCTGAAGTTTAGCAACCCATCGGCTGGCCCAGTCTTCCTTGTTAGAGGTGGCCATGGCTGAGGCCGGCTCAGGCCCAGCAGCGGGGAAGCTGTGTGTGTGTGTGTGTGTGTGTGTGTGTGTGTGTGTGTGTGTCTGCTCTGGGGAGAGAGCTGACAGCTGACATGGCTGGCATTTGTGTATCTGAATCTGTGCCCAGGAGTGTCTATCCCTGAGGCATGGGCACGGAGGCTGTGCGTGTGTGACGGGTGCAGACCTACATCTCTGCCTGCCTCTGCCTCTGCCTCTGCCTCTGCCTCTGCCTCTGCCGGGGGAAGGGGCCCCCAGAGAAAAAGGCCAAGTTTGAACAGAGAACAGAATCTCCTCCACATCCTTATATGGCTCAGAGGCCCGCGGTGGAGGGCCAGGGGAGCAGACGCAGAATGCATGGAGGAGGCCCCTGGCTGTTGTTCACCTCCCCCACCCTAGGGTCTTCCCCCCCTTCACCAATCCCCCTTCCCCCCAGCCCCTCACCGGACCCCTCTGCCAGCAGCTCAGTCTCTGGGGCAGCTTGGGACGGGCCACTTGGTGTTCTCTCCTCTGCTCTGAGGCCCGGAAAGCTGCAGGGCTGCACGGACCCGACGTGCCCTCGGAGGCCCAGGCGCTCTGCTCGCTCCGCGTTCTGGGCAGAGAGAGTTTAGACTGCAGAAATATGAACTGGGGCCAAACATCGGAAGGAACTTACCAGATGTAGAATGAGGAGACAAGGGTATTCCTACGAGGGAGGCTGGGAAGTCTCCCTTTCTAGAGATCTGGCAGACAAACCCCTGCCTCCAAAGGCGTGGCGGCAGGGGGCTGGGTAAGATGGTCTTGTGGCCTCTCCTTCAAGTTCAAGCTACAGAGGGGGCTGTGCTCACAGAGACTCTCACTCTGACCCCTCAACCTTAGGCACCTCCTCACCCCGAGACCACATCCCCACGCAGACAGCCGATTATAAGAAACATCATTTTTTAAATATATGTTTTATTGATTTTTTTACAGAGAGGAAGAGGAAGGGAGAGGGATAGTTAGAAACATCAATGAGTGAGAAACATCGATCAGTTGCCTTCTGCACACCCCCTATGTATGGATGTACCTGCAACCAAGGTACATGCCTCTGACCTTTCAGTCCGCAGGCCGACACTCTATCCACTGAGCCAAACTGGTTTAGGCAAACATCATTTTCTGATTCTTTTCTATACCCTCAATGCCTGGTGCGCACACACAGTAGGTGCTTAAGAAATGTCCAGAACATTCCTTGATGCAGCTCTTATCTCAATCTTTCCTGAAGCTGGGGTGGTGCCTCCACCCATTCCCAGCCCAAGCGCTCAGCTCTGAGGCCATCATGTTCCAGCACGTTCCAGGCTGACAGGCAGGAGACACACACCACACACACACACACGCTTTATTCTGAAGCCTTGTTTCTGCCCCTCCACCCCACTCAGGCTCCTCCACCCTCCTGCAGCCAGCCAGCCCTGCCCTGCCTGTGTGCTGAGGCTGGGAGAAAGGCAGGGCTTAAGCCGGTCTTGGGTCTGGTGCAGGGCGGGGGTGGGGAGGGGGGCCGGGGAAGATGGGGGGTGAGAGAGGGAGGAATTGGAACCTCGGTGGTGGCGGCAGCCTAGGACTGTGAGCTCTTTTCCTCCCAGGCAGGGGACTGGCCACCACAGCCGGGCAGTGTGGCCAGCAGGTGGGTGGGGCAGGGGTGAGGAAGAAAGATGCTGAGATAAGCTGGAGGAGGGGGAGGAAGGGGAACAAAGCACAGCGCAGTGGTCCTGGCACGTGGGATGGTGACTGGCTGAGAATGTCGATGTCTCCCTGGTCTCTCCCCACCCGCCTACCCTTGAAAAACTTCGTGGATGGCACAGGCGTCAGAGTGAGACTGTTCAGCCACTCTTCCTTTCTCTGGTGGGGAGAGGGGCCGGGGGAGCCAGGGTCCCGCTGCACAGCCCATCCTGTGTGCTAGCCTTGGGATGCTAACGCTCTCCAGAGGAAGGACTCTGTCCTGGGCAGCCGCTCCCCCCACACTCCCACACACTTAGCCCTTTGGGGGTCCTTTGAGGGCGGGGTCCTCGTTGATTTTCGGGGTCATTAGGGTCTAAGCCAGGGCCCAGCGGACAGCGGAGGCTCACTGCTTCAGTGCTGGCGAGTGAATGTCTCTGGGCCCCGTGGTGTGTTTTACAGCCACGGGCAGCACTCCGTCCGTGAACCACACCGAGGAAAGTCCCTCGTCTTCGTGACCTGCCTGTTGGGAAGTTCTTCCTGATAACGATCCAGGCTCTCCCTCTCACCGGGGGCCCTCTGCCTCCCTTTCTCTTATGCCAGTGTCGATATCCTTTGGATCTGCTGCCTGATGTTTCTCCAAATCATTGCTCTTTTGTCTCTACCCAAAAATATTTGGGTGTTTTTTTTTTTGCCTTTTTCCTGGCCCCACCCCACTGCTTTGACATCTTATATATATGATATTGTTCCACCAGGAGAACATGTGGTTTAGGGGGCTTGACATGAGAAGGGGGTCTAGTTCTCATTTAGGATGTGCCATTTTCTTTTTCTTTAAAAAATATATTTTATTGATTTTTTTTACAGAGAGGAAGAGAGAGGGATAGAGAGTTAGAAACATCGATGAGAGAATCATCGATCAGCTGCCTCTTGCACACCTGTGCCCGCAACCAAGGTATATACTCTTGACCAGAATCGAACCCGGGACCTTTCAGTCCGCAGACTGACGCTCTATCCACTGAGCCAAACCGGTTTCGGGGGGAAGGGGCCCCCAGAGGAAAAGGCCAAGTTTGAACAGAGAACAGAATCTCCTCCACATCCTTATATGGCCCAGAGGGATGTGCCATTTTCTAGGCGAGTGACCTCTCTGTACCTCAGCTTCCTCATCTTTGAAATGAGGATCATTTTGTTGTCCTCATGCTTTCTCAGCATTGTCATGAGAATTAAAAAAACAACACCATACCATTCATTTAAATTCTAGCATTTAGCGGTCGTCCCAGTGATTTTACAAACCTTACTTCATTTCATCCCCCCACACACAGCTGAGCGAGAGATATAGCGAATGTACCCATTTTACAGATGAGGAGAAACAGGGTGAAAAATGAAGTAACTTTGTCTAAAATGAAACAACTACTAAGAGGCAAAACCCAAACGTCGGTGTTTTTATTCTACATCTCACGGGCGCTCCATCTTTGGGGAAACAAATCCCGGCCCAGCAGCAGAAAGCCTATGAAATCCTGTGCAAAAAATGTTATTGAGACTTTGTGGCAAGAGTGAATAAGCAGAGAGAAGCATCATAGCTGACGCCGAGTTGCTGAGCTGGCTGGCCTGGGAAGGCGTTTGTGCTTTCCCATGGCGCCCCCTGACTCACCTGTTGGACAGGTAGGGGGAGGGGGAGAGCACTGAGTCCATTACCTGCTCAGAGGTAGGGTGGGGCAAGACACGCCCCATCCCTCCCATTGGCCCGTCCCTTAGGCTTACTGACAGGGCCTTGCCCAATCGGGAGGAAGTAACCTTATACTTGCCAATAGGTGCGGCGTCAGGATGGAACCTCACGTGGGAGGCCGTCCCCAGAGCCGACTGGCAGTCCCTGGGGCCAATGGCCGGTGGATAAACATAGGCGGCCGGGGACGAGGCCTGGGGGCGAGGCCCCGCCCCCCGGCGGGACAGTCAGGCGAGGCGGCCAGTGAGCTCGCACCGGCGGGTGGGCGTCGCCCTCGGGGGCGGGGCTTCGAGGGGCGAGGGGCGTGGCTTGGCTGTCAGGTCCCTTCGCCTTTTGTTCAGTGACTGAGTTGCTGCCTTGGCCGGAGTCCGGAGCAGCCGCCGCCCGAGCTTGCAGAGCGCAGTTCGCCACCCGCGCCGGCTCCCAGCCCGGCCCGACCCCAGCGCAGCCCGGCCCGGCCAGGTTCCCCCCGCAGGTGCGGACGATCGCAGCAGGTATCCCCGGGGCGAGGGAAGGGCGGCGGGTGGCCGAGTCCTCCGTCTCTTGCAGGGCAGGCAGGTGAGGGCGGGAGCCAGGGAGCGTCCCCCTGCACCGGCGGCAGGGGGCGCGCCGGGGTCCGGGGCGCGGCGACCTCAGGGGACGCGAGGCGAGGGCCCAGCGCGCTTTCGGGCTCCGGGAGCCAGGGATCCGAGTAGGGCGGGAAGGGGCCGGGCAGGTGCCTTCCCCGGGACCCGCGAACCCGCCCGACGCCGCGTCCCTGCCTCTCGCCGGAGAGACGGTGACCTGCTCCTCCTCCCGCTCTGTCCCGGGGCGCGCTCCGGTGAGGGATTCGCTGTTTGGGAAACTTGCTGCCGCCGGTCTCTCCGGGCCACCCACACCCCACCTCGCGCGTCATCCCGGCTTTCCCTCCCTCCCCGCTCCCTCAGGCCTGGGTGGGGCCCTATTGTCTGTGCCCTGCTCGCCCCACGGTGGGGGCCGAGCGCGCATTTCCCCGGCGGCGCGGGCCCCACCGGCCGGGCAGGTGAGTCCCCGGCGCCCCGAGGCCGGGCCTCCAGCCCCGGAGCCCCAGCGGCTCTGGACCTGCGGCGCCGGGCCGGGCTCACCGGCGGAGGCGGGGAGTGGTGGGATGGCAGTGGGACTTGTTGCAGGGCCAGCTCCAAGCCCAGCCGGTATGGGGCACCCGTGGCCCGGACAGGGGGTCTGGTCTGGGCGGAGGGGTCGCTCCTGGGTGGACAATCCAGGAGCTGCGGCTTCCAGAGTGTGAACAGGGGAGCAGGAGGGCTCCCCTCCTCTCTCATCTCTCATGGACAAACTTTACGGGACAAGTATCCAGGGCAGCTTTTCTGCCTCCTCGCCAAGGGCTTACCCCACGTTTACGGGGTCCTCTTCATGGAGCAGAGCCCTGTCCCCAGCTGGCCAGCCGATCCAGGGCCAGGGCTGGCGCTCTGACCCTCTCCTCCCCCTGCCTCCAGCTCCATCCTGTTTGCCGGGCCCCTGGGGCCTGAGGAGGGGGTGGGGTGGGCCGAAGGGGAAGCAGCTTCTTCCTTCTCTTCCTGCCTCCGGGGACCACCACACCCCCTCACTGGAGGCCTGAGCCGTGGCTCCCGCCCAAGCTCGGCCCCCTCCCCAGGAATGGGGGTGGGGCAGGGCCCGGCCAAAGGACGTGCGTGGGGGAAGCGTGCGTGGGGGGAGCGTGCGTGGGGGGAGCGTCTGCTCTGGCCTCCCCCCCCCCCCCCCGCCCGTCCCCCGCCCGTCCCCACTTTATTGAGCTGGCTGGTCACTGAGGCCGAAGGTCGCCGAATCATGGGGCTTGATCTCCATTCGATTTCTGGATGTTGGAGGTGCAGTCCTTCTGGAGGCCTTTGCTGTCCTTTCCCCCCTTCCCTCTCTCCCGGGAGAGTTTGGTGGGGAAAGTGGGAGAGGAAGGCTTCCAGAAGGGGGAAAGGGTTTCCAGGTGGAGCTGCGTTAAGTGCCTCTCCCCCCCCCCCCCCAATTTTCCCAGTGCCCTTCCCCGGGCCAGAGTGGGGGTCCCCACCGAGTTCCCAGCACTGGTTTTCTAAAAAGCCTGACGTGTGGCCTTTTTGCGGGACTCAGAGCCCAGCCTCCTTGGGGAGCAGGGGCAGTGTGAGAGCTGGGTGAAGGGAAGAATGGGGGGTGGTGGTGGGGGGCAGATCAGGGCTGCTTGTCCTGACTCAGTCAAGACCTACCCCGTTTGTGGATGGAAGAGTGGGGGCGGGGGTCACACCCCCATGGAGGGTACCCCACCTTCCTCCCCACCCCACTTCTGCTCCAGTGGGTGGTGTTCCTGTGGGGAGCCGCAAGGGCATGGAATTTGGGCAAAACAACCTGTTTTCCCTCTTCTGGATGCCAGCGTGGAGGAGGGGAAGGCGTCGTAATTAGGCTGGTGAAATGGTTGGTTTAGCTAATCTGGTTTGTGGCGGTGATGAAAAGATAATTCTGAGAGGGGATTGCTAGGAGGTGGCTGGTGGAAACCGGCTCCTCACTGGATGGGAGTGGAGGGAGCGGGAGTAGGCACCCAATTAGTCATTGCTTGCAGATCAAGCCCCGGCTTGGATGACTGGAGTCTTTCCTGTCCTTCCTCCCTCGGTCCCCCCCCCTCCTCTTCCACCCCATTCCCTCTGGAGCTTCTGTTGGGGCCGAGGCTCGGAGAAGGCACCTGTAGGAGTGACGGTCAGGGCTGGGCCTGGCCTGGGCGGGAGAAGGAGAGGAGCGGCCGCTGAATAAGGTGGGACAACAGACTCGTCGTCAGAAGGGCTGTCCGTTGGAGAGTGTCACAGGGGGACTGCTCTGAGCTCAGGGTTTGAACTTGGCCCGAGCGGGGTTTGAATCCTAGCTTTATCCCTCCTTGGTCGAGTCACTTTACCTCTCTGAGCCGCAGTGACCTCCTTGGTAAAACGGGAATGAGCCTGGCTACCCAGCAAGTCCTCGATAAACGGTAACTTAAGCAAGGGAGGACTGCACTGATACCAAGCGCTCCCATTAGCTATTCTCACTCAGTCCTGACGCCCGGCCCTGGAGGCGGGTCCCGTGACCCCGTTCTGCAGGTGCGGAAATGGAAACGCGGGGAGGTTAAGTCACCTGCCCAGGGTTGCACAAGGAGAATCCAAACCCAGAGCCCACCCTGGTGTATTGCCCCACTGTGGCTCTGGGAAGTTTTTCCTGCCACTCCTTTGTTTTATTTTTTAATTATTTACACAGAGGAAGGGAGAAGGATAGAGAGTTAGAAACATCGATGAGCTGCCTCCTGCACACCCCCCACTGGGGATGTGCCCGCAACCAAGATACATGCCCTTGACCGGAATCGAACCTGGGACCTTTCAGTCCGCAGGCCGAAGCTCTATCCACTGAGCCACACTGGTTTTGGCCTGCCACTCCTTTTTGAGAGCCTTTGCTCAGGGGTTTTGGGAAAGGAGACGTCGGAAGGACCCCAGAAGGTACGCGTGGGCGGTGAAGGTGGGGGCAGGTTTAACCAGGTGGGGGTGACTCATGGCCTTGCCTGCGGCCCTCAAACCTCCCCTGTGGCTTGGTTTTCAGTTTCTAGGGAAGAGGGGGGGAGCTCTCCCCAAGGCTGGGGTCTGTGGGGGATGCGGAGGAGGTTGGAGGTGGGGAGAGGAGGGCAGTGGTCAAAGCTGCTGCTTCCGCCTCTTGGCTTGTCCCCGTGTGGGAAGTGGGAGCTGCCTGCTTTGTGGGGGCCGGGGCCTCTGCCCAGATGAAGGGGTGCGCTCCCTGGAGGGGGGAGAAGTGAGAGTCGGATTCAGACTGGGCCTGCGTCCTGCTGGCCTGGCGTGGGCAGTGCTGCCAGGCGGCGTTGGGGCGAGGAGAGGCTGTACTTCGGGGGCTGCAGGAGGGTTTCTTTGCTGCCGGGAGGGTCTTTCTGGCGATGGGGCCGTGGTCCCTGAAGGACGGGCTGGTGTCACTGTCCTCTCACTGTCCACCTGGCATCTGACCCCAGATCGGGCCTGGGAAATCGTGTCCTCGACCTGAGCCTTCCAGCACTGGGCTTCCAGATCCCTCGAGGGCAGGAGGGGACCAGGATTGTTGGTGTCGGAGAAGAGGAGGTTGAAGAGACGTGATGAGAGGAGAAGGGGCTCAGGCCCGCCTGTCGGCTACACAGAGGGTGAGGGGCTTGCAGTTTGTCATTTCTGCGGGCCCAAGAGCGACAGGGGACGGATGCTTCGCGAAGGGGTGAGGTCAGACAGGAGGAAGGGCTTTCTGTGCCGCCGATGGGAGGGAGAGGGAGAGGTGGAGGCTCAGAGCTGAGTCTTCTCTGGAGGGTGAAGCAGGGCCCCATCCGAGGGAGCCGGGAGGACCCTCTTGCCCCAGGAGGGAGGCCAGGCAGCGGTCACCCTCTGGGGTGAATCTGGTCTGTTGGGGTCCCGGGGGAAACTCCCAGCCTCCTGTCTTCTGGGGGGAAAGAGGCCTGGCCTGAGGGCAGTGCCCATGAGCGCCCGCCGGCCCGGCCACCCCGGAAGAGAAGGAGGCGTGTGGCTGGGGCTGGCCATCGGGTGTGCCCCAGGCTCTCTCTGGGCACAGGCCTGAAGCTGGTGGCGGTCTGGGGAGTGGCACCGCCCCATGTCCAGGGGCCTCTTAGGCCCGAGAGAAAGTCCGCTGGCCGCTCCCCTCGCTCAGCCCCAGGGCACCTCCGCGATGGAGCAGGAGCTCAGCTCTCTGTGACCTGCCAAGTGTGGGGTCACCGGCCTGTTTTCTCCTCACTATGGAGACCGAGGGAGACTTGGGGACTCTTATCTCCCCGGAGTGGTGGCCCGGGGGTAGAGTTGGGACCCGGGCTGGGCCTGGGGTAAAAAACAGTTGGGAAGTTAGAAAAAGTTGCGAGGGAAGAAAAAAAAACAAAACACAACCCTACTCCTTGGAGGCAGCGACGGGAGTATTCCTTCTCCTTTGCTTTCCTCAGCTTCGTAGCCTCGATCTGGATCATCTCACGCTCCGTACACGGTCCCAAAAGTCAGCCAAGCCTTTGTCCGAGCCTCATTCTCCCCAGCAAACCCCGAACAGGGAACGGGCAGTGGGGCTTCCCTGCCGCCCCAGGAGAGGGCCAGGCGCCATCTGTGCTGCATGAAGCCCAGTGGCACCTGCGGGGAGACGCCGGCTGTGGCCATCGGGCCACCCCAGCCCCTGGCGTGGCGAAGGGCGCACGGGCACATGTGTGTGGAGATGCATCGCTGACGTGTTGTCGCCTGAGGCCGCGCGGTGCTTTCCCATCCCGGGAGGCCCGGTGTGGGGTCCTCGGCCAGTTTGGGGGTTTGCCCCTCAGGGCCCCCAGCAGAGCCCTCTCCGGGGAGCCCGGAGGTTCCGGGGCGAGCCTCGGCCTGGCATGTCCCTCTCCCCGGGCCGCCTCGCTGTCCCGCCCCCGGTTGTTTGCTTTGGGCGGGAGCCCAGGAGGAAGAAAACAAACGGCAGCTGGGGCGGCCTGACCCCTGGCCCGGCCCCCGGCCACCGCTTGGGTGTCCTCCAGGCAGGAAGCGAGGGTTCTGCTCCCGAAGCTCCAGATGGGCTTCTGTCTTCTGTCCCCGGGCCTGGCCGTACCCAGCTCCCACTCCGGGCTCTGCCCACTGCAGTGCCCAGTCGCCTGGGGCATCTAGCTCTGCCCACTGCAGTGCCCAGTCTCCTGCGGGCATCTAGCTCTGCCCACTGCAGTGCCCAGTCTCCTGGGGGCATCTAGCTCTGCCCACTGCAGTGCCCAGTCTCCTGGGGCAGCTACAGCTCCTGCGGGGAGGGGCCTCCTCGGGAAGCCTGAGGGGGAGCAGGGCCCTCAGGGAAAGCCTGGTCCGGCCCTGTACTTTCTAGAGTCCGTTCCACCGGCATTGCTGGCCAAAGCTCGGTTGGAGCCAGACACCGGGAGGAGGGGCGGGCGGGGGCGGGGACCTGCCGGGCGCTCTCCCCTGGGGCTGCTATGTGGGGAATGTCCACGCCTGACCGGCCCCACCACCCGCCTGCATGAGGCCGCGCATGTGACTGGAGCGGGCAGCCCTCCCTCCCAGCGCACTGCCTTCCCAGCCGCCCCGTCCCCCCCCACCTCACCCCGTCCCACCCCCCCAGGGGCTCTGGCCTGGCCTGGGAGGCAGCACCCCGTGAGCCCTCGTCAGGGGGCTCAGGTCCTGGGTCCCAAAGAGCAGGCTGGCTGCTGGCTGCCTTGCCAGGCCCCTCTCTGCTGGCCTCCTCCTCTCCCATCACTCCCTCCTTCTCTCTCTCTCTCTCTCTCTCTCTCTCTCTTAAAGTTAGTGTTGTTTTTTTTAAATCTATTTTATTGATTTTTAACAGAGAGGAAGGGAGAGGGATAGAGTTAGAAACATCAGTGAGAGAGAAACATCGGCCAGCTGCCTCCTGCACGCCCCCCACTGAGGATGTGCCCGCAACCAAGGTACATGCCCTTGACCGGAATCGAACCCGGGACCCTTCAGTCCGCAGACCGACGCTCTATCCATCTCTGCTTCCTTAACGGAAGGGTGCTTGCCTGGGCCTTTCCTGTCCACAGCGGGCCTCCGGGCAGTTGTGTTTGGTTCACACGATGGTCTGGAGAAGGGGGTGAGTGAGTAGCACCGTCACCTCCTCTTCACAGAGGAGGACACTGAGGTTTCAGGACACGGAGTGACCTGCCCAAGGGCGCATGGTCTGGGAGGCCTGGGGTTGAAGCCCTCGCCTCACCCCCAGGCTCCCCTGCTGCCCACAGCTCCTCTCCTTCGCTGTCTGAGTCCAGGATTTGAGTCTGCAAAGGGCTTGGCTCCTGGCCCAAGGGGCCTCCAGGGGCCCTGCTCCTCTGTCCTCCAGCGCAGTGTGTCTGAGCCCGGTTCCGGCCACTGGCCCCTTCCTGTCCTGCGTCCACCCTCTCGTGTCCTGCAGCCCCGCCAGCCGTGCCCCGCACGGACAGCGCGCTGGTGGGGAGCCAGGGGCAGGAGCCCGACGGGGCGCGGGTGGGAGTTCTACTTAATGGCGGGGCTGGGCCACACTCTGCCAGGGCAGGCTCGATTTTGGGTGCCCAGGGCCCGCCTGCTGGGTTGGCCGTGCCAAGGAGGAAGCAGGGATGAAGGGCAGAGTATGCCCAAGGCAGCTCCTGCTTCCTCCAGACCCTGCCCCGTGCGGGCCTGTGTGGGGGGAGGCTCCGTCCCACGCCTCTCGGGGGCCGTCTTCTCTCTTCCTGCCCCTGCTGCCCCCACCCCCCACTGGGGCTCCGCGCTGCCCTCTTGCTCCCGGGATGCCCAGAATAGAGCGCGCTGCTGAGAACAAAGGCTCCCCCTTCAGCTCAAGACCCGCCCGTGTCTGGCTCTGCCCGGCTGTGTCCGGGCACCCGGGCAGGGCCCGTCTGTCTCGCCCGCCCCCCCCCCCCTGTTGTGTCGGGGGCACTGGGGCAGGTCTCGCTCCAGGGGGAAAGGGAGGGAGGAGGCCAGCAGGGCGCGGCCCCTGCACCCTGGGAACTGCAGGAACGGCACTTTCTCCCTCGTGGGAGAATCTCCTGGTTCTCTCGGGGAGGAGTGGGGAGGAAGGTGCGGCTGGTTGAGGCTCCGCTCCCGTCTGAGGTCTGACGCTCCGTCTGAGGAATAGCTCTCCCTCCCCAGGACCCGCCCTCGAGGAGCGAGGAGCGCCCTGGAGTGTGTGTCCTCTCAGAAATGCTCCCAGCGCTGCCCACCCCCAGCCTTCTGTCTGTCGTGGGAATTCTGCTTCCTTGTTCCCAGAATCTTAAACATCACATTCCTCTGAGGCCAGCTGGGCCCTCTCTGGGCGTGCAGCGCGCGGAGGGACAATAATTGCCCAAGGACACTCCGCAGGTTTGTGCTGGAGCTGGGGCTGGAACCCGGGCCTCCTGATTTCCCAGCCGCTGCTCTGCCGCAACTGTGAGCACCCTCGGCCTGGCCCACCGCCTCTCCCCGGGGGAGGGGCTCAGCTCCCCGCCCCCACCTGCAGCTGTGTGTCTGGCCCTCTCCCCGTGACCCCGGGGGTCCCTCTTCCCCTGGATCCCCTGTTTGGGGGCGGGAGGCCGGTCTGCAGTGAGGCACCCCATTTCCTCAACGTGGAGCCTCCATTTCCTCACCTGGGAATTGGGAATAACAGAACACCTGCAGGGCTGCTGGGAGGGAAGGGTGAGGCGGGAAAGGAAGCAGATGCCCTCTCTGCCTGGGATCCTCTGACCTGAGACCTCTGTGTCCCCCGGGGCTGATGGGGGGAGGGGCCTGCTGAGGAAACCCTCCTCCCGGGGCCAGCCTTGACCTTGGTGCTTGCTCCCTGTGGGCACTGGGCAGGTGGGGGGATGTCCCTGCAGTTCTGGGGGAGGCCCGGGAGCCCCAGAGGCAGGCGGCTGTTTCCAGCTCCAGTCGTGGGGTGTGTTTACTGATCGGGGTTCGAGGTGCCCAGCCCATCCTGAGTGGATCTGACTGAGGCTCGGCATCCAGGTGTCCGCCCTCCTCCCCGCCAGGTGGCATTGAGAGGGTTAACGCCGCTCACTTCCTGGTGCAGTTTCACCCTTGCTCCCGGTTCCAAGACGGGCTTGCTTCTCCGGACTCTCCTCTCTCTTCTCTCTCCAGAGGAGGCACAGGTGCTGGGCATGGGCTGGGGTGGGGGTTCCTTCTGGTGTAGCCACACTTGGTCAGTGCCTGGGGAGCAGCTGGCTCCGCCGGTGGCACCGAGCCGCCTGTCTGGTACTGTGGGCCTGCTTCTGTTTATCAGCACGAAACTCTGAGTCACTGGGGCTGACGTGATGGGAGAGGGGGAGGGAGGAGGGGACGGAGGTGGTGGGAGCGGGTCTGGCTCCTGCCTCTGCCTGTCCAGGTGTGCTCAGGCCCGGGGTAGGAGCCAGGTGTCACCATAAAAGGGAGTGAGGCCTGAAGGACATGTGTCATCCCTTCCTCCTGGAGGGTGGCACCCGCCAGGCCTCGCTGGGGAGACACATCCCTGGTGATCTTTGTTCCTGGGTGGGGCCGGGTGCGCCGGCCACCCCACCCTCCTGCTCACCGGTCCCCGACACAACAGGTTTGAGGTGCTGGGTGCTGCCCAGTCTCACGGGTGGACCAGCCCGGGCTCTGCCTGCTGGCTGAGGGCACCCTGGGCGTGCAGAGCCCGCGCACGCACACTGGGTGTCACGCACGCCTGGGCCTGGTCCCGGCTGCGCCATTTCTCTGCCGTGCCACCTCGCCCGGTGGAGCCTCAGTCTCCACACCTGTGGATGGGGACACAGAGCTTGTGCCACGAAACCTGCCTGGCAGGGTGGCGCATTAGCGAAAGGCCTGGCACGAGGGCGGCCCTTGTTGGAGCACAGCTTCCCCGGCCTCTCCTCCCGGGCGCTGACTCCCTGGGTCAGTTCCCAAGACAGGGAGCCAGGCAGCAAGTGGGACTGCACCTCCCTGGCACACAGTAGGGCCGCTCTTCACGAATCCACGTGCCCCGGGTCTCTGCAGAGAGAGGGAGGGGCTCTGGAATGGCGGTGGCCACCCGAGGCCTGCCTCTCTGCCTATCCCTGGCCTGGGCTCCCGGAGGCCAGGAGGTGGGCAGACACACGGCCACTGCCACTAACATCGGTGCCTACTGTGAGCCAGGCACCATGCTGGGCCCTCACAACAGCCTGCTAGGGAGGTGGCACGACCCCATTTCACAGATGGGGACAATGAGGCTCGGCAGACAGGCGAACTGCCCCGGGAGCATGTCGCTGGCATTTGAAACGGTGGGTGGGACTCAGAACTCAGGGAAAAGTTTTCCAGGAACTGGGGTGTCGGAGAGGTGGGGGGATCTCAGGCCCTGGACCTTGGAGGCCACTTGTGATCCTGCAGGAAAGTGAGATCCCGAGGGATCCTGGGCGCCTCTGGCTTCCCAGCAGCCTCCTTGGCTTTCCCGAGAAACCTGTCTGACTGCTTCCCTGTCTGACCAACCGGTTTCTGGTGCAGCCGCCTCGGGGCGGTGCAGCGGCCTTTCCCAGGGCGCCCCAGTGGGTGGGTGGGCCTGCGGGCACCCCAGAAGCTGCTGGAGGCCCCGGGTGGGAAGGTATCCCTCCCTGGGCCTGGGGCCCTTCTGCCCCCACTCCCTCCACCACAGCCCCCGGAGGCCTTGGGGTTGTGGTAGGAGGAAGGGGTAACGGGCAGGGCCTGGGGAAGCCAGGGGCTGGGCCAGCCAATGGGGATGCCTCTCTGGGGCCAGCTGACCTCCTGTCCTTCCTCTGTGTCCCCAGCAGCCACCATGGAGGTGATGAACCTGATTGAACAGCCCATCAAGGTGACCGAGTGGCAGCAGACGTACACCTACGACTCGGGCATCCACTCGGGCGCCAACACCGGCGTGCCCTCCGTCAGCAGCAAGGGCATCATGGAGGACGAGGAGGCCTGCGGGCGCCAGTACACGGTCAAGAAGACCACGACCTACACCCAGGGGGCGCCGCAGTGCCAAGGTTGGGGACTATCCATGGGAATCCCTCCTCCCGCGGAGAACCGGGCTGGGCCCTGGAGGGGGGTCAGGGCAGCGGGAGGCCGAGTTCAGGAGCCCCTGGTCTGAGGGGGAGGCACAGGCCCCCATCTGGGAAGAAGCAGATTCTTCTTCGTGAACCTCTAGAATGGAGGGGAGGCACAGACCCTGCCAGTCAGTCTGAAGGACCTTGCCTTCTGTGCAGTTACGGCATGATGAAGAGGCGTCACTATGCCCTTTGGGACCCGGGGACTGTGGGAATCAGAGTCCTGTTGTTCTAGGACCTTCAGGTTCGATGGGGAGGCAGGTTTCCAGCCCCCAGTCTGACAGAGGAGGTGCCGTTCTCAGCCTGAGGGCTCCTGGTGGGGGCGGGAGGGGCCGGGCTGGCATGTGGAAGGCGCACATGGAGGTGGGCCAAGGTCAGGTGGTGAAGTAACCAGCCTGCTTAGGGCTGGGGATGCCCCGCCAGCATTCGGGCGGGAAGGCCGTGTCCACGTCTCCTCCCTGATTAATTGGAGGGTGGAAGCGGCCTCCTCTCCCCGGGGCGACAGGACCCTGGCCAGGACCATGGACTCCCAGGTCCACCCAGCAGGTGGAATCTGGGGTCGGAGCCCAGAACCCGCCTCCTGCTCTCCGAAACCCTCATTCCTGACTTCCTCCCCGGGTGTCTCCGGCCTCTGTGCCTCGATTGCCTGTCTGTGTAATGGGAGCGTGGCCTCCGGTGGCGAGGATGAGGGTGTAATTAGAATCATGAGATTTCAGGGTTGAGGAGAACCAGGCTGGCTCATCCGACCTTCACCTGGTTGTTAAGGGCGGGACGCAGAGCTGAGGTTGGGGCTCTGGAGTCACATTGTCTGAGTGCAGGTCCCTGCTTGGGTCTCATCATCTCTGGGCCTCAGTGTTTCCATCTGTAAAGCGGGAATAATAATAGTATTTATCTTGGCCCTGGTTGGTTAGAGCATTGTTGTCCTGATACACTGAGGTTGTGGGTTCCCTATCCGGTCAGGGCACATGCAAGGATCAACCAGTGAATGCATCAGTAAGTGGAATAAGAAATGGACCTCTCTCTCTCTCTGAAATCAATAAATACAAATTTTAAAAAAATATATCAGTATCAAATCTTATTAACTATATTAAAATATTTTTTTAAAAAATAGTACTTACCTTGTAGGGTTGTACGATTGAGGAAATACAAGAAAAATGCTTAATTCCCTGCCAGGTACCTAATAAACACTCAAAAAAAAAATGTCAGCTATTCCTATTAATAATAATAAGAAGAAGAATCACTAACATTTCTGTAGTGAGATGTGCGTCATTAGGACAATGCTCTAACCAACCAGGGTCAAGACAAATACTATTATATTATTATTTCCACTTTACAGATGTGCCTCACACACGAATCCTTCCTTTTATTCACAGCTCTGATCTCATTTAGTTCTAAGAATTCCCTGTGGTGGACAGGACAGGTGGGGACCCGTTTTACAGATGCTGTGACTGGGGCGGTGGTGCCCTCTCCCGGGTGCTGGAGGGAAGCCAGGGAAAGGAAGACCTACTCTTGCACAAACTGGTTAGAGGCGGAACCGTCAGTGGTGTGCTGGGCCTTTGCGGGCTAGGAGGCAGCCCAGAGAACACAGTCACCGGGCTGTGTGCACAGCCTGCCCTGCTCCCCGCTCCCCGGCCAGCCGGCCGCCTGCGGCTCAGCCCTGCCCTTTGGTCCCCAGGTGACCTGGAGTACCAGATGTCCACCACGGCCCGAGCCAAGCGGGTGCGGGAGGCCATGTGCCCCGGCATGACGGGAGAGGACAGCTCGCTGCTGCTGGCCACCCAGGTGGAGGGGCAGACCACCAACCTGCAGCGGCTGGCCGAGCCGTCCCAGCTGCTCAAGTCGGCCATCGTGCATCTCATCAACTACCAGGACGACGCGGAGCTGGCCACGCGGGCCCTGCCTGAGCTCACCAAGCTTCTCAACGACGAGGATCCGGTCCGTGAGGGGCCTGGCTGGGGGGAGGGCGGGAGAGGTCGGGGGTCCACAGGGGAGGGCTGGCATAGAGGGCGGTCTTAGACCTGGAGCCCCGTCGGTAGGGAAGAGTCTGACCGGGGTCCCGCTGAGCGTTGTGAATGGGTCTTTGGTGACCACGTTTTCACAGGGGCAGCTGGACCTGGCCCATGTGCTCACGTCTGCCCTCCCCTCCCCGCTCCCCAGGTGGTGGTGACGAAGGCGGCCATGATCGTGAACCAGCTGTCGAAGAAGGAGGCTTCGAGGCGGGCGCTGATGGGCTCGCCCCAGCTGGTGGCGGCCGTGGTGCGCACCATGCAGAACACCAGCGACCTGGACACGGCCCGCTGCACCACCAGCATCCTGCACAACCTCTCCCACCACCGCGAGGGGCTGCTCGCCATCTTCAAGTCCGGGGGCATCCCCGCCCTGGTCCGCATGCTCAGGTAGCCAGCCACCCCTGCTCCCTGGAGGGCCTGGGGCCTCCCGCCCTTGGCCTTGTCCCTCCCTTTCCCCCGGGGCTTCCATACAGCGTTGACTGAGCACCTACTATGTGCAGGGGCAGGACCCCGCCCAGTCTCGGTGCTTAGCTGCTCCTATAAGAGTCTCATGCTCTTCCGACTGAGCTAGCTGGGCACTTCTTAGCTGCTCATGTAATGAGGCTGCAGTGTAGCCCAGGGCAGAGGTGTGTCTGAGACGGCCCAGACCTCCCGGAGCTGCTGCCGGTGAAGGGAAGAGCATCCAAGGGAGGGACCAGCACGCTCCCTGTGTCTTTTGGGCCTTGCAGTGCTGATGGGCCCCTCCCCTCAGCTCAGGGCCAGGCTGTGAGTTCCTTGAGGGTAGATGTTGACCCTATTCCCTTCTGAGCCCCTTCCAGAAGGCATGTGGCCCTCTATGGGGTAGTTACTCTATATGGTAGGGGCAGGTAATGGACTACTCCCTGCTCAGCCCGGGCTGGGGGCCTAGGAGCCGGAGGTGACCAGGGCGCAGCGGGGAGGGGAGAGGTGCTGTGTGCACAAAAGTGGGCGGGGCAGAGGGGACGATGAGGCTTTAGCAGAGGGCTGTTTCCATGGGGGTGTGGGTGCTGGGGAGGGCTTCCTGGGGGAGGCGGCCTGTATTCAGGCCAGGCCCCCCGGACCCGACTCACCCTGAGCCCCCGCCCGCCACCCCAGCTCGCCCGTGGAGTCGGTGCTGTTCTACGCCATCACCACACTGCACAACCTGCTGCTCTACCAGGAGGGCGCCAAGATGGCGGTGCGCCTGGCCGACGGGCTGCAGAAGATGGTGCCTCTGCTCAATAAGAACAACCCCAAGTTCCTGGCCATCACCACCGACTGCCTGCAGCTGCTGGCCTACGGCAACCAGGAGAGCAAGGTGGGCCCCTCCCCCCGCCACGGCCCGCGGCCCCCTTCCGGCCCCGTCTGTCCAGCTGCAGCCCCGGACCGACGCCTCCCGGCCGTCTGTAGGTTAAATAGACATGTATGAGCAGCCATGCATGTTTCATCATAGGTCTTATTTTGAGTGTAAGGAAAAGAAAAACATTCATTATCCTCACACAGCCGGTGTTATCTCGATGTGCTTCCTCCAGGGCTGTCCTGTGGGTATATTTGTACGTAGCTGGAGTCATAGCAGATGTCTACGCATCTGTGCATCTGTCCTCCAAAATTATCCTCTAGAATGGTAAACAGCATTGCAGTAAGTGGAGGCTCCAGACTTGATTCTGAGGAAGGGCATCTGAATTATTCCTGATTTTCCACTTTTTTGTTTTTGTTTTGTTGTTGTTGTTATTGATTTCAGGCAGGAAGGGAGAGGGAAAGAGAGATAGAAACATCAATGGTGAGAGAGAGTCACTGATTGGCTGCCTCTCGCGCGCCCCACACTCGGGGGTCCAACCTGCAATCAGGGCACATGCCGTGGTTGGGAATTAAACCATGACCTCCTGGTTTATAGGTCAACGCTCAACCACTGAGCTACACCAGCCGGGCTGATTTTCCACCTTTGTGAACAATGCTGTCATGAACATCTTCAGGCACACAGCTTTCCCCAAAGAATGGAAGGTTTTTCATCATCAGGGCCAAGGGGTTTTAACATTCCTAGGCTTTTATCCTGATTGCCAGGTTGCTTTCCAAAATGATTGTACCTTACCATGCCGTCAGCGGTGATGTTTTTTAGCACAGTTTCACCTCATCCTTGTCAGCATTGTGGATTACCCTTTTTCCACGATTTTGGCTTATTGGATAGTCACACCGTTGATTCAGGTTTTATCTGAAGCTCAGTAATGGCAGCTCCGTGAGCCCCCTTCCCCTCCCTGTCCGTTGTCATGGTCCCCATCTGTCTCACACTCCTTCTCCCCTGCTCCCCACAGCTCATCATCTTGGCCAATGGGGGACCCCAGGCCCTGGTGCAGATCATGCGCAACTACAGCTACGAGAAGCTCCTGTGGACCACCAGCCGCGTGCTCAAGGTGCTGTCCGTGTGTCCCAACAACAAGCCTGCCATCGTGGAGGCTGGTGAGTGCGGGGCGGGGGCGGCCGTGTGGTCGAGGGCCAGGTGGAGCCCTGTCTAGCGAGAGGCCAGGCTCAGCCAACTGTGCTCCCCTGTGGCTGATGTCACCCCTGTTTCTCCCTCTCCCCCAGGCGGGATGCAGGCTCTGGGCAAACACCTGACCAGCAACAGCCCCCGCCTCGTGCAGAACTGCCTCTGGACCCTGCGCAACCTCTCAGACGTGGCCACCAAGCAGGTGAGGGAAACGTCCGGGCCTGGGTTCGCCTCAGCAGCCCCCTTGTCCTCCTGTCTCACCACGTCTAGCCTCCTGTCCAGGAGTGTGACCTCGGGAGCCGGCGGGGGGAGGCCTCTACATCTTGCAGTGCTGTGGCCGAGGCTGGAGGACCCTGACCCTCATCCCTTTAGCTTAAGGACCTAGTCCCCCTTAAGAATTCTGGAAGGGGAATCGATAGCGGGGGGCTGATTTTTCTAAGCTGGGTTTCCGGGGGAAGAGGGGGATCAGGGTCACAGTCTGACCTAGGCCCCAAGGCGGGGAGCAGCAGGTGTCAACAAACAGCTTGAGGGCCCAGTGGCTAAAAACACAACTTAAGAAAAACTAGTTTCAGGACAAGCCTCCCGGCCCCTCCTTCCAGCCTGACTCTCCTCAGAGCCCGCCAGCAGGTGCTCAGTGCGCCGCCGTGTGCGGGACTGCCGGACATGGTCTTGCTCACCCTTTTAACTTGAGGTGGAGTGCGGGACGGGTTGGTTAGATGAAGAAACAGGCTCAGGAAGTCAGGTAGGGCCCTCGGTCCCAGCTGAGAAGTGGCGGTGCTGGCAGGTGAGCCCAGGGTTGTCTGTCCCCAGAGCCTGGGTCTTCCTGGGCCACCACAGGCCCACGGGGCACCCCTGGGAGAGAGAGGTTGCTGGGTTAGGGGAGTTTCCTGAGAGCAGATTTGGCCTGGGGATCGCTGAGGGAGCAGCGTGAAGGCCCAGAAAGGTAGAAGCATGTAAAAATGGGCCAGCTGGCCACTGAGGCAGGGACCCCAATTTCCTCCTGACCTGGGGCCTCCTTCAGCCTGGGTGGGGCTCTGCCGGGGCAGAGGATGCAGAGAAGGAGCAGGGCGGCTGGAGGAAGGAAGTGGAGCTGAGACACAGGCCGGGGCTCAGATCTGGCCACTAGCCGAGCTCCGTGGACAAGCCACTTACCTTCCCTGAGCCTCAGTGCCCCGCAGGAGAGCTCTGCCCTCACAGGCGTGCGCAGGGTCACAGGGTGAGGGCTCCCTGGCACACCGGCAGGGCCCATAGCGATCAGCCATCAGGCCATGGCGCTCCCCTGGGCATGCCTGGGAGCGGCTGGGAGTCTCCAGCACTCATCACTGCCTCTCTGACCCCGACCCCGACCCCGACCCAGGAGGGCCTGGAGAGCGTGCTGAAGGTCCTGGTGAACCAGCTGAGCGTGGACGACGTCAACGTGCTCACCTGTGCCACGGGCACGCTGTCCAACCTGACCTGCAACAACAGCAAGAACAAGACGCTGGTGACGCAGAACAGCGGCGTGGAGGCGCTCATCCACGCCATCCTGCGCGCCGGCGACAAGGACGACATCACGGAGCCCGCGGTCTGTGCCCTGCGCCACCTCACCAGCCGCCACCCGGAGGCCGAGATGGCCCAGAACTCCGTGCGCCTCAACTACGGCATCCCGGCCATCGTCAAGCTGCTCAACCAGCCCAACCAGTGGCCCCTGGTCAAGGTACCGCCACCACTGCCGCGGAGGGGGCCAGGCCAGGGAAGGAGCTCTGTATGAGGACGAGGTGCTGTATCGGTACAGGCAAAGCTGCTGTAACAGAGAGGCCCTCAATAAGCAGAAATTCTTTCCCCATGGGATGGTTTAGTTTGAGACCCAGAATCTTTCTCTCTTGTTGCTCAGCCATCCCCAAAGACAGTGCTTCAGAGTCTTCCTAGTCACATGACCACCTTGGGCTGTCTCATTAAACTGTAGGTTCTGACTCGGTAGGCCTCGAGGGGAGGGGAGCTTCTGCATTTTCTAACAAGCTCCTGGGTGTTGCTGCTCGTCCATGGAGCCCCCTTCTTACCCTAGAGGGTCTCACACCAATGGTTGGGCGTTATCATCCCCACAGGGGCGTTCAGGCCCTCAATAAGAGAAATTGTTAGAAAATGCAGTGGGAGGAGAGCGGTGAGCAGGCTGTCGGACCTGCCAGTTTAGCCCACATCCTAGAATTTGATCAGTTGGCTGCATCCAAGTGCAAGGAGGCTGGCGATGTGTCATGTGTCAGGGGGCCGGTGTCTGCTAAAGCTCGGGAGTGATGCTAACAGGGACAGAGCGGATTCTGGAGGACGCCTGGTATCAGCCACAGGGAGTCCAGGGTGTGAAGGTGGGGCCTTCTCAGGAGGCCAGTTGCCATTGGCTAAATTTTAGTTTAACAGCACAAGTAAGAATGACTCTAAGTGATTATGTACATTTCTTAAAGGTTCATAATTCCCGGCTGGTGTTGCTCAGTGGTTGAGTGCTGACCCATGAACCAAGAGGGTCGCTGGTTTGATTCCCAGTTGGAGGGGGTGGGGAGCAGAGGCATGTTAAGAGAAGGAATAAGGGTGAGGGTCAAGGCATGGGGGCTGGCGGAATGCTCTGGAATGGGGTATCATTTTATTTTTCTTTTTTAACGTATATTTTTTCTGATTTCAGAGAGGAAAGGAGAGGGGCAGAGAGCTAGAAACATCAATAATGAGAGAGAATCATTGATTGGCTGCCTCCTGCACACCCCACACTGGGGATTGAGCCCGCAACCTGGGCATGTGCCCTGACTGGGAATCGAACCATGACCTCCTGGTTCACAATTTGACAATCAGCCCCTGAGCCACACGGCCGGGCTGGGGTGTTATTTTAGCAGGGGCTGTTAGAGTTAGACGTTAGACAGGTGAGAACCCACAGATCCTATGGAATAAGAGACATGCGCTGGGGTGGTCTCCTTCTTGGGAGACCTCCCAGCACACCCATGTCCGCCAGGGCCCAGAGAGAGGATAGGGGAGGAGGAGATGAGCTGGGAAACTGGGGTCCTCCAGATACACAGAAGTGACCCTGATTGTTGACCCCTTTCTTGCCAGGCCACCATCGGCCTGATCAGGAACCTGGCCCTGTGCCCAGCCAACCACGCCCCACTGCAGGAGGCAGCCGTCATCCCCCGCCTCGTCCAGCTGCTGGTCAAGGCCCATCAGGACGCCCAGCGCCACGTGGCTGCGGGCACCCAGCAGCCCTACACGGTGAGCGAGCTGGCGGTGCCCGGGCCGCCCGCCTGGGGGTCAGGCCGTCCTCAGAGCATGCGTGTGCACGTGAGCATGTGTGTGCATCTGAGCATGCGTGTGCACGTGAGCGTATGCTGGGGAGGCGGGTGGCAGCGGGTGCCCCTCCAGGGACCAGTGAGGCCTGTCAGTGTTGGGGGGCGTGAGGCCACATCCTAGCAACCCCTGTGGCCATGCCCCAATGTCTCCTCTCTCTCTCTCTCTCTCTCTCTCTCTCTCTCTCTCTCTCTCTCTCGTGCAGGACGGCGTGAGGATGGAGGAGATCGTGGAGGGCTGCACCGGGGCCCTGCACATCCTCGCCCGGGACCCCATGAACCGCATGGAGATCTTCCGGCTCAACACCATCCCGCTGTTCGTGCAGGTGAGTCTGGGCAGGGGGCGGGAGAGGTCCCCAAGCCCCTGCTCCTCCCACTGCTGACCCGGAGGCGGGCAGCGCTGGGTCCAGGGGCCGGGGTGTGTGTGTGTGTGTGTGTGTGTGTGTGTGTGTGTTTGTGGTGGTGGTTTTGCTTTGCAGCATTCTCTTTCTCTCTTGAGTTTCCACGTGAACTCAGGCAGTTTTAGGGAAAGTCTGTGGATCACACAGGAAACGCTTTATGCTCCGTCAGATGAAGAAAGTAGGCTCTAGGGGCGACTAGAATAAAACCCTGGGGCGATACGCCGGTGTCCCCCCAGAGGCTGTCTGGGTGGCTGGCTTTCTTTCCCGCTTCTTCGTGCGTTTCTTAGAATGCCCACACTTTCTCTGTGAGCGTGGGGTGACTCCACAGAGGGGGGCGGAGAGCACCTGCGGGTGCTGCCCGGCCTCACCCCGCCCTGCGCCCCGCCCAGCTCCTGTACTCGTCCGTGGAGAACATCCAGCGCGTGGCGGCCGGCGTGCTGTGCGAGCTGGCCCAGGACAAGGAGGCCGCCGACGCCATCGACGCCGAGGGCGCCTCCGCCCCGCTCATGGAGCTGCTGCACTCCCGCAACGAGGGCACCGGTGAGGGGGCGGGCGCGGAGGGGCAACGAGGGCACCGGTGAGGGGGAGGGGCGGAGGGGCAACGAGGGCACCGGTGAGGGGGGAGGGCGGAGGGGCAACGAGGGCACCGGTGAGGGGGAGGGGCGGAGGGGCAACGAGGGCACCGGTGAGCGGGGAGGGGCGGAGGGGCAACAAGGGCACCGGTGAGGGGGAGGGGCGGAGGGGCAACGAGGGCACCGGTGAGGGGGAGGGGCGGAGGGGCAACGAGGGCACCGGTGAGGGGGAGGGGCGGAGGGGCAACGAGGGCACCGGTGAGGGGGAGGGGCGGAGGGGCAACGAGGGCACCGGTGAGGGGGAGGGCGCGGAGGGGCAACAAGGGCACCGGTGAGGGGGCGGGCGCGGAGGGGGCAGTGAGGGCACCGAGGGGGCAACGAGGGCACCGGTGAGCGGGGAGGGGCGGAGGGGCAACAAGGGCACCGGTGAGGGGGGAGGGCGCGGAGGGGCAATGAGGGCACCGGTGAGCGGGGAGGGGCGGAGGGGCAACGAGGGCACCGGTGAGGGGGGAGGGCGCGGAGGGGCAACAAGGGCACCGGTGAGGGGGAGGGGCGGAGGGGCAATGAGGGCACCGGTGAGCGGGGAGGGGCGGAGGGGCCGGGCCTGAGCCCCGGCGGGGGCGGAGGAGGGCTTGACCGGCCTTTCCCCTCCCTCAGCCACCTACGCCGCGGCCGTCCTGTTCCGCATCTCCGAGGACAAGAACCCCGACTACCGCAAGCGCGTGTCCGTGGAGCTCACCAACTCCCTCTTCAAGCACGACCCCGCCGCCTGGGAGGCGGTGAGTGCCCGCCGGCGGCGCTGAGGCCGGACAGGGGCCGCCCCGGGGACAGCACTGGATGGGGCTCCCGCCGTCTGGCTGCTTCATGGGTTCTTTAAAAAAAAATAAAAAATATTTTATTGATTTTTTACAGAGAGGAAGAGATATAGAGAGTTAGAAACATCCATGAGAGAGAATCATCGATCAGCTGCCTCTTGCACGCCCCCTACTGGGGATATGCCCGCAACCAAGGTACATGCCCTTGACCGGAATTGAACCCGGGACCCTTGAGTCCGCAGGCCGATGCTCTATCCACTGAGCGACACCGGTTTCGGCATAGGTTCTTATTTTATAGTTGAGTCATGGGTGACGCTTCTCAGGAGATGGAAAGCGTAGGTTGAACCATCTATGGATGTTTTTTTTAAAGATTTTTTTAATAGATTTTTAGAGAGAGAGGAAGGCAGAGAGAGGGAGGGAGGGAGGGAGGGAGGGAGGGAGAGAGAGAGAGAGAGAGAGAGAGAGAGAGAGAGAGAGAGAAAGCACTGATGTGAGAGCAGCTCATCCTCAGTTGCCTCCTGCATGTGCCCCGACCGGAAATCACACTGGCAACCCCTGGGTGCCCAGGACCGCGCCCACCCTGAGCCACGCCGGCCAGGCCTCAAAGGGCGATGTGATTTTGTCCGAGCTGATGCACCATGCGGAGTGCCTTTTCCAGCCTGCACAGCGGTTCTCCGGAGGCTCCTGGCTGCCCTGATCCTGGCTGGGGCTGCTCCCGGCACCTGGCCTCCATCCTCCCCCTCCGTTCCCCTCCGAGGGCTGTCCTTGTCCTGTGGGTGCCCCGAGCATGAACGGGGACCTCCCGCCCCTGCGGAGGTGCCTGAGGCAGAGGAGCTTCCCTCTGGTGACCTCCCTCTTCCTCCGGCCCCTTTATGGCAGCGTCTCTAGCTGCCCTCCCCCCTCCCTCACTGCCTCTCTGTCCCCCTCCTCAGGCCCAGAGCATGATCCCCATCAACGAGCCCTATGCGGATGGTAAGTGTGTGCAGGGTGCTGGGGCCTGGAGGGCGGGGAGGGGCCGGGGAGTGAGGGAGGGAGAGGCACTCTGTCTGCGGGACCGGGGCAGCTGCTGTGTGGCCTCCACACGCCCTCCTGTCCGGGTCTCTGACGTGGGCGTTAGGGAGGCGGGCCAGGCCCTGGGGGGGGGGGGGTGAGGGGGGGCTGAGGGCTCCCCCACAGGGTGGCCCGCAGACCCCGGACAGAGCCCCCTTCTCCTCCCCAGACATGGACCCCACCTACCGCCCCATGTACTCGAGTGACATGCCCCTGGACCCCCTGGAGATGCACATGGACATGGAGGGGGACTACCCCATCGACACCTACAGCGAGGGCCTGCGGCCCCCCTACCCCACCGCCGACCACATGCTGGCCTAGCCGCCGCGCCCGGTATGGCGCCTCCCCTCCGTCCTCTCTCTCCTGGGCCCGCTCCCGTTCCTATGGAAACCCTGGCTCCTTTTGGGGGGAACCCTTTTGCTATGGAGCTCCCCCAGGGAAACCTGCCTCCGGCTCTCTCTCGCTGGGTGGGGCGTCCGGCCCCTCCTGTGGGTGGTGGTGGTGGTGGGGGGTGATGCGAGCTTCGGGGGACACGGCCCTGCCCTGAGCTCTGTGCCTGCCCACCCCCAGGCGGCTCCTCATCGGAGAGGCTCTGCGCGGACGACGGGGCGAGACAGCCAAGTGCCTGAGCCCGGGGGACCGGGGCCCTGACTTCCTGCCGAACCCCGCGCCTCCGTAGGGTCTTTCTTGGGATGATGATCTGCTCCTGCTTTTCCGGGCTGTGGGTCCACGGCCCCCGGCCCCGCCCCACCCCGTGGCCCTGGCACTAAAGCTTTAGACTCTGTTCCTCCAGCGGCCCCCCTCCCTGCGCTGGCTGCCCGCCCGCCTCCAGCCGCCTGGGCCCGCCGGGCTCTGGTTCCCTCTCTGGGCCCGATCTTCTCATTGTGCCCCGCCCACCGGCTGTCCTGAGCCCCCGGGGTCCCGGAGACCCGGGTGCGAGGCCTGAGGCCCCAGGATCCAAAGCTTCTCCTGACAAGTTCAGGGGCCGTCCGGGAAGACGTGGAGCGTGAGTCCCCACTCCAGACCCCTGCCCGCTCCCCTCCCCGGACGCCCCGGGGCCTGGGCCCCCACCCGGGAGCCCTGGGGACGGCTCCTCACCCCGGCCCGCCCACACGCCGCCCTGGCTGACCCCAGAAGTGCTCTTGGCTGACCCCTCTGGTGTGCGGTGAGGGGCTTTCTCTTCCCCTTCCTGTTCCGCCTCCCCCGCCCCTCCTGCCCGCGGGTGTGGAGGCCGGGGAGGCCCCTGGGAGTGTTATTGTTATCGCTTGACGTTTTTGGTTACTGGTTTTTTGTATAGACCAAAGCAATGGAAATAAAACTAACACACGGATCCCGCGGACGCCGTTCGGGGGGCCTGGGACGGGGAGACGGGACTCTCTCGGCAGCCTCCTGGCCATCCTGTTTGTGGGCAAGACACGGAGGGAGGGCGGTCAGGGAGAAAGGAATGTTTCAAGAGGCAGAGTCCATTGAATGCAACACAAACTGCTACCTCTCCAACCGGAACCTGGGGGCCTGAGAGGGGCTGAGCGATGGCCTCGGGGACACCAGGCCTTCCTCCTCTCTCCAGGGGCCTCCTCGCCGGTCTCTCGGCCTCAGCCCCGCCCTGTCTGGCCTGAGTGTACCTTTGGTGATTTCTCCTGGGCCCCTACGGCGTGGAGTCCGGGCCCCTCTGTGGTCTGCGGTGGGCCCACCCAGCCCCTGCCTCCTCCCCTGGCCCCTCAGCCAGCATCCTGCACCGTTTCTTGCCTCTGATCTGGGTCCATGCTGTTCCCTCCGCCCGGGATGCCTCCCTGCTCACCCATTGGAATCCAACTCCGCCCACTCCAGGGTCACCTCCCCTGAGCCTCCCTGCCCCCTCTGCTCCAGGAGGCCCCGGGCGGGCGTGGCTGTCCTTTCACTCCTCACACTGGTGTGACTGTCAGCTTCTGTGACAGTCCCCCTCCACGTCCCACATTCTCCTTCCTGCGGATGGGGTGGGCCTGTCCTGGAGAAGGCTGATGGGGGTGTTGGGCCCAGGTTTCCAAGTTGCCAGGGTTCAGGGTGTGTGTGTGTGTGTGTGTGTGTGTGTGTGTGTCTGGGGGAGCTGAGGCTCTGCCTGGCCTTACAGTCAGTGTGGACACTCAGCCTGGACCCTGGGTCCCACCCACACCAGCTCCTCTTCCCACACTGAGTTGCAGGGCTCAGCAGAGTGGCTATCACCGCAGTTGTTTGGGGTTCTGGCTTTCTGAAAGGCGGGTGACTGCTGCTAAAAAAGGGGAGAGGCCTGGCGGGCGTGGCTCAGAGGTTGAGTGTTGACTTATGAACCAGGAGGTCACGGTTCGATTCCTAGTCAGGTCACATGTCTGGATTGTGGTCTCGATCCCCAGTGTGGGGCGTGCAGGAGGCAGACCCTCAATGATGCTTTCTCATCATTGATATTTCTATCTCTCCTCCCTTACTCTCTAAAGTCAATTTTTTTAAAAAATACTTTTTTAAAAAAGAGGGGAGAAAAATTGGACAAGTGAGCCCCCAGACAAGAATCCAGCACAACTGGAGGCGTCTCTGAGACCCAGACCCTTAAGTGAAGACAGGCAAAGGCACTGTTTATTTACTTATTTACGGACTAACTGGTAGGCATTGAACTGAGAATAGAGATCCGCTCATCAGCATGAAAAGATCAACACCCAAAACAAACAAAACAAAAACAAAAAAAAAGCCAACTCAAAGTATATGTTTGCAAACTCAATGGTGGTTACTCTGGGTAGCCACAGAAACACAGGTGTGGTTTATAATCTTTTTGTTTATCTACGTTTAAGGACTATTACCTTGTCACACGCAAATGTTTGAAAAGAGCTACAAGAACTTTGTATTGGGAAATGTGCAAACATACCTACAAATAGAGAGAACAGAATTCCTGTGGGCCCGTCACCCAGCGTCCATAGTTCCTAACCTCCTCTTCCTGTTTTGTCTGCTCTTCTCATTTTGCTCAGTCTGTTGAAGCAAAGTTGGACCTTGTGCCCTGTCAGCCCTAAATGCTTCCTGCACGTCTCTACCCTGGGGTCTTGAGCCATGTTTGTGCCGCAGGCACCTTCGGCAGTCTGGGGAAGTCTGTGAGCCCCTTCTTGGAATAATGTTTGTAAATGCCTAAGATGAAACACATAAGGTTGTAAAGGAAATCTATCGTATATATAGTATAAACTGAAATATAGTGAATTTTGCCTTTAAAAATTTATTTTAGAGAAAGTGAGAGGTAGAGAGAAACATTGATGGGAGAGAGAAATATTGATCAGCTGCCTTCTGTACTAACCCCCGCCCCCCCCCGCCCCCCCCACTGGGGATAGAGCCCACAACAGGGCATGTGTCCCTATGGGAATCAAACCAGCGACCGTCTGGTGCATGGGATGGTGCTCAACCAACAGCCACACCAGCCAGAGCTGGTTGAAATATTTTAAAATGTGTGATATAGTAATGTATGAGTGTCCTTAATATAGTCTATAATAATAAAAGCATAAATGCTAATTAGACTGGACATCCAGACAACCTTCCAGACGAAAGATGAGGCTGCCAGGGAAGCCCGGGTGCCAGGTGCCTGCTGGCAGCCGGAGGGAAGCCCGGGTGCAGAGAGAAGCCGATGACAGCAGCTGGCGGAGGGAAGGCCTACTCTTGCACGAATTTCGTGCACCGGACCTCTAGTGAATTTTAAGCTCTAACAGCAGGCCTGTAACTATTGTTCTATGGAAGGAAACGAGGACAGCCAGCCCCAGGTGGGACAGGGTGCAGATTCCCGAGCCCCTTCCCTGATCTGGGAGGCAGTGTGGGACAGTGGACAGCACACCGGCTCTTGGTCAGACAAACTGTGGCTACTTCGTGGTTGTGTGGCCTTGGATAAGTTACTTGACCTCTCTGAGCCTATTATTACTCATTGATACAATCCTTCCAGCGACGATACAATAAAATAACACGTACAAAGCGTGGACTTAGTCTGGGCTTCGTGAATGTGTGTTTCTCCCTCCCTCCCTGCCCTCCAACCCCATGAATCACCCTGGGAAAGGCTCGGAGTCTGGACATGACCCCAGCGATCAGAGAAAGCTACTGACCGGGGACAGAAGTCAGAGGCTGAGGGGCTCTTCAGTCTTCTAGCTCAGAAGAATCAAACCCAAGCCCCTTCGGTGGGCAGGCCGATGCTCTAACCACCGGGGAACACCAGCCAGGGCAGGAGCAGTCTCGAGGCAGAGGAGTGAAGCGCAGAAGACCCACCGGTGCCCTGGGAGGCGGGCGTGTCTGTCAGGGTCCCAAGGAGAACGCTCAGGTGGCGGCGTGAGAAACGAGGTCCCCGAGGGGCCGCCCGTGCACACGCGGGGAGACCCGGGAAGGTTACAGTTCAGGGTAGGACCTCGGAGTCAGGCCCCTGCCACGACCACCGTCACTTAGGAGCTGTGTTTCCTTGGATACCAGTAAGGGACTCACTCTTTCTGAGGGTCCGCTTCCCTGCCTGCAGCGGCAGAGGAGGCAGAGGGTACGGGGTCAGGGATTGGCTGCAGGGTTTAGTAGGGTGAGGCGCAGCGCCCGTTTCATTCATTGAAGCCAGCCGATTAAATAACCGAATATTTGCGTCATGAGTGAGTTATGAAGGAATAAATGACTCCATAAGCAGTGTGAGGGTGGCAGTCAGCGCAGTAACCCACCTAAACCAGTGGTCGGCAAATTCATTAGTCAACAGAGCCAAATGTCAACAGGACAATGACTGAATTTTTTTTTTTTTTTGCTTCCCATTTTTTTAATTTTATTGATTATGGTATCACATAATTGTCCTCATCCCCCCCCAATCCCATCCCAAACCCCTTCCTACATATGCCCTCACCCCCTCCGCTGTCCATGGCCACTGGCCAGGTCCATATGCATGCACACAAGTCCTTTGGTTGGTCTCTTCTCCTATACCCCCACCCTCCCCTACTTTTGAGAGCCACATTTATTAAACGTAAACGTCTTCTAATGCCACTCGCCCAGGCCATGGTACTTTGTAGAAGAGCCACACTCAAGGGGCCAAAGAGCCGCATGTGGCTCGCGAGCCGCCGTTTGCCGACCACGGCACCTGTAGGTCTGAGAAGGAGCCGGCAGCTGAGTGGATGAACGAACTGTTGACCTTACTGAGGTTATCAAAATAGATGGCGTCTTTCCTAATGAGGTCAGTTCCTGCGCTGGGGAGGGCCTGGACAAATGTCCTCAACAACCCCCTCTAATTCTTAAGTCCCGTGAGAACAGGCACGGTCAGATGGTCCAATTGTACGAGTCAGGAAGTTTCTCTTCCTCCGGGGCAGCGAGAAAGGTCAAGGGACTGGAGTCACGAAGCCGTGGCTGGAAAAAGGAATGAACAGGCCTTCTGGCATCCGCCCAAGTGCTCCCAAAGTAACACACCCAAGAACTGGAGGCGTCTTCCGGTTTTGGATTATGGTCTTGGACAATACTGGGTCTTCTAGTCCTGCCCTGGACCTTTGGCCTCTGTGTGAAGAGCAGAAAGGCCTGAGATGCGGACATACGGCTTCCGATGGCGCCATCTCCTGGTCACAGGCGGAAACCGCCGCGGCAGATTCGGGCTCCTGGTTTGTAGTGAGGCGTCAGCCCTCGCCAATCAGGGAAGCGGGGCAGGAAGCAGTCTTGCCCCCCAGATTTTAATCCTGGCCTCCTGGGAGCCCACAGCTTGAAATGCATTCAAATGCAACGATGGGGCAGTTCGCAAAGTTCAGAGCTGGTTTATTCGGAAGCACATATTTCTACCTCGGAGCAGTTGCTCATGCATCTCGGGTGTCCCCTTTGGAAAGGGGGCTGGAATTAGGACCTTTCCTAAAAGTTCTGAGCTGCCAGCACCATCGGACGGGCAAGGCATCTGGTTTTGCTTGGGGGGATTTATGTTTTTTTTTATTTTATGTCTGAACACACTCAGAACTATTTCTGTGACTCTGAAAAAGAGAGGTTGAGAGAGAGGAGGGAGGACCAGATCTGAAACCCTCAGTCTATTTCCTGTGACTGGAGGGCGACCAAGGACACAGACAGAGGAGCCATTCCAGGCCAACCCTGGCGGGTGCATCCTTGGACGGGGTCTGTGAACTGCTTCACAGAGTTGTATCTGAAAACCCCAGCTGGCAGGGTGTTTTTCTGGGATGGAGAGCTAGCAGGGAAGACTTGGTCGTAAGGTACAGGTTGAAGTAATGCAGCATGCCCCCAAGCATGGTTCTTGGGACAATGGCCCCTCCAGCTGCTTGGCCAAAAAGGAAAAAAAAAAAAAAAAAAAAAAATGATGTCTTTACTCAAAAAAGTGAGTGAAATGCTCTGGGTTATATCTGCCTTCTAGGAGATTCACGAGGTACATGAACTTAGGAGGGATCTGAGACACGTGACTGAAGTGAAGGGACATTTTTGTGACAAACTAATGTTGCTTCAATCAACATTTAAAAAAATATTTATTTATTTATTTTTTTTACAGAGGGGAAGGGAGAGGGATAGAGATTTAGAAACACCGATCAGCTGCCTCCTGCACACCTCCTACTGGGGATGTGCCCACAACCAAGGTACCTGCCCTTGACTGGAATTGAACCTGGGACCCTTGAGTCCTCAGGCCGACACTCTATCCACTGAGCCAAACCAGTTAGGGCCCAACAACAAACAGGTGGTGTGATTTGGCCGGTCTCCCGGCACCAGGAGAGCCGAGCCTCAATACCGTTGCCATGGGACCGTGAAAACGGCTTGGTGGCCTGAGAGCAGAGAGGAGAGACTGAGCCAACAGGCCCTGCAGCCGCTGAGGCCCCGGCTACCTCGGCTCAGGCAGCTTCGCCCACAGTAACCATCTGACTCCCAGGAAATGGCAGCGCAGTGTGTCGTTATGGCAACAGCGACAACAAGGTCATCTTCCCCGTAAGCCACGTGGTGGTGCGCCGGCCCAGGAGCTGGCTTCTAACGTGAGTGTTGGAAGGCTCTGTCTCCACTCAACCTCGTGGAATTTTATTATTATTTTTTCTGCAAAACGCTGTATTGCTTCACTTGGTCGGATGCCTGGGTGAGGGCCTCAGGGTGGTTAAAAGAATGGCCAGTAGTTTCGGGGTGAGGCTCAGGTAAAGCCAGACGCCAGGGGGATGCAGAGGGACCCCCAAGGCCTCTGGGCTCCAAAGGCTCCTGGTTGTGCTTGAGGGGGAGCCTTTGGGAGAGACACTGGCTCAGCCCAGCCTGGGGCCGGCCGCCTGCAGGGTGAGGCAGGTGTCGCCCATCCTCTTGATGAGTTCCACCCCCTCACCCCGGAAGTGGTTCTGCAGGAAGTCAGGAGCTGAGGGTCTGCGCGGGTACAACCCAGGGCAGGCAGCTCCCGAAGGGCCTGGGCCAGCTTCTCTCCAGGGCCAGGGCGGCTTCCATGGCGTCCTGAGTTTTGCCCACTCATCTTGGGCGGCTTCAGCGCGTCCTGGAAGAGAATGCAGCCATCGCGCTGGGTTTGCAACTTTAAGATGCTCAGTGCCCTTATGCTTCTTCTCTGCCAACTCGCAGAAGAAGTGGCCCAAGCCTTCCAGAGCCACGCCTTCCCGGCCGAGAGAGGTAGGTGTGGGGGGCCCAGGGGCAGGCTGGCCAGGCGGTTGCCTGCAGCCTCCACCTCGGTGGGTGGAGTGATTCTGACGCATGTGGGAGCTCATGGTCGTCCGGCAATAGGAGTTAAGGTAGAAAACAACAACAGTGTGTTGGCTGGTCCCGGAGGTGGTTCTGCAGGTGGTGGCTGGATAAGACAGGAGAGGGGCGGAGGCTGGCCGAAGGGGCCTTCCTGGGTCTGTTCCGTCCAAACACCAGTGAAGCACCAGACAGATCCCTGCCTGCCAAGGGCACTGCCCCTCGTGGAATTCTTGCTCTATGTATCTATCTCCCTTCCAAAAAACAATCGGACCCTGTATCTCCTCTGAAAATGAGAATGTGTGGACCGGGGGGTTGAAGGGCCTTAAGAGGTATTAACACTTGCTTTAACCGGTTTGGCTCAGTGGCTAGAGCGTCGGCCTGAGGACTCAAGGGTCCCAGGTTCAATAACGGTCAAGGGCATGTACCTTGGTTTCTGGCACATATCCAGTGGGGAGTGTGCAGGAGGCAGCTGATCGATGTTTCTAATTCTCTACACCTCTCCCTTCCTCTCTGTAAAAAAAAAATAAAAAAATCAATAGACTATATTTAAAAACAAAACAAAAACTTAAAAAAAGAGGCGTTAACACATGCTCACACAGCACAAAAAGAACACCATCACACCCTCTTTTTGGATGCCGCTCTAAAAATGTTAAACTCGAAAGGAACTCTGTGTGTGCTTCCTGTACTGAACGTAACTGCTTTTTATTTCTGGGTCACTGTCCTGGGACATTGCGTTTTGTGGTTTGGGGAGGAGGAGCAGGGAGGAGTGTGTACCATGAATTTTAAAAAAAAATATTTTTACTAAGGAAGGGAGAGGGAGAGAGAGACATCAATGATGAGAGGGAATCATTGATGGGCCGCCCTCTACTGGGGATGGAGCTCGCAATCAGGCATGTGGACAATTGCTGGGAAGCAGAATCTCAATGGGTTGGGATAATGCGAGCAAGAATGGCCGTGTTTTTTTTTTTTTTTTTAATCTTGTTTTAGACATTACAATCAAAGGAGGAGACGTAAGTGGGTTACCGAAATTCATCGGTGATAGATGAGGGAGGCAGGAGAAAGCAGAGCGGGAAGGAGGGAACCTCTGGGATTGGATAAAAAAATAAAATGAGGGCTGGAGGGTTGACTATTGAGTGTCCTGAGAGGTCAGATTGCTGTCAGACATGGCCCATGGGCATGAACATGAGCATGGGCATGGCCATGGTAAATTGGTCCTTCCGGATTATAGAAAATGGAAGATAGAAGGGACACCCTTAGAAACTGTGCAGGAGAAGCTGGCGGCACGGGGGCTCCAGGATCCTTGGGGCCGCCATGAAGCTTGGAGATACATGGGTGGCTTTGCAGACAACGCCACCTTTGTTGGTGCAGTGCTAAAAGGATTCAAATGGGGGTTTGCTGCATTTGTGGTCGCTGTAGGGGTTGAATATTTCCTGGAGTCCCAGAATAAAGTTAAGAAGCACCACTGTGAGATAATACCTGGCAGTATCTTAGTGACTTCTTAACTCTGTTATTCATACTCATCTGTGTGTTTGTCCCTTAAATAATACTACTAAGATTTAATAAAGAATACATGTTCCATGGCCTCACTCATTTGTGGATAATAAAGAACATTATAAACTGATGAACCAAAAGATAGATATAGAGACAGCAGCAACAAGCAGGCTGTCAAATTACAGCTGGGAGGGGAGGGAGATCTGGGGGAGATAAGAGATCAACCGAAGGACTTTATGCACGCATATAAGTACAACCAATGGACACAAAACTCTGGGGAGGGAGGGCATGTATGGGAGTGGGGGGACAATGGTAAGATATGTACACAGATAATAATTTAATAAAAAAAAATGATAGACACACGCTTCTTTTACTTAGGAGGTGCAGGATAGTTAGCAGTCAACAACAACATGATAACAATAACAGCGAAGGAATCTATGTTCTCCTTCCTGGCACCCAGGGCTTTTGGCTGTGCCCTGAGGGGTCCAGAAAAAGGGAAGTTACACGTTACCCTGACATTTTCTTTTTTCTTTTTATTGTTTAAAGTATTACATATGTCTCCCTCCACATTGACCTCCCCAGCCACTCCCACCCCCGACAACAAGCCCCCACATCCCCAGTGTCTGTGTCCCTTGGTTATGCTAATATGCCTGACATTGCAATGATATGCAATAGGCTCAGTTAAGGTAAAGACTGACCTTTGTCAGGGAAGGTACCAGCCTAGGACGTGACTTGTCCACCATAACAGCTTTTATTTTTATTTTAAAATATATTTTATTGATTTTTTACAGAGAGGAAGGGAGAGGGTAGAGAGTTAGAAACATGGATGAGAGAGAAACATCCATCAGCTGTCTCCTGCACACTCCCTACTGGGGATGTGCCCGAAACCAAGGTACACGTCCTTGACCGGAATCAAACCTGGGACCCTTCGGTCTTCAGGTCGATGCTCTATCCACTGAGCCAAACCAGCTAGGGTTCAAGTAAATATTAATGATGACATTCATCATATTTATTCCTTCTATTTTATTAAAGTCAGATGGTTTATTCTGTACTTGCTATAGATTCAATGTTTGTGACCCCTCACCCCCATCCCCCCCATTCATTGTTAAATGCTAATGCCTGACATGGTGGTATGGGTAAGCACGTCTCCCAGGGGTGGCTAGGTGATGACGGTGGAGCCCTCAAGAATGGGAGCCGTACCTTTAGGAGAGGGTCCTCAGGGAGCCCCCTCATCCCTTCTGCTCTGAGAGGGCGCACAGCAAGATGACCACCGAGGAGCCTCCCCAGGACAACAGGCCTCTGGCTAAGGGTCTCCTCCATCCCTCTCCGGGAGAGGAGAAGAGGAGACACGAGAAGAAGCGCCTGGCGCAGATCCCGATCCCTACTTCATGGTGTAGGAGGCCCAGGATGCTGTAAATCACCCCCGGCTTCAGCCAGGCACCAGCGGCAGTGTTACGTGTCGGTGGCTCCACCGTCCTGGGTCAGCCATCAGGAGGGAAAGCGAGGCCTCCAGAGAGTGCTCCTTCCGTAGGAAGCAGCACTAAGTGCGCCTCACATCAGGGGAGCTGGAAACCCTCCCAATACCGCATTTGGATTAACCCCCCCCCCAAAAAAAAACCCCCCCAAAAAAACCGGACCATCTATGAACTTGGGCCCTCACCGGATGCTGAAACATTCCCCTTGTTCGTAAGCCACCCATCGGTGGTATCCTGTTATTAGCCACTGAACCGTCTAAGACAGACGTGTTTTAGTAACAGACACAAAAGGTACGGCCCTGAACCAAGGGTCCACAGAGGGTCCGCTCAGCCCACAGGCGCAGCGGCCAGGAGCACACACCTCCCCATGGCCGCCCTGGCCGGCCCTCAGCACGAGAAAGCATTGCTTCCGAGAACTGCCATTCCCATTACATCGGGGCGTGTGTATGTGTGTGTGTGTGTGTGTGTGTGTGTGTGGGGGTACTGTAATAATTTAAATACATTTGTGACTCCCGGGAGTGCAGAAAGCCTGGGAGGCCAAGGCGTGCCTGAGGACGAGCCTTTGTCTGCTACCCATGCGCACTCAGACCTGTTAGGTGACATTACATGGCATCCTCATGGAAACCGGAGAGAATTTCAAACCCCAAATCACTGACATTCTCCTCAGCGGCACAACAGTTCTACACGCGTGCAAGTTAAGGTGGAAGAAATACGGAAACACCCTGGGGTATGGGTTTGCTGGGCTGCCCCAGCGAAGGGCCACCTCATAGCCCTCCCCGCCCCCCAACCAGCGGGAGAGGGCTGCTCCCAGCCTCCGTCCTCGTCTTCTCACAGAAATGAATTTATGCGAGAGACCTTGACGGCGTTGTGAAAAGCCAGTTTGTTAAGGCAATGGAAGCATGCTTACGAGGCACAGACGGCTCTCAGCTGATCTGAAGAGCAGGGTGGGTGGCAGCCTAAGGTGTCACGTACCCTCCTGCCTGGAGGCCTCACGTTTCCTCTGCTGAAGTATACGGTCTCTTGTTACCTGGCTGGGGCCTTCCCAGAATTCAGGAGAAGCTCCTGGCCACGTGAGCTTGCCAAGGCTGGAGACTGCTGGCTTCTCTGCTTAGGGAGTGAAACGGCCCTTTCGCCCCTCTCCTCTCTCCCCCTCCCGTTCTGCATTCTCTCCTTAGGGAGGTTTTGCGTCCTGGCTCTGTGTCCTGGGCTGGGGAAGACAGTGGCTGGCCAGTGACAAGCTGGCTGCAGACTGCCCACACGGTTGTTTTAACTTTCCTGCCTCCGTTTCCCTCTTCCTCCTGCCCTGGAACAGCTCCACAGAAGTTTATCTGCTCACAATTCCGGAGGCTAGAAACCCAGATCGAGGTGCGGGTGGGGTGAGTTTATCCTGAGGCCTGTTTCCTTGACCTGCAGTTCCATCCACGTGGTCTGCTCTCTTCACATGCCCCTATTTAAAAAAAAAAAATATATATATATATATATATATATATATATATATATATATATATATATATATATTAGAGAGGAAAGGAGAGGGAGAGGGAGAGATAGAAACATCAATGATGAGAGAGAATCATTGGTTAGCTGCCTTCTGCACACCCCCTACTGGGGATTGAGCCTGCAACCCAGGCATGTGCCCTTGGCCGGAATCGGCCTGCAGACACTCTATCCATTGAGCCAACCCAGCTAGGACATATGAGGACACCAGTCATAGTACATGAGGACCCCCCCATAATGACCTCATTTTAACTTACCTTTTCAAAGGTTTTATCTCTAAATAGTCAACGCTATGATGTAGGGGGTTTGGACTTCCGCACAGGAATGTGACAGGGGCACCAGCAGGTGATTGGATGGTGTGCCTCATCCAGTCAGTTCAAGGCCTCGTGAACAAGCGTGAGGTCTCCTGGGGATGGAGAAATTTGGCCTCAAGATGGTAACATCGACTTCTTCCAGGAGGTGCAGCCTGTAGATTCTGAACTTGTCAGACCCCGCAACCACAGGAGGCAGCGCCTTAAAATAAATCTCTTAACGGTGTGCCTGTGTACACTGTCAGTTCCGTTTCTCTGGAGAACCCTGGTACTCTGCCGTAGGAACTACTGAAATACCTGTTTGTGTGTGTGTGTTTTGTGTGTGTGTTTTTTGTGTGTTTTATGTATTTTATTTTATTTGTGTGATTTGCTGGGCTGCCATAGCAAATGCTGGGCTGGCTGGGAGGTTTTGTTGTTGCAAAAGGGAGCTAGCTCCATTCACGACATCTCAGAACTGTGAATCAGCCAAGCGCGGGCTGCAGTACTCACACAGAACTCCAGGTGGCGCCCCTGCACTACTCAAAAGAGGCTTCCTTGCTGCAGGCCTCACCTCACAGGCTTTTAAACTCAGATTTCAAGACAACCCAATGACTCAGCAACGCCAAAGGGAAGCATAACATTTGGACAAAGGATACTGCCTCCATGCCCAGAGTTCACAAGCTTGCCACCACAAAAATCACTTTTTCCATGTGTCCTTTCTTGGAAGTCGCGTCTCTTTGGTAGGCGCTAGCATGATCTGAGCCAATAGCTACTTGGGCAATCTCATTTTCTCCCCCCAACGCTCCCCCCCCCTCCCCCATGAATAGGACACCCCGGGGTTAATAGAAAAGGAGGAGGTTAGCATTGTGGTTGAAGGCTGACGGGCCAATGTGTCTTGTTTTCCATCTGCAGCAGAAAAGAGGTCACCTGCTCATTGTTCTAGGTTTTTCTTTCTTTTCAAGCCTCCAGGGATGTGAGCCACTATGGCCCAAGGACACAGGGCATGACTCACCCCCACCCCAGGATGTCAGCTCCCCGCAGTGCTGGCCGGACAGACTCGGTGCCTGCTGGGCAACCCCCTCCGTTAATCCTGCTGGTGGCCAGGACCCTACCCTGTCATTAGGTCGTGTCCTTGACCACAAACCCAAAGCGTTTGGCGGCATGGGCTTGTTGAAGCCTTGTAATGTTTTGTAAGAAAATTTGAGATGCCTTTACTTTTTAAATTTCAGCCCTGGCTATGGGCAGCAGAACCAGCTTTGTGGAGTGACCCTGGGAAGGTCTCCCAGGGATTCAGAGTCAGAATCCCTGGACCTGCCATCGGGTTGCTGAAGTGCCTAAATGTCTGCCCCGAGGCTCTCCCTCCCCAGCTCGCCGCCCCCACCATCACTCATCCTGTCCTGGTACATAAGGCATTTGTCTGGCTCTTTTCTAAAGGACGCACATTCGCACACGGACACAAATCCACGTCTGTGTTTCTGCGGTTTCAAGCAATGTGTCTCTGATGTGCTCCTGGTCTAACCCAAGAGGAAGTGGAAGTATCACCTACCGTTTACATTAGAACCTGGCTTTTTAAAAATATATATTTTTATTGATTTCAGAGAGGAAGTGAGGGGGTGGGGTGGAGGAGAGAGAGAAACATCAATGAGAGAGAATTATTGATTGGCTGCTTCCTGCACAACCCCACTGGGGATCAAGCCCACAACCCAGGCATGTGCCCTGATCAGGAATCGAACCGTGACCTCCTGGTTCATAGGTCGACATTCAATCACTGAACCACGCCAGCCCGGCTAGAACCTGACGTTTAAAATACACCCACAGTCTTCTCCTGGGAGATACACAGTTCGGGATAGCAGATGAGAAGCCCTGAGGAATCCTGTAGAAAACAAACCTCATATTTTTCAAATTCACTGGAATATACACGACCTTTTCCAAGAGGGGGTACCCGTGAACGTCGCTGGAACAATGTCCAGGAGTACCATTTGGCAACGCTGAATACAGTTCCCATCTCTTGGTGGCGTAGGGTTGGGCGTGTAGGCAGTGGCCCCGCCTCCTGCTGTGCGGAGCCATTGGGGAGTTTACGGAGTTAGTGTTAGAGCTCGTTGGTTTTTTGTGGTCTCCGGGGCGTTCTAATGGTTGACAAAAGCCAAGACTCATGGCAGTCTCCCAAGCCCGAGATGACGGACAGAGAGTAGAGTAAATAGTGCCCTCGCCTCCCTCTGGTGGGCCGTCCCATCCCTTCCAAAGCACACAGGCATCGCCACCCAGGGCCACCCTGGGACCCCTCCACCTGTTCCATCTCTGGCATCAGGAGCCTCCCATTCCCCTGATAAATCAATAAAAATAGGTTGAACTATCCTGGGAAATGACCTTCAGTCCCTTGAAAGACAAACTGAAAGGCAACTTGATGACTGGGATATTCCTAAAAACTGCTCAGCTCTTCACCCCTCTCCAAACCAAAGCTATAACCTGGAGGCAGCAATTCTTTTATGGTAGAAAAAAATAAAAAATAACCCCTATCTGTCTCCTAGGAATACTCCCTTCCATCCTTTCATTGGCCTCAAAGAGTGGGCAGCTTTGCCCCAGAGCTGAAGTTTCTGTACCACCCCTGGTAGTGTGCCATAATCACACAGGAATTAGGAAGAGAGAGGCACATACTTAGTTTGAAGTCTTTTGGGGGCCAGTGACCTTGTAGCAATGACCCTATGTGATGGCAATAAGTGGTTGAATGTCACTGTATGTGTTAGATTTAAAACTCTGTAGAAGTTTCCTGAGTTGTCCCAGAAAAACATATAGACTTATCTCTCTATATAAAAGCCCAAGTGACTGGCTGACTGATGACTGTTTGATTGGTAGCTATGATGCGCACTGACCACCAGGGGGCAGACACTCAACGCAGGAGCTGCCGAGCTGCGGTGACTTGGCAGCTGCGGTTCTCGGGTGATGCACCTGGAACCAGAGAGGAGGGAGCCCAATTCTGGGGTGCGTCACCCAAGAACCATCCTCAGGGGAAGTCTGAGAGCTGGTTTTGGCCCGATCCCTGCAGGCCAGACCGAGGGACCCCACCCGTGCACAAATCCATGTACTGGGCCTCTAGTAATGAATAAAATTGCTGGGCAGTGGTGATGGCGCCATGATAGGTGATTCTCTCTAGGCTTCTTCTTCTTCTTCTTCTTCTTCTTCTTCTTCTTCTTCTTCTTCTTCTTCTTCTTCAATATATTTTATTGACTTTTTTACAGAGAAGAAGGGAGAGGGATAGAGAGTTAGAAACATTGATCAATTGCCTCCGGCACACCTCCTACTGGGGATGTGCCTGCAACCAATGTACATGCCCTTGACCGGAATTGAATCCAGGACCCTTCAGTCCGCAGGCCAACACTCTATACATTGAGCCAAACCAGCTAGATTTCTTCTTCTTCTTTTTTTGTTTTGTTACTCCTCATCTGATGACATTTTCCCATTGATTTTTTAGAGAGTGGAAAGGAGGGGGAGAGACACACAGAGAGAAATATTGATATGAGAGAGACACATTGGTTGTTCTCCCCACCCCCTGCACGCACTTAGCCCGGGGCCAGGGATCAAGCCTGCAACCAAGGTACATGCCCTTGACTGGAATTGAACCTGGGACTCTTCAGTCTGAGGGCTGATGCTCTGTCTTCTGAACCAAACTGGCTAGGCCTCTCTCTGGCTTCTCCATGAGCTTTGGGACCATCAATAAGACTTGTCTTCACTTTGTGGCTCTGGTAGAGAGGTCACATGGCAACATCTCTTCATTGGTAAGTCCAGCTTTCCAAATCTGTCACACACAACTCATCAGTCAGGTCACCTGACAAACACTGATTGGTTGTCAGCTGGACCAATTCGCAGGTGCAGGGGCACTAAATTCAATGAGATGCGAACCCTTTCCTAACGGAAGATGAGGCAGAGTCAAGGACATTTATCACAGATGTAGGTGCGCTCTTGAAGAAATGTGCTTGCTCTGATATTTCTCTAAGTCATGTTAACAGTCACAACGTTTTAGCCTCGTGGTTCAGAGTACAATCTCCAGCATCAGAGGGTCCCGTTGAAGACTCAGTTCTGTGAACTAGGTGTGTGCCCAGGAGCCGGTGATGCCACCTCTTCAAGTTTTGGTTTCCACGTCCACAAAACAGAAACAATCACAGCCCCGGTCTCCAACTTGTCGTGGGGATTAAATGAGATCCTGCATTCAAAGCACACGGTGCACCACCTAACAGTAAGCTCTCAGTAAAACGTAGCATTTGCTAGTAGTCATCTTCTCCTTCCCCATCCCAGCCACGTTCCGAGCTATCTCACTACATCTCCAGTCTCTATGTGGAGCCCTTTCCCAGTCCAGCACATTTCAGAGAACCAGGTCATTCCATTCTCTGCCAGCCTTCAAACAGTCGCAGGCATCACAGACGTTGGAACACTTGGCTGAAAGAGAAAAACTACAAAAGGAGTAATAAAAGGAAGAGTTTGAGATCTACCTGAAATTCCTTCTGGCCCGTGGCGTTCGCCCACACAGCCTTGTGCTATTGTTATCCGCTCTCCCAGGGGTCACATGCTTCGACCATTGCAAATCCCCGAGCTTCTCTGGGACCCCGTGGAGTCCCCACATCATGGATCTCCCGGCAGCCCTTCTCCGAGGACCTTGCCCAGATGTCCGTGGGCTCACCTGCCACCCAGGAAGCTCCAGGGCCGGTTCGCCAGCGATTTCCAAGGAGGCAGCACACGGGCTTTGCTTCCGTGGGCCCTCGCTATCCGTGGAGCTTGCCTGGTGCTCTTCCCACAGGGAGATAGGAGGAGGGTGTTTTCTCCAGGCTGCTCTTCCTTCGCAGAGAGAACACGGCACCTTCCGCCTTTGGGGTGTGGTGCCCTAGAATCACTTGGAGCAGGGGTCTTCAAACTACGGCCCGTGGGCCACATGCGGCCCGCAGAGGAGTCTGATCCTGCCCGCCAGGTTTTTTGGGCAGTGAGCGCAGCCGAGGTGTTACAGTAGGAATTAGTAGTTCATATAGTCCGGCCCTCCAGCTCTCTGAGGGACCGTGATCTGGCCCCCACTTTAAAAAGTTTGAGGACCCCTGAAGGATCCCAGGTGCGGTCACCTGGGGACAGACCTCATGCCAAGACGCCCAGGCTCGTTGCTCACCATCCTGACTCACCCTCATGTTGCCAGGGCAGCTTGGTCAGCCTACTAGAACATGGTACTAAAAAGAAGAAATCCTAATTGTTTCTTTTTTTTTTTAATTTCTTTATTGATTATGGTATTACATACGTGTCCTTATTCCCCATTACCCTCCAACCCCCCCCACTCATGCCCTCACCCCCTGTTGTCTGTGTCCATTGATTAGCTTATATCCATGCATATAAGTCCTTTGGTTGATCTCTCCCCCTTACCCCCACCCTCCCCTACCTTCCCTGTCTAGTTGTTTCTAACCATGTTTTACACTCCAACGCCCTTACAGAGAGAGAAAAGGTCTGAAAATGAAATCAAGCCAATAGGATGTTTTAAAGAGGGAAAAGGATACAGGTCAAAGAATCACAACTAATTGATGAAGATTTTTAAAAAGAGACCTCCATAATAGTTCACCATTGGTCAAGTTTTTGCTGTGTTCTAGGCCCTCTCCTAAGTGCCTCTGTTGATTTTCTCATCAAATCCTCTCAAAAAACTTTTTTTTTTTTTTTTTTTAAGAGGGTGCAGTTATTATCCCCAACTAAAACCGAGAAAACACAGAAGCTTGGTGGGGTTAAGCGACGCGGTAAATTTGGGGCTTGTCTTCATTTCTCTAAAATCTGTATCTGGGTAGAGTCATGTTTGCAAAACCCAGAAGAGGGAAAAAGCAAACACAATTTCATCATGTCTTAGATCGCATGTATAATAGAAGGGTGTCCGGGGCCGGCTGGGTGGGGTCCCATGCCTTCAGGTGTTGGCTGGGTGAGCCTTCTTCTTTGGCAACCGACTGTACCTGAAGCCTGGGCTGACGTCATCAGCCGACTCCGAGCGTAAACATGTGGTCTGAGTGGTTTCACAGGGAGTCCTGGCCTCACCTCTCAGGCCGGGACCATCTCTGCTGGAACGGAGGCAGGAGAGGAGGTCTACACAGAAGCAGAATCAAAAAGCTCAAAGCTGCAGGGGACCAGCGTGAAGTGTCTGAGTGTCTAACCACTGTACTGTACACCCAAAACTCATACAGAATGATCTCGAGTGCCAACTGTATTGAAAGATAAAAATTTTAATGAAGAATTATGCTGATTTGAAGAAAAAGAAAAACTCATAACCTTCTATTCCTCCTCAGTGGACGTAGGCCACCCTCATGGTGTGGCCTGGTTTCCTTATTCAAGGTATAAACACAGTTACCTCCTGGCAGTCAAAACCCTCAGAGTCCTGCTGATTGCACAAAACAGAGTCAACTGATCAAGTTATGTTCACATACGGCCCCCACGCACGCCAAGCCCTCTCCACTCACATTCACCTGCCGACCGCCACTCACTAGGTTCTGTGTATTATCGCGTGGGGAGTCAAGTTGAGGATGGAAGACAAGCAAGCGTCCCAGGAAGGCATCTGCCTTCTCTTTCAGAAAACAGAAATGCATGGTTGAAAGAGATTCCACAGTTAACAAACTTGGTCATTCAACACATTTACAAATGTGGCATTTACACCCGCTGGCCTGGGCTCCGGGTCTGGACGGGCCACCCATGGGGAGGGTAATGCGGAGAAGTTACTCAACAGCCCTACCCTTCACCTCGCTGGGCTGTAGAGAAGAACTGATGTACGTGGAGCAGGTTCGATGAAGGTCATAGTTCACCTTCATTGTTGCAATTATCAATGGTAGTCATGAAATATCCTTGCTGCCAGGGGTACTCATAGCTCTCTCCTTGTTGACGGCCTCACTTTGTTTTGTGTGTTTTTAATTTATATATTCGTGGTGAGACACTTATAGAACGTATGAAGCCATCCATCCACCTTATAAGTCTAGGATCCACCTGGCACCAGACATAGTTATGACAGTATTACTGACTGTATTCCCTATGCTGTATTTCGCATCCCCATGACTGTTCTGTAACTGCCCATTTGTACTTCTCCATCCCTACAGAAAGAGTTTTTGTAGGTACTCAGCAGCGGTTCGTTGAAGTGGATGGATAGAGGGATGGTCCTAACGCCTCGTTGTGTATGTGTTTTCATATTTTACTATTCTGGAAGAGTGACACCTTCGATCTACAGCATTGGGTGGTGAATGCAGGAGTGGGGCCATGAGTTTCTCAACAGGGACTTCTAACAGGGTCTATGACTATATCCTCACCATACACCACTCACCCATGCATGTCCCTCCAGCTCCCCTATCTGCCCCACTGTCTCACTCCTGCCACCCTGAACCACTCGGGACGTCTCTCCTCTTTCTCACTCTCTCAAACATTCTTCTTGCCTGGCCTTAGCTAATTACTGGAGTCCCCTAAACACATGCTGGTCTTTAAAAAACTTTTTTTTTTTTAAATTGATTTCAGAGAGGAAGGGAGAGAGATAGGGAGAAACATCAATGGTGAGAGAGAACCACCGATTGGCTGCCTCCTGCACGCCCCCCACTGGGGGGGGGGAGGGGAAATCAAGCTTGCAACCTGGGAATATGCCCCTGGTCAGAATCGAACCTGGGACCCTTCAGTCCACAGGCCGACACTCTATCCACTGAGCCAAACTGGCCAGGGTGGTTTCTTCTTTCTTTCTTTCTTTCTTTCTTTCTTTCTTTCTTTCTTTCTTTCTTTTAATCCTCACCTCAGGTTATATTTTTATTGATTTTTAGTCAGAGAGAGAGAGAGAGAGAGAGAGAGAGAGAGAGAGAGAGAGAGAGAGAGAACATTGATCATTTGCCTCCCATATACATTCCAACCAGGGATTGAACCCACAACCTTTTGATGAACAGGACAATGCTTCAACCAACTCAGCCACCTGGCCGGGTGACACATCCTGGCCTTTCTAATCATTCCTTTGCACATCCTCTCCCCTCCACCCGTCTTACAAGGCTCAGTTCAAACATCTCCACGTTCAGAGAAACAATGAAGACTCCCCTGATCTCAAGCAGAATTCACAGTTCCCGCCTGTATTTCCCTCATCCACCGACTCACAGGACATTTTAACTGTTTACATGTCTGACTTCCTAGCTACATGGAGTGTTTCTTGAGGGGAGGGCTCTTGTTTTGTTTAGGTTAATATTCCCCCGAACCTAGTCATAATATACCTAGTACTCGACCACTATTCATTAAGTGATGTGGGCAAAGATAAGAAATTAAAAGCCCATCCTTGATTACTGCCTCCTACCACTGCCAGGGACCGCCCGCTGTCTCCCTTCCTGCAGAGGTAACATCAGCACCTGGCTGTTTCCGAAACCATTATCCCCGCTCCGCCCCCACATCTTGGCCGTCAAATTAAAAGGCTTGTCATTGCCATGACTCACAGTCCACCCACTCGCTGCTGTACATCTAATGCTCGGGGTGCTGTGGTTCCATAGCCTCTTCGAAGGGAGTTAGGATCTTCAGCCAAAGGAACTTGAGTGCGGGAGCCGTAAGCACAGGGTCCGAATGAGAGTGGCGACCTGCATAGCAACACGGGTGAGGGATGCCTCAGCACGATCACAGTCCAGAACCCCGTGGAGATGACGGCTTTTCTCCTTTCTTAGGAGCTGAGGTTAGGACATTCCCTCCCACACGTGCCTGGAGACCATAATGGTGAAAGAGTCCTATCTCCCCGGGTCTCCATCGGAGCAGGGAACCCCCCCACTTCTACGTGTCTGGCTGTCTGTCCTCCTCCTCTGGTCCCCTGTACTGTGTTGGTCTGCTCAGGTTCCTCAAAGAGCCACCCTATACCAGACCCCGGTGACTGTGTGAGTCTGGGACAGCCACAGTTCTGACCAGGTTAGACATTGGGACTGTTCCGTCCCAGGGTTTTAGGGCCACGCTGGTGTGACATGCAGACGATATGGCGAGGGGGACGTTTGGTCTCTGGCCAGTCCTGGCCTGAGCAGTGAAGTAAGGAAGCGTGAGGTGAAGGGGAAAGAAATACAGCCCTCCATGGGCCCAGAAATGCCCGGATGTAGGTGATGTGCAGTAGACCTACCTGTCCTGCAAAACATGTAGCTGCTTTATCTCCTGAGACACCACCCACAGATCCTGGAAGCCCAGGGGCCCGCTCTTCCACTGGGATTCCCACGTAGGAAGCATCATCCAGGGCAGGAGTGAGTGCCATAGGAATGGAGAAGAGGAAGTCCAGGTGCAACCAACATCTCCAAGAGTCTACTCGGGAAAAGAAGGGAAAAAGAAGCTCTTAGGCACACAATTATGTCTTCTTATGCCATCGCTTCTTGAGTGTGGAAAACCCCCATTTAGTCTCTGGACATGAATTACTTTCCTGCCGAGAGGGGCAAAAGACAGCCTCAGGACTGGGTGGGTATCCATCCTCAACTGCCCCCTCTCCACCTCTCAGCACACGTCTAGCTGGGCCTCTAATCTTTTTTTTTTATTTAAAAAATATTTTTATTGATTTCAGAGAGGAAGGGAGAGGGGGAGAGAGAGAGAAACATCGATGATGAGAGAGAATTGTTGATCAGCTGTCTCTTGCACTCCCTTGACTAGGAATCGAGCCTGCAACCCAGGTACATGCCCTTGACTGCAATGGAACCCTTGACCTTTCAATAGAATGCTCTATTCACGAGCCAAACAAGTTATGGCCTCTCTATGTGTTTTTTAAGTGCTTTATTGCACTGACCTTGAATAGAGTACCGGGTAGAAGTAATTGTAAGGGGACTTGTCTCATTCCTGATCTGGGGACATAGGGGAGAGAGGGACTTTCAATCATTCACCATTAAGTAGGCTGCTTCCTGTAAGTTCTTTGTGGATAACCTGTGTCAGATTGGTTTCCCAGTTCGTAAGGTTTCCCAGCTCTCGTGAATTAGGCATTGAATTTTATCAAATTCACTCTGCGCCAGTTCAGAGGACCATATGGTTTTACTCTTGATTCCGTTACCACGGTGAATTCTGCACTGCGATGACCTAATGTCACCACAGAGCCGCAGCCCTGGACGCAAATGCACAGACCCGCATTGCTGAGCTGGCTCTGCTAACATGCTCTGTAAGCTTTTTACATCTGTTTGCAGGCGAGATGGGCCTAGAATGTTCCTCTCTTGTGATGTCTTCACCGAGTTTTAGTATCATGGCTTCATAAAATGAAAGCTGATGAATCACCTCAGCCTTTTTTTTTTTTTTTTAAATCTGAAAGTGTTTCCTCATATTTTTCCAGGGAGAGGCTGCATAGAATTGGTTTTCATTCTTCTTTAGACAGTTACTACTCATCACCAGCAAAAACATCTAGAATTAAGGATTTCTCTCTACAGGGTTTTTAAAGTACAAACGAAATTTTCTTAATAGTCACAGGGCTATTTAAATGATCTGTTTCAGATTTTGTGGTAGCTTGAGCCTCTTGAATTGGTCCATTTCACGTAAGTTGTCCAGTTTATAAGTGTAAAGTTGTCTGTGATACTCTCTTACCATCCTTTAAAAAAAAAAATTTTTTTATTGATTTTTTACAGAGAGGAAGAGAGAGGGATAGAGAGAAACATCGATGAAAGAGAATCATCAATCAGCTGCCTCTTGCACACTCCCTACTAGGGATGTGCCCGCAACCAATGTACATGCCCTTGACCGGAAATGAACCTGGGACCTTTCAGTCCGCAGACTGATGCTCTACCACTGAGCCAAACCGGGTTTCAGCTCTTATCATCCTTTTGATGTCTGCGGTCCGCGACGATACCCCCCTGTTCAGTTTCTGGTATTGCTAATTGATAGTTTAAATTTAAATCACTCCCCCATCCCCTGAAGTCTTGATAGGATGTTTCCATTTTCTCAATCTTTCCAAAGAATCTGGTTGTTGTTTATTTTTACCTATTTTTGGATTTTTAAAAATCAATCGCTTTAGGGAAGGTAGGCTGGTGACAAGTTCTCTCACTTCTCCTTTGATTAGTCTTCACGTGCTTCCTCTGTGGTGAGTGTCTGGGCTTTTACCCGTGGCTTCTGAAGACACGGAACCGGCCGAAACCGGTTTGGCTCAGTGGATAGAGCGTCGGCTTGGGGACTGAAGGGTCCCAGGTTCGATTCCAGTCAAGGGCATGTACCTTGGTTGCGGGCATATCCCCAGTGGTGGGTGTGCAGGAGGCAGCTGATCGATGACTCTCTCTCATTGATGTTTCTAACTCTCTCTCTCCCTTCCTCTCTATAAAAAATCAATAAAATACATTAAAAAAAAAAAAGACACGGAACTGGCTGCGGAAGAGCCACGGCAGAAATTTAAAACAGGCGTGTGGCCGAGATGACCACATTGGCTGAGTTGACATGCTGAGTTCTCATTCCCACACATATGTAACATTTGGTATTCCGAATATTTAAAAGACGGTTCTCATTTATGTATGGTTACATCATAGATTCCTTTGAACTAAAACCATTCAAAACAATGATTCTTTCTTTCCTCCCCCCCTCCCTCAATGTGTCTGAAAGAGCACAGGGCCAGTCAGTTCGTGGGGGAGGGAGGTTGGGTGCTTCCCACCCGCCAGCTGGCACCCCACGTTCCTCAGCGGCAGGCTGCTCAGCAGGGGGCCCCTCTGAAAGGAGAGCCCCCCGCCTGTGACTTCGGGGCTACCTCTTCAGCCCAGGCCGCTGGAGACACCTGCTCTGCCCCTGCAGTCCCGCACCCCAGGCCGCCAACACGCAGAGAGGAGGCCTGGGGAGATCCTTCCTTCCCTCACGCCGCCGCCTCTTCTTCTTCTTCTTCTTCTTCTTCTTCTTCTTCTTCTTCTTCTTCTTCTTCTTCTTCTTCTTCTTCTTTAATATATTTTTATTGATTTTTTACAGAGAGGAAGGGAGAGGGATAGAGAGTCAGAAACATCGATGAGAGAGAAGCTGCCTCCTGCACACCCCATGCCCTTGACTGGAATCGAACTTGGGACCCTTTAGTCCCCAGGCCAACACTCTATGCACTGAGCCAAACCGGTTAGGGCACCTCCTGCTTCTTGATCCTCAGTGGGGAAGGTTAGCAGGCAGAGCTGTATCATCGTCATTGTCCTCTCTTTCACGGACCCCAACTTCACTTCCTCCCTCCCCTGCTTTCTGAGTCTACATTCAGACGGACAGGGGCCCGGGCGGGAGGAAAGGGGGAGCGCTGCCAGGAAAGACTGGGGAGGAATGGAAAGCAGAGCATCTCTGGGCGGCTGGGGAGGGGCTAATGGACTCCCCAGCTGAGCATCCCGGCACCTGGGGTGGAGAGAAACAGCCTCTCTCCTCCCACGGAGACGGGGCGGCTCGGAGGGACAGGGTCACGCTGCTTCCAGCCAACCTGCGCCTGCGGAGCCCGAGGCTGGGCTCTCCCCGGGGCACAGGCTGGCTGGTGGCGCAGCCCAGAGAGGCAGGGAGCCCAGTGACTTGACTCTTCATTCGGTCCCCTGTTCGGTTCCATTAGAATCTCCACACCAACAGGAAGTCCGCGATGCCAGTTAGTTCCAGTTTTTCAGAAGCCCTCCCCTGGGCCCCGCGATGTGAGATTTGATGAGCAGAACATGGGGTGTGAAGTCAGGCAGGCTTGGTTGGAAGAGCGGTCTTGGCCTCTGAGTAGCGATGTGACCTTGAATAGTGCTCTGAAGCATGAAGGGAGCGCCCAAACAGGTTTTGCTCAGTGGATAGAGCATCGGCCTGCGGACTGAAAGGTCCCAGGTTCGATTCCGGTCAAGGGCATGTACATTGGTTGCGGGCACATCCCCGGTAGGGGGTGTGCAGGAGGCAGCTGGTCGATGTTACTAGCTCTCTATCCCTCTCCTGTCCTCTCTGTGAAAATTCAATAAATTAAAAAAAAAGAAAAAAAAAAAAAGAAAAAAAAAGAAGGAAGAAGAATGAAGGGAGCCCTGGGTGTGCTCAGTGGTTAGAGTGTTGGTCCGAGCACTGAAGGGTTTCAGGTTTGATCCTCGATCCCTGGCCCCTGTCGGAGTGTGTGTGGGGGGCTACCAATCAATGTGTCTCTCTCACATTGATGCCCCCCCCCTTCCCTTCCACTCTCTCTAAAAATCAAGGGGGAAAAATGTCTCCTTGGGTGAGGATTAACAACAACAAAAAAGACTGCAGAGAGATATTAGACAGGGTTCTGCAGAGAAATAGAACCAATAGGCACACACACACACATACACACACACACACACACACACACACACACAGAGAGAGAGAGAGAGAGAGAGAGAGAGAGAGAGAGAGAGAGAGAGAGAGAGACTCTGATTGATTTGAAGGAGCTGGCTCGTGCACTGGGGACGCTTGACAACTGCAAAATCAAAACCTGATGGGGGAGGAGGACAGCTGGAGACTCAGGAAAGAGCTGCTTCAAGTGCAAAGGCAGGCAGCCAGGGGGGATGGGGGATGTGCATCAGAAGGCAAAAAGGGTGGCAAGGACCAAGTTTCACGCTCCTAAGCAATGCTACATAAACGATGGAGAGGGTGATTATAAAAATAACTCTGCATTCACACACATTCGTTTTTAAAGAAGAAGTCACCCCATTCAGCGCTGGATTATTAGTAACGAATCGCTGATGACACATCTCACAGCTAATTGGGCTCAGCAGGGTGAGTGTGTGAATGGCGAGGCTGGAGGCGGCCGCGGTCACTCACGCCTGCTCGGCCTGGAGAGGCTGCGGAGGCGCAGGCTGCGTCCCGCTCACTGACAGAGCCTCGCGGAGGAAGGTATTATCCACGCGCGGCCTCGACCTGGCCTGCCCGGGCCAGGCGTGAGGGAAGGTTTGGCCAGCCGAGCTCCCAGCGGCGCAGAGGGGTCAGGAGGGGAACCGGGGCCGTGGATAAACAGGCACCCCCGGGGGCCCCAGGCCCTGTACGTAGGCACTCCAAATAATGGGCAGTGACCGGGCCCACCCCCACCTTCCAAAGGGGGTGCCTGGGAGACAAGACCGACCAATATGTAATCAGCGTAAACATGAGGAGAAAAAGACAGTAATTCCCAGAGTGTGCGGAGGGGAAGAATGAGTGGGTAAGGTGGGAGAAACGAACCACAAAATCACTGGTGAGAGGACAGACTGGCTGTTGTGTCTCTGCTGGACCCCGTCATTAGGAGCCAGAGAAGAAAACCCCAGAAAGCAGTCTGGCGAGGGCCCCCACGTGCACGCGCTCCGCTGGGAGGGGACCAGCAGGGCCCCATTATAGTGCGGGGCTGTCGGTACCCACCCAGCCCGCCGGGCAAGGGGACCTGTCCTCTCTGGGCACAGGGATTAGTCTCTTCCTCTATGGTTCTTTCCAGAACACCTTGGTGGTGACCCACTCTCCTTGGAAGGAAAGACAGCTCTACATGAGAAATACACTGAGTGGCCAGATGATGATGATGATCTCTGAACGCATAATAATCTGGCCATTCACAGTATATCCCATATAATAAAAGGCTAATATGCAAATTGTTCCCTCGACCAGGAGTTCGACCAGCAGGCAGGCTGGCCAACCGCCCATGTCCCTCCTCCTGGCCAGAGCTGGCTGGACCCCACTCCATGATGATCTCTGAACGTATAATAATCTGGCCGCTCAGTGTATCTTAGCTGTGGGCGACTGTTCACTTCCTGACCTCGCTCCCGCCATGTGGATGGAGAAATCGTCATGGGGAGCGTGGAGGCGGTCGCTGCTTCAGAAAGTCACCGTGTGTCCCTCTCAGAGAGGGATGTGCGATGACAGAGGGAGCTCAGGGGCGACTGCTGGCTTCCTTCCAAGTGACATTAATTGGCGATTAGGTGAAAAAGGAACCTTTGTGCTGTCCTTCCCATAACCATTTATACTCACTATTTTTACATACATTTCAGGAGCTATCATTTCATAGGAAAGATTCTCATTACCTCCTTCCTGCAATGCCATTTTAATGGACTGCGTAAATCCGCAGGCTTCTCCTCCTGTATTTGACTGACCTGAGACCTGTCAGATAACACAGCTTGGTAGTTTCGGAGAGACCCCCCCAAACTGGAAAATCTGTTCTTGACCTACCAAACCATTCCATTGAACAACTTTGCGAAGCTGCCTACCTGCCTGGGGGGGAAATTAGCAGGCCGGTGAAAAATGATGGCCTGAATATTATCCCCTAAGGATCTAGAGTTGCTGTTCTTTAAAAAAATTTAATGAGTTAAGTATCTTTTTGGCATTTACTTGTAGACTCATATTTCCTACCATGCACTAGGTCTGTTTTTATGAACATCCATACCGTAGACTGAATGGTCGTGTTCTCCTCCAAATTCATACGTTAAGTCCTAACACCCAGTGTGGTGGTATTTGGAGGTGGGGCCTTTGGGAGATGATTAGGCTGAGAGGGTGCAGCCCTCATGAAGGGGATTAGTGCCCTTAGGAAAGAGGCCCCTGAGAGCTCCCTTGCCCCCATTGCCAATTGAGGACATAGCAAAAGGGATGGCAGTCTTTCCCTAGCTGGTTTGGCTCAGTGGATAGAGTGTCAGCCTGAGGACTGAAGGATCCCAGGTTCTATTTTAGCCAAGGGCACATGCTGGGTTGCAACCTCAATCCCCAGTAAGGGGCATGCAGGAAACAGCTGATCAATGGTTCTCTCTCATCATTGATGTTTCTATCTACCTCTCCCTCTCCCTTCCTCTCTAAAATCAATAAAAATATATTAAAAAAAAAAAAAAAAGATGGCAATCTCTGATCTGAGAAACAGGTCTTCACCAGACACCAAATGTGCCAGCACCTTGATCTTGGATTTCCCAGCCTCCAAGAACTATGAGAAATAGTGTTTATAAGCCATCTCGTCAAGGGCATTGTGTTATAGCAGAACAAAGAACTGAGACAATCTTTCCTCTCATACATTGGTTACTTTTGGGTCAGACGCAATGGAGCAGAATGAAAGTACCTCCAGTGTTCAGGTAAATACCTGGGCTCATAGCCTGGACCTACCCATACGCCATGGTACCTGGGTCTTATAATCTCTTTGGACTTCAGTTTCTCCCGCTTCCAGGACGGAGGTAACTGTAGTTCCCCAGACAGACTTGTGGGAGCGGTCACATGGGAACATGCCCATGAAGCTCCTTTGTGAAGGGGGCACACTGATGTTAATTACAACTCTGCTCTCTGAGATCACAGGAGACTGGCCACCAGATTCCAGAGGGTCATTAAAACCCAACGTGAGGCTTCAGCAGAATCCCACAGCTTACATCCCAGCGTCACAGTGTGGCATTGAACTGCTTAGCGTTGAACCTCAGAAATGTACTTCAGTCAAACCGAGGAGGACTGGAAGATTTCTGCGTAATCTATATGCGTCAACGTAGCCAAGCTTTCCTCAATGCTTCCTTAGGAATAGGTGAGTGTTCACCACCCCGTGACACCATGAGGAATCAACACTTCTTACGCCAGAACTCCTCACACCCACCTGGTTCATACAGAACGATAACATTACCCCAGAGGAGATGACGGTAAACTTCTAACATCCTTCCCCTATGTATGCCCGAGGCAGGACACATGATCTGCCGCCTTCTTCTTCCCTTTCTCTTCCTCTTCCTCTTCTTTTCTTTTCTTTTCTTTTCTTTTCTTTTCTTTTCTTTTCTTTTCTTTTCTCTTCTTCTTCTTCTTCTTCTTCTTCTTCTTCTTCTTCTTCTTCTTCTTCTTCCTCCTCCTCCTCCTCCTCCTCCTCCTCCTCCTCCTCCTCCTCCTCCGCCTCCTCTTCTTCTTCTTCTATATATTTTATTGATTTTTTTTACAGAGAGGAAGAGAGAGGGATAGAGAGCTAGAAACATTGATGAGAGAGAAGCATCGATCAGCTGCCTCCTGCACACCCTCCACTGAAGATGTGCCCACAAGGTACACGCCCTTGACCGGAATCGAACCTGGGACCTTTCAGTCTGCAGGCCGATGCTCTATCCACTGAGCCAAACCGGTTTCGGCTGCCTACTTCTTTTTTTTTAAATTTATTTCACTCTGGAATTCTGACTCCCTTCAGAGCCCTTCCAGAGAAGTCCGGGGTCCCCAGAGGGTGTCTCCTGCTGGCCTCTATGAAGAACTTGTTTCTGGGCCTCCTACAAATGGACCCACCTCAGGAACCCTTCTGGTCTGCACGGTACCCTTACGTCCCCGGGCACGTATCGTATCTATTATCCACCAAGTTAGGACCTTCCTACAGCAGGGTCCCCACGGGAGACAACACAGCCCACAGAGCCAAGCTTTTGGACTCAGACAGACCCAGAATCAAACCCAGGCACAGCTACTTACTAACTCTGTGACCTGAGCAAGCCGCTCGATCTTCCTGAGCCTCTTCTTCCATGTAAATAATAGTATCTATTCAGAACCTGAAAGATTTTTACTTCTGAAATACTTATACATAATTTACTAAGTGGTAATCAACCTATTTAATTCTAACAAGCCTTTCATGGAGGTACGATGGTGATCCTCACTTTGTAGATGAGGCCATTAATCACAGAGAGGTTAAGTACAGTGACTTGCTCAAGGTCACCCAGCTAATCCGTGGCCGAGGTAAGATTTGAACGCAGGTGTCTGGCTACCGAGTTCTTGTTCTTAGCCACCATCCCAACCAATTTTTTTTAGAGTCAAACAAGGAAGTATTTTTTTTTTTTTAATGCCTTTGTTATGATGGAAATTTTCAAACACAAAAGTAGTGAGAATCCCTTGTACCCAGCACTCGGCTGCAACAAGTATCAACATCCCACTGTTGTAAACAAAGAGGTTTTTAATTTGTATTTTCCTGAAGTTGCAACAAAAAAATATTTTTGCTGTTCTCTTTGATCTTGCTTAAGTCACTGGCTAAATTTAGGCAGTTTCCTTTGGTTTCCTTGCACAATCATGAAAACAGCGGGTTCTTATTTTTGCCCAGTGCTTTCACAATGTCATTTGGGATGTTACTTTGCACAGTTTAATCAGTACATGGACTTCGTTATTCCACTGAATTTTCAGGGAGCTTTTTAGACACGCAGTAAGATGGCTGTGATCCCCATTTTACAAAAAGGTCAAATGAAGTCCAGAGAGCTTAAGGAATTTAGCCATGTCACCTTCCTAGTAAGTGGAGGAGTATATTGAAAAACCAGTTGATTTTTAATGTTTTCAGTTGGCGTAATCTCTGGACATTAATACAGAGCAGAAAAGCAGCAGTCTCTGGAATTTGACAGACATCAGCACAAATCACCATTCTTCTCATGTACGATCTTACACAGACAACTCTCTGAGTATTCCACTCCTCGTCATTAAAATGGACAAGTAATACAAACAGGTTTATTGCAATGATTATATTTTTAATTATTATATTAAACTAGATGCCTTGTGCACAGATTCGTGCACTGGTAGGGGGCGTGGCCTGCAGGAATCGGCCCACTGTGGGAGCAGCCACTCATCCTGGTCAGCTGAGCGACCGTGGACCCACCCTTGAGCTGCTGCTCCTGCTATGGGAGCGGCACTCATATGAGTCAGCTGACTGATGCTCCCACTGTGGGAGTGCACTGACCACCAGGGGGCAGCTCCTGCATTGAGAGTCTGCCCCCTGGTGGTCAGTGCACATGATAACAACTGGTCAACTGGTCATTCTGGTCATTCCGCCGTTCCGTCACTGGGCTTTTATGTATATAGATATTAATTATAAATATATAATGTGTGTAACCTAATATGTATGCATATAACCAACATGTATGCATGTGTAAGAGTGTGTGCATGTGTGTATCACCCATACCATGACAATACCACCACACATGCTTATTAAACATCACTTCCTTTTCTCCCTTCTAGATGAGATCAATCTGAAGAAATTCTTCCCAAACCTTTTCAGCATTAAGATATTGACCACAGTCCATGTATGCTTTTATTGTTCCCCAAATTTTTTACTTCTTTGGGGCCCAGTTGCCCCATTGCACTGAGGATGTCCCAGTAGTTTTATCAATGACATTCTTTACCTCTTTGGAAAATCTGACCCAAATCTCCATTATTTCATGTGAATTTTGTTTCCCCTTGAAAGCCACTTAGAGATTATATACGGTTTCATAAAAAGAATCATTCATCTCTGATCACTAAATAAAAGAATGCACCATAAAATTTGCCCCTCTCCAGTAGGCCTTTTCTAAGTCAAATAAACACATTCATGCTTTGCATTTTCCTTCCATGTATATCCATAGAGTTTTTTAAGATCATCATAAATGATTCATTTCTAGTTCAAGTCTGTTAGACTTTAACAGTGAAGGAACATTTTGTCTTTGGTAACTGGGAACATCATCTCTGTTTCTGCCCTCATGTTTGCACTTAAACTACTCTCCTAAATCAGTAAAATCATCAAGTGACTTAAAAAAAGAAATTCGAGAAAAACAGTTCCTTTCACTTGCTCCATTCCATGATGAAACTTCCTTACTTGGAATGGACGGCACGGTGCCCAGTGCAGGTTGGCACTCAATATATTGTTGAATGAATGACATCATCTGTGAATTATTACTTTTTCAAGAAATCTGTTATGATTACTTCCCATACATATGTGAGCTCATAGTTGTTTTCAAATAGTAATCGTTTGGAAACTTGTTTAATGACTAGGGCGTAATAATGTTTAATGGACATATTGATCATCTTATGCAAAAGGATATTTTTAAGTAGAAGAAAAAATGTGTAAATCTCTTTCTGCATCTCTTACACACATTCTAGAACACACTTGGAGCTCAGGTGAGATTTCCTGGGAGAAAAATGAAGTCATCAGAGTTGAGACTTTTGGTAGGACGATTATAGAAATAGAATATATAGCTCCCAAAAATGTAGATGGAGGGAGTAAGTAGATCAAAGAAGACATAGTTCACTGAAAAAGTTAGGAATCACAGGGGGAGGGCAAAGAAAAGTTATAATAACTAGAAAAAATAATATTAAAGATACATAGTTTATACTAGAAAAATACTGATCAAAATAAAGATGTTCTAATCATGTAAGTGTCAAATAGAATAGACTTTAAGAGAAAAAACTATTATTTAGGAACAAGAAAGGTTATCATATACTACTAGTATATCAGAAAAGCATAAGCAACTAAAGACAACAAATATCAGCAATATAGCCTTAAAATATTAGGTTGAGCCCTATAAAATTGTCAGTACTTGACTGACCTCCAAAGGCAGTAATTTCATATAAAGTAAAAGTCAATAAAATTGTGAAAAATTAAATTTCATAAAGTGCTATTTTAACATGCATCTGTTACAAACTGGTTGATCAAGTGACCAAATAATTAATAATGATGTTTGATATTTGAGCAACATGATTAAGACACTTTGTAAAATTCTCATATTTAGAGTTTTATCTCAACTCTTAAATGATCTGCATTCTTTTCAAGTTTTCAGGAAACATTTAAAAATTGAGCACATACTAGGTTCATAAAGAATATCTCAATAAATATAAAAGAATTGACAAACCATATGGACTACATTCTTTGGCCCTCAATACAATAAAATGAGAACTCCATACCCTCCCCCCCCCAAAGAGCCCAAAATACTTTTGTATATTTGGAAACTGAAAATGGTTCGAAATCATTCATAAGTCATGATAGAAATGAAAAATAAGGCCAACCTGGTTTATCATGATCTGATTTCCCCCATATTATTCAGTCAGTGTAGTAATTTAACATCTGGTAATGCCAGGCAAACTAATATTGTGGACGTCAGGAACAAAACAAAAAAAGCTGAGTTTTCAGTGGAGGGAAAAAACAACCCATAAAGTCTTATTTTACCTATTTGCTCATAAATTTTGTGTCTGGGTTTTACTTAGTATCCTCTCCTTTTCCTCCCCAGGGCTCATTTGAGAAGTGCCCCCTCTTTCTTCATCGTTGAAAAGCCCACAGACGCATGACCACCCATGTTGAGCGCTTCTCATGTGGTCCCCACGTCCTCACCATCCGAGGCTCTTCTGAAAACACCTTTCCCCTGTGGATGACTGAGGGAACCGCCCTGGGAACATGTGGGGAGACGACAGAATGGCCCCTCAAAACACCAGCTTCTTTCCTTTCCCACGGTAGGTTTCGCAATCCATAACATCACATCTAAGTGAACCCTGGTAGGTGGTTTTGTTGAACCAGGCATCTCGCTACTCATGGGTGTGGGTGGGTATGACCATGTCCCTTTAGAGTTCCAGGCAAGTGGATCAAGCACCTGCTGAGAGCAGCATCTACGTCCCAATCAAGAGCAATACACATCTGAGCAGGGGACTGTGTTTTCCTTCACGGCTCACTTCCTAGTACAAGTAAAACCCGTTCTTACAATGCCACGGGCATTAGGACACAGGGGGTAGCGGGGAGGAGCATGCAGAGCTAAGCACAGCTGAAGTCCCTTCGTTAGGACTTCAGTTAGAAAGACCCAGGGATTCCATCTGCAACATTCTTCCGAGAATATCACAATGTCAACGTTCCAAAGAAGTCCAGAGCCCCAGAATGGGGGTCTAGGATACCAGAGAAAGGATGGAGAGGCAAAATCCTGGGATTTTGAATAAGGGCAAAGGCTAAGAAGTAGGAAACAAAGTGAAATCCTGTTAACACTGTTGAATCTGAACAGCATCCAAGAATGTCCAATTTCACGCTTTGGAAGGTCTCCCAAGTAAGCAAAACCTTGAAGCCATGTGACAATGTCAGGTAATCAGCTCATCTCCCTTTTCCTCTCTGCGGCCTGGGACACACGCTCAATGTAGCAGCACAGTCTTTCTGAGTCAGAGGCGTGGGCCAAACCGTCAGCCAGTATTTTAATAACGTGGATAAGGAAACCATAAAAAAAAAAATATATATATATATAGGTGCACGTCCTTGCCGTAGGGCAGTGTTTCCCAAACTTTTGACATATGTGTACCCCTTCTATAGTTTTCGTAACGCTGAGTACCTCTCGTACTCATGAGAACGTAGAATTAGGCGCAGCTAAGCACGGTGCAGTGCATATCCCCACCGAACTCCGGTGCAACGCGTACCCCCACCAGACTCTTCCCGTACCCCTGGGGGTTCGCGTACCACACTTTGGGAAACACTGCCGTAGGGGAGAGGGCATCTATGGATATTTTTCTTTCCGTATTTATTTCCTTCCATGTTATCATATTAAAAATAATGTAATGGGTAAAAGGAATCATTGTATTAGATGAAATTCAGTCACCACCCCAAATTTTGACCCTGTGGTTCAAAGGTAAAAAGTCCAGCATAGAGAGTCAACCTCGTAAGGAAGTCAAGGAGAGGGCATCAACCTTTCCATAGATCACTCAGGGATGTTTAAAAAAGTGACACTCCCTTCCCAGCATCCACTTGTTCTGGAGCCCCTAGTGCCTCTAGTCTACTGTCAGAGAAAAATAAAAACCACCAGTTAAGGGTAATTTCCTCTGTTCTCGTTGAAAACATTTCACTTTGAGATGAACCCAGCCTCATTCAGGGAAAGACCCAGTCAACGCAAAGGCTGTTTCTTCCCTCTCTCCAGGGGTCACTGGTTCCCTCCTCCTTCCCAACGAGGTATCTGGGCGTGGAGGAAGTTGAAATACCCTTGTGGCAGGGGTCCTTAGCTACACACTGGTCTTGTGCTTAAAGATCCCGGGCTGCTGTTGACTTAGGTGTGGCTAATCTTGCTGTCCTTGAGCATCCTGCTGGCATCTCCTGCCAAAACCCAAAGTTCCTGTGACCCCTCAAATCATCAGGTCCCCGAGCTTCGAGGCCCTGGGCTTCGTTGTGTTGGCCAAAGGTCTACGCCAGACACCACTGCCTTCAACACCTTGGGGGGCCTCTAACCAGAGCACACAGAGGACTCTGGGCTACTCTGGCTGTCTCGCTGCCTCCAAACCTTGGGACACACAGTGGAAGCAGAGAATGAGCCAAGATGTGTTGACTCTCCCCCAGCCTCTGGGCTTCCTGGGAGGGCTTCTCATGCCTCATCCACCCCTGCCCCTGTTTTGCTTAAGCCTGGGGGGGGGGGCGGTGGCGGGAGAGAAAGCCTGAGGGGAGAGGCAGTTACTTCTCAATGACCAAGCTGAGATGCTCAACCCTGGCTCTTCCCTGGCAGAGGTGCCCTCCCATCTCGCATGGCAACACTTTCTACTTCCTCTTCCGGTCTGGTAGAAATCTCTCCGGGTCATTTCCTCTGCCTGCTGGGCACCAGGGTTTTGATCCTGCTTGTTCTAGCCTGGCTGTCTGTATGTTCAAGGAAACCTCTAGAAACTTAGAAAACCCCCTCTCACTTCACAACGCCTGATGTGCACCTCGCTGTGGCTTCAACATGCCACCTTGAGGCTGGGACCGAGCCACGCTAATGGGGGCCGCATGGAATGGAGAGGCCCTGTGCCACCTGACAGGCTTGCCATCCACACTGCCTAGGGACGGCCTCCAGGTTTTAATTTAATTGCTCAACTTAATGTTTTCCTTCACTTTAAACAATGGGTGAGTTCAAGTTAGCACACCAGGAGGTTCCAGTCTGCAACCTTTGCTAAATCCCATCCCAGCGCCCAGCGCCCAGCACCCAGCACCCCAGTGCCCTCTGCCCTTGGCTGTGAAGTTTGTCCCCGGCCTTCACAGGGTTACTGACCCCGGATGTGTTTCCTGTCAAACAGACAACCCTAATGTTTGTAAGGTTAGAAAGAGTGACGTGATGGACCGAGCGTGGGCACCGGCATGAATGAGGCAGGTAGCAAGCGAAGACCTTCGCCTGTGTCGTGTGGCTTCGTCTCCACAGCAGCCTGCACTTTACATCTAGATGCGGCTCCTGAGTCGCGGCTTCTCTGTTGACTAATGAGTTTGCCGACCACTGACCTAAGCATTTAAAAGAGGAACACTGTGGCTCCGTAGCTGAACTTCAACCTCTACGCTCGGGCAGCTGGTCCGGGGTTTGCTGACCACTGATCTAGAGCATTATCCACATGCTCAGGTAAAGTCACCTGGTTCAGGGACGGCAAGTCCCAAGCCTGAAGCCACGAAATAGAAAACAGCAGCGCGCAGGAGTCAGCTCCAGCATCTCCGACCCCAACACGTCAGTTCTTTCTGTCAAAAGTAGACAGCTCCCCCGGTACAGCCCCGAGACGCCATGCGTGCAAACCCGAAACCCACGGGACAATCTGTGCTTCCAGGTCAGTTACCGGTGACAACCTCGAGACAATGCACTTTGCTTTGCAGGCGAATTCACCCACCGCCCAAATATTTGCTTCCCACCAGCGCCCCGGGCACCGCTAGAACACCAAACAGAAGGCGATAAGCAGAGTAAAGAGAGGGATGGCGGGTGCTCGGAAGAGGGAGGCTGGTAGAAAAGTCAACAGAACCTGCTGAGGATGAATGGGGAGGCAGAGACGCGGCCGAGGAAATGCTAAGAGGTGTCTCTTTTCATTTCATGCTGTTCTTCCAAATCTGATTTACAGAGACATGTCATTCTTAGAGTGGCTTTAAAAAAAAAAAAAAAAAAAAAAAAATATATATATATATATATATATATATATATATATATATATATATATATGATATATATTTTATTGATTTTGTACAGAGAGGGAGAGAGATAGAGAGTTAGGAACATCGATGAGAGAGAGTCATCAATCAGCTGCCTCTTGCACACCCCCTACTGGGGATGTGCCCACAACGAAAGTACATGCCCTTGACCAGAATTGAACCCAGGACCCTTCAGTCCCCAAGCCGACACTCTATCCATTGAGCCAAACCGGTCTCGGCTAGAGTGGCTTTTTAAAAAATGGGTTCCACTTGCTGAAACTCACAGGACAATATTAAATCACCCCCTACGCACACCTTGTGAATCCCATGTACTTCCTCCTCTCTTTGCATCATCATTCTCATCCTCCTTTCTTAAAGTTCCTGATATCCCTCTCAGCACACCCGGTTCTCAGACTCCCGGCACCCACATCTCATCGAGCAGTCTTGTTCCGACACAGGAATGAGGTCTGGTCGGACTGGATGCTGCAGAGGAGAGAACCCAGGCTTACGTATTCCCATAGGCTCTGTCACTCACTAGATTTATTGCCGGCCCTTAAGTCATCTCTCATTCCCAGCTTGTGCCTAGCTCCATCTCATGTTCTCCCACATGTTTCTATCATGACTTCTAAACTGAAGACAATAAATCAAAATCGAGGCTTTTCTGCACAACATAAACTGATGAACAAAAACAGAGCCAGAGACACAGAAGCATCGAACAGACTGTCCGATCTATGAGGGAAGGCAGGGGAGCGGGTGATGGAAAGAGATCAACCAAAGGACTTGTATGAATGCATATGAGCATAACCAACGGACACAGACAGTAGTGGGGTGAGGGCATGTGTTGGGGGTGGGAGCGGCCGGGGAGAGGTCAATGGGGGAAAAAGGAGAATCATGTACTATTGTAAACAATAAAGAATTTTTAATAAGTTTTCAATATATTAAAAAGTAACAGTACAAAAATGCTCGTTATTAAAAAGGATCCAAATATATCAAGGAGTGAATTTGTATAAACAAGTTCTACAATTAAAGGGAAACATACATAAAAGTTTTAACAGGATTTAAAATTTTAAAAATCAGAATGTGTAAGACTTAACTCTTTCAAATGTTCAAATATAAAGACAACATGTACAATCCCTATAATAAAATGTGTCCTTGCACACATACCCTGGCCACTTTAAAACATTGTAAAAATTTTAAAGTTTGAGTAATAGAGGCAGCGCTTAAAGGCTTTGTGAACCTTTTCCCAAACAAGCATACTTTCAGTAAATCCTTTTATCTGACCCTGCATTTGCATTTTTGTTCTTCCTGAAAAGGAGAATTTACACTAACACTGAAATTTTAATTAAAAAAAATACATTTAGAGATCTTTAACTTCCTGGGTGACTTCAGTTATTCAGTCAAACATGATTTAATGAGAAAATTCTAATATTTTAGAATGAAACAGGAAGTGTAGATTTACACTTGATACCCAATTAGGGAAAAACTCAAAGCGAATGTCACAGAACTTACACTTACATTCTCCATGAAGTTAAACGATATGGTTATTCACAAACTTTACCAATAATCTTCCTCAAATGTTAGAAAAACGAATCATTGAAATTACATTTTCTCATTTGTTAACAAAATTCTACCGTATTTTAGACTACCAACTTGAATGTTTTCTATCATATACACAAGATGTGATTCACTAGCCAAAATCGGTTTGGCTCAGTGGATAGAGCGTCGGCCTGCAGACTGAAAGATTCCAGGTTCAATTCTGGTCAAGGGCATGTACCTTGGTTGCGGGCACATCCCCAGTACGGGGTGTGCAAGAGGCAGCTGATCAATGATTCTCTCTCATCGATGTGTCTAACTTTCCATCCCTCTCTCTTCCTCTCTGTAAAAAATCAATAAAATATATTTTTTAAAAAATGTGATTCACTAATAAGCAGGTTCTTGCAATACAATAGGTAATAGATCATTAAAATATTTGCTTTATGATACAACCAATACATACAACATGTGCTTTCCTCAATTTCTAAAGCGATTAGGAATTGTGGAACTTTCTTTTGCATAAAACCCTTTCCTCTTCATGAAGCCCTGAGGTGAAAGGTCATCAATGTAAAAACTGTAATCATAAGTCTTCTCATTTCTGTATTAGACTATAGCGATGTTTTTAAAAAAATTTATAAAGAAACGTGGCAACTTATAAAACTGCTTTGTACAGTTTTGTTTTTTTTTAAATATATATTTTATTGGTTTTTTACAGAGAGGAAGGGAGAGGGATAGAGTTAGAAACATCGATAAGAGAGAGTCATCGATCAGCTGCCTCTTGCACACCCCCCACTGGGGATGTGCCTGCAACCCAAGTACATGCCCTTGACCGGAATCGAACCCTGGACCCTTCAGTCTGCAGGCCGACGCTCTATCCACTGAGTCAAACCGGTTTCGGCACTTTGTACAATTAACAAAACATTCCAGACCAACTTAGTCCAAAGGGCCTTATTAAAAACAATGTCTTTTGGACACTTGTTAGTTTCTAGATTAATGCCACTTTCCAGCTCTACTTTGGTCTCTTCTGTTATCGTGGTCATGGCTCCAGCCATCGCGATTCCTGACTTCATAGAAGTAACCATCTCTGTGTCCTCTGTAATGCTGCTCACGACTATGGTGTCTGTCTACTAGGTAGGGGTGAGAACTCTGCCTGGTTTTACGCAGTGATGCCGGTGTATCTTGACGCCACTGGGAGCTTGAAGACTGGTTATAACTATGATTATGTGACTGAACTGGTGGGGAAAATCCTGATTGATCAAGATGTGGAGAACCAAATTTCCCACCATATGGCATCTGTCTCAAAACCTTGTTCATCACTGCTTGTTTCTGAAAATCTTCTGGAGAAGAGAAAGATCTCTGAATTGTCTGTTGTGATGGAGTCATGTTATCCACAGTCCTTTCGTGTCTGTCAGGAGAGGTGGAGGGAGGGCTTGACTTTCCAACATGATGCTGGGAATATGACACACTAACATCCTGTGAGGCATGGCTACTTCCTGATCTAAACTGAATCTTGATGGGCCTTCCAAAAAGTTTTATTCCATTAAGGAGATTCATTGCATAAGGAACAGATACTTCATGTTTGAAATTCACAAATGCAAACTGCTTTGGTTTACCATCCTTCTCTTTTGGAATTTTCACTTTTCTTACTGACCCAGCTTGGTGGAAAAGCTCGAAAAGGAGCTCCTCGGTCACTTTAGTTTCCAGGTTGCCCACAAAGAGAGTCCGAACCCCCATCTCGGCGTTGACCCCTCCTGTGAGAGGCCAAGGGGTCACCGCCAACGCTTTCACTGCACGCTCTCGAAAGCCCACGTCCTGAAACAATAAAGAATTTAAATAAAAAACAATAAATAAATGAAAGTGAGCCTCTCCAGTAGGCCTATTGCCAAGGGACTTCTTTGTTTCTACATGGAAGCAGGAGGTGTCCCCGATGAACTAGTTCAACATGGACTCTCACTCCCCACCTTCCTCTCCCAAAGTCCCCATCACTCTGAGTAGCACTGTCATCCACCCTCTTGTTCAGGTCAGAACATCAGCCGGTCTCTCGAGTCTTCCTTTCCCTTATCCCCTCCCGCCAGCACATCAGCAAGTCATGTCCAGCCTACCTCCAAACCCCCTCGATCCTCCCTCTTCCCCTCTCTATCTCCAGTGATGCTGTCTCAGGGCAGGCCACTGTCACCTCTCACCTGCCATGGTCTCCCCCCCCCCCCCCCCGCCCCTTCCGGCTCCCCATTGCTTTGAGAATAAAAATCTGAAATCCTGAACGTTCCTTAGGAGGCTGTGCCTGACCTGACTCTGGCCTCTCTCCAGCCTCCTCCCATGGCTCTCTCTCTCTCTCCTCTCCCCTCTTACCACTCTGGCTTTTTTTCTCCTTAATTATTACAAGCCCTTCACTGTCTCAGAGCCTTCACACTTGCTGTTCCCTCTGCCTGGAATACTCATCTTCCAGATCCTATTTGAATGGTTTCTTCTTTTCCTTCAGGTCTCAGCTCCTAACTCTTTTGCCCAAGAACCTTTCTGACGACTCCATCCTTGATAGATACTCACTGTGTCTCCCTTGTTTATTTCCCTTCATAAACGACAGTTGCTTCACTTACATATTTACCAACTATGTTGTTCCCACTCTAGCACCCAACATAGAGCCTGAGGCATAACAGGACAGAAAATGAGTGTTGAATGAGTGGAGCCCACAAACACCGTCCTGCTGCTCCAATAAAGCACACAGCGGAGTCCAAGCGAGGGGAATGCCACTGCCTGATTGTGAAAGCAAACAGCTAGTTAAACTTACAAAAACATGCTTCCCGTTAAAATCACAGAAGATATTTTCTAACTCATTATGCTGAGCTGGGGAGTGGCATGCAAAGATAATAAACACATTTAATTTGAAACAGGTGGCAATCTGGTCCGTCCCCCACTGGCTGCTTGACTTGGGGCCCTTTGGAAAGCATTCTTGGCTCTCTGACATTCTCTGAGTGTAATTTTTATGGGCCGGAACGGGCTCTGGGGGTGGTCGCCCCAGCTCCCCAGCAGTCACGGGAAGCCCCTATTCATCTCGACAAGACAAAGCTTACCTGAGCAAAGAAGTCCTTGGGCCCACCACACTCATTTGCATATCTGTCTGAGTCTGACACATGGTTGTTCTTAGCTACAACTTTATACACAAGCAACCCAACACTAATCCGATCAGCTGATCGATCAGCTTAGACCAGTCAGCTGACCCAATCAATGTAATCTGATCACCTGATCTAATCAAACTTCATCATCCCTGTGGGACTAGCTTCAGCTCTTAGGGTTATTCTCAGCCCTTTGGGGCTAGCTTGGCTCTCAGGGGCTGAGCTCTTCCAGGTTGGGCTCAGCTATCTCTTCAGAGCCTCTCTCTGTATTCCTATAACTAACCAAATAAAGGAAAACTTTCCTAACAGAGCACAAGTCTCTGCAGACCTAGGCTCTGCCCTTTGACTGGGGTTCATCTGTTCAGCTCTGAGTTTCGGTCTTTGGGGCAAGGCCTAGGCCTTCGGGACAGGGCCAATCCAATCAGCCGAACCCACCAACTTGATCTAATAAGATGATCTGATCAAGCTTCCTCCTCTCCATTTTCTCTCATCTCTAGCTTCTCTCCTCATTCTCTCAATTTTCTCAGATCTCCCAGTTCTCTCCTCATTCTCCCACTTAAAGATCCTTGAATGGGGCACTCAGGCTTGCCAGTTTGAGTGTTACAACTTGCCAGAAGAGTTGGAGGTATCAGTGATCACATACAGAGCAGATGTTCTAAGCTGGAGAGTTTTGTTTTTCTAAAAAAAACAAAACAAAAAACTCAGCACACAGAGTGCTTAAGATGGATCTTCTGAGAAGAGCAACTAGGGACACTGTTATTTCTGAATACTTAATTGTTCTTTTTGAATTCTCACCTTTAGGATGCTAGTTTTCAGATTAAGTTTCTTTGGCTTTCAGGGGAGAAAAATAAACCCACGCTAGGGTGGGAAGAGATTAACCAAAGATCTTATTTGCATGCCAGAGGCCCAGCTCACGTATTTGTGCGCTAGTGGGATCCCTCGGCCTGGCCTTCGGGGATCGGGCCAAACCGGCTCTCTGACATCCCCTGAGGGGTCCCAGATTGCAAGAGCGTGCAGGCCAGGCCGAGGGACCCACCGTGCACGAATCTGTGCACCAGCCTCTAGTATGCGAATAAGCAAAAATAAGCTGAAAGCATCCATTTCTTTTCCTTCCCGACTCAATACATGTTCACGCAGTTGGGGGTCCCACTTCAGCTCCTTCCTCTTCCGACCACTTGCGGGGCCACTCCCATGGGGCTGTTGCATCCCTCAACACATCACAGCTGAGGGTGTGGTTTTTATTTTATTGTTTTATGTCTAGAGTTCCCCACGAGAGGAAGAAGGAGAACAAGAAGCAGGAGGAGCTGCCTGAGGGCCTGGCCCCGCCTCGTGGCCAGCTGCTGCAGGAGGGCGAGGGCGACCACATCCCCGAGGACAGAACCGAGGACGCAGGAGGTGACCAGCCTACGGAGGAAGGCCCTCCCCTCAGCAGAACAGAAGCACGGAAAGATGCCAAAGGTAGGGCCAGCCCAGGGCTAGGGACCCGGTCCTGGGGCACCTGCCAGCATCCCTCGGTTTTATGAAACGGGGTCCCGGAGGAGGAGCCTCCTGGGCCCGGGGCGGAGCGGAGGTGAGAGGAAACGAAGCTGTACACAGCAGCTCTGCAGAGCTGCCGCCATTTAAGACAACTCCCGCCTCAGAAGCTCTCATTTCCAGATTTAAGGATTATTATTATTATTTTTAAAATTAATTTCTTTATTGATTAAGATATCACATACTTGTCTTCAATGCTCCATTCTAATCCCCCACCCCCCACTCATGCCCCCACCCCACTATTGTCTTGACTGCTGGTTAGGCTCAGATTTAAGGATCATCTGGTACTGGGCCAAAGAGAACTGCTCCCAGTGAAGCCAAAGGCTGTGCATGTCAATGTCAAAGCCACATACTAATCCTGGGTGCCTGAGGGTCAGCCTCATCTTTTCCATGAATCTGGCTGTTGGAAGGAACAGTGGAGAGCTCTATCTCCAAGGGGATGGCTTGCTTCTGGCCAAGGGCCCACAAAGCCTTACCCCGTTCATTGCCTTTATTTGTGTGGAGTCGGGCCCTTCCTCATTGGGCTCAGTCTCTAAGCCCAGCAAAGCACACACCTGAGCGCTGGGCACACCCCTTTAAGGCGGGGACCAGCCGCCAGCCAATGAGGTATCTCGAGTTGGAGGAACAAAAACCCTTGGCCATGGCTCCCAGAGCTCCCATTTACTGACCTGGAGTTGGACGTGGGAAGTAGCCTTGCTGTTCATGACCAGCAGAGGCAACACATTCTTGCATTTCCCCTGTGCCTCGAGCTAAAGAAATCAAACTTTTTGCAAAAAAAACCCAAAACCCCTATGTATCTACTAAGTGTGCCTTGCTGATCGAGAAGGGGAAAGCCAGAAGGTGTTTCTTAGGTGGAAAGCTATCTTTAAGCCTCATTGATTCAGCAGCAGGTGCAACTCTGGTCATTAGCATAGACCTATCCCTCCAAGGGCTAAACGCAGTGACAAATTGCGGTTGCCAAAGGGGTTACATCAATTCTCCTAATGACCTCCGGAGCCCCATTCACAGAGACACAAAGGGTGTCTAGTCACATCCACATGCTCACCTTTTTTGAAAATCAGTTCCAATTCCCTCATGGTCTTCTTGGTTGCAGTCATTCAGACCAACGAAAGCTGTGACGATGTAAGCCAGGTAAGACCAAGATTGGAAAATGAACCTTTTGCAAAGCCTGGTCTTATTCCCCAGGACGGAAACCAGCAATGAAGGAGAATCGCAGGGCAAGAAAAGATGCAGCAAAAGTAGGAGAGCGAGGGGAGAGAGAGAGAGAGAGAGAGACTCTTTATCTTAGTGAAGCCAGTGCACACGGAGTTCAGAATGAGCGTGAACTTGGGTGAAACTGCCTCCCTGCTCAGACACTCTGAGGCTCTGCCCATGGCCGACAACTTTCGCAGACACCCCCACCCCTTTCCCTGGGTTCCCCCTCACTCTCCCAGCCTTGCGAAAGTATAGTCCTCTCCACTATGCTGAGAGGTCAAAGCTCCCTTGGCTTAGCTACCTTAGTTTCCCGAAGCAACCATTTATATAAACTCAGTGAAGTGACAAGAGCTGCAGAGAGTGCCGAGGACACAGGAATGGAATCGTCCGTCCGTCCGTCCGTTCAGTGACTTTGTTGAGCACCCACTCTGTGCCAGGCACTGTTTCAGGTGCTGAAAATACCTCGGCAGATGCCATGGATGAAGAAGATCAAAGAGACTCGCGCAGGCAATGCATTCAGGGACCCATTCCATCCCCAACCTGGACTCCAGCCTCAGAGAGCCCTGCCGGGGGAAGGTGAACCGGAACACCGCCCCCGCCCACGTATGGTCCCGTCTGGGCCGAGTCAAGACCTCGGGATGTCCGTGCTGGCTCCGGAGAGGGCCGGGCTGTGGCCGTCGGGGAACATGTGTCCGGGGAGCCTGCAGCTCCGGATCCACAGGCTGCACCCATGTGTTTCTGATTTCCCTCCCACTTGGAAGTGATTAGCACTTTCTTCCCGTTGGGGGTTCCTACCCACTTCTGACCCCGAAAGGCTCAGGAAATTACAAAGCGAGTTTTCCAACAGATGCTTTGGCCAGCGTCAGGCGGTCCCACCCAGCTGCCAAGTGGCACTCACTGCATCTTGTAGGCCTGGCACGTGACAAGGTCAAAGGTGGCCCGAGCGGGTGTGCCTGCTGGCTTGTGGGATGCCTGGCTGCACGAGGCCGATGGCCCTCAGTGCCCCAGGAGACCCCTGAACCCACGGAACTTGTGCAGGGCAAGAGATCCTGCCAGGAAAGATCCCTGCACATCAGATGTAAAGATTGGCAGTGAAGTAGTATAGTGTGTGTGTGTGTGTGTGTGTGTGTGTGTGTGTGCATGAGAGAGAAAGAGAGATTTTCAGAAATACTTAAAAAATAATGGGCTTCCACAGCAATTTGAGGAAATTCTGTGCAGGAATAGCGGGAGTGACTGTATGTGAAGAACCCACAGCCACTCCCCAGTCAGAAAGCCACGTGTTGCACTAAATGTGAACCACAGCCCTTGCCTATAACCCGCTCCTGCTCCGGGGTAGCTGGGAGACTTGGGGAATTGCAGATCAAAGGGAGGTTTTGCTCCAATCTGCCAGAGGCAGGAAAACACATCGTTGAGACCAATATCGAGTGACGGAGCATCCTGTCTGCGCATGCTCACCCTGACTAGATGGGTGAGCCCAGCCCAACGTTGTTTTTGTGTGTGTGTGTTTTTTTTTCTTCTGGAAAGAACAAATGTCTGAAAAAGGAAGGAGAGTCGATGGAGCAAAGGCTCAGGAAGAATGCTGTGTGGCTCTGGGCATCTCGTCCCAGGTCTTAGAGCCTTGGTTTTTGTTTTTCCTTTTGTAAGATGGAACTCATCTGACTCAGAGCATCAAAAGAATCACAACGTTAGGAGAGATCTTAGAGGCTGTAGTCTGGCCACGGAGAGCCAGACACATAGTAGGCACTAAATAATTCTTGAGTCCACCAGAGGTGAAGTCATTGAGAGAAGGAGCAACCTGGGAATGTACGCTGGCAGTCCTGTGCAACATGCCTGCAAACAGTAGATCAATCCATGCAATTGATATCCACCCGCAATGGGAGACCCCCCCCTCCCCCCTGGCTCTGCTACCTACTGTAAATCCCCGGCCAAGCCCTTAGCTTCTCTGTACCGGACTCCCTCACGGGCGTTAGTGTGCTATTGCCATGTGTCCAGCCATCACACACTCAGCAGTTTAAAACCACACCTGCGTTTACCTCACTTCCTGTAGGTGAGGGGTCCTCTGCTCAGGGTCTGATCCGAGGCTCAGGGTCACAGACAGGATCCGTTTACTTGCAGCATTGGAACTGACAGTGGCTTCCTCTGCCTGGGTGGCCTAGTGGGTTGGAGCACCATCCCATACACTGAAAGGTTGTGGCTTCGATTTCCGGTCAGGGCATATCCCTAGGCTGTGGGTTCAATCCCCATAAGGTACATGGGGGAGGGAGGGACAACCGATTGATGTTTCTCTGTCACGTTGATGTTTCTGTCTTTCTCTCTCCTTCCTCTCTCTAAAATGAACAAAAACATATTCTCAGGTGAGGATTAAAAAAATAAATAAATAAAGGCAAGGCCAGCAAGACTTGAGTATAACTTCTCACTCTTCTTTTAAAGGGCTCAGCTAATGAGCTCAGGCCCACCCAAGAGAAGGTCCCTTTTTACTAATCCAAAGTCAACCGGTCAGAGACCTTAATTACACTTGCAGAATACCTTCATCTTTTTTTTTTTATTAATGTATTTTATTAATTTTTTACAGAGAGGAAGAGAGAGGGATAGAGAGTTAGAAACATTGATGAGAGAGAATCATCAATCAGCTGCCTCCTGCATACCCCCTACTGGGGATGTGCCCGCAACCAAGGTACATGCCCTTGACCGGAATCGAACCCGGGACCCTTCAGTCTGTAGGCCGACGCTCTATCCACTGAGCCAAACCGGTTTCGGCATTCCTTCCTCTTTGCCATAATGTAAGATAATCGGGAGTGACACCCCATCATATTCACAGGCCCTACCCACACTCACGGGGAGAAGATAACACGGGCAACGCCTACCTGGGGAAGGCTCTCGGGGCACCTTAGAACGCTGTCCCCCCACCCTGTCCTGGCAGCGCTGCTGGCACCCGTCTCCTATGGCTGCTCTGAAGACTAATGCGGCAGTGACGGTAACCGTATGTGACCAGCCGGCAGCAGCTGCTGTCATTGTTTCCGCATTGCTGAGCATCTGCTCCATGGCGGGCCCCGGAGCAGGAGCTGGGGATTGGGAACTTAACGATGCCAACCCTGGCATTTCCCTCTCCCACACTCCATCCGAGAGCTGCCAAACAGCCGGAAAGCTTTCCTCCCAACTAAATGACTTTTGGATACAAAGACTCAGGGCTTTCTCGGCCTGTGAAAACCACTGCCGGAAAGAAAAAGTGCTGACTTCATTCGAACACTGCAGCCCACGGGATTATCATGTCCACCCGTAAGTGCTGCGGGCTCCGACCGCTGATAGCACGGATGGACTCGACCTCGTGCCCAGTGGCTCTGAGCCGTGGCTGCCCACGTCTGGGTCACCTGGAGGGCTTGGCCAGCTCCCGTCCGCCAAAGCTCGGACGCCTTTGGCCTGGGTGTGTCCTTGCATTGGAGTTGTTTTTAAGCCCCTCACCCCCGGAGTCTCCAACACTCCCCCGGGGATGAGAGCATGAATGGTCTGGAAGCTGAATCCCCTTAAAGAGAAACCGCTGAGAATATGCATGCCAAAGAGACACGAGGGCAATGAAGCATTTTTTTCATTGGCTCCCAGCAAAGACATTGAAATTCACCACACATCACACCTTTTCAAGCCACTCTGCCATTAAAAAAATACATATTTTGCCGAAACTGGTTTGGCTCAGTGGATAGAGCTTTGGTCTGCGGACTGAAGGGTCCCAGGTTCGATTCCGGTCAAGGGCGTGTACATTGGTTTCGGGCACATCCCCGGTGGGGTGTGTGCAGGAGGCAGCTGGTCGATGTATCTCTCTCATCGATATTTCTAACTACCCGTGTTTCCCCGAAAATAAGACATTCCCTGAAAATAAGACCTAGTGCAACTTTGGGAGAAAAAAATAATATAAGACACTGTCTTATTTTCGGGGGAAACAGGGTATCTATCCCTCTCCCTTCCTTTCTGTGAAAAATCAATAAAATATATTTTTTAAAAATATATATTTTTTATTGATTTTAGAGGGAAAGGGAAAGGGAGAGGGAGATAGAAACATCAATGATGAGAGAGAATCATTGGTCGGCTGCCTCTTGCACACCCCACACTGGGGATCAAGCCTGCAACTCGGGCATGGGCCCTTGACCGGAATCGAACCCAGGACCCTTCACAGGCTGACGCTCTATCCACTGAGCCAAACGGCGAGGGCCCCTCTGACAGACAGCTCACCTGCTAGCTGGGATAGCGCTGAGAGAAGATTAAAAATGCCCACATTGCCCAGAAAGCGGCTGGTGCCCGGCTTGCTGTCTGCTTGCTCGTTCAGTGCTTGCTCCATCGCCTACACGCAGGAAGCACCCACTGTGGGCCAAGCTTCCTGCCGGGGGGTGGGGGGGGCCTTCGAAGCTCTGCAGGACCCCAACGCTGCCTCCCGGGCCTCGGCCTCCGAGGCCGGAGACGGGCCCTGAGGATGGAGAGCATGGAGCTCGTTCTTCGGTTATGAAGACTCATTTCCGAAACGTCCTCCATCTTCTCTAACCCCGTGTATCTCCCTTCAGGGTTTAATCACTCCCAGAGAGCAGCCTCTTCTCAGCATCCCTTCCTGCCTCCCCCGGCCAGCACCCCTCCCAAAGGAAAATCACTCCAAAGATAAGAACTGAAAACCCCCAAGCGCTATCCTTATTTCACAAGGAAAAGGAGCAACAGGAAGCAGCAGCCTCATCCTCTCCCAGCCCCTCTAACCTTCGGGGACCAAGGGGCACATCCTGAGCTGGGTGGGCGCGGCCCCTCCTCCTGCCGGCCGGTGCCCGGAGAAGGGATGGCCAGGGCAGCGCTGAGCGGACGCCATGGACCGGGAGGCTTTGGCAAAGCCCACGGAGGCTGCGTCCCCGTGGAAGGTAACACTGAGCAGCTGCCTCACACGGAGGGCCTGTGTGGTCTGCCGTGAAGGCGGGATTTGGCTACCCCCCGGGGCCAAAGGGGAACTTTGCCCCCAGAACCTCACAGGCTCCTCCAAAGCCCCAGACACCACCCCAGAAAGTTCAGCTGGAAGGAAACCCAAGTCCCTGTTCAGACAGAATCTTCTCCAACCCCCTCCGCCCCCTCGCCTCTGTTTTGTACGCGTTTACTGAGCGTCCACTGTGGTCAGGACATCGGGAGAGGCTGTGCTGCCCGCCCAGGGAGGTTATTAAAATGTCAGCCTTCCAGGATGACCCCAAAGAGTACATGTGTGGGCTGACCCCACAAAGCCATTTTTTAAAAATATGATTTTATTTGTCCCGACCAGCGGGAGATCAACGTGGGGGCGAGGAGGCACCTAGAAGGGAATGATAGAGGACAGGAGACGCGAAGAAATGGAGGCAAGACAGGGTTCTGATCAAGCCTCGGATTTTATTGTTGAAGCAGCAATATATATATATACACAGGCTGTAGGGGTAGGTTGCCGCGGGGACATTCCAAGGTGGGGCAAACTATGGGAGGGAGGGTCAGGGAGGGGACGCTGTAGGGACCTTCCGGAGCAGGATGTGTCGTTAAGTGATAAGTTATCTTTAGCTTCTGGCCAAACCGCAGGGCACCACGTGATCTCTGGTGACTGTGAGTTGTAAGAGTTGGAAACTTAACTCCCAAGATGGAGTTGTATTTTCTAAGATGGAGTTGCTTGTATCAACTCTGACGGCTCCCAACATTTATTGATTTCAGAGAGAAAGGAGAGGGGGAGAGAGAGAAACTTAGTAATGAGAGAGAATCATTGACTGGCTGCCTCCTTCATGCCTCACACTGGGGATGGAGCCACCGCCCTGGCCTGGGCCCCGACCGACCGGGAATCCAACCCAACTCCTTGTTTGTAGGCTGATGCTCAGCCACAGAGCCATGCTGGCTGGGAGCACAAGGTCATTCTGAGTTTTTTTTTCCCTCCTCTGACACCCCGGGAAGGCGAAGCTAAGCTCTCTGCTCTCTTTTGTTCTTTTTAAATTCTGAGAGAAGAGCAACATGGAGCTTCCTGAGCCGCCACCCAGCCCACCTCCCAGGCGACGTCAACCCTGGTCCAGGCGGGGAAGAAGCGGGCCCTGGGTGTGGGCTTCTCCAACGTGGCCTTTCTCTCCTCATCTGCTTGGAACAGACTGGAAGCTGCCGACCCCCCTGGGACCTGTGTATCCACCACTAATCTCGAGTCCGAGCTCCAAAGCTGTGGGACGAAGCTGGCAACTGTCTCCTCCCGTGGCCAAGAACTTCCAAATACACGACGTGAGTCTTCCCAGGGCCCCTGCTTCCCTCAGCCAGGCAGACAGAGGTGAGACGGTGCCCCATAGGGGGGTGCGCTGAGCAAACAAGGTGCCGATGGCTTCGCTTTACCATCCCACCCCATCACCTCCTGCCTCCGCTTGAGAGATGAAGTCCTGAACATGGGTCATGAGTCGGTGTGAATCTCATCAGGGTTCCCCAAAAGAAGGAAAGAAATCCTCAAAATCGGACAGTTTCCTGAGGTCCCGAATGGTCTCTTCTCCCCCAGGTGCCTCTGTTCTCCCCCAATGGCTGCTCTGTTTCCGCTGAGTGAGATGAGATCTCACCCCCAGCCTCACCCTCTGGTTCACAGGCTCCTTTTTGTGTGAAAGAAGACATTTTTGGGAAGTTTGGTGGCAATCTAATTCCTCTCTCCCTGCTGTCTTACAACCCAGACGTGGCCTTCAATTGCTCCTCACGTGACAAACCTCTGTTGAGCACTTAGCACGTGACATGTCATCCATCCAAGATGGTGAAACGCAGGCTCTGTTTTTGAGGACCCTGGGGTGTAGCGGGGACATAATTGGGTAGAGAGACCTTGAAGTAAGTCAGGTGGAGGACACAGACTCTCGGGGGAGATGGTTTGGAAGCCCAGAGGAGGAGCTGGCTCTGACTGGGGGTGGGGGGGTGGGGGGGTGTCACACACTTCCTTGGAAGCCAACATCAGAATTCTGAAAGATGAGGAGGGGAGGCAGCAGAGGAAGAGGGGGGGCTGCTCTGGCAGGAAAGGAGGTGCATGCGGATTTTGGCTCCTCTATGGGAAATGTCCTGGTGGTGACGACGGTGATGACGGCCTTCCTGAAGTGAGGCGCCATGACAAGGCGGGAAGGAGCAGACAGAGGGTCCAGCGTGGAGGACTCTTTCATCTTTCACGGGATACGGCTCTGCTCTCGGTCGGCTCCAGCCCGGTCCAGAGTGACAGGGCTGGTCGGGCCTGGCACCCTGAAGCACCATGTGAATTAAACTGGGTGCAAGAGAAGGTGACAGAGACCGCGGGAGAGAGTCCCTAGCGGCCTCCGATGTTGGTCAGCTCCTCTGTGCCCGCTGCCTCCAGAGGTGCCATCGCAGTGCCCGCCTGGCATCCTTACGGGCAGTGCTGGGAGAAATAAACCAGCACACATTCATTTCCTGCTGTGTGGGAGGCAGGAAATGGTCCAACCGTCTAATTGGGATGAGGTTCCTGCGGTGTGTCCGGCCACCCACGCTTCAGCACACCCCCACTCCCCAGGTGTCTCAGCGAGAAAGGCGGGTCCACTCGGCCATCAGAGGCCAGACTCCATCTTCCACCACCACCTTGCCAACCATTTCCCTGCCTGGAAGGTCTGCTCAGTGGTTAGACCATTGGCCCGAGGACCGAAGGGTCAAGGGTCCGAGGGTCCGATTTCCTAGTCAAGGGCACATATCTCGTTTGTTCATTTGACCCTGGGGTCGGTCAGGGCATGTGCAGGAGGAACCAGCCCATGTGTCTCTCTCACATCGATGTTTCTCTCCTTATGTCTCACCCTCCTCTCTCCCACTCACTCTCTAAAGATCAATGGAAAAATATCCTTGCGAAGGATTGAAAAAAAAACCAAAAAGAATCAATATGCAGAGAGAGGCAGCATTTGCTGTGCCTCCTCTGCACCCAAGGGGGAGCCGAGCATGTCGGGGGCGGGCCCTGTGGCCAAGAATTAGGCTGGACCTCACTCTCCCTCTGGCCACACACGGCAGAGCAAGAGGCACCTTCTCTTCTGCAGAAACCGATGGACAGTTTGCAGGCCTCGATGGTTAGTCCAGAGAGGTGAGGCCAGAGGAGAGAGGGCAGGTGAGGGTGAGGTGGCTAGGGACTGGGGACATCAGTTGAGGGCAAGCATCAGAGCAGCCGTGGGCACCCAGCAGGAGGTGCCTTCGGTAGAAGCAGGGACGGCGCTGTGCGAGGAAGCTCTCTGGCTTGGGCGGTCCCCTGGGCACCCTGTGTCAGTGTCTCTGCAAGTGGAATGCACACGGGCTCCTTGCTCCTCAGTGTCGAGTAGAAGTGAGATTAGAGTCACAAGAGAGGGCCCTGCGTCACACAATCACACGTCGGAGCCCGCCTCCGGCCTTCAGCAAGGACGGCCTCGGTCGGTGGCATTCTTGGCGTGCCAGTGTCCCACGAGCCATGTCCCACGAGCCATGCCATTTCAAGGCCGGGAAGGACCTCAGCCACTGAGGCACCATAGAGGTGGGTGGTGAGTCGAGGTCCCACAGTGAGTGGCACAGTCTGAATAGAACTCGGTGCCTGCCCCCCAATCTGCTGTGCAGACCCAGCAACTCATGGAGCGGACGGCCCTTTTCGCTACCCGCCAAGGCTATAGACCACCAAGTACCTCCCAAGGCAAATGGTGGTCCGCCTAAAGCAGGAGAGGTGGGAAGTGGAGGTGCCTGTTTTAAGCAGTACACCCTGGCTGTGTGAGCTGGGGGGAAGCGCTCTCTGGGCTCCTCACCGCAGGTGCCTGTGTCCCCCCACACCCGCCCCCCCCCCCAGCAGGGCCCTTTCCGGAACCTCCTGGACATGAAGACGGAGAAGAGACTGGCCGGCTGGAAGGAGCGTCGCAGTCGCTATGGGGACATCAACGTGCACAAATGCTACCAGCTCGGGCAGGTCTTCACCCCTTTCCGGGCCCTGGCCACCATGGTAAGCTCGCTTTTCTCCTGGGGAGGGTTTCCAGGTCCGTTAGTGAGACCGGTGACCTGCGCCAACTCTTTCCCCTTCTGTGGGATGGGTGAGTCCGTTCTGGCCACGCAAATGCTGCACAACCAAGTCCCCCAAACTCAGCGGCTTACCCTCACAAACATCTGTGCTTCTCACTCCTCGTCTGCAGAGAAGTAGCTCATTCCGCTTCTGTTGGCTGTGAGCTCCCAGGGCAGGAGGGAGCAGGGACTGGAGAACAAGAACCTCATTGGCCACAGAGGCTAACTCTAGCCGACCTGAAGGTCGGTGGCCCGAGGTGGAGGACGATCTGAAGGCAGCTGTGATGCTCAGAAATGCCTGTTTCAAGGGGAGAGAAAAGTCTGGGGAAAGGAGAGGATTCTGTGATGATGAAAGATGGTTCCCTTCCATCCCTTCATCTCACCTGTTACCTTTTGGGCCCAAGTCAATTCAAGCGTGACCATTCCCAAATGCACTTTTTTGGAAGTATTGTTCTAGCTGTGCATATGATCTAGCTGTACATGCACTCTAGCTGTACATGTACTCTAGCTGTGCATATGATCTAGCTGTGCATATGTTCTAGCTGTACATATGTTCTAACTGTACATGTACTCTAGCTGTGCATATGTTCTAGCTATGCATATATTCTAGCTGTGCATATGTTCTAGCTGTGCATATGTTCTAGCTGTACATGTACTCTAGCTGTACATGTACTCTAGCTGTGCATATGTTCTAGCTATGCATATGTTCTAGCTGTGCATGTACTCTAGCTGTGCATGTACTCTAGCTGTACATATGTTCTAACTGTACATGTACTCTAGCTGTGCATATGTTCTAGCTGTGCATGTACTCTAGCTGTGCATGTACTCTAGCTGTGCATATGTTCTAGCTGTGCATATGTTCTAGCTGTGCATATGTTCTCGCTGTACATATGTACTAACTGTACATGTACTCTAGCTGTGCATATGATCTAGCTGTGCATATGTTCTAGCTGTGCATATGTTCTAGCTGTACATGTACTCTAGCTGTGCATATGATCTAGCTGTGCATATGTTCTAGCTGTGCATATGTTCTAGCTGTACATATGTTCTAGCTGTACATGTACTCTAGCTGTACATGTACTCTAGCTGTGCATATGATCTAGCTGTGCATATGTTCTAGCTGTGCATATAATCTAGCTGTGCATATGTTCTAGCTGTGCATATGTTCTAGCTGTACATATGTTCTAGCTGTACATGTACTCTAGCTGAACATGTACTCTAGCTGTGCATATGATCTAGCTGTGCATATGTTCTAGCTGTGCATATGTTCTAGCTGTACATGTACTCTAGCTGTACATGTACTCTAGCTGTGCATATGTTCTAGCTGTGCATATGTTCTAGCTGTGCATATGTTCTAACTGTACATGTACTCTAGCTGTGCATATGTTCTAGCTATGCATATATTCTAGCTGTGCATATGTTCTAGCTGTGCATATGTTCTAGCTGTACATGTACTCTAGCTGTACATGTACTCTAGCTGTGCATATGTTCTAGCTGTGCATATGTTCTAGCTGTGCATATGTTCTAGCTGTACATGTACTCTAGCTGTACATATGTTCTAACTGTACATGTACTCTAGCTGTGCATATGTTCTAGCTGTGCATGTACTCTAGCTGTGCATGTACTCTAGCTGTGCATATGTTCTAGCTGTGCATATGTTCTAGCTGTACATGTACTCTAGCTGTACATGTACTCTAGCTGTGCATATGTTCTAGCTGTGCATATGTTCTAGCTGTGCATATGTTCTAGCTGTGCATATGTTCTAGCTGTACATATGTTCTAACTGTACATGTACTCTAGCTGTGCATATGTTCTAGCTGTGCATGTACTCTAGCTGTGCATGTACTCTAGCTGTGCATATGTTCTAGCTGTGCATATGTTCTAGCTGTGCATATGTTCTAGCTGTGCATATGTTCTCGCTGTACATATGTACTAACTGTACATGTACTCTAGCTGTGCATATGATCTAGCTGTGCATATGTTCTAGCTGTGCATATGTTCTAGCTGTACATGTACTCTAGCTGTACATGTACTCTAGCTGTGCATATGTTCTAGCTGTGCATATGTTCTAGCTGTGCATATGTTCTAGCTGTACATGTACTCTAGCTGTACATGTACTCTAGCTGTGCATATGTTCTAGCTGTGCATATGTTCTAGCTGTGCATGTACTCTAGCTGTGCATGTACTCTAGCTGTGCATATGTTCTAGCTATGCATATGTTCTAGCTGTGCATATGTTCTAGCTGTACATATGTACTAACTGTACATGTACTCTAGCTGTACATGTACTCTAGCTGTGCATATGTTCTAGCTGTACATATGTTCTAGCTGTACATGTACTCTAGCTATACATGTACTCTAGCTGTGCATATGATCTAGCTGTGCATATATTCTAGCTGTGCATGTACTCTTGCTGTACGTTCTTGGGATTCTAAAACCTGGGTGTGCAAGTGAATCACTGGGGAAGCTTGGTCCTAATGTAGGGTCCCAGTTTGGAGGGTCTTGGGTGATGCCTTAGAATTTTCTTTTTTAACATATTCTCTCTTCACCACCTTTATGGAGCATGACTCAGTCAGTGCTTTCCGTCCCTGTTCATGCCGTCAGTACCCCGAAGTCTGAGGGGCCATTGTTCATTTACAGCTCCGGTGCGCACAGGAGCCCAGGCAGTGCATCTTCACCCAGAGCCAATGAGATCAGGAAATTTGGGGGCGGGTCCCAGGCATTAGCATGTTTTTAAGCCTCTTGATTCAATAACCAACCCGCCCAGTTTCCCCAGGACTGACTCACACTTTTCCCGGAATTTCCCATCTTTTGACCCTAAAAGTCCTGAGTCCCAGAAAATCCCTCAGTTGTTTTTTTTTTTTTTTTTAAATATATTTTTTATTGATTTTATACAGAGAGGAAGGGAGAGAGATAGAGAGTTAGAAACATCGATGAGAGTCATCGATCAGCTGCCTCTTGCACCCCCTACTGGGGATATGCCCGCAACCAAGGTACATGCCCTTGACCGGAATTGAACCCGGGACCTTTCAGTCCCCAAGCCGACGCTCTATCCATTGAGCCAAACCGGTCCCGGCCTTCAGTTGTTGTTTTAAAACAGAAAGTCTCGAGCCCTTGGAATTTGCACAAACCAGACGATGGGGTCATTCTATCCAGGCATGATGTTAACGCACAGCCACGTTTAGAAGGACTGCTCTCTGAACATTCTAGAAATCAGCCCCAATTTCTCATGTCATAGCTGCTGCCCATCTATCCATTCACTAGCTAACATTCCTTAGGCATGTACACAGCCTGGAGCTGAGAACTCCGGCGGACCTAGCCATGAAAATCTCCATCCTACCCCCCCAGGAGCTTCTAGTCTGCTAGGGGTACCGAGTCATGAGCCAAAACCATGCCGCAGACACAAGTACAATGACACATTAATAAGAACAGCTCCATACATTGATAGACTCAGAAGGAGACAAGGACTCTCCAAATATGAGCTGCTTTCTGCAAAACTCAACCCCAAGGTCATGATGAAGAGCAAAGCCTGCATGTAGGGACACCCTCTCGACTCCCAGTGCCACCGGGGAAGAGCAGATCGGCCATGTATTGGGAGCAATGGCCCCTGTGTATTAAGTTCTTACTATGTGCCAGGTAGAGTGCCAAAGACTTCCCAGATCCTGAGCCTTGGGACCTCTACCCCACTAACATTGTTTTATCCACGAGGAAGCAAAAGATGAGGCCTGCTCAGTAACATGCCAGCCAGCAGCGGGGCCAGGATGAGCCTGCTGTGCTGGAACAGGTGCTCCTGCCTGCCACACGTTATTTCATGGCCGTTGTTCTCTGCCTCACAGGAGATGCGAAGGCTGGTCTTTCCCCAACACCTGCCCATGAGTCTGCACATGCGCAAAATGGGCATCTCGTGCACCGACGAAAGGACTCTCCGAGACTTGCCTTTGTCTTCCACAGAGCTGGGCTTGGGAGCGGACGAGAAAGAGAAACCAGCCAGCCACGTTAGAACACCTTTATTCCCCCCAATAGTTAAAGCAACAAAATTTAATAACGTGAAAAAATAAAAATTACATACCTCCTCTCCGGCCCTTTGCAGGCAAGGCTTTGCATTAAAAAATCGCTTAAATCCCGGGGAACTGGGAATGCTGAAACATTCTCAAACCCAACGTGGAGATAGGTTGAAGAGTCCCACCAGCATGCCTCTGTGTGGACATCTGGAGGAAGGCAGAACAGTTAGGAGCTGTAATGCCCAACTAGAATGGAGTCTGCAACAAGGACACTTTTCTCAAGAGTCTACAGGTAGGGGGAGGGAATGGTTACAGTTCAATACGTCAAGGACACCACTTTGGCCATCTTTCTGGTCTACCATCCCTCAGAGAGCTGGATGATAACCTCAGGATGAGTTCCTTGTGGTCACAAGATGGTTGCCACTGTGCCAAACACCACATCCTCACATGCGCACATCGACCGCTAGAAGGCTGAAGTTTCTCCCCCATGCCAGAGACTTCAGCCTTCTAGTGTTCGAGGTGCTACACACACACACACACACACACACAGTTGGAGAACCTCTTCCAAGAACCACTCAACAGATTTTCTTGGCAATTCTCCTTGGCCAGGTTGGTAAGGCTTGCCCAGACCATAGCTCCAAAGGAAGTCAGGAAGGTAAATCTTGGGTATTTACAGGGAGGCAGGCTCTACCCTCAGGAAAGGAAAGGAGGACAATGACTGATGGGAAAGTCATTCATATCTGCCACAGTGGGACGCTGGGTGGAGGGCCGTGTGGTTTGCTAGAACAGGGCTGTTCTGGGCTGGACTGGAGATGTAAATGTCACCATCTCTATGCAAACCTGAGCGCCAAGTGGCAAGACACAGACCTAGCAACGAACTGCTGGAACCGGGCTCACGGAGAGCATGCAAACAGCCTGCACTTTTATCATCTGATTAACATCAGGTGTTTTCAAATGAGGCTTGTTCTTGCTAAAAGCACACCTGGGTCTCAGACCTTCCATATCCTTAGGAAGCAAAATCAAACAGAACACCCCTCCGCCATTTTGTTGTGCTTTGTTCCTGTTTCTTGATGACTAGAACCAAATGTTGCCATACGCTCAGAAAATGCCCAGCGTTGGCATTTTTTAATTTTTTTTATTTAGTTTTATCTGGTCAGGGCACAGAGCCTTCAGTGAAGGAACCCTGTAATCTGTCCTTCATGAAGAACCATATAATTGAGCAATTGCTGTAATCGCTGAGGGCTGCTGTGTGGCAGTAAGCTTTGGGGTATTTTCCTTTTTTTTTTCTTTTTTTTTCTTTTTCTTTTTCTGGAAATGCCAGGAAAGGGAAGGCTCGCGTTGAGTCTTGGGCCTCAGTGTCCTCCCTCCAGGAGTAACTAAGGTGTGGACAGAGGCCTCGGTAAGCCGAGTGGACCCTGAACCGAGCTTAGCAGCATTTCCCAGGTTGATCTGGTGTTTTCTTTTTTTCTTTTTTCTTTTTTAAATATATATATATATATTTTATTGATTTCAGAGAGGAAGGGAGAGGGAGAGAGAGATAGAAACATCAATGATGACAGAATCATTGATAGGTTACCTCCTGCACACCCCACACTGGGGATCGAGCCTGAAACCTGGCATGTGCCCTGACTGGAATTGAACCGAGACCTCTTGGTTCACAGGTCAACGCTCAATCACCAAACCACGCCGGCCGGGCTGGAACTGGACATCTTGGGATCTATCTTCACATCCATCTCTCTCCTTCCTTCTCCCTGTGTGTGTCCCACTTATTGCCCCTACCTTCTAAGCATCTTTCCTATCAATTATGTCCATCCTCTCTATCCGCCCTCCATGATTAGCTTTAGCCCTCACTATTCTTTCTCTACATTTACAATGGCCTCAGAACCATTCTCCTGGTCAGAAAGATTTTTCTGAAGCACAAACATGGATGTCTCTCCACACCTGGAGTGGCTCCCCTTTGCTGCTGTAAGAGCCCAAGTCCTCAGCCTGTCGCTCGGGGCCCTGCTTCCCCTGTAGCAGCCTCACCCCCTGCTTCTCCCATGCACCCTCTTCCGACTCCCCAGCCTCACATCCCTGCTCTTCCGCTCACACCAACTTCTCTTCGCCATTGGCTGTCCTGGATCCTTACACTCTTACCTCTGCATCCAGGATTCCCTCTGCTGTGGCTGTCCTTCCGCTCCTCACCTCCTGGGGGACTCCTTCGTACCCCCAGGAGTCAACTGGAAAGGCACCTTCTCTGAGAAGCCTACCCCCAACTCCCAGGCAGGATCAGTGCCCGCTGTTTGGCTCCACTGTTACAGTGTTCACCGCAATGAGTTGTGGTTGTCTGTTGTCTGTCTTGAGGGCTCTGCTTCCCTGAAGAGCAGTAATTATGTGTATTATTCACCACTGTATTCCCCCATGCCGGGTCCAAAGCCTGGCACTTAATGGCTACTCATTACATGTCTGGCAAAGGAGTGGATGCACGGGAAAAAAGACATGGCAGCCAGGCCTTGGAAGACGGAGTGTGGTTTTGCACTAACGTGACAGCTGTTACTAAAGATGCTAACGAGAGAGCACAAGGTGACTCAGAGGTGAGTGGGCCTGTGACCCAGGGCAAGTGGGATGCTTGAAAGCTCCAAAAACCAAAAAGGAATGCCAGCAGACTCCCCTGCCGCCAGCAGGACTTCGCTTAGGCAGCTCTGTGTGCTTTGTGTCCACCTTGTAAATCACTGTCTGAGAACGGCCATGTTGCAGCAGGCTTGCCGGGGAACGAACGGGGGAGGGCTCTGCTTGGGGACCTTCCCCTGTCAGGCTATTGTAACAGGAATGTAGTGCACACCCACTGTGTGCTTGGCTTTTTGCTCTACCCTCTCATGAGATTTTATTTGATGTTCTCTCTCCACTCAGGAGATGGCAGTCTCACTGGGAAAGCTGGTATATACACATGGAATTATTAGAAGTCACAAGGCCATATGAGATCCATGTTAGATTGTAAGAAATGAGCTGGGAGCCCTGACTGGCTAGCTCAGTTGGTTAGACCATTGTCCTGATATGCCAAGGTTGTGGGTTTGATGCCAGGTCATGGCACATATAAGAATCAACCAATGAATGCATAAATAAGTGGAATAAGAAATCTCTCTCTCCCTCCCTCTCTCTCTCTCTCTCTCTCTCTCTCTCTCTCTCTCTCTCCCTCTCTCTCTCTCTCTCCAATAAATACATTTAAAAAAAATTAGCTGGGAGTAAACAGGCATCTAGGGGATGGATGGATGGATGGGTAGATGAATATGGATAGATGAGTAGATGCATATGGATGGATGGACACCTAGATGAATTGGATGGATGAACAGACAGAAAATGAAAAATTCTCTCGACTTGTAATTGCTTTCATCTAATAAGATACACGAAAAAATTATAATGCTTCCAAGTGCCAATCTTTCAACACTCCAAGTAGCACAATGATTTAGCCCAACTTAAAACACTCGCTATTGCTTTAAGCTGTGATACCGATGAATGAGGTGAGTTTTCGGAAGGTCGCAGGTATCGGTATGTTTTGGGCCCCAAATGACACCTTCTTCGCCCGCATAAAGTGCTAGTCCTGGCAGGAAGTCCCAGCAACTCCTCACCACTTAGGACTGAAAATAAGAGGCAAACAGGAAACCGTGTTTATTTTTTGCCACGAGTCAGCCAAACTCCCACACCTGTGCTGTGCATTTCCTGTTGGGTGGTGGTGTTGAGTCCAGGGAGAGAAGGGCGTTGCCCCACTCCCTTACTGTCACCTTGCTGGGTACAGAGTGTGTGAAAGGTTGCAGGGGCACAGCGAGAGACAGGTGCAGGAAAAAACCTCCCACCCTCCACCCAGGGTAACTCAGGAGGGCCGTTTTGAAACTCTCCCTAACACGAAGCCATTGCTTTTTGGCAATGGCCATGCTGGCAGGGAGGAGGCAGCATTTGATGGAAAGCCCTGACACAGTGGTTCTCAACCTTTCTTAATGCCGCGACCCTTTAATACAGTTCCTCATGTTGTGGTGACCCCCAACCACAAAATGGTTGGTCTTAGGCTCTACAGCAGGGGTCACGACCCACAGGTTGAGAACTGCCAACAGGGTCGCCTGAGGCCATCGGAAAACACAGATATTTACATTATGATTCATTAACAGTAGCAAAATTACAGTTGTGAAGTAGCAACAAAAATAATTTTATGGTTGAGGGTCACCACAGCATGAGGAACTGTATTAAAGGGTCTCGGCATTAGAAAGGTTGAGAACCCTTGCCCTAACAGAAATGACTGAGTCACCGGGTAGACCAAGCACTTCTGAAAATTGTTCTGTAGTGAGATGACTTGGAAGAAAACAGTAGAACCCTTAAAACCACGGGACGCGCTCTTTGTTCCTCAGCCTCGCTCACCAGGCTGGCCACGTCCGCCTTCCAAAGTCCTCCAGTGCGTTTTCTTTGTCCCACAGACTCCTCAAGAGAAGTGGAAGCGTGAGTACCTGTTCTAATTTAGACTGTTCTTTCAACTTCCTCTAAATTACTGTTATCATGGCCAGTCTTCCATGATGATGCACCTTGGGAGGCCAAGATGTCTCTGAGGTGCAGGCCCTTAATGAGGATCTTAGTCTGAGAGATGTAATTTGACGAGTCTGGCATTCATAGGCTCAGCTGGGCCTTGTCCCCGCTTGCCCTGAGCTCCCCTCACCCGTAGGAAGCACTCTGTTTGGTTCTTTTCCGTTTTCTCATGGCCGGGGCACCTGACCGTGTCTGTCTGCTTGGATCTGCCTGTCTGTTCTTCACCGAACAATAACATCACCATTGGACACTCACTAACAGGCAGACTGGAGAAATGCCTGAGAGGAAGTCCCAGCAGAAGGATGCCACAGATCAGTATGCTATACAGCTTGAATAAGAAGTAGAGGAGTTTGGCCGAAACCGGTTTGGCTCAGTGGATAGAGCGTCGGTCTGCGGACTAAAAGGTCCCAGGTTCGATTCCGGTCAAGGGCATGTACTTTGGTTGCGGGCACATCCCCGGTAGGGGGTGTGCAAGAGGCAGCTGGTCAGTGTTTCTCTCTCATCGACGTTTCTAGCTCTCTATCTCTCTCCCTTCCTCTCTGTAAAAAAACAATAAAAATATATATTAAAAAAAAAAAAAAGAAGAAGAAGCAGAGGAGTTTGCCTTTGAGTAAAGGGAAGTCGAGGTGAGATCAGTTAGTAACATTTAAAAACACAAAAGTAGGGAAGGATGAGTGGAGGGCATAGTGTTCCCTCATTTATCCCCCTCCTATTCTTACCACTGCCTGTCCAGAGATTAAATGACACATAAATATATGGGCCCTAGCTGGTTTGGCTCAGTGGCTAGAGCATTGGCTTGTTGGTTGTGGGTTCAATTCTGTTCAAAGGCACATGCCCAGGTTGCGGGCTTGATCCCCAACAGGGGCGTGCAGGAGGCAGCTGACCAGTGATTCTCATCATTGATATTTCTATCTCTCTTTCCCTCTCCCTTCCTCTGAAATCAATAAAAAATATATTTTAAAAATATACACAAATACTTGGTTACTTGAGGTTACGTTCACCCCCAAACAAAATCTCCTCTCGGGAGTGCCTTGCTGCTTGCTCTTTGGCCCCCTAGATGCTGACCTCGTATCTCCAACCAAAGGAAATGCTGAAGGGAAGACAATGACAGGCAGGCCTTGAACCGTAACTACAGTTTCCTTAGGCCAGATGGGTCTGTCCTTAATCCCACGTCCTACTAATTGGTAGGTCACTGCTGTTATGAACTCGCTAGCATTTGGGCCTGGTCTGGTCTGGATTTAAGAGAAGGAAATAAGACACAAATCCTTATGGGCAAAGATAATTGCAATGGGACACGCTATTTCTAACCAAAGTCCCTTCCTCATGGCCACTGGATTCGAGGGACTGTATCCTGCCAGGCTGGAGACGGAGGAAAGTGGGTGGGTAGCTTTGGGGAGTGTTTTGGAGGTGCCCCAAGACAAGCATTGCTATCTAATTACAGACATACCTCGAAGATATTGCAGGTTCTAGATCGCTGCAATAAAGCGAATATCGCCATAAAGCGAGTCACACAAATTTTTGGTTTTTAGGGCCTAGGAAAGTTATGTTTCCTCTCTAGTGTAGTCTATTAACTGTGCAATGCATTCTACCAAAAAAAAAAAAAGCAATGTACAGACCTTAATTTAAAAATACTTGATTACTAAAATATACTAACCGTCATCAGCGCCTTCAGGGAGTTGTCTTGTTTTTGGGCAACAACAGACTTGCTCAACGGAGGGCTGCCACAAACTTTCAACTTGTAAAAAAAAAAATAAAAAATTGGAATATTTGCAAAGAGCAACAATGCAAAGTGTGGTCCAATGAGGCATGCCACGAAAGGGCCATCTTCATTCTCCCCTTTCAGTCACGGGCAATCTTAGTCTTGTTGCCAGCAGGCATGTGCCCGATGGCAGGGTCATTGTCCCCGGCTCTCCGGTCCCCGGAGCTGAGCACAGACGGGGAAAGGACTCCGGGGGCTCTTTTGAAGGACAGGCTCCTCCGGTTGACTGTCTACTTGTTGCCCTTCCACCGTCTTCCTGCCTGAGCCTGGGGTGCAGTTTTAAAGACAACGGCCATCTCTCAACCAGGGGGACAGTAGCCACACACTCAGGAGTGTGCATGGGGGGGGTGTCTATGTGTACCGAGGCGGGGCGCCTTTATGCATATCCGTTTGGCACTGAGAAGTCGAAACCTTTATAAGTGAACTCATTTGTTCAGTCTGGACTTGAGTTATAAGAAGTAAAAGCTCTAGAAATCTCTTGACAAACAGAGCACCCATTTGTCCCCCCCCTTCCCTGCCCCCCCTCGCCCCCCCAGACCCAAGCAGGCTTGAGGCAGAGATGGCAGGCTCCGATAGCACGGTGCCATCCATCATGCTCCTCATTCCTTTGAGGGCTCGCATCTCCGAGGAACCAGACCGGAATAAACAGACCCCTGGCATCCTCTCACATGTTGCTCTCTGCCATCTATCTCTCAATAATTTCCAGGCGAGATGGTGAAAAGAAGCGACGGTTCATTCTGGGTCAGCTTCCATGGCAACTGACTGACGTTCGCCTTGAAGTCTTTCTTCTGGAAGTGTCTTTAGAAGAGAGAGGAGTCGGGGGTGGGGTGGGGGTGGGGTGGGGAGGGTGCGTAATGAGCAACCCCCATGTATTCTGAAGGAAATCAAGACAGTTGTTTACAATCTGGTGCTTTTCCCTTTTATCCTTTTTTTTTTTTTTTTTTTTCTTTTCTTTAGTTTGTTAGGAAGATACCTTCAGCTTGCTTCTCAGCCAGGCACGGGAGTTCACGTCAAAGCGGCTTTTGGAGTAAGAGGACGCAGGAGTTTACTCCAAGCATCTCATTATGAAACGAGAACAGCAGCTCCAGAATCGTTTGCTGCCCCGAGGTTTTGCTCTCACAGCGCTGGTGGCCCAGTTGTCGTCTTATTTAGAAAGCAGGGACTAGCCTGACAGTGTGAGCCAAGGCCTAGTTTTTAAAAAGTGCAGATTCTGAAGCAAAACCTCAAACCAGCACGTCAGAACCGTTAGGGTGGGACCCGGGACCCGGTCCCGGTGTGTGATTCTGGTGACCTTTGACTTCTTCCCCCCCCTAAGGGCCCAGGAGATTGTCTTGTCTCCTGGAAGCAAAGGAGAATAGGGCTGTGGTCGGCAAACTGCAGCTCGAGAGCCACATGCGGCTCTTTGGCCCCTGGAGTGTGGCTCTTCCACAAAATACCACGGCCTGGGTGAGTCTGTTTTGAAGAAGTGGCGTTAGAAGAAGTTTAAGTTTTAAAACATGTGGCTCTCAAAAGAAATTTCAATCGTTGTCCTGTGGACATTTGGCTCTGTGGACTGAAGAGTTTGCCGACCACTGGCCTAGCGAATAACCCAAAAGCAGCGCCTATTGAAATCGGCTAAGCTCGGTGCTCCGTGTACAACCTAATTGTGCTGGGGAAGATGCAAGGGAAAAGCCAGACTTGCCACCATTTAAAAAAAATACATTTTTATTGCTTTCAGTTCCCTTTCCCTCTGGCCTGTTTCAAAGCCCTCTGTGCCTTTTCCTACACAGGATTTAGGAGAAGAGTGATTCAACAGCCCTGGAATGACTCTCTCAGCAATCTCAGAGCCGTGCTGCTCTGGGAGGGACCTGGGTGCAGAGCCCAGCCTATGCCTGACAGACAGCGACCGAGGGCGCACCAGCCTTTCCAAGCCTCGATCAGACTCCGAGGTCAGCTGTTCAGGAGAGTGTGAGACTCCTAGAGTAAGGTGACCAGACATCCCGCTTTTAGAGCGACAGTCCCGATTTTTAACAAATTGTCCCGCGTTCCACGGCGTTTTAAAAAAGTTCTGATTTTTAGAAAGATTCTTTTAAATCTTTTGGACTTTTTTTTAAAATGCCGCGGGACGCGGGACAAATTGTTAAAAATCTGGACTGTCCCGCCAAAAGCGGTACGTCTGGTCACCTTATCCTAGAAGGACGCTGCCTTATCTCGTGAACATGACCTCAGACGAGGGACCAGAGGACTTTAGTTAAACGGCACCCAGAACGCCCATCGCCGTGACCAAGTCATTTGACCTCCGTGACCTACAGTTAACACGTTTGCAAAGTGAGAGTCCTACTGCCTGGCCTCCGGAAGGACTGCAGGGGGCTGAGGGACATAACCTTGGAGGAAGCTTTGGCTTCTGTGCACCTGGACTGTTTCAAGACTGAGTATTTCGTGCAACAGAATGAAAATGGAAAGCTATTCGTGGCAGCTAATTGCTTCCTTCAGGAAACGGTGTCTTCGGTTCTTAGAAACACTTGCCATCTGACCCTGCCCCTGGCAGAGCCGCAGCGGCATAGCCAAGCGCCGCCCGAACGGGAACTCATTCTGAGCTGTCAGGAAACAGGCTTCCGTTTCTGGAAAGAAAACAAAAGCTCGTTGCTGGGGTTTGATCACAAACCTGACCTTCACTTCACCTCCTCGGAATGTGCGGTGGATACTTATCAGAGTGCAGGCCCAGCATCCCATGACCTGGCCCTGGTGCCCCTCAGCCGGAGCCGGGGGCCTCTGGAAGCCACCTGTGCGCCGTGACGTCACCCCTGGCCACAGCCGGCTGCTCTAGGCACGGGCAGTGTGCCTGAGCCGGTCTAACCAGACTGCCTCTTCCAGGGGCCTGACGAAGGTCAGCCTCTCTGCGGACTGACGCCGTAAAGCTTAACCCAGAAATGGCTTAACAACCTTCCTCTTTGTGGCCATGAGAAGTGGGATTCTGGCCTGGCTGGTGTGGCTCAGTGGTTGAGCGTCGACCCATAAACCAGGAGGTCACGGTTCGATTCCCAGTCAGGGCACATACCTGTGTTGCGGGCTCCATCCCCAGTGTGGGGCATGCAGGAGGCAGTCGATCAATGCTTCTCTCTATCACTGCTGTTTCTCTCTCTCTCTCTCTCTCTCTCTCTCTCTCTCTCTCTCTCTCTCTCTCTCTCTCTCCCCCTTCCCTCTGTTAGGTCAATGCCTTCCATTGACTCCCACCCCAACTCACAGGAGAATTTATCCATAGAGGTGAAACTCAAATCAAAACCTATTATCTCTTTCTGGCTTTGGTCTCTCCTTCTCTTCCTCCCTTCTGCCCCTGGTCATTCTCTTTGTAATCATACACGTAAACAGAGAGGAAGATAGATGCACAAGGCATCTGTACGTGTGGTGAACAAAATTACAAAATTTCCCCACTGCTGTGCAAATTCCCGCCCCCCCACTCCACCACACACACAATAATAGGCTTTGTTATCCACACCCTCCACTCTCCACCAGCTGTTGGAAGCTTATAAGCCAACAAAACAAGGCTGTGGCCGGACAGAACTGAACGCAGAAGTGGACGAACCGCCTCCCGGGCCAGCAGTGCACTTGGATACAATGGAGAACACGGCGTGGCCTTTTCTGGATACTTGACCCGAGGCTGCCTTTTTGTAGCCGTCCCTTGTGTTAAAAACCCCCGAGTCACCAGTATGGAAAGTCCCCAAACAAGTGTTTTCAGATAATGAGTTTCACGGCCAAGCTTACGTGATAGCCTCCCTGCCCGACCCGGGCTCCCCCGTAAGGAGCCGCGGCCCGCAGGGAGGGGTGGGAGGAGGAGGAAGAAGCTGGCTGGAGAGACGTAGAAAAGAAAGGAGACGCATTGTTCCTGGGCTTCCGAAGGCTCTCCTGCTCCTGGTTCCTTTCCTTCTTAAGTTACGGGTCACGCTCCAGCCCTTAAAATAAAGCCCCCGGTGTCCTGCTGACGTTGGGTAGAGGGAGGTTCGGATATTTGTAGCAGAAGAAGCCTAGGTAATACCGAGAGATGATACGACTCCCCGACCCCTTTCCAACGAGGAAACTGAAGGTCAACGAAGGCCGGGCATTCATTGTACTAAGCTCTCAGCATTATAGTATCTCATTCAAACGTAACAATCCGACCACCTACTCCCGTTACTTCACTGGAAAAATGGGTGAGGTTGAGTAGCTTGCCCAAGGTCGAGAGTACAGGAAGTGCCAGAGTCGGGGATGGAACACAGGCTTTCTCATCCCAAAGCTGATGTCTTCACCACACCCTATGGGAGTGGTCGGCAAACTCAGTCCACAGAGCCAAACACCAACAAGACAACGATTGAAATTTCTTTTGAGAGCCACATTTTTTAAACGTAAACGTCTTCTAACGCCACTTCTTCAAAGTAGACTCGCCCAGGCCATGGTGTTTTGTGGAAGAGCCACACTCAAGGAGCCAAAGAACCGCATGTGGCTTAAGAGCCGCAGTTTGCCACCACGGCCCTATGGGACACAGTAAAATGAACCTGTCGGCAGTATTATCTCAATAATTGAATTCTTACCATCAGTTTATCTCACCTCGCTACAAACCTACATGGGCGGGCCATCAGGATGAGCCCCATTTGCAAAACCAGGACCCAGCAGAGTTGCCAGGTGTCCTGTGTTACCCTCCCCTTCCTCCAGCTCTGAACCCCCCCCCCCCCCCCCCCCCCCCCGCTCCACACTTCTTTGGCAGAAAATGGGTGGAGCTGAATAGAGGATGATTATGAGGAATCGCTTTTGGGAGAATGATAGTATCATGAAGCCGTTCACAGGGTGGTCTGGCCGGTGTGGCTCAGTTGGTTGAGCATCATTCCATGCACCAAGAGGTCGCCTGTTCGATTCCCAGTTGGGGCACAACCTGGGTTGTGGGTTCAATCCCCAGTAGGGGGTGTGCAGGAGGCAGCCAATGGACAATTCTCTCATTCTCTGTCATGGATATTTCTATTTCTCTCTCCCTCACCTTTCCTCTCTCAATAAAAAAACCCCACACCCACATATAAAAATGTTTACAGGGTGAAAAATACTCTAAACACACTCAGATCTACCATGAATTACATCTGGAAATTAATCTGGGCCTTAGATTGTATAGCAAGGTAATATATTTCAAATATTAACTTATGTCCTCTCTTTTTTGGCCCTTCTATTTTATTTTTACTTTTTAACAGCAAAGCTATTTTATGATTATTGATTCAGGGAATGATGTAAAGAAGGAAGCAAATGGGGGGAAATATTTTTTCCTGTTTCTGAAGTTTTCAAAGCCTTGGGTGTTAGGTCTCTCAGCTTACATAAATATTTCTTGGAAAACATCTCGAATAAGAGGAAAGCCGCATAGGAACCATACAGACCAGAACAAGGAAGTCTCTTTGGTGACTTGCTTGGACCAGGGAGGAGGACAAATTAGGTGGCACGGCCCATGCAATGCCCTTATAACCAGGCTCCGTTAAAGGGCTAATAAGCTCATGAGACCTCTAGTTGCCCTACAATTAAAAAAAAATATATATTTTCTTTAATTAATTTCAGAGAGGAAGGGAGAAGGAGAGAGAGAGAAACATCAATGATGAGAGAGAATCATCTATCGGCTGACTCCTGTACGCCCTCTACTGGGGATCAAGCCCGCAACATGGGCATGCGCCATGACCGGGAATCCAACCTTGACCTCTTGGTTCTTAGGTCGATGCTCAGCCTCTGAGCCACGCCGGCCAGGCAGACTGTATGTGACCCATAGTACAAAACACAATCCCAGCGCAGGAAGAGACCTCCCAGGAACTGAAATTAAGTTTTCACCAGCCTGGGGACAGGGGGGTTTGACATAGAAATTAGACTGAATTTCAAAGATCCAGGTTGTTTCTCTCGTGCCCTCAGCGCCTGGGCGGAGATTCACACCCATGACAGTGTACACCAGTGACTGCAGCCCAGGAGAGCACCCCGGCGGAGCCCTGTCTCCCAGGGGGCCTGGGGAAAGGACGGAGAGGGAGGGGCTCCGGGCCACAGTGTGGGGGCCTCCGAGCCGCCGAAGGGCCAGGCCACGCTTCGCTGCCCGGTCAGCTTCCTTAAAAGGACACGTTGTCTCTTGATCATCATCCAGAGAGGGGACGTCAAACAATTTCGAAACACTTCTTCTCAGGGCAAGGGCCAGGCGTTACGTAATCCTAAAGAAAGACCGGCTGGCAGCCCAAGGCCCGAGGCCGAGGCTGAGCCCGCTCCAAGGGCATCAGGAACCCTGGTCCCCTGGAAACAGTGGGCTAGGGCCGTGGTCGGCAAACCGCGGCTCTCGAGCCACATGCGGCTCTTGGGCCCCTTGAGTGTGGCTCTTCCACAAAATACCACGGCCTGGCGAGTCTATTTTGAAGAAGTGGCGTTAGAAGACGTTTAGGTTTTAAAAATGTGGCTCTCAAAGGAAATTTCAATCGTTGTCCTGTTGATATCTGGCTCTGTGGACTGATGAGTGTGCTGACCACTGGGCTATGGCTTTGGACTCTCGGGCCCCGAGGCCATGGTTGGCATTTCCCTCTGAGAGGCGCTGCCGACGCCCCCTGGTTAGCCAGAGCGGAGGGAGGAGAACGCCACGGTCACACGTGAATCGGCTTCCCTCTGATTGACGGCCGCACATCCCGTCTCACTGCCAGCTTCCTGCACGCTCCGAGCTCCGAGCTCCGAGCTCGACGATGCCTTGGGGAACAACGCACACCACCGAGGGCCAGAGGGGCGCCTCCTACAGCCACAGTAGGTTCTTGGTCTTTCTACGGAAAGCACTGTCCGAGGACCCATAGGAACAGGACTGCCACCTGCGCGGTTGTTAGAAAGGCCGGACTGTGGGCCTCGCCCCGAGGCGGGCCCAGGGGACCTTTCAGGGCAGTGGAAGGCTCTGTGTGATTTTATAACCGTGGGTACGGGTCGGGATGCTTTTGTCCGAACCCAGGGAATGGACCACACAGAGAGTGAACCCTGAGGTGAACTGTGGAACGGGGTGATTCTGATGTGTCCACGTGGGTTCATCAACTGTGAACAGATCTGCTCTGGTGAATGATGTGGACAATGGGGGAGGTTGTATACGGGAAATCTCTGTATCTTCCCCTCGGTTTTGTTTTAAACCTAAAACTTCTCTAAAAAATATGAAGTCTTAAAAAAAAAAAAAAAAAATGAGGTCCCCAGCTGCTCCAGCAGGATTCTTTGTGAAAGCAGCTGTGTGAAATCAGAGCAGGCGCATGGAGCAGCGGGCAGGCCCTGGAGTTAAACCACCGCGTTCACATCCAGCCCTCGTTGCCTTTTTAGCCCTGGGGCCTGCAGCAACATGCTCTCTGGGCCTCAGTTTCCTACCCTGTAAAATGGGACGATGAGCCCTAATGGGTTTGGCTCAGGGATAGAATGTCAGCCCCGGTTTGATCCTGGTCAAGGGCGTGTACCTTGGTTGTGGGCACACCCCCAGTGCGGAGTGTGCAGGAGGCAGCTGATCAATGTTTCTAACTCTCTATCCCTTTCCCTTCCTCTCTGTTAAAAAAAAAAAAAAAAAAAAAAAAAAAAAAAAAAAAAAAAAAAAAAAAAAAAAAATCAATCAATCAAATATATAGTATATATTTTTAAGTGGGACAATGATAATGAATTTAGTCCTCAGGGTCGTTGTAAGGATTTGACGAAACAACATAAATAAAACATTTAGCATAGTGCCTGGTGCACTGAGCCCACAGTAAATATTAGTATTTTCTCCCTGGCTGGTTTGGCTCAGTGGATAGAGCATCAGCCTGCAGACTGAAGGGTTCCAGGTTCAAGTCCGGTCAAGGGCACGTACCTCGGTTGCAGGTTCCCGGTTCTGTCGGGGTGTGTGCAGGAAGCAACCAATCGATGTGTCTCTCTCACATCAATGTTTCTGTCTCTCCCTCTCTGTAAAAATGAATGGATTAACAACAATAACAACAATTAGCATTTTAAGAGGAAGTGTTTTGTGTTTTGGATACCTAACAAAGGTGCCGAATCAGTCTTGGAGATTCCTCCACGTTCCTTCTTTCCAGCTGCAGAGGACACCGTGAGTGATTTTAACTGCTTCCGGCGGGCTCCTGCTAAGCGGTGGGCAGTTCTGCCAATTCTTGGAGGGAATGGCTATCTCACTGTTTCTCCAACTGTATCCACCCCACTTGTCACTCTTTTTAAAAAATCATCTCCACACACAACCCATGTGTGTTATTTTTACTTAAATCAGTTTACAATGAATTTGTTCTTTTTAAAGCCACATCCAAGCAATAGACAGCGTCTATGAAGTCAGTAGCTGTGTTTCTTTAATCCACATTAAAGTGGAACCGTAACCATGGAAATAAAAGCATCCACACACACATCAAATGTTCCTGAGAGCTCCAGGAAGCCCCTCCATTCTTCTTTTATTTTTTTAAATCCTCACCCAAGGTTATTTTTCTGATGATATTCAGAGAGAGTAGAAGAGAGAGGGAAAGACAGAAACATCAATGTGAGAGAGACAAGTCGATTGGTTGCCTCCTGCACAAGCCCTGACCAGGGCCTGGGCCAGGGCGGAGCTCGCAACCAAAGTAGGTGCCCTTGACTGGAATCGAACCCGGAACCCTTCGATCCATGGGCCAACGCTCTATCCACTGAACCAAACCAGCTAGGGCTCCTCCATTCTTACATTTTATTAACTCCCAGCTGCCGCTCTGAAGATTTTGACTTCATGTCTCTCCACCCAAGTGATTTGAGCAAATCCTTTTGGCTTCCCTCTCATCCAGCTCAGCTGGGACCAGAGTGCCTTGCCCAAGATAACTGAGTTCGCAGGCGGGAAGGTGGGGCCACAGCTTTTCTAAAAGACAAGCGGGAGGCGTCCTTGCTGACCTTTGTCTTGTCCCTGTGACTGTTTCCAGCCCCCATCCCTCCACATCACTGTGCTGGCTCAGACCGCAGAGCAAGAAGTCATTGCTAAAGGCCATGGCTTTCATTTGCCGCTTGCCAACCTCAGAAGGGCCGGCTATCTGTGGGCGTGATCAGGGTTTCTCTCACGTTACCAGACAAACAACGGCTGGGCTGGCTCCTTTCCTGCCCTCCTGCTGGTCACAAAGCGGATTTCAAAGGATGCGTCTCAGGGGCCAGATTCCATTCCCCTTAAATATGTGAGGCTGCAGCGAAAGGAATGCTGAGCCTCCCACCAGGGCGGCCTGCGGCCCAGTTGTTGCTGCTCCGTGTTTTCCTCTCAGAATCACCCAGCAACATGCTGGCCATCCTGGACCACGGTCAGTGATGTCCGAGGAAGGAGGACAAATGGGCAGCATCGCTCTGCTCTGCTTCACGGCCTGCGTGACCATGTGCTCGGGCATCGTGTTATCCACAGTCAGGTCGGTTCAGGAAATATTTTCCGAGGGTCCCAGGCAAACCACGAGTGCCAAATACTGCGAGGTCACAGGCCAGCTCTGGCATCTTGCATCCCTCACCAAAGAGGGAGGTGTCTAGATCAGTGGTCTGCAAGCCACATGCGGCCCTTTGGCCCCTTAAGTGTGGCTCTTCCACAAAATGCCACGGCCTGGGCGAGTCTATTTTGAAGAAGAGGCGTTAGAAGAAGTTTAAGTTTAAAAAACTTGGCTCTCAAAAGAAATTTCAATCGTCGTACTGTTGATATTTGGCTCTGTGGACTAATGAGTTTGCTGACTCATTAAGTCATGCCTTACTCAGGTAAATCCTGCCTTCTGGGGTGTGTGTGTGTGTGTGTGTGTGTGTGTGTGTGTGTGTGTATAAAGCCCCCAAGGGGGAATAGATATGGTTCTTGGAGGTGAAAATATTGTGGATACATACTACATTGCTCGATTCTACCCAACAGAATCCTATTCTTTAGGGAGAAATGGAATCTAATTTAAGTAATTAACTTCATTTAAGTTTAATTTTTTTTCTTAGTGTGGAGTGATAATGGGGAAAAACAGCAGAGAAACACTCATGTGAATGATCTGTGTTTCCAAGGTGCTTCTCTTTGGACCTAGCCATTCTGTCTTTGTTCTCTCTCTGGAGGAAGAGTCTCCGCAAGAGGCACATGTGCAAAGTGGCTGACTGCATCGTCTTTTAAAACAGTGGAGCAACCTCCCTGGCCAGTTTGCTCAGTGGTTAGAGCATCAGCCCTCAGACCGAAGGGTCAAGAGTTTGATTCCCAGTTAAGGGTTCATAGCCGGGTTGCGGGTTTGTGTGTACGGGAGGCAGTCAATTAATGTGTCTCTCTTCCCTAGATGTTTCCCTCTCTCCCTCTCTTCTGCCCTCTCTAAAAATTAATGGAAAAAAAATTAATGGAAAAAAATATCCTTGGAGTGAGGATTAAAAACAAGTAAGCAAATAAATAAATAAATAAAATAGTGAAATAAGCTAAATGCCCATCAATTGGAAATGGTTGAAAACCTACGTGCATCTGTAGTATGAGATACTATATGTCAGCTAAAAGGAATAAGGTAAATCTAGAAACAGAGAAATTGACGTGGAAGAACTTCAGGTCATATTATTGGGTGGAAAAAGAAATCCACAGAATATATATACATGATCATATTTATAGCAAAACAAACGTCCAACAGATCTGTGTTTCCATGTGCAAATACTATATATGTAAATGCCTGCCAAAGTGATAAACCCAGCTAGGTTACCTCTGGGGAGAGGGATGCAATTGATGGTGAAAGGGGTACATCCAGGTTTGTTTTACATGAAAATGATTGTGATTTGGGTTGTAGATGTTATGTCCCCAAATGGAATCTTAACTGATACATCAAATTATTATCAACATATCGGTAGCCCTGTCAGAGAAGATAAGAAAAGGCCACAGGGGAGCCCTGGAAGCGGGAGAAATCTCCCAGAAAGAGGCCGTAGAATGGGGAGAAGAATGAAAGGAGATTTCAGGGGAACCTCAATACGAGGGACGGTTCAGCTAATGAGTCTTTAAGAGTCAGAAAACTGAAAGGTGGTGTGAAACCTAGGGCTATGCCACTCAGATCCCCTTCAAGAAAAGATTGCCTGCCCTGGCCAGGTGGCTCAGTTGGCTGGAGTGTTATCTGGTACAGCGACAAGGTTGTGGGTTCAATCCCCGGTCAGAGAACACATGGGAAGCAACTGATCGCTCTCTCAATCTCTCTCTCTCTCTCTCTCTCTCTCTCAAAACAAAAACAAAAACAAAAACAACAACAACAACAAAAAAACACACCAATAAACATATCCTCGGTGAGGATATAAAAAAAGAAAAATCTAAAATAATAAAAGTGTAATATGCTAATTAGACCAGACATCCTTCCAGAAGACCTTCTGGACGAAGTAGAGGCTGGGAGGAAAGCCTGGGTACCAGGTGCCGGAGAGAAGCCGGTGTCGGCACCGGGGGGAGGAAGGCCTCCTCTTGCATGGATTCCGTGCACCGGGCCTCTAGTAACTAAATAAAGGACTCGCTGTGAGGAGTGTAGTTGATCGACGGCCTCCAGCTGTTACCTCCACTATGGTCCACCTCAGCGTCTAAGGCTGTGCGTTGAGTAAGGCAATGGTACCTGAGATCTCTTCTGGTTAGGACAGCCCTGCCAGTGACCGAGCAAAGTCCCCCCCCCCCCCCCCCCCCCCCGCAGGCCTCCCCTAGCTCCAGACCGTCCGTTGGGCTGGTAGAGACGGTCACATCTGCTGGCACTGAGCTAGCCCCTCGGCCCCGGTACGTCTTCTGCACGGCTCACTCACTCCAGCATCTGCTTCCCAGACAACCCGACTGGCGCAGAGGATGCTAAGAGGCCCCACGAGTTAACACGTATTGCCTGACTTGGTTAAATAAGTGTTTAATAAGCGCTAAAGTGAGGAGGTAGGAGGTTAGTGTTTCTTCAATGAAACTTACCAAATACCAACCCAAACTACCCAATACAGGTATTCTTACTCAAAGCAATTCACTCCCCAACTCATGTGCTCAGCCCTTCCCGGGTTTTTTATTTCCGCTAACCCAAAACATAACCATATTTCATCCGTAGTCCTTCCAAATGCTATCCATTTTTATTGTCTTACTTGCCTCTTAAATTTTATCTTGCAGCCCTGGTGGTTTTGACTCAGTGGGTAGAGCATCAGCCTGCAAACTGAGGGGTCTCAGGCTTGATTCCGGTCAAGGGCACATGTCCGAGTTGCAGGCTCAATTCCCGGTGGGGGGCCAATAGAATTAATGGATCAATTCTATCTCTCTCTACCTCTCACTTCTTCTCTGAAATCAATAAAATATATATATTAAAAATTGCAATCAAATATTATGCAGAGAAAGTAAAACAAGGATGAACTAATAAATCATGGGTAAAGGATTTCATTGAAGCCCTTTGTGGATGTCACTACTATATTATAGCATAAACCACAACCTTTCAACATGTAACTCTGTATGGCAAAAGCTCTGTACAATCAGATGAACTTGTAAGGCAAGTACTAACTCTGTTCCCAGAACACAATGGCCAATAGAATTAATTGAAAAGTTTCTTGTTTCTGAGAATATAACCATTTATTTCACAAAGACAAAGGTACATTTTCTCTTACTTCCTTTTATGTCATTTTACCCACATTCTTCTTCCAAGAAAAGCATTCATATCTGGTCATTTCCTTCTTATAAGAAAAACAACAAAGCAGATAAAAATCTCTCCCCGATGCTAGAGAGCTGGTAGCCCTGGAATACTAATGCAACTTTCTACTGTTTTCGTTTGAGGGTCGGCCAGCAAACTGCCACCCATGGGCTTAATCTGGCCCACCACCTGTTTTTATAAATAAAGTTTTATTGGAACACATCCACGCTCTTAGTTTATGTGTTGTCCATGGCTGCTTTCCTACTACAACAGCAGAGTGGAGTCATTGTGACAGAGACTATCTGGCCTAGAAAGTCTAAAATATTATTGGGGGGGAAAATTGCAACTTCTGTCCTAGTTTAAAAAGTATGGCATGTTTTTGCATTTCTATTTATCCATTCTTTATTATTCATTCACTAGAGGCCCAGCGCACGAAATTTGTGCCAGAGCAGGCCTTCCTTCCCGTGGCTGCTGGCACCAGCTTTCCTCTGGCACCTGGGACCTATACTTCCCTCACAGCCCCAACTTCATCCAGAAGGTTATCCATAAGGGTATCTGGAAGGATGTCTGGTCTAATGATCATATTACGCTTTTATTATTATAGATAACATTCTAACTGATATCTTAACATGTTAATATCATCTATATACACTGAGTGGCCACATTATTATGATCTCTGAACACATAATAATATGGCCACTCAGTGTATATCCTATATAATAAAAGGCTAATATGCAAATTGTCCCCTCAATCAGGATAAATTTAAACGTCAAGAACAACAACAACAAGATTAGTCCTCACAGGAGACGGGAAATAAAACATCTGTGGCTTTAAGAGAAATAAAAAGGCACTTATGCCCCGATCCCAGGTGTCCCTTTCTTTCCTTTTGGAAAGACTGCCTCTCGACATAGAAACGATGATAGCCTTCTGAAGTGCTTTTGATCCTCGGATCTTTGACGTCACAGACCCCCCTCGGTTAGTGGAGCAACAGCTTCCTAGGAATTCATCAAAGATATCGTGAGAACAGGAGCCCGGGGAGGAGGAGGTCTGCAGTGACAGGCAACCAGGGAGATTCCAGGCGTGGTCAGCTGCTCCAGAGGTGGGGCGACCCAGGCCACAAGTCTGATGCCCAGGAGGCTGAGTGTGGGTTTCTGGTTACCAGCTGCCCTCTGTCCAGCGCTGGGCTGGGGACCCTTCAGGTTCCCCTTGAGCACGAATGAACATAGGTCTCCTGTGATGCATGGGCCCCTCCTCCTGAGCTTCTTTATCTCTCTGCTGTCTCCTTCTCGAGGCAGGAGGAGACAGTTGATTGCTCTGACGTGAACTGTGGGCTCAACCATACTCTCAAGACAGAGAAACCAGCACGTCTCAAAGCAGGCCCTCATTTTTCATATGACAAGTACTTTTTTTTGTTTCGGTTAATCCTCATCAGAGGATACTTTTTTCCATTGATTTTTTTTTTTAGTGAAACGGAGGGAGAAGAGAGGGGGAGAAAGAGAGAGAGAAACATCAGTGTGAGAGAGACACATCGATTGGTTGCCTCCCTCCCACAACCCAGGCACGTGCCCTTGGCTGGAATAGAACCCGAGACCCCTTGGTCCTTGGGGCCGGCGCTTTAACTACTGAGCAACAGCAGTCGGCACAACCAAGTACTATTTACTTCAAAAAGGTGTTTACATGAATCATAAAAATACTAGTAAGCAAACTAAACAAAGAGAGAGAGAGAGAGAGAGAGAGAGAGAGAAACCACAAAATTCTTATTACCTATCAATCCTACCACACAAGGAAGCCTCTGTACAATATTGCTGTGTATTTATTCACACAGCTGTGGCTTGAATGTTGCTCACCCACCCCCTCCAAAGATATGTCGAAGCAATTCCATTAAGGATCTCAAAATGAGGTCATCCTGGATTGTCTGGCAGGCCCTGAGTCCAACGATGAGAGTTCTGCTATGAAGAAAACCCAGAGGAAAAGGCCAGGCAGGGAGGGAGGCGGAGTTCCCATGGATGAGGCCACAAGCCAAGGAAAGCCTGAACCTCAAGAACCGAGACCCTCCGGAGGGAGCCCTGGAATTCAGACCTCAGGCGTTCCGAGTGATGGGAGAGTAAGTTTCAGTCGTCATCAGCTGCCAAGTGTGTGGCATTTTGTTCCAGCAGCTCCGGGAAGCAGAAACAATGCATTTGCTCAGTAAATATTTACAGGATAACTAGGAGCCATGATCCAAGGAGCTGATGAACGAAGACACCAAACTTTTCAAAGGTTTCTCTGCAAACATAGAAATAAATGTGTATTTTAATGAGTCATAAAAGTTATGAACTCGCATTTTTCACCTCATATTATAACAATAAACCAATCTGGCTTTGCCTTGGAAATTACCACATTTTGCTCAAGCAGTCCTTGATTTTTGACTTGAGCTTATTTCTAATTTTTTTATTACCCCAAAAACCATTCTTTAAGTCTGATGCACACTTTTAAGTATGTCCTTAATTTTATTTATTTATTTATTTATATTAATTTTAAATATATGTTTTACAGAGAGGAAGGGAGAGGGATAGAGAGAAACATCGATGAGAAAGAAACATCGACCAGCTGCCTCCTGCACACCCCCCACTGGGGATGTGCCCACAACCAAGGTACATGCCCTGGACCGGAATCAAACCTAGGACCCTTCAGTCTGCAGGCTGACGCTCTATCCACTGAGCAAAACCGGTTTTGGCTCTCCTTAATTTAAAAAAAAAATGGAATTCTGCAATCAAAGTCTCTGCCAGTTGTGAACGTGTTGTGTCTCAGCTCCAAACGGACCCTTCCTTTGGCAGCTTTGAAAGCTAGGAGCTGGGTGGACCCTGCAAACCTTTCTCCTCTACCAGCTGGCACAGTGACAGGCTTTGTCCATAGAGGGCGCCAGAGGGACATTGCAACCCATGGAGCGGTGGCAGGAAGGCATCCTGGGTCCCAGGCCTCCATCTGTCATGTGGCAGGGAAGTCCAGCAGCCCCACAGTCCTGTTCCAACCACTCTCTGGGGCCACACTCCCCCAGTAGCTCTGGCCATGGCCTCAGGCCTCTGCCTCCCCTTCCCATGGGCACATGGCCTCCTACGGGGAAAGTTGCCTCACCACCGCTGGCTGGGTTCCCAGTGGCGGACACGTGGTCCTACATCTCGACCTTGGGCTGGGGTGTTGGAACCCTCTTCGTCCTTGAGTCCTCCCTGTCCCTTTTTCCCAGCCTACGAGCAATAGCTTCGTTTTGCACATGCTAACTTCTGGGACTTTTAGAGGCGTTACTTTCACGCGTTAACAATTTATTTTGATTAAAATGCTCTCATTCAAATAACTGGCACGTGTTCAATTTCCTGACTGACATCAAATCTAAATGTGTTTACGTTTCCAAATTAACTTTCAGAGCCGTGGCTCCAATGTAAAATTCCTTCCCAAGCCTAGGGCCTAGCCAGTTCTGAATATTTTCTTCATTTGAAGCGATGAAAATATGATAAGAGGTTATCCCTATCCATTGTTTCCGTTTGCATTCCTTCACTTACTAATAAGGTGGAGGGAAAGTTATTTGAGTAGACAATATATTGAAAGGAGTTGTAACCAGCCAATAGTGGTACCTCTGGGGAAGGAAACGAGAGAGGGAGAAGGGGAGGGCGGACCCCACTTTTTACTCTAAAATGTTGCACAGTGTCCAAATATTATACAAAAATAAAATATTTGTGTATTGTTCAAATAACTAAATATACATACATTATGAAAAGGGCAGCCCGGCCCTCTGACGACACATGTGTGCTGCAGCTCAGCATTGCCTTCTTCAGCAGAGCTGAGCAATCCAAAGGAAATGGGGCCCCGGCTGGTTTGACTCTGTGGATAGAGCGGCGGCCTGCGGACTGAAGGGTCCCGGGTTTGAGACCTGTCGAGGCCATATGCCCTCGTTGTGCACTCGATCTCAGTAGGGGGCATGCAGGAGGCAGCCAGTCAGTGATTCTCTCTCATCATCAGGTTTTCTATCTCCCTCTCCCTTCCTCTCTGCATACAGGCAGTCCTCAGGTTACTTTGGACAACGTCGTTCTACGTCGCCATCTCCCATTTATTTACATACCGGTATATATATATATATATAAAGGTCCGACATTTTGTCGTATGTATATATGTGCTTTGTTTTTTATTATTTGTTTACCACAAGTAAAGGTCATCAATTGTCATCTTCCTTTTAAAATTTGTTTTCACTGTTTCATTTTATTACTGCTGTGTATGTGCTCCATGTAAGTGTTGTAGGTGCTTATGTAGATGGGTTCCGGCTTACGGCGAAAATCGCCTTACCTTGTACCTTAGGAACGGATCTCTGATGTAACTCAAGGACCTACTCTCTGTCTCTCTGTCTCTCTGTCTCTCTCTCTCTCTCTCTCTCTCTCTCTCTCTATATATATATATATATATATATATATATATATATATATATATAGAGAGAGAGAGAGAGAGAGAGAGAGGGGCCTGGTGCAAGGGCGGGGGGAGGGGAGGTTTCCCTCAGCCTGGCCTGTGCCCTCTCACAGTCCGGGAGTCCTGGCTCTTTACTGTCTGCCTGGTTGCTGCTCTTTAATACTTGACTCGCTGCTGCTTAGCACTGCTGTGGAAGCAGGAGAGGCTCCCGCCACTGCTGCTGCGCTCACCAGGCCATGAGCCCAGCTTCTGGCTGAGCAGCGCTCCCCCTGTGGGAGAGCACTGGCCACCAGGGGGCAACTCCTGCATTGAGCATCTGCCCCCTGGTGGTCAGTGTGCATCATAGCAACTGGTTGTTCTGCCATAATGGTCGCTTAGGCTTTTATATTACATAATTTTTTAATTTTTAATTTTTTAAGAAATGAAGAGGGGAATGGCAGCCAGCAGGAATCGAGCAGATCGCCCTACATCTGGAAGGATTGGGGAGTGATGGAATAAAGAGAAGAGGTACAAGCATGTGGGGTGGAGTTGTGGAGGCGGGACATGGAGGGGAAGAAAGGGAGAAGGTGAGACCGGAAAGCATGGGCTTTGTGAAGAGAAAGGTCTGTCTTAAGGATGTTTGGAAATGCAGAGGGTCATCACAGACCTCACTAGTGGAATTCTCACTTCTCCACCCCCTCCAACGTGACTGAGTCAGGACCTGTGCTAGTTTTCAAAGCTTTTTGGAGTCGTTCCTATTTATTTCCGCTGTATTGATGTTCTGACACTGACCTTTGAGCCCGTCCAGGATATTGATTTGTGTAACATTTGTTTAATGTTTGTCTCTCCCATGAGTTGTGGACTCACATACGGGATTAAGAGTTGCCAGACAACAGTTAAAATACTTTAAGACATGGCTTTCTAAAGACCCCCCAAATCCCAACTTCCCTCCTTCAGAAAATAGATGTGCTGTCAAGGGATTAAGAAGCAGGGAAAACACATCTGTTGTTATTCTGGTATAAAAACTCACATCATGTACAGGGTGCTGCTTAGAAGAATTGCATGATCTGAAATCAGCTACACACGAGTGTATGGATTTCTCCTGATGCAAAATATAAACACTAATTTAAGTCAAGGTTATTTTTACACCTTGACTTAAATTAGTGTTATATTAGTTTTTGCCCTCTATCCTGTATCTCCTTTCAAAAAAATTGACTTTCTTGACTGCTGACCTTTATTAACCTGCTTATTCTTAATAGCAAAGTTCAACATGTTGGTTCAACCATCTCTTTAAGAAGATAGCAAAAACCAGAATATGAGGCCACAAGGTAAGTTTTTTTGGATTTAGTTGATTTTACTTACAACTGTTTTTTTACATTTCAGAGCATTACACAATTATAATTTTCTGACCTGCACAATTAAATGGGAGTATTTTTAAAAAAACTATCAAATTAGGTACAATAAGGCAACAATTTCACATATGACATTTTATTATTTTTTAAAATATATTTTTTTATTGATTTTTTACAGAGAGGAAGGGAGAGGGATAGAGAGGTAGAAACATGGATCAGCTGCCTCCTGCACACCCCCCACTGGGGATGTACCAGCAACCAAGGCACATGCCCTTGACCAGAATCAAACCTGGGACCATTTCATTCTGCAGGCCAAAGCTCTATCCACTGAGCCAAACCGGTTTTGGCTGGTTCTATACTTTAATTCACTGAAAGCCTACAATGACCCCGTGGGGAAGGCTCCATGCTGTCTTCATTTACAGCATGAGGGGCTGGCAAAGGCTGCAAGAGTCACCCACGAACCCACACACAGACGGGAAGAACCCGGATCTGAACCCACCCAAGTGTGTCTGGGGCCATGACTCCAGCGATGGAAGGAGGATGAACGCGCACGGGAAGCTTTGCCGCCTGGACCAGCAGCTCCAGGCAGAGATGTGCTTTCCTGAACATGGACGAGGGTGGGGCCACCGCTTCAGTCCAACAGCCTTCCTTCTCCATCAGGTCACTGAGCGAAGGAGCCAGGAGTTCAGGTCCGGGGTCCCCCGCCGCCGCCTCCCTCTTTCTCCCAAGGAAAACGGGGTTGGGAGGACCGGTGCCCTCGCAGGATCTCGGGAGAGAGCTACCTGGTGTCCCCCGTGATTCATTTGGCCGGACTATCTTCACACCACGCCAGAGGCAAAAGTTCAGCGCGTGGGCAGCAGGGAGGGGCCGATCCCTCCTGGCGTGCAGGAAAAATTTCCTCTTTGTAAAGCAAAGCTCAGGCCACGCTGGAACCAAACTCCGTCCAAACAGGAAATCGCCAAGATTCTAGGTGAAACTTGGTGCCTGCCTTCTTTTGCAAAGCCAAACTTTCGCCAAAACCGGTTTGGCTCAGTGGATAGAGCGTCGGCCTGCGGACTGAAAGGTCACAGGTTCCATCCCAGTCAAGGGCATGTACCTTGGTTGCGGGCACATTCCCAGTAGGGGGTGTGCAGGAGGCAGCTGATGGATGTTCCCTTCCTCTCTGTAAAAAAATCAATAATATATATATATTTTTAAAAAGCCAAACTTTCTCATTCACGGAGCGGGGGTGTCCCGAGCTCCTATGTCTTGCCGCGCGCACGCGACGCACCGTGGCTCTGGATGGAGCGTGTGCTCTGCGGGGAGAAACAGACAACACACACATCTGGCCGGTCTTACGGGAGAAAGGCTTTCAGGGAGCTGTCATTCTTCTTAAAAAATAAAATAAAAAAGAAAGGAAAGCAAGGGTTTTACACACACACACACCGCTTGAGCCCCCCAAAGGCCTGGGCAGACCCTGGGCTGGGAGGTGGAGGGCCGGGGGCGCGGGGGGCTGGGCGGCCCGGGGCGCGGGGAGAGGCGGGCGGCCAGGTGGAGGGCAGGGCGGCGGAGGGATCGGAGGCGGCGGGCGGGCGGGCGGGCGGGCGGAGGCAGGTGCCAGCGGGGAGGGGGCGGGGGGGCGGCGCCGGGCCGGGCGGGGGCGGCCGGCGCTCCCTCCGCCCCCAGCAGCCGGGCGCGCAGACCAGCTCGCCCGCTGGAGCCGGGGGCACGGGCGTCCCGCCGCCCGCAGAGGGAGCCGCAGAAGGAGCTGCGGGAGCAGCCACAGCAGCCGCGGGCGGCAGCATCCATCCTCCGGAGGCGAGAGCCCCGGGCTCCGCGGGCGCCTGGCTCCTCCTAGAGGCGAGCGCGCCGCCCGCGCCCGCGCTGTGCCCGCCCGGCCCCGCCATCGCCCGTCCGTCCGTCCGAGGGGACAGCCGCGCCGGCGCCCCGGCCCTTCACCTGCCGCGGGCTCCGGGGCGGGCGGGTGCGGGGAGAGAAGGAGACACCACCCCCCGGTCTCCACTCCCCGCCGAGGAGGAACGCCCGCCGACGCTGCCAGACCGCGCAGCCCCTGCACCGGCTCCTAAGTTCAAGGGCGCCGCCCCTCCAAAGCGAAGTTACCATCCCGCGCGGGGAGCTCTCCGGCCCCACCGACCCCGCCCGGCCCTCTGTGCCCAGCGCCCCTCCGGGTCCCCGGCGGGGCCATGCCCGGGCTGCGCCGGGACCGCCTGCTGACGCTGCTGCTGCTGGGCGCGCTGCTGTCCGCCGACCTCTACTTCCACCTGTGGCCGCGGGTGCGGCGCCGGCTGCAGCCCCGCGAGCGCCCGCCGAGCTGCCCGTGCGCGCGCCGCGCCGCCGCCCCGGAGCCCCGCGCGGCCGCGCACAACTTTTCCCGGGCCCCGCCGGGCACCGAGCGCGACCGCGGTGACCCCGGCGGCCCCAGCTCCAAGCTGCAGGCCCTCTTCGCCCACCCGCTGTACAGCGTCCCGGAGGAGCCGCCGGGCCTCGGGCCGGAAGACTGGCTCCTGGCCGGCCCGGAGGCGCTGCGCTACTACCGGAGGAAGGTGGCCCGCTGGAACAGGTGAGTTCCCGCGCCCCGGCCCGGGCTCCGAGTGTGTCCCCTGCCCAGACCCGCCAGCTCTGCAGACCTCAGCCTTCAGCCTCCAGCTGATCTCAGGGCAGGAGAAAGTTTCTGTGCAGCAGCTCCGCCAGGCAACGCTCCCAGCGTCTCCTCCCCCCCTGGAACTCCCAGGCTCGCTCCTGCGCCCCGCTCTGTCCCCTGGGCAATTCCCGCCCTCTTTCTTATGGTGGAAAGTCGCCCTGGACTTGGGTTTTCCAGAAGGAGGCTTCCAAGCCGAGCCATTCCAGGGCTGGTTGGAATTCAGCGCTCGCTCTGCGCTCAGGGCGGCCCTGGGCGCCTTCCAGAGAGCCCGGCTGTTCCCTGCAAACCGGGCTACTCCCTGCAAACCCGCTACTCCCCTCTTCCCTCTCCCCGCGCCGCCCGGGGTCAGCCGGGCCAGAGAGCAAGCCCGCAGGCCCCTGATAGGTCGGCGCTCCGTTTTATTTATTCTATTTAAAAGCTGGTTTGTCCCTTTCCGGTGAGGGTTACAACCCCAAGGCAGCTTTCGGGTTCTGGGGATGTGGGTTGTCTTGGGTCTGAGGCTTGATGCTTTCACAGAGGAAACAAAAATCTGCCTGGGAGTTTTTAAAAAACAAAACAAAACAAAACCCGAAGCAAAAGATAAAGGAATAAGATCCCAAGCATATGCAGGATACAGTTAGGAGGGATGTTTTTGTAAAAGCGCGGGGAGGGGCGGTTTTGGAGAAGGTGAAGGGGTCAGGGCTGCGATCCCTGGCTCAGGACCCTGATTTGAAGCACAGACTTGTCTGAATTTGAAGCACATCCACCGTTTACTTTCGCACCACACCCATCCATCTTCTTAATACAAGAGATTGCAAGATGAGATGTCATGGGGTGAGCGGTCCCTCGGGAGCGTGGGGGGCTGGGGGGGTGGGACCATGGGGAGACCATAAATCGCAGTGCCGCCCCGTTTACTGTTTGCTCATTATTCTGGAGTGCTGAGACTGCCCGGGGAGGGAACTCTCCAGAAATTAAAAAGAGCATTACTGGCCGAAATCACTGTGGTGAATCTCAATGGCCACTCCGTGGCTGCTGATTTTCTATTAGGAAGAAAGTGGTTCTCAATTCCGTCGCTAATTGTGTGCAAAAAAAAAAAAAAAAAAAAAAAGCCATTTGTGATTGCTTCTCAGACAGTCACTCTGGACATTATCTTTATTGCGCCAATAACATGGGCATCTGGCTCAGTGGACTAGGAAATGCTTGCCCTTAGGAAATTATCTACACGCCTGCCATCGAGTTAGGAATGGGGGACTGCGGGCGGTCCCTTGCGTTTGTAAATGTACAATAGATCAGCATTCACTTCGTCATGGCGCCTGGCCTTAAACTTCTCCATGGTACTCTGGTCCTGGCTTACTTTGGCAGAAAAGCAAAACTCTTTCTCACCAGTCTGTCCTACAGTTGATACTGAACTTGGTTTCTACGCCGCCGGCGTCATGGACGTGCATTTCCTGATCAGATATGATCTTGGTCGTTTCACTGAACATACTTGGCCGGGGAGAGGGAGGGTGGGGGGCCTGGCTGTAGTAACAGGAGTGGAGCCGTCGTGTGTGGCTGGTTGAACGTGACCGTTGTGACATTTAGTCATCACTTCCTTCGGCTGCCGGAGGTCACGGCTGGTCAGCTGCAGAGAACACACCACACTGTTCTCTGTATTGTTGCGTATATCAGGGTTACAAGTGGTTTCAGCTTTTTTATTTTTTATTTTTTATTTTTTATTAACATTTTTTACGAAGAGGAAGGGAGAGGGACAGAGAGTCAGAAACAACGATGAGAGAGAAACATCGATCAGCTGCCTCCCGAACACTCCCTACCGGGGATGTGATCGCAACCAAGGTACATGCCCTTGACTGGGATCGAACCTGGGACCTTTCAGTCTGCAGGCTTAGGCTCCATCCACTGAGCCAAACTGGATTCCACAGGTGGAACGAGGAAGACCCGTCAGCTCAGAGCTTAATTGTGCGAGAGGGTCACTCATTGCCTTAAGGGAGAGCATGCTCTGACCCCTGGGATAGGAGGGCGGGCGGAAGCCCTGGCCAGCGGAGGCTCCGGATCACAGTGCAGACACATAAGTAGGACGGACCGCAAAGGGAGAAACAGAGAGCGGCCTCGCTCATGGCTTACCTCGTGCACAGACCACCCTTCCTTATTTGGAGCCACCGCCCAGCCTCTGTTTGAGCACCAGGGCTGGATAGACGTGTGTGAAGCCTGCTCTGCCAACAACTACCTGCATGCACTGCTGCCCAGAAGGGTTGTGTCAGCAAACCGCCTGCCAGCCCGGGAGAGGCGCAGGTAGCGGAAGGAGCCGCGTCATCATTCTTCCCCACTTGCCCGAGAGGCCATTAGTCTGAGTGAGTGACTTTTCTTTTTTTTTTTTAAACCATCACGCTAATAAGTCACGGTAGGAAGCCGGAAATGATCTTTCTATAACTTGAGCTCATTACCAACGGGGGAGAGGTACCGGCCCTTCTCTTCCCCCAGGACATTCCTTTGGGGTTTCACGGCGTGGAAGAGGGAGCGTACGCGTTGTTTTGGAGGTCGTGGGTCAATATTTGCTCATCTGGATGGCAGTGATGAGGGGCGGTGAAGGGGAAAGACATGCTGTGCGGGGTGGGCTGTGCACCGTGTCATCCGACAGGCTTTCTGCGAACCTCCTGCACCCGCTCTTCTCCCCTCCCCTCCTCTCTTTCCTCCTCAAAATGTCACTAGCCGCGGCACCATCCGGGTTAAACGGTGATCAGGGGGAGTGTTTCTGCCACTGATCACAGTGGGTGGGCGGGTGGGCGAGCAGGCTCCGTCAGGCACGGTGACCCTGTCGTGAATCGTGAAGAGGAGAGAGCAGCACGGGGAGCAAAGGAGCAAGGGGAAGGCAGTCCTCACGGCTTCGGGCCACGGACCCAGCCGCCCGACGAAGCTTTCCTTTCTCAGGGGTGATGGGAGGCAGGGCCCACCTGGAGCCCAGGTGACTCCCGTTCGGGGTGTTCCTACCCTGGCCTCCTAGAGGCCGAGCTTCCGGTTTCTCCCCCCCCCCCGCCCCCCCCCACACACACGAGCTGCGGGGCCAGAAGACAGCTGCCCTTTGACACGTCACAACACGGGTGCTCAGCCTGGTCTTCCCGCCCACGGGTCTTTGGTTGGCTCCTCTGGATTCCGCTCGCCCTGACAGGCCAGGCCAGACCGGGTCCCGCCGCACCGGTGAGAACACTCCAGCAGCCACAGCGCAAACCCGAGTTCTCCGCTCTCTGCTCTCCTCTCTCGGCGTCGTCCTTGGGCATCAGGACGTTACAGGCTCCTGCCGGGACGGACCCGCGGTTCTCAGTGGGCGGACGCTGTGCTCTCCCCGCCATCGGAGCTCCTGGCTTTCCCTTCCCTCCTGTCTCCGAGCTGTCACTGAGGGAGAGCAATCCGAGTCTCTCTCTGGACATCACAGCAGAGAGACGGGGCAGCTTTTCAGAAATGACAGTTGACCCAAGTTTTCCGGGGCGGGGAGGTGGAGAGCAGGAGGGGAGAGCTTTGAGAAGATCCAGAAGCTTTGAGAAATCCGGAAGCTGAGGCAGATCTAGGAGGGAGGGGAGGCAAAGAGCCACGATAGAGGGCCGAGCACCAGCTGGAAATGAGAGTGGTCTAATCTAGGCAGTTTTGAAAGGAAAGCTTCTTCCCACCAGGGCATCTGTGGAATGAAAAATGCAAGCTTTTGATTCTTGCCGCCACTTTTTCTTTTTAATCTCTGTTCCTGCTTACCTCCTGCTGCTGGCCCCAGACCACTGGGAGCGTAATTTGTTGGGAGCAGGCAGTTCAGCCCACAGCGCGGATAAAAGTCCGGGTTCTTTCTCGTGGGTGATGGCCAGCGGGGCCTGGGACCACCGCCCCGTCCTCCGCCCGGGATGCCAGGCTGAGAGAGGAAGTGGCCTCTCCCACGTCCTGTGCCCGGTTAGAACCGTGAGCGGGAATCCACTTCCGTCTCCCACTTCCCTCAATGAGGTCCGTGCTCGGCCGGTTTGGGGAAAGCTGTGATGTGAGGGGTTTCTGGATCCCTGGACCTGCAGCCGGAGGAGACGTCTGAGCTCTTCCGAAAGTCAACATCCCTGAGCAGGTGGCTCCTGAGAGGGCCAGTCCGGCGCCCGGCTCATGGCCACGATCAGCGCAGCAACGTCAGGGAGGCTGTCAGCGTTGTTCGTCCCAGGAGGAGAGGCCCTTCCTGTCTGAGATCGAAATGAAGCCCCTCGGCAGAGAACTGGAGGATGTTCTTCAGCTGTCCCATGGCTCCCACCCCTTCCACGCGCCTTCCACCCCGACCACGTTCTCCCCAACCCTGGGAACTCAGCTGGCTGATTCTTTGCTTGCAAATCTCTACTCGAAACCTGCTGGGTATCACATGTGTCAAACACAAGGCCGCGGGCCAAATCCAGCCCGCCAGGCCTTGCAATGTGGCCTGCACCGCGCTGTCATCACTGCACTCTGCTGTCAGTTTATGACATTGTCAGTTTATGACTGTTCAGTAAACCATTCTGCCTGCGATTTAGGCTGGATTTTAGATTTTGGCCCCTTCTCTGATTGAGTTCGACACCCCTATGCTAAGTACTACCCTACACTTGCTGACTTAAGCCTCACAACTTCCCCAGAAGTAGGTGGGCATGGCAGACAGAATGCCAAGGTGGTCCCCCGGATTCTCAGCCCTGACGTATACACACACCTTCTCCTGCGTAGTCCATCAAATGCCCATGCAGGTACTGCCATGAGGGCAGCTGCTCTTGGCATAGGGAGGTTATCCAGGCGTGCTTGACCTCCTCAGAGCCCTTTAAAAGCAGAGTTTTCTCCACCTGGTTGAAGTTGAGGACGTCAAAAGATACAAAGCAGGATACGGATTTGCTGACTTGAAGTTGGAGGGGGCCGCATGGCACGGGAGGTAAGGGCCCTTTAGGAGCTAAGACTGGCCCCCAGCTGACAGCCAGCAAGGAAGCAGGGACTTCAGTCCTACAACCACAAGGAACCGAATTCTGCCAACAACAGGAATGGGCTTGGGAACAGGTCTCCCTCCCCCCCCCCCCCCCCAGGAGAACTAGACCTCGCCGACAGCTTGGCTTCAGCCTTCAGCCCTGCAGAGAACAGAGCCACACTGGTGGACTTCTGACCTCCAACTCTGCAGGCTGCTGTGTGGGTGCTGTTTTGAGCCACTGGGTTTGTGGTCATTTGTTACACAGCAATAGAAAACAAACAGTACTGCTGTTTACTGCGTTTTATAGAGGAAACCAGGGACCAGGAGGTTATATAACTTGCCTTCCAAAGTCAGGCAGTAAGCTAACCACAGGCAGGCTTTGGACCCGAGGGTCTGGCCCCAAAATCCATGTTCCGGCCAGCGACTCCACCCAGGCAGCCTTTGATGTCCATAGGTCCTCACTTTTCCTCGTGGGGGAAGGCCGTTCTGACTACCTCCACCCACCCCGCCCCACCTCACCCCTCCCCGGCAGGATGCATCCTCTCCATATAATACCATATTGCTTTTTATGACTCTGCACTGTCTGGCTTCATGGCGGCCGTCTGGAGCCTCAGGTGACAATAAATAGCCACTTGCTCCCGGCAGGAAAAGCTCCCAGCTGGCCTGTGGTCGCACGGACACATCTGTTTTGTGGTTTCCCACAGGGGAGAGCCGGGGTAAGCATCTGTGGCACAGGTCATTGGGAACAGAGGACATCAGGGTTTTGGGGGGCTGTCAGCCAGTGGCCTGGTATCTCCCAGGACAAAAAGCCTCGCACAGAAACAACCCCAACCATAAGATCGCCCCACCTATCACTTGTCTACTCCTCCCTATAAACGTCTACACCAAAACCACCTCCCTGAGACAGTCTCAAATTTGGATCTGTGGTTCTCTCCAGATTTGGCTGTAGTCTAAATAAAATCAATTGCAGTCGTCGAGATAAAATCAATTTTTTAAAAAATGCCCCGAACTGGGAAAGAGACAGTCAAAATGAGACTTTCTGCCCTGGCCGGGGTGCTCGGTGGCTAGGGTGTGTTGGCCCTCAGATGGAAGGGTCTCGGGTTCGATTCCAGTCAAGGGCACGTACCTCAGTTACAGTCAAGGCACATGCAGGAAGCAACCAGTGGGCGTGTCTCTCTCACATCAATGCTTCTCTCTCTCCCCCTCCCTTCTACTCTCTCTAAAAATCAATGGGAAAAATACATTCAGGTGAGGAGTAACAAAACAAAAACAACAACAACAACAACAACAAAAAACCCCAAATCATAAGAAACACCCCAAAGGAAAGTTGAGAAGGTGCCATTTGCCAACAAGAGGGAATTTCCGGTGCTTTTAGAGAAAGCAGCCAAGGCCAAGAGTCTTGCATTGAAGTGGGAAACACAGAGACCCTGGCTGAGCCAGAGAAAGCCATGCCCTGCCCGTGGGCAGGTGCTGACCTGTGCTGCTCCTGTGACTGCCCGTTAGCTGGGGCTGGGAGAGCTGCGGAGCCTGCAGAAGCAGGCTGCCGCCCGCCGCCCGCCGCCCGCCGCCCGGGAGAGCGTTTTAAAGAGCCGCCCTGGCGGTGAAGCAGAGGAGCATCTGTGTACCTGTCATTACCGGCGGGCACACACTCAGAAGCCTAATGAGAACCAGAGTGCGGAAAGGAAAAAAAAAAAAAAAAAAAAAAGGCTTAGCTCTTTCTGCAGCCTGTCGCTTGGCAGGGTGCCCTGCGTGGAAATGTGAAGTCAGGACAGAACCGCGCTGGAGCGCCTCGCAGATGCTGGCATCCCGGACTTCCCATCCCTCCAGCTGACCTTGGAGGCCGATCGCTGGAGGCGGCCAACATCGTTTGGCTTGAGCAGGAGGCAGAGTGAAGCAGCAGCAAAGGGCCTCTTTTATTGGGTTCGTTCACAATAAACCACACGAGTTTGGGAAGCCACAGGAAACAGAAAATAGTAGAGGACTACGGTTCCTAAGAAACCAAGAACCTGGCATAAAATTCAGCAAACTATGGGGAGAGGAAGGGAAACCTCGGGAGGGTTGGCCCAGGGGCACAGGGACGGAGGAGCTGGGCCGGGACCTACCAGGCAGCCCCTGGGGGGGGGCAGGGTGGGGGAAAACATGGGCAAGGTTGATGGTTAGCGAAGAGCTCTGCCGGCCTGACATCAGAGCGGCTCACCCTCCCATAGGAAGCCGGCCTTCAGCTGCCGAGGCCCAGGCCCAGCCCCTGTAGGGCGTGAGTTAACACTGTTGATGGCAGTAACCAAAGCGGAGTCCGAGGGGAGGGACGGGCCGTCTCTCCTGGCCAATTCGAATGTGCCACGGGGTCTCAGGCTCATGCAAGTGGGATTTCTGTATCTCTGACTCACTTTCTCCCCTGGCTGAGCGGTTACCAGTCCTGTAGGGAAGGTGTCTTTGTCTCACACCCAGCTCAGCTCAAGCTTTTTCACTCCAAGGGAAGAATTATGCACAACCAGCAGCTGCTTATTCATCCATTCTGTGCACCTCTGAGTATTCAGGGATACGAGAGAAAGTCAGATTGACCAAGCACAGCTTCATAAGCAAATCAAGCCCCATTGTTTCATTGTAGGGGTTTTTGTTTTGTTTTAATATGTGTGGTGTTTTTTTTTTTAATTGATTTCAGAGAAAAAGAAGAGGGGAGAGAGAGAGAGAGAGAGAAACATCGATGAGAAGGAAACAGCAACACTGATTGGGTGCCTTTTGCCGGGGACCAAGTCAGCAACTCTGGGCATATGCCGGGACCAGGAATCAAACCAGCAACCTCCTGGTGCATGGGTCCATGCTCAACCATTGAGCCACACTGGCCGGGGTGTAGGATTGTTTTTTAAATAGGGTCATTGGAGGCCCTTTACCTAAGTGATGAGGCCTATATTTCCCTTAAATTTAATCAAAATTTGCATTCTGTGCATAGTTCATTATTTTTTGCAAAGTGTTGCCTGCATTGGTTTCAAGTGATAGAAACCCAACTCAGACTAACAGAAGCAGGAAAAGGGAAAGTGGAGACTCAGAAACCAAAACTCAGTAAGGGCAGCTGTCTCCACTCTCCTTCGCCTTAGTCCATCTGCCTGTCTTAATCCCCCTCCTGCAGTTTCAAATCCCAACAGCCCTGGGACCACAGCGACTGAGTAAAGGGCTTCTCCGATTTCCAGATTCAAAGACCCTTTACAAAGACGTTGATTGGCCAGGACTGGGAAACGTAAGGGCTATGATTGGCCCAGCTTTGAGGAGGATGCCAACCCCTCAACCAATCACTGACACCGGGGAGGCGGGGCCATGGGAAACTCGCCATTCAGTTCTCTATTCAATCCATGTGGCTCAGTGTGGGGAACAGCAGGTCCCCCAAAACCCGGCTGGGTGCCCAGAACTGCTGTGACCAGAGTGATGCTGGAAAGGGGTCTCCACTTATGCCTCCCACAGGGTCTGACTCCTATAGCTACTGTTCTGGAGCTTTAATAAGACTTTTCAAAAACAACTTCATCCGTAACAGATTCCTCACCTGTGCAGATTAGAATCTTTGTTTATTTGGGCTTTCTCTTAAGCCCACCTTACTCTCTCCGTGGGGGCCCAAAGAAGAAATGACCTAACCCCAGCTCATTCATGGGCTCACGTCTCTTTCTCCTGAAAAAGAGATTCCATGTGGAGCCAATACACCTGTATTTGAATCCAGAGGAGAGCACGCCCCTTATGTAGGACCGTGTTTCTTCTTCTGAAATTAGGGTGAGTCTGTGGTCCCTAAAGCCTTCTGGAGCCTCCGTTTTTCAAGCTTCGCCCATCTCCAATCAGAATCTCTTCTCCCAAGGCTGTCGGGGGGAGAACATGGGACGTTTTCCAAGTGTGCATTGAGGATTTACAGGGTTCAGGGTTGTGCAAATGGCTATTTTCATCATGAAAAAGTGTCCCTTAAGGTAATTTGATGAGAGAACTCGAGCTGGGTTGTGTTATGCACATGGTAGCACATTGAGCCTTCCATGTGGAACTTTATGTGGACAGATGGCGCCGCCAGCCCCCGCCGTGCGTCTCTGTTTAATTGAGTAGAATCTTGAGATTGCAAGGTGAGCTGCTGAAAACCGTTTCCAGTCTCAGCTACTTCTGTGTGCTTATCAGGATCTTCTAGACCCTGCTGCCAAACAATGTGTAGAAATTAATTAAGTGCAGAAATAAGACGATTCCTGTCTTCCCTGACCCCTGGTTTTGAATGCTTGAGTTCATAATCCTATTATCCCTCTTGTTCTTACAGATTAGCTTTTAAAAATAATTTTACATATTTAACACCTAAATGAGATTTATAGCAATGCATTACATTGGGGATTCGGTGTAAGTTTTTTTTTTTTGTTTGTTTGTTTGTTTGTTTTTAAGAAGGTTCCACATCTAGGAAAAAACCCTAAGCACACCGATTTGGAATATGGAAACAGAGTTAACTTCTTTTCTTCCGTTCTTTAAAATTGATGTGCCTAAAACTCAAGCCTCCTTCTCCTATTGTTCCCCCCATCCCAGCTGTTATCACCAATGAGAGCATGGTATTTACTCTCTACCACCTGCTCCCCACCCCCATGGCTAATCCAATGTTTCTGGTCCCTTGAACACAAGAAAACATCTTTTAGGCCCAGAGAACTAAAATTTGTTACATTTTCTATTTTACAAGTCACTTCAAAGCTTAGTGACTTAAAGCAAGAACCTTTTACTTAGCTCCTGATTCTGCAGCTCAGCAATTGGGGCTGGGCTCAGCTGAGTGGTTCTTCTGGTCTCTGATGGGCTCACTCAGGCACCCGTGATCAGCTGCTACCTGAGCTCTGCTGTTCTGGGTCCCAGTGTATGGATTTAAGACTTTGACTGAGATGATGACCTCAGCTCCACATGGCCTCTCATCCCCCAGTTGGCAAATCAGGCGTGTTCACCTGGCCTCAGCAGGTTACCCAGAGAGAGAGAGGAAGTGTGCATGGCCCCTCGAGGTCCTGGCCAGAACCTGCTAAGTGTCACTTCTGCCACACTGCTGGCCAAAATAGATCCAAGGCCCTCTGGGGAGATTATCAGGTGTCGTGGCCATCGAAGAGGAGGTGGTCTACGTAGCTTCGTACTGTTCTACCAAGCAAAGGCTCAGGGAAGTCCCTTATGCTGATGAGTTGTTGGGCGACGGGCAGGCAGCTGTTAGTGGTAAGAGCTCTTCTCATGTGTCAATGAGAAAGAAACCTAATAGAACCCTAAGGAAGCTGGGGTGGACTGAACTGTGTTCCCACGGAATTCGTACATTGACGTTCTAACCCACAGGACACCTCAGATTGTGACTGTGTTCAGAGAGGGGGCCTCCAGAGAGGCAGTTAAGGTTAAATGAGGTCGAAGGATGGGGCCCTACTCCAACGTGACTGGTGTCTCTACAGGAACAAGGAGAGGCACCAGGGCTGTGTGTGCTGCGCGGTGACAGAGTGAGGAGGCAGCCCTCGGTAAGCCAAGGAGAGGGCTTCCAACCTGCCAACACTCTGACCTTAGACGCTCAGTCTCCAGAGCTAAGAGAAAACCAGCTTCTGTTGTCCCAGGTGATCGATCAGTCCATGGTGTTTTGTCAGGCAGCCTGAGCTGACTGCTATAGAGGCAAACCGTTTCCGAAACTGTCTCTCTCCCCCCATTGTGGTCCTTCCAGCTTCAAGAAGCACCTCCCCCACCCCCTCACCCCCTCGTCAAGCCTCCTTAGCCTCAACCCCCTTGTAGGACCCACTGATTAGCTCTTCATTTATTCTCTTTTCAATCTGTTTTTGAATAGATATCAAGCTCCCCTTCTTCTGAAGACAAATTTTTGAGTTCAAAAGGTGAAAATTGGCTCTTTGTAATAGCCGAATCCGGACCCATGGGTCACTCTCGGGAGAGGTCTTACTCAACCGCTGAGCCAGAGCCGTGGTGTGAGGTCAGGATGGGGTTGGGACTCAGCTAGCCCAGAGCGAGCGCAAGTGGTGTGTTGCAACACAGCGTTAAAGCAGTTCTGAGAAGGGGGAGCGATTGTATTTCAACCAGAAAGGAAATGAGTTTGTGTCGGGAAATCAGCCCATTTGGCAAAAATCTCACTAACATCTTGGTACAGTCATTGCTTTCTCAAGAGCAGCTGGATCCGTGGGTTTCATGCTCCCACCACACCGTCACCCTGGTCTTCAGGGTGGTTCCATCAACCGTCTAGATCAGTGGTCGGCAAACTGCAGCTCGCGAGCCACATGCGGCTCTTTGGCCCCTTGAGTTTTTAGCAAAGGCCAAAAACTTAGGAGTAACCTAATGAAGTTAATAACAATGTACCTACCTATATAGTTTAAGTTTAAAAAATTTGGCTCTCTAGAGAAATGTCAATCGTTGTTCTGTTGAAATTTGGCTCTGTTGACTCATGAGTTTGCCAACCACTGGGCTAGATACATCTTGACAAGGCCTCGCTTTCTTGACAGCCTCTGAGGAGAAGCAGAAAAGATCCATGTCAGACACTCAGACTGTTAGCTCCTCCTCCTCCTCACTTACTATGCTGTCACCTCCACCTTGTGCATCTTCCTTTCCTCCCTGGTGGGTCCGAGGGGTGATCTAGTCACAGGCCCCAAGGGGACCCCGGTAAGATAATATGTGGAAAGAATCCCCAACATACATTTGTGACGAGCTCTACACAAATGCAAGTTATTGACAGCATTCAATGAAAAGACATCCTAGCCCGGTTGGGGTGGCTCAGTGGTTGAGCATCGACCCGTGAACCAAGAGGTCACCGGGTCGGTTCCTGGTCAGAGCACATGCCCAGGTTGTGTGCTGGATTCCCAGTAGGAGGTGTGCAGGAGGCAGCCAATCAAAGATTCTCTCATTACTAATGTTTCTATGTCCCTCTCCTGTTCCTCTCTGAAATCAATCAATAAAAAAAGACGCATCCCATATTAAGCCAGTCGTTAACCACTTTCTCCCTTTTCTTGCCCTGATGACTAGGAAGGCCAGGCGGTGGGATCTTGGTGTGTCCACCAAGCTGGGTCCCTGAGTCACTCAGTGGAATCCCTACTGATCTTCACTAGACCGGTGGCATGAATGAGAGAGGACAAGGCTTGGCTGTGTCAAGCCACTGAGATTTCAGGCTTCAATTGTGACTGTAGCAGGACCTTACTCCGTCCCACAAGTGGGAAAGAAATATAACATTGAGTTTTTTCTCCCTAAAATTAAACCAAAAGGAACGTACACCCCTTTTCTGTGAGGTGGGCTGGCAACTCAATCTCGGTCATCGCTGGCACCCCTCTCTCCATGCCCACTAATGTTGTGGGGCTGGGCCGTTCTTAGAGTCTTAGGTAGCGGGATGTTTGAGGAGGGCCCTCTCGCCACGCTCCAACACCTGGTCTCCTGCAGGGGCGTGGCACTGTTGTTTCTGTGCCAACCTCGAGCTCAGGATTCCCAGGCACAGCACGCCGCCATTTCCTACCGCCCTGGCTCACCCCCAGGCCAGCACACGACCCCAAACCGACTCGCCTCTCCTCGTCTTGGAGTATCAACGTGCTTCCCCCAAAGTTTGTGCTTCTCTGGGCACTTCCAACTGTCTGTCAACCCCCTTATCTAGCATATTCCTTGATTTTCCAGAAATAAAAAAATACCAAAGCCAGAGAAGGAGCAGGGTGACCGGTGTAGCCATCTGCTGCGTCTGGCTCTCAGACACCTGCTACCTTCTCAGAACAGGGGTGCGTGGAATTCTGTAAGCACAGAAAACACACTGATGTCCCCATAAGTTACCCTGCCCCGTGGGTGACTGCTGGGGAGGAGAGCGGGCCAGGATATGCAGTCATCCCGTTTGCAAATCAGATGGAAACATCATGCCATGCAGATGAGCGCTCGCTCCGGGCCAGGGCCTTGGGAGAATGCCATCTGTGGGTGGGCCCCCGGGAACTTGGCCTCCGAACCATAAAAATATGTGGCCCAGCCTGACCCCCCGTCCTAACACCCCCTCTCCCCCTCCTGGCGGTCAGCTCCCTCTGCACTCAGGTCTCCTTCAGACGCCCCGTGCCTGCATGACAGGCAGTAAGGCAAAGCTGAAACACTTTTTAAAAAGAAATACATTCTGGTAAACCCTTGAACATTAGAGGCCCCAGGGTGTGGGTTTTTAAAGCTGTCCCTTTTTCTTGGTCCATGCTGAGGACTGCTGTTTTCTGTGCTCAGGAGAACGGTGCGAGAGAAAGAGGACCCACACTCGTCGGTGTCACTTGCTAACTGTGTGTGTGTGTGTGTGTGTGTGTGTGTGTATTTCAGGGCTGCACAGTTCGAGGATGAAACGAACTGAAATTATGACATTTAAGAAGATCAGTACCTCCTCCTTTGCAAGTAGCACGTGTGTCTGTGTTTTAGCAATATGCTTGTGAGGTTGGTCGGACCACTGACCTAGTGTGACTCACGTTTATTTTTTAAACAACGAAACAACATTTGCAGTTCTTGCTGAACAGAAGGTGCCGAGGGAGCTCAGGAGGCCCGAGGCAGGCTCTCGGCCATCTGTGGACAATATTGACGTGCACAGCGGCCAGAATCCACCAGAGCCACTTCCGGGCCATCCTCAGGGCATTGGGTGCTTTATTTGCTCCTGGTTTCCTGGCTGCAGCCCAAGGCTTTCCCCCTCCGCCCCACTGACCTTCGGGGCCGGATCACTTTCTGACCTGCGGCTCTCCGGGGCGTTGAGCAGCATCTCCCAACACCGGCTGTGACGCAAACACGTCTGCATCCTGTGCTCCTGGGGGCGTGGAGTGGCCCTGAGTGGGGACCTCTGGCCTACACCGGGGAGGCGGCCGCCCTGTGGGGAAAAAGTCTGGGGCTGTGGGCCTGCGCTCCGGGAATCACCACCTCACAACCGGGTTGAGGGGCTTCTCGGTCCGGTGTTAATATTTACTGTCTCCACAGATGAGCTGTGTGCGACACAGGCGCCAGGGCCTGTGGCCGGGGCCGTGTCAAGGACGGGTTTGCGAGCGCTCTCTGAGCGGAGGGCCTGACGGCAGAGCCTGTGCTGCCGGGATGTGACTGTGACTGTCCCAGAGGGTCTGCGCTCACGGCTCTGGCGGTGTTATTTGCTTGCGGCCAGGGATGTTCGCCAGTCCTCTTCGGTGCTTAGTTCTGTAGGAATCTCGGAAGCTTGGCCCTGCTCGAAGCTTTCTGCTAGTTCCCTGCCTTGGCTCTGGGGACCCCTTAGCGCAGGGATCGTTTTTACCTTTGCCTCCAGGGTGTCCATCCTGTCTTCAGAGATTGATCTGGAAGTTGTTTTGGCTTTTTTTTCCTTCCCTCTCGATATTTTCCCATTGATTTTTAGAGTGGAAAAGAAAGGGAAAGACAGAGAGATATCAGTGTGAGAGAAACACAATGATTCAGGGCACGAGGCTGGGAAGGACCCTACAATCAAGGTACATGCCTCTGACTGGAATCGAACCCGGGACCCTTTGGTCAAGCCGGAGCGGGGCACATGGACCAGGTTATGAAGAGCTTGGCTTCGAAAGCCAATTGGCCAGATTCCAATCGCTGCTCTGTGGCTGCCACTCACCAGCCAGGGGACCGTGAGGCAGCTCAGGACAGTTTCCCAGCGGGGCCAGTCTGCCCTTTGGTACAACGGGGCCAGCGGGTGTGACTACATTCATACCCGGATCACCCAGGACCATGGCGCCATCTCTGATCCCTGAGGTAATCACTTCGGCGATTCCTTCGCTCATATAAGGAAACAGTCACCAGTTCCAGGATTAGGATGTGGATCTCTTAGGCCATGACTCAGCCTCCCCCAGGGCTGTCCCAAGGAATACAGGAGGTCTTCGGGTAACTAGGAAATTGAACAGTAGTTACAAATAATTCTTCCCAGTCTCCTTCCCCACCCACAGGAGGCATAGCGAAATCAGCTTCATGATGAATAGGCCTGTGACCCACCGGTCTGGCTAAGAGGGCCACACACAAACGGAATCCCAGAAATCACCGTGATAGCAGCTCACATAAACACCTATGAAACTCGCTTAATCCTCACCCAAGTCCCTCAAGGCAGACATATTAATTATACCCTCCTTGTAGTAGGAGTGGATGGAGGGGCTGGATAACTGCCCTGGGCCACACAGCTGTAAGCGGCAGAGCCAGGACTGGGGCACGGGACCCGTCCCTCCCTCTCTGGTTTACAATACAGCAGCCTTGCCACCCACCACCTACCCCTCAAAACCGAGCTTTGGTCCATGAGCGAACGAAGCATGCTCCTTCAGGGCTGGAAGACGGACTCCAGAGGGTGCAATACCTCTGTCTCGGGAAGGGAAAGGAGGAGCAGTTAGGGAACACACCTTGGGGCCTGCAGATCGCTGCAGCCCAGGTGCGCTCACACCGCCTCCCAGCTGCCCGCCGGGGGCTGCCCTCAGGCCTCCGGGGCTCAGAGGTGGAGATGGAGAGGGGGCAGATGGGCAGAAAGGGATGACATGGGAGATATGCCCTTGGGGCCCTGAGATGAATGGGGGAGGGACAGGCATCGTCAGCATCCTGTGGCCTGTTGGACAAGCCGCAGGGCTCTGGTGGGGAGCCAGCCAGTCTGTGAAGGGGCGCTGGGGGAGGGTTGGTCACCCCACATGGCTCTGGAGTGAGCACATGCTGCTGTGTGATGTTCTCACACACGGACGCTGGCTGAGGGTCCATCAGAGAGAGCTAAACGCATCGGCCTGAAGGTGACAGCACTGGGTGGCCAGCAGGCATTTCTGGGTTGTGAATTGCACAGGTCACTGGCATAGTGACCACGAAACTGACCAAGCTTCAGCCCAGGGTCTGTCCCTCCGCCGCGGGGCAGAGAGCTGTAGGGAGGGGAGGGAAGCCAGCCGGGGAGGGGAGAAGGGAGGGTGAGAGGGGGTAGGCAGGTCACTATCAGCACATAGTGCATGTACATATGAAACCTCAGAACAAGGGACCCAAGTCTTCAAGGCGCTGGTGATTTGTTGACATCTTTCCTCGTTCTGCATAAATAGTCACGCTCCTGCCTAATTTTATATTCATAGTTTTGTTCTCTTTTTTTTCTTAAAAACGAGCCCCCAAATTGTCTGAGCACAGGAGAAGTAAAACATTCTGAAGGAGGGTCTTTCCAAACTCATCACCATCATGACAACAACCGCTCTGAGGAATAGTCTTCCTGAGAGGAATGTCGAGAGAAAGGAGATTGAAACGGACACGTGCACAGGTTTCATTTGAAAGCTCAGCCCCGTGGAAGTTCACTCTGATGCTTCTGGCCCAACCTGAGGCGTTTCCGGGACCTGGAGCAAGGGGCCCAGTCCTCCGAGCCCCTCCGAGCTGCCGCTGTCCCCCCTCCTTGCCAGGCCTCCTGTGGACCCCAGAAGGGACTGGGCCTCGGGTGGTCCCCCTCCACGTGCTCCAGCTCCCCACGCCCCAGGAAGAGGATCCAGGCCCCTCCTTAGCCCGCCAGGAGCAGCTGAGGTGCCCAGCTCCAGGCTTCCAGGCCCCCCCCCCCCCCCCCCCCCCCCCCCCGCCCACGCCGGGAGCCGCCCTCCTGTGTCCCGAGGCCAGACCTGCCTGAACACTCAGAGGCCGGAAAACAGTGCTTCTCCCTAAAGCCTCCATCGCTGGGTTCCTGCTTAGTCCGCACCCGGAGAGGCCGCAGACAAGCACCAGCAGCACCCAGGGTGCCCGGTGATCCCGCGCTCTGCAGGCGTGCCGAGGCATGACCGTGGCGGTGTCTGATGCAGCCGCACCACACGATGTCATGCCCGTGCTTAGGGGATGTTCCGGGGGTTTGCTCCGGCTTGCAGAGCCGGCTGTTTCTGGTTGCCCACAACAACTGTGTTTTTGAAAACCTGTGCTCCTCCTGGTCTCTGGTCTTCACAAACACTAACAATAATTAGGAGAGCACCCGTGCCCGGGGCCTGCTCTGTGGTAGATGTCACCACACTTCATTCCCAAGATGCAGCGAGACAGCGGCCGGCATCCCCATCTCCCACGACAGGCCAACGGAGGCCACCCTTTGGAAGCCGTGCCCTGTCCTCGGTCTTCTCATCTGCGAATTGGGAATAAGAATGGGCATCGTGTAGGGCGGTGTAGGCTCGTGTGAGCTCCTGTGTGTGTGGCCATGGCCCCTGGCCCGATCCTCAAGGCCACGTTGCTGGTGAGGCAGGACCAGGCCTTTGTGACGCCGAGTCTGTGTCCTCTCCTGCCGTCCCCCTCCCGCTGAGCTCGGGCTGAACCCCACGGTGCCGTCACGTCTGCGTTCTGCCCGCCCCCTCTCAGCAGGGGCGGGGCGTTGCCACGTCATCCCTGCCCCCCGAGCCAGGCCTGCGTTTTGTTCTGTGCGGCTTGTTCTCTGTGGGAGCTGCGGGAAAGGCTCCTGCCGGAGCTGGGGCGTTCGAGATGGCCCCTGTGGGAGTTCTGTCGGTGGAGACGGCTGTCATGTCCCGTGGACTGAGGACGTAGCAGCATCCCAGGGCAAGGAGCGGGGCTGCCCGGAGAGGGAACACACTCCTGAGGAGTCTCACTCAGTCTGGAGCGGGAGCCAGGGTGTAAGCAGGCGCTGAGTGACGATGGCGATGATCGAGCAAGGCGTCTCTCGTGTCGACTCACGTGGGGCCAGGAAGCGGTTTTGTTGATGAGAAAATCCCCTAGTAATTGCGGACCTGGGGGACGAATCCCGGGGTCTTGATGGGGACCCAGGGGACACGGGAGATGGCCAGGCTCCGTCCTCCCCCAGCGCCCCGTGTGTGGGCCGTGTAGCGTGGGGGTGACACCATCTCCCCAGACCAGTGCAGGGTGAGACGCAGAGACGTGGGAAGGGTGCTGTGAAGCACCCCCCTCCGCTCCCCCCGGTTGCTCTGGGAAGGACAGAGGAGCACACCGAGAGCCGTGTGCGCCCAGCTAACAGGAAACGAACCTGCAGAGCAACTCGTCCCCCATCTGGAAGGGGCCCCCAATTCCCCCGTTTGGTTTTGGACGTGGTAACCCCAGCGCTGTCGTAGCCGGAACCCCTCGGCTGTCGGTCCACTTAGGGACGCTCCGGCCCTCCCGCCCGCCTCCCATTGTGCCCGTTCCCTTCCTCCCGCCCTTCTCTGCGGCTCTGGTCCCGGTGACTAACATAGGACTTCCCAGTCTTCCCATCAGACTCCCCAGGGAGGTCAACAGTCCAGAGTCCTAGCCGCCCAGTAGCCTTGGGAACTGGAGCCTGGCCCGACTACTTTTCCAAATAAAAGTAAATGTCAATATAGTGTGTGTTTTTTTTAAATCTGGCAGGAGGCCTCCTGACCGAGTCAGCCACTTGCCCTTTCCCTGGACTTTCGAAAGCCCTGGCTCTGAAGCAGTTTAAGGTGTGTCACTGAAATCAAGTGTACCGGTTACCCCAACCCCCCACCCCGAGCAGGAAGGCTGCGGAGGAACGCCCTCTCTCGGGAGAGAAATCTCAGCTTTTAAGATGCTCCGAGACCTGAGCAAAGAAAAGGTGTTGGCTCACAAATGAAAACTCCGAAATCAAAATGAATGAATACGGAACCAAATGTTTACAAAACCACGACTCAATGTTCAGTCACTTTTATGTGATTAGGTACTTTATTCGGCACAGAATTCACAATAATAAAAGGAAATATGCAAAAATTTTAGCAAAAAAAAAAAAATTGATGGTGGGGTGGACTTTCCTATGTTAGTAGAAATGCCGAGAGGCTGCAGGGGGCTGGAGCAGGTGCTGAGAGAAGCCAGGACCTCAGGCTGCCAGGGCCCATTCACCCACTGATGTGAACACCTTCTAACCTGTGCGCCTTCCTCAGGAAGCTGCCTTTCCCCCAGGACAGAAACCCACCGAGGACAGTCATGCTGTTACTTTATTAAAAAAAAATAAAAAAAAATAAAATATATATAAATATATATATATATATACACACACACACACACACACACATATAAATATATATATAAATATATATATATATATATATATATATATATATATATATATATATATATATATATATATAGTTGATTTTTTTACAGAGAGGAAGGGAGAGGGACAGGGTTAGAAACATCGTTGAGAGAGAAACATTGGTCAGCTGTCTCCTGCACATCCCCCACTGGGGATGTGCCTGCAATCAAGGTACATGCCCTTGACCGGAACTGAATCCGGGACCCTTCAGTCCACAGGCTGACACTCTATCCACTGAGCCAAACCCGTCAGGGCCATGCTGTTACTTTATTCACATGGGGGGGGGGGGGGGGATAGACAGCTCAGTTGCATATTGGACCTGAACTCAGTGACCCAAATTGGTACTCAGCACTTCCCCAACACTTCCACTAGGGGACTCTGCTCCCGAGGGTCTGTATTCTCAGAGATACAGTCCAGGGGTGACCAAGTGAAATTTTCTTTGAGAATTGGGGTTTTATCTTAAAAATGATTGTGGATATTTCTTCCTTTTGTATAACACTTCTACATTTGATATAGAGGAAATTTGAAAAACTTTAGGCCAATAAGAATGCTTAACACTCTAAGAATGTCGGCCATGTTTGATTTGCCATTCGCTCCATCACAGACCTGGGGGGAGGGGTGTGTGTGTGAGCGGCATCACATGTGTGGGAACACCCAAACCCTGACCCGTCATCAGCTAGACCCAGCCAGGTGACATCGTGCTAATTGGCCTTCTTTCCAACCAGAAGACTTCCATCTTTTACTCAACCAGTGACGGACTCAGCTTCCTCTCTAAGCCCCAGACCTGCCTGTCCCTGGCTGCCCTCCAGTGCTCAGATGGTCCTAATCCAAGAGCACCTCACGGCTCCTCTTCCATCCAACCCCCCCACTGAATCCCGCCCATTCCACCCAATCTTCCCAACTGCCTGTCACGCAGTCATCTTCCCTTCCTCAAAACTTGAAGGTGTGTTGTCCAAACCACTGCCTTGTATGTTGCTCTGATCATGTCCTACACACACAACTTGTCCCCCAAACTAGACTCTACGCCTCTCAATGGCAGGGGCCTGGCTTTTCGCCTTCTTCTTTTTATCCTGGCAGGACAAACAGTAAGTGGACCATTAGTTCTCCTTTTCCTTTACGATGCGGCAGTTAATCTAACTCAGCCTCCGGCTCTGTGTAAGGCCCCTCACCCCTCTAGTCTTTCCATTCCCACCAGTTCCCTTCTCTCCCGTCTCCTGGCTCCTGAGGTCAGAAAATGCTGGGAAACAGAAGATCGGACTTGTTAATGGGAGCGTGCACGGAGAGGCCCAGGTTCTGAGGTCCCCAATTTCACTTTCAACCACCAGCCCATTTCCTTCAGCTCGTATTAGCTGTTCATCTATTGTGTCTGGTATTGTGTGACTTACTTGCCCGCTTCGTGGCTCACTAGATTGTAAGCTCTCTGAGGGCAGAGGAGGACTGTGTGGCTATTTTGCCCCCCCCTCCCCCCTCCCGTGGTAGGTGCTAATGCTCCTGTTGATAATTTCAGTGGGTCTTTGCATTGTTGTGTCTCCTACTTAAACAAAACCCACTCCCCTGCTCTTTCAGGCGACACAAGATATACAAAGAGCAGCTGAACCTCACCTCCCTGGACCCCCCAGTGCAGCTCCGCCTCGAGGCCAGCTGGGTCCAGTTCCACCTGGGAATCAACCGCCAAGGGCTGTACTCCCGGTCGAGTCCTGTCGTCAGCAAACTGCTCCACGACATGAGGCACTTCCCCACCATCAGTGCAGGTGAGCTCCCAGGACCAGGCAGAGACCGCGTGTCCCCCAGAGAGGGAGGCTGGTTAACCACCCAGGTGTGGGGTGCAATAGCAAAGGGCTGTCTCAGACTCCTGGTGGACAGAAACCCCTCCTCTCTCTTTCGCTCGCGCTCGCTCTCGCTCTCCCTTTCCTCACAACCCCACAGGGGAGCACGAGGTGTTCCATCCACTTAACAAACGTGATGGCTCCCTTTAGCGAGCACTCCCTCTCCACCCGGCATCCCTCTCTTGTCAGTGACCTTAGGGTGTGGACCCCTCCCTGCCATCTTATTGGTGGAGAACTGAGACTCAGAGGATGCACAACTCGGCCAGGGACCAGGGCTGGAGCCGGGTTCCAACAGGCCTGCTGTGCCCAGGTCTGTGCGGTCAGGCACGGCAGTCTCCCTGACAGAGCAGGCTGAGGCAGAGACAAAACCAGCATCGGCTTCCCAGACAGGCACTGAGGCCTGTCCACGGAAGGGCCAGTGAGCACGGGGCTGGATGGAACAGGGCGAGGCTACAGCCAGCTGGGGCTGCGGGAGATGCCCCTGGCTGCCTCAGTGTCCCCTTCAGTGAGTGAGTCCAGGGCCCCGTGTTGTTGGCGCCCCCACCGACGCTGACCGTTCTTCCTGTCCTCCTCCAGATTACAGCCAGGACGAGAAAGCCTTGCTTGGGGCGTGTGACTGCACCCAGAGTAAGTGAGCTGGCCCTGCCTGCCCCCAGCCCCCCGGCACCCTGTGTGAACCCTGGGACCTGGCGCCCCTCTGTGGGGTCCTGGGTGGGACTTGAGGGGGCGGGACTCTGCCTGGTCCCTGAGAAGCCAGCATTTCTCCCACCCCCCACACGACGGAAAATCCCTTTCAGAGGGGCTGGTGTGTAGGTCCCTGCTGGTCAGTGTGACCCGGGGACCAGCTTCATCGGGATTGGCGTGCCTTTCAGATTTAACAGACTGTTGTGCAGGACAGGGGTCCTCAACCCCGGCAACTTATTAGCGTCCCCTGGGCGCTCCGAACAGGCAGAGGCCCGGCCTTGACCCCAGGTTTCCATTGGGTTATACAGGACAAGGTGTGGGTATCGGCGTTTTAAAACCGTTCCTAGTGATTCTAATGCAGCTGAGGTTGAGACTCCTCACTGGTTTATAGGACCAGAGACAGGCCTGAGATGCAGCACAGGCCCCTCCCAGGGGGTCACGAATTGGGTATACACATATCTGGACCCTACCCAGCCTCAGAGTGGCCAGGCCAAGCCTGGACACTGAAGCCCCAGACCAGTCACTGGCTACAAGCAGCCTCATCCATTTACCTCAATATACCAAACACACATCAGACATTTCAATGTGTTGGGACATGTTGAAGGTTTGAGAGATTTGTGGGGCTCAGGACTTCCCTTTTCTTTAACACCCGCCATCTGCCATATCAGAGAGCAGACATCGTCTGGACCCTACTGGGGCTCACAGCGGGTGGGAACAGGGTGGGTGGGGGCCGTGCCCAGGATGGACACACGAGGAGGGAGCTCTCACTGGCAGGGTCGTGCGAGCTTATCTCAGGTGCCCTGCTCACCCAGCCGTCCCAGCCCCGTTTGGTCTTAACATGGAAGATACGCAGATAAACTGATCCACTAATGCAGGTCAGCAGAGGGCAGCATCGGAATCTACAAGGTGCCAAAGGACAGTCAGCAGCAGTTCTCAGGGAACATACTTTGGGGTCTGCCGTGTCTGTTGGAGAAACCTATATTGTTTGCCCTGTTCCCCTAACGGCAGAAAAGGTATTGTCCTTAGCTTCTGGCACCCTCACCATGGCCTGATGCAATGGAATGTACCCTGCAGGCTTTGCAAAGCCAATTCTAGTCCTTAGAGAAGAAGTCGGTTGGATTTATTGAATGACAAAGGTCCCGGCCCTGAGTTTCGTCCCAGAAGCATGGCTAACTCACCCTTATCCCCTCACAGTTGTGAAGCCCAGTGGGGTCCACCTCAAGCTGGTTCTGAGGTTCTCGGACTTCGGGAAGGCCATGTTCAAACCCATGAGGTAAGTGACTGCCTTCCTCACCTCCATTCCCAGCCTTGGCAGCTCTGCGGGGTGTTGACCCAAAGTTAGTAAAAGTGGCCTAAGGTCTTCAAGCCAGTCACCTGTGGACTGTCCAGTCTGCCCACGCACTGAACTGCTCACGGTGGTAATTTTAAAAAGGAAGAGTAGACCTGATCAGGTCATTACTAGCATCTCTACTACCACATTACATGGTAGTCTGTGGGTCAATAACCTTATGAGCCAGGAACTATTCAATTGCCCACTTTACAGATGACAACACGGAGGCTTGGAGAAGCCAGCTCACCCCAACCTCCCACTGCAGACAGGGAAGCCAGGATTCAAACCTGGGTAGCCAGACTGTTAACACCCTACCCACTGTCATTCACACCCACCTGGACTCTCCAAATGGTTCTAGAACTCCACACAGTATTTGTTTTGACTGAAAAACTAGGAAATGAAAAAGGCTACTGTGAAGTCAGTTATATTCTTAAATCAATTTCATTTCATTTATAAGGCGAATATATGCCTTTAAGACTTTGTAGCACGTGGGTGAAATAATACGTGTCCAGTCTTCAGACTTGGTATATCTATAGATTCCTGGCCCCCAAGGGTCTGCAGCCCACAGGCTGGGGACTCTGAAGTTTATGTTCCCTGGAGGTGACATGCACAGGAGACAATGGCCCCAGTGATGCCCCCCAGAACGCCGTCCTCCACTGGAACCCAAGGAGAGGGACTTAGGTTCCAAATGTCCAACCAGTTGAGAGGCCCATGGGGTGAATGGCTCGGATGAGCCTCGTGGAATGAGCATTGAATACAGAATCTCAGTTCTAGTCTCTGCACTGCTTTAAGGAGGGGTTTGTAATAGACCGGCTTCTGGGTATCAGTTGGTGCCCGAGTCTCACCCTCAGCTCCCATGGGATGGTTCCAGGGCCCAGAGAACCTGAGAACCGCGCTCAGGCAGTCCCTATGCGAACATGAAAAGCAAAAGGCCTTTTTCCTTCCCCCGTGGGCATGCTCGTCAGCCATCTTCTCCGCTCCCGCCGCAGCCCACGTCCAGGGCATGAGTCCTCCCTTCTTTTCAGACAGCAGCGAGAGGAAGAGACGCCCGAGGACTTCTTCTACTTCATTGACTTCCAGAGACACAATGCCGAGATCGCAGCCTTCCACCTGGACAGGTAGGGTCTGGCCCTGTGGAGCGGGTATTGATGGCAGGGGCCACGCTCACGAGGGGGCGCTGGGCAGACCCTCGGGGGGACTTCCCCGGAATGTCTTCCTTCAGTGATGCTTTTGGACCCAGCAGGTCTTCCTCCTGCCCCCCACCAAGCTGATAAACAAACCATGTTTCAGGTAACAGAAAAACTTAGAAAACTAACCCTGCCAGGTGGGTCACGCTGCCATCTTGGGCATGACATTGCCCTTTGCTCTAGTTTCCCATTCTGAAAAGGAGAATGCACCACTCCCAGTTATCCGGGCAGCCTGAGGCCATGGTTTTAAGAGGTAAAAACACGTTCCTGAATGTCTCAGCTCCTATTGGCCCAGTCCTTGTGACTCTCAGTGCAGTTTGCACACTGGCAAGCCAGACACTCCCTGGGAGCTTTTCAGAAATTCAGCATCTCGGCCTGGCCCACCGAATCAGAGGCTGCACTGGAACCAGACCCCAGGCAAAACACACACACACACACACACACACACACACACACACACAGAAACATGAGCTCTGACCTAGAACACAGCAGGTGGGGAGGGATCAGCCTTTCTGAAGTAGGGCTGCAGAGATCCCAGGGGCTGGGTGTGGCCAGGAATGCCAGTCCACTTCTAACGGGCGACCATCAGACTCCCCAACCATCGCTCCAATCTGAACAGGGTTCCCTCCCCTCTCTTTCAGGATCCTGGACTTCCGACGGGTGCCACCAACAGTGGGGAGGCTAGTCAATGTCACCAAGGAAATCCTAGAGGTCACCAAGAATGAAATCCTGCAGAGCGTTTTCTTCGTCTCTCCAGGTAGAGTCCTGGCCAAAGCCATCTTCTGAGGACACAGTAGGCCAGCGTGGCCACCAGTACGTTCGGCATAGGGGCACACACCCATCCCAGTAAGGAGCCACGGTCATTACTGGGATGGGTGTATGCAGCCATCCCACACTCCACCTTGGTCCGCTGGAGCTTTACAGGAGGAACGGGGGTGGAGGGGTGGGGGTGGGTAGGTGGGAAAAGGTCATACCTGAGATGCTTACTAACTTGGGCAGGCACCCAACTACAGTGCAGCCTCCCGGGAATCGGGAGTTACCCAGCAGAGACCACTCTGCCACTATGGACAGGGTGCAGGTTTAACAGCTCCCACCACCTGGAAAAGGCAGTACTTCCTCCTCCCGCCTTTCCCCCAGCTGAGTTCAGGGGTTCCCTTTCCTCCCGTGGATCTCTGGGGACAGGAAGATGGTCTGCCCCCTAACCCTTCTCTCTCCTCCTCTCCCCCCATCCTCCAGCCAGCAACATGTGCTTCTTCGCCAAGTGCCCATACATGTGCAAGACTGAGTACGCTGTCTGTGGCAACCCCCACCTGCTGGAGGGCTCTCTCTCCGCGTTCCTGCCGTCCCTCAACCTGGCCCCCAGGCTGTCAGTGCCCAACCCCTGGATCCGCTCCTACTCGCTGGCCGGAAAAGAGGAGTGAGTTGGCCCCCTGGCCGTGCACGTTAGCCCGAGAGTGATCACAGTCCCACAGGAAGGACTTATGGCTAGCCTGGCTTTTGGGCCCCAAAAGCTACCTCAGCCTTCCTTTGTCTCATCTCATATAGATCACAGATCCTGGGACCAGCTGGCCCGAGTCCATTCCCCTCCCTTAGTTCATTTATCCAGTTAGAGAGCCTTACTGTCTGCCAGCTTTGGGTGCTAGGGGATACGGAAATGAGACACAGGCCCCCACTCCAGAAGCTCTAATGTCTAGCGGTGGCCATAGAAACAGCCAGGTTCTGAAAACACAGCGCACACCCGCTGTGACACAGAGCAGCACACGAGGAGCCCGCAGGTCTGCCCGGGAAGCCAAGGAGCCATCGTGTATCCCTGGGGCTCAGCACACTCCCTAGCACATAGTAGGCACTCAGTTCATGTTAGCTGACTGAATGAACAGGGGCTGAGGGAAGGACACGGAGCCAGGCGTTCCCCTGCTGCCCATCTTCTCCCGGCTGGCACATGCTGCCCCAGCCATCAGCATGGCACCCAGCACAGCAGATGCTCAGGAGACATGTCCTAAAAGGACCCAGAACCTTCTCGCCACTTGGAATCTGCACCTCGCATGTCTGCTTAGCACCCACCCGAATGTACACGCAGGATTGGGGAGGCAGGGGTTGAAGGGTGGGGAGAGGTGTGAGGAGGGCCCCCAACACCTTGCCATCTTGGCTTTTCCAGCCCCAGGACTGGTTCTCCCCCTCAGGTGGGAGGTCAATCCTCTGTACTGTGACACAGTGAAGCAGATCTACCCGTACAACAACAGCGACCGGCTGCTCAACGTTATCGACATGGCCATCTTCGACTTCCTGATTGGTAAGTCCCTCCCCCCTCTCCCAGGCTCCTGGCACAGGGCTCTGCTGCTGGTCTGGGATTGTCCCTGACCTTGGCACCAGTTGCAGCCTAGACCACGAGGCCTGATTAACCCACATCGCTCAGGGCCTCAGAAGTTAGCATGTTCCCCTCCTGAAAGGGGTGTCACTCCAAAGGCAGGGTATCAGCTTACAAGCCAGGCCCAAGCGGATTGACCCCTTTGACCAAGGAAGGCAAAACCAGGGCGGAGAGGAGGAGGGTGTACACTGAACGGGCGGCAGCGGGAAGGCCTCGGTGTCCCACTGGAATGGTTAGGAGAATTATGAATGCGGCCAGTACAGCCACACACAGAGCTGAAGGCCTACAGCACCTGCCCCAGCTCACTCACCCTGTGTCTGCCTTCCCGATGGGCCTGTGCTGAGGAACTCAGGTGAAGAAGGAAAGCCAACATGGGTGCAGAGTATTTGAGTCCTAAGCCTAAGGGTTTGCGGAAAAACAGTGAAAGCCTTAGATTTGCAAAGTCCACACTAGGGTGTGTTGGCTTGTTTCCTTCTCCCTTGGCAACATCCCTAATCACCCTGGGGAAATGACAGCTGTGGCCCTGGGTTCAGACTCACCTGAACTGCTAACAGGCCTCTATTGCTGCCCCCGACCCCTCGCTCCAATGCCTCCCTCCTTCCTTTACAGGAAATATGGACCGGCACCATTATGAGATGTTCACCAAATTTGGGGATGATGGGTTCCTTATTCATCTTGACAATGCCAGAGGGTAAGTATCACCCACTCCTCCCCCACAGCCGCAGCCCTGGCAGCTGCCAAGCTCTGCGGTCCGTTCCCGTCTCCTTGCCCGCTTCTCCTCTACCCCGAGGGCACTAGTGAAACATGGGAGCTGTGCATAGGTTTTCCTCGGGGTTCCCTCCCGGAGGCAGAGCACGTGGCTCATGCTCGGAGTCTGGCCCTCAGTAGTTGGTGAGTAGGTGAAGGATTGCTTGGGTTTAACATCTTTGGACACTTGGACAAAGGCTTTTGTGACATGATTGAGGACAGGGGCTGGAGGGGCAGCTGCCATGAGCCCTAAACTGTGCTTTCCAAAGAAAGGCTGAGGCAGAGAAGAGAGAAAGCACAGTGAGGAGGGAGGTCTGCTGGCCACTCACGAGATCCTGGTCCTCCCCCTAGGTTTGGGCGACACTCCCACGACGAACTCTCCATCCTCTCGCCACTCTCCCAGTGCTGCAGGTGAGCTTTCAGTGCACGGCGCCACTGCGACCCTTGATCCTGCTCGCAACCACGTTCTGAGGCTCTTGCTCAGTTCCCATTGGTCTGGACGGGTGGGTGGAATGACAGACAGGAATTGCCGACATCTCAGAAGCTTTCATCTTTCAGCATGGGATGAATTAGGACCTTTTTTTAAACCTCTCACTCACTCACTTTAATATTCAGCCCACTTTGGCACAGCCTGTCTCTGATATGAGTAATCAGACCTCTGCTTCACCCAGCACTCACAGCAGCTCATAAATATGACTAGTTAGCCACCATCCGAGTAGAATGCTTTCAGATGGAAAGGAAGCATGACACCTTCCCCTGGCCACCGTTTCTCTGCAGAATCTTCAACCTACTCCTGGTCCTCTCTGGTCTCAGCAGGCTTTTCCAGCTGCTCAGCTGCAGTTAGAGCTAATTAGAACTATGGGACTCACACCTAGAAAACCATCTCATTCATTTCCAGCCGAAAGACTCGGAACAAAGCCAGAATTTTCTTTATGCCTGCCTCCCTTCCTGAACAGGGCAAGCAGTTTATGACAAAAGCTGGACAATTAGGCTGCATCTGAGTCCCAGGCAGACTTCCACATGAAAATAAATCAGAACCCTCAAGTCGACAGGAGCTCCACCTACCCCATTTTCATCCCTTGATTCAAGAATCTCACACCGAGAAATAAAGTTGCCAAGAAACAACTTGGAGGCCGCAGTACCTAGAGCTCCCGAGATGCCCAACTCATTTCACAACTAGAAACTTCTCGCAGCTTTAAATCACTCCTGATTCTCTCAGCAATGTCAGATGTGTACGGTCCCGCATCGCATTACAATTACTATAGTATAAACAGTTCAGGCCTCTGACCAAAAGGAAGTTGGGGAGGGGCTGTGAAATACCGGGTCCTCTTTCATTCAGTCCCTTTTTACCTGGTTTTCATTAAAATGTGCTTGAGCCAAAACCGGTTTGGCTCAGTGGTAGAGCGTCAGTCTGCGGACTGAAGGGTCCCAGGTTCAATTCCGGTCAAGGGCATGTACCTGGGTTGCGGGCACATCCCCGGTAGGGGGTGTGCAAGAGGCAGCTGGTCGATGTTTCTCTCTCATCGACGTTTCTAGCTCTCTATCTCTCTCCCTTCCTCTCTGTAAAAAATCAATAAAATATATTTAAAAATAAAAATAAAAAAATAAAATGTGCTTGAGAAAATATCGGGGGAGAGGCTCAGAACATCAACAACTACAACAGTTTTTTGTGTGGGGAAAGTCAGTTCAGGATGTTATTTTCTTTACACTTATGTTTCCTGTGACCGTGTCCTTCCAGGATAAAAAGGAAAACGCTCTTGCACCTGCAGCTGCTGGCCCAAGCTGACTACAGGCTCAGTGACGTGATGCGGGAGTCACTGCTGGGAGACCAGCTCAGCCCCATCCTCACGGAGCCCCACCTCCTCGCCCTGGACCGGAGGCTCCAGGTCATCCTAAGGGCCGTGGAGGGGTGCATAGCGGCCCACGGAGAGCAGAGTGTCGTAGCCGGTGGCCCAGCAGAACAGGCAGCCCCAGACTCCGGCCAGGCCAACCTGACAAGGTAGGGCTGGAGGAGCCCAGCTGCAGAAAACCACCTGGAGCCACGGTGGACTCGAGTGCGGACCTCTGCGCCCTCTCATGCCCCGGCCCAAGCTGGAGGCCCTGGGTCCTGCGCTCAGGGAGCAGGCAGGGCATGGGGGCGGTCCTCAAAGAGCCCAAGTGGGAGCCTGGCTGGCCTGCCTGGCGCACCGCTCCCCGAGTGGACTGACTGCCCTGGCTCCGCAGACCACCTCCTGAGCCCACTGGGAAATCTGGATGAATCCGAGGTCAGGCTTGAAGGGTATGGAAGCCTTAACCCCAGAAGAGATTGTTACAAATAAAATAAAAGGACATCAAGTGGACACCTAACTGACCTCCAGATCCTTATTGTATCTATGAGGATAACTTCCAATCCAGACAAAACTTCTGACTTACCACAAGCAAACAAATCTAAAATTAACTCAAATAGTTCCAAGTAGACCTCACACTTTCCACTTATATTCCAGTCACTGTGGCCCAACCTGAGGACAAGAATCACTACTGACCGGTCCTCTCAAGTAATTTCTGTGAAATGGTATACAGGAGGTAAAAATAACAGGGATTTGCTCAGAATATCAAGAAAGGAATGTTTTAACCTAAAGACTAAATATCAATGGAAATAACAAGTATGACCAAAGAGCATCCAACACAGGAAGGATTTTAGTGAAGGGACACGGGTGTGTGTGTGTGTGTGTGTGTGTGTGTGTGTGTAGGGAGGGGCGGCGGGAGGGGGGGGGATCTTGAAGGCAGCATAGGAAGGGGTCCAACAGGTTCATGAGCCTGGACTGAGGCTGGAGAAAGCCAGGGCCTAGCACAGCTCACTGGCCAGTGTTTCCCAAGAGCAGCAGGGCCACCTGGTGAGCTCTGGCACGCCGGAAGCCCTTTCTCAGCTCTTTTCTCAAAAAGGAATCAATCTAAAGTTTACCTCCCTCACAAGTGGGTATTTTGAGGATTCTCGTCTCTTCTCCCTTCTCCCTCCTGACTTGCTGATGCTTGAAACACCTGTATTAGGAGGCTGTTTCTTAGTCCGTAATTCAGGACTGAAAACAAATGAGGAAAGTGTTCATACTATAGGGCAGTGATCAGCAAACTCATTAGTCAACAGAGCCAAATATCAACAGTACAACAATTGAAATTTCTTTTGAGAGCCAAATTTTTTAAGCTCCTAATGCTACTTCTTCAAAATAGACTCACCCAGGCCATGGTATTTTGTGGGAGAGCCACACTTTGCCAACCACTGCTATAGAGTAACCACTTAGTCAACAAATAAAAACTGGTTCTATCAGGTCAACTCTCAGATAAACATCAGAAGAGCTCAAATACAGTACAAGTGTAACAGGGAGGGAGACGGGGAGGGAGGAGAGGTAGAAAAAAGTTATCACTAAAGGTACAAGGTCAAGACTAAAAAAGTAATCAAAGACTTCTGCAATTGTCCAGACAGCCCCAAAAAGCAAATGGAAGGGATTTCTGCCCCACAGCACACTGCCCCTGAACCTGGTCTCCATCACGCCCGTTCGCTGAGCTCTTACCGTGTGAGAATGCACACACAAGTTTCCAATCCTCTCAAACATAGATAGGATCTCCTGCTTCCGATGCACAGCAAAGGAAAATTATGCTGAGATTAACGAAAATCACACAACTCAAAGATTTAAATCTCAATTTCCAAAGTGCTCTTGCTACTGGAATACAGAAGCTCAAGGATCTTGCCCAACTTATGAAGCTGCATTAGCTTAAAGAAAACAACTCTTAATTAGAGGAACCTTAATTTAATGCAGAGACTTTTGCAGCCCAGGGCTTCCCACTTCATGAACTGCTTGCCTACTTCGGGCCCTTTGAAGGAGGGACTGGGTAATTAACTCAGGAGAGAGAGAAATATTCAGGCAAAGTCCTTGCAAGAGCAGCACGGCGGCCTGGGACTTGCAAAGGGCAGAGCGTCGGAAGGTAAGCTGCAGCTCCAGCCCAGCCTTTCCAGGACGATGCGCTGGGTTCCAGTGGCCTGTGCCACAAAGCCTGGTGTACTTTACAGAGAACTGAATTTGACCACAATGTATAAAATACCCAGGTACCTAACTATTCCCTTATCCTAAACATTCCATTATATTTGCACTAATAACAAAATTAAGACATTGCTAATTTGTCAAAAACAGCAGAAAAGACTCTCCTTAGAATTTCCAAGTTCTTGTAACATGCTCATTTTGGACCAAAGTTCAGCTTCCTGTGACACAAACACTCCCTCTCCCCCACCCTCCCCCTCCCGTCTCTAGGTAAAAAGTTGTTTTCATTACCGCTGACAGCAAGCTAAAAAGCGAAAGGGAATTCTACAGCACGTGACTTGTCAGAGAAAAGGCGTTTGGAGGAATTAGTCCACTGTATCCTTCCTGAAAGTCAGGAGGACATTTGAGTTTGAAGATTGTAAAAAGTACAGTTGATTCTCTTATTCGGGCTAGTTTCATGGTCTACAGAGTCACCACAGGCACTAAATTAATGGACACAGAACCGTTTGCTCCTAGAGGAAATGAGGGTTTAGGTTCCTGTGAGCCTCTGGTTGTTTTGACAACCAATCAATACATAATCTTGCTTTACGTGTTAAGTGTGTCAAAGAAACCTTAATAGTACTGTTGGTTCATTAACACTAAACTTGTGGCCAACAGCACTGTAACTCATGCCTGAAAGAAGCTTACTTAATACACTTATTTTCTCCAAAGGCACACCACACATCCTTCTTGCACTTAGGAACGCTGGCCAGCACTACATCCAGGGGCCATTTTAAATAGCGAAATCACCAGCCGAGACCGGTTTGGCTCAATGGATAGAGCGTCGGCTTGGGGACTGAAGGGTCCCGGGTTCGATTCCGGTCAAGGGCATGTACCTTGGTTGCGGGCATAACCCCAGTAGGGGGTGTGCAGGAGGCGGCTGATCGATGACTCTCTCTCATTGATGTTTCTAGCTCTCTATCTCTCTCCCTTCCTCTCTGTACAAAATCAATAAAATATATTTAAAAAAGAAAAAAGAAAAAAGGAAGTTCCCTTCTATTAAAAAAAAAAATAGCGAAATCACCAATAGAAAGCACAAAAATGCAGAAGAGGGGCACTAAATACCCGAGAGCATGAAAAAGACACCTGATAACAGTATGACGGCAAACCAAAAGCAGAGCGTCGCTCGTTCAACCTGAGCTGGGCGCATGCAGGGAGATTTGCTTTTTGCTGCATGTGCCTGGAAATAACTGTGAAGGGTGCAAGTATTGATTCTGGGTTATAAATAAATTTTAGCAAGTCGGCAAATACACAACATTCACAAACATATCTGTGAATGAGAATCAACTGTAATTCACTTGGAGATTAACCAAGATGACAAAAAAGCTCTCCATCTAGTGGTGACTTTTAAAATCACAAAGATAAGTTAAATTGGCAGGGCTTGCACAAAATGAAAACTTATATTCAGGAGTGGTTGTGGTACAGTGGCAACAGAATAGAGTTAACGCTCTGAACTTATGTCAGAAAGCACATTCAAACTCTATAGGTGCATAACAATACTGATTTCTATGTAAAAGTTCCACAGAGTAAGAAGAGAGATTATGATTTCCCCTTTTAAATTCTATTTATAGCCTTTACTAATAACTATTATGATAGCTACCTTGGGGGACATATTAAATGGTGATCTAGCCATTGCTTCTCAAGGTTGTTTTACAAAAAAGGGATCAGCAATTAATTTGTGGTTGGAGATACTGTAGCATTAAGAAAACTGACATCATGCTACTTCAATTTTAAAATGTTGGTATTTGAATTATTAAAAAGAGAAACCAATTCTATACCAGCCATGTTTTAGAGGAGAATTAAACTATAACCAGTACAGTCCACCTAGAAACATTAAAAAATATACATATATATCTATTATTCCCCCCCCCATATATGTGTGTGTGTGTGTGTGTGTGTGTTTTAAGCCCAGCTGGTGTGGTTCAGTGGCTGAGCAATGACCTATAAACCAGGAGGTTGAGGTTCAATTCCCAGTCAAGGCACATGCCCTGGATGTGGGCTTAATCCACAGTGTGGGGTCTGCAGGAGACAGCTGATCAACGATTCCCTCTCATTATTGATGTTTCTGTCCCTCTTTCCCTCTCTTCCTGTATGAAATCAATAAAAATATATTTAAATGTTTGCTTTTACTGATTTTAGAGAGGGAGAGGAACATCAATGTAAGAGAGAAATATTGATCAGCTGCCTCTTGCACACCCTCGGATAGAACCCCAGCATGTGCCCAGATAGGGAATCAAATCAGACCTTTTAGCATATGGGAGGACACTCAACTGAGCCACACTGGCCAGGGCAACTAAGGAACATTTTTAGTTGTATTCGGTTGTAACTCTAAAGGTTCCACTCCAGTAAGCTGATGGAAAGGATTACCGAATCTGGATGAGATACAAAGCAGTGAAAACTAAAGGGTAATCTAGAATACAACGCATCTCCAACTCACTGGACATAAAGAAATACCAATATACTAATGAGTACAACTTAATTAAGTCACTCATAAATAAAACTTTACATATGCAAAATATATAAACAGACCTCAATATCTAAGTGGCAATTAAGTTTAACCAAGGTGAGTATACTGACCAGAAATAATATTTCCCTGTTAAGTCTGGGAAAGTTCCAAAGCCAGAGAACCAGTCTTCAATAAAAAGGAAACGTCAGGCTTCTGATTTAACCCTTCCTTCCTCTACCCTGTGAACAGACCTGCTATATCTCAATTACCCTTTAAGCAAGGTTTTCAGATTCATTCTTTGACAAGCTGACTTGGAAACCACTGAAAACAAACACACGACTCTTTCTAAACACGAATTCCATAATTCACTTGTGATTTTCATCTTGCCCACCAGATTCGGAGATTCCAGAGTTCGGAGAAGAGGGGTGGAGTGGTGGGGGAGGGAAGGACAAAGGGAAGAAAAACGGATTCATTTAAGAATTTAAATTATTTAATCTTTTTTATTACTTGATCTACCATTAAGACAATCTATAACAAAAAGAATAGAGTATATTATTAGCACACACAGTATAATCAGACTAGTAACCAGGAAACAATACAAAATGTTCCTTTGGCCATCTAATCTTTCTAGAGCAATAGATCTGAGAAATTCACTTACCAAATCCAGAAATGATGACTTCAAAAGTCCTGATTATCAACTAAGACAAATTACACCATCATGATATCTCACATATACTCAGATTGCACAAAGATAAAGCTTTAAATGTGTTAAGTTTTAAATTTAGACTTAAATTTTCTTAGATTAAAAATTACAAAAGGGAGTCAACAGCAAGCCAAATTATTTAAGAGCAAAATTCATTTAGGAAGCATTATATGTGAACATGATTATTATATACAGATATGAAACTGCAATTTATGGCATTCTAATTAATTCACTGAAGTACAGTTTTGGCATTTAAACAAAGATCAAATCAAGCTTTACAAAGCTAATAAGAACATAATTTTTACTTTAAATTTTTTAAATATAAAAGATAGCTAAACACAACATATAGATCAGAAACCCTCACTTAATATAGATTTGAAACATAAAAAAATTTGTAATAAGCTGGCTTTCTATCCCACACTGAAATGTAAATAAAACCTCTTTCCCAGATTTATACTTCAAACTTAGTAACAACCTAAAAACTGCTCAAATCTATGAAAAAACTCTACCATGACCAATTTACCTTTTAAATGGCCTGGGAAAGGGTAGGAGAAAGGATTAGTAATCAAAGCCAGTTGCATACAAATGGAAAAATGCTTGCAGTTACTCCCAAGTATAACCCTACATCACATATAAATCACGACGAAAATAAAAGTGCCCACATTGCAGAACCGTGAGATTTTGTTTAAAAAAAAAAACCATAATAAAAATAAACTGTTGGGTATCATTGGTGTGCATGGAATAATGTACGTAACACATAAGGTTGATATGGCTGGAAAATACAAAAATACAGTTAAGACGCAAAACACAAGCTTACTTTGAAAGAACAAAACATCTGCCGGAGAATAAATGCTAACTAGGAAAGCAGAACTTTCAGCAGGATGGCCTTTGAGACCAATTTGAAACAACACAGGCACACCCCACCCCACCCCCACCCGCCATACACTCTAGCTGATGTAAAAAGGAGGGGAAAACACCAAACCAAAGTAAAAAACTTCTCCCCAAAGTCTCTTGCCCCCGTGAATTTAGTGGGCAAAGTTCCCAACAATGAACTCTCCGCCTGGCATTTCTTCCTTTAGCAACATCCCTCCGTTTTTCTGTTAGGACTTTTGCTCCATATGTTCTATCTATTCCCAGCAAACGAAATCTCCTGGAATCTGTGCTAATGAGCACTGGATTACCCTGGAGTCCACTGACCAAAAACTCTAAGTCAACAACCAAGAGTGGCGACCTGGAATTCTAATTCTCAATGATCAACATTTGGCACTAGCTGGATTAATAAAGAATTTCTGAGCTGAGGCAGATGTAGTTAAATCATAATTGGTATTTACAGCCTATGATTTAGTTCCAAACTCAAAATGCAGGTATGAAAAGCTATACCTAAATGTATTTCAGAACTGGAGAGGACACAATCACAAAGATATATTCAATACCAGGCAAATTCATCTGACAAACACAAATTCTGGTTAAAAGGAAGAAAACATAACAGATCATATCCATCTGATAACTAGAAGAAAATGGGTATTTTCCTACCCTTAATCTAGTTTAAATACAGGCAGATATCTTCCTAAGATTTTTTTCTGTATCAGTTTTCCTAATCCTTAGAGCTTAATGAGAAATCATTTATTCTATAAAGAAATACAGCATAAATGGCCACCGTCTAAATATGCTTAAGATAATTAGAAAATGTTATCACTTAGACATCTTGCACTGTTACATTACTCTATGGTAAGTATTTGATGCAGGGATCTGCTCTCACCAAAAAGCATGGCATGTATCGCCAGATGGAATACTAACACTGCACAAAGAGAAGCAGTAACAGCAAAGTCTCCATAGAACTCTCTATTTATTTAACTGTGTAGGAGCATCCGGTTAATGCTCCAAATTAAAAACGGTGCAATAAAAGCAACTTTAATATAAACAGACAAGAAGCTGCAATGCCAGTGGCCACGTGGTGCTGCAAATAGGGAAATAAAGCAGTTTGCAAGAGTGAGGCATGGATTGGGGAGGTGAAACGGGAGGCACAGGAGGCAGATTTCAGACAGACAGGGACACAAAACTATTGTACTGCTGGATGTTTCGTTTGAGGATATCTGAGCACGGGCCAAGAACACGTTCAAATCTAGGTCGGTCCAGCTTAACGCACTTCAAAGGGCCACGAGCCACCACCGTGGCAGCTCGGGGACGATTCATCAGTAGTGCTATTTCACCTGGAGAAGGGAGAAAGAGGAATAAGAGGCGGCTAACTTCTATGAGGAACATTTTCTGAGATGTGCACTTCAGAAGAAGAAAACAAATATGCATTTCTCTTCATAACTTAGTACAGGCCACATCAAATCTGTACTTAAAAAACAATTGATCGGCCCAGCTGGCGTGGCTCAGTGGTTGAGCATCAACCTATGAACCAGGATGTCACGGTTCAATTCCTGGTCAGGGCACATTGGTTGTGGAGGCAACCAACCAATGATTCTCTCTCATCACTGATGTTTCTTTCTCCCGCTCCCTTCCTCTTTGAAATAAATATTTATTTTTAAAAAGTATTTTCTTAAAATGAAATGATCAATGAGATAATCAATAACTTATTTATTTAACTGAGTAAAGGTCAAAATCTCACACTGGTTCTCAGAGAGGCAAAAAAGATTGCAATCTATATATATATTTTTATATATATAAAAGCCTAAGCAACCATTTGACCGGTAGCTATGATGTGCACTGACCACCAGAGGGCAGACGCTCAATGCACAGGCATGGAAACATAGACCAGATTGATGAATCTCAGAGGGAAGAGGATGGGGGGAGGGCGGGAAGAGATTAACCAAAGATCTTTATGCATACTAAAGGTACAGTGGGGTTCCTCGGCCTGGCCTGTGGGGACTGGGTGAAAAGCAGCAGTCCAACATCCCCTGAGCATTCCTGGATTGAGAGAGGGTTCAGGCCAGGCCGAGGGACTCCACTGGTACACAAATTCAGCCTCTAAAGTACATGTGTCAAACACACGGCCTGCGGGCCAAATCCAGCCCGCCAGGCCTTGCAATGTGGCCCGCACCGCGCTGTCATCACTGCACTCCGCTGTCAGTTTATGACATTGTCAGTTTATGACTGTTCAGTAAACCATTTGGCCCGCGATTTAGGCTGGATTTTAGATTTTGGCCCCTTCTCTGATTGAGTTCGACACCCCTACTCTAAAGAATAAAGTTCCCGGGTATTGGCACCAAATCTCCACCTCCACCCAAAGTATAAAAAAATTAAATTCAAGGAGAAGAAAAGACAAATTATGAGACTATGACATTGCACTTAAAGGTGACTTAAAGAAACAATGCCTGTGTATTACATTGTGAGGAAATCTACATACCAAAATAATCAGAAGGCCCCAATCTTCCCACTTCAACGAACTCTTCATTTTCTGATCTACGCTGTAGCACAGCGGCTGACCCCTATAAGAAAATCACCAAGAAGCAAAAGAAATATTTTCAAGTTTAGGGTATAGTATATACTATATAACTTTAGCTACTCTGAAAGAAAAAAAGAAAAAAAAAAAAGAAAAAAAGCATTTCACGGATATTTAAAATCCTGTGTGTTCATATGACAAAAGCTGGCTGAACAAAGTGACTGCATGAGCTTAATTCCTATTTACCCAGCAGCCCCCCAGCGAGTCCTTCTCATCAAGCTAAGGTGCTTGGGTAACCTGAAGGATTCACACAGATTAGTAAACTAGGGGAGGCGGGAAGCGGGTGATCTACGCTTGCTACCTGGTTTTATAGGTAAATTTCATAGGAACAGTGCACCAATTTATTTACAGTGTCTGCGGCTGCTCCTGGACTATGATGACAAACTCTAGGGCTCAGAGCCTAAATTACTTATCATCTGGCCTTTTACAGAAAGAGTCCCTTGATCCCCCTCACCATACCCCCAGGTTAAATAAAACCAACTGGGATTTATGGAGCCACATTCATACTAGAAAATACACTTTTTGGATCTACTTTTTCAGTTGAGAGTATCTGCTGTACATTCCCATGGGTTGTGAAGCTATAAAATATAAAATATAGTAATTTTTAGAATTTAAACCCTTGCCTTTGATCTTCGGTTGCCAAATGGCCTAAACACATAATTTTAACAAAGATGGTGTTTGTTTAGCTTGCATAAGGGGGAATAACTTCAGCAGGCAAGAATCGGGCTATTCATGAATAGCCCTCCCAGACTTCTGACTCAAACACATTTAAAATGTGGTGGTCTAACAGAAAACCAAATAACTGCATTCCAAGATGAAAGGCAATTTCTAAATTAAACTGTCAGATATTCTTTAAAACCAAGGGTGTAATTAAGAATTAACCTTTTTGTTTTTTCTCTACAACTTCTAAAAGTATCAAATGCAAATCCTTTACCTCTAAGATAATGAAGAACTCATCCCCTGGTTCTCCCTGCACCACAATCTTCTGCCCATCTTCAAACTGGACTGGTTCCAATGCATCAGCTACTGTGAGACGTTCCCACTTGTCCAAGGATTCTGAAAAGAATTGTTTAAAACTTTAAAACAAAAAGTATAAAGAGAATCAACCATATAGCCATGCCCATTCAATACTTGGTGAGTGTCTCAGATTAAACATGGTAGCTCTCCTCAATTACCTCTAGTCTCAGCAAGATCCTCCGATTACTCACAGATAACCCTTAGGTCCTTACTTAGCAGCTCCTGTGGCCAGGTTAACTTAGACTAAAGGCACCCAATGGTAAAGGAATTAAAAATTAATCATTATGTATTCCTAAAGAGTGCCATCAATGCAAATCAAACCTGCAATTACAGAACCCAAAACAGTGTCACCATCTATATTATTCCAGAGGTTTATAGAAGTCATTTATCTATTTAAATCCTCATTTGAATTAATTTATCAAACTAACAACAACTAGAAAACAGTTTAGCCTTTGGAATAAAGCAAATGGAGCCGTTTCAGAGGAAGGACAAATAAGGGGGTGGGAGGGTGTCAATTCACTGTAATAAAACAATGGCAGAAGGCATCCTACCACCTTATAAACACTGCCATTTACCTCTCAATGGTTGTAACAACACACAGACTTAGCTCCAAAACTTCAACAAAACTTGTAGCTTTGTTTGAGAAAGCAAACAACACCTCATCTTTCTACAGAGGAAATAGGTTCTTGGAAAACTCTCCTTAACCAATAAACTCACTTATGGAGCAACAGACAGACGTCACAGGAGAAACAACTGTCAATGTGCAGAGGCAGGGAGAGGACACAGCCTTTCTGTCTCTCCAGGAGAAGTGAGTAGCACATAACTCCAGAAAGCTGGTCCCAGCTCCAATCTTTCCTAAGGTTTGTCCTATGCTAGCAAATTAAGCACACTTTAAAATTACTTCTCGGTCACACTTTAATTCTGTATTCTATGCATTGTATGTTACTCTTAGTAAAAACAGAATTGTTAACGAGTAGTTTTTATGAAACATAATAGATTCTGCTTAAGTACAGCTAACACTTCAACTTAAAAATTCTCTATGCCATCTTCCAAAACTCACCTAAAATTGACACTTTACTAAGAAACTCCTCATACATCTTCCGCTTTCTCAGCGTGCTTCCCTATAAAACACACAAAAAAACAAAAAACATCATGTCAAAAAATGTGTAATTATCAAATAATACTGTGGAAGAATAAATACTAAGTTTCAAGTAAATTGAGAGAAGTCACAGCTTGCTGCTGCTGCTTCTTGATACATAATTATTTTTCTTCATGTGACTATAGTTTGAATATAGTTCCAGCTCAGGGTTGTTCCTCATAACTCCAATCCTCCACGGAAGGAGAAAAATAAAACTGCTACCACTTACAGCCCTCCCCCATCCCCAAAAGTGCCAAATTGTCTTATTGCAAAGTTTGTTAAATATATGTAGGGAGGAAAAAGGGGAACAAACAGTACCCTATAATAAACATTCCTTACACACACACACACACACACACACACACACACACAGGGCCTGATGCACGAAATTCATGCATGGGGCCGGGGGGTGGGGGGTGGGGAGGAGAGGGTGTCCCTAAGCCCAGCCTGCACCCTCTCCAATCTGGGACCCCTCGAGGGATGCCCAACTGCTCACCGGGATAGGGCCTAAAAGGGCAGTTGGACATCCCTCTCATAATCCAGGACTGCTGGCTCCCAACCGCTCGCCTGCCTGCCTGCCTGATTGCCCCTAACTGCTTCTGCCTGCCAGCCTGATCACCCCCTAACCACTCCCATGCCAGCCTGATTGATGTCTAACTGCTCCCTGCCAGCCTGTTTATCCCTAACTTCCCTCCTCTGCCGGCCTGGTCACCCCTAACTGCCCTCCTCTGCAGGGTTGATTGCCTCCAACTGCCCTTCCTTGCAGGCCTGATGCCTCCCAACTGCCCTCCCCTGCTGGCCATCTTGGGTCCACATGGGGGCAGCTATTGTGTGTTGGAGTGATGGTCAATCTGCATATTACTCTTTTATTAGATAGGATAGAGGCCTGGTGCATGGGTGAGGGCCAGTTGGTTTGCCCTGAAGGGTGTCCTGGATCAGGGTGGGGATTCCCTTGGGTTTGAGTGAGGTGCCTGTGGTGGTTTTCAGGCCAGCCACACACCCTGGCGACTCAAGGGACTCAAGCAGAGGCCCTGGTATCTGGAATTTATTTACCCTCTACAATTGAAACTTTGTAGCCTTGAGTGGAGGCTTAGGCTGGCAAGGGCAGGTGGAAAGCTTGGCTTCCTGTGTTGCCTGGAAAACCCAAGCCTCCCTACTGCTCTCTGTAGTTTGTTTGGGTTTATTTGCAGACTTGCTCTGATTGGCTTATGGGAGTGGCGGAGTGATGGTTAATTTGCATATTACTATTTTATTATGTAGGACACACACCCACACACACACCCACACACACACATCTATCCCCCAAATACAGAAAAATTTCAAAGTATATCTAACTGCATATTGTCAAATATTTAGATAGGCTCTGCACAAATTTAGAAAACCATTCAAGGTGACTAATGCAGTTATCTGGGACTTACAAACATCCAAAACTACTCTATTCATTTGCCACGTAGTTCTCAAAAAGTCTATGTCATCAGAAGTTTTATTATTTTGTTTATTCCTTCAGTGAGAGGGAACATGACATTTTCATTACCGATTACCCACTTTCAGTTTAGGGAGCTGATTACTTCTGAACGGCCTTAAAGAACTTTATGCACTCAGAAGCAGCACTCTCAGACAACCTGTGATATGTAAGGAGTAGGCAAGTGAAGATGTGCCTTTGAGCAAACGGAGAGAATTCCAAACCATTTCATATACACTGCATTTGTTTCCCAGGTAATTACTGGTCACACTTTTGTTCTAAAAGATCACTGTCTCAAATGGTACAACGAGTAATGCTAAACTGGGCTCAATGTAAAGCACTCAATCATTAAAAGTAACATTCTCATTTTAATTTGGTGATATTATTCAGTTTAAACATTAGTTACATGGATAGGTAGTCTAAATCACATTTCAAAAACCATGGTCTTACCATAAGGATTCTTCTATAGCTGTCTCGGTCAATACCCCACAATTTCACATTTGTCTTCGCTTTGACGGTGGCTGCTCGAGGTGTTCCATAAATCAAAGCAAGTTCTCCAAAGCTTCCTCCTTCCCCAACACTGGTTGCCCATTCATTGTTGACGTAGACCTAAAATGCAAATGACAATTGCTTTTTTCCCCACACACACAAATATCTAAGTATTAAAAACAGGCAAACATTTTTTTAGGGGTCAGAATCCTGAACTTGTTTTAAAACAGAATAAACTATGTTTTCAATACATAGCAGAGAAAAATACTTGACTTCTGACAATGAGTTCAGTTCTGAGTGTCTGTGATTTACCTGGTTTAATTATCTAATCAGAAAAAAGTACTCACTCAACTGATTAGGGCAGAAAGGTGAAGTAAACATTAATAAAAACCATATACATTTACAGAGTACTGTGCTGAACAGTGTGCTAATAATAAGCATTTCACTTGCATAAGGCACTGAATTTCCTAATAACCCTGAGAAAAATGCCATTAGTATCTCATTTCATTTATCATCAAAACTTACAGAATCAAAAAGTTATAACAAGTCTCATTAACTAATGACAGGGTCTAGAGTCTCCCTTACACCTGTCTTACTCCACAGCACACACGCACAACTTAACCGTTACTCCAGCAAAAGTTCTGAACTGCATGTCTACCTAAAAAATAATATCTTTAAAAAGTTTGTGTCATCAAAATATTTGGCAAAATATTAATGGAATTAACATACAAAGGCTGTAACAGCCCTTTAGAAACTCTTAGAACCAATATATTTATCAATACATTGACTTTTAAGGTTATCAACATATTTTTGTGATTAAACCTTACATCCATCTCTCCTTGATCAATCACATAGAAGTTATCCCCTTCATCACCTAAAGGAGAGGAGAGTAAAAATGTTAGCAGCATTTTACAAATTAAAGAAACACAAAGGAAACTATAAAATTAATGTGAAACGAACTTATTTCCAGTTCTACTATGAAAGAAGTGTTATAAATTAACACAATTTTTCAAGGAGAAAAAGTCCACTAATATATTTAAAAAAATCATAAAACTGGTAAAATTTTCAGTCATCTCATGATGAAAAATACCTCTGAAGAATAACTTCAAAAACAGCCATTATGTGTGTGCAAAAATATTACCTACCTATCATCTGTAACAACATAAAAACCCAAATAAGTAACAAAATATCAGGCTGTCAAATATAGGAAAATATATGGATCATAAAAACCCAAAAAGATATCAAGAGTACATAAGAAAGGCAAAAGGTGGGAGGGACCCAAAAGGATAGATCCATGTTAGTGTATGTGGGAAAAAGATAACAATCATTAGAAGGTATAAAACCTCATAAATAGAGAACTACATAATGGAGAAAACAGTTATGCTTACTTCCTACTTTTTTTATATGTGATTAAAAATAGGAAGGATATGATTCTGAAATTCCATATATCTAACATAAAAAATGCAGGAATTTCCTTTAACAGTTACTAAAAACAAAATTGTACCAGATGGTAGGGAAATATTAATCCCTTAGGGTAAGTGTGCCTTTTAGTTGAGTCAATTTTAATTTTCAAAAGAAATAAAGAAGTTCAGTATTTTAACAAAAGGAAACTGGTAGGTTGAAAGAGAAAAACAAACTTCAATATTAAAAATCCTGCAATCTAGTCTCCTCTCCCAGAATATTGCAAGCCACAAAAGCAGCACCCCTTACCTTGCTGAATAACAGTCTCTCCAGCAATAAAGGAAAGTGGAAACATGGCATCAAAAATATCACTGCAAGGGACAGAAGGCCTCGTGTTACATTTCATGTGCCTCTCCTGTGGATTTCAAGCATTAACCTTAAAATTCAAGCTCCTAAAATGTTCAGCAGGGATTGTCATCAGGTGAGTAATGAACGTTAAAATGTGCAGCTATGATGAGACTAGTTTGGGACTACAGCGTTACAGGAAAAGGGCACATAACAAAGAACCTCTACCTACCTTCTCTCATTATCATCAAGATGTGAAAACAGCACATTCTTTTCAATGGCCTTGGCTAGCGCAGCCATTGTCTTGTAATCTTTTGGTATAACCTAGAACAGAAGGTCAAATGGTGATTGCACAGACCAAAAACATTTCATGCTTGCAACCTGCATGTCAAGTAAATGACAAGCTACATGATGGTATTAAAACAAGACTGCTTTGAGCTAAGTATTTTCAACATAGCCCGCATGTACTACCTTTGATCCACAAAGTACTCAACAAATACTGACTCATTAATCCCCTTGCTTACAGCCAGACCTGTATTTAAAAGCTGGTATTTGGTTCCCAGTCAGCAACTAAAGAAACAAACCAAAGAACACCTTGACCAAGATCATTATTCTAAGGCAAAGAGAACCTTTTATGGTAGTGATTTTTTAAATTGTGATCTCTTCCCCCTTCAAGCTAATAATGTCACCTGAAATGGCGGGTGGGTTCTAAGGAAGAACCAATCAGGATGATGCTTACAGGATAGAAGGTTAACAGCCACAACATGAATTACAAGATGCCAAAAAATCGACACCATGATCCAAGAGAAAAAGGAGTACTGCCTCCTTCTAGTGCAAAACATCATGAAAAAGAAAACTCCCCAAAACGAAATTATTCACTGTTTAATAACCACTCAGTTCTTTTCTCTGGCGGCACTGTCATCACAGAAATTGTCCCTCGGTACGCAAGAACAACACAGGGTGGAGTACAATCTAGCCTGTGTGTGGTTTACTATTCAAAATCATGACTGCATTCATCAAAGAAACTAGAAGATTACCATGTGGGTTCCCGAAAACATTGCCCCAAATGTTTAGACATCAAAGCTACCTTTCTAACATATGATGCAGCGTCTTCCTCTGTGTAGACTTCAGCGCTGATAGCACCTCGTCGCCTCCGGCCTTTAACCACTGGATTGGGTGGAGGAGGAGAGATTTCATCCTCCCTCGAATCTCCACGAGTGCTTGCTTTCTGCAGATTCTGAATCTGTTTGGCCTCCTCCTGGGAAAGAAAACAACAACATATACACATATATTGATATATACGTATATATGTGTTTGTACACACACACACACACACACACACACATTTTATAAAGGAGATCTTTCAGAATGTAAAGTTGGTGTTTTCATATTTCAATGATAAGTCACCTCAAATCTCTTCCTCAACACCAATGTAAGAGGAAAGGCCAGTCCCAAATGGGGAAAGCTGGAGTTGAGTCTGAAAATAAATATTCTGAAACAAGGACCGTTTCTCGGGTGATAATAGATGCCATACTTATTAATGAACAAAAGTCACTAGTATAAGAACACGTAACATGCAAGTAAAAAATTAGATACTCATTATAATAACACTAGAGGCCAGGTGTACGGGTCCCTTGGCCTGGCCTACAGGGATCCGGCTGAAACTAGCTCTTCAACATCCCGAGGGGTCCCAGATTGCAAGAGGGCGGTTCTTGGGTGACGCACCCTGCAATCGGGCTCCCTCCTCTCTGGTTCTGGGTGTGTCACCTGAGAACCTCTGCTGCCAAGTGACTTGCAGTTCATGCCTTGCAGTAATGCAGTTCAAGCATTAACCTTAAAATTCAAGCTCCTAAAATGTTCAGCATCTTCCCCCTAGTGGTCAGTGCATGCCATAGCTACTGGCCCGTGGCTTAAGCTTTTATATGTGTGTGTGTGTGTGTGTATGTGTGTATATATATGTATATATATATGTGTGTATATATATATATGTATATATAGATTGACGAGGATTGTAACATACACAACGGCAATGAACTGCAAAACAAAATCCTGAGGAATTAGGTTTTCAGTATGCTGCTGAAGATAGCATGAACCCCTCCTTCCCCCCAAATAAAATGTATTCAGGCATAGCAAAGTGATTCAAGAATGTCTAGGTTACTGTGTTACTTCATTCATTCAATAAGCATTCGCTAAATCCCATGCCAAGGCAAGGGAAATATAAAAACCAATGAAGGAGGGTCCTGAGCCCATGGAATTCATTTCTAACTGGAGTCTCAGAAAAAAAACACACACAAAAAAAACACCCCACAAATAATGAAATTATGTGATGATGGAAACCAAGAATTTAAATTAGATCAATATTTCTCCTAGCAGAGCTACAAGCATTCTTCATTATCAGTGTTTATACTTATAGTTAAATTTTAAAAACATCACCTGCTTTTAAGACCATCTTGCTAAATTAATTCACATTAAAAACTGAAATGAACTATTTAACATTCTTATTTATCAAATCTAGAGCCTTAAAAAGAAATTCCTCAGGACTGCAGCAAAAAATAAGTTTATTATGCCTAATATAAACTAAGAATGAAAACACAAGAATGTGCTACCCACTACTTTCTCATTTGACTCATTCTCCATTATTTTTCTAAACCATCTTTCAAATTCAAAATGAAGTTATTAGCACTTATGATTTCAGGAAAGTTTTTGATAAAAATGTAATTAAGGAAGTGGCTACCCCCCCTCCCATGGTACTCAGCCCTGACTTTGGCCTCAAGCCAATACACATGCAGTAAAACATCCAGAACAGTAAGCATCAATATATTAATAGTGTTAATTTCTATTAACAGAACCATGCCTGATTTTTACTTTTTTTTGTTGTTGTTGAGGAACAGGGCTTGCTTTATTTTTCTCATTTGTTTGGATTTTCTAATTTTTAATTAAGAAAACACACAATAGGAAAAACATATCACAAAAATAGATTTAATACATTTGTATATTTGGTTACAAATGCATTTACTTCTTGACTAATCCATTCTATTTCTAAAAATTTATTCTAAGATATGCATATATGTGAAATGACATATATACAAAGTTAATCCTTGTATCATTTTTAGTAGAAAAACACAGGAAACAACCAACATGGTCATTAATGGAATGATTTTAAATAAATTATGCTGTATCTATGCAGGAAATTACCACACACGCATTTGAAAATAAGAAACTTTATATATGAATTTGTCTATAACTGCCCATAGGCCTATGAAACAGTGGTTGCATTCAAGGAAGACAACAGAGAAGTCTTTATTGTCACACCCCTTTGTACCTGCAGAATTTGGAACCATATATAAATATGTAACTAATTTTTAAAAAACAAACATTTTTAGGAAATTCACTTCCATTTTCATTCTGGTAACTGCAATCATCAGTAAGGTTTTCTGATTCCTTATTAACATAGAACTATAAAATTCAAGTCTCCCCTAAGTTTAAAGAGTATAAATGAAAACACAAATTCCAACTCCTAAATTTGTCATTGGAATATCACAAAAATTTCACAAATACATCTCATTTGGAACAGTATTCTATCTAACTGTATTTTTAAGATTCTTTTGAAGGTAACTTTTTCTTAAATCCTCACCAAAGGGAATTTTTCCACTGATTTGGAGTGAATAGAAGGAAAGCCAGAAATACTAAGAGGAACACACACTGATTGGTTGCTACCTGCATGAGCCCAGGGCCTCGGTCAAGGAGGAGCCTGCAACCTAGGTACATGCCCTTGACTGGAATTGAACCCGGGACCCTTCAGTTCACAGGCCAACGCTCTATCCAAGCCAAACTAGGGCAGCATTTTGATTTTAACAATTTGCATAGATTCTCATCTTTACAGCAATCAGTTATAACCTATCTTGATGACTCAGAGCCATTATCAATTTCGATTTCTAATTATCCTCGTTCTTGCTGTTGTCATTCTGCCAGTCTCCTCCCACTTCATTTCTTTCATATATTAAAACAACCCACCTCCTATCCCCCAAACCCTCCCGGACTATCCTTTTCCATGTTCAGACTAGAGGCCCAGTGCATGAAATTCATGCACTGGGGGAGGGAGGGGTGTCCTCTCAGCTGGGATTGTGAGCCCTCGGGGGTGTCTGAGTGCAGCAGAGGCGGGGAGAGGGTCCCCGCCATCACCACTGCGCTGGCCAGCTGTGAGCCTGGCTCAGGGCTTTTGGCTGAGTGCACTGACCACCAGGGGGCAGCTCCTGCGTTGAGCATCTTCCCCCCAGTGGTCAGTGTGCATCATAGAGGCCAGTGTTCCACAGTTTGGTCAATTTACATATTAGCCTTTCATTATATAGGATTATATAGGATTCTGTCCTGACCACTTAGTGTTTTTAACAATTATTTGTTCCCTCCCTTTCCTTACCAGTCTATTCTTTCCTGTAGGTAAAGTTACCACGCCACTGACTTGGGGCTTGACCTTATGACTTGCTTTGACCCTGGATTGTAAGTGGACGTGCCATACCATGCCCACTTGTGCAGTCTGACTCTGCCCCCTTGAACTCTGTCCCCTTTTTGCCTTGAGAAGGGCATGCTCTAACAGTGGCTGCTCCTTCCATTCAGCCCCCGAGTTAAGACATGTGGAGACAAGACAAGATGTGCTGAGCTCAGAAGATTTGCCTAGGATTGAGAAATAAGAAAGATCTTTTGTATAAACCACTGAAATTTGAGGGTTATATGCTACTGCAACAATAACTATTACACTGTACAATCATAACCAAGTTACTTAATCACTCTTAATTTCATTTTCAACCTCTGTAAAATGGTGATAATCACCTACCTCACAAGTTTGAAATGAGTATGTATGTAAAGTGCTTCACAGAGTATTTGGCACATACACTCAATGGGTGCAGCTATTGAAATTCTTCTATCAGACAGGCAAAGTTCTAATATATGCATAAAAGAGGACTTGAATTCCAGATGACAGTCTGAAGTAAAACACAGCAGCTTTCAATAAACGCTGTGACAGCCTGGCCGGCGTGGCTCAGTAGTTGAGCATCAACCTATGAACCAGGAGGTCACGGTTCAATTCCTGGTCAGGGCACATGTGCCTTAGCTACGGGCTCAATCCCCAGTGTGCAAGTGCAGGAGGCAGCCAGTCAATGAATTTATCTCATCAAAGATGTTTCTATCTCTCTCTCTCTCTCCCTTCCTCTCTGAAATCAACGAAAAAATACATAAAAATTAAAAATAAAAATAAAAAACGCTGTGAAAGTTTTTGGTGCACTGAGTAGTTGAGGCTACCAGAAACATGACCCTTGGTTAACACAAGGAAGGAGATGAGAAGAATGTGACTGATTTTCAGACATCTAAACCTAACACCTAATATTTAGAACTGACCTGTTAAAAAATTGAAATCTACTTACTTAAACGCCCTGGCTAAAGAAATGTTTGCAAGTGAACAAAAACCCTTGCATTATAGGAAAAACTTGTTAAGCTGTGACCTTCATTAAGAGGTAAAGCCAACACACATTAAATCTAAAAAAAATCCCACCTGCAAAGAAGCTAATAACAATTTCTTGCCTTCCCCTTTGATAGTGCTTAATCAGTGCTATTGTAAGTACAGGGCTTTGAAACTAGCACCATACATTTAACATTCCCTGAAAAAAGACACATCATGTCTCACCAACTTCATCCCCTCCTTGGATGGTTTCTAGTGACATACAAAGAGAAGAATCATATTACAGTGACCCATTTCAGAAACAAATCTCTAGGAACGCACTTTATCGCAAAACAGAAATGCCTGTAGCAGCCTGGATCGAGAGTATCTCACTATTTGAACACAGATTACAGAGAAAATCTGCCCTGGCGAGGTGGCTTATTTGGTTGAAGCATCATCCTATACACCAAAAGGTTGGTTGGGTAAGTACAGAGGCAATTGATTGAGGTTCCTCTCTCACATTTGTCTCTCTTTCTCGCTCAATCTCTCTCTAAAAAAATAAAATATAAATAAAATAAACATATCCTCAGGTGAGGATTAAAAAAACAAAAAACAAAACAAAACATAGACTTTCTACTACAATTCCAAGACAGCAAGGCTACATGCACAAGGATCAGTTATATGTTATTATTGTTAATTAATTATGGTACTAATTTTAATAGCTTTTCAAGAAAATAGAAAATGCCCAATCATTGAGCCACTGAAACAATTTTTAAAACCTTAGTACAGAGTATTTTACAAATAAGTAAATCTGATTAACTGTCAAATCAATGGGATTTATCATACATATTTCCATTAGACAGACAATGGTCATATACCTAAAATATCCCTAACTGGTTCATTATCATTATGAATCATATCAAAACTTCAATATGCATAATAAATCCTATAAATTTATCTCACAACTTTACAGAAGCAATTCAAACACGTACTCAATACATTTAGGGATCCCGACTTTCTCATTCATTATTTCTTGAGGGAATAATTAAAGCATGGTCTTTGATAAAAATTATCATTTTGCTTAAAAAAACATATACATATGCTTTGGGCACACTGATATACACACAGTGAGGATTAAAAAAAGCTAAACAAAGAAAAACTGGTTTAATTTTTTTTAAAAAAGAGGAAATGAGTCCTGACCAGAACTGTAAAAAAGTACAATCTTGATAATCATCAACCTTGATTTCTGCTCTACAGTCAATTCATCTGAGATATAGTTTATAAAAAAATGAACTGCACTATTTCAAAAGTTCTGATATACTGGTCACAAGCTAGACTCAAATGCTTCATTCCCTTGGTTTTAAAAGGTGGGATAAGGCTTATTAAGCTTTGCTGAGGAAGAGAAAAACATTAACTGCTTTTAAGTACTTTAGAATTTCTCATTCCATACACTGCTATATTATTTCTGATCAATTGTATGCAGTCAATTATTTTAACCAGTTTTATGTATTAATTAAAAGTTACAAGTTTGGAAACCCTTTGTTTGCCATGTAAACTTAGCATACAGATTTGTTTTCTGGCAAAGCCTATTGATTGCAAAATTAAAAATTACAAATGCCTTAACTGCCCCCTTGTTTTGAAATTCTGTTTTAGTCTTCCTATTTGGTCAGAATTTTGTTTCTTCCAAAAGATACAAATTAGCAACATTCCACAGCATTACATTTAACAATTGTCAGGGTCATCTCATCACCCCACGTTTATTTTTACCTTCTCCAACCTCTCGAAGTATTCCCTGAGGAATGCCATGGGTCTCTCGGGTCGGGCAGTGCACAACTGCACAATGGAATCCTTCAGCAGGGCCTGAATGTTGTGCTTCTGCACATAGAGCTCACATTCCCGGAGGCTGCGCTCCTCCTCAGCGGCAGAAGTGCCAGACGCCATGGTTCTCGTTCTCTACAAGGAAAGAGGCACACATATGCTTGCGTCAACTATAAAGAGCAAATGCCAATTTGGCCTTTGAAGGACTGATTCACAAAGGTGTTTTCTCCCCCGCTCTAAGTAGGTCTTTATTTTAAGGGAGGCGAGAAAGCTAAGGGATGCTATGATATGCAGAGAAATAGCATTCTTCCAAAAAAGTGTTTCATTCAGTTTCTGCTGCAGGATCTAGATTTTGTAGGCAGCAACAGTAAGAGGCAATAACCTCAGCTCCAGGGAGGAAGTCTGAGCCACCATTCCCTGCAGAGGTGGGGTGCTGAGGAGTCAGGCCCTATGGGAATTTCATTCAGTTCTCCCCCTGCAAAAATAATCATGATGACGTGGGAAGTGTGTAAATGGTAAACAGGACAGAGAATTACAAGGGCACACAAGTAGGCTCTAAGTGAAAGCAAATAAGCACAATGAAGAACATCTGACATTCCCTATATGAAACTCCTATCTCAAGGGACTGTCCTAATGTCAGCCAGCAAACCACTGGGGCAAAGGATCTGATGTGCCAACTACTAGTGTAACCAAACCATTTTAAAACACAAAAAGAACCCCAGATGAGACTCTTTTACCAGATCCCAACCCTAATAGATAACACACTCACCCCATTGGTAAGAAGGAAAATCTTTAATAGAAAAAAACAAACAAAAAAAACCAGACTTACCAAATAAACTATAAAAGATTTAGACAGGAAAATGTCAAAACATTTTCTTCATCAGGACAGGGAAATATTAAAATACGCTAAGTTTTAAACTTACATAAAGATTCAATAGATAAATTGCATTCAATGAATTTTAGAGGCTTCAAACTATCTCGAACTATCTCAACATGAAATATAGTAACAGGTAGCTAACCTTACTTTGGAACTAAAAGCTTAGTTAATTTAACCAACAGATTCATAAACTGTTTTCTTTCTAACTCCTAATTACTAAATAGTTGATTAGAAAATAAAAGCCAAGTCTGCTCTGCAATTAAAATCAATACTAATCCAGACTTTTCAAAATATAATGCATGCAAAACTACTGAAATGAAACGGTACAAGTAAAAGCAGAAAGAAATACTAGAATAAAGTGCTACACTATTTCTCATGTTATTTTGGTGGCTTTCATAAGGGTCAATAAAGAGCAGATTAATTAACAGACCAGGAAAAAGTGTGTAGCTTCCTGACAACATACATCAAAGGATGCAGACAAGGAATCATGCTGCCATTTCAGAACTAAACAGCTAAAAACCAAAAAACAAAAAACAAAAACAAAGCCCAAAACATCCACTTGAGGATGGGTTTATGCCAGACATTTTTTTTAAGTCAATCATAACTGGGAATAACCTTCACCGGAATTTTGGGCATTTCTGATAACACTGAAGGCCACCAAGAACAATAATAAATCAGATCCCTTATGCTTTAAAACAGACACCACCCCCCCCCCCCGAATATCTATACATATATTCAACTGACCAGAGAAACCATTCAAAGATTAATGAGAACTGGGGTCTAAAGGGACGAAACTGATTTGTTGGAAACAAAGTAATGTATTTAAAAGACCAAAAAGTAGACCGTGGCTGGTAATATGTCAGCACAAGAACAAAAATGCCCCCGTATAATAGAGTCACCATGTGAATCCCTGAATATCCAAATTTCACCCGTCTTCATATTTTTAACTGAATATACGTTGACTCTGTTACTTGTACTTAGTCGGAGGAGCCCCACAATTTAGCTTCTCCCTCCAAAAATGACTGAATACAATGTCAATTGCAACGTCTCTGCACTCACATCCTCTCGTGTGGAGGTTTCGGTTGGGATAAAATGCAGGTCCAAAGGGATTACGCGCTAGGAGGAAATATTAAAAACGCCTGGCGGAACGCTTGCAGACTGCGGCGGCGGCGGCACCCTCCCGGAGCAGCCAGGAACGCTTCCCTGGGGAACACGGCTCCACAGGCCAGCCCTTCGGGAAGCTCCGGGCATCGCACCTGCCCCGAGCCGCAGAGGTTAACAGATTCCGCGTGTTTTTGAGGGGAAGGACGGGAGGGTGCCCTTCGTCCTACTCTAGTCGGAAGGCCACCGTGGTGGCGACGAGGCCTCGGGAGAGAGGGAAAAAAAAAAATCGGGAGGAGGAGGTGAAAGGGGACAAAATGGAATTTAGGAGCCACGCTAGAACCGTGGGGGGAGGGGGGGTAACCCCGGCAAGGAGGAACAGCGATCTCCAAAGAGGAGAGGACAGTCGAGGGGAAAACAAGAACGGACGGGTCTCCGAGATCCGCCAGAAACGCCGAGGGAAACCACGGCCGAAGCCGGTAAAAACCGAGCTGCTGTCCTTCAAGAAACGGGGGAAGGCGAGCGGGGCGGCCGCGGCGCGCGGGGGCGGGGGCGGGGGCGGCGGGGCGCGTGGGCAGCGGAGGCCCCGGAAGGCCGCGGAGGGCCGGGGGCCGGAACCAGGAGAAACGGGGGGTCGGGGAGCCCTGCACCCGAGCGGACGTCCCGGGGCTGGAGGCCTCGGAGGTACAGAATCGGGGTCGGAGGCGCGGCCCGGGGCGTGAGGCGGCCTCGCGGGGAGGCGCCCGCCGGGGAGGGGCAGGGGGTGCGGCCATCCCCTGCAGGTCGCTCCCCGTGACGCCATCTTGGATCGGTCCACCGTCCCCCCACCCCCCAACGGACGACGGGCGGCGAAGCTCGCCGCAGCGGGGCCCCGCGTCGAGAGCACTTGCCTGGGGACGGACGCGGGGAGGCGAGCGCGGGGCTGCGGCTGCGAGTCTGCGGCTGGCGGAGCTGTCTCTCGGCGCTTCGCTCCCAGCCCGGACCAGTCTGCGATAGCGGCTCCGCGGCGGCTCCACCGGAAACGACCCGGCCGCAGCCAATCACCGCTCGGCTGCTGACGTCAATGCGCCTCGTTCTGGCCAGACCCGTCGCCTTGACAACCTTAAAGGCGCAGCGAGCCGCCCCATTTACGCCCCTTCTGGAAGGAGCGCCCCCCATCCCCGACCCTCCTCACCCTGGAATCGTACCCCTTCTGCTCTTCTTTCCTCCTTAACGCCTCCGTTATCCGCAGCCCTTTTCTCACTGCCGCCTCTTCGCTTCCCCCCCCACCCCTCCCATTCTTCCTAGCCCGGCGCTTCCCTGCTATCCACCTGTCATCCTTACCTGCTCCTCTCCGGATGTCTCGGGGTCCCCTTTGTTCTTCCCGCTGCTCTGTATTCCCCCTCCGCAAGGCGATCAGGAGCTCCCTTCTCTCCTCCGCTCCTCTCCTCTCCTTCTCTCCTCCTCTCCCAACCCTCACTCCCGCCGCCTCCGCTTTTTCTCTCTCCTCTCCACCCCACGCCCCCAATCCCACCCCCAGCCCACGTGGGGCGGCGCCTCGGATGTCAGGTGGTCGGCTCCGCCCCTGCAGGGAGGACGCGGGGCCCCCGCGGGGAGATTCGTGCAGCTCCCCGGCCCCGAGGAGGCGGCGGCGGCCCCCGCGGATCTGCGGCAGCTGCGCCCCGGGCGGGCCGAGCGTGGGCGGGTGCCGGGATGCGCATCCTGTGCCCCGCTCCCCGGCGCGGCGCGGGCCTCCGGCCCCGGCCCGCCATCCGGTCCAGGAAACCTGAGCCCGGCCAGGTGTCTGCTTTGGCTGACCGGGCTGCTCTCCCCCTCCGGGGGTGCTGTCGTCAGTGGGAGGCCACACCGTCCCCGTGGGCACAGGACACTGGAAAGGATGTTGTCAGGGTCCAAGATTGGCCCGAGGCCTCCTAGAACCTGAAATACCCCCACCCCCACCCCCACCCATCACGCCCAGCCCCGTGCGGTGAGAAGCACGAAGCGTGCAGATGGGCACGGGCGCCCTGTGACCACACACAAAATCTCAACCGCCCACAGAAGCTGCTCCAACCGAGGGTGACTGGGGGAGGGGGAGCGATTTCACTCCTTCAGCCATTTCTCTTTCTCCCCCCTCCCCCCCCCCCCCCCCCCCCCCACACACACACATCAGAGTATCTATCTGCTCCTGGAGGAAGAAGGGAGAGCAGGGGACAGGTTCCTATAAATAAAATCGCTAAACGAATACAGAAGACCCTTGGAGTACACGGATCCTTGGGTCTGACTGGTACCTGTGGTACTCGCCTGGTATATGCCTCCAGGGCTGTAGGTGTAAATGCAATGAATGTAAGACTGAATTCATAGCCCTGCCTGCCCAGGTGGCTCAGTGGTTGAACCTGGATGGACCTAGGAATCAGGAGGTCCCAGTCAGATTCCCCGTTAGGGCCACATGCCCAGGTTTGGGGCTGAATCCCCAGGGTGGGGCATGCAGGAGGCAGCCGGTCCATGATCCTCTCTCATCCTTGATGTTTCTATTTCTCTCCCCCCTCTCTGAAACCAATAAAAATATGTACCTTAAAAGTAAAATAAGATTGAATACATAAACTATCTCACTAATCATTTTTATATTGATTCCAGGTTGAAATGGCAATGTTTGGATATATTACATTAAATGTGACTAAAATTAATTTCACCATTTTTTTCTGCCTTTTTAATGTAGCTTTTAGACAATTTTTAATTGTGTCTATTGCTGGTGTTCTATTTCCGTTGGACAGCACTGATGTGGGAGACCAACTGCTCCCCTCACTCCATCGGGCTGTAATAAGAGTCCTGCTCGTTAGAATATTCTAGTTAAGTCTGGTGATCCCCCTGCTTTCCGAGAGAGGAAGCACAGGCAACATCAGAAAAACCCGATTATGCCTCCAAGGGGGACATGAAGGAGGAAAGTTTCTCCTCCCTCAACTCGGTACCCCTAACTTGTTGACCGTTGGCCTTGTGCCAGGGATGGGTGGCATAGGGGATTAAAGACAGAACCTGAGTCATATAGGATTTCACCCTTGCCCGCACAAAGCAGCGCTAATAAACTGAACCCGGAGCTGGCAGGCAGGACGGAATTCGATAGCATTGAGCAGGCCCGGTCCTGTTCCGAGAAGAAAACAGTGTAGTCAGATAAATCTGAGTTGGGTTTCAGGCCCTGCCATCTCCGGTAATCGACTTAATCTCCTCGAGCCTCAGTTTCCTCAATTATAAAAGGATAAGCAGGGCTGCGCTAAAGTGACCGAGGAAAGAAAATAATGGCGAACATGTACGTAGCACTTACCATGTTCCTGGCACATAACAATTTAATCCTCATAATAACTCTGTGACGTAGGTATTATTATGACTGTTATTGTTCCAGAAGGAAAAGGGGACGTGGAAGGGTTGAGTGACGTGCGTGCGCAAGGCTGCACAGGCAGTGGTCTTATTCACTCTCCTTCGCAGAGTGAGTCTATAATAAAAGTGCAATATGCTGACTAGACTGGACAGCCAAATGACCTTCTGGACGACCTTCCAGACGAAGCCAGGGCTGCGAGGGCCGAGCCTCTTGTATGGATTTCGTGCACCAGGCCTCTAGCATATACATAAAGTGCCCAGCACAGGGTGGGGCACATCAATAAATATCCATTTGCCTCCCCCATGTCCAACTGCTCCTCCCCTTGCTAAAGAGCTACCCAAACTATACGAGTTGTGTCCCCACCACTAGCGTTACCTTCCTGAGACCATCGAGACACTTAGAGTAAGGAAGCACCCCGATGACATGGAACTGACTGCTTTGAGTGGCAGCTGCTTCCTTGCTAAGGCCCTGCTGTCCGTGTCCCTTTCAGCTGCCACAGGCCACTTCCTGTGTCAGTCGTGCTTAGCCTTGTTCTAGCTGCCAAATCCTCCAATGCTGGGGCTTTAAAAGACAAAACAGGAACTGGCCAGTGGTTCGTGGAGCCTGGGGAAGAGCTCAGGGAGACAGCTGTTCTGAAAAACCGGACAGCCCCGGGGGCTCCCCAGCGATTGGAATGCTCCTTCGGTGCCCCGGTGAGGGCTTGAGAATAACAACTTGTAAGTCTCATGTCAGAAATGATCATGGCTCCGCTGCCGTGTCTGGGGTCTGCCCTTCTCCAGAGGCCTCTGCCCTGGATTCCGAGGTCTGTCCGCCCGTCCTTAGCAAGCTCAACAAAGGAAGCCTCTAGGGCAGCGGTTCTCAATCTTCCTAATGCCTCGGCCCTTTAATACAGTTCCTCATGTTGTGGTGACCCCCAACCATAAAATTATTTTCATTGCTACTTCCTGACGGTAATGTTGCTATGGTTATGAATCGTCATGTAACTATCTGTGTTTTCCGATGGTCTTAGGCTCTACAGCAGCAGTTCTCAACCTGAGGGTCGAGACCCACAGGTTGAGAACCAATAGCAGGGGTCCCCTAAGACCACCGGAAATCACAGATATTTACATTACGATTCATAACAGTAACAACATTACAGTTATGAAGTAGCAACAAAAATAATCTTATGGTTGGGGGTCACCACCACATGAGGAACTGTGTTAAACGGCCGAGGCATTAGGAAGGTTGAGAACCACTGCTCTAGGGTGAGGTTGCAAGTAAAATGTTCTCTTGAAAGCAAAATCCCTTAGTTGCTGTTACAATGTGTGTGAAGCAATAGCAAACCATTTGAAAATCAAATATCCCCAGTGCGTTCAGTAGGAAGAAATAGAACTAAGAGCCAAGTCATAAAAAGAGCGAACGCTTGGGTGGCCCATTTCTTAGCGTTTCTTATGCTTGCAGCTTCCCTGGGCTGAGTTCAGGCCCACAGGTGTGAGATGTCCGAGGGGAACTTTTCAGACTCTCAGCACCCAGGTGAGGTGTGTGGTGGTGCTGAGGATGTACGCTGCCCATGGGACCCAAGGTTTGTTTCCAAACTGAACTCAGTTCCAGGGAGCACGCCAATGCCCAAAGTCTTCCTACTCTTCTCCCCGGCAACAGCTTATCTAAACAGAGAATGGGTGCTTATCTTGAGCATCACTGAGAACATCAACCGCAAAACCGGAAGAGTGGCACTCTTGGGTCTCCTCATCAAGAGAGTTCCAAGTAAAAATATCTTCGGCCAAAACATGTCTTCGTCCAAAATAGCATGTGTAAACCCACAATGTTCAACAAGAGAGACACAGAGTACTCTCGTAGGTTTTCCAGAGAAACATCGCAAAGGGAATGTATATATAGAGAGAAAGGAATGTTTTTTTAAGGAATTGGCTCATGTGACTGGGAACCCTCGCGAGGCTGAGGTCTGAAGGGCACACCAGCAAGCTAGGAACCCAGGGAAGAGCTGATGTTGCCCCTTGCATTTGAATGAAGCCGGGTGATAGAACTTCTTCCTCGGGGAACCTCAATCTTTTTTCTTAAGGCCTTCAACTGACTGTGTGAGGCCCACCCACGTGGTGGAAGGTAATCTGCTTTACCCAAAGTCTACTGATGAAAGGCCAATCACATCTAAAAAATATCTTCTCAACAGCATCGTCTAGACCCTAAGGTGACCATGGCCTAGCCATGTTGACATGTAAAATTACTCATCACAAGCATGATTCAAGTCCAGCCCAGATATTTGTATGAATCTCTTCTAAAGGCTCTCTTTCTGAATATCCATTTTCTATACCTATACTTTTTCCCACGAATGCTAAGGCTTTAAAAAATAGGGATTGGGCCCTAACTGGTTTGGCTAAGTGGATAGAGCGTCGGCCTGCGGACTGAAAGGTCCCAGGTTTGATTCCGGTCAAGGGCATGCACCTTGGTTGCGGACATATCCCCAGTAGGAGGTGTGCAGGAGGCAGCTAATCGATGTTTCTACTCTGTCCCTCCCTTCCTCTCTGTAAAAAAATCAATAAAATATATTTTAAAAAATAGGGATTGGGCCCAGCCGGCATGGCTCAGTGGTTGAGCATCGATTTATGAACCAGGAGGTCACGGTTTGATTCCTGGTTGGGGCATTAAAAAATAAACTAGTGATTGGTCTGTCACCCACAGAGACCTTTTGAGTGTGTTGACTAGGGTCAAATCAATAAAGTCAACAAATCTTATTCACATACCTTTGTTAGAATAGGATTTAACTGACCATGTATTATCTACCTATTCCAGGAACTAAATCAATCTCTCTCTCTCTTGCTCTCTCCATATATATGACATTTGTCATCCTCTTTCAGGGTGCTCACAGATCTTGAAGCCCATCTGCCCACAGACACCAGGTTCAGAAGCCTTTATGAGTGTTTCCTGAGCCTCTACACAGCAGGCACTAGGTGTAGAGGATGCAGAGATGGAAGAACCACGGCCCACCCTCCAAAGCTCTCAGTCTCATGGGACCAGCAAGAACGTGGTGCAAAAGGGTCAGGCAATTCACAGCACAGGTGGGAGACTGGCCACCAAGACGGCACCTTTGATCTGCCATCAGGAGGGATCTAAGCTCTTAGCTGTTTCTCCACATTTGCATAACCCGACTAAAGTAAGTAATCAGGAAGCTGTCACGCGGCTGAATGTTCATTTGAAACTTGGATCAAAAGGCGACAGGAAAATACAGGGACCGTCAAGACTGCACTGTTACTAACTGCTTGTCCACTCATGTCCCACGGGGTGGATCCTGAATCGTGTCCTTACCCAAGCACACCACAGTGTGATTTAAATCTGTGTGTGTGTGTGTGTGTGTGTGTGTGTGTGTGTGTGTGTATATATATATATATATATATATATATATTTTTTTTTTTTTTTTCCCCAGAGAGGAAGGGAGAGAGAGAAACATCAATGATGAGAGAGAATCATTGATCAGCTGCCTCCTGCACACCCCCTACTGGGGAGCAAGCCCGCAACCCGGGCGTGGGCCCCTGACTGGAATCAAACCTGGGATGCTTCAGTCCACAGGCTGATGCTTTATCCACTGAGCCAAAACACAGTGTGATTTTGAGTGTTGTCCCCAATGGACACATTTTCCCCAAGCTTCTTCTCATGCCTTCCCAGAAGTTCTGTGCGTCACCCAATATGCATTCAATAGAGACCTTTTCTACTTCGGTCACCTAGGGTCTGTGTCCTTGCTTACCTACGGAGCTGACAGAAGCCTCACATCCTGACCTGGAAAATAACAGTATGAAAGTCTCCAGGCTCCTATTTGGATAACTAGGAAGCAGCCTATTCATTCATGTGTGGTCTTCACGTCATCCAAGAAGGGAAGACCCTGAGAATGAGCATGGTCACCCAGTCAATAGTCACAACTGCACGGAGAGCCGAGGCTGGCCATGCTTTGGCCAACTTGGACCCATACTCACCTGAAGGTGGCAGCCCAGAGCAGGTGAGTCCATTTATAGCTCACTGACCACTCATCACTCTACAACTCAGTGGCCATCTATTTTGTGTAGAGGACCAATACAAAAAATTCTCGGGGAGGGGGGAGCGGGGCAGAGGGGGGCTAGAAGGGGTCAGTGGACAAAACAACAACAACAACAACAACAAACAGGGACATATGTAATATTTTCAACAATAAACATTTATTTTTTTTTTTATTTTATTTTTATTTTTATTTTATTTTTTTTTTTTAATAAGTTTTTATTTTTCATATTATTACAAATGTTCCTTTCTCCCCCCCCCCCCACCATTGCTCTCCTCCACCAGGTTCCCACCCCACCCTCTGCCCTTTCCCCTCTCCCCATTGTCCTCATCCATAGGTGCACAGTTTATGTTCAGTCTCTTCCCATGCCCCCCTCTCCCCTTTTCCCCAAGAATCGTCAGTTCACTCCCCTTCCATACCTCTGATTCTATTATATTCAACAGTTAATATTGTTCATCAGATTTTTTTAATTTCCTTGGTTTTTAGATTCACTTGTTGATAATTACGTATTTGTTGTTCATAATTTTTATCTTTGTTTACTTTCTCTTCTGAAAGAACCCCCTTCAGCAATTCATATAATTCTGGTTTGGTGGTGATGAACTCCTTTAGCTTTTTTTTATTAGTGAAGCTCTTTATCTGGCCTTCGATTCTGAGTGATAGCTTTGCTGGGTAGCTTATTTTTGGCTGTAGGTTCTTGCTATTCATCACCTTGAATATTTCTTGCCATTCCCTTCTGGCCTGCATGGTTTCTGTTGAGAAGTCAGCTGACAATCGTATAGGTGCTCCTTTATAAGTTACTACCTTCTTTGCTCTTGCTTCTTTTAATATTCTCTCTTTATCTTTTGCTCTTGGAATTTTAATATTGATGTGTCTCGGTGTGGTCCTATTTGGATTCCTTTTGTTTGGAGTTCTGTGCGCTTCCTGGACTTGTAAGTCAAATTCTTTCACCAGGTGGGGGAAGTTTTCTGTCACTATTTCTTTCAGTATGTTTTCGATATCTTGCTCTCTCTCATCTTCTGGAACCCCCATAATTCTGATGTTGGTTCGCTTGAAGTTGTCCCAGAGGTTTCTTACATTATCTTCAATTTTCTGGATTCTCTTGCCTTCTAGCTTCTGTGGAGGAGTGTCTTCTGGCTCTTTATGTTCCAAATCTTTGACTTGATTCTTGCGATCTTCCCTTCTGTTTTTAGGACTCTGTAGAATATTTTTTATTTCAGACAATGTATTCTTTATTTCTTGTTGATCCCTTATCATTTCTTGTTGACTCCTTATTAATTCTAGTTGATCTCTTTTCATATCCTCATAGGCTTTATCCATCTTTTCTAGGAAATTCTTGAAAAACCTTATAAGCATAGATTTGAACTCTATATCCAGACGCTTTTTGTCCTCCATTTCTTTCGTTTGTGATCTATTTTGTTGTCGCATTTCGCAGTTACAGATGGGACGGGGTTTCAGGGTGGAGCCTGCAGCTTTGGCTTCCGTCAGCCCCGCCCTATGCGGGTCCTTCAGTGCTCGCTGCCGGCGCCTCTGAGAGACAGGTGCCCTCGATTTTCGCCTGCTGCCAAACAGTCTATGCTCTCCCACAATGAGCCCGGTATTGGGGTTCAGTTCAGTTGGAAGTGGAGTTGGAGGTGGCGTTCAGAGCAGTCTGGAGCCCCAGTCTCCTTCCCGTCAGGGCAATCCCGCGGCACAGCCGGCCGTCCCTTCTCTGGGGGCAGTGTGCGCGCCTCCGGGACCTCCTTTCTCCGCTACCCCGGGGTTCCGACTTACAGCCCAGCTCCCTATGGCTGAGCCTGAGTCCCCGGGGTCTGGCCCAGAACTGGGGTTCAGAGCAGTCAGGGGCCCAGCACAGTCGGAGTTTTATCTCCTTTCCGCTAGGGAACGCCCGCCAGGCACTCGGCCTCCCTCCTCTCCGGCTCCGTCCTCTCCGCGCGCGCCGCGTGTCTCCGTACCTTAGGCTTTTACAGCTCCTCCGTGCTTCCTTCTGGTTTTCTCCTTGCTTCTTGTTGTAGGATTTCCAGTCAGTCGACTTTCCTGTAGTTCTGGGTAATGTCCATTTTATATTTTAGTTGTATTTTATTAAAATTGTTGTGTGCGGCTGCGGCTAGTTGCCTACCCGAGCAGCCATCTTGGATTCTCTCTCAACAATAAACATTTAAAAAATTTCTCTAGCCCTAGCTGGTTTTGCTCAATGGATAGAGCATCAGCCTGTGGACCAAAGGGTCCTGGGTTCAATTCTGGTCAAGGGCATGTGCCTTGATTGCAGGCTCCTCCCCCGACCCGGATCCTGGTTGGGACACATGCAGGAGGCAATGAATGAATTTTTCTTTCATATTAATATTTCTCTTTGCTTTTACCTCTTTCTTCCATTCTCTCTAAAAACCAATATCCTCGGATGAGGATTAAAAAAGAAATTCTCTGTAACTTGAAGAAAAGCACTAAAAAATGGTCCCAACACCTGCACTGAGAAAGCCTAATACCTTTTCCACTTCGAAATAAACATTCTATATGTGATGGTCTTCACGTTGGTTATTGGTGAGCCCCAATAAGCAGCGTTGGCTGGCCCTTCTGGATTGAATCCTGGCTTGCTGCCCACCCCTGCCTGCTCCTAGATTTGGATCCCAGTATGGAATTCTGAATATCTTTTCATCCGTGGCTGCTGAACTGGTCTTATCTATTTAGTTCTCTCTTCTTCCTCCCTCTCCTGTCTCCATGACGCCCCTGCCCTCTGAACAGAGTTTGGCATTCTGGATTTTCAGCTAATCTCCTGGCCATGATCCCAGGTCCTCACAGACCCTTCTTATCCTCGAATCTCCTTGATACAGTTCAATTTCCCTGCTCCTCCCGATTTTCCTACTGTCTACCAGTTCTTCAGCCCTAGTCTGGGATATACGGTGTTCGCACTTCAGGCAAAGCATACATTCCTGAGACTGATCCTGAGACGGGCTGGTGGGTTCCAGCTGGAGTGGTGCCACCAAGTGGGAAATAGTAGAAACAGCCTTGGAGTCTCTCTGGCTTTGTAATTATGTGGTTGGAACTTGATGACGTCCGTCACCTTATGCCAGATTTGCATCATGCTGACGCACACACTTTCGTCGTTAGTGCGCTTTGAGTTGTGCAGGACAATCATCCTTTCATTCAGTAACAGTTTCACATGTACCTACTCCACCAGGAACTGTTATAGTTCCGACAAGAGCGAGCCACACACAGTCTCTGTCTCTAGGGGGACACAGACAAATACACATGGGGGAGGGAGAGTGGAGAGCAGTCAGGGATGGCTTCCCGGAGGAGGTGGCATCTGGGCTGAGATAAGAATGAGGAAGAGCTGGGGGTGGGAGGGGAAGATGGACACTTTCCAGAGAAAGGAAACTTAGGCAAAACACCCAGAGGTAAGAGGCAATAGGCGGCAGGCAGGGTACTTGGGAGACTGCAAGTAATTCAGGACGCGTGGAACCAGAATCTGTGAGGGGAAATCACAACAGAGGAGTCTGAAGAGTTCGTAACAATAAGGCTAAACACATGCAGAGTGCTTGCTGTGCGTCGGGGACTGTTGTCATGTGTTCCATGTTCCCTCACTTTACATGTGTTCCCTCACCAGAGCCTTTTATTGTCATTCCCATTTGACAGACGAGGAGCCTGAGGCATAGAGAAGTTCGATAACTCGCCTAAAGGTAGAGCTGGGGTGTACACCAGGGCCTTGAGCCAAGTGAACGAACTTGGGCTTTCATCTGAGAACAAGCGGAACTCTCCGAGGAGGCAGCGACCCGATCGGGGTGCGCTTTAGAAAGATTACAGGATGCCAGCGTGTTCTCCGATGTCAACGGCAAGATTGAAACCAAGGACGTTCGGGGTTAATGCTCGGAGCTGACACCACAGACATGAGAGCCAGGTCCGGAAGCAAGCCGGGGATGGGACTGGGGTCCTGGCCAGGTTTCCGAGAACTGAGTGGGGAGCTGCCAGGATCCCAGCCGAGGCTTCCGGAGAGAGGGGCACAGGGCGGGCAGCCGGCTGGCTCAGGCTGCACCTTCAGGGCAGACGTGGCACCAGCCTGCTGGAGCCTCCCTGCCCAGGGCCAGACACCGACTTATCTTTTCAGAATGGCCCCTTATCTTCCCGGGCTTATCTTCTCGCCTTCACCCCAGATCCTCACCCAACTCCAACCCGTTCTGTTACTTACACCCAGACACCAAAGGACCGAAGGCGCGTTACAACACACGACTATAATCAAACTGTATTCACTCATGAATAAGAATAATCCTTAAGATCAGAAGAAACATAAGTAAGAACAGAAATCAGGCTTGGGTGGCGGGGGGGAGAGGGGAGAATACTGAAACACAAATGTTCAACTGTCAAGTTCTCCTACTGTTGCCGTCGTTAAGCTCCAGTTTGACGCTAAGCTTCCAGCCCCAGCGAGAAGGGCGGCCCGGACACTGACCCGTCGTTGCTGATGAAGGAGGAAGGGCACCCATTGGACAAGAGAACGTTGGTGGCCCTTGGGTCGTGAAGCTCACCTGGGCTTTCAAATCCCTTCACACCCCCTCCACCTTCCCAACACCACACCTTTGACTAGGACAGTGGTCGACAAACTCATTAGTCAACAGAACCAAATATCAACAGCACAACGATTGACATTTCTTTTGAGAGCCACATTTTTTCAACTTAAACTTCTTCTAACGGCACTTCTTCAAATAGACTCGCCCCAGGCTGTGGTATTTTGTGGAAGAGCCACACTCAAGGGGCCAAAGAGTCGCATGTGGCTCCTGAGCCGCAGTTTGCCGACCAATGGTCTAGGTCGACATTGCTTACAAGCATATAGTCATCCGTCAAAATCTCGCCCAAATGTCAAAGTCCGGCACCCATGATGGTGTCCGTCTACTGTACTCCCTGATCAGATGTTCTTTCCCTGTCCATTTCTCTGCCTCGTTTTCACTTCTTTCATGCATCCAGTGCATTCACACATATGTCACAGTTCAGCGTATCTATGAGTCATCTTACGGCGGTGGGACAGGCTCGCCGTTGCTGTGACAGCTCTGGGGTCAGTCTCCCTGGCTTCCGCCTTTGCCACGCACTGGCTGCGTGGGCCTTTGGTGAGTCACTTAATCTCTCTAAGCTTCAGTTTTCTCGTCTGAAAAATGGGAATTGTAAGAGCGTCATCCTTGCCTGGCTGGTGTATTTCAGTGGTTGGGTGTCGACCTATGAACCAGGAGGTCACGGTTTGATTCCTGATCAGGGCACATGCCCAGGTTTCGGGCTCCATCCCCACTAGGGGGTGTGCAGGAGGCAGCTGATTGATGATTCTCTCTCATCATTGAAATTTCTCTCTCAGTGGAAATTTCTCTCTTTCTCTGAAATCAATGAAAATATAATGTTTAAAAATATATTTTTATTGATATTTTTTATAGAGATGAAGGGAGAAGGATAAAGAGCTAGAAACGTTGATGAGAGAGAAATATTGATTAGCTGCCTTCTGCATACCCCCTACTGGGGATATGCCCACCACCAAGGTACATGCCCTTGACCAGAATCGAACCTGGGACCCTTTAGTCCGCAGGCTGACACTCTATCCACTGAGCCAAATGGCCAGGGTGAAAATATAATTTTAAAGAAACAACAATAAAATAAAACAAAGTGAAGCAGAAAAATTGGGGATATAAAAGCTCCCAATCACAACAACCTCATACCAATCAATAGAAGACTACATCCATGTAACAAAAATACATCATTTTTTAAAAGAGCATTTTCCTTGGCCTCAGCACGGTTCCTGGAACGCGGTGAAATGATCATCTCACCATCATTTCACATCACCGGCATCTTCATAATCCTCAGGTCCTCTCCCAGCTCTGAGCTGCCCCAGGCAGGAGCCACCCATCACAGGTGGCCCTTCAAATGGAAATCCATGCTAACTGCATAAAACGTAAGTCAGTTTCCTGGGACCACATGTGGCTTGTGCCTACCACATCAGACAGCTCAGGGAGTGTTTCCGTCATCACAAAAGCTCTCTGGCCTTGGCGAGTCTAGAGCGAGGGTCAGCAAGTTCTCCCTGTAAAGTAATTCTTTTAGGTTTGGCGGCCATCCGGTCTCTGTCACAACTACCAACTCCGCCACGGGAGCATGAATACCGCATACATGAGTAAGCATGACTGCATTCCATACAACTGTGTATGGACACAAAATGGAACCGCCTCTGATTTTCCTGTTACAGAATATTATTTCTCCGAGTTTTTCAGCCACTTAAAGAAATGTAAAGGTCATTCTTGCCTTGTGAGCAGTGCAAACATAGTTGGTGGGCCGTCCATTGCTGACTCCTATAGTCTGAGCTCCTTCTAGACCAGTGGTTCTCAACCTTTCTAATGCTGCGACCCTTTAATACAGTTCCTCATGTTATGGTGACCCCCAACCATAACATTATTTCTGTTGCTACTTCATAACTGTAATTTTGCTACTGTTAATGAATTGTAATGTAAATATCTGTGGGCACTAGTCTTTACTAGTCTTTCTAGAATATTCAGAGGAAAAGAGAACACTTGTTTAAAAGAAGAAGAGAAGGAGAAGGAGGAAGAGGAGAAATGAGAATCTCTTCATCATCCAGAGCGGGAGCCCCTGATGCGATAACAGACTTCAGCCCAGTGATTTCCATAAAACAGCCCCCTGGAAAGCCAATTGGCTTCCAAGACTCCATAATCGCGCAGACATTTAAAAAACCCCGAGGGGCCTCTCTGCCTGGCCGGGACATCAATCTGACTAATGTGAAATTGATTGCAAAATTAGCTGGCTCCTGAGAGAATCCTTTCTTCCCTTTTGAACAATCAACTGTTCACTGAAACCCTAAACGTGATAGGGATGGTAGGGCTTGATCATGGAGCTGAAAGTATGTTTCCTTAGAATCAATGGAATGAAATATATATATATATATATATATATATATATATATATATATATATATAATGAAGAAGGTGTAGCTCTTCTGCCTTGGCAAGCACAATTAGAAAGTCTCCTCCTTCATCCCCCATAACCTCTTGTCTCCAAACCTGGCTGCAAAACAGTCTCTATCTCGGTGTGGCAGGCATCACCGCTTTGCAAACACAGGGAAAGAGTAAGAGAATTTCAAACAGATCCAGGGATATCTCTTTTTCTTTAAAAAAATATTTTTTTAAATTAATTTCAAAGAGAAAGGGAGAGGGAGAGAGAGATAGAAACATCAATGATGAGAGAGGATCATTGATGGGCTGCCTCCTGCATGCCCCACACTGGGAATCCGAGCCTGAAACCTGGAATGTGCCCCAACTGGGAATCGAACCGTGACCTTCTGGTTCATAGGTTAACACTCAACCATGGAGCCACGCCGGCTGGGCAGGACGCCCCTTTTCCCGCCTCCAACCACACCCCAACCTCCTTCAGAACCATCTCTGCCATGCTTGGCCTGGGAGACCAGCTCACACCAGTTTTTGACCTTAACTCCTTATTGCTGAGCGACAGGAGCTCCCAAATTCATCCTGATTATCCCAATGCATGGAGGCCCCATCACCGCATCCGAAGGCCCCTACACCTACCTCTCGCAGGGCTTCCCTTTCCACCTCCAGGTGGAGGGCTTGGGCCTCTTCTCCCCAGAGTTGGCGGCGGAGAAGCTGGGGGCGCTGAGTGTCTCTGGAAGATGCACCGACAGCGTGTGGCCTCATTCTCTCCCAGGACGTGCAGAAGCCTCCCCAGGCAAGTGGGTCCAACCGCCGCGGCCTGGAGAAGAACCTGGGCCAGGCCCCTGTGCATCTGCGGGCTCTGGCCACACAGACCTGCAGTCCCATGACTTCCTGGAGCCATGTCCTGGATGAGCAGGCAAAACGCATCAAGAAGGTGGGTGACACTTGTGACACCTGACCTCCCTCGTCTCCGCAGGCTGGAGGCCCCCAGGCTTCGCAGGGCAGGGCGAGGATCTCTCCGAAAGGCTCCTCCCCAAGCATGGCTGGCTAGGCACCTCTGGAGCCCAGAGGCCTCTGAGGGGCCCCTCGGCCTCCCCCTGGTGTTAGGCTTCTGTCTGAGCCTCTCTCTGTAACCACCAGGCAGCCTTTTAACCCCCCAGAGCCCTCTCCCAGGCCTTGACCAAATGGAAACCATAAAGCTTCCTGCAGCAAAAAAAAAAAAAAAAAAAAAAAAAAAAAAAAAAGAGAGAGAGGGAGCTTTTGCTCTCTTCATGTTGGAAATAAAGAAGTGTTTACGACAAAAGCGTGTTCGAAATAAGGAGAGATACTGTACAGAGATAAAAGAGCAATATCCTGGGAAGATGTAAAAACCCCACCTGTGACACCCAACCACGTGGCCTGAAGACCTGTGAAGCCGAGCGACAAAGACCCGGATCAATAAGCTCCCCAGAAGGAGGCCAGGTGCACACGGGGAGACCAGAACCACCCCTGGAGGACCCACAGGAAGCCTGGGACCGATGGGAAGGCATGTCATTGTTCAGGGCGTCACCCAAGTGCCTGGTGGCCCCTCAGTAAGTCTATGATTGAACTTGTACAAGATACGTTTTATGCCTCGCCGGATTTTGTTCTCGCCCCGTTTCTGAAATACCTATGCTATTTGCCAGACGTTTTGAGTAGACACCTCCCCTTAGGTTTAAGGGAGTTTCTTTCTATTCCCAGCTGGCTGAGGAGTTTTATTGTGAATGAATTTGAAACCTGTCGATCCACACATATGTTAAATTGCACCGAGTGTATTACTTTTCAAATACTAAACCATCAAATACATCCATTGTGATTTTTTATATTATTCTCTCTCTCTCTCTCTCTCTCTCTCTCTCTCTCTCTCTCTATATATATATATATATATATATATATATGTTATTGATTTTTTACAGAGAGGAAGGGAGAGGGACAGAGAGTTAGAAACAATCGCTTCTTGGCCTTTTAGCTAAGATCAAGTGTGGAGAGTTAGAAACATCGATCAGCTGCCTCCTGCACACCCCCAACCGGGGATGTGCCCGCAACCACAGTACACGCCCTTGACCAGAATCGAACCTGGGACCCTTCCGTCCTCAGGCCAACACTCTATCCACTGAGCCAAACCAGTTTCGGCAAAAAGAAGCCCTGGCCGGTGGCTTAGTTGGTTGAAGCAACATCCCGTACACTAAAAGACATTTTTAAATGTCTCAGTTGCTTATTTGAGCACAGCGGGAAGCTCGGTGTGTTGGTTTTGCAGGTTGGTGCTCTGTGGTTTTTATGTGATGAGCCCATTGAGAAGCCCTGGTGTGGAGCGGTGAGCGGCAGCCACCTGCCTTCCTGCTCGGCTGACCATTCATCACAGGACCGGAGGCGGCCCTGGCCCTCTCACTATGTGTGACCGCAGGCAGCCAGAGATCAGGCCGCCCCGGGGCGCTGCCGGCCAAGTCACCCAGCCCTCCTGCCCCCCTGCACACGCACAGGGTGTCCAGCGCAGGAAATAGCCTTCTGCCGGCTTCCTCCTCAAGCCTCAGGAAGCACACCTCATCTTTTGAAAAGCAGCCACAGAAATGACAGCTGACTCCCTCCCTCTCCAAAAACCTAGGCCCCCCCCCCGTCCCCCCCCCCCCCAGAACAGCGGCGTGGACCTGACTGCACGCTCCACGCTGGGAAATCTCCCAGGCTTAGCAGCGTTCAGCGGGAGCGGAGATGCCAAACTCCACAGAGCTGTGTACAACATAAGACACGTATGAGAATATTAATGGTTTTAGACAGATGAGCAAGCGTCAGGACATTACCCGTGGACAGCGGAGTGCTGAGATTGTGAGGCACCGTGCCTTTCTTTCTCCAAGTGTTCCTCTTCTTGTTGACGGGCTTTTTAACTGAACAAGTAATACACGGCCGTGTTTAAAACACCAGTGACAGAGGCACCAACGAAGCGTAAGCTGGGACCTTTGCGACAGGTTCGACAATTTTTAAAAAAAGGATGAGGGCAAATATGTGATACCTTAATCAATAAAGAAATTAAAGAAAAGAAAAAAAAAAAAAGAGGAGTAGCCCCCTCCCACCCAACTCGCATTAACCTCCAAGCCTTTGGAAATGTCAAGAAACCTGGAAATGACTGTTTCCAGTTTATGTCCATTTTTCCGGAACCAACAATACACATTCAAGAGAGACAGGGCACTTGGTCCTGGCTGGTGTGGCTCAGTTGGTTGGGGTCATCTAGTATGCCTGGGGGCTGCCGGTTCGATTCCGATCAGGGCACATGACCGGGTTGTGGGCAATCAGGAAGGCAGGCTGGCGAGCGAGCAGTTGGGAGCCAGCAGTCCTGTATTGTGAGAGGGATGTCTGACTGCCCTTTTAGGCTCGATCTTTCTGGGACCGGGCCTAAACGGGCAGTCGGATATCCTTTGAGGGGTCCTAGAATTGGAGAGGGTGCAGGCTGGGCTGAGGGACACACTCCCCTGTGCATGAATTTCATGCACCAGGCCTCTGGTGGAAAATAACAGCCTGCCATTCAAATAATCAGTGCGTAAAATGGTACAACACAAATTATTTCTGTCCTTGGTTTGGGATAAATCTCTTTAAAAAAAACAATATCCCCTCCCCCCAAAGAAAATACAAACAGAAAGCAACTCCACCAGATTCCCTGGGGTTGCCAAAGCAGGATTCTTGCAAGAGCTCAGGAAAAGACCCTATCAGAATGCCAGGGGAAGTGCTGATGTGCTCTGGGAGGAAAGTCAGAGCCGGACAGAACATTCCAGCGAGCGAGGTCAGACGTGGGTCATCTGTAGATAGTTGTTGGCTCAGAAGCCCGCGTGTGGGAACAGATCTCGGGGAGAAAGCAGAGAGAGAGTGGAGGGCCTCGGGAATGGCCACGTCAGCTATTTTAAGACATGTCTCACCCACTTGTTATCTCTCCCAAAGGCTCTTCGGAAAGGAGCTCTGGAGCCAGACTTCCATTAAAAAGTAGAAGGAATTTGGCTATGTGATCATTAGAAATTACATACCTAGGTCAAGAGGATAAAAGAATCTATACTATGTTCATGGATTAGAATGAAAGGGTATTTCCCACCTCAGAGAAATAATAAAAAACCTGTCACATGCCCTTCAGCTCTGCAGCGGTTAAAACTCTCTGTCGTGTTTTTGGAAAAATGCCAGCTTTTTATCCCTCACGAGGATTTGCAATTGATAAAGAAAGTAGCAAATCCCGCAGATAACAGGCACCAAAATAAACTGGCTCAATCGGTGTTGGCCAATGGGTGTTTGCCAGTCTGCGTTTCCCTTTATAACAGAGGTTCTCACTCGTGAGCGACACGTGACTGGCCGGGAGCTGCGGCAGGGTTCCCGAAATGAAAGGAATACTGAAATCGCCAAACCAGGACATTTCTCTCCCAGGCTTCAGCGACCAGCACGTCCTCCGTGACCACTGCCCTGGCATCAGCAGCCACCTCTTCGCCAACGTCTCTCCCGATGCCCCATCCACCTTACGCTCAGGATATAGATATCTACCAACTGTCACATTGATATCAGATGGGGACGCACAAACACGATCATTTCAATCAGAGCAGGGCAAGCACCGGGGAACAGAAACCACAACGTGTCGGTGCTGTCACAATGGACCACAGTCCTGACAGGAATGAGGCACCATCCTCAAAGATCAGACTCAACAAGGCAGGTCCCTGCGTGGGTGAGACATCTCTGGGGAAGGCTTTGAAGGGAGGGGCGAGAGCCAGCGAGATGTGGGTAATCAATGATGCAACCTCATTCCACCAGGAAGCCCGTGAGACCCAAGGACACCCACGTGGCACTGGCTGCCAGTCTACCTGCTGACCTGTCTGTCTCTCCTTAGTCCCGTGTCTAACAGGCCATCGAGTCCCACAGCTTCTACTTCCATCCCCCTGTTGTCCCTGAAGTTCAAGTGTAATCATCTCTAACCGGATGCACCAGCCTCCCACCTGCTCTCTGCCTCTGCCTCCCCATCCGTCCCCTGCAGCTTCCCCTTCTGCTGCCACCCGAGCTTTGGAAGATGCGAGTCTGGCGTGATGGGTCAGCTTCCGCGCGCACACAACTCCGGTGCGCTCAGGAAGTGTACGTTGCTTAGCCTGGAGCCAGCGCGGCCTCTCCCTGGACCTCTGTGTATTCCCCGAGACCGTCCCGGGAGGCCCTGGGCAGGAGGGAAGGGAAGAAGCCCTGGTCAAGCAAAAAGAGCCCACAGCACAAACGCTCAGCCAGAAATGTTAGCATCAGGAGGGTCCGGGCAGATGAGAGGCAGCTACCAAAAATAACACATGCTTCCTATTAAAAAAAAAAAAAAAAAGTCCTCACCCCTTTTGTTTGTCAGACACTATTTTTTTATATTATTTTTAAAAATATATTTTATTGATTTTTTTTGCCCCCCTCCCTCCCTCTCAAACATACCCTCCCTCCCCAGAGTTTTATGTCCTTTGGTTGTACTTATATGCATGTATACAAGTCCTTCGGTTGATCTATTATCTCCCCCAGATCTTCCTCCCCTCCCCACTGTAATTTGACAGCGTCAGACACTATTTTCCAGTTGGTACACTAGACAATGTCAGCGAGTGCAGTGTTCCCACTACAGACTCACAGAATTTTCCGGTAGGAAGTCATCGTTCGTCCAGCTTTTCCTAAACTCTGTTCTATGGAATGCTCAGAGTGTACGTGTGTGCCTGCACATGGTATTTTGTGGAAGAGCCACACTCAAGGGGCCAAAGTTTGCATGTGGCTCGTGAGCCGCAGTTTGCAGACCTGTAGGAAACCACCACCAGGCTCACCCAGTGTTGGTTGTACTAACTTACTGCAGCAAAGCAGTGTGCACACCAGAGATGCCACCAGGGGGCGTCTCAGCAACAGGCTGTGGGCAGGGTCTTCTGTAAGCTTTGGGTTTGTGCTGAGGGAATTCGAAGGTGGGAAGGGAAGGGGAAACAGAAACCAGATCAGGCCAGATCTGGTCAGGAAGCAGGCATTTTACAATAAAAACTGGGTCTCTCACACCTTTGGTTAGAGGCAGGAGGAATGGAGTGAGTGGGGGAAGGCATTGACACGAAAAAAGTAGGCACCCGGTGTTTGTCATTCTGCAGCTGCGGTGTGGCCTTGAGAACAGCACTGTTTGCTGTTGGCCTCGCCCCGGCCTTGCTTCTGGCTGTCCGGTGGGGACATCACAGAGCAGGGCTCATTTCCACGTTCTCAGGCCCCACGGGAGTCTGTGGGGGTTCCGGAAGGAAGAGACCTACATTCGCCTGGAAAACGTCTGTTAAACAAGGTTCAATAGGCACAACGCTGGGCATTCTGGCACTCCCCCCCCCCACCCCCTTTTTCCCACAGCACTTTTAGCTCGCCAAAGGGATTGGAAATTCCCCAAGACACCTTCCATTCATCTCAACACAGCTGCCTGGGTGATTCTGTTCAAATACAAGTCAACATGTCCAGCCTATCATTCTGACCGATTTTCCCTATTTATTGCGGCCCCTCCTGCAGCCACCCTGGCCTCCTCCGTGTCCCCCAAGAACTTTCCTTCCTTCTGCCCGGAGCGCGGTTCCCCCATGTGGCTGCCCCGCCTGCCCCGTCTCTCCTCCAGTCTTGGTCCAAATGAAACCTCCTGCCCACGCTTTATAAAACCTCCCCCTCCCCAATACTTCCAAACGCCCTTCCACAGCTTGGTGTGTCTCCCGGCCACTCCCTGACATGGAAGATGCCGTACAGTTTATGTATTTATTTTTGGTTTTGGTGTCTCTGCCCGTGTGGGCAGGCATTTTTATCTACGGTGCACCGGATGAGAGAGAAATGGTCAAATGCAGGCATATGGAATGCTCCCAAACTCCTCCTTGGGCAGAGGAAGTGGTGAGGCCTCTTGGGCTTTCCATGTGCAAACAGTAAAGGAGTTTGGGAAGGACACTGGGGGAGCCTTGGGGCTCTGGGATCAGCTCTGTCTTCTCCTTCAGGCCTGACTTTCCTTCCAGGCCCACCCACCCGCCTGGAACTGAACACTGTGCATCACTAGATGGCGCTGTTCACCAAGAATCGTGGGACTCCGCTCTCTCCGGGAGCCCTTAGGCCAGTGGTGGGCAAACTGCGGCTCAAGAGCCACATGTGGCTCTTTGGCCCCTTGAGTGTGGCTCTTCCACAAAATACCACGTGTGGGTGCGCACTACAATGCGATTGAAACTTCGTGGCCCATTGCACAGAAGTGGGTTTTCGGCTCTCAGAAGAAATTTCAATCGTTGTGCTGTTGATATTTGGCTCTGTTGACTAATGAGTTTGCCGACCACTGCCTTAGGTCTTTAGTCACCTTCTCAGAGTGAAGGATTCTGAGAAATGGATACCACTCCCTTCATCATTTAGAGTCTAGACTAGGGGTGTCGAACTCAATCAGAGAAGGGGCCAAAATCTAAAATCCAGCCTAAATCGCGGGCCGAATGGTTTACTGAACAGTCATAAACTGACAATGTCATAAACTGACAGCGGAGTGCAGTGATGACAGTGCGGTGCGGGCCACATTGCAAGGCCTGGCGGGCTGGATTTGGCCCGCGGGCCTTGTGTTTGACACATGTGGTCTAGACTAAGAAACCCAGAGCCGGATAGAACCACTTATCAACTAGCCGGACCCGCCCTGAGCTCGGTTAACCCTTTACTTGGGAACAAAGATGTTTTTTAAATACTTCTAATAATACCCTGGCAAACATAAACAAAGCTTCCATCCTCCTACCCACTCACACCCCATTCCAAAAAAAAAAAAAAAAAAGCTGCAGGGCTCCATAACCTGTCCTTGCACTTGGCCTGCGGCCAGCCCTCCTGGCATAAAGCTGTTCCTTTCTCCCCACCCCTGGCCTCTCTGTCCCTGTACAGTTTGAAGTACAGCTTAAGATGCCAATTCTATTTCTAGCCTTGAGCCACAACAGGCTGAGAGGCAGCGTGGAATGGTGACCTTGTACTTGGGGACTGAACAGGAGCTACGTCTCCATCACAAACTGCCCTGGCCCTTTTTTTTTTTTTTTTTTTTTTTTTTTTTTTTTTTTTAAATTTAAATGTATTTTATTGATTTTTTTACAGAGAGGGAGAGAGAGGTATAGAGAGTTAGAAACACCAATCAACTGCCTCTTGCACACCCCCTACTGGGGATGTGCCCGCAACCAAGGTACATGCCCTTGACCGGAATCGAACCTGGGACCTTTCAGTCCGCAGGCCTGAGCCAAATCGGTTTTGGCTGCCCTGGCTCTTTAGCAATGTATCCAACATCTCTCCAATTCGGTCTCTGCAGCTGCGTGGTGGGGATAAAACTCGCGGACCCGGACAAATGGAGTGAGCGTGAGATAAGAAGATGGACGAGGCTTCAAGCCACGCTTTCTGTAAAACCCCCTTTTCCGTGTTCAGGTCTGTTGTACTCGGAAACTTAAGCCAGGGTGACCGGCTGACCTGCTGAATCCTTTCCTGCCGTCTCGGTGGGTCTTGAGATGGCCTGGAGAGCCAAAACCCCATCACTGAGCCAACCTGTCCATGCTGTCTCCATACCGAGTAGGCCCTTAGCTCTGGTGTGTCTGCAAATGCACACACAGCAAAAGCTACTGGCATCATGAATATCAGCCCATCAGCGAGTACTGATGGAGATCTTTTAAAAATATATATATATTTTATTGATTTTTTACAGAGAGGAAGGGTGAGGGATAGAGAGTTAGAAACATCGATGAGAGAGAATCATCGATCAGCTGCCTCCTGCACACCCCCCACTGGGAATGTGCCTGCAACCAAGGTACATGCCCCTGACCGGAATCGAACCTGAGACCTTTCATTCCGCAGACCAACGCTCTATCCACTGAGCCAAATGGGTTTTGGTGATGGAGATCTTATGATCTACCTTGGGGGGTTAGGAAGATTATTCTGGAAACAAAAATAAGACAGATGTCATGTGTGTGTGTGTGTGTGTGTGGCGGGGGGTGGGGGGTGAAGACAAAGACACCAGTTCACTCTCCAGTGAAATGTCATTATTTCTGACTCGTGAGAGGAAATACATAAGTCAAGGAACATGAGAATGGTTGTTGGTTTTGCTCTCTTCCCCTCCTCCCCCCCCCTGCTTTTAAGTCAATAAAACCAGAAATAATGGTTCCACATTGGGAACCTTTGCACATAATAGGACTGTTCCTTCCCTGCAGTCATGTTCTCCCTCACAGACTGTGCCTGTGATCAGGGACAAAGAGTTCAAATGTGGCCCTGGACTTCCTGTTTGCCAATCTGATAGGGTCACCTGCTCTCCCAGGAATCACCCCACAGCCAGCCACCCTCTCCTACCTCAGGCTGACTCCCCACGCTTCCTTCATGCTGTGACACATGACCTGGCCCAGGCCCCAAGGCTTACCTATTCCGCCCTGTCCCTAGGCCCTTCCTCCCCATGCTCTCCTCCCAAAGGCCCGCCACACACCTGTCCATCGGGGGTCGGCTCTTTCTCAGCCCAGGTTCTGGGTGTTGAAACAACATCAGAAAAGCACGAGGAGATTGTTCCCTGTAACCTGATTTTATAAAAATAGACTTTATAAAAAGAAGATGAGGACAGGAGTGGCGTTTGCTCACCTAGTAGTTACTCTAATTATAGATGGTTGGGTGTGACGGGCACTCTTACTGGGTGACATGAGGGTTGCGTCAGACAGGATGTCTCCTTCCCAACTTCCCCTGGTAATGCCCCCATGGGCAGCTTTAAATGACAACCCGATGGTTCTGCAAATGGGGCGCCTCCCCATGAGCTGAATTGGGGGGGCCTGGGCAATTCTGTATTCCCAAGGATGTTCCAGTCCCAGAGCCCAGCTTGATTCCCCCGAGATTTGCTGACTTGCTGTTTCTCTAGGGATAATGGGCATTTTGTCTGGGGGGGAAAAACAGCCACTGAGACATTCTCATTTGGAAAAAGGAGAAAAACCCTTATTCTCATTACAGTACAGTGTTGTGTTCACGTCCCCCCCACCCCCCCGCAAAAAAAAAAATTACCTTCTGCTTCTGCTATTTAGCAGTGAGATTTCTGTCCCACCAATGTGCAAGGGTTAGGATGATGTAAATCCAACATTCAAATTAGGAGCTTCCACTCCCATGGGACCTAGAATTAGGCCTAGGATTTAAAAACAAAAAGCGGAGCCTGACGTTAAATGAATTCAGCACCTCTGAATTGAGTTGTTGCCTTTCCTTGGCTATTTATGTGAGTGGACATCTGGGAATTTTTTTTTTTTTTTTTTTTTTTTGAGATAGGAGTTCCTTTTTATTGACGTGGTGGTGGGCTCTGCCGAGCAGCCCCTTTACGTTTAAGAGCATTTTCCTTCTTCTGTTCTTCTTCCTGCACCGTCTGCTGCTGCTTGAGCTGCTATGCCTCTAATCCAGCATCCATTTCCTGTGACAGCAGTACAACTTCTCTTGCGAATTTTTCTCTTTGGGCTAGTCTTCGAAGCTGGCCTTTCATCGGAGGAGCAGGGCGGCCATCCAAGTAAGACCAGCCTGGAAGCTCTGTCAGGGGCCCATAGCCTGTAGCCCGAGAGATTGGCAGCCATGCCCTGCTGGAATCTCCACTCACTCCCTCCCTCGCCACCGCCCTGCCGTGCAGCCTCCGGGCACCTGTGCGGAGCAGGATACCTAAAGCAGCCATGCTTCGGGCAAGGGACCGAAAGTCAACATCTGGGAATTTTTAAAAATATATATATATTATTTTTTTTTACAGAGAGGAAGGGAGAGGGAGAGAGAGTGTCAGACACATTGGTGAGAGAAACATCCATCAGCTGCCTCCTACACACACTTCCCTCCCTCACCCCCCTACTGGGGACACGCCAGCAACTAAGTTACATGCCCTTGACCCAAACAGAACCTGGGACCTTTGAGTCTGCAGGCCGATGCTCCATTCACTGAGCTAAACTGGCCAGGGCCATCTGGGAATTTTTGTTTGAGGGTGGAGCTCCTCAAAGAGGCTGCTTATGCCTTTAACAGATGTCACACCCTGGCCCTCCACAAACCACATCCAGTCGGCTGGTGTATTTAGTTTGGTCCACCTGGTGGTTTTCTGTAAAATAAGAATCAGTTGTCAACATTTTAAACAATAGTCTTATAGAAAATAAACAGGCTTATATAAATATAGATTAATATAAATATAGATTTATATAAACACACACTTATGTAAAAATATAGATTTCTGAATTGTCTTGGGGAAAAAGTAAAACCAGATGAGGCCCTAGTTGGTTTGGCTCAGTGGATAGAGCATCTGCTTGCAGACTGAAGGGTCCTAGGTTCAATTTCAGTCAAAGGCACATGACAGCTGTAGGCCCAATCACCAGTTGAGGGCGTGCAGGAGGCAGCCAATCAATGATTCTCTTTCATCATTGATATTTCTCTCTCTCTCTCTAAAATAAAATAAAATAAAATAAAAAATAAATAAATAAATCAATAGAAATATTAAAAACAAAGCCTGGCCAGTTTGGCCCAGCGGATAGAGCGTTGGCCTGCAGACTGAAGGGTCCTGGGTTCGGTTCTGGCCAAGGGCATATGCCTGGGTTGTGGGCTCGATCCCAAGTAGGGGTGTGCAGGAGGCAGCCAATCAATGATTCTCTCTAATCATTGATGTTTCTATCTCTCCCTCTTCCTTCCTCTCTGAAATCAATCAATAAATATATTAAAAAACAATTAAAAAATAAAAAATAAAAACCAAACCAAACCAAACCAGATGAGGCAGTCCTGAGTCCTGAGATGTTACTTTCACTTGGGTAGCTGGTGGATGGTGAGCCCAGCAGGAAACGTACAAGGGGGATCAGTAACAGGAAGGGTGGGACCAAGATGACCCGTTTTCTTCCATAACTACCTCTCCAGGCCCGAACCTCAATCCCAAGGAACATGCAGTTCTGAAGCGAAATGCCTCTTCCTAAATACCTCCCCAAACAGCTGAAAGCAGCACATCCGGGCTGCCCCTTTCCTAACCACAGAATCAGCTTTAGCCCGCCCCTCCTCTTGCCTGCCACGCCCCTTCCCCATCTGTCACCAGGCCCCGTGGTGTGTCACATGGCCCTTAACGTCTAGCTAGTATGAAATGAGATGTGCTGTAAGTGAAGAAGACACACTGGGTTTTAAATACTTATGCAACCATTATCATCATCATCACCATCACATCATCATCTAAAATAGCTGATTAATCATTTTACGTTGATTACCTATAAAGATGGTATTTTTGACATCTTGGGTTATATTAAAATGTACTTGCCCATTTCTTTTTGCCCTTTTTAAATGAGGCTTCTACAAAATTTAAAATTCCATGTGAGGTTCACATCAGTGGCTCACATTGTCCTTCTGTTGGACAGCACTACCTCAAAATATCTCTTGGTGTAGAGGTGCTTATTATTGTTACAGGGCAATCATAATGCAGTATATAAATGTGTCAAATCAACATGTTATACACCTTAAGTTTATACAATGTTACATGTCAACTATATTTCAATTAAAAAAATATCTCGAGTTTGTCCTAACCTATTTGACCTTGCCGCCATCCAATAGCATAGTAATATCTCACAGACATTCACTCCTAGAATATCACATTAGTTTAGGCTTCCCCTACCCCTTCTAATCTGTTTTGCACACCCTGGCTGAGTTTATCTGACTACAACACTGCTTTTATCATGAAACAGTCCTGCTCAAACACTAATACCAGCTCCCAATTCTACTCCACGAAGTCCAAATTCTTCATAATAACCACTTCCACTTTTAAAACCTGCTCGGCACCTCGTGCAGTTCTCCCAGCAACCTAGCACCTAGCATGCCAGACACTTGGTTTTCTAAATAGAATAGAAAGGACTGAAGCTTTTGCCTGAGCTGGGAGGGCGAGGGAACACACCTTTGATCTGAGTGGTCATAAAGATGATGCAGTCAAAGCATCCAAACAGCAGCTCCTTCCACTTAGGATGCTTATGCAAACACCACAGAACCAACCAAAGAGCAATCACACACAATGTGAGTCTATGAGACAAACTATTTTTACATCAATCGAGAGAAGAAACTGCTATATTTGCATTTCAGAGAACCCAAACAGGAAATCCAACCAGAAAAGCTTAAGTGAAATAGTCCTCTTCTCTACATCCATTTTATGTCCAAGTGTCAAAACAGATAAGTTTGAACTATACCAATTTGAAATGCTGTGACATAACAATAATTGAAATACGATTTCATCTCAAAATTTGAAAAGCATGAATTAAAATTCCTCAGGAATTAAATAAATCTAAAGCTTGCAGAGCTGACAGAGGTAATGATTCATAAACCGTGCTGGTAATTCTACACGGCAGCATGTTTTGATCTGGGGAAATTAGACCCTTTGTCATCTCGAATTACATGAGTTTTGCATTGTGTATTCACGACTTCATACCTTTCATAAAACACATCATCCTATACATATTTTGGGTTGTTTTTTCTCTAGCTACAAAAATCAAATAGGTTTTGTCCAATACTGTCTAGTGGAGCCATTTGGTGCTTGGATCTTGAAATCAGACAGACCCACCTTCTCCATGGCAATCATATTATAACATATAAATGTGTCCAACCAGCATAGAATACACCTTCCATTTAAAAACGCCCTGTACCATTTATTGTATTACTTTGGACAGGTTGGTTAGCAGTCCCGGGCTTCAGCTGCTGCTTCTTTAAAAATGGGCATCATTGTACTTTCCTCACAGCGTTTCATAAGAATTCAACGAGGTAATACCCATCAATACAGAGCTTGGCATGTAGTAATTCTCCGCGGCGGCCGTGCAATGGCAAGATAACGTATCTGCCTGGCCTTGGCATCCTCATTTGAGTAACTTCTTTTTCAAAGCAGCTTGGAGACTCGACAGAAGGGTGGGGCCTCGGCGTCTCACGCCCTCTACTAATAACCTCTGTAAATTTAATAGACCCAGCGTTACACATGACGGGGGGGTACTGGGTGGGGTAGGAGCCCGAGCGTCCGCCGGTCCCCTCCGCGGCCGCCGAGACGCAGATGCCGGCCTGGAGCCAGCAGGCCGGGCCGCAGCTGCACTGGTTCTCTCTTTTTTCCCGGCCGGTCAGCCGCTCCGGCGATGAAAACACCACCACGTGGCCTGCCGCCGCCGCATCGGGCGCCGTCGCCCAATGGCGAGCCACGTCACGGAGCTGGGGGCGGGTCTCCAGCGAGGCAGGTCCGCCCACCGCCGTCTCCCATTGGCCAAAGGCGCGCGGCAGCATGGGCTCGTGGCCAATAGCGGCCCGGAGTTAGGACCCCGCCCTCCTAGTCGCCCCGCTCGGGGGCACCGGCGGGAGGGGCGGGGCGAAGAGGAAGAACGGGGCGGGGCCGGGGCGGAGAGGGGCTGGCGACCCGGCCCGCGGAGCCGGCGCCAGCGGGCTGCTGAGGTGGCCGTCGCCGGCTCGGAGTTGCAGCTTCCCCGGGCCGAGCGACCCCCGATGGAGGCCGAGGCCGCGGACGGCCCCGCGGGCGGGGCCGAAGCAGCGCTCAGCTGCTTCTCTTTCAACCAGGACTGCACGTAAGCCGCGGAGCCCGCCGGCCGGGAAGCGGGGGGCGGAAAGTCGCGGCCAGGGAGGGGTGTCGTCCTGTCTGCAACTTGTGGCCATAGAGGCGCGGGCCTGCGCCCCGAGAGGCCGGCGGCGGGACGGCCGGCGCTGGCCCCGACCGGTTGGGGTCTAGGTAGCCACCTCCTCTCCCCACCTCCTCCCCCAGCAGGGGGTTTGGGGGGCGGCCCCCCCAAAACCCTTGCTCGGGTGGAGAGCCCGGAGGGGCTGGCCGAGGGTGAAAGGGGAGAGGCAGCCAGGGGAGGAGAGCCGGAGAAAGCGAAGGAATGGGGGTGTGGGGTGGTGACCAAAGTGGGGGGTCCGGGGAAGGAGTGGGCAGAGAGACCAAAACAAAGGAGGTGGGAGGGGAGGGGCCGGCTGCAAGCTGACCCGAGGCGTGGTGGCTGGGCCCAGGAAGACCCGAGTCCAGGAAAAACTTTCCCATTTGTCCCGGAGCATCTCAACGTGGCATTTGGGCAGGGCCTCGGACCGAGAGGCAGCCTATCCCTGCGGCCAGGCCGGCCCCCGGCCCAGCCCCCGGCGGCGGGGCATCGGGCCTGCCCGCTCGGGATGGGATGTCAGAATCCTTTCCCTCCGCTCGCCTGAGGCTCAGCGAGGCCGAGCCGCCCTGCCCACGAGCCCGTTCTCCGTGCTCCACCCTGTTGCTTTTTTTGTGGAGTGGATTTTTTCATGTTTCCCCTGGATGTTCATGCTTGGGCTTGGGCCAGAGAGCTGGGATTTACCCAACTGTATTCCAGGCACCCGGAGGATTGGGTCCCTTGAAAGCAGGCGTCTTTTTTTTTTTTCCTTCCCTGCTTTTTCGTGGAGTTGTTCGATGCCAGCCCCGGGGACCATATGGAATAACCTCTTTGGAATGTAACCCCCAGCGCATCAGGCCCGGACGGCCTCTCCCGGCTCCCCACTTCCTGCTGTACCAGTTTCTGTTGTGTTCTTGTTTGGAGTCAGTCAGCTTCAGGCTTGTGCTTTTGGCCTGCGCCGGGGCTGTGCTAATATTGAACCTTCCGTGGTGTAATTAAGGCCATCATGTACCATAAGCAGTTCTGGCTCCCAGTCCCTTTGTCTTTCTGTTTAAAAACATCCCATGCCAAACAGTGTGTCTTTGTTCAAAACACTGTATGTGTGATCCCCAGTCATCTGATTGCTGGGCAGCCTGGTCAAGATGTGCGTAACTTTGACGCTTTCTTTTAACCCACAATAAGAAATAGATGTTACAACATCACCCCATTTCCATATACAAATAATACCACCAAAAAAAAAAAAAAAAAAAAAAAGTGCACCACAGAGTGGTGTTTACCTTTATGATGGGCGATCCCCGCTGGCATTTTCTGTTTCCTTTTTAAAAGCCATGTGTGACTCCCTGAATTATGTTTAGGATTCACTCATGGTTTGAGACGCACAATGTACAAAAAAGGATAGTCTAGATAAAAATTCTGATGTTTTGTAAGAAACATTTTGCAATAGGGGATGGCTGTTGAAATGCATAGGTGTTTTCCTTCCTAAGTGAACACAGTTTAAGGAGAGGAGTTATGTTGCTTATTAGCAAATGTTCTAATTTCTGCTTTATAGCATTGTTTATTAGATTATTTTTTATTTTATATTTTTGTTTTTAAAAATTGATTTCAGAGAAAGAGGAAAGGAGAGGGAGAGAAAGAAACATCGATCTTGGCTGCCTCTTCCTGGGGATGGAGCCTGACACCCTGGCGTGTGCCCTGACCTGGAATGAAACTTGGTGACCTCTTGACCTCTGGGTGCCTGGGGCAACACTCAATCAACTGAGCCACACAGGCTAGATCTTATTAATGTTAATATTTATTATTTTTTAAATTTTCACCCGAGGATATTTTTCCACTGGTTTTTTAGAGAGAGAGGGAAAAACAGGAGAAATATCGATGGGAGAGAAACACATGGATTGGCTGCCTCCTGCATGAGCCCTGACCAGGGCCCGGACCAGGGAGAAGCCTGCACCTGAGCTTCATGCCCTTGACTAGAATGGAACCTGGGACCCTTCGGTCTGCAGGCCGACGCTCTATCCACTGAGCCAAACCGGCTAAGGCAAGTCATGTTGATCTTTATTCTAGTTAAGTCCAGGCTTTCATAGCAGTTGGATACGAATGTTATTTTCACATCTGCAGGGTGCTTGGAAAGTTAATTTCCTTCGTCCCTACTGTCAGTTCTGTTTTTTTGGATGGAGGCTCTGCTGGGCAGCTCTGTCTCGCTATAAATAAGTTTTTGTCACAGTTGTCTTGAGCCACAGAGGGCATGACACTGGATTTTAAAATGAGTCGAGCCCCTTACCGGGCACATTAGGATGACCAGTGTGTCTTTCCTCTAAGTGTAGTCTGAGTTTGAGATCTAATGTGTCTGGGGAAGGTGGGTGACCATAGCTCTCCTTCACTCACTCTTCCTGCGTGGCCCTGTGCCGGACACTTGGGGTGCATGTTTCCATTTGATTGGAGAGACCCGTGTGTCCCAAACCCTGTGCCCATGAGAGGGGATGAGAATTTTTTTTTTCCTGTAAAAGGGCTTTATGGATAAAATAAGGTTTACATTTGGATTCTTTGATTCAGAGATATTTGTAGCCATTGATTAATCGTTTACAACCTAAATAGTGACCACTCTCCCAGTTTCTCATATATAAAATTCTTCTGTGCAGGACGCAGGGCATATGTTTAAAAATTATTTTACATTGCCAGATCTTTTGGTTAACATTATAAGACTCTAGTTACATTTTTTTGTTGTTGTTATTTGAAAACTTTAGAAACCTCTGTTTACAACGAAATGTGTCTGTCTGTATGTGAAAAGGTTTATGTGAAAACATTTAAAACACTAAACACTACAGAGTGCGTTTGGAAGGTTTAAGATGCTGCTGGCTTGCCTTCTAGCTGACATCACCGAGGCTGTGTTTACAGATGCCAGACCTACTCACCCTCGGAAGCAAAGGGCCGGCACCATGTTGGCCACAGGGCAGGTTGGAGGGCTCAGGAACAGAAGCCCTTGCCTTGCTGATTACAAGTTGACTCTAGTCACAGATCCATGTGTCCCAGGGAAGAACAAATGTTTGGGTAGGAAAAAAAAATATTCCAGAGAAAATCACGTGACCGTCTCTTTTTTAGGCGAGTGAAACCAGAGCCGTGGCCACCTGCCTTGTCGCAGTAAGCTAGCTGCTTATTTTAGTATAGGCTGCTCTGTGGAGAGTGAATCTCACCTTTTCATTTGTTTCGTGTTTGTTTTTTTAAAATAATGTATTTTAATTGATTTTTAGAGAGAGAGGAAAGGAGAGGTAGAGAGAGGGAGAGAGAGAAACATCAAGGATGAGAGAGAATCATTGATCGGCTGCCTCCTGCATGCCCCCCACTGGGGTTCGAGCCCACAATCTGGGCATGTGCCCTGCCCAGGAATCCAACCCGGGACCTTTTGGTTCCTGGGTCGACGTTCAACCACTGAGCCACACCAGCCGGGCTCATGTGCTTGTTTTAAATGAGGAAGTTGGACTAACTTTGAGGTCCACTGAGGCCCATGTTAAGGTAAGATGCCTTTCAGCTCAAATACTCCATTTCCGCAGGATGGAAAGTGCTCAGGGTCAGACTGCTGATTCTGCGCATCTGTGTGTCCGATTCGGTTCATCACTCAAGTCTTAGGGGCAAAGCAGGGGAGAGCTGGGTGGGGATTCCCCGCGGCTGAACAAAACAAGCTTCGTGTTCAGTTGCCTTCATCCCGAGGCCAAGCAAACCTGGCTTCACACTCTGTCTTTAGCTATGGGTTGGGAAGTGAAAAATTTAAAAACAAGATTTTTTTTTTAAGCTGACCTTGTCCCAGATAAGCGTTAGTTTTTGTTTTGTTAGTTTGTAGAGCATATTGGGGGAACAGAGGTGGACAGTGATCAGTATTTTTTTTTTTTTTTAATTTCCCAAGTGAGTTTAATGTCCATCCAGGGATTAGAGCCACTGGTATAAAGTGTCTGGGAAAGTTTCATGGAAAGTGGTCAAAGGAAGCATCTATTAAATTTTGCCTACTAATGACCTACTATGCCTACGAGGAACATGTATTTCCTTTTTAAGCAAAAAGAAGAAAAGTCGTCAAGGGATTAAAAAATGACATACCTCTTGGTATAGTACCTCTCCCACGACCAGAAGACCCCTGATTGTGTTGGTGGCACCATGGTGAAAAGTCTTGAACAGCCCGTTTTCCCTATTTCTGCTCAGCTGGGAAAGCATGGTCTCTGGCGAGGTCGACATTTCCTTTGATGGTTGAGCCCATGAAGTTTCATGTCTCTTAGCCATTTCACATTTCTGTGAAGAACTGGGACTAGTAATCATGCCTGCCCACCTCACAAGGTGTACCTCACCAAGTTAGAAAGTTACCACATAGCACCTGGCCAGTGTGGCTCAGTGGCTGAGTGTTGGCCTAGGAACCAGGAGATCACAGTTCGATTCCCGGTCAGGACACATGCCTGGGTTTTGGATTTGATCCCCAGTGTGGCGCATGCAGGAGGCAGCCCATCGATGATTCTCTCTTGTCATTGATGTTTCTCTCTCTCTCTCCCTCTTCCTTCCTCTCCCTGAAATAAATAAAAACATGTCTATTTGTTTTAAGAAGAGAAGAAAATGTCATTAAAACATTAAAAAAAAAAAAATAAAACAAAAAACGTAGCCAATATTGAAGCGCCTGAAGATGTTGGTTGGTCTGCCTCCATGAGGTGAGAGGGAGAAGGGGTGTCAGTCTTCATGGCTGTGGCTGGGATCCAGTACCTGCTGTCATTCCCAGCCTCTCCTTATCGCCCGCAGATCCCTAGCGATTGGAACCAAAGCCGGTTATAAGCTGTTTTCGTTGAGTTCTGTGGAGCAACTGGACCAGGTCCACGGCAGCAGTAAGTGTGTGCGTGTGAGGTCTCAGGACGCCAAATCCTCCCTCTGGACTTTAATCCGTGCTGCTCCGGAGCTGTCTGCCTTCCTCCCCCTTACCCATCAGACTCGAGTCCGTATTTCTCAGGTTAAACATAAATCAGTGTCTTCGCTTGCTTTAAAACCAAAACCATAGCGAAGCACTTGGTGGGGTGTAGCAGTAGCTTAGGTAACATTTCATATTAAGAAATCCCTAGCTTGGAACCCTACTGTTGACAATTTTTCATATATATATATATATATATATATATATATATATATATATATATACACACGCACCGCCATCAGTTTTTACAGTTGTCATAGCAAAAGGTCGGTTAGGATTCCCCCCTATTAATTGGCACTGTGGAATATTGGGAATGTTTTCAGCCATGGAAGTATGTCCTTTGCTAATAAAGCAATACAACCCCATGGACATAGTCCAAATTGAAGATACTGGCGTACTGCTAATAAATATTTTTTTAAAAATTCAGCTTAGAAATGTGACTCTTCCCAGGGAACGTAATAGTTTATGCCACCATAATAGTGAAGAATATAATCTTTGGATTTCCTGGGAAGACATTGGTTTGGTAACTAATATATTGGGCTCCTGATTTATTTGTGAGATGTTATTTTTATTATGTCATTTTCATGGACGGCTTGCTCTGTATCTGTCCTGGGTTGCTTCCTAAGGGACTTACCCAAGATCAAGAAAGGCATGCATAGGAAAAGAGTATTCTTCGGCCCTAGCCGGTTTGGCTCAGTGAATAGAGCGTCAGCCTGCGGACTAGGGGTCCCAGGTTCGATTCCGGCCAAAGGCACATGCCCGAGTTGTGGGCTTGATCCCCAATAGGGGCGTGCAGGAGGCAGCCGATCAGTGATTCTCTCTCATCACTGATGTTTCTATCTCTCTATCCCTCTCCCTTCCTCTCTGAAATCAACAAAGAAATATATATATATATATATATATATATATATATATTTTTTTTAAAGAATATTCTTCGGAGGCCCACTAATGTACCTTCTTCCCGAGTACAGAGTTGCTTCCCTGGTCATAACACTGATGTCCAGATGGTTTTCAACTGGAAAGGGATTCCAGAAATTGACGGAGCATAGCAGCATGGGGAGGGGGTACAGGTCTTTCTGTGTCGATGCCCCCCATGGTGGTCCCCCTCGTAGCAACAGGAACAAGAATTCTGAAGGCAAAGCAGAATTCAAAGCAGTCACTTCTTTGAAACCTCAAAGAATGAGAAAAGGGTAGCTGAGATGGCCCAAACCCCTCATTATGTTTCACAGAGCAAACAGTGGCGGGCACCCCAGGGCCCTGGAGGGGAGCTCTGGAAATTCTGACTTGGTGTTTGGTCGCTAGCATCTTCTTTAGATATGTGAAAGGGCTGTTTCACTGGGAAGTGGCTAAAGCTTCCCCAGGGGGTGGGGGGCATTGCAAATGCATTCTAATGGGGGGTGCCCAGTCAGCAGGACCTAAGGGACGCGGGCTGGCTGGCCGAGGCCGGAACCCGGGTCACCTCGGCAGCTTTCCCTCCCAGATGAAATCCCGGACGTGTACATCGTGGAGCGCCTCTTCTCCAGCAGCCTGGTGGTGGTGGTCAGCCACACAAAGCCGCGGCAAATGAACGTCTATCACTTTAAGAAAGGCACGGAGATCTGCAATTACAGCTACTCCAGCAACATCTTGTCCATAAGGCTGAACCGACAGGTAAGGGGGCAAGATCCCTCCGGATTGCAAGGCTGCTGCTGGTTGGGACCGAGCAGAAAGATGGCTATCTTTCAAGAGGAATGCCTCTAAAACAAGCATCACATTCTACTGGGCATTTTCATCCTCAGGCCTCGATTTATGGGGCTCCTGTAAAGAGAGTTTTTAACTCCACGCACTTGTCTCAGTGGCGGGTCCTCCCTGGTCCTTCTGCCTCTTGTTCTTTCTCAAACGTCGGCCACCGGCGAGGGGAGCCCTCCCCTGGGTGCAGGCTGGGCGGGCCTCTGGCTCTGAAACCCTGAGCTGTTGCAGGGACACCTTCACCACAGAGGGCCGCCTCTCTGGTTCGGGTCCCCGATGGTGGCACTCGCTGCAGACCGGCGGTCACGTCTCTCGGAAGGAAGCTCCTGAGGACAGCGTGTGGTCCTCCTGGGGAGGCTCTGAAGCCGGTCAGTAAAACTGCCCAGCGGGCCAGGTCCTCCGGCTTCCACGCCTCTTCCGCCCAGCTAGCCCTTGAAGATTTTTCTTGTAGTGTTTTCTTTGTTGAAGGAAGGCTTATTCTTATCTCAACTATGCAGCACCTTCTCTTGAAAAATACCCGTTCTTGTTAAATAAGTGGTTGAGGTATTAGCCGAGTTTCCATTGAATTATTAGATTCTACATCCCAAGAGCAGGGCAGGGCCCTGTCTGGTTTTGCTCACTGCTGTAAGGCCTGGTGGGAAAGATAGTGAATGCCTGGTGGAAAACTCTTCCACAGATGCCTGTTTCCTGACCGCCTGGTCCATAAACAAACAGAGACAGTCTCTGCACGACTGCACAGCTCTGTCCGTGAGGCAGGAGGGTGGAGTCCAGGACAATGGTCTCTCCTGTCTGCACCTCGAAGAAGTGCTGATTAACTTTTTTAAACAAAGGAGACAATTTATGGTAAGGAAGAGATTATTCCTTTGAGTTGATCAAATATTTTCATTTGAGTCTCCACTTAAGCCTGCATAAAAGCAGAGAACAGCATGAGAAATAGGATATGGGGGATATTTATTTATTTATTTATTTTAAAATATATTTTATTGATTTTTCACAGAGAGGAAGAGAGAGGGATAGAGAGTTAGAAACATCGATGAGAGAGAATCATCGATCAGCTGCCTCTTGCACACCCCCAACTGGGGATGCGCCCGCAACCAAGGTACATGCCCTTGACCGGAATTGAACCTGGGACCTTTCAGTCCCCAGGCCAACGCTCTATCCATTGAGCCAAACCGGTCCCGGCATATTTATTTATTTATTTTTTACGCAAAGAGGAGCCGGAGTAAAGAAGAAAATAAACCTGGGTTCTTAGCAAGAGAGGAAAAGGCAGTTAGAGCGTTTTCAGCTTGAAGGCTTTTAATTTCCAGCACGATGCCTGGCTCAGGTGCTCCCTCTGAAGTCTGTTGGGAGCACGTTCAATGTTGTTGTCGAACTGTCTTGTTTTGTCCTCTGCGTGTAGGAGCAATCAGTGTGGGAACTTTAACTATCCTCTTTCCGTAGCCGACTGTCTCTCTCAGGTTGTTTAGGCCAGTGGTCGGCAAACTCATTAGGCAACAGAGCCAAATATCAACAGTACAACGATTGAAATTCCTTTGGAGAGCCAAATTTTTTAAACTTACTCGCCCAGGCCGTGGTATTTTATGGAGGAGCCACACTCAAGGGGCCAAAGAGCCGCATGTGGCTCTCGAGCCACAGTTTGCTGACCATGGGTTTAGACAAATGTCCTGGATAGATCAGAATTCTCCCATAGTATCTATGTCATGTCTTTGTATAACTTCTCTCTTACTTGCTCTCTGATATTTTCATTATCGAATGGGACAAGGGAGGGTTATTCCAGTGTCCAACCCAGTCTGTTGACCTTTAGATGTCACCCCACTCAGCATAACACTCATTACCTCTAGGGCTCTCCTCCCCCACCTCCCAGAGGACAGGAATGCACCTGGAATTACCTGGCTGATCGAGGCCAAGCTAATGTGAACCCAGGGCCCACATTTCTGCTCCTGAGAAGGTGCTTTGGAAGCGTTTGGGGTTTGCTGTTCTTAAAACATTCAGGTTTGGGCCTTATCAACTTCTGGTTTAGGCAACTCCTGCAGCCTTCAGATAGATAGAAAGGAAGAATATCTAGTGATCGTAATCTTTTAGATGTGATTCCCCCCGGCACTTAATTGAGGAGATGCATTCAACAGAATTGTAAGGTTCCAGCTGAGAGGTTTGCGACACAGGAGCAAGACACGAGAGTCCAGGAGATCAAAAGGGGGAGGTTTTAATCTTGCGCTTCTGGGCAAAATTCTCTGGTCTGAGGGTGGGCCAGGGAAGTTCACGCCAAAATGGGGGCTTAGGTACTTCTTTTATACTGCTGTTTAGTGGGGGGAGGGCCAGAGAGGTGTAGAATTTCTGCCAGGGGTCTAGGAAGGCGCCAGTAATCTCTGTCACCATCTGCCTTGCAGATGCTTGCATCTGCTCTGGACTTCCCCCCTGCCTCTACCTAACAGGAATAAAGGCGGTTACCCAGATGCACTTCAATATGCGAGCATTTACGGTCTTTGCCACCTGTTCTCAACCTCCGCCTGGATGCCAAGGGCCCTAGAACAGATGCAGCATCTGCATCCAGGCTCGGACACCCAGTCTACGTTCGTGGTGCTCGGGAGCAGATGCTATAAATATTTTTAATTGCTAAAAGGGTTATTAATTATAAAACCTCGAGAAGTGGACGAGAGTCGGAGTGACAGGGAACGGCCTGGAAACTGTTGAAGGAAGCCAGCTCCAGGCTCCTGCCCATCCCAGAAGCGTGCTGTCACGTGAACTGAGGACAAAGCGCCTCCCCTTGGCCTCTGCGAGTTCTCGGTCTGTTCCCCTCCCGCTTAATTCTTGTCTGCTGCCCACACAAGGGTGACCTGAACGTGGGCCAAGTGGGCCACAGAGCAGATGGTGCTGAGAGCGCCAATGGGAAGAGACGCAGACGGGACAGACTAGCAGTAGGGGCCATTTCTGCAGGAGGCGTGTGTTGAGGACCCAGTGAGCTGGGGATTGGGTGTGGGGCTGGAGGGGACTACGAGAGAATCTCACAAACCTAAGGACATACACACGCATAGAGTGAGGTAGTCCACACCACAGTGAGTGCCGGCAAAAGGCACGGGGATCAGGGCAATCGGAGAATATGTGCTCCACGGAGGAACACTCCTTTGTCAGACTCAGCACCCACCCTCAGACCTGTGACCCCAGAGCCTGCGTTAAGATGAAGATGTTGACATTTTATTTTTCTGCCTTTCTGCTTGGTTCAAGTGTTCATCTCCACTTTTCTGGGCTTTGAGGAGTCTTACTGGGCAAACAGCAAGGCAGGCTTTTCCCAGGAGGGGAGCCTCCTGCTTTTGTGTAGTGTGTTAGGTACTTCCCTTTCCATGTTTTGTCCCCTGGGATAAAGGGTCTGCTCCGTCAACGGTGGTTCTCAGACACAGGTGTACGTCAGATCCTCGGGGCACTGGCTGCACCACCTCCCGAACCAGAATCTCCGGGGAGAGCCCAGGCCTTGCCCCTTGGGTGCTCAGATCCTCACCCAAGGGCCACAAGTCAGGCGAGAGCAGAGGTAGGAGGTAGCTCAGAGTGAAGCCAGAGCTACCAGATGTGGAATTCTTCCCAGTTCCTCGCCATCACCTGCATCTGCTCACCTGTGCTGAGCTGTGCATCCAGTTCCTCACACAGCAGCACGTTAATCCTGTGGCCTGTTTCCACTGGGTAGAGAGCATGGCTATGGGGAAGAGGCTCCAAACCTGACAGGTCTCATTGGAAGAGGAAGAGAAGGGTCTTACGGCTCTGGGGAGGGGGGATCCCCAAGGAGTGGAGCTGAGCATGGGAGGGGGAATGGGGTGTTCCCATGCCGAGGCTGGAGGGCGTGCACAAAGGTAGGTCTGCAGGAGAGTTTAAATAAGTTAAAATCTGACCATTCATTGGAGAGGGGGGAAGATTGGGGAGCAAAGAAACCTACGTCTGCACAAGAGGGAAGAGAGCCTGTCTCCATATATGACAGACCCACAACCAACATGATACTCAATGGGCAAAAATGACAAGTGTCCCCCTTAAGACCGGGAACAAGACAGGGATGTCCGCTTTCACCACTCTTACTCCACACAGCACTGGAAGCCCTAGCCACAGCAATCAGACAAGAAAAAGAAATAAAAGGCATCCAAATTGGAAAGGAAGAAGTAAAACTGTCATTATTTGCAGATGGAGGGTAATCTGCAAATAATTTAGATCCTACCAAATTTAGATCCTACCAAAAAAATAGTGGAATGAATAAATGACTTCAGGCAAGTAGCAGGGTACAAAAGAAATATTCAGAAATCAGTTGCATTTTTATATACCAATAATGAACTATCAGAAAGGGGAACTAAGAAAACAATTCCATTTATAATTGCATCAAAAAAATAAAACGGGGATAAATTTAACCAAGGATGTAAAGACCTGTACTCAGGAAAGTATAAGACACTGAAGAAAAACAGTATGGAGTTTCCTCAAAAATTAAATGTGGAACTGCTGTTCGATCCAGTGACCCCACTTCTAGGAATATATCCTAAGAGACTCAAAACACCCATCAGAAAGAATATATGTATTCCTATGTTCATAGCAGCACAATTTACAACAGCTAAGATCTGGAAATAGCCGAAGTGCCCATCAGTAGATGAGTGAATAAAAATGCTGTGGTACATTTACACCATGGAATACTCTGCAGCAGTAAAAAAGAAGGATCTCTTATCCTTTGAGACAGGATGGAGGGACCTGGAGAGTATTTTGCTAAGTGAAATAAGCCAGTCAGAGAAACACAAGTATCACATGATCTCACTCATACGTAGAATTTAATGAACAAAATAAGCTGATGAATAAAATAGGTCCAGAGACATAGAAGCACAGAACAGACTATGGACTCTCAGAGGAAAGGCAGAGGTGGGTGGGAAGAGATCAATCAAAGAACTTGTATGCGTATATGCATAACCCTTGGTCTCAGACAATAGATGGGGGAAGGCCTAGGGCAGAGGGCGGGTGGGGGGGGGGTGGATTATAAGGGATCAGGGGGTAGAGGGTGGAAGGGGACACTGGAGAAAAAAAGTTAAAGAAGATATAAATAAGTGGAAGCATATACTGTGTTCATAGATAGAAAGAATATCATTAAAATGTCAATACTACCCAAAGCAATCTATAGATTCAAGATACCAATGGCATATTTCACAGGACTAGATAAATATCCCCCGAATTTATATAGAACCACACAAGATCCAGAACAGCCATAGCAATCTTGAGAAAGAAGAACAAAGCTTGAGGAATCACTCTACCTGATATCAAACTATACACTTCAAGGCCAATGATAATCAACACTTCATGGTACTGGCACAAAAACAGACATGGATCAATGGAACAGAGTAGAAAGCCCAGAAATAAATCCAGGCCTTTAAGGACAATTAATATTTGACAACGGAGACAAAAACATACAATGGAGTAAAGATAGTCTATTCAATAAATGGTGCTGGGAAAATTGGACAGTTAAGTGCATGACCTTCTTACATAAGAATAAACCCAAAATAGATTAAAGACTCAAATGTTAGACTCAAAACCCTAAAACTCCTAGGAGAAAACAGGCAGTGAAATCGCAGACATTTGTCATAGGAATCTTTTTTTCTGATATATTGCCTTGACAAAGGAAACTAAAGGAAAAATAAACAAATGGGACTACACCAGGCTAAAAAGTTTGGTGTATACATGTGTGTGCATGTGCACATGTGCATACATAGACATCATCTCCAAATCCATCAGCCAGAGTTTTCCTCTGTCAGACTTGGTTGACATGTCTGTGTGGTTACAGAGGCTGCTGGTGTGCCTGGAGGAGTCCATTTACATCCACAACATCAAAGACATGAAGCTGTTGAAGACCATCCTGGATGTTCCCGCAAACCCAACAGGTGAGCTCCCGAACGAGGGGATGCCCCTCCTCTCACGTCCAGGTGCCCCTTTCACAGGCCATCTTTCCACCTACCTTGAGGACCTGAAGCAGTTGTTTTGCTTTATAAGTTTTCATGGTGTTTACCCCGAGGCTGTGTTTTAATGGGGGCAGGTTCAAGTAAGTCAGGCTGTGCGCCCTACAAGAGGCTGTGGCCCTCACGGCCGCCTCCTCCCCCCTCCCTCCAGAAACTCCTTTCATCTGGGCCCGTTCTCGGCAAATGTGTCAGGGCGTTTAAGGTCGACGCGTGGGAGATTCCATGCATCTGGTACCGAGAGGTGTTCACCCCTAATTATTTTCTGTGGTTTCTCAGCACAGAGTAGGCGTAATAATTAAGAGCAGGTTTTGACTTGGTGTGTCTACGTGACTAGGAGAGAGACAAACTGAACTGCAAAGAATACGTTCTGTTATGTTACAGAGAAATCTCCACGTTGCACTTCCCAAACTTCTCAGGATGGGACACTGCCGAGTCAGTTTCCCAGTTTAAGTTTGTGAAGTGCAGTGTTCCAGCCTTCTGAAAGGCCAGGGTCAGGTTGAACAACCACAGTGTGTCTTTTTAAAAAAATATATTTTTATTGATTTCAGAGAGGAAAGGAAAGGGAGAAAGAGAGATAGAAACATCAATGATGAGAGAGAATCATTGATGGGCTGCCTCCTGCATGCCCCACACTGGGGATCAAGCCTTCGATCCTGGCATGTGTCCTGAGTGGGAATCAAACCCTCTTGGTTCATAGGTTGATGCTCAACCACTGAGCCATGCTGGCCAGGCCACAGTGTGTCTTATTACACCTGTGAGAGGATGTCCAGGAGTTTTACGAATCCTGAAATTTATACTTATCCTCTCAACAACCACTCTAATAAAATGGAGATGATAATGATCCACACCTCCCCCCACCCTCCTGCCAGAATTACTCGGAGAGTTAACTGAGGGCAGGGAATGAGAACCATGGCACATCTGCCCCACATCACACGCAGCCCGCTAGGCTCACTCACTAGCCCAGCGCCAGCCCCAGCATCGCATGACATGACCGCTCCCCACTCCAGAGCCATCGGCTGCCTCTGAACCCTCAGAACCACAACTGTAAAATCCTGAGGTCAGTGGCCTCCTTCATCCGCTCATTCTCTGACAGATTCTCTGAACAGCACCAAAGATGGAAACGCTGGCTCTGACCCGTATAAACCCTTCATGTCCACAAGACAGACAGAACCGCATGTCTCATGGCTCGAACACACATGCTGCCCACGTGAACCATGAATCAGTGGCACGAACCGCGTCCTCCCACTGCTCTGCACTCAGCATCTGTGTGGCAGTACATTTCCTCCCTCTTCCTCTGTGTTTGTGTCATGCCGTTCCTGTTGTGTCAGAGATTGCAGGCTGCTTCCTCTAAAGAGATAGGCCCTACGAGGCTCGAAGCTAATTTCCTGCCAGCACAGCAGTGCGCCAAGCTGTGGAGGGCAGACATCTCTGGACAGGTCTGCCAGCCACGCACTCAGCTGTGCTGCCAATCTCACAACCGTGTATGGGGTACCGAGGGGCAGTCTACACCCTCCCTCCCCCCAATACTGTGTCTAACTGAGTCCCCTCTCTGGAAGTGGTGCTGCAGGCCGGAAGCTGGCTCTCGTTTGCAGAAACAGCACATTTGCAAGCACAGATTCCTTTCTCTGTCTGGAAACGGGAAGGCATGCTCTGGGCCACGCATCAGCCCAGAGGGAGCTGCATGTCATCAATCACCATTAACTTGCTTGAAGTTGGACGTGTCATGCTAGGCATCCCAGGACGCCAGTGGCTTAGAATCACAGGACGTCCCTGTCATCCAGCGGACGATGCCATTGGCTCTTGAAGTGAGAGCAGGCCCTTCTCTTCCAGCTGTGGAAGGATTACAGCCACACCGCTGTGGTGAAATTATAGCTGACAGTGATTTGTGAAATCGTGTGTCAAGTGTCAAACATCAGAACCTCGTTCCTATGGAAGGAAATGTGCTCACACGTTGAGAACAGTGAAAACCCTCTGGGTTTTAGGATGGTGGCTGATTACCTCTTCCTTCGTATCTTCTGGCTCTGCAAATGGTTGATCACTTTTCCGTTATAAAATACTACCAGAGGAAAGGCTCATTTCCTTCCTTAAACGGCTTTGTGCGGCACCTGTGACAGGAACTGAAGACTTCGTGCTCTCCTTGGGGGCTTCCAAGGTGGTTGGACCCCAGGCAATCGAAGGAACTCACGTGAAACGTTTGTGGGGGCCTTGGTTGTGTCTGCGAGGGTCGGCGTGCAGGACCCCGTGACTACAGGCAGGTGGGTCGGCACAGGTATAAGCCCAGAGCCCAGCTGTCAAACATGTGGGCTTGTGCCAGCGTGCCCCTGCCCTGGCCGCTCCCCTCTGCCCCTTTCTTGTTAGAATCTGGGGCCATGTCATTCTCCTCCAGGCAACACAGGAGGTGCCATGTTAGCTGAAGACATTGAAGCCTGTCTTCCTTCCTGAGATATTCGATTTGAACATGAAACTCTGAAGGGCACCTGTGGGAATGGCTCATTCAAAAAGACAAGAAGTAACCAGGGTGGCTGAGGATGTGGAGAAAAGGGAGCCCCGGGCCCTGTTGGTGAGAATGTCAGCGGTACAGGCACTATGAAAAGGAGTAGGGAGCTTCCTCAAACAGCTGAGCTGCCAAGTGACCCAGCTGTCCCACTGCTGGGAACACAGCCTGAGCAAATGAAATCACCCCCATGTTCATCGCAGCACTGATCCCAGCAGTCAAGATCTGGAAACAACCTACGTGTCCAGCACCGGATGAGCTGGTAAAGAGAATGTGCTGTGTACGTGCAACGGAACCTGTTCAGCCATGAGAAGGATGAACTCTTAGCATTGCGACAACATGGATGGGCCGTGAGGGTATTATGCAGAGCAAAAGATGTCAGGCGGACAAAGACAAATATCGCAAAAACCGTACGATCTCTTTTTATATGTGAATTTTAAAAAATGACTTTGTAGATACAAGAACAGATTAGTGGTTGCCAGAGGAGGGAAGTGAGGGGTGGGGGGCAAAATGGTTGAAGGGGGTCAACAGGTACACACTTCCCGTTATGAAATCTGTCCTGGGAATACGCAGCATGGTGACCACAGGGAAGAATGCCGTGTTGCACATTTGAAAGTTGCTAAGAGATAAGATCTTAAAAGTTTAGCAAGAAAAAAAAAATTGTAACTGTATGTTGACAGATATTAACTAGACTAGTGACTATTTTGCAATATATACAAATACTGAATCATTATTTTGGCAGACCTGGATCTTGAACTCATGTCCCCTGTCTGTGTGTGTCTGCCAGATAGATATCCTTAAAACACTGCCTGTTTTTTCCCTAACAGCTTATTGTGATATAATTGGCATGCCATATGACTCACCCATTTACAGTACATAATTCAATAGCTTTCAGTATATTCAAAGAGTTGTATGACCAGCAGGGCAATCAACTTTAGAACATTTTATCTCCCCCCCCCCCCCCAGCAAAAAAACCACACAAACAAACCAAAAAAAAAAAAAAAAAAAGAAAGAAACCCATACCTCTTAGCCATCAGCCCCCATACCTCCAGGCCTAGGCAACCCTAATGTACATTCTGTCTCTAGATTTAGCTCTTCTGGACATGTCATAGTAGTGGAATGATACAATATGTGGTCTTTTGTGTCAGGCTTCTTTCACTTAGCATAGTATTTTCAGTGTTCATCCATATTGTAATATCTATAATAATAAAAGCATTATATGCTAATTATATTGGACGTCCTTCTGGACAAAGCCGGGGGCTGGGAGGGAAGCCCGGGTCCTGGGTGCCAGAGGGAAGTCAGTGCAAGCAGTCAGAGGAAGGAAGGCCTACTCTTACACAAATTTCATGCATCAGGCCTTTATGTTAGTATTTCATATCTCTTTATTAATTAACTAGAGGCCCAGGGCACAGATTCGTGCCTCGGTGGGGTCCCTCAGCCTGGCCTGCACCCTCTCACAATCTGGTACCCCTTGAAGATGTTGGATAGCCAGTTTCGGTCTGATCCCCGCAGGCCCAATCCAGAAAGGAGGGAGCTCAATCCTATGTGTTGAGCATCTGTCCCCTGGTGGTCAGTGTGCATCACAGTTACTGGTTGACTGGTCATTGGGTCGACAGGTCACTTAAGCTTTTATATATATAGAATAGATAATGTTCCATTGTAAAAATATACCACATTCCATCCACTCATCAGTTGTTAGACATTTGGGCTGTTTCTACCTTTTGACTGTTACGAAGAATGTTACCATGAACATTTATATCCAAGATTCTGTGTGGCTCTGTGTTTTCATTTCTCTTGGGGACAAGTCCAGGAGTGGGGTTTTTGGTCAGACGGCAACTCGGTGTTTAGTCTTGTGAGGAACAGCCAGGCTGTCTCCCCAGCTCTGGCCCACGTGGCCTTCCCAGCAGCAGTGTGAGGGTTCCAATTATGTCTTTTTGATAATAGCCGTCCTGGTGGGTGTGAAGTGGTATCTCGGTGTGGTTCTGATTAACTCTGCTTTTTTTAAACACATGTACCCAGAAACCTTCAGAACATGCCAGACACATTCATCAGATCTGAACTCAAGTCCTTCTAGGGTTGCCACGTCCGATCTTCTTCCTTTCTGCTAACCACCCCTCTGAGAACCCCCATGCAGACCAACCTGGTGTCCTGGTCTTCCCTCCCCCATTTCCTTCTGCTGGGCAGGCTGATCTTGAAATTGCATTTTGGTTTGCAAAGAACCCCGATGAGATGGGGAATTGGTTCCCAGAGCAGAACTGGGAAGGTCCGAGTGGTCCCTTGTCAGGCCTGGGCCAAGAGTGACCTTGTACCCGCTAGGGGGCTGCAGGGAGCCAGAGCAGACAGGTCCTGTCTGCCACGCCGTTCCTCCCCTCACCAGGAGGTGGCGGTGTAGGCGAGCCATTTTCAGGGGCCCTTTTGCAGGTGAGTTCTCTCTCTGTGGACACGGGCTTTTTTTCATCTGCTGTTTCTTCTCTGCCAGGTCTGTGTGCCCTCTCTATCAACCATTCCAATTCTTACGTGGCTTATCCTGGAAGCCTGACCACAGGCGAGATTGTGCTTTATGACGGACACTCCCTGGTAAGTTGGCAGTGACCGGGCTGACCCCGCCCACCTGCATGGCTCTGCGGTCAGTGGCAGGTGATGAACGGGCTCTGTCGCAGTGGGGTGAGGTGCAGAGGCAGAAGCAACGCTGGGGGAGTTTGTTCCGGCCACGGCGGCGCTTGGGTGTGGAGAAAGTAGTGATATTTGCCCTTGAGCCATCCGTCAACATAGCCAGGAGGCAGCGTGCCAGGCCAGGGCAGACAGCTGCAGCCCCAGGGGAACCAGCTGCCAGCTGGTGGCCTGCTGTGGGCATGGCCCTAGCGCTTGCCGACTTCCTGCCCTCTGCTTGCCACGCTTCACAGAGCGGGCAGCGCTGCAGGGGGAGCCCCCTAAGGACGCACGTGGGGAGGGCCCGCGACTGCGCCATCACTGCACACCGGGCACCGTTGGGCGTCCGTCTTCCCGAGGGCGGGACAAGGGATGGAAACGCGTGGCCCTCGATGCAGAGTCTGGATGCACCTGAGCACGTGCACAGCTTCCACGTGAAAGGGCTGCTGGAAAGGGAGAAGGGTGACTGGCAACTGAGGGAGGGTGTCTCGGAGGGAAAGAGGACGCGGAGGGAGGGGAGATCCATCGTCCGTCCCCCTTTCCCGGCATCGATACCCCTTGTTCCTTTTCACCAACAGAAAACAGTCTGCACGATCGCGGCCCACGAGGGGACGCTGGCCGCCATCGCCTTCAACGCCGCGGGCTCCAAGCTGGCGAGCGCTTCTGAGAAAGTGAGTGCGCCGGCCTCTCCGCGGGCTCTCCTCCCTCGGGGCTCGCTGGGTGGCGATCGATGGCGCGCCCTGGTGACACCAGGACCGACGGGCCGGCTCAGAACCCGTCTCAGAAGAAGCCCAGCAGGCATGGGGTGGCACGCTGATGCCTCTGTTAACTCACTAGCCCAGAGGCCTGTGCTAGGCAGGAAGCAAGATACGTTGCATAAAAACTCAGTATCTTTACTGAGAAGCGGGTGTGTCCATCATGGATACAGACAGAGGCTGCCTCTCCTCAATGTGGCATAAACAGAAAGCTTTGCGAGTTAGCAGGAGGTTGAGCGCTTCCGACTGGAATAATCGGGGAGTGTGAGCAAGCTGAATGTTCAAATGCCACGGAGAACAGGTCTCCCGTGAGCGGCAGAGACTGACCGTTCCAGGAAGCCAGAGCCATTTGAGCGAACACACACCGAGCCTTGGGCTGGGCTGGGAGGGAAAAGGGAGACAGACGCACCCCGAGAATTGCTTATATGGCACATATGCAAACAGACAGGCCCCCCGCCCAGCACTCTGTGCTTCCTCCCCAGGGACAGATGTTCAGCTCCAGTAAAAACACATCTTCTAATGAGGCGTGTGTGTGAGGAGCCATGGATGGCATGAAACGCCCACCTGCTTTCTTTTCCAGGGCACGGTCATCCGGGTGTTCTCCGTCCCCGAAGGGCAGAAGCTCTACGAGTTCCGGAGAGGAATGAAAAGGTGTGTGTGTGCACTGTGAGACCCACGTAAAATGCCCAGTGGGCGGCCGGCAGCCATCTATGGAGGGGCGGCTTTGTGCCCGCCTCTCTGTGCCCCAGAGGGGGCAGAACTGTGCTCTCCCAGGCAGCTGACCCAGAGCCCCACTCACTGCTGAGGACACCTGAGCGCGAAGGGGCCGTTCTAACACGGGCTCAGCCAGGGGAGTCCTTGGTGGGTGTCGCTGTGTGGCCAGCAGAGGAGAAACGAGATCCAAAAGCAATTTCTGGTCCCCTTCTGCGGACAGAGGAAGGGGTGATGGTCTGGGACCCCGCTGGCCGTAGGGTTTGCAGCCAGTGGTGCAGAGGGCAGCTGGAAAACCTCCGTGGTGACCGGAAGGAGCAACCGGTTCCTTCCTGCCTGAGACCGTGACCCTGTAGGAACCTTTCCAACATCGATTACAGGCGAACGCCCAGACTCAGGGGACACGTGGTGGTTCTCTTATGAAGCTGACTTTCTGGCTCACGGGTCCACCTGCTGCTCTGTATTTAGGTACGTGACCATCAGCTCCCTGGCCTTCAGCATGGACTCGCAGTTCCTCTGCGCCTCCAGCAACACCGAGACGGTGCACATCTTCAAGCTGGAGCACCTCGCCAACAGGTAGGCTCGGCGCCAGGCGTCACACACTCATTAGGCGGGAGGATGGGGCCCCGAGTACCCTGTGCTGGCGGCCACGGACAGCACATGCGGTTCCCTCTCTCTCTGGAAGCCACAGCCTTGGCCTCCCTCGTCAGAGCGGCGAGGGTGTGTGAGCAAAGGCTCGGTGGTGTAACACATGGAGGCCACGTCTAGGGACCCTCCAGCGGGGGCAGCCACTTAATCTTTCTGGACACGGTACAGATTCGTCTGCACACCTTAGGCTTGTTGTAAGGATTAACTGAGCGCCTAGACCTCAGGGGTGAGGAACGTCCTGCCGGTGGGTCTTGTAAGGCCCCGCACCCGAAATCACTCGGTCTGGCCCCGCCCAGGCCTCAGGGGTGAACTAATGGGATGTTTGACCAAGTACAGCAGGCTGATATTTTGCGTTGCTCAGTCTAACTCTAGTAATGCAGTCATTGCCGTTACCCGCCCCAGAGTGCCAGGCGAGCGCTGCCAGTGCCCTTGTGTGTGACTGGCAGGCGTGGGTGGGGTTGGCAATAGAGAGCATGTGTTAGATTGCAGTCGGGCCCTATTATCGCCATAACGAAGTACCACAAACGTAAAACAGCCAGCGGGCGTACCTCACGGTTCTGTAGGTCAGTCGGCGGGACGGCTGGGGGCTCCGTCGGCTGGGGGCTCCGTTGGGGTCTCGGGAGGCAGACATCCCTGTGGTGGCCAGCCGAGTTCACATCTGGAGCTGAAAGTCCTCCAGACTCACCGGTGTTGCTTCCTCCTCGGGCTTTGGCTTCCCCCGGCTCCCCCTCTGCCCTCCTTCCCTGCCAGCAGGCCGCTGAGAAAGCTCTGTGCGTTAAGGGCGCACGTGATTCGATTGAGCCCAGCTGGGTAACCTCCCTCGCTGCAGCCGGCTGGGCCTCTCACCGTCACTGCTCTCAGCACCGTCAGGTCCCGGGGCCAAGGTCGGGGGGGGGGGGGGGGGGGGGTTGGCCTGGGGCGGAGTCTTGGGGCCACTGCTAGGCGTTCTGCCTGCCGTCGCGTGAGCGTGAATACACAGGGCGAAGTGCTACGGGCACGCCCCTGTCTCCTCCTGCGACGTTCACACCCGAAAGCACCACAGCTGTGAGGCGTTCCCCGCCCAGCGCCGTGCGTGGCAGCGTGACCTTGCCCAGCCCACCTCCCAAGGTCAAGATCCCACTCAGTAGCAGTGTAGGTGGCTCGCACCTTCCTCGGGGGGGCGATGGACAGTCGCATCTCCTGACACTTAAGTGAAGGGAAATTGAAACACGAAGGCTTGGTCAGCAGCTCAGTCCCACTCAGAAAGCAGGTGGTGGAGTCGGCGGTAATGGCGGTACAGGCCGTAGCCACTCCAGGAACAGAGGAGGGAGAGGAGATAGAGTCCCTCCTCCTCTCGGTTCCCACTTCCTGCATTTGCACCTCGGGGATAACCACGGTCACCTCGCTGGGGACAGCTACGCAGGGGACGTAGGCATGGGGCCCAGCACAGCGCCCGCACACAGCCCTGCTGTTTTGTTAGAGGGCGTCTCCGGGGCTGGTGTGACCGAGGAGGCTCTGGGAAGGTGGCCTCTGGGAATGAAGGTGCCTGAGGAGGGAGCGCCATGTCCCCAGGAGCGTGTCCGTTGAGAAGACAGAGGATGGACTGGCCCGAGAGACTAGAGGGGACCGACCGCACAGAAAAGTCACAGATTGCACCAAGAGATGCACTTCCATTTGTAGAGCCCCTCACACCGTCCTCCCTGGGTCCCACCGCATCCCTGCCAGGCAGCGGGGGGTGCTTCAGGTGCCCCTCTCAGTAACTGCTGGTGTTTTCTTATCGTTTTCCTGGGCTGTGTCTCCTCCGTGAAGGCAGGACCGGACACTAGAGCTCTTGGTAAATCTAAGGTGACCAGACGTCCTGCTTTGGGCAGGACAGTTGCAATTTTAAAAATTTGTCCCGCGTCCCACGGTGTTTTAGAAAAGTCCAAAAGATTTAAAAGAATCTTTCCAAAAATTGGGACTTGTTTAAAACGCCGAGGGAGCCGAAACTGGTTTGGCTCAGTGGATAGAGCGTCGGCTTGGGGACTGAAAGGTCCCGGGTTTGATTCCAGTCAAGGGCATGTACATTGGTTGCGGGCATATCCCCAGTAGGGGGTGTGCAAGAGGCAGCTGATCGATGACTCTCTCTCATCGATGTTTCTACCTATCTCTCTCCCTTCCTCTCTGTATAAAATCAATAAAATATATTTAAAAAAACAAACAAACAAACAAACAAAAAAACAATGCCGAGGGACTCGGGACAAATTGTTAAAAATCGGAACTGTCCCGCCAAAAGCTGGACGTCTGGTCACCTTAGGTAAATCCCAGCCCTGAGCACAGGGCTCCAGGGACGACAGCAGTACGCCCGGGAGGGCCAGCTTTTAGATGAGAACAGGGGGCTCAGAGGTCTGTCCAGAAACCGCCAGCCAGCGGGGAACAGAGTGAGAAAGACCCCAGAGCTGTGTGTGTGTGTTTCCCACCAGCACCCCAGACCAGCACCTCAGAGCAGGCGTGGCCACCCTGGTCCCCACTGCTCACTGTGCAGAGCCGGGGCGAGGCAGGTGCCCGAGAGCCGTCCACGCTCACGTGTCTCAGCAACAGAGCGGTCACAGCTCTGGCCACTGCGGGGGCGCACCAGGTCCCTCCGAAGGATCTGCACCACACGGAATCCTGGTACTGGGTGCTCCGGGCTCTGATCAAATACTGCCCAAGCGTCTTGCCCTGGGGGGTTTGCTTCCCACTCACCTGGCCCCCCGGCCACACACTGAGTCTGAGGGCAGGCTTGAGCCTGTTTACAGAGTCCAGTTAGCGATCCCATCTCGCTCCCTCCCCTCACCCCCTTTCAGGAGCCTAGAAATCCGACCAACAGACACCACGCTTTTAATGCAGGAACGTGTAACACTGGGAACCTCTTAAGAGCTTTGTAACGGCCCTTCTGAGGGACAGCGGCCACTTGCCCTGTCGGCACGGCCAGGACACGGTGTCCCCGGCTGCGCCGGGTGGGCAGGACATCACACTGAGGTGGCTCCCTCCTCCCGCGCGCCGTGAGGGCGGCCCCCGCGTGCGGGGGTGGGGGTCACCGCATGGGCGCCGGTGCCCGCAGCTCGGGCTCACGGCGCCTCTGCCTGTGCGTTGCTCCCCCAGCCGACCCGAGGAGCCTTCGACCTGGAGCGGCTACATGGGGAAGATGTTCATGGCAGCTTCCAACTACCTCCCCGCCCAGGTGTCAGACATGATGAACCAGGACAGGGCCTTCGCCACCGGGCGCCTGAATTTCTCCGGGCAGAAGAACCTCTGCACCCTCTCCACGTACGTACGTAGGGCAACGCCCACGCCCAACCCCTCCACACATTCACGTCCCCAAAGCACCAACGCCCCAAACGCACGCACAGGAAAAAAAAAATAATAAAATAACACAAAGAAAGAAGAAGGCCAAGAGGAAGGGCGAGCGAAATCAAACCCTCCCGCCGCGCATCAGCTGCCCGGTCATGACACGTGTTCGCGGGCGGCAGTGGGAGCTGGCGAGGGGATTCATGGCGACACTGTCCCCGAGAGCAGCTTCTGTGTTCACGTAATTATGTGCAAAGGCCCAGACACCTACGGGGTTGACATGTTTTACCCAAGAAGCTCAAAGGAGTTAAACATTTAAAAAAATTTCGTAACGCTAGCCAGCCACATGCCAGCCCGCTTCCCACTCATCTCCTTCCCGTCACTGTTAAAGGTAGAGGCGCCGTCCCGTCCAGGTGAGCTCATGTTTTTGTTTTTGTTTTTGGTAACAGCTCTTCCTGGAGCGGTGGTGTGGACATACTTCATTTTGTCTCTCCCACACAGTTATTGTAGATTCAAAAACAAGAGTTAACTCTCAAGGTAGATCACTAGGTCAGAATGCAAAGAAACAGCCAGGCACCCAGAACCCGGGCCCAGTGGGCTAAGGGTTCGTTGCTGGCAGAAGGCGGCGGCGGTCAGGGGGAGCGAGGCCTGGTTGAGGCCTGGCTGTCGGAGGCCGGCCCGTGACCCGCCATTGTTGTAACCACGACACACGTTTTCTTTTGGCTCTTTAGGATCCAGAAACTGCCGAGGCTGTTGGTCGCATCCTCTGACGGACACCTTTACATCTACAACCTGGACCCTCAGGACGGAGGAGAGTGTGTCCTGATCAAGACTCACAGGTGGGGTTGCTAGCTCTCAACCGGCCGCGTAGCGTCACCCCTGGGCCAGGAACAAGGGCGAGCTTGATCTCCCGCGTTCTTTTTCCTCCCTCCTTCACCGGCAGTCCCGGCGCAAACCGCCAGGGGGCACCTGCTCCGAGTAGGGCTCAGTGTCAGGCTCACCATGCTGTGAGCTTCTGGGAAAGTAAATGAGAACACAACCGTCTCCCTCCTCGTGCATGATGGGCGCTCAAAAATATTTCCCGAGTGGAACGGGAAAGTTCTCGTGACTTCCACGACCCAGTACAGGAGGGCCCGTTCCCGAAGTGGACAGGACAGGACAGGACGCTGAGCTGCCCATACCCCTCCCCCTGGAGCACTCCTTGCGAGCTCGTCTTTGAGTCCTGGCCTGAGTGACCCGGGCAAACCAAGCGCCAGTCCTCCCTTATTAACCGTGAAAAGGGGTCACTGTGAGTCGCATGGCTGACCCTGGCCATCGAGGTCCCAGCAGCAGGGCCGAGGGGCTGGGGCTCCTGGCTGGGCGTGCGCTTCCTGGAGCTTCTCCTCGCGAGGGCTCCTGGATGTGTGACGATCGCTCTTCTCCCCCTTAATTGCTGCCGTTAGGCTGCTTGGCTCAGGAACCACGGAAGAGAATAAAGAAAATGACCTCAGACCTTCATTACCTCAGTCCTATGCAGCCACAGTGGCCATACCAAGCGCGTCATCCGCCTCCACGGTGCCAGGTGAGGCGTGGGGACCTGCTGGCGGGGCCCTCCCCTCCCCTTCAGGTTACCTGCGGAGGGCACGCCCACCCCACCACACAGAGGCCGTGGGAGCAGCCTCTGCAGGCAGCTCCCGAGCCCGACAGGCCCGGCACAGCCCCTTTCCCTAACAGGGTAACCCTCGGCCTCTGAGGACTGGCAATCCAGTGGGAAGGTCCAGGCGCCCGGGTGGGGGGTGGTGAGACCGGCCCGCCCGCCAGCCTCTCGGGATCAGAGACCATCCGCGGTGGGAGTTGAACTCCCCTGGTTCCCCGGGGCCTCCCCCCGTCCCCCACCCCGTTTTCTGAGGTCCTGCCCTGGTCACGGCGCAGGAGGAGGCCCCGTGGCGCCTCTCACGTCCCCTTCTTGGTTTCCAGGTTACTCTGAGGACGGCGGGGCGCTCCGCGGAGAGGTTATTCCCGAACACGAGTTTGCCACGGGACCAGTGTGTCTTGATGATGAGAATGAGTTCCCCCCTGTGAGCATTAGGAACCCTTAAGAGAGCCGCTCAGTCTGTGCGCTTCGAGGGCAGCCTTCGCCTGGGCAGGAGGCGCAGGCACTTCCCCCCCCTCGGCTAGTGTAGAGCTAACCCCCCTCCCTCATGCCCAGAGGCCTAGTGAGTGCTGGTCGTGCTGGGCGCCGCCCACTCCGCAGGCCAGCCCGCAGGGGGCGCTCCACACGGACACTAACGCAGGGAGCCCGGTGGCCTCGCTCGCTACCTCCCGGCCCGAGTCCCTGGCTTGGCTCCTTAGCGCTGTCTTGGCTGCGGGGTGCACTCTGAGTTTCCTGAGGCTCCGGGGTCGCTTTCGCAGGACGCTGCGGTCTCCGGACTACAGGGGGCGATCTAACAGGGCTGGGCCGCTGTGCTCTGCGGGCGGGTGAGCGGACCCTCCCCTCCAGCCGCAGGGCAGACCCAGGATCAGCGGCAGCAGCTACAGGCCTTGTTCACTGACGGGCAGCTCCCCCCCCCCCCCCCCCCCGCAGCTCCCCTGGGGTCCCAGCATCCTGCTCCCTCGGTCCTGGCAGCAAAGGCCACGGGCCAGCCTGGCGCTGGGCTTGGCTTCTCCCAGCGTCCCGGAGCACACAGCAGGTCCTCTGCCTGGGTGCCCACGGCCGCCTTCGCTTCTGACTCTTCCAGCTTCCATTTAAGGCAACATATAGATGCCTTTCGTGAGCTTCCGTCCGAGGACAGCCCAGAGAGCGGGCCTGAAGTCGGTTAGAGACAGGAGCGGTGCTTGGGCCGAGACTTGGGGGTGGGGGGTCCGCTGAGTGAGTCGGAGGCAGAGCCCCAGCCACTGGGCACTGCTTCAGGGCCCCTTAGTCCTGGTGTGCAATGCTTCCCCCTGACCAGCACTTGCTGTCCGCGGAGATTCCGTGGGCAAAAGGATGGCCTGCGGGTCTGGCTTCTGCTTGCATAGATCCATAGGGCAGCCTCGTAAGCACAGTCACTAAGAAAAGGGAGGGGGGGCTGGGCCCCCAGTGCATGGCTGGAGGGCTGTGTGAGGTCCCAGAGGCGGGCACTGCAGGGTGAGACTTACACGCCGGCTCTCAGTCTGCAGGCCCCCAGACACAGTGCCAACCAGGAAGGCTTATAGTCTAGGGGTGGAGAGCGATGGATCCTAGAAATACTAATTTTTACCAATTCAAAAGCCTCTGCCGGCTGGCTGCCTCCGTGTGCCAGGTGCCTTGCCTTTGGGTTCTCATGCCCCACCCACCCGTAAAGGTGGTGTGGTTTTGTTTGTTTGTTTTTTTCCCATCACCCAAAAGTTGGTGGCTATTTACGCGAAGTTGCATCTTCCGGGAACCAGAGCAAGTCAGACGCAGTCGGGCATAAAGGTGACAGGGAGGTCACGGTCTGTGACTGCTACAAAGGTTGTTCGAGTCTTAACTATTACCAGGGTAGACCTTGCCACCCCTTATATTTACAGAACCGGGTACTTCAGGTGCGGCACGCAGGCCAAACACCTGTGTGAAACAATAGGTTCACGGGTCCAGCATTTGTTTGGAGTGAAAACAAAAACAACGGAGATGCTTAAGAGCCAGCCCAGAGGCCTGTCCCCGGGCACTGCCTCAGGAGAGAAAAATGGTTTAAAAATGATGTCAGGCCCCCCGAGGGAGGATCAGATCAGCCGTCAGACGCCAGCAAGCCTCGGGGATGGGGAGGAGAGGGTCCTGTTCTTAGAGACACTGACCTAGGAGCAGGCAGTTCCCCATCTCCCCGCACAAGGCCCAGAGACACGAGCATCTAGTAGGCCCAGCCCAGTCATGCCTTTCCCACAATCCCGTGCAGCTGGAGAGCGCAGACGCCTCCCTCTCCCTGCCTCTATTCTATGCCTCTGATAGACGTATCTGTCCAGAATCCACACCTCGACCCACGGTCCTTAGAAACCCCCAGGACAGTGAGAGAACCCTGGTCCCCGCTCGGGGAAAATCCCTTTGTCGGCAGGAGCGTGGGCTTGCCCGGGTGCCATGAGGTCATCACAAGCCGCCTTTCTAAAAAACAGACCGACAGGTGCCTGGGCACGCTCCCTCCCATCTCCCTCCCAAAGCGTTTGCTTTGCTCCGGGGAAAAATGAAAGAGGAGAGAGCAGATCGCCTCTGGTTCCTTAGAAAGATGCAGCCCTGTCTCAGGAGGGCGGCCGACCTTGGTTTCGGTAACCAGCCAGCCTTACGGTCTGCCTGCTTCACCACACGAGGCTTACTCTGGTGGGCACGAGGGAGGGGCCGGGACCCAGCGTTTACTGACGTTTTCAACAGTGATGTAGCAGCCCGTGTTTACAAGATGAGCCTTTAAAAAAAAAAAAAAAACCCGCAGACACACATCAATACGCTTGCAAGTATTTTCCCTGCAGTCAGTTCATTCTGAAATGGTGCCACCCTCGCCCGCGCCCGTGTGCCAGCCTCCCCCGCCCACCCCGCAGGCACAGACCTGCCGCCGACGCAGCCTGCTCCACCGCCTCTTCCCGGGGAGAGTAAGGCCGTTCTGTTTTGATTCCGGTAGATAATCTTGTGCCGCGGAAGTCAGAAGGGCAAAGCGAAGCAGTCATGATGAGACGCGCGCCTCAGAAATCAGGACACCCCCCTGTCAGGTGGTTCTGGAGGAAACGAGGAAGGTGGAAGAATGGTGTGCGGTTGTGGGCGCGGAGTGGGGGGCAGGCATCCCAGGTGCCGCCTGCTTAAGCCACAGGACGTGGCTCACTGCCCACCAAGCCCCCCTCGGCCCCAGCGGCTGCCCGTGGGTTCGGGAGGCATGGTATATGCAACCTGCTATTGAAACTCTATCGCAGCCCTGATGTCAACGCTAACTAACCATATTGGTCTGTAGCCGGAATTTTGTATTAAAAGGGGCATCCCTTTTCAGTGTATGCTGTGTAAAAATGTACCTATAGGAAAACGTCTTGGAATTGTACTTCTGTATATTACATACATAGAGACTATTTTAACCAGGCGAAGTTTTTTTTTTTTTTTGGCAGTGATTGGAATAAATCACGTACTACCTTTGAGTCCCATTTAGGACACTAACAATAAAATCATGGCAATGCGTTTTTAAGGCTCTGAACGTTTATTTCTTCGTGGCTTTAGGGAGCAGGAAGAACTCCTCAAGTCTTTACAATCTAGCCATTTGACCTTTAAAAGGGGTCAGGGGTGGCGGGTCGGGCTCTTCTGCTTGGAGACCTGGAGCCTCTGACTTTGTCTAGTCTGCACCCACGCCACCCAAGCATCCCCAGGGGTGGCCTCGCGACGGAGGTGCTCAGGCCCCAACCCAGACCTCCCGGGTCAGAATCGGTACTCTCACAAGCTCCCGGTGAGATTCGTACGCGAGTTAAAGATGGAGAAGCGTTGCCTAGATACCAGCTGGCACAAATCTCTACGAAAGTGACCAGTGAAACGGAATGCATTAAAAAAAAAAAAAAAAAAAAGACTAAAACGGATTAAGTGCCTGCCTCACGTGCCAGGAAATATATGCCCGGCACTTCTATGGACTGCCTGACCGAATCCTCAACATCAGCTTGCAAGGTAGGGGAAGTCAGGCCCAAGTTCAAACGCCGGGCCTTGACCCTGGGCTGCCTCTGAGCCCGTGGGGTCCCCGTTACAGCTCTTGGCAGCTGATCTCCCAAGCCGGCATGCGGACAGGACAGTGGGGGGTGCAAGGCGGTGGCTTCCCGCCCAAATCCAGAGACTGGTAATGCGTACATCAGTAGAAAGAGGGTGGGTGTGCACTTGCCGTCTCATTTCCTGACGCTCCTGCTCGTGGGAGCGCCGTCTGGGAGTCGGAATGGCAGCGGCAGGCAGGCTGGTGGGGGTCACAGCAGGGAGCGGCCGCGGGGTCCTGCGTGTAGTCTGCTCTGGAGACGACGTCCCCAGCGATGTCGTGCAGGACGCCGGCGAGAACCTCGCTGACTCGGGGCAGCACGCTCTGGTACTCGGCACTGCCTGGGTCCAGAGGCACGGCTTCCGCAACATCCTCTTCTAGGTTGAAAATAAGGGGGGGCTCGTGGTACCGGGCAGGCCCCACGCTGCCATCGCAGGCTCTGGCTCCACCTACAGAGAGGGTGACAATAGGGCCCCGTCAATCCCGATTCTGCCCATGTGGCAAGAGGGGAGACCCGGGGCTGACTGTCAATGAGCTCAAACACACCAGCACGTGACTTTTCAGATGACTGCCCTCCCTGTCCAAGAAATGACCGTGAGCATCTGCGTGCTCGTCCCACAAAGCTCCTGCTCTCTGGAATGATCTGGAACTTCTCCTTGGACTTGCCTTCAGAGCCAGTAGGACATGCGTACAAATGTCTTTCATCTCTGCCCTCTGGGAGTAAAATCTGTTTTTAAATGGATTTCTTGGATAGCAAATATATTCAATTATAAGCATCGGGCAGGCAGACGCGGTGACTCATGCCACTCCGGGCAGAAGTTGAGATTGCTGTATGCATTAGGCTGGCTGAGAAGGCAGTCCCGAAGAGGAGGGACAGGTGCTTGGGTGATGGCAGCATCCTTGGTCGTTAATGATTCAGATGACTTACTTTCTTTGCTTTTTCCATGCGAATAAGTAGCTAAGATATCTGACAAAAGTGCATATGATATAATGGAATGAACAAAAGGAATGAAGGCCAAGCATGGCCCTCGGAGACACGGGAGTTCGTTCCTGAAGACCTCCTTCGACTCGGAGCCCCTCAGCGGCCAAGCACGACTAAGTCAGAAACTGGGAATCCAGCTGCCCTGGGGAAGCAGAGCTGCTTCTGGCACTGACGTGTGAGAGAGCTTTTTCCAACGGCTCTGCACACATGCTTATGGGAAACCCAGCTGTGTGGTTAGGAGGGCCCAGCCGATGGCCTCTTCTCACCCCCTGTATTACCAAAGTGGGAATGTAACACTGAAGCGCCAGTCAGTGAAGGCAGACCCCAGGGGCCAGGGCCAGGCTACAGCACATGCTTTCGTTCTAGCCTCGTGTGGTGAGGGCTGACCTCTGAAATCTCCGAGGGACACAATGAGTCGGTGGTGTGGTCTTTATGGAACCGACCTCAATGGCTCTCCTCCTGTGACTCAGATTCAGGTTGTTCAGCTGACAAAGAGTCACTGCCTTTGCCTGGAGTTTGGGGTTGAAACAACAATAAAGAGTGGTCATGTGGTGTTTGGCCATCAATCAAGTCTTCACTGGGGTAGGCTCCTCTTATGAGAATGAAAGACTTCTGCTGGAGCCAGTTTGGCTTAGTGGGTAGAGCATCAGCCCAAGAACTGAAGGGTTCCAGGTTCAAGGACACCTACATTGATTGCAGGCTTAGAAGTGAGACCGCCCCTCAATAAACATTGGGTGAGGTTCAAAATGGGTCACACCTCTCCACAACCATTGGGTGAGGTTGGAAGTTGGTCCCACCCTCAACAATCATTGGTTGTGGTTGGATGTGGGTCCTGACTATCAATAACCATAGGATGAGGGTGGAAGTGGGTCCCACCCTCGAACCCAATTGGTTGAGGTTGGAAGTGGGTCCTGCCCCTCAACTACCATTGGGTAAGGTGGGCAGTGGGACCTGCCACTCAACAACCATTGGGTGAGGTTCAAAGTGAGTCCCACCCCTAAACAACCATTGGGTGAGGGTGGAAGTAGGTCCACAAGGCAGGACACAAATTAATTACAGAAACACAGATCTCTCTGAACAACCCCCACTTTTAGGCCCAGCCCCTTGGACTGGTCCCACCTCCTCCTCACTGCTCATGCCCAATCTACCCTCAAGAACCCGGGGCAATTGTGTTATCCCAAAGCACTTCCCACCCCCTCCGCCTTGCTCCCATTACCAGAAGGCACTATGTGTCTCTCTCCCAATGCTCAGACTGTGGGATGGAAACCGTAGCAGGTGTACAGTGAAGATCCCAGCAGACACCCCAGGATCCTGGCCACCAAGGCCAACATCAACAGGGATCAATTGTGTTGGTATCACGTGCCCTGACTCTGTGCAATGAGCATGCTCCACACATGTGGTGCTCTTCCCTAAACCCCAGTCGATTATGAGGAAAATATCAGAGAATCCAAAAGGCACCCTTCAAAACACTGGACCAGCACTGTGCAGCCAGACACAGCCCAGGGTGGCCCTGAGAAGGGGCGGCTGAAAAGCTTGGAAAAGACAGACAAGAGAATGAAAGCTGGGTCTCGGTGGGATGCTGCTTCCTGAGAGACAGCACCCAAGCCCACAAGCAGAGTCTTTAGTTTGTAGCAGATGCCACGAGGCAAAGTAAGGACTTGGTCAAGATGTTTACAGCATTCTCGAGGGTTTGAATCCTACTCCATTACATGCACCTGATCAAACTCTGTTTACTTGCAGCCTATATCACTCAGGAACGTGGGGTCACGTGTTCAGACCGTAGGTTCAAGCTTATAACTCTAGCTGTTGGATATAATTGTGCTGGGAGGCTCTGCCTTCCAAGCTGGGACATGCACATGGCCAAGAGAGGACTGGGCCCTCTCATGAGTCCCAGTCTTGAACCTGTCCAAATGCTGTAGCCCCTCTCCACACAGCACCCTCCAAGCTCTTCAAGGTCATTAAAAACAAGGACGACTGAGAGACACTGCAGAGACAGGGCTAAACGCAGTGTGGGGTTATGGGTAGATCCTCCAACAGAAAAAGGCTATTAGTAAAAGACTAGGGAAACACAAGTCTATAGTCCGGTTCAAGCAGGGCACCAGCATTCACTTGTTAGCTGTGTAGGTGCCGTAGTTATGGGAGCTGTGAACAACATGAGAGACTAGCTATGCAGACCTGTGCACAGGAACCCTGTATTCACTATGCAATTGTGGGGAGAAATCTAGAATTATTCCAAAATAAAAAATTTTATTTTTAAAAATGTAATTAATAGCTCTGGCCAATTATGTTCAGTGGTAAGAGCATCAGCCCAAAGACTGGTTTGTGGGTCCAACCCCTCAACAGCCATTGGGTGAGGTTGAAAGTTGGTCACGCCCCTCAACTACCATTGGGTGAGGTTGGAAGTGGGTCCCCCTCCTAAACTACCATTGGGTGAGGTTGGAAGTGGGTCCAGTCCCTCAACAGCCATTGGGTGATGTTGCAAGTGGGTACCGCCCTGACCCTGCTGGGATTTGGTGACTCCTCAGCACATAAGTCCCCCAGGAGTTAGGATTCCTGTCTGACGGGGGTCATTTTTAACAGCCCTGGGACTTCCCGGTCACAGTGTGACTCCAACTCTGCGGTGCCGAGAGCCTTCTGGCAGGGCACTCCCTTCGGAAATGAACTCGGCCTGGGGGCGCCGTGCCTCTGAGATAACGTAATGTAAGGACTGTAATCTGGACACGTTCCATCTGAGAGCGTCACAGTCATCGACTGGTTTGCGTTTCAGGGTTTGGAGGATCAAAGGCGGCCGCGGCGTTTTTAATATCCTCCCAGCGATGAGCTCATAGAACTTGTTTTCACGCCACGCTCTCTCCGGGGTCACTTATCGACACTCCGGGAAAATCAGTTTTGTTCTGTTTTCTATAATTCTTTGGAAAGTTCCAACATGATTAACTTAATCAAATTGGAATCTGCAGCAGTTAGGGTTTTTGTTTTTTGTTTTGTTTTTCATTCATTAAAAAAAAAAAAAAAAAAAAAAAAGTTAATGTTCCTTCTAGATGCAAGACTCTGTCCACGCACATCAAGATAACGAAGATGAAAGGGCTACGGAGCCCTGGGCTCAGAGAGCTTGAAATGAGTCATGGGAGCCTGGCTGGTCTGGTTCAGGGGTTGAGCAGTGACCCATGCACCAGGAGGTTACCAGCTAGATTCCCCGTCAGAGCCCATGTGGGCTCGATTCCCAGCAGGGGGCCTGCAAGAAGGAGGCAGCCTAGGGATGTTTCTCCCTTATTGATGTTTCTCTCTCTCCCCCTCTCCCTTCCTCTCTCTGAAAAAAACAAAACAAACAACCAGCAAGGGAAATAAAGCATGCACTTAAATGACTGGCATGTGGGCGAGAAAAGAGAGAGAATGTATAAAGTGGAGCCACTTGAACCAAGCTGCTAAAATTAACATTATGAAGGCGGAGGCGTGAAGGACAGATATGTTCTTGTTGCAAGGAGCCCGGGCACTGGGACGTTTTGAACTTTCCAGTCCTGCCTCAAAGCCTGGCTGTGCGTCTCCCCCGGACATCTGACTGACAGCGGTCTTGGACGAATCCTCAGCACGCAGGACTGAGCCTTCTCATGAATGTGCTTTTCGCTATAAGAACCCTTAACTTTTCTTTCTTCTTTGGAACACGTCTGGGTGTTTGCCTAGCTGTGTCCCCAGTTTGCAAACCCTGAGACCCTTACGTGAGTAAATCTTTACCACTTATTTCTAACAAAGCCTGAGGTCTCTCTCTGAGTCTGTTTGAGAATGCGACAAACATCAGATTTCTCCAGACCCTACACTGCTGGGAAGATGAAAGTTTTATGTTTTGTTGATTTCAGAGAGGAAGAGAGAGGTCTCTCTTCTTCAGCTGCCTACTGCACACCCCACACCAGGGATGGAGCCCGCACCCCGGGCGTGTGCTCTGACCAGGAATCAAACCGTGACCTCCTGGTTTGTAGGTTGACACTAAGCCACCGAGCCCTGCATGCCGCCGGGGCCAGAGGGAGTTTTATGATTCGGTTTGAGGCCTTCAAGTTGAATTGAACATGGAGGCTGAGGCCGTGGCCCTCAGAGATGACAGGAAGGGAGGGGGACCCAGGAGGCTGGGGTCTGAATGCAATGGCAGCGAGAAGCCCTGGGAAGTGCTGAGAAGCATCCTGATCCGGCATCGCGTTTCTGATCACCCACTGAAGGTGGCCACCCGGACTCCCGTCCGTTTGCTCAACCGACCTCCAAACTCTGTTTTCCCAAAGTCTCTCGTCAAGTGAATCACACTGTCAAGCATCTCTGAGCTTCTCCTTAATGTTCACCCCCACGGGCATCTAAAGCGCAACAGTGTCACGTGGGAAACAGAACAGAAAGAACCACAGGCCGAGGTGGAGTCCCTGGTGCGAAGCCGCGTCACCAATCCCAGACTCTCGCCTCGCTCTCGGCGGGTGCAGCCTCTCCCGGGAGTGGGATCTTACACCCACCCGTCCGAAGGTCCATCAATCCTGGTGAGGTGATCTGCAGGATAGCCCCTCCCCCACCTCACCCCGCTATTCCTTCCCTCCCCCAAAAGACCGCTGTCCTAAAAGGAACCCTTTCCTTTTTCTAATAACGCCCCAGCCACACCCTTCTGCTATACAACCTTCCCTTCTGTACCCCGCACGGCCCCCCTCGCCAGAGCGCCTTCTATTTGTTAGATGGGCTGCTGCCCAGTTCACGAATCGCTTAATACAGCCAATTCGCTCTCCAGGTGCACTCGGGGGTATTCTGTTAACAAACGAAACGGTCTTCAGGTGAAAAGCACTGTGCACCGTCCGAACACTCTGAGCGTGCTGGAAGTGTAACAGCAGAAAGATCTGCTTGCTGCGGGTGGTGGGTGCAGAGCGCCGGTGCTGGGCCCCTGGGTGCTGGGCCCCTGGGTGCTGGGCCCAGGCTTTGGATGGAAGGGCTGGGGGGAGGGGGTGGAAGTGCTTCCCAAGGAGGACCACCCACACTCATTCCTGCAGGCCTGGGTGAGAGTCCCCACGGGGCAGGGGCCCGGCCGCCCTCCAGGCCTGCGGGCGGGCGGGCACCTCCTGAACTCACCGGTGACGTAGAAGGCCTTGTAGCGCTCCAGGCGGACGGTCTGCAGGGCTCCGTACTCTCCCGCCGCCCCACTGTTGGGGTGAAACAGCGCCTGGGGAAGGTGGCATAAGGACAACCGGGCTCTCTCTTCTTGTCCCCCCAACCCTGCATCGAGGTCCGTTCGTCTGCTCCACACCTCCCTGCTTCGGGTCTTATTTTGTGGGTTAATTCATTTTGTTCATTGGATTCCACAAATAAGCGAGATCGTGTGGTACTTGTCTTTCTCAGTCTATACCTATATGCATGGCCCACAGACATGGGCAACAGAGTGTGAAAACTTGGGAGGGCGGGGGGAGGGGGGGCGCGGGATAAAAGGGGAGGGGAAATGGGAGATACCTGTAATATAAGGTGACCAGACATCCCGATTTAAAATAAGCATGTATATGTATGTACACAATATATACCTACGTAATTATTGATTATTTTACAGAGAGGGATAGAGAGTTAGAAACATCGATGAGAGAGAAACATTGATCAGCTGCCTCTTGCACACCCCCTACTGGGGATGTGCCCGCAACCAAGGGATATGCTCCCGACCGGAATCGAACCTGGGACCTTTCAGTTCACAGGCCGACGCTCTTTCCACTGAGCCAAACCGGTTTCGGCAGACATCCCGATTTTTAACAATGTGTCCCGCGTCCCGCGGCGTTTTAAAAAAGTCCCGATTACCCACAGCTCTGCCCCGCCCGCCCCGCCCGCCGGCTGCCCACGGGCCTGGGAACCTGCCCATGCCACCGGGACGCCCGGGGCCTCTGGCCCAGGTGACCCTCCGATCTCTCCAGCAGCCGGGCCGTCTTCTCACCGTCACCTGAGCCCGGGAGGCCCCGGGAAGCCCCTTGCGAGACCCTCTCAGTGATCCCTCCAGGAATGGGTGCCCCCTGCCCTCTGCACGGGGCCTCAATCCTGCTCCCCCGGGCCGATCCTCCTCCCTCCTCTGCAGGTCCCGGCTGAACGGAGCCCTACGGCCTGGAGACACCTACGTCGGGGACCCCCAGGGCAGGACCGGGCAGGAAACCAGTGGTAAGGCCGGTGGGCTTGGGCTGGACGCAGGAGGCCGCCCTGGTATGAATCATGACCGATATACATCACCGGGAAGGCGCTTCTGTGATTCAAAGTTTCCATGGGGCAAAAAAAAAAAAAAAGAATCAGAACCATCTGTGGAGCCGTAAACAGCTGTGCCCCCACCTCCCGCCCCGGGGATGCCGCGGGGGGCCCCTCCCACACCTGCCTCTCCCAGGCCGGCTCTCGTGACAGCTCGGCGGCTCCCCGGGCAGCGTGATGACAGCGGCTCCTTCCAAACAGGAAGAGAGGCCGTAACTCAAAACCCTGGCCGCGTCAGGCCCGCGGAAAGCCAAGCCCCTCGCCGCAGGAGGCTGTGCGGCTTCCTCCTGGGGCAGCAGGAAGCGGGAGGCCTGGAAAGCCTTCTGTCAGCGGATGGGTGATGCGCTCCCACGTCCAGGAGACGGGGGCCGGCCTGCTGGTTCCAATCATGGGGGGGGCGGGGGTGGCGGGCAGGCAGGCAGGCAGGCAGGCGCTGGGTCCCGGTCTCAGAAATGCCCCCGTGTGGGCCGGGATGTTTGTGCGACATTACCAGAGGCAACCTCCACAGCCCCAGAGGATGCTGATGGGGGAGTGGGTCGGGGCTCACTCAGAAGCCTGGCTGGGTTTCAGAGAACTTGTCTGTGCCTCTCCCCTGCCCCCTTGGAGCTGACTGATTGTATTCTTGTTTCTATCAACACGGGAAGGCGGTTGGCAAACCGACCCATGAATCACAGCTGAGGGAAGACATTTTCCCCTCGGAGGGCGCCCGGATCCAAACGTCGTCGAAGACAAGACCGCCTCCCGGAAGCACGCTGCCCCTCCGCGGCTGCCTTCCCCACCTGCGGGCTCCGCTCTGTTCTGCTCTGTGTCTACGCACGCGAGCACCGCCTTGATGGGTGAGTACAAAGTGGGGGCTTGGTGCCAGGCTGTGCCCCCTCCCCTGCCTGGCTCTCCTCCGTCTCCCTCCTTGGGGTTGCCCTCTTCTGCCAAGACACGGACAGACACATCAAGACCGGAAGCAGGAGGCTCAGAAGAGCCAGAGTGCCTCTGGGTTTGAGCATCTCGTCACAGGGCCCCGGCCGCCCGTGAGAAGACCGTTCGGTGGGAAACCCCATCGCCGTGAGCCTGCCTTTCCACCTCTCCGCAGAGGACCCAGAGCGGGTGCCAGAACGCCAGGGGCTCTGGGTCACTTGGTTTGTAGGACAGGGAAGAGCCGCTGCCGAGCTATGTGTGCACATGGCACTGAGATGACCAGGGGTTCCTTTGAGCTTCCTGAAACCGGGATGGTTTTCTTCCAAACCGACCCCTATTAGGATTGTTGTAAGCCCGAGACGTGCCTATCGGTGGGCACAATCAAGGGGTGCTTATTTTAAAACACACATGACATGCACGTACATGCATGTACATGTACGTACACAATATATACCTACGGAATCAGAGTTTTACCGCGTGGCCTCCCTTCAGCCAATTAGAGATGGTTCAGTGCGGTGTCCTGAGTCGCTGACCAGAGAAATAAATCCAAGGCCAAATTCGGGCCAGGGCCAATCACGCCCTATGTGGCTCTCCTTGAAGGTCCTCATGAATGTGGCCGAGACCTGGTGCCCCGAGAGGCGGGGTGGCCACAGGGGTGGCTCATGCCGGCAAGCAGCACCTGGCGGGGGTTCCCGGGCCCCGGGGTGTGGTCAGGGAGCAGCTCCGCCCGCCTGAGCTGCCTGGCCACACGGACGTTCCCACGAAAGCCTGGTGGGCGCTTTGTCTCTGGTCCTCGGGCTGAGCCCTGAGGGGCCTCCTGAGCCTGCGGACGTGAGGAGAGGGCGAGCGTGCTCCCCTCTGGGCACGGAGTGAGCGCCAAGAGCTGGCTCCACAGGCCCCGGCCACATCAAGGAGACCACAGTCCCTGAGGCGCTTCCTGGTGACTCCGGTGATTCCGTCAGTTGCCATGGTGACGCACACGCGGGAGCATCTCCCTGACGTCCTGAATGGGCCCCCAGGGTCACGGAGAGCGACTCCCACCTTCCTGCCTCTCGTGGCTCAGGGAGCGGGGCGTGGCCTGGGAGCGCCAGCTGCTCCAGAGGGTGGGGTGTTCCGGAGAGAAGCAGTACTTCTCCGGGGCCCGGGGCCCGGGGTGCGGGGCGGGGGAGAGTACGGGCTGGGCATCGGGCATCCTCTGACAAACCCCAGGCACAAACGAGTGCTCCCAGAAGCGTGGGGCTTGCTGGGGCCGGCGCGGGGAAGGACAGCACATGGGAGCGGCATCTGAGCCACCTCCACACGGCCCTCGGTAAAGACATAAATAGAAACGGACGCTTGGATGTGCGGCCTCTAACTGAGAAGCCCCGTGCTCCCAGCGCCTTGCAAAGAGGGTTCCGGCCCCTCCCTCCTCCCACCTCCTCCCACTTCCTCTTCCCCTTTGGGCAAAAGGAAGACTGGGAAATGACCATCAGGCCCAGCATTTCCTGGTGGCGCCTCAGAGCACCTGGGGAGAGGACACCAGGCCCTGGCTGGTGTGGCTCAGTGGATAGAGCGCCAGCCTGCGGACTGAAGGGTCCCAGGTGCGATTCCGGTCAAGGGCACATGCCCAGGTTGCAGGCTCCACCCCCAACAGGGGGCATACAGGAGGCAGCCAATTGGTGACTCTCATCATTGATGTTTCTATCTTTCCCTCCCTCTCCCTTCCTCGCTGAAATCAATAAATAGAGAGAGAGAGAGAGAGAGAGAGAGAACGAACGAACACGGGGTCCTGGGTCGCACTGCCCCGAGCTAGTGTGGGGGCTGCAGGCCTCACACTGGGCCTCCGGGAGCCAGGGTCAGTCCCTGCCATGCAACGTGCGCCCACCTCGGCCAAACAGTTAATACTCAAATTCGACGGGCATTCCGGCTGATGACAGGAAAGAGGAGGAAGGGCGAGGAGGGAGAGGTTCATCTCAGAGGAGTTGCCCTCAGGGCTCCTCAAACTGGATCTGGAGTGCCCGCCACTGGCCTGCCTCCCCCGAGGGGGCTCTGTTTGCACAACGGGGAACACGTCCACCCCGAGGAGCCGGGCGGGGCACCTGACTCCGTCACTTACCCTGTGCCCGGTCTGCGACCCGCCGAAGAGCACATCGGAGGCGTCCAGCCCGTCGAAGTGGCGGCCCGGGGGCAGGCGGGCACCGGCCAGGGCCACCACGGTGGGGAAGATGTCCAGCACGCTGCAGGAGGATCAGACAGACACCTTGGCCCCGGCTGGCCCCAGACTCTCGGCCATGCCGTGGTCAAGACCCACCCGCACAGCCTGAGCCCAGCACCGGCGGCCTCCCGAGTGGCCCGCCCTCCGCGCCTGTGCTTCCCTCACGCTCCACCCGGGTCTCTGCTCCCCCAGGCGGCCGGGCGTGGCCTGGGCTCACCCCCCAGTGCTGCCCCCTGTGCAGCTCCGGGGCCTTCGGTTTTCTGTTCTGTGAAATGGGCCCGATGCCCCGGCGAGCGTGGCTCAGTTGGTTGAGCGTTGTCCCTTGCACTGGAAGGTCACCAGCTCCAATCCGGGTCGGGGCACACGCCGGGTTTCTTGCTCAATGCCCATCCTCTGAGCAGTGATGCCCCGGGGGTAAGCACCCCGGGCGGAAGGGCGGGGCGTGTTAGTGTCCTTCTCCCGAACGAACCCTGGGGACAGGCAGCTGGCCGATCCTGGCAGCAAGTGTGCTCCCCGAGAGTGTGCACGGATCCCCGCGGGGAAACACGAGGGTGGAGTCCATGGAGACACGCCGTCCTGCTACGGTCGAGACGGTCTAACGCCAAACGCTATCCTATGAGGCGCAGCTCGCGTCCACGGTGCTGTCCGGGGAAAGTTCCCGGCGCCCTCGGCGAGCGTCACCTGTACCCGCAGCCCCCGAGCCACCCCCGAGCCATCCCCGAGGCCACTATCGCCTCTGCGGCCCCAGATGGCCGACAAGCTGATGCAATTCCGTCACCGCCAGCGCCGGGTGGATCCAGGTGGAAACACCGCTCTCGGGAGAAGCCGTGCAGCCTCGGTGATGTAACGGCAGCCGCCGGGCTGTGGTGCGTGTGCAGCCGGCCTGTGAGCACCGCCTGGCGGTGCGCCCCACGTGGGCCCCATACAGCAGCCCGCCTGGCCCTCCGCCCGCCCGGCGGCTGACAGCACGGGACCGCAGGCCTCCTGACTGTGCGGGGCCGACCCCGAGTCCTGGGCTCCCGCTCCCACTCTGGCATCAGAGCCATTCACCCGCCTCCGGGCCCGTGCAGCCTGCCTTCCTCTCCTAACGCTGTGCTCCCTCGGCCGGGACCCTCCGCTAATGATGAAGAACCTGCGGAAACGAAGTAGTCTTCCAGCAGACCCAATCCCCCAGCCCGGGAGCACAGGCAGAGCCCTGAGTGAGTGAGTGAGTGAGTGAACCGCCCCCCGATGGATACGCTGCCTGGCGCTGCATTCCGACGGCCCCCCAGCCAAGTCCTGGCCCCGGGGACGCGATCTGCCCCAATAAGGAGCTGAGAGCGCGGGCGGGATGTCACAGGCACGCTGCCCTCCTAACGCAGGCAGCACCCAGGGGCCCGCTCCTGGCAGAAGCTTCGTTGCCGTAGGACGAAAGCCCTCACTAAGGGTTCATTTCCTCCGCGACAGCCTGGGGGCCCCACCCCCGCCCACCTCTCTCCCTGCCACCTTCTCCCCCCGCCCCTCCCCGTCCTCCAGGGCACGGGGACATCTACACTCCTTTCTTGGGGCCATGTGATTGCCGGTGAAGGGCTGGCTTCCCACAGCACCCCTCGGACACCTGCACCCCATCCCCCATCCCCACAGCGCCGACGATTCCTCCCACCAGGTGGGGCCAGGGCAGAAGGGAGAGGCTGTTCTGTTGGGCAGACACACCACCCGGTCAGGAGCCCGCCCAGCGCCCCCTTCACTCAGACAACTGAGAAGGTCCCACGGCTGCCAGACCAGCTGCCAGACCAATATCGGAAGACAGGCCCGGGCCCAGGCTGCTCCATCGGAGCTTCGGAGCCGCCCGGGGACACCTGGCAGAGGCAGGAGGGAGGAGGTCCCTCACCACGCGAGCCCCTGAGATTTCCTGGCGGTAAACCCCAGGTCACGTGGGTCTCCTACCTTAACAAGGCGGCGCTGGAGACATTGCCGGGGACTCTGCCAGGCCAGTACGCCACCGCCGGGACCCGGTGGCCTCCTTCCCAGGTGGTCTGCTTGGCTGGGCTTCCCCCTGGAAAGGAGGGGCAGTGGGTGCGTTGACAGGTGACTCCGGGCTCCCCGTCTCGCAGCCGCCCTCTGGCACAACGGTCCCTCCCTCAGGGGCCCACCAGGAGCCTCTGAGAACACAACAGTAACCAGCTATGTTTTTGTTTTTTTTACAACATATTTTTTTAAATCTTCACCCAAGGACATTTTTCCATTGATTTTTTTAGAGAGAGTAGAAGAGAGAGGGAAAGACAGAGAGAAACACATCAATTGGTTGCCTCCTGCAGAAGCTCTGATCAGGGCCCGGCCTGGGGAGGAGCCTGCAACTGAGGGACATGCCCTTGACCAGAATCAAACCCGAGACCCTTCAGTCTACAGGCCGACGCTCTATCCACTGAGCCAAACTGGCCAGGGCATAACCAGCTATTTTTATTCAGGTGGTTAATATCTTTCAATACATGCTTCTATTTTACTGGACTCAACATACGCAAGGAGTGGCCTCTGTCCCTCCCTATTTCCTTCAGGACACTTCACGCTTCACATCGTCTGGTTTACGGGCTGATGGTGAATCCACACGGTGAGACTTCACTGCTCCCGGGCCCAGGACACGGGTACTTAATGAATACCTGTTAAAGCAAGTGCTCTGTCTTTCTACTGGATATAATGGAATCGTTTCAGATGAAAATATACAATTGGCCCGGTCGCGACAGCTCGGTGATTGACCTATGAACCAGGAGGTCGAGGTTCGATCGCTGGTCAGGGCACGTGCCCCGGTTGTGGGCTCGATCCCCAGTGCAGGGTGTGCAGGAGGCAGCCGATCAATGATTCTGATCATTGAAGTTTCCATTTCTCTCTCCCTCTCCCTTCCTCTCTGAAATCAATTTAAAAAATGTATTAAAAAAAAAATACAGCTCTTTGAAGACAGGCAAAGCAGAACATTCCCCAGCTATGTGATCTGCCCAACGCCCCGCGCGGGTCTGGCCCGGGTTTCACTGTTGTCTTTGCTTTGCTTTGTTTTTTTTCCTTGAATCCATGAGTTGTTCTGATGTCGTGGAGACGCATTAGTAACAGTTCCAACCTCTGGCCTCTCAGGAGGAGGAGGCGAGAGCAATCGCTGTGCAATCTATGAATTTCCACTTTGCTAACGAAGGGAATTCTTTCTGTGTCCGCCAAGGCCAACGTGACCACCGGTTTAACGATGACCGGCGGGCCGGAGGAGATGAGGTCATGGTTGATGGAAACATCCTGAATGCATGTTGCCTTGAGCTAACCGTGACCTCCCCACTCCCACACACACCCCACCCGCATCCTGGCTGAGCCAGGGATTCCGCAACGTTAGCGTGTGGAAAGCCCCGCCGGGGCAGGCGTGCGAGGCTCCCACGGACCGTGGTCATGCAACTCCCCCGTCCGGCTGGCGTGCATGGGAGAGCCACGGCCACGGGAAGGAGGGGCAACAAGACCGAGGGGTCTGCCCCGCTGCCCTCAGGCCAGCCCGCCCAGGCCCACGGTCCTGGCCCTACATGCCACCCCGGAGACTTTCTCATAGCCAGCTTCCGAGTGCCCGAAGCGTTAAAGTGACAGTCAACACACAGAACAGCTCCCCTCCTGGGACTGTTCATGGTCAGGGGTGTGGGGCTCTCGAAACCAAGTGGCGTTGTGCGGGCTGGACGGGGAGCCCTCTGGCCTGGCCCAAAAGGTCTCAGAGACAGTCTTCCGCACGAGAAGCACCCCTCCCACAAACACACAGAGCCACTCCAACCACGATGCCCATGGCGAGAGGGTCCAGAGCACATGTGTCAAACACAAGGCCCGCGGGCCAAATCCAGCCCGCCAGGCCTTGCAATGTGGCCCGCACCGCGCTGTCATCACTGCACTCCGCTGTCAGTTTATGACATTGTCAGTTTATGACTGTTCAGTAAACCATTCGGCCCGCGATTTAGGCTGGATTTTAGATTTTGGCCCCTTCTCTGATTGAGTTCGACACCCCTAGTCCAGAGCCACAGGAAGCACGGAACGCACGCCCACGCGGCTGCGGGTGCATGGCTTACGCCCCAGCTGAAGGCCAACGAGCAGGCAGGCAGGGAGGGTCCACGCTTGCCTGTGCAGAGCTCTGCAGAGAATTCCACGCCCACGAGGGGAATTTATGTGGAAGCCGGGGGGGGGGGGGGGGGGGAGATGGGAGGGTCAAGTGGATGGACCATGGAATCTTCATTTGCATGTCCAGGGTGCACGCACTCCGGACAGGTCTGCTTAGCCGCTGAGGCCAGATGCTAAGGAAGGTGAAGCTTTAGCTGTGAAGTGAGCCGACAGTGCTGACAGCCAACCAGAAGGCGGGCGAGAGCGCTGTGCGTGGCGGGCGAGGGCCCCAGGGTCGGCCCGGGAGCTGGTCTCCGCCTCCGGATGTTTCCAGAACTGTGCGCTGGCCCCTAATGAACAAGCCGGCTAATGGGCCTCCGCCACTGGGGAGTCTGCTTGTTTGCCACAAGCTTCTGTGTTTGCTGTTTTCAGAGGAGACAGTTTCCGTGTTTGCCCTACTGCAGCAGAGGGCTGAGAGCTGGAGGGGCTGCAAGGCACTCGGTCAGTTATAAGACGTGTACATGCCAACCCAGGGCAGAGTTCACAGGCTCAGAGCTAAGAGGAGGCGAGAAGAGGGCTGGCTGAGCGAAGCCCTCGGCAGGTCCACTGGGGGGCCCACCCCTCTCCCTCCCCCCACACCCCCACGTCTGGCTGCGCCCTGGGTTCTGGCTCTCACAGAGAGCCAGGGTTCAAAATCCCAGCCACGCCCAGAGACCTCACAATCGAAAGCCATCTACTATCTGAAATGCACCCGGGGTGTGCACAAGCAGTTATAAAAGTGTGTGACCCCAGTCTTACTCTGAATCCCAGCGTCTGCGGTACTGCTGGGGGTAGACAGACTCACAAAATCCACTTGGCGTTTCCCATGGGTGCCCAGGGCTGTGGGGTCTGGTGATCAAAAGAACGTTCCTCGTTGTGACTTGTCGGCACCAGCAGAGGCGAATCCCAGGGGCGCTGCCTCCGGGCCCCCAGGACTGCCCAGTGCCGCCTGCTCCTACGAATGGGACCTCATTTCCAGTTAAACTACAGCAACACGAGCGCCTCCTGTTCACAGAGCCCTGCCTACGCGCCGAGGTAAGCACCCCTGGGTGCAACTCGGAGGGCTTCCCTCCTTGAATCCTTTCGATCACCTGGAGAGCCAGGTGCTTCTTACGCCCGTTTTTCAGATGAAGAAACCGAAGCTCAGAGAGGTTAAGGAATTTGCCCAAGGTCACACAGCTAGCAGACGCGAGAGCCAGGATTTGAGTCCAGGTCTAATCACACAGCCAACCCTCTCAGCCATTAAATCTTCTAGGACGGCGTGCCCACTCATCCCTGAATGCATGGTAGACGCGTGAGGGGAGCCTTGAAAAATGCCCACGCCGAGGACCCTTCCCCAGGAACCGTGACTTCACCGGCCCGGGATGCACGCCGGTGAGGAGCGTCCATTCCAGGAGCAGGTGGGCGGGGACACGGCCACAAAGTGGACACTACGCACTGAGTGAAAATCAAATGCAGCCTCGTGCTTTCAACCACAGGGTTTTATGCTGCCCACACCTCTGCACCTTTTAGACGCACGATCGTGAACAGGAACCCGTGAGTTGTCATAAGAACAGGTGAGCCCGTAGAGTAAATGTCTACGAACTCTCTGATTCCAGAAGCCACTGCTTGGCGAGGATGAGCCCTCGCCCTCCCCCGAGCGTGGCGCGCACATGAGAAGCGCTGGCTGCGTGTGGGTTTCTGCTGGGAAAGGCCTGCCTGCCCACGGGCGTGAGAGCGCCTTGCAGTGCGCCTGCGGTGAGCGATGGCTCTCATTAAGGCAGAGCCTCTTACTTAAAGCAGTAACTATTTAGCCCCAGCAACCGAAGGATAAACAGAACCGTGATTCACGGAGCTGCCTCCCTGGTCCTCCCTGGCTACGGCAGAGACGTGCCTCCCCCGGGCATGGAGGCAGGGCCGGCCACACTCAGGAGCAGCAGCCTCTCCCCGGAGGGATGCAGGGCCACACTGAGTCAGGAAGACAGCACATGCCCCTTCTCCGGCTTACGAGGTCCAGGGGGACTCGGGGGCAGGGGGCCCCGGTGCCGGGGGTCTGAGGGATGTTAGCAGGGTGATTGGGAGGCTCCTTGGGCACCCGCAGACCCCAGGTCTGGCTCCAGGGCCATGCTGCTCGCTGGGTGGCCTGAGGCAGAACTCTGAACACCCCGTCCGGCTCAGTCTCCCCGGCCACGAAGGGCAAACATGATGGCATTTCTCTCCCGGGGCTGGGGGGAAAGCTACAGAAGTGAATGTGTGTGAAATTCGAAGCAAGAGCCTTTGGCACGGTGCCTGCCGTGAAGTACCATCCACAAATCGAAAAACTGCCCGGCCAGCGTGGCTCAGTGGTTGAGCATTGACCTATGAACCAGGAGGTCATGGTTTGATTTCCGGTCAGGGCACATGTAGGGGTCTTGGAGGAGGCAGCCGATCAATGATTCTTTCTCATGATCTTTCTTTCTCTCATAATTTCTCTCTCTCTCTCTCTCTCTCTCTCTCTCTCTCTCTCTCTCTCTCTCTCTCTTCCTCCCTTCCTCCCCCAAATCAATAAAAATATGTTAAAAACAACAACAACAACAACAACTGAAAATTACCTACAGGCAGAGCACAGACGAAGTTGCCACCTGATGGCTCACACACTGAGCTGAGCCCTCTGACGCGTGGTTTGGTGAGGATGGTTTGGTTTTGTTTAAACTGATTTTCTACGTCTTTGGACAGGACCCAGTCTCCAGGGTCCTGAATCCCTGACCGGCCGATGCCGATGACACGGACACCTGGCCACTCGGATCCCCTGCCCGGCCCGCGAAGGCGTCCGGATCGGTGGCTTGGGCAGAGAACACGCCTGTGCTGAGGCGTGCACGTCCGCCAGCCTCTGAACAGCCGGCTTCCTTCCTAAATAGAAACACACGCCCTTGCCAAGGGTGCCCGGAGCTGACGGGCTTTCCAGAACCAAAGGGCAGCCAGGCCTCCGTGGGGACTGAGGACGCGGGCTGGCCTGGTGGGCCTGACGTGTGAAAATGGGGGCGTTCCAGGCCTGGTGACCCACACAATTCAACCCCCCTGCCCCCGACCAGAGCCAGCAGCCACCCCCTTGTCCCGTGCTTCCTCCCCCAGCCCACCTCCGACTTGTCGCCCCCATCCCTCCCACAGGGGGCAGAAGGCCCCTGCAGAGCCCTGTCCCAGTGGGAAAGCTTATGCAACAACCTGATAGCATCAGATTACAAACAACCAAGGTCTCTTCGTGCTGGGGATGCCAAACTCAACAGAGCGTTTCCTCATCACCCAGGGGAGGAAGGAACAGCTCTGCTCTTCAAATAAAACAACAAAGAGAGAGTTTCCAGACAGAGGAGCCGTCTGTGAGGGGACAAACACGGCGCTGGTTCTGTCCTGGGCGGGAGCGGGGTCTGCTGCGGGACAGAGTGGGCAGGGCAGCTGCTCTGGGCCAGGCCGGGCCTGGGCCGAGCGCTTGGGGTCAGCAGTGGGCAGACAGCACACGTCCCCTTTGTTTGGGGGAAGGCAGGGCCACTTTGGGTGGCCTCCTGCCTGCCCCCTCCCCCAGTTTGGTTTCTCCTCACCCCTGCAGGGCACAAGCCCCGGGGAGTGCCCTCACTCCTGCACGGGGTGAAGCTGTGACCCCAGGAGACACTGCCTCAGCCCATCAGCTGAGCAAGGCAGGTGGCCAGAAAAGGCAAGGGAAGACCAGGAGGGGGCCTGGGCCTGGGAGCAGGGGAAGGCAGCACGTGCCTGACGCAGCGGGCTGGCCGCAGAGAGGAAAGAGCCAGGCTCTGGGTACTGTTTGTCCTCCTCGGTTGCAAAAACACTGACTGTCTTCTCTCTTTCATCTGCTCTTGAGACCGGCCCCCTTACAGCAGGAGGTGCAGGCATTCCACCGATGAGGAACAGGTGGTCTAGAAGGATCCCAGCTCACCTCCGGACCTGAGCCCTGGCCACACGCCTTCCACACAGGCTCTGCCTGGCTTCCCTGAGCCCCCAGCAGCTTTCGGTGCAGGAGGAATAGCTGACAGAAAGCTGGTTTGGGGAATGAAGATGAGGACGTACTAGATGTACAGGTTAATAATGCGATTAGCTCTTAACCGGTTAATAATGCAGATTAAATTAGATATTAACCGGCTAATAATTCGGATTTGATATAAACCAATTAACAATGGCAGATTTTAAAATAAAAGAAAACAGGATAATTTCAAGAGAAACACCAAAAGTGCTTTATTCAAAGTAATGTCCATGGCTAGCTACACATTTCTCCACCTTTCAGGTAATTTGTGGATACCGTCTTAATAGAACTTTGTATGTTTTGAGGCAAACCATTCAGAGACCCAATTTTCCACTTCTTCGTACGTTTTGAAGTGCTGTTCAGAAAGTGCCTGTGCCACCGATAGGAACGAGTGGTAATCTGAAGGAATAAGGTCTGGCGAATACAGCGAGTGGATTAATTCTTCCCAGGCAAGATCTTTTAGTGTGTCTTTAGCTGGTTTTGAAGTGTGTGATGGTGCGTTATCATGAAGCAAAATTACTTTGCCGTGTCTTCTGGCATGTTCTGGTCGTTTCATGATCAAAGTGTGGTTCAAATTGATTATTTGTTGTCGATAGAGATCAGTATGAACGTTTTCACCTGATTTTAGAAGCTCATAATACACCACGCCTTCCTGATCCCACCAAAGGCAGAGCATTGTCTTCTTTCTGAAGCGATTTGGCCTTTTAGTCCATGTTGATGGTTGACCTGGATCAACCCATATTTTGTGTGCTTGGGATTCTCAAAATAAATTCACTTTTCACCACCAGTCACAATTCGATGCAAAAAAGACTTTCTTTCATGCTGTTGAAGCAACATTTTACTGATGACTTTTCGGTTTTCCATTTGTTTTTCTTTCAGTTGATGTGGCATCCATTTTCCTTCCTTTAAAATCTTTCCCATTGCTTGTAAATGATCAGAAATGGTTTGCTGAGCAACGTTTAATCTTTGAGTTTTTGAGTTTGACAGGCACCTTCATCCAATAATGCTTGTAATTGTTGGTCTTTAAAGTTTTTCTGTTGACCTGGATGTTCTTTGTCTTTCACATCGAAATCATCAGTTTTAATGCATTTAAACCAGGGTTCACAGGTTTCCTGAGATGGAGCACGTTCACCATAAGCTTCCCGAAGTATATGATAACTCTCAGCAGCACTTTTCTTCAAAATAAAGTAATGAATTAAAACCTCCCTCAAATGTTCTTTTTTTGGCACAAAATGAAGTGTAAAGATATCTATGATGTTAACACCTTCAGCAAATTTGACATATGAAGTTTTGAAGCTGTTGTCAATACAACAAAATAGCATACCTATCAAATTGTATATATATCAACATATGTGTAACTCCATCTACTAAAAAAAAAAAAAAAAAAAAAAAAAATCCGCATTATTAACCGGTACACCTAGCATTTAGCCTTAGGCCAAGTTGGCCTTCAGGATCTCCTGAGGAAAGAAGAATGGATCCAGCCCAGCCCCACCACGAATTCAGGGGCTGTGCCTGCCACTCAGATACCACGTCAGGCCTCCCTCACAAACCCCGGCCGTCTCCTCCTCATGCTCCAAAACCAGCCACTCAGGAGAGCCTTCCTGCCGCCCTCCCCGTGGACGAGAGGCCCTTGAGCGTCCTGCTATCACGGCAGGACCCTGCAGCAGGATGACCTGCTGATGTGTCCGCTCCCATTCTGTCCAATAGAAGTCTTTGCCATCATGCAAATGTTTTCTATTTGCACCATCCAATAGGGTAGCTGCCCACCACACATGGCTTCTGAGCCCTTAAAGTGTGTGTGGCTAAAGTGACCAAGGAACTGAATTTGAATTTGAATTTGAATTTAACTAGTCATGTGTGGTTACTGCCACAGATTTCTGGGCCACAAACCCAGAGTTCCTGATTCAGCAGGTCTGGGCTGCGAGGGGGGGAGGGAAGGGAGGTGGTAGGGGGACCTAGAACCTGCATTGCTAACAAGTCCTCAGATGGCGCTAATGGTCCCCGGACCACGCCTCGACAACAGCTGGCTCACATCTGGAAGTTCCAGACTTGGATGACTCTAGAATCAAGATGGTCTGGATGTGGACACTCTAGGTTGGTGATTCTCCAAGTGGGGTCCCTGGGGTAGACGATCAGCGTCACCCAGGTGCTTATTGGAAAGGTAGCATCTCTTCGCCATCCCAGGCTCACTGAGTCAGAACTTCACCATCCCCTCCAGCCAGGGCCTTTGGTGACCTGTGTCCCCAGCACCGAGTGCAGGGCCCACAGCAGGTGCTCAGCTAAAGGAAGGAAAAGGGCAGAGCAGGTTGCCCAGCTAGTAAGTGTGTTTCTCCTAAGGCAACGTGCTTCCCTCAGAGAATGGGCCTCCCGGCCACAACCTTCAGCTGGAATCCCTCTCCCCAAACTGCCTCCCAGGACGGGGAAGAGACAAGACGAGGCAGGTCCTCAGGCAGGAGGCCCAGAGGTCACCTTTTGGGGAACAGAGAGCTCCCCACAGAGGAGCCACTTACGATAGACCCTGTCCCCCCCACCCCCTCGCCTCCTTGGTTTCCATGCCTTCTGGATTTTCTCCCTGGAGAGTTCTAACTCCAGGCTTTCCAACTGAGGGTGGGAGGTGGCAGCTGGCCTGCGGGTGTCGCCCTGTGACCCACTAACGCAAACAGCCACTCCCCGCTCACACCTGCTGCCGTTCCGGGTGCCAGACACGTCGCCACCCACATCCAGTCCTGGCACCTCTTCCTGGACCAGCTCTCCAGGAACCAGAAGTAGGTTACAGTGTTCTTGAACAGGAGAGAACCAGAGAGGTCCACAGAGGGAGAGGCCCAACCCTGAACGGCAAAGTATCGGCTCACTGCCCAGGGAGGGGCGTGGCACCGGTGCCCTGACCCCTGACCCACTCTCCTGACCCGACATGTGGCACAGGCTCGGCAGCCGCTCCCTCCTCAGGTTCTCCAGGGTCCGAGCCAAGGAACACCCGGTGAAAACTGCCAGAGAAGAAGCAACGACGGGCATATCCCTCCTGCCCCCGGCCATGAGGGGCACAAAGGTCACAGTCCTGGGGACAACAAATATTCTGCCCGACGGATAGGGGAGGGACTTTGTGTCCTTTGACCTGGACACTGGAGGCCACAGCTCAGGATCGAGCTGGACAACAGGAAAACCCGGGCACAGGGGGACTCCGCCACGCCTACCTCCAAACCCCTCGGATACAAGCACCATCTAAAAAACGTATTTTAACTTTTTCGGATATAAATAATACCAGTTTGTTGTGGCCAAAATATATATATATATCACACTTCAATCCTCCAGAGAGAATTACCGCTAATCACTGGTTTCCTTTTCTTGCCTCTTTTAACAATTTTCCCAAGAACACCTATGCTTATTTCCATATAATTATCCCTTCCTTATTGTTTTTGTGTTTTTTTTTTTTTTTTAAATATATTTTATTGATTTTTTACAGAGAGGAAGAGAGAGGGATAGAGAGTTAGAAACATCGATGAGAGAGAATCATCAATCAGCTGCCTCTTGCACACCCTCCACTGGGAATGTGCCCGCAACCAGGTACATGCCCTTGCCTGGAATCGAACCCGGGACCCTTCAGTCCGCAGGCCGACGCTCTATCCACTGAGCCAAACCGGTCCGGGCTTTTTTTTTTTTTTTTTTTTTTTTGTGTGTTTTGTTTTTTTTAATATTAATCCTCACCTGAGGATATTTTCCCATTGATTTTTAGAGAGAGAGTGGAATGGAAGGGAAATAAAAAGAGAGAAAAACTTCAATGTGAGAGAGAGACATCGATTGGGTTGCCTCTTGCCCGTACTCCCGACCTTGACTGGAATCGAACCTGGGACCTTTCAGTCCGAGGGCTGGTGCTCTATCCACTGAGCCAAACCAGCCAGGGCCTTGACATGTTTTGCAACCTGCGTTTTCACAGGAAAGTACTGCATGCACATGCTTCCAGGTCAGTGATATGCAGCTGTTTCACACTCCTCCATCGACAGCAGCCATGTCCAACAGGCATCACTGCATAAGCATCATGGCGCACTTGGTCATTTCTCTTCAGGACACATCCTCTGAGGAGACGCCGAGGCACCAGCAGGCACGCGCCTTTTTCAGGGTCTGGTCCGCACTACCGAACTGTCAGAGCGGATGGACACGGAGCTGAGAGCTGAAGGATGTTTGATCAGAGAAGGGCAGTGTGGCACAGTGGGGAGATCGCCAGCTTTAGCTGTGTGACGGGGGACAGGCTATGTGGTCTCTCGGAGTCTCTCTCTCTTCATCCGTAAATGGAAATGAACCTACCTTTCAGGATGAAAAGTGTTAGAGACAACGGACACAGAAACCTTCAGTGAGCTCCACATTCATTCTTGGATGAATGAAGTGAATTAATGGTTGGGTGGATGGAGGGAAAGAAGGGAGGAGAATGAGGAAGGACGTCGGGATGAAAGAAAAGGGAGAGCACAGTCGTGGGCAGGTCCAGGGGTGGCTCGTCGGGAGAGGGTGGTCCTGAGGGAGCCCCAGGAGGAGAGGCGAGAGCAGGATGCTCCGGGCTGAGCAGAGACTCTCTCTGCCCCACAGGGTCTCTTCTGGGGCCTGGTGGCTGTTGAGGACTTTGTCCCTGGTTCACGAGGATGCCCTGAGGCCCGGAGATAGAACCCATGTCCTGCCCACAGTGGGACCCACCAGCCCCGCTGAGCCCCTACCTCGAGGAACTTGCCACGATCCAGTGAAGGGACCCACGCTGCCTGCCAGCTCACATTTCTGAGCCCACGGGCCGTTGTCGCCTAAAAACCAGAAGGAGCAACATGGGAAGGTCAACAAACCAGTGGGCACTTTGGCTGAGTCTCTCTCTCTAGCCCTACCTCCCTGGGCACAGCAGGAGACCGGAGAGAGGAGGGGCCTGTACAATCCACAGGGACCCTGCCCTGGAAGCACTGCAGGGCCTTCGAAGACGGGGCTCCCCGTCCCCGAGGTGGTCCCATCGGGAGGCCCCTGCCTCGTGGACCCTGGCCTTGTACAGCGTTAGCCATCTCATCGCCCGTGCCACCAGCCCAGCCACTGCCCACTGAGAACCTAGGATGAGCCCTTCACACACATGATCTCACAGCCTCCAACATGCTACGGACGAGGCTCCATGGTTAGCTTCCCTTTGCACATGAAGAGACAGGTGTGTCGACATCAACCTTCTCCACAGTCGCCCATGGATTCAAGTCCAGGTGTCTATGGGCCCAGCGCAGCGCTCTGACCCCCTGCCCTCCTCCGACCGGGACCTGAGACCCACAGGGCCGTGCGGGCCTCTGAATGGCCCGCCAGTTCAGCTCCACTCGGCCAGAAGACGGGACCTGGCGAGCTGGCAGCCAGTAGCCCCCGGAGTCCCCGGGACAGGGCAGATGGTGAAGAGGGAGTCTACAACAGTCTGAGCTCTCCACAGGTTGGCAACGCCAACGTTATTCATTAATTAAGACTTAATCAAGACTGAAGGGGCCAGGGGGGTACCTGCCCTCTCTGAGCAAACCTGTCCAGGGGCTCAGTGTTGGAGGCCCCAGGTGGACAGGAGCTCAGCATTCAACCCAGCCATCACCGGCAGGGCCCCAAGTTCGGATCGAGCCCCCTGCCCGGGGAAAGACGATCACATGACCAGACTCAGCTCTCAGGGCGCACGCGCAGTCAGCCGTTGGCGCCCAGTCAGGCAGGCTGGGTCTCGCCACCTCACCTGAGAACCAGAGGAGCGTATTTCCCTTGGCCGTGCGGTCAGCTGCGTCTCTGATGTGGCCCACCAGGCGGTCCATCTCCCGGAGGCCCGCGGCGTACGGGTCTGCCGCCCGCGGGGTCCTGGCCAGGGGCACGTGCATATGGGCCAGGCCCACGTAGAGCAGGAACGGCCTCCCGCTGGCGCTGGAACAGAGAGCCCGCGGTCACCCTCCAGAGGGCCTGTCCCTGTCCCTCCCGGGCCTCAGAGCAAAGCCCCAGAACACCTCCACCCCACGTGCTCGGGGAGTGCGTGTCTGCCTCGAACCTTCCTAGGCTATGTGGAGGCGACCTGGTCAGCCAGTTAAAACCTGAGAGCAGCCCTGGCCGGTTTGGCTCGGTGGCTAGAGCGTCAGCCCTCAGACCAAAGGGTCTGGGTTTGATTCCTAGTCAAGGGCATGTACCTGGGTTGCAGGCCCAATCCCGGCCTGGTCGGGGCATGTACAGGAAGTAACCAGTGGATGTTTCTCTTTCTCTCTCTCTCTCTCTCTCTCTCTCTCTCTCTCTCTCTCTCCTTCCCCTTCCTTCCCTCCCTTCCATGCTCTCTCTAAAGATCAGTGGCACAAATATCCTTAGGTGAGGATTTAAAAAAAAAAATTCTGCCCTAGCCCGTTTGACTCAGTGGATAGAGCAGGGGGCCCACTGTGGCTTTGCAGAGCTGAGGGAGACCAGGGGGCATGGTGGACGGGAGCAGGGGGAGGCCAGGGGGCATGGTGGACGGGAGCAGGGGGAGGGAGGCACTCGGGCCAGAGGACTCCTCACCTGGCACGCTGGATGAACTGGCTGGCCTTCTCGGCGTACCGGTGTGCGAGGCCGCCCAGGTCCACGGGCTGCTCCAGGATGCGCAGGTTCTCGTACAGAGGAAGGGCCACGTCCGTGTAGCAGTCCCGGTCGGGGTTCCTGGGTGCAAACCGCAGAAGGAGAGCATTCAGCTCCATGACCTTCGCGGTCCTGAGGCGGAGCAAGATGCTCTAACGCAGGGACAATCCTAACTACGAACCCCTCAGCGGCCTGGCGCCCGGAGGTTCCCAGCCGCCACCTCCTCCGCGGGTGAAACCACCACCAGACCCTCTTGCATTCCCTCTGAAGAGAAAGAGCTCTACTGCTTCCACATTGCTGGGAGGGAAACTGAGGCCTAAACAGACTGAATTACTGAAGCAGAGCCCCTCAGCCCATCAGGAACCCATCCCTGGCTTCTCCCACTGTCCCCCCCAAATGGCTTGTCCGTGGGGTGCGACAACGTCATGAGGCACAACATCTGACAGCAGAACAGCAGATGGCCGGGGACAACTGTAAAATTTCAAACCATGTGTAGAGAATTTGGAGAACCTTTAGCCATTGGGGCGGGGGGGGGGGGGGGGGGAGGGGATGGAGGTCAATCCAATAGCCCCTCCAGGAAAAAAGAATCGCAGCCCTTGGTCTTACAGAGAAAAATGAGTCTGACCTGTTGCTGAAACTGGTTTGGCTCAGTGGACAGAGCGTTGGCCTGTACCTTGGTTGTGGGCACATCCCCAGTAGGGGGTGCGCAGGAGGCAGCTGATCAATGATTCTCTCTCATCGATGTTTCTAACTCTTTGTCCCTCTCGCTTCCTCTCTGTAAAAAAATCAATAAAGTCTGACCTGGTTGCTTCCTGCACACGCCCAGACCAGGGCTGGAGATAGAGCCTGCAACCGAGGTACATGTCCTTGACCGGAATCAAACCCAGGACCCTTCGGTCTGCGGGCCGATGCTCTATCCACTGAGCCAAACTGGTTAGGGCTTTATCACCTTTTTCTGGTCGTTAATGTATTGCAGGCTCATTACTGAATTTTGGGAAATGCAATGAGAAAGAAAAAAAAAAACCCACAAAACTCTTAGTCCACAACCAGAGTGGATGGCCCATTGTTGGCACACTCCTGTGGTGTCTCCTGACTGACTAGACCGCATGAACGCTTAGGTAGCTATGACCCCCCTGGTGGTGATTGTTTCCTGCTTTCTCCACTTCAGTCGTGAGCATTTCCCAGTGCGCTGACTCTGTGTGAAAATGAGTGCCCCGTGGCCGTCCAATGCCAGATGAGGCTTATTTGTAGGGTGGGGAGTGGGATGAGCTTGGAAGGAGCCCCGGGTGCTTCCTCTCTGGGCCAGGTGAGTGCCCAGGAGCAAAGCCAGCAGGCAGAGGAGGAGGGAACCCCACTGTGAGGCCGGCCATGCGGGGCTCTGCCCAGCAGAGTCAAACAGTCCCAGGAACCCGGCGAATTCTAATGAGGAAATTCTGTGAAATTCTATTGGCCTCACCGTTGCTAGAAGTTTTCTTGCTCTTTTTTTTTTCTTTCTTTCTTTCTTTCTGTCTTTTTGTTTTCTTTTGCTGTTGATCCTCACCTAAGTATATTTCCCCCCTTGCTTTTCAGAGAGAGTGGAAGGAAGGGAAGGAAGGGCAGAGAGAGACAGAGAGAGACACATTGATGTGAGAGAGACACATCAACTGGTTGCCTCCCACATGCACCCCGACCGGGCACAGGGATCGAACCCACGACCCAGGTGCATGCCCTTGAATGGGACCCTTTCTGCATGGACCGACGCTCTGACCACGGACCACATGGGCCAGGGCGCTGTTTTGCTGTCTTGACTGTCCCGTCAGCCCCTCTGAGTTCCTCCTGGTGGACTACACCCCCAGGGTTGGTGGCTCTGGACCCCACAGCCAATTACCTTGATGGTCTCTCGCCCTGGGGGCACGCCGGACACGGAGGGAGGTCGAGGCCCGGGCTATCTGTGCAGCCCATATCGTGGCTGTACGGGATCCCAAAGTAGTAATCGAACCCTGGAGGAGAAGCAGCTGGTTAGCACCCCACTCGGCTTCCGTCCCAGGAGCTTGCATTCTTACACCCGGGACAAAAATGTCACCTTCCCCCTTCTCATACCGCAGTGCGACAGAGGACGTGATTAAGAGAGCATTTGATGAATATCCCTTTGCAGTCTGCAATAAACACTTTGCTGGGTTCTGGCGGGAAGGCCCGGTTTGGGACACAGTCTGTGATCCTTTACCCCAGAGCGGGAGGAAGTGGAGAGAACGATTAAGCCCCTGCCATCCCGGTGCAGTTACTGACACTGGGAAAGTATTGGCTGAAAATCTACTACCTGTGTTTCCCTGAAAATAAGACATCCTCCGAAAATAAGACCTAGCACAACTTTGGGAGAAAAAAATTAATATAAGACACTGTCTTATTTTCGGGGAAACAGGATACATGCCTGACGCCGTAAAGGACTAAAGAATAGGTTCTGCCCTCAAAATACTTCCCGTCCTAAGGGAACGTAATATACACAGATTAAGCTGTAAGAGACGGAGAATCCATAGAACAAGAGCGATTAGGTCAGGGGCCGCGACCCTTTTTTCTGCCAAGGGCCATTTGGGTATTTATGACATCATCCAGGGGCCATAATGACCAACGGAAATCAGCCTGCTGTATGTATTTGGTCAGACATATATATCTGCGGTTAATCCTCACCTAAGGATATTTCCCCCCTTGATTTTCAAAGACAGTGGAAGGGAGGAGCCGAGAGAGAGAAACGTGGATGTGAATGACAAACTTTAACTCACTCCTAATGCCTTGGCAGGGCCAGATCCAATGACTGCGGGCCTTTCGTGGCCCACGGGCCAGGTGTTCCCCACCCCTGGGTCAGAGGAAGACGTTACCCCCAGATGCTGGGCGTGCGTGGGGTGGGGCAGAAATCTCAAAGTGCTTCTAGGAAGGGCTGGCATTTCAGCTAGACCTCAGGAAGCCGATGGGCCTGGCCCTGCGGTACTGAGGTGGGGTGTGGGTGTGGGGTGTGCTGAGGGGGGCCGGGGAGGCTGTGAGTTAAACTGAGGCATGAATATCCATGTGGGCTTTTTTTCTGAGATCCTTTCTCATCCCGTCTCTTCTCCAACCCAAGCTTTAGTGTGAAGTTTCCCACGGGATTCCTCTACTCCTCCCGCCGGGCCGGGGTCCCTGCGTGGGTGGCCCCATCAGACAATGTTTACTTCTTACCACACTAGGACATCAGCCATGTCCCCTGAGATGCAAGGAACCCCGTCAGGGAGAAGAGTGGGGCTGGCGATGGGGAGCCAGGGGGCAGACAGGAACCAAGGATAGGGGACAGGGAGGAGGATGTGAGATCGAGCCCAGGCACCCCAAATGCACCCGGGGGAATACTGTGAACAAAGACATCCCAACTCAGGAGCAGGATGGCTTCCAGGTTACTCCAGTCCTTTTACACGCAGGTCCTTATTTCCCGTTTCCCAGGTAACAAAGCCCCCAAAGAGTTCTTACCACGGAAGTTGGGGTGATAAGAGCTGTGATGCCCCAGGTGCCATTTGCCTGCAGGGAAACGAGAAAGAGACTTTCAGAGGCCTCTCCTGGGGGCCCAGCCCCTCCGGGAGCTGCTCACACTCTCGGTTCCCCATCAGGTCACCCTTCCCTGGGTTCTGGCTGCAAGGCCAGATCTGGCTGCAAAATGATGAGGCTGCAAACACAGTGCCAAAGCCAAGCCCTGCTCCGTGGGGCCCAGAGGGAGTCCACGGGGAAAGAGAAAGCGAGCCAGGGTGACTCGGCGCCTCCACAGGAGAACGCAGTGCGAGGGGAAGACATGCCATTCCTGGGAGCCCAGCGAAGCCAGCAGGCTAAGCTTCGCCCCTCCACGAGGTTCCAGTGCCCACAGCAAACCCCCCCCCCAAGCCAGCTGCACCCCCACTCTGCTCTCCTGGGCTGGGGCCCGGCCAAGGGTGCAGGTGAGTGCCCCACACGGTCTCAGAGACGCCTGGTAGCATCATCCTTTCTGGCCAACGCCCACAGCCCGCAGAGCAAGGACGAGAAACGGCCTCCCCACTGGGGTTAAGTGCACCAACACCTACCCAGCTGCCAAGGAGCAGACTCCTGGCTCTGTCGATGCCTGAGGTCCAGGCCGGGGTGGGTGGGGGGAGAGGAGGGCTGGTGATGTAAGCCAAGTGCTCCGATTATGCTGGACCTCTCTGACCTGCTCTTTCTGCTCTGAGTAAAGAGCCTGGGGGACTCGCTCACAGGCAAAGGGGCCCGGAAACAAATGCGGTTCAAAGATCTGAACCGCGGGCCCTCGCTGCAGCCCCTTCGGCGGCACACCGTCCCTCCAGCTTCACGCCCGGGGGGAGGAGGCGGGGTTCCCACAGGACCCGGCTCTTGGAGAGTCGGAATAACAAGCACAGGCAGCCCGAGGCGAATGCCGGGACGGCTGGGTTGCCTCAGGGGAGAGACCAGCAATGAAGCAAAACACGAGACCAAGTTGGACCAGACACGCCTGTCTCCTGTACCCGCTTGGGGCCAGGCGGCGCTGAACAAGTCTCCACACCTGCCTGGGACTCGGCCTCCTCCCTATAGAGTGTAGGGCGAACCAGACCCAGGGCACGGCCATACATGGAGCAAATAAACACTCAGCCCAGCGCGGGCACAAAGTAAAGATTAAGTACGAGGTGCTTCGTGAGAAAGGAAAGCACACTGGCGGGCAGTGTGGCAGACGCTGCTGTTTGCCTGCCCTACACCCAGGTCCCCACTCATCCCGCTCCCAGAACTGTGGTTTTTGGGAACCTGGGGTTGGGAACCTGTGCCTGAGGCCAAATCAACCCCCCCCCCACCACCACCACCACTACCACCACCATTTCCCAGACTTCCTTGCAACAAAGAGTGGTCATGTGACCCAGCTCTGGCCAATAAGGTGCAAGTGCACTTCTGGGGCTGAGAAGACTGTGTTCCTGATAAAAGGGAACAAGTGGGCTAGCACTGCCTCCCCTTTTCCCTTCCTTGAGGCCAAATGATGGCAGAATGGTCTGAGGCCGCTCTACGGCAACCAAGAGGCAACAAGCAGGACAAAAGCCAACAGAGTAAGGACAGCAGAGCAGAAGTGATTTCTCTGAGTGGCTGGGCCGAGAGAAGCAATCACTTAGCTCTAGGCTTATTAGAATGAGAGGAGAATGGCTCAGATACCCTTCAGCCCGCTGTTAGGCCTTCACAGTTACCGCCGAAAGCCTTCCTAGCTTAGACAGCAAGAAATCAACAAAAAAGCAGACGGGCGCAGACGAGGCAGCGAGTTAGGGCTACACAAAGGCGAGCAGCCAGCCAAGGACAGCGGAACCTCAGTTCTCAGACTTAATTCGTTTGGGGAAGGCTGCTCCAATCACATTTTCCCCATTAGAAACAAAGTCAATGAATTAACCCGTTCCCCACCACCAAATGACCCTCTGTTTTAATCTTTCTCATAGGCAGTACATGTCTAATGTGCTGTTTAATTTACAAATAAGCACTTTGAAAACAAAAAGGACATGAAATGTACATGAAATAAATGAAAAGTCAACAAAACGGAAATTAAATGTATAGTAAAAAAATGAAAATGTAGCAGTAATAAGCAGCAACGAAAGCAAAACACACACACACACACACACACACACACACACAAATATTCACAGCACAATTTCCTGAGATGTTAACAACATGAGGTTTAGTGGTAAGCTGACTCATACTCTTGTATTGTCTCCTTCGTCACCTGAGAGACACGTGACTGATCATTCAGGTATCAGCATGACAGGGTTGTTGGGCTGAGAAGCGAACTGTTCGAGACAGGAGACATTTGAGAACCCAGGTGTGACTGTAGGTGCAGTGGGAGATGGGGCTGGGGCCGTGGGGCACCCACGTTACCTATCATCCCGGTGACGTAGCCGGCCTGCTGCAGCACCTCGGCCATGGTGGTCTCGTTGAGCGGAAGGCCCCCCACAGAGGTGACGGCAAAGTTGTGTGTGACTCCATTGCGCAGGCCCAGCCGGCCGGTGAGCAGGGCGGCCCGGGAGGGCGAGCAGGTGGAGGCAGCCGCATGGAAATCCACAAACCTGCGTGGAAAGGGAAGTGATAGAGATCTCTCAAAAACAAAACAAAACAAAACAAAAAAACTCGCCCAGTAGAACAAGTAAAGAAAAGGGAGCCCAGAGGAGTAAGGGGACTAACCCAAGGTCATACAGGTCATTCCAATGGATACAATCCAACATATTTAGTGGATCCTCTTTATCCAAAGATTCCATATTTCTTACATGTATCTGTAACCCTGAAATCAGTACGCCGTGGCTCTTACGAGGTTATACAGAGTCACAGGCAGACCTTTGGGAAATCTCAGCCACCCGACCTGCACAGGCCCAGCTGTAGTTGGCTCTCATTTCTGTAAGCAAGTGTCCTCCTTTTCAGAGTCAGTGCCCTGGCTTTTGCATTTTTGTTCTTCCATGTTGCTGATTTCACTGTTTGAAACGGCCCTCGAGCAGAAGGCTGAAGTGCTGGCCAGCGGTCCTAAGCTCAGGAAGGCTGTTATATGCCTTATGAGAAAATATACATGTTCTATAAGCTTCATTTAGGAATATGTTCTAGTGCTGTGGGCTGTGAGTTCTATGTTAATGAATCAAAAATATATGTTAAACAAGCTGCCCTTAAACAGAAACACACACAAAACAAGGTTCTGTACTGATCAGTTGATGAAAATGTGGCCAGAGGCACATAGGAACCCAGCCTTGTATTTCTCCTAGAAGCAATGGCTCAGTATTCTTCATCTATACCAGTGTTTCCAAAACTTTTGACATATGTGTACCCCTTCTATAATTTTTGTAACACTGAGTACCCCTCGTACTCATGAGAACGTAGAATTAGGCGAAGCTAAGCACGGTGCAGTGCATATCCCCACCAAACTCCGGTGCAACACGTACCCCCACCAGACTCTTCCCGTACCCCTGGGGGTATGAGTACCACACTTTGGAAAACACTGATCTACACTAATAAAAGAGAAATATGCAAATAGACCGTACCTTCACAACACCCATCAGCCAATCAGGAGTGAATATGCAAACTAACCCAACAAAGATGGAGGGTTAATTTGCATATGCAGACACTGCCCCCAGCCGCTCTGGGCCTCTAGGCAGCAGAAAGGTGATTTTGGGCAGAGCAAGACAGATAGACAGTTCCAGCCTGAGTGAAGGTGGTGCTGGCAGCCAGGGGAGGGAAGGCCCATTCTTGCACAAATCTTCATACATCAGGCCTCTAGTAATTCAATAATTATCCAATAACTTGGTGTCCACAGAGACCTTATAGAACCTAACTACCACCAATAACAAGAGCTGACTGTACCCGCTACACACTACCACATGCCCAGCCCTCTGTCAGACACCTTGAAAAAGCATAAACAGTCTAGCCATTTTCCTATCCTTGAGGAACATGACTAAACTTAATGTCACCGACAATGGGGCAACCTGGCCTTGTATGTCTCCTAATGGGATGCAACATGAAGTTCATAAAGTCAAGGATTCCTGCCAAAAACATTTAACTCGAACCTAATCAGTCCCCTGGAGCTAATTTCCCGGTTCCAGAAAATATCACTAATAGAAGAACAAGCTGTTTGACACCACAAGGAAATAAGTGCACAAACCAATCTCTAGACATTCTATAAAACAACTGGTTGGGGGAAAAGAGCCAATATCTGACGGGAAATTGGATAGAGGGGGGGATACTGTACATTAAAACAGACATAACCAAATGGTCCCAGTTCAGACAAGCTAATGTAACAATACATGTGGGGACTAATTAGAGAAACCTAATATTGACTGGATATAAGATACAGTTAGGGAATCATTGTTCATTTTCATGAGTGTGGCCATGTGGAAAAATGTCTTTATTATTTTTTTCAGCTTTATTGAGATATAATCGACAGATAACATTGTATTCATTTAAGGTATGTGACAGAATGATTTGATGTGTGTATCTACTGTGAACTGACCACAATAGTTAACATCCAGCACCTCATATCCAAGTATTTTTCCTTGTGATTAGAACTTCTAACATCCACTCTCTTAGCAGCTTTCCAATATACACTACAGTATTGTTAGCTACAGCCACCATCCTATACATTACAGCCCCTCACTCTTGCTCACTCCTCATGTCAAACTGGTCACCAAGTTCTATTGATTCTGCCTCCTAAATGGCTCCCAGGTCTGTCCTCTCTGTCACTGCCTCGATAGATTATTATAAGAGGTTGGTCTTCCAGCCATCCCAATCCCCATCCCCACATTAATGTCAAGATCTTTCCACAATGTGAATTTGATCATACCCATTTCTTATTTTGAAAAGCACAGTCTCTCTCTGCCTGCTTCCTCAGGCTCACCTGCTTCTCCATCCTCCACACCCTGTGTCCCCAACACACATATTACTCCCACACCTCTGTGCCTTTGCACATGCTGATCCCTCCACTGGGAAGGCCTCCCTCCTACTCCCCTCCCCCATCTTGATTGACAACTCCCAGCTGTCTTCATGTCCTAGCTCTACATCATGTTCCCAGACTCTGCCCCCTATGCCTACACAGAGTCAGGCCCCCTCATCCCCATACAATCATATTGCTTTGGGCATATCCTTTATAACACTGAAATATAATTCTTTATGTTTATGTGCAGGGCGGTGTAAAGATGACCACAGATTCTCTGACAAGCCTCCCATTGGGAGATGAGGTCTGAGCCCCGCCCCTTAACTCCTCCGTCAGCTCCTGCCATTCCTCATGGTGCCTACGACATGGTCCTCATCTAAGTCAATCTGGTGACCTTCCAAGATGCCAGGCTAACTCTCCCAAGCCAGGACAGCAGGCTGATGAGACAAGCCATCCTCCAACCCTAGGTTTTCAGTGATCACCTTCTGCTTGGCCACTGTCACCACCCAGGCTCTGGCTCACCCCACCCCTTCTACCTTCTGAGTCATGGCTGCCTGCTCTAGGTAGAATTATCACCCAAAAGCATACAGTGTAGTCCTCACCTCCCTACCTCAGAATGCGACCTTATTTAGAAACTAGAGGCCCAGTGCACAATATTTGTCCCTCAGCCTAGTCTGCACCTTCTCACAGTCTGGGTCCCTGAGAGGGATGTCCGACTGCTGGCTTAGGTCCGCTTGGGCATTCCCTAAGGGGTCCTTAGTGCTGCTGTGGAATCAAGAGAAGCTCCTGCCACTGTTGCTGTGCTTGCCAGCCGTGAGCTCGGCTTCTGGCTGAGCAGCACTCCCCCTGTGGGAGCGCACTGACCACCAGGGGGCAGCTCCTGCATTCAGCATCTGCCCCCTGGTGGTCAATGCACATCATAGCGACCAGTCATTCTGCTTGTTTGGTCAATTTACATATAAGACTTTTATTATATAAGATAGTCATTGCAGAGATAATTAGTTAAGTTGAGATTACAGTGGAGTAGGGTGAATATAAGTTTTCTCTTTACCACCCAGCATGGATGGAGAGTTCCTGAGTAAGGGAGGCTGGGGATTGAGAAAAGGAAAAAAAAGAGACAGACACAGAGACAATAGGGAAAGCCTGGACTGGGTGGGACAACTGTCCTCTGATGGACAGACAGTGACCCAGAGTTGGTGAAGCCCATTTATTATATACAGCATGATTCCAGGAAGTTTTACTAGAGTTTAAGACAAAGGAAATTATGTGAAATCATGGTTAAAGATCAAGCTGTAATTCTTCATTCTTGTGGCTTCTTGGTAATTGTCACTCCTGATGAGCCTGGATAATTGCGTCTGTTCCTTGCACCTGGCTGAACTTAGATAATGAAACCCATCCCCTGGCACCTGAGCTAAAGGTCAGGCTGACAACATACCTGCCTCTGGCAAGGTGCGTTTCCAGGACATGGCTCTGTCAACACCACTGGACTCAGCTGACAATCAGCTCATGTGCCTTCCCAGGCACTCTCTACAGGTTGAGTCCTTAACCCAATATAACTGGTGTGTTTATAAGGAGAGAGAGGCAGTGAGGAGAATGCCACATGCAAACAGAGACACACGGAGGGAAGGTGGCCCTGTGAGGACAGAGGCAAGGACTGGAGTTATACTGCCTCAGGCTAAGGAGTGCCTGGGGCTAACAGAGGCTGGGAGAGTCAGGAAGGAACCTCCGCTGGAGTTTCCTAGGGGCCTAACTGCCAACACCTTGATTTTTAACGTCTAGCTTCCAGAGCTGTGAGAATACATTTCTGTTGTTTTAAGCCACTCAGTTTGTGGTCTTTTGTTACAGCAGTTGCAAGAAACTAAATACACCACCTGCATAGGCCCAGCATTCATCCCAACAGGACCCTGATTCCTGGAGCATCTCACATCCCACACACAACTCTCCAGCTCAACACCTTGGCTCTGCCGTATCTCAGCCCAGAGTGCTTTACCCCTCACCTCCCTCCCAAATTCCTACCCGTCCTCTGAAACCTACCACTGTCTGCCACACAGTCTTTCTTTGTCCCCCAGGAGGATGGGCCTTGACCTTGACCTCTGCAGCCTCTTCATGTCTGAATGGCGACATTCATCTGACATCAAAGCCCTTATGAGAGTCATGCCTTCCTGTGGTGCCTGCACCCCTTCTCTACCTGCCCATCCTCAGGACTTCTGTGGGGCTGCAGATGCCTGTTCCCTGTCCCCACTCTCACTGGCCTTAGACTGAGGAAGTCCTAAGACCGGCCCTCAGTGGTATCAGCTCTATCAGCTCCAAAGCCTGACTTATTTCCACACAACCATGGGAGCCAGAGAGAGAGACACAAGAACATCCATTTCCCAGCTGACCTCTGGGGATGGGCACAGCACATCAGTGGTCCATGTTTTCTTCCTGCTCACAAACTGCACAGGAAGCCAGACTCCGAAGTTTGCCTTGGTGGGTGTGGAGTTAACTAACTAAAGGCATCAAATGGATTGCTAAGCTTAAGGGACTTCTATCCACAATGGAGTCAACTTTGCCAGTGGGTCTGGGATGCTCAGAGGCTGTTGACCACCACTTCTTCACCCCTGGTGCTACAGGATGAATGTTTGTGTCCTCCAAAATACGTCTGTTAAATCCCTAAAAAAGTGATGGCTTTTGGAGGTCCGGCCCTTGCAAGGTGATCAGGTTTAGAGGAGGTCCTGAGGGTGGGGCCCCCACAATGGGATTAGTGCCCAGATAGAGAAGGAGACCAGAGCACTCTCTCTGTCTCCACAGGAGGACACCACGAGGGGTCAGCCAATTGCCATCCAGGAAGGAGGCTGTCAACACAACCTGGCCACACTGGCAACCTGACCTTGGACTTCCCAGCCTCCAACACTGTAGAGCAAGCATGTCAAACTCAAAGGCTAACATGGCCCAAATAAACGAGGCATGTGGCCCATGGGCCATGAGTTTGACCTGCTTGCTGTAGACTCAATAATGTAGAGAATAAATGTGTACTGTTTGAGCTCCCCGCTCTGTCATATTTGTTGTAGCAGCCCAAGCGAATACACCTAGGCAGTGCCAAAAACACATGGCGATCCTGACCCCGACCCCGCCCGCCTATTTCTTGTGACTCTCCTGAGAGAGGCTCTCCTTGGCCATGATAACGCCATCACCTTGGAAACAGCTGCAGCACATTTCTACAGCAAGATGGAGCTTCGAGCTCCTTCCCAGTCTGTGGGTTTTGTGAGAATGTGACCTGGAGTTGCAACTCCAGCCCCAAGCAGGGCGCCTTGCTGGGATGGAGCAGTTCTGGCAAAATCTGGTGGACGAACGAGCAAAACTGGAAGAGAAAGAGGCTCCTGTAGTCTGATTGGAAAAAACACGTTAGTCCGCTTTCCCCATAATCGCTTAAGCTGATGTCTTCAGGGCTCAGTTCCCGCCCCACCGTGTGACCAAGTTCACAGCTTAACTCTCAGAAGCAATCTTACTTCCTTTGGTTCCAAGTCTTTGGAGAACCCTGACTGCACCCCTTGCAAATAAAACCCTAACCACATCCCACGCAGCCCTCTGAGCTGACCTGCCTGTCACCTTCCCCCCCTCCCACCTTTGTCTCTGTTTGGCAGGGACTAATTAATAAGGAATAAAATGCTCTTGCTTTTTGGAAAGCCTCTTTTGCTTTCCCCCAGTTCTATCTGGGCAGGCTCAGGCCAGTTCGCCAACAGGGGTCCTAATTAAAGTCTGAAAGCGCATTGTAAAGCGAGGCTGGAAACACAGAGCCAGACATTACAGCAGCCTGTTAACGGGAAAATCAGCTCAAATTAAGACACAGCCAGACGGAAACCAAAGCAACTTGCCATTGCATAAATTACGTGCGTTAGAATCAGGGGAGGTTCGCAACCACCGCGAGAGCCCTGGAGAGGCATCACGTTGCGAAGTTCAGCGTGTCCGGCCTTCGTTTATCAGGAATTTAAAATAGAGGATGACACCTTCTGTGGCAACTCTCTAAATGGCCATGTGACTGGAATAAACACTGCCTTCGCTCCATTCATAATTTAAAGGCTTGGAGGGGGAAACAGGTCTGAAAAAAATCATTTGCTGTGGCCTTTGTGGGTTGAGGGACAGGAACCAGAAAAAAAGCTAAAGTAGGACTTAGACCAGCTCACCTCAGCCCCCATGTTTCCTTCATCCTTCAGAAGGTTAAGTGGGACTACTGAGATAGCCAGTATGCAGGATCTTTATAAACTACAAGCAAATGTGGCAGCAAATAGCCAAGTTTGAGTGTTTTGTTCATTTGTTAATTCATTCATTCATTCATTCATTCATTCATTCATACACCTACTCATACTCCTGATCTTTTCAAAACAACATTCCTGACAGCTGAACTTGGTATGACACTTGGCACTTTTTCCCTTTCTCCTTCACGTTCTCCTTGTGGACACACACAAGGTACATGAAAGCAAGATGCACACACAGGCCTCTCAGTGCCTCCTAGAATCGGCAAACTGCGGCTCGCAAGCCACGTGCGGCTCTTTGGTCCCTTGAGGGTAGCTCTTCCACAAAATACCACGGCCTAGGTGAGTCTATTTTGAAGAAGTGGCATTAGAAGAAGTTGTTTAAAAAATTTGGCTCTCAAAAGAAATTTCAATCGTACTGTTGATATTTGGCTCTGTGGACTAATCAGTTTGCCGACCACTGGCCTAGACCAGCACTTCTTCTCCCCATTGCCACGACCTTGAGCCCAACCACCCTGGAGGCACCTGCAATGTGCCCCCTGCCCTCCACCAGAGGGGACCACCCCTAGAAAGCTGGAACAATCCATCTCAAATGCAGGTGGTTGTCCTCGGTGCTCAGGGCTGCCCACTGGCTTTAAGATCAAAGTCAAACATTTGAGCATGCACACGATGCCCTTCACCACCCACTTGCCCACTAGATCAACCCCTATGATGCCAGCCAGCGCCAGGAGAGTGAGGGCTTCCTATTGTTTGGGCACTCATACATTCCCAGCACCGAAGACAGTATCTGGGGGAGCGCTAGGAATGGGCACCTTTCCAGCTGTGGGTCTTTGTTCATGCTTTTCTCTCTGCCTACAACACTCTTTCCTCTCCCTTCATCTGGCTGATGCCTATTCATCTTTAAGGTCTCGGCATTCACTTCAGCACAACCTGTCCATGCCAGCAACCTGACCTTGGACTTCCCAGCCTCCTAACAGATGAGCATTATGGAGCACGTCGTGGCTTCCCTGAGGAGAAATGACCTCTCTTTCCTTACAGTCCCATAGCATTGTCTCCAATATGATGCAGCTCTGAGGAATTCAGCTCTTATCACCCGGAAGGTGAGAAACCCAGCGTGGACATTCATTATTATTATTATTATTATTATTATTATTATTATTATTGATTTCAGAGAGGAAGGGAGATAGAAACATCAATGATGAGAGAGAATCATTGATGGGTTGTCTCCTGCACGCCCCCTATTGGGGATCGAGCCCACAACCAACGCATGTGCCCTTGACCAGGAATCCAACTGTGACCTCCAGGTGCAGAGGTCGGCACTTGTGCTAGTTCGGTCCTGTAGGAGGTAAACTGGGGTCATGAAGGGTGGGTCACATGTCATAATTCCTGTACTGACGGTGCATCGCCTTCTGCATGCCAAATGCTGGTTTCTTGTCTTCTTTTGGCCAGAGGACTGCAAGCCGTGGAGGGCAGAGCTGGCTGGGGTGTCCCGGCCTTGTCTCAGGAGCTGCTCTCAGTAGAGGTTCATCGCTGAATGAATGTCGTGGGGAGGCTTAGAAGCGGAACGAATGAGAGCGACCAGGCAGCTGTTTTAAACTTGCAGTTGTGAAGCGGGCCCCAAGGCCTCACAGGTTTCTATCTCAGTTCCTTTTCTCTAAGATTTTAGCTGCCATCCAGATCATCGTGTGCCTGGACGTCCCCATCCACTGAGGCAGACACGAGGTTAAAGCCCGCAGCACCACTACCATAGGTTTTCCCTTGCCCCAGGCGGGCAGGATGTGATTTCTACGTCTCCTGACCTTCTTACCCAAAAGCAACGACGTACAATCGCCTGCCCCACGGCGCTGAGCACCTACAAGGAGGCCGGGACCTCCCCAAGCAACCAGCTCAGAGTTCACGACGAAGGTCACAGCACCAGAGGGTGTGTCCCTGACGAAGGTCCTCAGCCCTGGGTCTGAGGGGGCAGAGCTGGACGGGAATTCCATGGTGGGGGAAGCGCCTTCTTCCTGCTGGCGTAGGTCTCCTTCAGAAAGTTCTAGCTCTCACGGCGTCCGCCAGACCTCATTCCACTCCCCTGCAGCTCTGGGCGCCAGCCTGGTTCTCCTCTTCCTCTAGGTGACTGCGAACCCCAGGGCCAGCAGCGGGCTGAGGCAGCCCTGAGAGGTAACGGGATGGAGGAATAGTGGCGAAAGCCAATGCTGAGAGCAGAAATCCAATGGCATTTGGCTGAATGAACAGCTCAGCTCGCTCCTTGCTGGGGCCCTTTTCAGAAACAGCCTAAGCCCCTGACAGCCTGTGACCTCCCAGGGGCCAGCACTGCCCTTGGATTTCTAGCTCAGCCACCGCCTGGAAGTCTCAGCAGCAGCACCATCGACTTAAGCAGAATTAAACTGCGGGCGGAGAAGAGGTGAAGCAGGAAGGGGGAGCATTCCAGCGCAGAGTTACTCTAGTTCAGGGGTCGGCAAACCCATTAGTCAACAAGAGCCTAATATCAACAGTACAATGATTGACATTTCTTTTGAGAGCCACATTTTTTAAACGTAAACTATATAAGTTGGTACATTGTTATTAACTTCATTAGGGTACTCCTAAGCTGGCCTTTGCTAAAAACTCGCGGGGCCAAAGAGCCCATGTGGCTCGCGAGCCGCCGTTTGCCGATCACTGCTTTAAGCCATCCGGTTTGTGCTGATTGGTTGAGCCTGTCCTAGGAAACGAATAGGCTAATCTTTAAAAAAGACAATAGAAAAAAGATGCGTTCTCGAGTCTCCCAGTTTGGCAGTCAGCGTTCTGGTCTGGGAGCCCTGGTTCCCCGCTGGCAGGAGCAGCAGGGGGAGCAGCCAGCGGGAGAGTGATCCTCGGCCACACAGGAAGCCCGCCTTCCTGTCAGCAGAGCCCAGAGTGAGAGGCCCAGGACCTCGGGCCAGAGGGCTGTCTGCCGGGCGTCACAAGGCTCCGGGGGAGAAAGCATTTCCATTCATGGGAGAAGGAACTCGCAGAGCTCACCGCACTCTGCTGCCTCTGGTCCCCGAGGCTCCTATTTCTCAGGAGGAGAGTGTGCAGGTGGGGACGGCCCCTAAGAATGTCCAGCCCTCCCCCGCCCGACACACACACATACCCATTTCCCCACTAACCTACTCACCACCAAAAGCACAAGTTCCCAAGCCTTTGCAACCCATTTTCCTTTGACGATCTGGCCAATGGCATGGACTTGAACTCCTTCCCCCGAAAGAAATCCCCATGTGGGAAATGTGGGGTGACATTTCGAGGGAGGCGTTATGAATGCCTAAAGCCCATTTATGGATGAGCCAAGATTTATGAATTGCCTACTATGTGACGAGCATGGTGTCATGAGCTAAGAATATAAAGGGGAAGAATGGATAAGGCGCTTCTCTTCCTGATGCCCAGAGCTAGGATCCGGGCGTATGAGTTTCCTGTGGCCGCCGTAACAAATGGCCACAAACGAGGTGGCTTAAAATGACGAATTTAGTCTCTCCCGGCTCAGGAGGTGAGAAATCGGCTCCTTCTGGAAGTTCAGAGGGAGAATCTGATCCAAGCCTCGCTCCCAGCTCCCCATGGTGGCCAGCAAGCCTTGGTGTTCTTGGCTGGTGGGGGCACCTCTGCCATCTCCGCCTCCATCTGCACATCGCCACCTCTGTGTGTCTCTCTGCGCCCTCTCTTCACATATATATATATATATATATATATATATATATATATATATATATATATATATAATTGATTTTACACAGAGAGGAATTGAGAGGGATAGAGAGTTAGAAACGTTGATGAGAGAGAAACATCAACCAGCTGCCTCTTGCACACCCCCTACTGGGGATGTGCCCGCAACCAAAGTACATGCCCTTGACCGGAATCAAACCCGGGACCTTTCAGTCCGCAGGCCGACGCTCTATCCACTGAGCCAAACTGGTCTCGGCGCCCTCTCTTCTTATAGAGATACTAGTCAGTGGACTTAGGACCCATCCTCAATCCTATAGGACATCCTCAAAATCCTCACATACATTTGCAAAGACCCTGTTGTCCTAGAGGGTTATGTTCTGAGGTTCCAGGTGGACATGAATGTGGGGTGGACGCTGTTGAACCCAACACAGGTGTTCAGGTGATTAGATGACCGCCATGGAGAGCTGAGGGGCAATGGCAGGCTCACCTGAGGCATCCGAGCAGGCTCTCCTGAGGACTGCGCGTGGAATTGGCGTGGAATTGGAACCCAGGGAGTAGAAACTAATTCAACAGAGGAAGTGGGAAGTGCACTAGTAATCTCACAGGTGAGGACAGCTGCAAGCCAGAGGGGCATTGCAAAACAGTGCGGATTTTATCCTCAGGGACACAGGGCCACTCTGAAGGACTGGAAGCAGAGGAATGTCTCTAGAGAGGTCCCCTTGGCTGAGATGAGGAGGCTGGACTGGAAAGGTGAGAGCACAGGCGGGACCCCAAAGGCCCACAGCTCAGGGGGCACTCCCGGCCCCGGGTGCAAGTGGCCGGAGCTCCGTGGAGATGCCCCCGCGTCGTCCCACACAGCGAGCGCGAGCGGCCCCGCTGAGCAGGATGGAGGAGCAACCAGGGCAGACGGGACCTGAGCCGGCCAGTCGGATCAAGGTCAGCCCGAGAAGAAGGCCCAAAGGGTTGAAAGCTGATACTTGTGTTCTAGCTATGTGGGGAGGGGCTAGGCATTTGAACAAAACACTAAGGAACACTTCTGTCCGCTCAGATGCAGACCCTCTGGGGTAAGTGTGCCTAAGTAGTCACCTCGCCAGTCAATCCTCTTAACTTCTCTGCTTCCTGGATTCTGTTTTTTGAAGGTCACCTTCTCCCTCAAACCCCCAGGCTGGGTTCCAACCCCTCCCCTGGAAGTCCAGAGTCACATACTTGATCCTAATCCTTATTTTCCACTGAACTTGTCTCCGTGTCCAGACAATAAGTACCTCGAGGGCAAGGGTTTTTATCTTGTCCAGCTTGGTATTCGATTTCCTAACACACACCGATTCTGAATGTTATCAGATGGATGAATGGACTGGCTTCATACCACATTAATCAATCACATAACTAAATCAACATGGACCCATTAATTGCTCTTCAAATGCTGTCCCTTCCCCCCAAAAGAGGCAAGTAACACATCCAAAAAGAAGTGGACTGCCTGGCCAGTGTGGCTCAGTGATAAGAGTGTCAACCTATGGGCTAGGAAGTCATGGTTTGAATCCCGGTCAGGGCACATGCCGGTTGCAGGCTTGATCCCCAGTGGGGGACATGCAGGAGGCAGCCTATATGATTCTCTCTCATCATTGATGCTTCTATCTCTTTCCCTCTCTGAAATAAATTTTATACACACACACACACACACACACACACACACACACACACACACACACACATATATATTAGAGGTCCAGTGCACAGATTCATGCTCTGGTGGGATCCATTGACCTGGCATGCGCCCTCTGGCAATCTGGGACCCCTCGGGGGATGTTGGATAGCCAGTTTCAGCCCAATTCCTGCAGGCCAGATCTAGACAGGAGGGAGCCTGATCCCCACAGGTCCAATTCAGACAGGAGGAAGGCCAATCCTGTGGGTTGAGCATCTGTCCCCTAGTGGTCAATGCACGTCCTAGCAACTGGTTGACCGGTCGTTCGGTCGCTTGGACTTGTACATATAGATTAGGACTTAGGATCCTCAACTCACCTCATTCCCTCGGTGGCCATCTGATCAAGGTTGGCAGTGTCCTTTGCTTCTGCCCAGTTCGCTCCCAGGTCTCCCCACCCCATGTCATCTGCCAAAATGATCACGAAATTGGGTCTCTGGGCTCTTGCTTCCCCACGGAAGCAAAAATCCACAAGAGGATAAAGGCAACCCAGGAAACTCACTCCCACCAGCGAAACCTTTAGAAAGAGCCAGGCCATGGTGGGGAGGGGAGGGTGCCGGCTCTACGGAACGATGGCCGGCCACCACGGAGAGGCGTCTCCGAGAGTCCCCTTCCGCTCACTCTCAACGCAGGACGTCTCCGGAGGTTGGTGTGTGGCAAGAAGATAGTGCCACCCCCTCACTGGAAAGATGGGGGTGCTGAGGCCCAGCGTTCTGGTGGTGGTGGTGGTGGTGGTGGTGGTGGTGGTGCCTACGTGGAGGGTGGGAGCTGCAGAAATGAGGCCCTCGTCTAGAATCCCAACTCAAGAGACTCGGGAAAGTTGCGCCCCCAAATGTGACTTTCCCCCACGAGGACTGGCTGCGTGCCTATTGGACGTCAGCGTCCACCACGGCCTTGTGGCCGATCAGAAAGTGACCCCGCCGTGGCCGGGATGTCAGAGCCGAAGCATCTGGTCGGGATTCCAGCTGCTGAGCGCAGGGCACAGTCTCACAGCTGCTGGACACCTGGATGTTCCAGAAGCCGCCGTTGTTGGTCCCCAGCGGGTTTCTGAGTTCCAGGTGGCTGAGGGCTTCATGTTTCGGTGAGGTTTCCTGAAAGAACGAAAATCGACAAGAAAACAGGCTGAGAAGGGCCAGCGCAGCTGTGTTTGACTCAGTAGCCTAGGAAATAATGGCTTTCCCATGCCAGCACATGTTTTCCTTATTATTCGGGTATTTCACTGGCTCATCAGTTTCTCCACCTGAGGGACAGGGAGGATGATAATATTTACAAGAGCCGATACTCACGCGGGTGGGGGCAACATCAGAGATGACCTCTCTCCACCCACTCCCTGTATACACGAGGCTGCCGAGGCCCGGTGTTTGGATGGGCCGAGGGCCAGCACGCCACTCTGCATGACCCCAGGGCTCCCCCTCTGCCACCCACCAGGCTACTCTGACTCACAAGAAATCCCCACACGGGCCGTGACGCTATCAAACCCACCGAGGAATCTAGGTGAAAGGGTGCGACCCCAAGGACCCAGACCTGACCTTTCCTAACAGTTGTGTTGCAAACAAACAATTCCACACAAAATCCTGGACAGATGCCCGGCCAAGGTGGCTCAGTTGATTGAGCATCACCCTGTGTACCAAGAGGTTGCTGGTTTGATTCCCGGTCAGGGCACATGCCAGGGTTGTGGGCTCGACCCCCAAAAGGGGGCGTGCGGGAGGCAGTTGGTAGATGTTTCTATCTTTCTCTCCCTTCCCCTTGCTCTGTCTCTAAAATCAATAAAAACATATATATATATTTTTTAATCTTGACAGAAAATCTAAGGGGAGATGCTATGGGAGCTCATTGCAGACTCTTTCAATTTTGCTGCATCATTTAAAATTGTTTCATAATAAAATGGTAGAAAAAAAAATTTATTTCTTAATCAAACTGTGTCCGTTTATATCCTGACAATGTCATTTTTAATTAAGAAAACCTAAAGACAAATACTCAACCTGTGCTTCTCACACTTCAATGTACATACCGATTATTTAAAGAGTTCAAAATGCAGAGACAGTCCGGCCGGTGTGGCTCAGTGGTTGAATATCAAACTATGAACCAGGAGGTCAATGGTTCCATTCCCGGTCAGGGCACATGCCCAGGTTGCAGGCTCGGTCCCCAGTGAGGGGTGTGCAGGAGGCAGTCAAGCAATGATGCTCTTTCATCATTGATGTTTCTATCTCTCTCTCCTCTCCCTTCCTCTCTTGAAATTAATTTTAAAAAAATTTTTTAAAAAATAAATTAAATAATGCAGGTTCAGGAGGTCAGGCTGTGGCCTGGATCCTGCACTTCTATCAAGCTTCTGCTAAGCTGCGTCACACCTTCCTCAGCAAAATACCTGGGAAAGAAGGTCCTGATGCAGGTCCCGGAAGAACACTAACCCACCTGGGGAGGAGTCAGCTTCCGTGGACAGACACAAACGCAATCAGTCGCGTTCGGGTTCAAACGACAGGAGCTGAAGGTTACGCCTTCCACACAGCTTGCCAACGGGAGCCATAAAACAAAACCACAGCACCCAGAGTGCACTTAAGAGCAGGAACTTCACGAAGCTAGTCAGGAGAGAAAGACTTGAATTGTGGACCAAATGAAAAGCTCAAGTGGACACCAACCTCCGGAGAAGATGGCAGGAGAGCCAGACTGGAAAACGGCATGAAGCGATCCGGCCTGGGGAAGGCGTGCACCCAGAGACGGGACAGCGGGAAGACCGAGGTGACCTCGGAGGGAGGGACAGCGCCACGCTCACCCACCAAGAGGAAGCCCACGGAAACAGCCGGGCCTTCTGGAGGTCAATGACGCCATTGTCCAGAAATGCAAACGTTTCTGTTTTCCAAAAGGAGGGTTATGATTTCAGAGTCAATTAGATTCCACTGGTGTTTGTTGACCTTGGGGCCCCGAGGACGTCTCTCTTTCTCGAAGGCAGGGCCCTGGCACCGGGAGGGCGCCCCGCACACACGCGGGGACCAGGGGGTGGACTCCCGGCCTCCGTCCCATTGGCTTCTGACCACGGGCAGCAAGCACAGGAGCTTTCCTGCGTAAAGCCACTTCGCTCGGGACGCTGGCATGGCCTCATTCCTGGTCCCTAATCCGCTCCAGAAGGACCCAACACGGAACGACTTAAAAAATAATAATACTGGCTTAAGAGAGAAGCTACAATGAAGGTGGAAACGTAGATGGTTTTTGCTTAATTGTTCCACGATAAGACAAACATTCCTTTGAGGATTTTCAGAGAATCGCTAAATACTTCACACGTTCACAGAATGGAAAACAGCTCATGCAGCCAGCGCTCCATGGCGTTGGAATCCTGCATCCCCATGATTCCGGGGGGACAGTTATTCCTGCCCCCCCCCCCCTTTATTTCTCTAAACTACAACGAAAAGGCAAACAGGACATGCTAAGTGTGGACTCTAAGCCACGGACTTTAAGACCCCAGTGCGGGGGGGGGGGGGGGGGGGGGATCCAATCTGACATTTTGGGAAACAGCATGGAGGTTCCGCAGAACATTAGGAAGAGAACGGCCGTGGGATCCAGGAATCCCACCTGTGGGTGTTTACCCAGAGGAGAGGGGATCGGTCTCTGGAAGAGAGAGCCGCACCCCGTGCTTACGGCAGCATTTTTCACCACAGCCACGACAGCAGCACAACCTCCGTGCGCATCGGGGGGTGAATAAGTGAGCGAAACGTGCAGCATAGAGAAGATACAGCATATAAACAGTGGGGTAGCATTCGGCCTTTCAGAAGAGGGAAAGCCTGTCATTTGCAACAACCTGGATGAACGAAGACAACGTCATGCCACGTGCAATAAGCCCGGCACAGAGACAAACCTGCAGGATCGCACCTGCGTGTGGGACCGGAAACAGCTGGCCTCGCAGGAGCAGGGGAGAATGCTGCTGGCCAGCGGCTGGGGCCGGGGCTGGGGAAGTGGGGAGAGTTGGGCCAAGATGACCAACACTCAGGGATGCAGGACGAATCAGTCCAGAACCACAGGTAATGAGACTGTATTGCAAACTTGAAATTTGCTAAGACAGTAGATCACACTGTGTGTTCACACACAAAAATAAATGGTAATCCGTGAGGGGATGGATGTGTTCGTCAGCTTCACTGTGGCGATCATTTCACAATCAAAACATCATGTTGGAAGCCATCAATACATACAATTTTTATTTGTCGACTGTATCTCGGTAAAGCTGGCGGGGTAGTTTTTCAAAGATCCAAGCTAAGACCGAGCTCAATGGCTTATCTGGGTAGCTTTCCCAACTTTTTATTTCCCCCCCTATTAATGTGTGTTTGTTGATTTCAGAGAGAGAGGCAGGGAGAGGGAGAGAATTCAGCCTTTCAAGAAGGACATGTCATTGATGGGCTGCCTCCTGCACACCCCTTACTGAGCATGTGCCCTGACCAGGAGTTGAACCGGTGACGCCCTGGTTCATGGGTTGATGCTCAACTATTGAGCCATACCTGCTGGACTCAACTTTTTCTTACCCACCACCCTCCCCTTCTCAGGAGAGAATGTGGACACAAACAAGACGCACTCCTGTGGGTGGGCTAAGGAACAAAGCTCCCCACCCCCACCCTGCCTTCCACTGGCTGGAAGCTGTCTGACCACCTGACTCAACAGACTCCATGAGGAAGGCCGTGGCTCCATCTGCTCAGTGGGAGCAGAGCTGGCTGGCGGGCTCCTTGCTGGGCACCAGGGTGGACCCTGCCCCGTCAGGGTGGACCCTCCCCGGGCAGCAGGCCAGTGAACTTGAGTTGCCGCCAGTTTCGCAATGACTCCTGCTCTTTTCCGTGAGCCCTGGTTTAAGGCAGGACCGCTGGGCCTGCTCACGCCTGGCCTCCCTCGGCCCTGGCTTGTTTAGAGACAAAGCCGCGTAGACGCGGCGTGACCCACAGGTGGGCTGTGGTCCAGAAGAGAGGGACGTGCACAGGCGGAGATGTGCTCTGTGGGAGGCGCTGCCAGGACCGGGGCAGGAGTCCGTCACCTGACCGGCTCCCCGGGGCCTCGCCGACGCCAAGCAGCCGGGAGAGCGCCCGGATGCAGCTGAAACCACCAGAAGGCGAGGCGACGTCTCCGAGCCCCGCTGGTGTTCCACAGGCGACGCTTCCCATGAGCCGGGGCCAAGGAGGACAAAGGCCGCGGGGAGTGTGGTCTCTGGGGCAGATCAGAACCCGGTCAGGGCGCCTGCTGCCCGAGGAGTCACATGGGGCTGCCAGCGGGGGCCTGAGGCACAGGCTGCCCCAGGGTAGCAGAAACGTGTCCCCCAGGCACTGCCTTCCACCCAGCCAGTGTGGCTCAGTGACAGGTGTCAGCGGGGCGCTGAGCACACAGCGGTGAGGGACACACGGAGCCCGCTGCCCTCCCGGCACCCTCCTGCAGGGGGTGGGGGTGGGGGTGGGGCCAGAACACGAAATGAGTCAACACCAGTGGCGGGCAGAACGTCAAAGCGGGAAGAGGAGGGGGAGGGCAGGCGCAAAGCGAATGAGGGAGGTCAGGGACAACCTCCCTGAGAAGGCGACCTTTCTAGAAGGATCTGTAGAAGACAAGGAAGGAGGCTGTGCAGCAGCAAGCAGGAAGGCAGGCACCTGTCAGGGGCAGCAAAGAAGCCACCACCAGAGGCGTGAGAAACGGCAAGCGTTAGAGGGAGTCGGGGGAAGGCAGGGGTACCGAGCGTGGGGGGAGGCTGGAGGGTTTGAGCCCCTGAGCAGGTCCTGCCTGCATCCACCATGCCCGCTGTAGCTCTGCAGAGAAGGAGAACGTGGGCCTAGCCCGTTTGGCTCAGTGGATAGAGTGTTGGCCTGTGGACTGAAGGCTCCCGAGTTCGAATCTGATCAAGGGCACATGCATGGGTTGCAGGCTCGATCCCCAGTAGGAGGCAGCTGATCAATGATTCTCTCTCATCATTGATATTTCTATCTTCCTCCCTTTCCCTTCCTCTCTGAAATCAATAAAGATATATACATACATATATATATATATATATATATATATATATATATATATATATATATTTTTTTTTTTTTTAAGGAGAACGTGCTACAATAGGACAGGGAGAAGGGGAGCTGGGAAGTGAGCAGTCCACTGGGTCCTCCCGGTGACAGCGCCAGGGGGGAGCCAAGTGCCCGGGCACGCCCTGCGCTGGCATGGCCCTTACACCGAGCTCCGGCTGAAGTGTGTGTGGCCTCACCCTCCCAGGAGCCCAAGTGGCGTGGAGGATCTACTTGCCCCGGTTGCCAGGACAAACAGTGACCGAGGCAATGAATGTCTGCATGTCATCAATATCCTCGTGGCCCCTAGCTCTGCCCCTGGGCCCTAACATGTCAGTTAGAGGGAGGGGGAGGGAAGGGAGAAACAGAGAGAGAAACGTGGATGTGAGAGAGACAAATCGATGGGTTGCCTCCCACATGAGCCCCGACCAGAGCTGGGGATCAGATCGAGCCTGCAACTGTGGTGCATGCCCTTCACCGGAATCCAACCCAGGCCCCTTCAGTCCACAGGCCGATGCTCTACCCACTGAGCCAAACCGCTAGAGCAACCCTGCTTTCTTCGGGCAGATCTGGGGAGACCTCACAGTCTTAGGTCAACAACAAAAATGTGAAGTAAATCCCTTTTTTTGCCCGCCGGTGTGACTCAGTGGTTGAGCATGGGACCTATGAACCAGGAGGTCACAGTTAGATTCCCAGACTGGACACATGCCCAAGTTGTGGGCTCTATCCCCAGTGGGGGGCATGTAGGAGGCAGCCGATCGATGAGTCTCTCATCACTGATGTTTTCATCTCTCTCCCATCCCTATCCTCTCCGAAATCAATAAAAATGGTTTTTTGTTTGTTTGTTTGTTTTTAATATGTTTTATTGATTTTTCACAGAGAGGAAGGGAGAGAGATAGAGAGCTAGAAACGTCGATGAGAGAGAAACATCGACCAGCTGCCTCTTGCACACCCCCTCCTGGGGATATGCCCACAACCCAGGTTCATGCCCTTGACCGGAATCGAACCTGGGACCTTTCAGTCCGCAGGCAGATGCTCTATCCACTGAGCCAAACCGGTTTCGGCAAAATCAATAAAAATGTGTTTTTTTTTAAAATGTTTAATCCTTGTTTTTTCCTGTGCTGCATTTTCTTTAGTTTTATTGACATACAGTTGGCACACCACACGGTGTCAGGTGGAGGGGTCCAGCATCATGACTTGGCTTTCATACACTGAAATGATCACAACAGTCAGTTTAGTTAACATCCATTGTGTCCTGCTAGACATGATACATTAAGAAGAGGAAAAGGTGCTTTTGTCCCCGGGAGGAGAGCTTTTAGGAGCGACTCTCTTAGAAACGTTCAATCGTCCCGCACGGCGGCTTCACCGTGCCGCATCCTGTCCCAGCACTTCGTCATCTCCTAACAGGAACGAAGGAAGTCGTTGACCGCGTGTCTGCACACAGGCTTGGAGAGCAGCTTCTCTTAGCTATTAAAATGCCGGCGTGTTTGTTTTTTAAGCTTGAAGACATCACGCCAGATCCTGGTGCTGGGAATATCACCTTGGTGAACCCAAGGATGCCAGGAAACTCGGGGGGGGGGGGGGGGGGAGGGAGGAGGCCCTAGGGGAGCCCCTCAGACATCCGGCCCGCCTTTCTGCAGGAATCACCTGCTGGGGCTGTCACAGGAGGAAGCCACGGGGCAGGAGCCAATTTGGGAAGGCAGAGGCGGCCGCACGCATCTCACGACCCGGCTGCCTGCAGAAATGCTATCTGGGTCCCTGAAATGGGGTCAGAAACACAGGAAGCGTGGACGGGCCTCGGGACAACATCCTGCCTCTAAAATCCTCCCCTCTCCTGGAGAACACTCAGGAGAAGTGTGGACAAGAGGGAAGGTCAGTTACGTGAAACCTGCTCTTGAGAGTTTATTTCCCAAATGTTTAAGAATTTCTTTTACGCCCTAACCGGTTTGGCTCAGTAGATAGAGCATCGGCCTGCAGACCGAAGGGTGCATGGTTCGATTCCGGTCAAGGGCATGTACCTAGGTGGCAGGCTCTTCCCTGCCCCAGGCCCTCGTCAGGGCATGTGCAGGAGACAGCCAATCCATGGGTTTCTCTCTCATCTATGTTCCCTCTGTCTTTCCCTCTCTCTTCCACTCTCTCTAAAAATCAGTGGAAAAATATCCTCGGGTGAGGATGAAAAAGAAATTCTTTTTTTTTTTTTTTTTTTTTAACATAGCAGTACTTAACTTATTATTTATTAAACATTCTATGATGGAAGTTGTCAAACATACAGAAGTTGAGAAACTCACACACACCCATCCAATATCTAGATTCGACAATTACCAACACGTGGCCAGTCTGGCTGCTCTGTCTCCTCATCTACTTCCCTTGCCTTCATCCTCCACACCGGATTATTCTGAAACAACCCCACATATAATTTTACCCGTAAACATGTCTATATGGTCCTCCAAAAGATAAGGATTCTTTTCAAATGTAACTATAATTCTATTAATAGCCCCCTTTAAAAATGAACAATAATTTTTTTTTTTTAAATATAGAAACATCAATGATGAGAGAGTCACTGATCAGCCGCCTCCTGCTGCCCAAACATTGGGGATCAAGTCCACAACCTGGGCATGTGCCCTGACTGGGAATTGAACTGTGACCTCCTGGTTCATAGGTCAATGCTCAACCACGGAGCCATGCCAGCTGGGCTGAACAATACCTTTTCACATTAAAAATCCAATCAGTGTTTATATGTCCTCCCTTGTCTCATCGATGATTTTACAGTTGCTTTGTTCTAATCAGGATCCAAATCCACCACACAATGCGTTTGTCTCTTCTCTTTTCATGAATAAGTTCCTGCTCTCTCTTCCATACAATATACTTACAAATTCGTTTTTTTTTCTTCTCCTATCAAATTTGTTAAATTTTGGATCTGGCTAATTGCACCCTGTGATGTCATTTAAAATGTTCCCCACTTTCCTGTTTTCCCTGTAGACTGAGTTGTAGATCTAGAGATAAGATGAGACCCAGATTTGATTTTTTCTTTTTTTTTTTGGCAAGTCCACCTCATTCATCTTACCTTCCCCCGTGTCTTATTAACACTGATAGTGGTTCATATGGCAAAGTTTGATTTCTCATGAGAACAGGGAACTTTCTCTTAAATGCTAAGTATGATCTTTTCTGTTTTTGCAGATTTATCCTTTCCCCAGATCGGCTTCACCTCTGCAATGAAACAGGTTGGATTCTGTCTTGGACTGAGTGTTTGTGTGCTCCCCAAATTTGTAAGTTAATTCCTAACGCCCAAAGTAATGGGATTTGAGATGGGGCCTCTGGGAGGTAGATCAGGGTTGGATGAGGTCTTGAGGGGGAGGTCCTCATGTTGGGATTAGTGCCCTTGTATGTAGAAAGAGATAGGAGAGAGCTTATTTCTCCAACACAGAGGACACAGTGAGAAAGCCAGGAAGAGAGCCCTCACCAGGATCCTAATCAGCCAACACCTTGACCTTAGACTTCACAGCCTCCAGTATTGTGAGAAGTAAAGGTCTGATGTTTAAGCCCATTTTTGGTATTTTATTATGGTAGCCCAAGCCCACTGAGACAGACTAGCACAATTTTAAAGCATAAAGAGGCCATCGAGAGTGCTAATGTTGCTCTAGCTGGTTTGGCTCAATGGATAGAGCATCGGCCTGCGGACTCAAGGGTCCCAGGTTCGATTCCACTTGGTTGCAGGCACATGCCCAGTAGGGGGTGTGCAGGAGGCAGCTGATCGATATTTCTCTCTCATCGATGTTTCTAACTCCCTATCCTTCTCCCTTCCTGTCTGTAAAAATCAATAAGATATATTTCTTAAAAAAAGAGTGCTAATGTTGCTAAGGGTATGAAAGAAACAATAATCACAGGTGATTGAAGAGGTAGAGAAACTGTTGATTGAATAAACAACAAGCAGTGAACCAGTGACAGCATTTCGGAGGCAGTAGAATATTAAAAATCCATTTATGGCCGAACTGGTTTGGCTCAGTGGATAGAACGACAGCCTGTGAACTGAAAGGTCCCAGGTTCGATTCTGGTCAAGGGCATGTACCTTGGTTGCGGGCACATCCCCAGTAGGGGGCGTGCAAGAGGCAGCTGATCGGTGATTCTGTCTCATGGATGTTTCTAACTCTCTATCCCTCTCTCTTCCTCTCTGTAAAAAAAAAAATCAATAAAATATATATTTTTTAAATCCATTTATGGCTAGTAGGGGCTGGTTTGATAAATTTAAGAAGCCTTTATTTATAGATTAAACTGTATGTTAGACATGTGCTGTGTATAAGACAGGTGAAAGCAGGGAAGCATTTGAGGGTCCTGACCGCATTAATCCAGTTTCCGATATTTCTAATGGAGAGAGAGAAAAAAAACAATGAGTCGGTTTTCGAACAAAACTGCTTCTCGAACAGCCTTCCGGAACCAATTATACCGAAAGCCAAGGTTCCACGGTGCATCTGACAGGAACAAGGAGGGCCCAGCCCGCTCCACCCCGACTTGAAAGCCCGGCTCCCTCCCCTCACTTCCCAGACCTTGGGTGACCTTGCCGAGTTCCCCTTCGTCTGCGAGTCTCACTTGCAGACATGCCCTTGTTGAAATGCTGTTTTGGGGTATCACACACGCGTCCTGTCTTCCCACCTACACAGTCCACACTCTGAGAGGAGGGGCCCCAACCTCTGGGCGTGGTTCCATGGCCTGGGAGGTGTCTGCGTACCTCAGGCCAGCTCCTGATGGGGCCATGCTGAGCAGACACTGCCCCGGGAGAGGATCAGAAGGAGCAACGGGCTTGGGTCAGAAGGATGGGCGCTTCCTATGCCCCACCCTGCCACACACCCTTTTTAAAGAAGTAATTTTTTTTTAATTGATTTCAGAGAGGAAGGGAAAGGGAGAAAGAAATAGAAACATTGATGAGGAGAATCAGTGATCGGCTGCCTTCTGCACGCCCCACACTGGGGATGGAGCCAGCAACCCAGGCTGGCTCACCGGGAATTGAACCGTGACCTCCTGGTTCGTAGGCCTACGTTCAACCACTGAGCGGCACCGGCGGGCCGGCCAATACACCCTTCCTAAGCATCAGACTCATCTAAGGAGTCCACAACGCTCCACCCACCGTGGCAGGGCAGGGTGGCTTCCTATTCAAAACACACCCCTGGATCTCCCTTCTGACTTCTCCGTGTCACCCCTCCTCACCTGGAAGTGCGAACATGTCCTGTCCCAAAGGGACCAACGTGGACACCTCACACCACGTACTGTTCCAGGGAACAGCAGGCCGAGCGTGTTTCGACAAGACGGCAACAGCCAGCACCTCCCTTTGGGCCAGACACCGAGCGGGAGAGCAGGTGTTCATTCCCGGGGCCCTGAGCAGCAGGACGGGTGGCTCAACGCCGGAAAGGATCTGAAAAAACCCGGCTGTACCCAGAGCCAAACCCAGCGGGCCCGCGCAGCCCTTCCCGGACTTGCCAGTTAGGTTCCGTGACCCACCCCTGCGTCATCGAAGTTGAAGATGGCATGTGTTTCTCCTAAAAGCAATGCGACTGGAACCACTTGGTTCTGAGAATGTTGATGTTTATTCTGTGTCACTTTGAGGTCTTCTGCAGCAGGTTTGGCTAGGTCAGTGGTCCGCACACTGTGGCTCTCGAGCCACAGGCAGCTCTCTGGCCCCTTGAGTGTTTTGTTTTGTTTTTTAGCAAAGGCCAGCTTACGAGTGCCCTAATGACGTTAATAACAATGCACCTACCTAGACAGTTTAAGTTTAAAAAATCTGGCTCTCAAAAGAAATGTCAATCGTTGTTCTGTTGGTATTTGGCTCTGTTGATTCATGAGTTTGCCGACCACTGTCCTAGTGCATTCCTGGCTCTGGGTAAGCAGCGGAAGACCACGGAAGGAGCGGCAGGCCTGAGCCCCAGCCGGTTCTCGGATTCTCAGAAAACCAGGTTTAGGAAACAGATGTTCCGGGCAGTCAAGGACTCCTGCAGAAGGTCCCCTCAAATGCTCCCCCTCTTCCCCAGCGGCTCTGAAAACTCGGCCCGCAAAAAGCAGGCTAGCCCCCGGCTCTGAACTGCAGGCAAGATTCCTTCCAATGGAATTCGCCCAGGCTCAAGTTCTCACGGGCTGGTAAATGCAGGGAGCTTATTTGCAAGCCAGGGTCATATCTGCTTGGCAACCCAACCAAGAAGACGAGAAGTTCTACAAATGTTGACAGAGAACAGGCAGGCCAACTTTGCATAATGGAACCCGTTTTCATGCAAATGACTCGAAACAAGAAGACCAGAAAGAGAGCAGTGGGGATGGGTCTCACAGCCAGCGGATTTCCAGAAAAGATGCTGAGGGACTTTTTAAGGGCATCCTTACAGCCCTGCCCACTAAGGGCCAAGGGGCTCTGCTCCACGTGGTGGCCGCGGACACTACAGAAGATGCTAAGAGGGGAGAGGGATCCCTTCCTTGATTTCATGATTTTTCTGGTTCCTTACTCCAGACTCCGAAGGTTCTTTTGTTCAGATTTAGAACTAAACAGAGGTGGTTTTGTGTGGGGAGGTGTTCACCATGGCAACGTGGTGCTTTCCCTGGAAGAGTGAAATGAGCAGGGGTTTGCACGCTCGGTCTCACTAGATTGAGGGAACGCGGGGAAGGCAGCCAGCCTCTAGCCAGGCGGGCACAAGTCACTGGTTTGTGGCTGGCAAGGCTGGGTTCCTCAGCCAACACGCTGTGATCCAAACACAGGCGGCACGTGCCATCTCTAGACGAACTCCATCTGCAAAGTGGGCCAGCGTGTACCTGTACGTGTTGAGAAACCCTGGGCAAATCCCCCCAGTGCTCTGCGCCTCAACAGTTCCCACCTAGAAAATGGGGATGAGTCCTAGCTCAGGGGATAGAGCACTGGCCCATGGACTGAAGGGACCCAGGTTCGATTCCAGCCAAGAGCACATGCCCGGGTTGTGGGGTCTCAATGCCCAGGGTGGGGGGGGGGTGCAGAAGGCAGTCGATCAATGATTCTCTCTCATCATTGATATTTCTCTCCCTCTCTGAAATCAATAAACGTATATTTAAAAAGAAAATCATTTTTTGTGTGTCAGCTGCCTGAGCCTGATCATAGGATTAAAATTGGGTCACATGTAAGGCACTTGATAAAATGCTGGGAACTAAGCGAATCTGTAAAGACTCATTATAAGATGAATAAAAATAATCGTGAGCATTCATTATTAGTATTATTGCTATATCATTACAGTTCAGTCCCAACAGCCAGTTGTCCCACTTGGTCAAATACTCAGAAGTGACTCCCCCCCCCCCCCCCCCCCCCCCCCCCGGCACCATTCACCTCTGGCGCCATCTTCCCGCTAACTTCTTGTTGTTGGCCATCTTTACCCGAGGATATGTTTTCATTGATTTTGAGAGAGAGTGGAAGGGAGAGAGACACAGGGAGAGAGTCACCGTTTGCCACCCGCAGGAGGCCCTGACCAGGGCCGGAAATCCAGCCTGCAAACCAGGTCCCTGCCCTTGACCAGAATCAAACCCGGAACCCCTCAGCCAGTAGTAGGCTGACGCTCTATCCACGGAGCCAAACTGGCTCGGGCCCGGCTACGGCCAACTTGGACATCCAGGAGCTGAAGTACCAAGACCTCTCATGACCTGCTGAGGCTGACGCAGTTGTAACTGCTGGGCTGCACCACTAGGCTCTTCAGTCTCAGCAAGACTCAGATACGCTGGGTGCCGTGTCTATTCAATATTACGTCTCCGTACCGAATAAAGCGGCAGGTCCCAATGCTCTGCACCACCCTAATCGCAAAGGTTACACTTACAGTCGTGTTAGCACACCACGGATTCTCATGTTAGTGGTTACGATCGGGTGCCACGTGTCGCCATGTGTGGATTCTTCACAAAACAACTCGGCAAAGGATCGCTTGCGGCGCGGGTGAGAGGAGTCAGTGATTGGACTTGGTAAGCCATAAATAATAAATCAGTGAGAACTCATCAGTGGTGAGGGCTAGCCATATAACCAGTCACTTTGACCTGAACTTTACAGGCATCAAAAATTAAACCTTCCCATTCTGGGAGCTGTCGCCATTGTCCCCGTTTTACAGATCCGGACGCTGACGCTCTAAAAAGTTTAGTTACTCCCACAAAGCTGCAAAGCGGATGGGTGGCTCCTGGCTGCGAAGCAGAGCACTCTACCCCAACACCCCTGCACCCCCCCGCCCCCCAACACACGCCGGGGCTCAGGAACAGCACAGAAAGGCATTTGGCCTGGTGCACACGCTATCCCCAAATCATGAGGATCATCAGGCAGCGAGCAAAGAGCGGTTTTAATCAAAATTCGCATCGCCCATTCCTCTCCTCCTGGAGGCGACCCAACCAACGTGCACGCATTCGCAGACTAGGGTCTCTAGAGTTTGACATCAGAACCACATTATCTGAACCCCAAGGAAGAGAGAGCGCAGCCCGCCCCAAGTAGGCGGGGCCTTTGCCCCAAAACCGGGGGTCTGAGGTGGGCACGGGACGCACAGTCTGCGTCCCCACGGGCTCTGAACCGCCTGGGGCTGCTTCGTTCCCGGGACTGCTCTTCACTGAGGCTCCCCATGCCGATCTGCTGAGCTCACGGGGCCCTGGGGGTCGGGAACATCCGGATGGAGGGACACGAATTGCTCCCTAAGGCTGCCCCAGGCGCCTCGGGCCAGCGGCCATGCACCTGTGCGGCTCCCGGCGGAGAGCGCGGTCCGCGTGTGCCCCCGGCCGGGATGCTGACTCAGCGCGGATGGTGCCGCCGCCGCCGCCGCCGCAGGAAAGGGGGGAAACCAGGTCACCCTCAGCAGCCGGGCCGCCAGCTCCTGCGGCCACTGCGGCACTCCCCCCTCCCTCCCGGAAGGGGAACTGCGGGGCGCACCGTGGACGGAATGGGGGAAGTTGGCCCTGGAGGAGGAACTTGGGGACCGCGGCGCCGCGCGCGCGCGCAGCTCACGCTCAAACTGGAAAGAACCTGTTCCGCCCGCGGAACCGCTAGCGCCGCCCGCGCCGCGGGACACCCTCCCCAGCGCCCCTCATCCCCCTTCTCCCCCCCCCCCCCCAAATCCTCAGGACACGGGCCGGATGGGGCATGCAGAGGGGCTGCGGCGAGGACGATGGAAGGGCTAGCAGCGAGGGTGCGGGCGTCCCCACACAAGCCCGCTCTCCCCGCTGGCAGAGCCGGGGTCTCAGCGCCGGGGTCCGATGGGGCCAAGGCGCGCAAAGCCGCGTCCGGTCCGGGCGGTGCGGGCACCGGGGAGCGGGCCGCGCGGGGGACAGCCGCGCCGTTACCTTCCGTGACCCCCGGCCGGGCTCGGGGCGGGCGCGCGCCCGGGGCGGGCCGGGTGCACGTGGGCCGGCGCGCGCGCTCCGGGCGGCCCCCTCCTCCGCGGCGCTCGCTCGCAGCACATGGTCGGCGGCGGCGCGCCCCCGAGGCCGGCGGAGACCGGCTGCAGCCGGTACAGGATCAGAGGGAGGCAGAGACGGGCGCGGGGACCCGGGCTGGGCGCCGGCGGGCGGGGGGAGGGAGGGAGCGGGCGCCGCCGCCGGGGTGCCCGGGGCGCGGGAGCCCGTGGGGGGCAGGGGCCGGGGCGGGGCGCTGCGGGCGGGTCCCGGGGACACTCCTCTGAGCCAACAACTTGCGCCGGGCTCGGGCCCACGCCCCAAGGAGTTAAACCTCGCTCGTGTCACCCAGCGGCTTATAAGGCGGGGAGGCCCGGCCCGCGCCTTAGTGGGAGCCTCTGGGGTTTATTCTCTGCCCTGCTAACTTGGTGAGTTGGTTTTATTATCTTACACGTTTCAAACTTTGGTGACAGGGTGTGGGTTGTTATTTTAATGGGTGAAGCGCCTTTTTTAATTTTTTTTTTCTTTGGCTGAGTGGGTGGTGGGTGGCGGAGGAGAGCGCTTGAACACCTTCACATTTTGGAGAGGTTACTGCGAGAACATAGTCTCTGGCCCTTCGGAATGCTCAGGGCCGCCGGGGTGAAGCGCTCTGGCCGGTGTGGGCAGCTGGGAGCTGTGATCCCGGCCTGACACAGAAAATCCTGGCCTGATACAGTTGCGTCCGGAAAACAGCTAAAGGCGAGCCTGGCTGACAGTGCGTGCGCCCGGCCCGCTCCGGGGGCTCCGGACCGCGGGGCCACCGGGGGCGCGGGGCGCAGCCTCTGCAGGGATTCCCCGCAGGAAGCGAGCCGCCTGTGCGCCCCCAGTGCCATATGGCAGCGGTGCCTTCCCCAGATCCGCGCGCGCATGCAGGGCGGCCGCGGGGGAAAGTGGGGTTCCGTGTCTCTCCCACCCACAGCTCACTAGCCTGTGGGACCCCCTGGGGGAGGCAGGCGCAGGTCCTCAGCGGCTGGAGCCCGCGCCGCTCGCCTCCCCAGGCTCCCTGCGCGGCCAGCCGCAGGAACGCGCCGCTCAGGCTGAGCAGTTCCGTAGCGAGGGAGGCTGATTTTGCAGAGGAAACGGGTTATTTCCTTTTCGTGTTTTTCTTTTCTTTTTTAAAATTAAAACAACAACAACATGCAAACACACAGAACCAACGCTACCCTCCCTCCAGGCCCGGAGGCAGGTGGCAGAAGTTTGCGCGGTGCCAGATGCAATGTCACCGGACGCGGGAGCGGTAGAGAGAGCTCCCCAAGAGCCAACTGCGGAAGAGCGATTGCAACTTGTCAACCAGGAAGCTGGTTGAGATTGCACGGCCAGGCGCTCCGTGCCAGCCCTTTCTCGAAAGAGATGGTTCCTGTCCTGGACAAGGACATTTCTCGGGAACCTTAACTGTTTTTTGGAAACCATAATAAAAAATGATTTAATTTGTTTGCAAAAAAAAAAAAAAAAAAAAGCTAAGTGCTTATGCTGAGATCTCTAAGCGATGCACCTCCCCACGTCCCAAGCACCATGGTGTGGCATGTTGGGGGGGTCAACAAGCTGTCCGTCCTGCCTGGTGGGCACAGAGATGTCTCTTCGTGTGACTGAGGGGAGGGCAGGCAAGGCGGAGCGTTACGGCGTGGAAGTAAACAGTGCAGCCAGGGAGACGCGGCCCCGGTCTTAATGAGCACCCCGAGCCCCCAGCTTTCCCTCTGCGGCTTCCCAGAACGGGCTTTTCCTCAGTGGGACTCCTGAGGAGGACACTTAAATTAGGGGCTTGGGTTGCAACATCAGGATCTTGTAGAGTGGGTGAGCCGCTTGTATCTGGTGATTCAGCGCCGCCGAGGCAGCCCTACAGGTTAGGTTTGGGATTTCTTTTTCTTCTTCTTTTTTTTTTTTTTTTAAATAGAGAATGAACTTTGCCTAAAAAAGACAGAATGATTTTTGACAACTGGGAACTGAAACAGCCTGTCGAAAGCTGTTCCCCAGGCCACACCTTTAAGAAGAAGGGAGGTTTGGCCATGCATCGCCCAGACTTGGCTTACCCCAGCTGCCGCCACCGTTTCCAGCCAGAGATGGCATTTTGAACTGGACTCTGAGCCGGCCCTCTGGCCTCACACCCTGAGGGTCTGGAAGACCTTCATGCCCCCAGGTCATGCAGCCTTCATGCCCCCCAGGTCAGGTCTTTTCTCAGCAAATCAAACCGCAGTGAGATCCCCAGGCTTAGCAGCTGAACAAGCCTTGGCTGAGGGCTCATTTATTTAAGGTTCAGGCAGCCCAGCGGTCGTAGGGGAGATTCCAAACTGCCCGGCGTGTTTTGTGTGCCCTCCTTTGGAGGAGCATTCGGGTGGAGACAAGATGGTAGCCAGGAGCCTGTGTGTGCGCGCGGAATCATAGTTTTACTGTTGGAGAGACCCTGGGATTGTCACGTCTAACCCCTGCTTTCAGAGATCATGGACGTTAGAGACCAAGCGATACCACTTTGCAGATAATGCCGGTGGGCTCAAAAGAAACAAGGCTGGTGGCTTTGCCTCAGAGCACTCCACAGGGGTTGAAAAAAAGAGAAAGAGTAGCTTAGAGCAAGCCAGGGCCCCAGGCTACCGTAGAATGATAGGTTTCAGGGCCGGAGGAGGTCTGAGGTCATCCAGATCTAGTTCATCTGCACTCAGCCTGGCCCTCCAGGAGCAAAACAATGTACCCAAAACCAGTCACTCAACTCGCCTTTCCAGTTAGATCCCCACACAGTAAACAAATATCCCTTATCAGATCACTCCACCTAAACGGACAGATAATTCCCGATTCTGGAAGAATCTGGAGAGGCTTCTAAGTGAGTGAGTTCAAAAGCCGGGGCTTCGTTCCCCGCTCTGTGGAGGCTGAGTTTGCTGAATGAGTGGCGAGAGGAGAGGAGACGGGTCCGGGAAAGCCTTTATTCTGCAAGCAGGGACTTCAGCACCCGGTGGCCCGGCTTCCTGAGGCAGAGCGGTGCACTGCTCGGGAGTTTGTTCAGTGAACTTTGGCTGAGCACCTACTATGTGCCAGACATGCTGCCAGGCACTGGGTCTGGAGAGAGCTGCTGACTACTACCCTGTAGGCACCTGCCCTGTACAAGATATGTGTTATTCTTCCGTTTTATCGACACTGTGGTCTTATCTTCAAAGCTACATTCTGCAGAGGTAGCCTGCCTTAGAATGAGGAAGTCATAAACCAGAAAGGAGGGCTGAGTTCCGGGACGGGGGTGGGGAGGGGGGCGGGCAGCTTGCCTTTATGGGATCCTTGTGGTAACTAGAAGGTTTCTGTCCTCCGAAAACCTAGGCGTGCAGGTGCTGGTCACGTGTGCACGTAGCTTCCGGAGAGGAGCACCGATGAGAGCAACGCTCTGACAAACAAAGGAATCGGGCGCCCTGAAGGGGCTCAGAAAGCACAGCGACCAAAAGGCCTCCTTCTAGCAGGCTGACCTGCTCTCCTCCAGGCCCAGCTGCCTCTCACCCCCCTCCCAAGAGCCACCTAGCATGTGCCCCTTCGTCCCAGCACCCTGGTGTCCCTGGGCCCTCAGCTTTGGCCGGAGGGACTGGGTGAGGAGTGAAACTCTGAGCCTTGAATATTCTCCAGAAGACCTCTGACTAAAGACGACAAACGAGCAGCTCAGGCCCAGAGAGGTGGCGTGACTTTGGCAAGGTCACACAGTGGCCCTGGTGAATCAGGTCACAGACCTCCCTCTACTCACAAAAGTCAGGGGAGTTTTTTGTTTGTTTGTTTGTTTTTAAAGAAAACATGTTTCCTTACAATGTCTATGTAAAACAACCCCCTCCCTGGCCCTTAAAATGCCATCCCAGGGCTGATCCCACAGAGCCCAGGAGGCAGGAGACCTGATTCTGGACCATTTGTGGGGTCGGGTCTCTTCACCTCCCTGGGGCTCAGTTTTCCCGTTTTGCAAAAAGAGCCGCCTCGTGCAAGGAGGAGATGGACAAGATGAGGTCCGCCCTCCCTTTCAGCTGTCACATTCTGTAATTCAACTCCACTCGGGGGCTACAGGTGGATCCTAATCCCACCGACTAGTCAGGACAGGCAAAGGAGAGGGGTGCGCCCACCACCAGGACGGAAACGCTGGCCTGACGCAGGGCCTTCCGAGGACGGGGCGACCCATCCTTGCACAGAAAGTGCAGTGTAGTCCACGTCATCTAAAAAGATCTGTCTTCATCCTGCAGTCATTTTAGGCCAAAGAGAGAGTCCGTTTGCCTCTTTGGGCCCTCATCAATTTTATCCCAATATGTGTGTTTTTTACCCCAATATATTTATGTGCAGGTGGGTCCTGAGCCCTCTGGTAAGACTCTGAGACTTTACGTGCACCCTCCTAGGGGCCTGGCACAGCTGTGCCTGTCCGAGTGTGCTGACCTCTGCAGGGAGGTTGTAAACATGCATTTTAATCTGCAGGCTCCTTATCATGTAAGCCTCAGAGCAGAGACCATCTCTCTGTCTTTTCACTACAGTATTGCCGAGGCCTAGCCTTGGGCGTGGCAGTAGTAGGCACTTTTATATGCAAGGTACTGGGAAATAGGGGAGGGCAGGACATATGAAGAGATGTGGAACCCAGATGCTGTTTTTTATGAGCTTACCATTAAACTCCTCAAATAAGACAGACTCATTGAAGTATTCAACGATGCCTGTCACGTGGAGAAAGCCCTTTAGGTTGAGTCAGTCAGAGGGAGCATCGCGGAAGATGGATTTTGATGGCACCGGGTCTTAAAAGTGCCAGCTGCAGAGGGCACGCAGCCTGGGGAAAGGGCGTAGCCACAGGCCTGGTGGTTAGAACCTGGAGGGCAAGGAGGAGTGAGGCCATTTGGGCCATGGCAGGCGGGTCACGTTTGAGGACAAAAATAAGGCTTCAAAGGTAAAAGGTAGGTCGGGGTTCGATCCTGAAGGACAGGCTAAGGGTGGATTTGATGGTTCAGAACGAGGAAAGCCACGCAAAAGTCAGAGAGAGAGAGAGAAAAAATGACGTCGAACCAATGCAGCGTTTCAGAAAGCCCAATCGTAGCAGACCCGAGGAACCAGTAAGAGACCAGTAAAGGAAGTGGTGGCCTGGGAGGGGGGCGAATGCAAGGGGTGAGAGCTGAGGACCTGCGCTGTAGACACCATTGTAGAGTGAACACTGTGGGGGGGGGGGGGTTCTTTCCTGCTCCGGGGGCCTCATCTTGGGAGTGGATTGAAAGGTCTGATGAGGGAGGGGCGTTGTGAAAGCCTCATTTGCTGGGGGGCTCAGGTCAGGGCTCCCATCTCACCTCAGCTGCTTTCCAGGATGGGAAGTGGGAGTGACAAATGCTCTCTGTAGCTCGCAGCCTACACCTCCAGCTGTTTAACTGCCCTTCCCACCTTCCCAGCCGCGCTCGGGAAGGACGCATTAACGGCCGTGGAAACGCAGAGGCCTCTGCCGCAGGGAGCTTAAAGCTTCTGAAAGCCTCTTACACCTGTTTGTGCAACCAAATGCTTAGGAGCGATAGGGCAAAAAGTGGGCATCTAGCCCTTTCCAAGTCGTAGGCTAATGTGGGAAAGTGATGTGAAGAGGGTGGACCATGAATTTGGGTCATATCTGCTGCCTTTTAAAAATATATATATATTTTATTGATTTTTACAGAGAGGAAGGGAGAGGGATAGAGAGTTAGAAACATCGACGAGAGAGAATCATTGATCGGATGCCTCCTGCACACCTCCTCCCTCCCCCACTGGGGATGTGCCCGAAACCAAGGTACATGCCCTTGACCGGAATCGAACCTGGGACCCTTCGGTTCATAGGCCGATGCTCTATCCACTGAGCCAAACCGGTTAGGGCAGATTTGCTGCTTTTTAACGCTTATACAATAAACTCAGAATATGAGATTCTAGCCCCAGAAATTGGCACGTCTACTGGATAGAGGAGGTTGTGTCCTGTTCTTATTTAATTACTCTTCATTTATCAATAAAACTTGCCTTCGTACCTAACACAGCAGCCACTGAGAGGATCCACACACCCTAGAAATTCACTGTGTAATTGAAGCCTTAAACTCAAGGTGGGTTAGCATTAAGAACTTAAAACCATGAACTAACTATTAGAGACACTAATTTTTAGCTGGGCTCAAACCACGCATCCCTGTTTCAAAGTGCACGCAATTGCAGAGCCTGAAAACCAGGATTCATGTGCAACAGCCCAAAGCAGAAGATTGAACTTCCCCTTCAGTGTTAAGTCCAGTGCTTTCCCTTGCTTATGGTGTTAGGTAAGGTCTGATGTTCATTGCGGTTTGAATGGAAAGCTGCAAAGTCAGGGATAACTTAGGGTTAAAACTGGCTGCCCAGGTCCTACAAGTTGACAGTGTCTTTTTTGGTCACTATATTCTATGTTTGCACTGATTTTTAGGGACAGGGATAGAAAGATAGAAACATCAATGATGAGAGAGAATCATTGGTCAGCTGCCTCCTGCACATCCCCTACTGGGGATTGAACCTGCTGCCCTGACCGAGAATCGAACAGTGACCTCTTGATTCATGGGTTGACGCTCGACCACTGAGCCACACCGGCCCGGCTGGTTACTGTATTCTAAAGTCGCATTTGTGGCATGCTCGGAAATTCAGGTGCTAAATGTGCCAAGTGCTGAGCAATCTGGGTAACTTACTCATGCCAAACTCCCAGGAGACAGCTTGGGAATTTGGACGTATAGTTACATCCACATGGAAAACAGATCATAATCATGAAGCAGCTGACTGAGTGGGAAATGGGATCAAGGAGAGGTGGCTGGATAATCTGGTCAGAGGCATCAAGCACAGGTGCACAGTTGCGTTGTCCGTATTTGCCTCTCAGCCTGCTTTTTTCTAGGCTTTATTTTTTTTTTTTTTACTATTCTGATCACTATGTTCCTGCCACCTCAGTAGGGGTGTTGAAGTCCCCTACTGTGACTGTATTGTTGTAGATCTCTCCCTGAAAGTCCTCTAGAAATTATATATATATATATATATATATATATATATATATATATATATATATATTCCTATATTGGGTGCATATATGTTTCCAGGGTTATATCCTCTTGTTGGGTCAATCCCTTTAGTATTTATGTAGTGACCTTTGTTGTCTCTTGCGATGGCCTTTGTTCTCAAGTCTGTTTTGACAGATATGAGTATTGCTACTCCAGCTTTTTTTTTCTTTTTTTCCATTTGCATGGAAATTTTTTTTCCATCCCTTCACTCTGTGTGTGTCTCTTGTAGACAGCATATAGTTGGGTCATATTTTTTTATCCATTCAGCTATCCTAGGCCTTTTGATTAGAGCATTTAATCCATTTATAATTAGGCTTATTATTGAAAGGTACTTATTTATAACCATTTTAATTCTGTATACCTAGGTTTCTCTTTCTGTTTCTTCTTTTCATTATGGCAATCCCTTTAGCATTTCTTGTAATGCTGGATTGGTGGTGATGTACTCCTTTAGTTTTTTGGGGGTTTTTTTTTTTGTCTTTTTTTGTGTTTTTTGTTTGTTTGTTTGTTTTTGTTTTGTTTTGTTTTTGTCTGGGAAGCTCTTTATTTGACTGTTTATTTTGAATGACAGCCTTGCTGGATATACTGTAGTAATCTTGGTTTCAGATCCTTGCTTTCCATTACCTTGAGTACTTCATGCCATTCCCTTCTGGCCTGTAGAGTTTCTGATGAGAAATCTGATGTCAGCCTTATGGGAGCTCCTTTGTAGGTAACAGTTTGCTTTTCTCTTGCTGCCTTTAAGATTTGACATTTAATTGTTGGCATTTTAATTTCGATGAATCTGGGTGTGGGTCTGTTTGGGTTCTTCTTGCTTAGGGTTCTCTGTGCCTTCTGAACTTATGTGACTTTTCTTTACCAGGTTAGGGAAGTTTTCTGCCATTATTTCTTCAAACAGGTTCTCAATCTCTTTGTCACTTTTTGCCTCTTCTGGAACACCTGCTATTCTAATATTGTTACATTTCACATTGTCCCATATCTCCCTTAGCTGTCCTCCTGTTTTTTCTTTTTGGTTCTCTGATTTTTTTCAACCCTGTCTTCTAATTCACTGATTCATTCCTCAGCTTCCCTTAGTCTTCCGTGTGTTCTTTCCAATGTGTTCTTTGTGATGTCATTCTTTATCTCAGACTGTTTTTTTTTCATAGTTACTATATTTTTTTTATGCTGTTGAGCATCTTTACTATCATTACTCTGAACTTCGTTTCATTTATCTCCTTCTGGATAATATTCTTGTTCTTTAATTTGGGGGTTGTTTCTTTGTCTCCTCATTTTGGCTGTCGGTTTGGGTTTGTGACTGTGTATTAGGTAGATCCTCTATGCCTTTCAATCTCTAATGCAGGAGTGTCAAAGATCAGGCAAAGACTCAAAGTCTCCAGAGACTACCTCTGCCTACAGACTGATAGAATTCAGACTTGAATGACCCCAGGCAAGTGTCCTCAGGCATGGCGAGTTTTTTGTTTTGTTTTGTTTGTTTGTTTGTTTTTTAAGAGTGAGTCACTTGCATCTACCTGGAGGCTAATTGTTCTTTTTAGTCTCTGAAGTGACCTTCTAATTCCCAAGTCCCCAATCCTGGCTTCTGCTCCCACAGCTCCAGTCCACTCTGCCCTCCCTCTGCCAGAGCACAAGGATTTTGTGCATTGGCCCTTTAAGAGGGTGCCTGAATTTCTAGGTGTTGTTCCCTAGCAGAGAGCAACACCACTGCTTTCCACAGCCAGATGTTATGTAGGTGCCCTTCTCGGTTCTGGTGCTCTCTGCTGGGTTGAAGGGGCAGGGGCAGCTTGGGGATCAGCTCCCAGAGTTCTCAGTGGCAATTCCCCACAGCTGAGATATCGCTCCAGACCTTCAGTTGCTGTTTGTGGATGCCTGGCCAGCCCTTTTGCACCTCCAACCAGTCCCTATGCAGTCTCCACTTTTGGTCCTCAGATATCAGGGTTCTCCTGTGAGTCTTCTGTTGGTTATTCGGGAAGTTTTTCTGTATTTTAGTTGTAATTCCAGTTTGTTTCTGAGAGAATGTCTGTGCGGCATCTACTTACTCTACCATCATTTTTAATCCTCTACCAATCTAGGTTTCATTTCTGATCAACATTCCCTTTGCTCACTTCACTCTTCCTTTACCTAACTTGTCTTCAAGTTCAAGGTCACCACTGAGGCTTGGTCTTTTGGCCATTCTCTGTCCTTCACACTGCCTCTACTAGTAAATATCTTCCCTGATGCTTTATGTTAGTTTGTTTTTGCCATTTAATTTCCATAGCTTGAAAATCTTACCTCTAAATTCTTCGGGGGCTCCATTAGATCTTTTATTATCCAAAGACTTTATATTAACTGCACATGATTTAAATATTCACCAACCTCAGAAATGTGATAAACAGTTCTTATCTGTTATGTTTGCTAAAGAGCATTCGAATCATCAGCCCTCGTGCTATTATGGTCCTGACCTTTTAAAACTTTTTATTTCAGATTAAGAATGACCGAGAAGAAACCACAGCTTTGTTCCGGAGCCAATGTTTATACTCAAGTGCCTGACGGAGGGTGGGGCTGGGCAGTAGCTGTGTCTTTCTTCTTCGTTGAAGTCTTTACCTATGGTGTCATCAAGTCGTTTGGCGTCTTCTTTACTGACTTAATGGACAGTTTTGAGGAATCTAATAGCAAGATCTCATGGATCATATCAATATGTGTGTTTTTCTTAACGTTTACAGGTGAGTACATCTTTCCCCTTCAACACTGTTAATTTTAAGTTACCTGACGACAGAATGGTACACATTATAGTTGTGATGCATTTTCTCCATGACCTCTTGGCACTTTCTAGCCTCAAGTAATACCGTTTTCAGGAAGTTGAGAATGGCCCAAGAAAGAGGAGTTGGGTGTCGGGGGGGCGATTAGAGGGGGGAGAAAGTCTTACTTGTCAACCTTGACTGACTTCAGTTTAACACACATGTATTAGACACCTATTGTGAGCAGATTCTTCGTCTGCTGTTCTTTACTTTGAGGACAGCAATAACCTCCAGTTCCACGGGGACGCAACTGTTTTTGTTTATATATTTTTTTATTATTGATTTCAGAGAGGAAGGGAGAGGGAGAGAGAGATAAAATCATCCATGATGAGAGAGAATCATTGATCGGCTGCCTCCTGCATGCCCCCAACTGGGGGGTTCAAGCCCACAATCTGGAAACCTGTACTTTATTTTTTTTTTTAAATTTTTTTGTGCTAATCCTCACCCAAGGATGTTTTTTCCATTGACTTCTTTAGGGAGAGTGGAAGGAAGAGGGAGAGACAGAGAGAAATATCTGTGTGAGAGACATACATTGATTGGCTGCCTCTTGCATGAGCCCCAACCAGGACCCCAGCAGGGGAGGAGCCGGAGCTTTTGTGTTATACAGTGCGCTCTGTCTTTCCATGTCCGAGACTTTACAGAAGGAACTGTGCTAAAGCAAACGCTGGGAGCCAAACGTCACACTATGCTCTTTCCACACAGCCCCCCTCTCCACCGTCCTGAGCAGTCGCTTCGGACACCGCCCGGTGGTGATGGCGGGAGGCCTGCTGGTCAGCGCCGGGATGGTGGCGGCCTCCTTCTCCCAGAAGGTGTACCACATGTACGTCGCCATCGGCATCGTCTCGGGTAAGCGCTCGTCCGGGCTCGGGAGTTTTCCAGACACATGGTCTGAAGGACAAGGAAGGGAAGCAGGGACTCAAATCCAAAGTGTTATTTCTTTTCCTCTGTCCCTTTCTCATCAGCGTTTCTCTCTGTCCTTCCCTCTTTCTTCCACTCTCTCTCTTTTCTTTTTTTTAAATGTATTTTATTGATTTTTTTACAGAGAGGAAGAGAGAGGGATAGAGAGTTAGAAACATCAATGAGAGAGAATCATTTATCAGCTGCCTCTTGCACACCCCCTACTGGGGATGTGCCCGCAACCAAAGTACATGCCCTTGACAGGAATCGAACCTGGGACCTTTCAGTCCGCAGGCTGACACTCTATTCACTGAGCCAAACTGGTCTAGGCCTTCCACTCTCTTTAAAAATCAAAGAAAAAATATCCTCAGGTGAGGATTAAAAATAATAATAAAATAAAGTGTCCCAGATTAGTCGTTTGGAACAGGCTGTATGGACTCCAGGGATCTGAGAATCTATTCTCAATGCCCAAGAAATTTTGTCTAATTTTTCAATGTTTACCAATGAGAAAGGAAGCCTCTTTAGTGATACCGGGGTGGGGCAAAAGTAGGTTTTCAGTTGTTCATATGGAAAATAAAAATAAATAATACAAGAATAAGCTCTACTTTGCATACTCACAACTGTAAACCTACTATTGCCAACCTCTATAGTTTGCCACTCAAAGACATCATTTTCACAAAGTAAGATTTTAATTTCTTTATCCAGTATTTCCAAAATCAGGGTCTGAGGATCCTGAGCTATTGGGAGAGGCTTATGCTTAGGAGTCTGAGAAAACGTTTTTCACTTAAAAAGGAGTCCATACATTGCTGACACATATATATATATATCCTACAGACATATATTATGTGGACTAGAGGCCCAGGGCACGAATTTGTGCATGGCGGGGGTCTGGCCAACCCATCCTGATAGGAGGGCCGATTGGGCCAGGCTGGCCAGCGGGAGGGGATGTGGGAGGTTGGCTGGCTAATCCAAGTGGGGGTGCCAATGTGGGCAGGGCCAGATACTGGGGAGGGGCCTCAGGTGATTGGTGGGCTGGCCCCACCCCCTGGTCAAACTCCCGGTAGAACTCCCAATCAAGGGGACAATTTGCATATTAGCCTTTTATTATATAGGATACATAGATATGACATATTGTATTATGTATATATGCATATATAGCTAATTTTGCACACTTAAAATTTTTAGATATTTCTGTACAATTCAAAACTTATTTCCTAACGGAAACCTTATATATAAAAACTATATTCAATACAAATAATATCCACTTTGAATTATATATATCTGGGGGAAAAATACAAAAAAACAAAGCAGAAAAACAAACAGAAAAAAGTTTTCATACTCTAAGCATCCCAAAACAATTGTTGCAGCATCTCCAGACCTCTAATGAAATCCTTTCCCGTGAGACCTTTTCCGGAAGCTCGCAGAACTTACGACTTAAAACATAAACACAGCCGAGACCGGTTTGGCTCAGTGGATAGAGTGTCGGCCTGTGGACGGAAAGGTCCCGGGTTTGATTCTGGTCAAAGGGCATGTACCTGGGTCGTGGGCACATCCCCAGTGGGGGGTGTACAAGAGGCAGCTGATGGATGATTCTCTCTCATCAATGTTTCTAACTCTCTATCCTTCTCTCTTCCTCTCTGTAAAAAATCAATAAAATACATTTTAAATAAGTAAATAAACACAAACCCCCAGGCCTTGGGGGGCATCTTCCTGAGGCCGGTCCGTGTGAGGCGCTCACCGTGCTCTCTGCCTCCACAGGCCTGGGCTACTGCTTCAGCTTCCTGCCCGCGCTCACCATCCTGTCTCAGTACTTCGACAAGAGGCGCTCGGTGGTCACCGCCGCGGCTTCCACGGGGGAATGCTTTGCCATGTTTGCTTTCGCACCAGGTAGGTGACGGCCACAGTCCGGGGAAGCCGCTCGGCTCCGCTGCCTCTCCCTCGCCCGCCGTCGGCCACGGGACGGCTGTAACTCTGCCTGAGGAAAGGGTGCTTCCTTCTCTCCTCCAGCACACTTTCGGGGGTGTCCTCCCTCACCCTCATGTTAGGAATTCAAACACATTTGTATTGATTTCAGAGAGGAAGGGAGAGGGGAGAGAGAGAGAGAGAGAGAGAGAAAGAAACTGCAATGATAAGAGAGAATCATTGATCAGCTGCCTCTGCACACCCACAATGGAGGTCAAGCCCGCAACCCAGGCATGTGCCCTAACTGGGAATCGAACCAGTGACCTCCTGGTTCGACGCTCAACCACTGAGCCACATAGCTGGGTAGAAATTCAAACATTTCTTTTTTCTTTTTTCTTTTTTTAAAAATATATTTTATTGATTTTTCACAGAGAGGAAGGGAGAAGGATAGTTAGAAATATCGATGAGAGCCGGGACCGGTTTGGCTCAATGGATAGAGCGTCGGCTTGGGGACTGAAGGGTCCCGGGTTCGATTCCGGTCAAGGGCATGTACCTTGGTTGCGGGCATATCCCCAGTAGGGGGTGTGCAAGAGGCAGCTGATCGATGACTCTCTCTCATTGATGTTTCTAACTCTCTATCTCTCTCCCTTCCTCTCTGTATAAAATCAATAAAAATATATTTTAAAAAAAAGAAAAAAAAGAAAGAAATATCGATGAGAGAGAATCATCGACCAGCTGCCTCCTGCACACCCCTCCACTGGGGATATGCCCGCAACCAATGTACATGCCCCTGACCGGAATCAAACCTGAACCTGGGACCTTTCAGTCCACAGGCCGACGCTCTATCCACTGAGCCAAACCGGTTTCAGCAGGAATTCAAACATTTCAATCCTAGTTCAAATTTACACAAACAGGAAGATCTGTGGCACCCATTCTGCAGCAAGGCTTGAAAACATCCATTCCGAAAGGAGTCATTTAGCCAACTCTGAATCCCTGTTTCTGCTCAGGGGCGTCTCCTGTGTCTTGAGTCGATGCCTGGCCTCACCTTCTATTTCTTAATTTTTATATATTTTATTGATTTTTTACAGAGAGGAAGAGAGAGGGATAGAGTTAGAAACATCGATGAGCGAGAATCATCGATCAGCTGCCTCTTGCACACCCCCTACTGGGGATGTGCCCGCAGCCAAGGTACATGCCCTTGACCGGAATCGAACCCAGGACCCTTCAGTCCGCAGGCCGACGCTCTATCCACTGAGCCAAACCGGTTTCGGCTCACCTTCTATTTCTCTTCCCTCCCGCCCACCCAAGCATTCACGGCCCTGAAGGAGAACATCGGCTGGAGACACAGCCTCCTCCTGGTGGGCCTGCTGCAGCTAAACATCGTCCTCTGCGGGGCCCTGCTGAGGCCGATCCTCATCACGGGGCCGGGGTCCCCGAAAGCAGCCGGACAGGAGACTGCGAAGGAAGTGCAGTACATGCTGGAGAACGAGAAGACGCGCACCTCGATAGACTCCATCGACTCAGGAGTGGAACTCACTACCTCACCTAAAGCCGCGCCTGGCCAGGCGGCCTCGGAGCTGGGGCCCAAGGCCGACGTGGAGCAGCAGGTCCTGGAGCAGCCCCGCCCCCCGCGAGGCCCCCTGCTGGACTTCTCCGTCCTGAGGGAGAGGAGCTTCATCTGGTACACGCTGTTCGGTCTCTTTGCGACGCTGGGGTTCTTCGCCCCTTCCTTGTACATCATCCCCTTGGGCGTCAGCCTGGGCCTCGCCCAGGACCGCGCTGCCCTGCTGCTGTCCACCATGGCCATCGCCGAGGTGTTCGGGAGGATTGGCGCCGGCTTCATCCTCAACAGCCAGCCCATCCGCAAGATCTACATCGAGCTCGTCTTCGTCCTCCTGCTGACCGTGTCTCTGTTTGCCTTTACGTTTGCGACCGGGTTCTGGGGCTTGATGTCCTGCAGCGTGTTGTTTGGCGTCATGCTCGGGACCGTGGCAGGCACCCACATCCCACTGCTGGCGGAGGACGACGTGGTGGGCATCGAGAAGATGCCTTCTGCCGCCGGGGTCTACGTCTTCATTCAGAGCATCGCGGCGCTCGCCGGGCCGCCCCTGGCAGGTACCGTGAACACAACACCAGATCCAAACCCTTGGCTGCTACCCCCTCCCCCTCTCTTCTTCAACGTAGAGTTGGACAGGTGGAACGTCTGTCGCCTTTCTGGACCTGAGTCATACTAGTTCAACGTGACACACTGTTTAGAGCAGGAATATTCTTAAGGAAGACTGGAGATAGCTTCCTAGGCTCTCAGGGGAGATCATATCCTATGTAATAAAAGGCTAATATGCAAATCAACCCAAGGGCAGAATGACAGGTCACTATGACATGCACTGACCACCAGGGGGCAGATGTTCAGTGCAGGAGCTGCACCCTGGTGGTCAGTGTGCTCCTGGCGAGTGCAGCAGTGTGGCAGAGCTAAGGATGTCTGACTGAGGGTATCCCCCAAGGGCTCCTAGACTGCGAGAGGGCACAGGCCAGGCTGAGGGATCCGCCCCCGCCCCCGAGTGCACAAATTTCATGCACTAGGCCTCTAGTTATATCAAAAAGTGGGCCCTGTCCTATGGATTATATAATCTACAATGTTTAGTATTCCCTCATTAACTGTGCTAGCGTCCTGTTCGAGTCTAATTTAAAAGTCTACTGCAGGGGTCTTCAAACTACGGCCCGCGGGCCGAGGAGTCTGATCCGGCCCGCCAGGTTTTTTGGGCAGTGAGCGCAGCCGAGGTGTTACAGTAGGAATTAGTAGTTCATATAGTCCTGCCCTCCAGCTCTCTGAGGGACCGTGATCTGGACCCCACTTTAAAAAGTTTGCGGACCCCTGGTCTACTGATTCTCATACTTCCATAGAATTACAGAGCTGGCAGAGTTAGAGAGGACCTGAGCAGCTCTCTGGACTTAAATAGGAGGAAACGGAAGTCAAAGATTGTGAGCCGATGGTCCAATGGTAAACCGGTAAACAGGTGACCAAGTCCCTCTGCCGCCCCAGCTGCCCAGGCCTTGCCCACCATCCTGCTGTATAAGTGCTGGAGGGGCCATGGATTTTGAGCTCGTTACCCTCTGACTGTGGGACAGCAGGACGGAGGGTAACGAGTTCTGTGAGCCACCTTCCCTTCTTGGGAGGGGTGTCGGGACCTGAGCACAGAGCAGCACTCCATTCCGCCCCTGATCACTTACCCACACGTCCTTGTGGGAGACATGGTGCATCTCATACCTTAGACCTGAAGTAGGACCTTAAGGTTGTTGGGACTGGAAATCTTACCCCATGTGAACAGAGACCTGTGAAAACAATAGAGCTCTTTCCTCTCTTAAGAATATTCCCTTTCCGAAGAAGCATGCATCCAGCAGTCCCATGTTTTAGGACAGATTAGCCCATGAAGGCATTTAAAAATATATGTTTTATTGATTTCAGAGAAGAAGGGAGCGGGTGAGAGAAATAGAAACATCAACGATGAGAGAGAATCACTGATTAACTGGCTGCCTCCTGCACACCCCCTACTGGGGATCGAGCCCACAACCTGGGCATATGCCCTGTCTGACCGGGAACCGAACCGTGACCTCCTGGTTCACAGGTCGATGCTCAACCACTGAGCCACGCCAGACTGGCAGCCCATGAAGGCATTTTAGCGACACCATTACCTCGGCTGCTAATAAGTATACACTGTCTGTCTGCTTTATTCTCTCTCCCCCCCCACCCCCCCCCCAGTCTAGAAGATTCCTGCCTTGGACATGTTCTTTAGATAAACAAGATAAAACAAAGCAGGCAGAGAGAGAGGAGCGTCTGTGTGGGGGGCTGGGAGAGGGGCTTGGTGCCCGGATGCTAACGGTGTGCATGCTCCCCAGGGCTGCTGGTGGACCACAGCAAGGTGTACAGCAGAGCCTTCTACTCCTGCGCAGCGGGCATGGCGGTGGCCGCGGGGTGCCTGGCGCTGGTGAGGCCCTGTGGGAAGGGTCTGTGCTGGCGCCAGCCCGCGGGCGACGGGAAGGCGGAGAGCTACCGGGGGAGAGCTTTACAAGACGTCCCTGAAGACTTCCTTGAGATGGACCTTGGGAAGCAGGAGCATAAAGTTCCTATGAAATCGGAGCCGGAATGACGGGCAGACCCTGGTACATCAGCCACCCTGCTGGCTGGCTGGGGGGGCGCGTCTGGGGGCCCCATGGTGTAGAGGAGCCGACCGTCCCACCTGCTTTCAAAACAGCACTCTGCAGGGAATGGGGCCATGGGCACCACCAACAGCATCCTTCTTTGTATGCTTTCCTGTCTGCTTGTTCTTTAAGCCAAAACAGAAACAACCAAATACTCTTCCGAACAGAAACCGGGCTGCACCCCGGGGCGACGCAGAGGTACGCAGGAGCACCGCGGTT